>NC_083356.1:23347500-24597500 GCF_030254825.1 Meriones unguiculatus
TGTTACCCTTCCTGAGGGAATGTGCTTTTTCAAACGTCCTCTCCAGTTTGCTATCGAAGGGATTAAAAACTCACACTCGGAGCTGGTAAGATGCGCCGTCAATAGGCTCTTTCACACACAAGCGTGAGGCCCTGAGCTTGATCCCTAAGACCCACATTTTGAGCATGATGGTGTGTGCTTGTAATCTCAGAGTTAAGGAAGCAGAGACGGGGGCGGGGGCCGGGGGGAGGGAGATAGATACCTCCGGTCCCCTGGCCAGCAGGGTCAGCTTACTCAGCAAGTTCAAAGCCAGTAAGAGGCCCTGTCTCACAAACAGTGGACAACATTCCTGAGGAACAAAACCCAAGGCTGACTCCTGGCCTCTGCACTCATGCGCACGCACATACACATACACCCGCATCGATTGACTAGCCATACACACACATCACACATAAATATTTTTTGAAAGAAAAAAAAAAAAAAACAAACACCTTACACGTATCAAAGGCCTACCATGAACCAGGCACCTCTTCACAAATAGAGTTGGTCTTAAGCTTACATAATACAATTATCCATTCATACAAAAAAAGGGGGGGTTCCCACAGTGGGTGCACACCTAGAGTCCTTGCAACTTGGAAGTGAGTGAGCAGGCTTTGGGAAATCCCTGTGCGGAAGACGTTCCAGGGTAGCAGAGCAGCTGCAAAACACTTGGTGTGTTTTGGGGTGACCAGGGTGGGGGCAGGGTAGAAGGATGTGGGTGAGAAACGGAGATGAGGACAGGGCAGAAGCAGGGGTGAGGAGATGTGTGGGCTGGGTGGAGAGTCTGGAAAGAACACTAAACACCTGAAGAGCAAACAGGCCACGCTTCCCTATCTGCCATTCAGATACTCACACTGGCACTGCAAAACGCTCGGGTGTCCTTCTGTGGGGTGTGTTTATGCACCTACCCTGAAGATGGGGAAACTGAGGCACAGAAAGAAGACACGGTTACCAAGGGCAGTTGAGCCCCACAGGCTGCCTGCTGCAGAGCGCTGGCTGTCTGAGCTGTCACAAGCTTGCGCGTCTCCAGATGATGGAAGGCCCTGCTCTTCATCAAGGGAAATAGCCGGAAGGAGGGTTTCTGGAGGTGGGGATCTCTCAGTCCTTCCGCTGGAAGTGTTCCAAGGAGGAATGAGAACAGCCGGCCGTCAGTAGTTCTTCCACAGGGACTGTGGCGTTCTATCTTCTCCCACACAGCCTGGGCCTGTGCTCAGAGCAGCCGGTGAGGAAGCTGCTGTCTTACACTTGACAGCAGGTGAGGCTGTGTGGTCAGGTCCCAGTGTGGGCCTGGGTTAAGGCCCCCAGCATTTGAGTTCCTAGAGTTTCTCCTTCCGCTAGGGCTCGCTCCATCTGTTTACCTGAGAGATTGAGTGGAACTGGGATCTGGAGACTGAAGCTCACGTGCTTGGTGCCTATTCAGGCTGTCTGTGGATGTAAAGTCAGGGACACTGCACAAGGTCTATGCAGGGACTGCGTCTCTCTCAGAAGCTCTGCAAGGGGCTTCCTAGCCAAGGTGGAAGTCAGTCCTTAAAGAGCTAACCTGTCCCTGCTGTGGACCTCAGCTTTGTGCATCTGTACTGGGAGTGGGGGAGATTGAGTAAGCAGCGGTTAAAAGACCCCACCAGCTCCTATTCCATGTGATGGGTGGGAGATGCTCCCAGGCCCTCATTATTCCCCATCTGAGGGAAATGGGGGGTCCCTAGAAACTTATGTAGAAATGGCAAGGATGGAAGCGGTGATGGAGAGTGGGAAGGCAGATCAGAGAGAGGAGGGTATGGTCACCCCTACATAAATAGAAGAAAAAAGGATGTCGTGTGCCCCTCAAGGAAAAGGAGGAACAGAAGGCTACAGACAGATGCTGTGGGCTCAGGACCACACCAGGTCCCTCTTCATTCTCACTCTGACCCACCTAATCTCACGGGAGCTGGTGACCCTCCCCACCTGAGTAGACTTGTCCTGCTTCGCTCTGTACCCCACCTGAGGCTTAGGCAGTAACACAGCAGCCTCTGCTCCCTGGTGCACTCCGCCGTAGATGCTTTCCTGCTCAGTTGACAACAGGTTGGCCAAGCGAGGTGGTACTGAGGTGGTTTGAATGTGAGTGGCCCCCATAGGCTTGTCTATCTGAACGCTTGGTTCCCAGTTGCTAGAACTGTGTGGGGAAGGGCTAGAAGGTGTGGCCTTGTTGAAACAGGTGTGTCAGTGGGGTGGGCTTTGGGTTTCAAAGGGCCCCCCCTACTCTGCCTCCAACTTTTGGATAAGCTGTAAGCTCTCAGCTACTGCTCCAGCACCACGCCTGCCTGCCTGCCGTCACGCTCACTGCCATTATAAACCTCGAAAACCGTAAGCAAGGCCCCCAGTCAAATGCCTTCTTCTACAAGCTGCCATGGTCCCCTTCAAAGCAACCATCATTCCTGTTTTACGCATGAGATGATCAGGGAAGTGAAGTGACTGGTCCACTGTCTCACAGCTCTCTACCAACAAGGTCCACGGGCCAAACCTGGAAAACCTGACCAGGGGAAATGAAAACTCAGGCTCTTGACCTTAGGTGGTTTCCCTAACCACTCTATCCGTGTTGAGCCCGCCGGTGGGCTGGCACGTTTTTCTCAGCCACTTTTTACATCTTCAACACCCAGTTGGTGCTTAGTAAATATTGATGGAAATGACTCAGGGGTGAATAAATGGAAAACTGCATTAGGAGGAACCGGGTTCTATAAATACACTCATAGGCACCACGTTGCCAGGGCTGACGCCGACAGTCCTGAGGAAGCAAGCATCCATTCAACAAACTCTTAAAATGGTTATTGAAAGCCTGCCATGTACCAAGCAGGGGGTGAGGAGCTGGAGGGGCCGTGGGGAGCAGAGCCATGCTAGCCCCTAAACTTGAGGACCTCTAGAGAAGACTGAAAGCAAATAGCAGTGAGGCTGCAAAGAAAAAGACAGCAGGGGATCATCAAAACGTGGCAGGGGCTGGGGGAAAAGCCCGGAGGCACCATGCTGCGCGTGTGCGGAGACCTGGAGTCCACTCTCAGCACCAGAGGAGGAGGGAGAGGAGGAAGAAGGGACAGCAGGAGGAAGAAGGGGAAGGAAGGGAAAGGGACAAGAGAAAAAAATGGACAGGTGGGGATGGAGGCAGAATACAGGTTTTGAGGGACAAGATGTGATTGGACAGCAAGGTCCAGGACGTGTGTGTGTGTGTCTGTGTAGGTCAAAAAGTCAACTCTAACTCTGAGGTTAACTCCTTTCACCTTTACATAGGTTCCAGGAATCAAACTCAGGTCACCAGGTCATGAGACAAGTACCCACCACGCCATCTGGTCCTTGGAGACAATCTTCAAGTTAAAAAAAAAAAAAAAAAAAAAGTCTTAGGTTGAGTAGAGATTGCCAAGGCAAAAGTTGTGGGAAAGCGTTCGGCCCAGAAAGAATGTCATGTCATATATTGAGGCCTTAAGAGAAAACAACAGCGAAACACTTTCAAACAGTTACCAGAAAGACAGTGTGGTCGGAGCAAGAGTGAGGAGATGGAGAGAAGGAAAAGAGGGGTCAGCGTGCCTGGGGCCCCTGTAAGTCTTCTGTGGACACAGCAGAGGGGCCATGATCTCGATCCCCCACCCACCTTTATCGGCAATGTGATTCAGGGCAGGCCGTCCATCCTCATCATTACAGGAACACCCTCCTAAAGAGGTGATTATCAAGCAGACCAAGCTGGTAGCTTATTGAGATACCCCCCAAGCAATCCACTCTCCTTCAGCCACCGACAGATACAGGCTGCCTGACCTCCCTCTGCCTCCTGACTTCTGACAACCTACCGTATCAAGAAACACTTTAAGGAAAATCAATTTGGCTGGGGAGGTGACTCGTTTGGTAAAGCTCCGGCCACAGCGACGTAAGCGGAAGAATCTGAGTTCTAACCCCAGCACCCCTGCTGCGTGCGCGTGCGTGCGTGCGTGCGTGCGTGCGTGCGTGCGTGCGTGCGTGCGTGTGTGTGTGTGTGTGTGTGTGTGTGTGTGTGTGCATGCGAGACACACACACACAGGCACAATGCTGGGGAGGTGGAGTCAGGCAGATTTCTAGAGCCTGCTGGCCAGCCAGTCAAGATGGATCAGCCAGTGACTGTAGGCCAGTAAGAGACCCTGCCTCAAAAAATAAGGTGGAGAACAATACGGAAGACATCCCACACTGACCTTTTGCCTCTACCTACAGGTGCACACCTATCTGTGCATACCTGCACATACCTGCATGCCACACAGACACAGACGCATGCACACACAAAATGAACTCCTCCCACATCCTGTGTACCAAGGGGAAAGTGCACACAGCACACACCACCGGCCAGTCTTCCGCCACGCGTACCTGGCACCCCTGACCACAGCTTTCCAGTCACTTTAGCAGTAACTCAATTGCCAGTCCCTGAGAACCTTTGGGCACAGAGCCAAATCAGGTGGGTCCCTATTGTTTCCTTGAGACACTGGAGGCACAAGTCAATTACTTGGCCCTAATAAGAGCTTTTTATCACCTGACAGCAGCCACTGAGCCTGTGCTGAGCTCAGCCTTAAGGCCACCCAGTCTGCCTCCCAAGACAGATGCTCCAACAGCCAGGAGGTGCCACATGAGCCTTGGCACGGGAGTCTCACGCAGCAGATGTTGTCACCTTCAGCGCTGGCCAGATCAGGACATTAACACCCCGGACGTTAATCTCTGGGTCCTCGCCAGCCAGCAGGGACTGGCTGTGCTCTCTGCTGCTAATGATAAGGTCCTCTGAAGGGGGTCGAGGAAGGGTCTGGAATTCCAGGCCCAACTTCCTCCCCACACCTCTTCCAGACCTGATATTCCCCAGCCTTTCGGCATCAGGAATGCCTATTCCCCATGTCACGAAGGCTTTGCTGTTACAACTGAGACCCAGAAAAAAAAAATTGAAATGTCTTACTCAAGGAACGAAAACACACCGGCGGGAGCCAATTGAATACAAATGTACTTGGAGCTTGGGAGCTCCTTAAATAACAGCTCAGCTCCACGAGAGCCGGAGAGACAGCATAGCCACAAATGACTGGTCTGTCCCCCAACACCTCACCTCTAGAGGTACCGTGCCATTCTGCACTTTAGGGGACAGAGACTTGCTAATGCCTGGCTCCTCCCTGGGCCAAACAACTTAAGTTACCTCTCCTCTCCTAGTCAGTCTAGGGGAGCTGATCCCCAAGGAGCATGGCTAGCCAGCAGGTGCAGGGGGGGAAGGGGCTTCCCTGGGGTGTCTGAGTTGATAAAGAGATAGAGAAGGTGGATGGTGTGAATCTGGCAGAGGTGCCTATGGAGGAAAGGGCCCAGAGACGGCAATGGAGGGGACAGCCGTACTCCATCATGTGGACTGTGAGGAGGGAGTGTTGAGGCACAGAATGGTTTGACAGCAGATCAAGGCTCAGTCTAAAAGTCATGAAAAGCCACTGGGATACTGGGAGATGAGAAGAGGAAGTGAAGGGATCAGAACTGGTCTTGACCATCCTAGAGAGGATCCCGGCTGGGAAGGTGGCAACAGAGAACAAGGAGAGAAAATTTAAAAGGTGTGCAGGCTCTGAGGGGTTGGACATGGGGAGGAAGGAAAGTGGGCATCAAGGAACATCCCTACAGTCCTGTCTTACACTGGACCGAGGAGGCAGGAGATGCCGGGAGAGGACTTTGTGGGATGGGGGAGAGCATGACAGTTAATGTTGTCAGCTTGTCTGGATCTAGAATCATCTATGAGACAAACCTCTGAGCATGCCTGTGAGGGGTTAGCTAGAGTAGGTCAACTGTGGGCGTGTCCTTCCATGACTGAACAAAAAGGAGAAAGCTGAGTCTTCACTCTGCTGCTGACAGCACATGTGACGTGACCAGCTTCCTCACCATTACAGACTGTGCTCTCTCAGACTGTGAGCCAAAATGCACTCACCTGTCCCTACGTGGCTTTGGTCAGAATTTGTAGTCACCACAGTGAGAAAAGTAACCAACACAAGCAGGTGTGTGCCTTTAACGGCACTCGGGAGGCAGAGGCAGGTGAATCTCTGTGAGTTGGAGACCAGCCTGCTCTACCCAGGAAGTTTCAAGATAGCTAGGACTACATAGTGAGAAAGTATTTCAAAAAGAAGAGAAGAGAAAACTAAAGAGCATGCGAAAGGAACATAGTAAAGTAACATGGATAAGCCAGCCCACCTTTAGGATGCTTGAAAGGCCTCTGCAGCACACAGGTAGACTACCCTACAGGACAAATGACTGTGGAGTAGAGTTGGAGAAGTCAGGGCCATGGCTATGACATGACAGTCGGTCATTGGTGTGGCCATGATAACTAAACTTGGGAACCGCTTCAGCTAACTGAGGTTTGTTAAGGACATGGTACATCAAAGGGACAGACCACAACCCACTTATGTACCCTCTCCCCATTGGCCATCTGAGTTGCTTCTGTATTTTGACATTAAAAAAAAAAAACTCAATAAGGAGCATCCTTGTCCTGTTTATAGCCTTTTCCGTATTCTGGGTTAATTTTCTAAGGAGCCTACATCACTAACATGGTTAGCAATGACTATCTGCTAGGAGGAGGAATACATCATGCTCATCCTCCCGAAAATGTAATAGAAATTCTTTCTATATTGTCCATTATCTCTGGTTGGGTCCATGGAGCTGCTGTCTTCTGCCGTCCGGCTGATTTATGAAGTCTTTCCTAATTGGCCACAGAAACCCCCTTCCTCTGAATTCTAATGGTTACTGCTAGAGACATTCATTCTGACCTTGTCCTGCAGAAAACACACAAACACAAAGGATGAAGGGCAGTTGCCTTCTCATGAAAAGCCCATGAAATTGGGAACCAGGGACCTGCTTTGTGTTCCGTGTGAGTGTGCATGTTTGTGTGCGGGTAGTTACGTGTGTGTGTGTGTGTGTGTGTGTGTGTGTGTGTGTGTGTGTGTGTGACATATGTGTGTTTGGGTGCATGTGAAGGCCCAAAGTTGATGTCACAGTCATCTTAAATGGCAGTTTCACTTTATTCATTGAGGCAGTCTCTCGCTCAAACCCAGAGCTTACTAATACGGCTATTTCTGATTGCCAGAAGCTTTAACCATCTTATTTATGCCCTCTTTGTGCCATCTTCCCAGCCTACCACCTGGTGTTTTTTTATGTGTATGGGTATTTTTTTTATGTGTTTGCCTGGTGCTCATAGAGGCTGGGATCGGGTATCAGATCCCCTAGAACTGGAGCTAGACACTGAGAGCCACCGTGTGGGTGCTGAGAATGGAATATGGGTCCTTCGGAAGATCAGCCAGCACTTTTAACTGCTGATCCTTCCCTCTGGCACCCTGACTTTTAACGTGGCTTTTGGGGATTTAACTCAGATTCTTGTGCATGCAAGGCAAGCACTTTGCCACCTAAGCCATCTCCCCGGCCCCTTCCCTGTGTTTCTGGAATCCCCTTCAGAGATTAGCAAGAGGTTTATTAACTTGAGATTAATGTCTGTACTGACTGTGCTGAGTAGTTAAGCAAGAGGGTTGGAAGCACTGGTATTCTGAGACCCCTGCTATAAACCTAGGTCTGCCTGGTGAGGGATCTATCCAAGCACCGATTCAGAGGCACATGTCTTTCAGTCTTGGATGTCACTGTCTTCAGCACACAGTTCCGGACATTGCCACGGCCCTCCCCTAGACCCAGAGGGGAGAGAGACAGCAGGTCCCACCAGAGTGGCTTTTAGAGGCCAGGCCTGGAGATGGCACAGTTTCCACCCCCCAGTAGCCAGGATTCCATTCTGTAGGCATCACTGTAAGGGGGTGTGGGAAACAGTCTGAGCATGAGGATAGAATGGAAGCACGCTGGGGTGACCCACAGTAAGGTAAATAGGTTTGAGTGATTCAGTCTCCCTCTCCTCCTCAAAGGCAGAAGCCAAAAATAAGAGGTGAGGTGAGCAGCCCGATGGTATTTAGCCTGTGTGGTGCAGAGCCGGGACTCAGCCCCCAGCTCACCTAGGCCAAAGTTGGTGTACACACACCACCGACCGGTAACTAGCATCAGCCCTGATCTAAATCACCTTGGCCATTGTTCAGTTCCGTGTTTAACCCATCTTCAGACTGCAGTGAGCACGTCAGACGTTCCCGGCTCTGAGCCTCAGCTGCGGTTTGCAGATGTGTCCATCATTCCTGGGGTGCTCTCCTCCAGTGAGTCACGGGCTCACTGGCATACCCTTGCTCCACGTGGGCACCGTGCTCCTATTCTAAAGCCTATGCCTTATGAACTTGACATATTCTGATGCTATGACTTCTATCTGGAGTAAATTAAAGCTCTTAAAATGTCAGAATGTTTTCAATTCATTTGACATTCTCACCATAGGTCAAACTGCCTCTGAAACAGATGTGTCTAAACGGCTGTCTGCCCGTATCGCTCAGAATGGCGTTTCAGGAAGTTTGGGATGTGTACTGATGAGGAGCCTGTCAACATCAGTCGTTCTGGTTGAATCTACTCCCTTATAAACTTTTGACACGCCTTCCCTATGCCACGGATAGTGTACCTGGAAGTTCCAAAGGGACCTTGGAAAGTTGTGGTCACTTCCTATTGCTTTGCAAGCACAGACCCTGGGGAGAAAAAGAAATCTTACATTTTATTTATTTTGTACACAATCTGAGGTTAGGTGGCCGTGTGGAGGCCAGAGGCAGGGACAGTGTGGAGAGCAGACTCACAGCAGTCAGCTCTGTCTCCACCATGTGGGTCTCAGGAACTAAGCTTAGGTCATCATCTTGGCAGCAGGCATTTTATCAGCTGAGCCACCACACCTGCTTCAACCCTGAGACCTTACATCGGGGGCAAATAATGGCTTTGGTAATCATGGCAGCAGTCACCCTGGGTGGAAGCTAAAAGTGCAGGTGCTCAGTGAACGTCTCCCAACCTCACACAGCAGATGTTCCGACAGGACCGAGAACGGAAGTGCAGACACACGTGTAATGGATCGGGGGACAACGTGTCCTCTGAGAGGCTTGAGGATGGAGAGGGGTGAAGCAGGGAGATACTGGGTCATTGGATGCCAGGGACAGTCACTGCGATGATGACCAGAGCAAAAGGACTGCAGGTAGAGGGAAGACTTTCAGAAGAGATTTGAACCGAGAATGTGTTTGGCACTTTCTAGAACATCAAGTTAAGACTAAGGGAGTGGGGGAAAGAATAGGCTGGCCCTGGGAACTGGCTGGATTAGGGCCTCCAGCCATATTCAGGATGATGGCTCCTATCTAGGGACTTGAGAGGTGAGCAGAGCTTGGTAAGAGAGTAAGCCAGTTGGTCCCTGCAGGTGTTGGGGATATGAGGAAAGGTACAAAGGAGCTGGGAAAAGTTTTAGCCAGTGAGGTGGAAAAAGTGCCAAGGGGGAGGGAGATGAGGACTGGTGAAACAGTATGCCAAAGAAGGAATCAGCAGTATATGTAATGTCACCAATTATCCAGATAAGGACAGGGAACTGGCCATCAGAGGTGGCAAGCAGAAATCTCTTGTATTTGCAACATGAGATACAACTATAGAGATGAAAGACTGAGGAGAGAAAGCTTGGGAGAGGTGGATCAGGATGGGAAGAGAGAAGAGTGCCTGCCTCACCTCTTTCATCCCCAGGCCTAACACAGGGCTGATGGATGGAGGAGTCCTTGGGACCCCAACCAGTACAGGCATGGAAATGGAACTTGACCATAGGTGCCGGTCCCCAAGAGCTACCACTTGTCACCTCAGGGCTATTTTGTGTCTCTTAGAGGTCACCTAGGGCAATTGACACAAAACGGATTTCCACTTTTAAAAGAATCTCAGAAAATAGGTCACTCTGCTTCTGTCGGAACAGCGTCTGAATCATTCTAGCAACGAGCGTCTCTCCCGTGTGGGTTTCTAATTGCAGAAGCTCCATAGCCCACCTCTGCACATGACTGCACAGTGCAGCGTGCTCTGTGAGGGAGAGCTGTCTTCCGATCCTCCGCTTCCTCATTAAAAGAAAAAAAAAAAAAACACTTATGGGAAATGGGTCCAATTGATACCAGCTCCTGAGACCATCTGAGCCATGACTCTTCTCCATCTCAGACCCTGGACAGAAGCTGCCGTGGCTTCTGTCGTGTCCACGCTGAACTTCCCACTGTTCCTTCTCTCTCCTAAAATGCATGGAGCTAGGAGCGGAGAAAAACTCCAGCAGCTGGGTTCTCTATAAAGAAATGGGTCACTCACAGAACAGGCCAGCTGTAGCCTGTTGGTTTGTTTTTCTCATTGTCCTCAAGGCTGGGAGAGGGATGGGTACAGAGTTTGGGGGCTGCGCAGTCACAAGGACAATACCCGTGGGACCAGAAAGAGCCACCCTAGACTCTAGCAAGGAGGCTGCTTTTCCAGGCACTCAGCTCACAAGACCATGCCTGCTAACTATTGCCCAAGGTTCTGCTCTCTGGCTAGTCAGGAAGAGTGTGGAGCTCAGGTGGGTCAGCTTCCCCATGAGGGATAGAGCTACCCTAACACACCCTACCTAGTGCTCTGACACAGACACCGCGGGCCGGGCCCTGCTATGCTCTGTCCTGCCCTACATTGTTCAACGGGATGTGCAAACCCCACCCAGGACCAGGTACGAACTGTGCCAACTCTTTTGTGCCAACCCAGCATCCTGCACCTGCCAGCCAGAAAACAGCTCAGGCACCTGCCCACCTCTACACCCACCTTCCCGAGATTCCCACCACCTCACCACACTCTATCCGTCGCTCCCCTTCCTGCCACCCATGTCCAGATGTCCACAGTGAGAGGCTGTGTCTCAAAAGATAGACCTCTGACAGCCTCACTCTGATTCTGAAGAGCCACCAAGAGCTCCTGTGGCTTTGAGCTTATGTCCAGCTCTCTCACAGGGCAGCGGAAGAGCCATCCTGACCCTGGCCTGCCCTACCCACCATTTCCTACAACCAAACTGATGCCATGCTGACCCCTCTATGGGATTGTCTCCCACTGCAAACAACACTCTTTCCCATCTTGGGAATTGTTGCCATCTTCCTGATTCGTGTGTAGAAGTTTCAAGGCTTTCTCTCTGGTCTCTTCCTTGACTTCTCTCACCACATCCAGGCCTTCCGCTGGTAATGTTGGCTTTGCTTCAGAACATAATTCCAAGCTAGCATCCCTCAGCCAGGTTCACAGCTCTCACATAACCCAGCCCTTCTTACCTTCCCACTGGGCTGGAGAGATAGCTGTCCAACTGGTCTACCTCCCACTCTGGCCCTCTTCTAGACAATTCTTAATATTTTACCAGGACCATCAGACACATATTAATCTGTCTTCAACCTATCTGTCTCATCCTGTCAAACCCGATCCTCTGTCCCCAGACTTACTGCTACCTCCTGACCCTCACAGACAACAATATTTCTCCTAGGTAATAGTACATACTTTTGCTGATCTTCTCTGGGACACTCTTTCCAAGATTCCACTGATTCAGAGAGCATCAACCATCTGAGTTGCCCCCAAAACCCTCCCCATGCCTCCAAGGCTCTCCTTTCACATTCACTTGCAATCTCAGTGAAACATCCTTATTAAAACATATGCTTGAGTAGCCATCCGCTAATGCCAGGGCCCTTCTCCACCATGCTCACTCAGTCCAGGAAAAATGTGGACTTGAGTCCTTGAAACTAGATAACTTAGTGAATGTGACAACTAGATGAAAGATACCCATCTGGCTTCTGTGTTCCATGTGGCCTGCCCCCTTACCTAACTTCTCCATGCCCTCATTTCTACCATACATCAGCTTATACATACACAACACACACACACACACACACACATACATCTATGTACAAAGAACAAGTAGTTACCTCTCTGCCTCCCACACTGATGCCTAACACTTACTTATATCCCTGATGTGACAGTCTATGTTAAACGGTCCCTCCCCCATGCTCTCGGCAACTGTCTATAAACCAGCAGCAACACCGGGAAACCGCTGTGTGGATGGATAGATACATGGATGGGTGGATGGGTGGATGGATGGATGGATGGACCGTTGACTGACAGATGAATGGGTGGATGGGCAGATGATGGGTAGATGGATGAACAGATGGATGGATTAATACATTCTTTGTTGGGCCCCAAGGCCTTAGTTATCCATTAGCTGTTAAAATTAGACCTGGGTTACTCCATTCTCTCAGTCAATCCCACATCTAAGAATGGGGACAAGGAGAAGACATGCTAGTTCCTGCCCGTGTCCCTCTCTGCATGATGGGCTAGCACAGCTCCAAACACTGGAACCAGAGCCTTCCTCCGTGCTGTGTTTCTGATCCATTGATATTTGTTTTGATGGTTGGCGGATTTTTTATTTACACCAAGTTTCTCTGGGGTCTGGTTTACTGGATTCTCTCCCTTTCATGCCTAGATAGAATGACTTACCTGTAAATCTTTTTTATTGAAAGGGCATCATAAAGCAAATCTGCCTTCACCTCCTCATGCTCCCCTGAAATTGAAGATTCTGGCTTTTTTTGTCTTTGCCTTTACCTCTCCTTTCAGTGAGGATCTTGTGGCCTCGGGATTCAGCCAGGACAGTGTCAGCCTTCCTGATGATGCAACCCTTTAAAGGGTTCCTCGCGTTGTGGTGACCCCAACCATAAAATTATTCTCGTTGCTACTTCCTACCTGTAATTTGGCTACTCTTATGGATCACAATGTAAATATCTGTGTTTTCCAATGATCTTAGGCAACGCTTGTGAAAGGTGTTGTGACACACAGGTTGAGAACCACTGGCTCCAGAGGCTCCCAAGACCCACACTTTGTTGCCAGCCCACCCAGTCCACAGCAACTTTCAATGGCACGCTTGACAGCCTCATCCCTAAAGCACATGCCAAGCCGAGGGCTCTTAGCTTGTGGCATCGCTTCCCCAGACAGCTTAAACTGCAGGTCATTTCCCCTGCTGTTTGATTTCCGGTAGACGCCCACGGACAAAACCCAAAACTTTCACTAGGAAAGCAAAATAGAAATGAGAAAGCAGGAGGGCTTTGGAGGGCTTGGGAGGTAGCTCACTCAATAGAGCATGAGCCCCACAACCTATGTTTTTAAAAAATCTGGGTGTTGTGGTACCCACTTGTAATCCTGGGGCCGGAGAGGCAGAGGCAGGTGGATCCTTCGGCCTCCCTGGCCAGACGGCCTCTCCTGGAGAGAAAGGCAGATGGCACCCGAATACCAACACTCAAACTTGTTCTAGGGCCTTCACCCACACCATACACATGGGAACATGCATACACACATGCAAACACACACACACACACACACACACACACACACACACACACACACACGGCAACTTCAGGGGTTCCAAGGAAGAGGAACTGTCCTTCGAACAGCTGATGTTCAACCCTCAGAAAGGTTGGTGCTCAGCGGAGACACCTTGAGGAAAGCCTGTAGAAACAGAAACACGCCATCCCTCGGCTCCCCACCCCCAACACTGTTGGCTGAGGTCAACAGGAAATTGCCACTTTATTTTGTCTCTGTGAGTGCCAGTCGCTATGCTTCTTTCAAAAAAAAAAAAAAAAAAAAAAAAAAAATCTTGTCCTCAGATATCTGTTCACCTTTATAAATAGCATGCCTTATTCTCCAGCCGTATAAGCGGAACATGCCATGGCGTTTTTTAAAAAAAGGCTATATAGTAAAGAGAGAAAAGCACCAGGAAGATGGTTAAGGTGACTCCCGACATTCTCACCTAGAAGGAGTACAGTGAAATCAGAAAGAGGGTGAAAGGTTCTCTGACATTTTTTGGCAGATTCAGGCTCACATTTTAACACTCAGAACATGTTGAACGCGTGATTTTATGTTTTCTTTCTTGATGGCATCATGTCAAACTTTTTCTAAACCTTTAATCTGGAAAAGGATGGGCCAAAGACTATTTCAGTAGCCTTGAAAATCCAGCTTAGAAACAAGAGTCAAAGATGTTATCAGATGCCAGCAGCCCAGATACCCCAAACACCCAGACCCACTAGCAGGCAGCTCCGATGAACTGCCTTCTGGTTGTTTCCATGACAACTTGCCAATAGGCAAGAGCAGGTGAGCCCAGGAGGGGGAACTCCCGGCCCAGCTGGGTCCCCTGTTCACTGAGCGTGGGATTGGAGCAGGTCCCTTCCTTTGCCGTTCTTCACTGCCTGCATTGCCATGAGCATGCCTTGCTCTTAAAATCTAAAATAAACTTTAATTATATATTACCCCTGATGCTCTCCTCATACACAAGTCCCCAAGGGAGCCATTTTCCATGCCCAGACACCCCATCGGAAGCAAGGAGGGGGCTGTCTCTTGACCCCTGAGCCCTCCTATCTGGCTCTAGTCCCATTGGTCTCAAGTCTGATGCCTACAGGCAGCATTGCTCAGCAGAATGAAGATGCTCTTAGGCAGAAACACTCTGGGCTGTGACGTCACCTGCCACTCCTGCTCTGCATGGCTCTGGCCACGTATCATGAGCTCTCTGAACCTCGGTTTCTTTGTCTGTTGAATAAGGACGAGGGTAGCCTGTTTGTAGGGTGGCATGGGGTCGGTGGTGTCAACCGAACGTCCTGAATTCATTAACCACTCAGGGGCTTTTGGTTTACTCTGAAGCCATCTCTCCTTCTTCTGGCCAAGATCAAGGCCAAGTCCTCCTTAGTTGTAGCTACAGACTCTTCATCCGGTGATTTTACTGTTTGGATAAAGTGATGTCTTTTAATGCCAGAGTCAGAGTCTTTGCTGAAAAGGGCTGGGAAACCAGATTTCGAAAGCAAACCACTGAACAGACAAGAACCAAACATGACTCAGCTCCTGTGAACGTGCTCCCCTGCTTGTCTGAGGTTTGGCTTGCTCTGCAAAGCACAAAGACCTTCCATAAATAGTGTCTTCACTGAGACAGAGCGAAAAGCACCAATGAAACTCAACAGTTCCATCCTGAACCCACATTTCAGCCAATAAAACCTAAGAGGGGTTGGGGGAGGAAAGAAAGAGGACACAGTGCATAGGAGTCTATGGTGGGGGAAGGTGGGGGGAAGGGAAGGAACAGGGAGAGGAAGAAAGTGAGAAGGGAAGGGGTGGGGAAGGAAGAAGAGAGGAAAAGAGAAAAGGAGAGAGGAAAGGAAGATAGATGGAAGGAAGAAAGAAGGAAAAAGGAGAGGTTGGCTGGAGGGGGGAAGGAAGGAAGGAAGGAAGGAAGGAAGGAAGGAAGGAAGGAAGGAAGGAAGGAGAGTGAGTTAGTCAGCAATGAATTAGGTCACTGGTGTCCTGCTTGGCCAGAGCTGCGGAGCCTGAGTTCAGCAGAAGTGTCTCTTTTGAGGCTGCCGCAGACCAGCAACAGGGCTGGGGGCGGGGCCGCCTCGTTAGCCTGCAGCCGACACTGAGGTGCAAGCCATGAAGCATTGCTCTAGCCAGCTGAAGGTAGCCAGCTGGGCTGCTGTCCCTGTGCCTGCACCTTTAAATTCCCAGGCAGCAGCATCCCCTGCTGCTGGGAACACTTATTCTCTTCTTTCTTTCTCTCTTTTTCTTTCTTTCTTTCTTTCTTTCTTTCTTTCTTTCTTTCTTTCTTTCTTTCCAAGAAAATGACTAGAGATAGAAAACTCACATAGTCAAATTACTATGAAAGGTTTTACTAAAAAAAAAAAAAAAAAAAAAAGAAAGAAAAAAATGAAACTGCAGTTAAAGATAAACAAGGTTTCTCTGAACCCGAGCCCTCTCATCATATCAGACAAAAGCTAGCACAGTTCCTTTTTTAAGATTCCAATGAGTGTCTGCCACCGGTGATCATCTGGGTGTGATGCGCTACCTTGTGCAAAGCTCAGCCGCCCACGGCACTGCCAGAAGCTCATTCATTCAGTAGGACAGTGCTCTCGGCTCCAGTGTGTGAAGTCTGCCTAGACCCTCGACACTGACGAAGGACAAGCGTCAGTGCCCCCCAAAAGCTCCCTACCCCCCCGAAAATAAAGGGGCAGGCACAAGAGCAGCCTCGAAGTAGAATAGGAGCTCCAAAGGATGGAGCCTACAGAGGGCGTACCTTCTCACCCTCATTTAAAATGCGGTCCAGAGTGGGGGGAGGAGCTTGCCCAAAGTCACCCCGACAGTGAGTGGGAGAGCCAGCATGGGCCCTTAGGTTCCATAGGAACTATCAAGAATATATCAAGAATGGATTCCAGGGCCTGTGAAGACAACTCAGCGGTTAAGAATGCTCACACTTTCCAGCACTGGTGGGTGTGGTGGGTGACACTTGAAAGCCCAGCACTGAGGAAATGAGGCTTGTGGGCTGGCCAGTCTAGTCTACTTGGTGAGTTCCAGGCCAGTGACAGACCCTCTCTCAAAGACAGATGGTGGTAGTGCCTGAGGAACGGCATACAAGGTTGCCCTCTGACCCCCACACACATCGGCACACACACGTTTACACATAATAACAGGCGTGAGCTAGAATTTTGAAACCGCTATTGACCTGTTCCTGTAAAGGTGCCAAGCCTAGTGGCACTATGGAGTTTCTTGTAGTGTATTCTAAGACCCTAGCAGGGGACCCATGGACCAGTCAATCTAATGCTACCTCCCTAGTATTGTGGCCTGTGGGGTCAGGGCTCTGAATGGCTTCTCAGCCAATTTGAAGGTAGCTGGTGGGCTGTTTCCAAAGCCCTAGCAGAAGGTTTGGAGCAGGACTAACAAGATGAAGAGATGCCTGGAAACCCAAAGTAGAAAGTCGGGGGAGAGGCAGTTTTTAATGGCCTTTTCTGCATGCCCTTCTCTCAGCCTCCAGCTGCCTGGCTAAGGGCCAGAAGCTAGCCTTCCCTGTGGGAGGGAGGTTTGCTCATCCCTCCCCTGGGTTTGCTACGGGGCCTGGGAGGTTCGGAGATGACAGAGTGGTAAGCACACGCCATCTGAAACACACACCATCAGGTGCCCCACTGGGAGATCTTGAAGTTTAAGGAGGTGCATGGCTCTTAGTGTGCCACTTGGCTTCGCCTCTCACACAGAGCCACTCCATTCCCAGTTGCACACCGTTTGAGGTGACTCCTGAATTGTCTAGAATGTCAAGCTCTAGTTGTGTGCCAGCTGTACACCATCCCTGGGTATATTCTGCCTCCCATGGCCACCTGGAAACGGCATGTCCTCACACTCGGCTGGACTTTCCTGGTGCTGCCATTCATTAACCCAGGGCATTTCCAGTGCTGACCCTTGACCCCCAAAGCCAGGGGCTCAGAAGCTCCCATGCTGGGGTCACCAGGTCTCAAAAAAAAAATCTGTGAGCAGGAAGACCCTCAGAGGGCATTGAGACCAGCAGCACATTGGAGGCCCGATATGGAGGTTAAGCAGCTTGCCCAGGTCAGAGGGATTTCCTGGGCCTCACCAGGCAGAGCCTTGGTCCCCTCTCCAGACAGGAACTCTGGGAGCTACTAGCAGGATCCTTGAGATGTTTGATGAGACACTTGGCACAGTGACCCGCCCACTAGCGTTTCTGTGGAGGGATCAAATAGCAGCTGTGAGTTTACAGGGCCATCGCTAGCTGGCCTCCTCCTCTCAGAACCATCTCCAATGGTGTTTCAACCGAGAGGCTTCCCAGACTGGGCAAGGTAGATGGCTCTGGGCTCAGTGTCATAGTGGGGTGATAAAACAGACCTAAAAATACGCACCCCTTCCTTGCCACAAACTTCCAGAGTCAAGCATGCCCTGTGACTACAGGTATTTAGCTCCCATGCCCTGCCATAAATGTTGTGTGGTCACAAACATGGCTGAACTGTCCTCTTAGGTCCTCTTAGGTCCACTAACTCAGCAGCTTTCCAAGGCCATCAGCTACTAGAATCTTGTTGCACATGATCCGGCCGTTACCTACTGAGTCAGAGACTCCAAGGTGGGCCCAGCAGGCCAACTTCTCAAGCCCTCAAGGAGCTCAGTCTGAGAAGTGCCCATTTCACGGGTCGTCAAGCTCACACTGAGAACTGAGCATTCCATGGGTCATGCCACAGTTAGCACATGCCTGGTGCATGCCAGGACACAGAAACTGTTGGCTGAACGAGCTAACCGCTTCTGAACCCTGCCCCACCACTGATGGGCTGAGCAACCTGGGGCAGGGCACTTCAACTTAGCCCTTCCGCGCTCCTGAGCCTTCCTCTGCCAAGGGACACAGGAGCCCTGTGGACTTTGCAGTTGTGCCTGGAGGGCTAAAGCAAAGCACGGGCCTGCAGTGTGGAACAGAGTGAGTGCCAGACAGCAAACACTCAGTAAATGTCACCTGCTGTCTAATTGTTGTTGCGGCTGGCAAATACACAAGCCTCCATGTGTGCTTGACATGACTTACAGGTGACTCATCCTTAAACAGTGTCTGACATGGCTGAAGCTCCAGGTGTCTTTTTCATTCAGCCCCAGTCAAGAAATCGTTCCTAAGCATCTAATGCTGGCCAGCACCATTGGGTTCCGTGAATCTCAGATGAATCAAATGCTCTCCCGGGAAGGACGTGCAGCCGGCTTATGGGGGTAAAAGCTGAGGAAGGCCTGTGTCCCACAACCCTTTGGGTGCCACACAGGAAGGTGCTGCTCTAGGAATACTTGTTCATGTAACACACACACACACACACACACACACACACATACACACACACACACATACTATTTAATCTCAGGCTGTATTAAGACACACAGATGGATGTTTGAGTGGAAAATCACTTTGTTCTCTTGAATTTTTTTGTTTTGTTCTTTGTTTTTGTTTTTGTTTTTATTTTCTGAGACAGGGTTTCTCTGTGTAGCCCCGGCTCTTCCTGGACTCACTTTGTAGACCAGGTTGGCCTCAAACTCGAAGAGATCTACCTGCCTCTGCCCCCCCCTCCCTGCCCTGAGTCCTGGGATTAAAGGAATGCACAACCACATCCAGCTCTTCTCTCGACTTTTTGATGTGTTTCACTCAATAATTAAAGATGGCTACCAGTCATTCACAGGAGCATCACACCGAATTCCAAATAGGCCATCTTGCTCCCATTGCATAAGGTACGAGAGTCCTAAAGACAAAATGCAGGCCAGGGTGGAGAGGTGTGGGTGGGTAGCAAAGCCAACAGCTGGGAAAAGGCTGCCAAGATGAAGGTCACAGCCACTCCAGCTGTCTAGATGCAGGAAAGGGCTGCAAAGGGGGGTCCGCCATCTTTCCAGAGCCTGATGGTCTCGGGCCACAGAATGGTGAAGCTTGAACCAGGCAGACGCAATATAGCCCTGTCTGTGTGCGTGTGTTCAAGACTTTTCTCCTGTGTGGACACACGTTTCCACCAGGGCACCTCACAGATGAGCAGAAGGAGGTGTGCAAAAATGGATCCCTCAATGATCCATCGGGGAAGGAGTCCATACTCCCAGGGAAAGGCCCCCCCCAGGGGTTATATAGTCAGTTAATGGTTGATGGAAGAGGGAGAGGGGGAAGAAAGGGGAAGGGGAAAAGGTGTGAAAACAGAAAAGAGTCTAGTTGGGAGAGGGAAAGGAATAAGCATGAGTAAGAGAGCAGCAAGAGGGAAACAGAGCTGAGGGAAATACGATCAAGATAGATTAAGTACATGCATAAAGATGTCATAATGAAACCCATTATTGTGTATAATTAGAATATGTTAATAATAAAAAAAAATTTTAATGAAGGTGCGGAGAGGTTAAGTAATCCTCCCAAGGCCGCACAGCCAATGAGCACTGTTGCTAGAATTGCGGTCTGCGGAGCCTTACCCCTACATCTGTGCTCCCAGACACTTCACTCCGTTATAGAACAAGTGACCTGACACACAGGAGCAGGAGAGACTTCCTATGTGGCAACTTCACTTGGGGGAAGAAGACAGGAACCATAGAACCCCCTTTTATTGAAGTACACCCCGTAGAGGGGTCCCATCCCCGCTGCGAGGTCCGCTGTAGCATACGGCTTTACAGTCGCTCACTTATTAGAGAGTCATTCAGCTGAATCCCAGAGGACAGGCTGACCTAAGCCCCCCGGGGGCAGCCAAGGGACACTAGGGGAGAGCCACCCCAGATTGCAGACAGCGATACTGAGCGTACAATTACAGGCTCCGCTGGCCAGCGCAGCCTGCATCCCAGGGAAGCCGTAAAGACAGGACAGTCTATTAGTTGTCCTCCGACCCTGCAGTCTGGGTGCTGTGGCTGAGCATTACCCTGATGTTTCTACTTGAAGATAATCTTTCATAAACCCACAAAGACTGCAAAGGGCCCATCCAATCCCACACAGATGCGCCACTTCGGCGCTAGGGTGTGTTTTCGTGTTCACACACAACACACACCCCGGTGGCAGCATTTAACCGATAAGCGTGTCTGGCTGCCACACAAGCGGGCGAACAGTCCCAACTCAGGTTGAAATATCCTTAGGAAAAGCGGAGTCGGAAGCAGAGAGATGGCTCATTGGTAACGTGCCTGCAGGCCAGGCACAGACCAGAGCTCAGTCCCCAGAACCCACCTAAAAACTGGGGCGTCGTGGTGAACGCTCAAACTCTCAGTGCTGGGCTAGGGGGCAGAGACAGGCAGGCCCCTGAGGTGTACTTGCCAGCCAGGGAATGCTTAGCCTACCTGGTGAGCTCCAGACAGTGAGCGATGCTGTCTCAAAAAAACAGAGTGGAGGGTGCCTGGGAAACAACCCCTGATGTTTCTCTCTGGCTTCCACACACGGGTGCACGCATGTACACCCTTACATCACATCAACACTTAGAGAGAGAGAGCAAGAAAGAGAGAGCAAATCTCTCTTGCAGTCTGTGTCTGTGACAAGTCAGAGGGCCAGAGAGACGGCCCAGTGGGTAAGAGCAGGTGCTGTTCTTGCAGAGGTCCCACGTATGGCTCCCATCACCCACGTTGGGTGGCGCACAGTCAGGTACGACACCGGATCCAGGGCAACCCTCTTCTGGCTTCCGTGGACACTGCATTCACACGCGCATGCGCATCACAGACAGACGCATGCGTATAAACTTACATATTCTTTTTAATTCTTCTTAAAGAAAATGTAACATGTTCTCTCATCTCATACACAAGGCTTTGGTTTGTGATCACAAAAGAAGTGAGAAGTGCGCTTCCTTGCTTTTCACCAGCTCACGAGCCTGATTTAGGATCTGACGGGCCACCGTCCCTGAAGGGCACGTGACTCTGTGGTGACCTCCACAGCGAGGGTCTCGAACGAAAACACAGGTCCAGAAACAGCAGTGAGTCCACATCGGCCGAGACCCAGCAAACTCCAAAGCCACTCGGGGCCAGCGGCATCCTCCTCCAGGTCCTGTCAGTGCCCCCACACTTGAGTTCTGGTAGGGCTGTGGCGCTGAATCTCTAGGGTTTTTTGTTTATATTTATATATGTTGCAATCGTATAAGAGCTGGAAGCATAAGCATTAGAGAGCCGCACCTCACCTTGGTTCTACATTTTGAGAATTTCAGAAATTATAAGAATCTGTCAGTCAGCCTTTGGCCTTCAGGATTTACACAAACACACACACACACACACACACACACGTGCGCAGCCATGGCTCCAGATTGAGAGTCTAATGCAGAGGCCCCAGGACAGGGGAGTACTTGTCCCACTTTTACACTGTGATCTTGGGCCATCCCTTCTCTGTTCTGGACCTTGGTCTTCTCATCTGGATAGGAGAGACAACCTGTCCTTCACGTTGGCTGTGTGAACTTCAGAAGCTCTTTTGTGGTGTGAAGACAGGACTCAGTATCTAAGACCCAAGCTTGATTCCCAGAATCCACACGGCACCTCACAGCCGTCTCTGTAACTCTGGTTCCAGGAACTCTGACCCCTTCCTGGCCTCGAGCACGGCATGCACATGCAGACAAAACGTTTATACACATACAAGGAAAACAAATACATTTTTAAAGAAAGTATTTCCCCTGGGCGGTGGTGGTGGCTCACGCCTTTAATGACAGTGCTCAGGAGGCAGACGTAGGTGGATCTCTGTGAGTTGGAGGCCAGCCTGGTCTACAGAACGAGTTCTAGGACAGCCAGGGAAACACAGAGAAACACTATCTCAGAGACAGAGAAAAAAAAAAAATATTTTCTAGGAAATATTTAGGAGCTGGGTGACACTGCATGTCCATTCTGGCCTCTTTCTCTAATGTTATACTACTGTGTGCTCTTGTGATATCTCCTTTCTTTCAGGGGCAGGACATAGCCTCACTGTGGATCAGGAACTCTTCCTGAGTCTGTGTTTTGTTTTGTTTTGTTCTGTTCTGTTTTGTTTTGTTTCTGATCGGTTGGAAGTGGGGACTGGTTGAACCTGCACATAGCCAGCAGGAAAGGGAGAACTGGGGGGGCCCTCGGTACCTTCAGTGGCCACCTGTCTCTGGGAAGGGAGGAGCCAGTCTTTGGTAAGAAGGCAGCAGGATATCCTGGCAGCGTGTCGGGGCAGCCACTGCAGCCAGGCTGTGACACAGGAGCAGCTGTCTCCAAGGGCCCCCACAGGCGTACTTGGCCACCTGCCTCTGGGCTTCACCCAGTTCCGGTCCAGCTGAAGACATGGCCATATGGCAGATGCTCCTTCTTGGGGAGAAAGGGGAGGTCACTCCCATCATGACTCAGGGGGGCAAAGTTACAGGGGAGAGGCTGGTAGTGTCTGGGTCCCAGAGTCCTGGAACCTCCCCAAGAGCTGCCGGCATCACCAGCACACCGCTCACAGCTGACTTGCTGTCCCTCCCTGCCTTGTCCTCCACCTCCGTCCCCACTTCAGACGATGTGTGGCCACACAAAACCAACTAGGCATTCACCGCCTGTTTATTGATCAGCTACTATGGCCAGGCAGACCTTGCCCAACCCTAGTTCATACTCAGCGAAGCAGCTTTTCAGGGTGAGATTGATAGGAGCCATTATCAGCTCCTAGAACGTGGCAGGTGCTCTACATAAATGATCTCAGTGAATCTTCCCCGGATTCCTCAAAAGCAGGAGCAATTACCCCACTCTGCAGACAAGCACACAGACTCGGGGATTCAAAGGCACAGAGGTTGATGGTGTCTGTGTGCAGTCCGTATGTTATGCCACCGCATGGCTAGGTTATTCAATCATGCTAGACTGCCTTTCGAAGTCCCAGTGAGCAAAGGATACCAAGGTCTTGCTGAACACTTACTGGCTGCTGGGAACGGGGTTTTTCTCTGCTTTCCTCCTTTTATCTTCCAAGCAAAACCATGAAGTAGGTAGGATCCTTTACAGATGAGGAAGCCGAGGCTCAAGAAGCCTTGGAAACAGGCTCAGTGTGAACTAGCTGACGTGGGACAGAGCTGAGGTGGCACCCAGTCTGTTTGCTTCCAGAGCTGGGTGCATTCTCTCTCCGAGCCTCGTTCCCTGAGGAAATGACCAGGTTCTAACGTCTCTGGAATGATTAGGAAAGAGAATGCCGCCACCATTCTACCCACCGTTAGCTGGCAGGCGTGGCACACCTACCCAGCTTCCAACCCCGTGCTCACCTCTGAAATGGAGTTTTGAGAGCCGGCATCTGTCCTAGTCCCCGAAGAACACGCAACCATCTAGGGACATACATACACTGTAAAACATGAAGAAAGCATACAGGATAGACCAGCGTTCTGACAGGTGGGGAGATGGAAAAATGACAGGCTTCCTGGTCCCGCGTCCGGTCTTTATCAAGCCCCTGGGTACCTCTGAGGCTCCCAGAGCTACAGGGGTTCTCCAGGAAGGACTCTGTTGACACCAGAGTTGGCTACAGCCTAGTCATACCTCAGTAGGAGGCTCCAGTTCCTTCTTCCATGACTGTGTCTTCCCCTTGTTGAAGGCAGGAGTGGCCTCTGAGTCCCACCCACTCTCTCCTCAGCCCCTGCTGTGCTCAGTGCCTAACACAATGCTTGACACATTATAGACAGAAGAAATGGATATGAATTAGTTGAGAGTGCCTTGAAGAAGAAATGAATAGGAATTAGTTGGGGGGGGGGAGGTGCCTTGAGGAGCATGGAAGGTTGGTGAGCTGATGAGAAGTAACAGAGAAGTTGGGCTAGGAGATACATGTGAACCAAACAACAGCCGAGGGCGAGAGCGGGGCTGGGGCAGCTGGGTATCTATGCCAGAAACAAAGTATATCTCAATCCCCACCTCACTTGCTGTACAGAAAAAGTTAACTTGGACAGATCACAGCTATCCACAGCAGAGAACAAACGGCAAAACTTTGTCCAGACCCCAAGGCTCTCTCTAGTCCCCGAGTCTTACATTCTCACAGGGAGACGCATTCACCCAATCAAATGGAGATGATAGGATCCAGGAAATTGCCAGCCCCAGAGTATGGGCTGCAGCCTTCCTGGGATCATCTCCACTGAGAAAGATAGATATTTTAACAGTCTTATCTAACCCAGCTGCCTGGGAGAGGCATCTGAAACACAGGGACAGAATCCTCGGGGAGGAGGATTTCCATCGAAACTCCACACTGAACAGTCCCAAGAGCAGCCAGCATGGATGCAGTTCTCCCGTGGGCCAGGCACTTTTTAAGTGTGTCTCCTGATCTTCCCTGACCCTCAGCTCACCCCAGGAGAAGAATCCCTCTCCTACCTCCTTATTCATGCTGAGAAAAATCAAAGTAACAGAAGGTTACATCACCCAGGGTTGTTGTCACTCCAAGGAAACCAAACTTGAAAATCTTTTCTTTTTCTGAGTCCTGGTTCTGCAAGGATGGACTGTGGAGGCTCCGCCTACAGCACATGAAGTTGAGAGGAGCAAATAAGGGAGGGAATGTAAACAATTTCATACCTTAAATTAACTCAGCCCTGCAGCGTGTCAGGAGACTCCTTGTTTTAACTAACATGATCATGACATGTTTTTCTTCTTCTTTGGAACACAAAAGGCTAAGCTAGAGAGAATACCTAGAGATTAACTCCTGTGCTCCAAAAGTATTTCCTGGGTCTTCCGTGAGGCCAGCACTGTGCGGACATGGAGGCTGTGACAGTCCCTGTCCTGAGCGTCTCCATCCTGAGGAGAAGGGTGTGGATAATAGCAAACGCGTGAGCAAAAAAAAATGTAATTGGACTTCAGTGAGTAATGAATGGCTATGAGGAAATGAGTCTATAATCCCAGAACTCAAGAGGCAGGGGCAGGAGGATTATCAGTGATAAAAAGTGAGTTCCAGACCAGTCTGGGATATAGAGTGATACTTTGTCTTAAAAAGAAAAAGAGAAGGAAGGGTAGGAGATGATGATGATGATGATGATGATGATGATGATGATGATGATCATAAGCCAGTGAGAGAACAGAGGGAGATGGTCAGGTGATATTTTTACAGTGTTAGCCTTTATTTGATCAACTAATTTAAATAAAAATACCGACAGTGGAGATAATCTATGGATGACCAGGGTTTTTTGTTTTTTTGTTTTTTTTTTTACATTTGTTTGTTTGTTTAGAGTGTGTGTGTGTGCTCACACATGAGTGTGCGTGTGGAGGTCAGAGGACAACTTGCGGGAGTCTCTCCTTCCGACATGGGGCAATGGGGATCGAACACAGGTCATCGGGCTTTGAAGCAGATAACTTCGCCTGCTGAATCAACTCGTCATCCCAAACAGATGCTGTTTGACCAGAGATCTGAATGAAGAGATGGTGACAGCTGTGTGGGTCCTAGGCAAGGGAAACCCAGTGCCAACACCCTGTGGTTGAAGCCTATTTGGTATCTGAAGGGCGAAGCCAGTGTGGATGGAGCAGATTGCACAGGAAATTGCAGACTGAAATAAACACATCTCTGTAGACACGGGGCTGTTAGATACCCAAGGCGTCTATACTAGGCAGCAATTCAAAGCTTAGCTCCTAGGTCTTCTCTACAACCTCTGTAAACCTCATACATACACTTTTCTTCCTGACCAATCAGATATAGCCTTGTAGGCCGTAGCGAAACTAGCTTGAGAATGTACTCATCCACTTCACTCATCCCTCAGCTAGTTACAAAGCAGCTGGCGGGTGGGTGGGGGAGGGGGGCTGCACTGTGAACAGAACTCATGTGCTCCCGGTCCAAAGGCAGGCATTCCTCTAGACCCAGAAGAAGGCAGGAAGTAAACCAAGTCAGCATGCCCAGTGTCGTGCCCTTGTCCATCCGGCACTAATCGAGAGGTGTGCCAAGGACAAGGGACGCTGAAGAAGAGAGTGGCTTTGCCCCCAGCTTGGGCTGTGACTCAGTGCACCCAGTTCCAGCTCATGTCTGGCCACAGACAAGGGGTCACTGCAAGCCACAGGAAAGCCCCAACTGCATTTCAGCCGATAGGGGTAATCGCTTCCATCCACCCGCCTTTCACTATCTTTATAAAATCCAGCAGTGGCCACCGCTTGCTGCTTCCCCGGCCCCACTTTAGCTCTAGGAGTGGACTGACAGCAATTAAGAGGGAAGCAGGAGAGAGCAGGCTGGCTGCCTCCTGCCTAATGACTGACAGCGACTCCCCAGGGGCCTCAGCTCCAGTGCAGGGTCTAGACAAGGCAACAGAGTAACAGGCTACTGCAGTGCAGTGGAGGCAGTTTTGACTAGTGGGTAGCTGTGGGAGACAGTGGGGCTAAGCAGTCTTTGGGACGACGGAAGTACAATCTTTGAGGAAGCCTCCCCGAAGAAAAGCATGTGACAGATGAACACGAAGGCACCAGTAGAGACATCCAGGGGGTGAACGGAAAGGAGAGGGAGGAAGGGCATGTGAGACACACCAGGAAATGCCAGAGACGGGAGTGAAAGGGGTGGGCTCCGGGGCTCAGGGCAGCTTGTGGCTTCTGAAGAACAAAGCAGGGGCCCATCTAATAATGGTTATCACTCTAACTCTGAAGAACAAAGTGGTGTTCAGATTGCGATGGATGCTGAGGGGTATACCAATCTGTCCTGGAGGGATCAGGGTGGCATCTGGTGGGGGCGGGGGGGAAGTAACCCAGAGTTCCTCTTTTGTAATCCATGACTGTTGTGGGCAAGAGGAATGTTGGCTGGGGCGGGAAGATGATTATAGCAATGCAGAAAAACTTAACCGTGCTCTGGACCACAGTGTGATAAATGCAGGATGTGCTGAAGACTTGGGGAACAGAGGGAGTAGGGCCAATGAGGTGGAAACCAAAGGCAGCTCCCAGGTTTGCAGACTGGGAAATAGGCCAGGCAGAGGCAGGGTTTGTTCAGAGAGGCAACAGAAAACAGAGCAACAGAGGAGACAGACACATCCGTAAGGTGCACCAGGAGTCAGTCAGGGCACCAGGAGGTCAGGGGGAAGACCTGTCTATGTTGGACATATTGATGGCAGACTCCTCCATACTAGATAGAGTCAGAGCTAGACTCCATACTAGATAGAGAGGCCTTCTCTAGGGAGCACATGGTGAGTGAGAGAGGATGCCTAGGCATCAAAAGGTAAGGAGTTTGCACAGGAGAGTGAGAATGAGCAGAAAGAAACCAGGCAACATCAGGTCCCGGGCACCCAGTGGAGAGGGCAGGAGAAAATGCCAATTAGTCAAATGGGCCACCTGATGGCAGAGCCAGGCAGAGGCTGGAGGTAGGGACACAGGTAGAAATGTCTCCGGCACTAGCATCTAAGGAAAGAAGCGGGTTATTGCAAACCTTCATTTGCGACCCTTGACCCTTCATTTCAGTACCCTCGTCTCTGGGCGAA
The DNA here is from genome assembly GCF_030254825.1 of Meriones unguiculatus. Taxonomy (NCBI): domain Eukaryota; kingdom Metazoa; phylum Chordata; class Mammalia; order Rodentia; family Muridae; genus Meriones; species Meriones unguiculatus. Next base: position 23,375,028 of record NC_083356.1, read on the forward strand.
AGAACAGGTGTAAAAGCCAAGAGTCACTTAGTATGATGTTTATCGATGGATAATCTAAAGAATGGAGCCTCGTGAGATGGGAGGCATACGTGTCTACTCACACGTATGCGCACGCGCTCACACAAATGCATGCATGCACACTTGCCCACACTGGCCTACACACCTACAACCATCTGTGCATGCACACGTACATATGCATGTCGGTATATTCTTGTGATAGAGTATACGGTTACTCTAGTAATCAGCCGGGTGCAGGTCTGTTGGAAGGGAGGAGGAAGGAGAGGACACTGTGGGTCAGCTCTCTACTCTCCAAAAGGTTGTGAGGCTCGGGGGATCCTTGGCATATGTGAGCTTTCAAGGGATAAAGGCTAAGAATCCTAATAAGGGACGTGTGAGAGTGAGAATTCTTCCTGTGAGTGGTGAAAGCCCCTTTTCATGTGGTTAAATGGCTATACCATTTACTAAGCACCCACTATGTGCCAGTCACTTTACATAACAACGGTAATCAGCAAAATGAGCTCCTACTACACACAAGACAGCCTTCAGCGTTACTTATACTTGCAAACCACTGACTCATGTGTCCTTCCAACAGCCCAGGAGATATTTATGCTAGTCTTGTTTCCCACGGCTGTGATAGGCTGTTTATAAAGAAAGAAAGGATGGTTCACTGTTTCAGAGGCTTCAGTCCGTGGTGGCTTGGGTACATTATCCTTTGGTCCACGGTGAGGCCGAACATCATTCATAGCGTTATGTGGCATGTGGGGTAGAAGTTCCTCACTTCCTGGTGACTGAGAGCAAAGAGGTAGAAAGGAAGAATTACGGCTCGGTGTCTCCTTGACAGGGACACACATTTAAGGCAGGTTTTTACTCCAACGGCTCCTTCAGGGCCAACCCCAATGACCTCACTTGCTTCTACTATACCCCATCTCCTAAAGTTCCAATCACTTGAGGCTATCACCAAGCCTTCAACAGATGGCGTTTGAAACCTATTGAAGACCCAAACCACATACTGGTCATGATGATGTGTGCCTGTGAGCCCTAAATTCGGGAGGCCGAGTGAAGCAGATTCCGAGCCTTGTTCGCTTAAAGCCAAACATCTCGTTCTCAAGACAAGAAAAGTGAGGCACTGAGAGATGAGCCATCTTGCACAAGGGCATAGCTAGCAAACGGCAGGGTTCAGTTCTGGCCCCAGACAGTCTGGTTCCTCCAGCCATTACCGTTTTAAGTGCTGCTTTCTTCGGCCCCTGAAAACAGTCCACTGGTGCTTGAACTTGGATTGCTCCAGTCTAGACCTTGAGTGCTGCTGCTGCTGCCACTCTGGATCCTCCTGCCTCATATGTATGTACTTCAATTTTTACAGCATCTTGACGTAGCTGCAGATCACCCGCACAGCCTTTAGGGAGCCGCTCAGAGATGCCTGAGTCCAGGGGTTCTCACCCCAAAGTTCTTTCTCCCAGATGTGTGCTTCATCGGCACCTGTACTGATGTCAATTGCACAAGCTGAAATTGGGGGAGAAAGCTGACATATTTCACAGTTGTCACATCCTGGGCACCCCCTAGAAACGGGGCGTGGGCGCTGGCCGTGGTGCTGAAAAAGCCATCCCACCTCTTTTGGTTGATGGGGAAGTAAAAAAGATAGCTGGAGAGGGGCAAACCTGGCTGGCACAGAAGGAAGAGGGAAATCTTGGGGCTGTCTGGGCAACGTCATGTCTTTTGTCAAGCTATATCCGTCAGTCGCTGTAATATCAGTCCGTGTCTGTGGAATGTCAGTCCTAGCCAGACTCACAAATGTACCTGTTAACCTGTTTCCAGCAGCTTTGACCTTCACTGTCCCTGGACTCAGGGCCAAGCAGACTTAGAGGCAGTTCTCCTGTTCAAAGTTGCCCTCGGAGGAGTCCTCACCTGACCTGGGGTCACGGTCTTGAGTCTCAAGTAGGTCAAGTTCTTGTACGCTGTTCTGAGATCACATGCTGCGGCCCAGAGCCAGAGCTGCAGATTTCCAAGCACAGGCTGGGCCAGGACCCTCCCTCCCTATGGACAGGATGACCAAAAGGCAGTGCCCTTGATCTAGAAAATTGCAAGAGGGCAGACCTGCAGCTGAGAGGCCCCGTCCCAGCCCCCACAGCCCTTGACAGCGTTGCAGATCTGCACACACAAGACCCTTAAGTTGTTCCTAATTGAAGGGCTTGCCGAGCCCTCTGTGCATTGCGGATCTAATTAAGTTCCACCATCATATCAAATTAAATCCTTTTATTAAACGTTTATCTTCAGATTCCAGAGTGTCACAACACCACATTGTTTTAAGTGACAGATAATGTAAACGGTCTTTACCACCAGCAAAGTGCAGGCCAGAGGCAACGGCAGGGCACCCCTTCCCAGAGACCATGCTTCTTCAGCAAACGTGGCAGAGGCCCCCGGTGGTGCTGTCCTGAGAACCTGCTTCCATGTCTCCCACACACGTGTGATGACAAACACAACCAGCTCAAGCTCCCCAGGCTCTCAGGAACAGCAGTATATCTTGTGCCTCAGGAACCCCTTTCTTCTGTGGGGTCTGCCCTACTCTTGTACACACAGGGCTGGTTCTGGAACCAAAGCTCTCTGAGTCCTCCTCCTTCTCATCAAGCCTACAGAGCTCCTGCCCTAGCCTGGTGCCTGGTTTGGAGAGGGTGGCCAGTGTGCATTTAACCAATTAGTGAATCAATAATGAAAGAGCTAGCCTTACCCTCTGCTTCTGGTCTCTTGCACTTGCCCTAAGGATGATGAGGTCCTAGAGGACTAATTTCTACCAGTGAAACTCATAAAAAGACCCACTTTTACGGTACAAATGGCTGTGGGAGCATAACACTGACGACGTTATGAGTTCTGGGGAGCAGCCAGTCATTCTTCTGCCAAGATGGCCCGTCTGGATTTTTTGAGGGAGGGGGTGTTCAAGGCAGGGTCTCTCCATGTAGTCTTGGCTGTCCTGGAACTTGATTTGTAGACCAGGATGGCATCAAGCTCACAGTGATCTGCTGCCTCTGCCTCCCGAGTGCTGGGATTAAAGGCGTGCAACATCACGCCCACTGACTAGTCTGGATTTTTTTTAATCACCCGGAAATCCTGTGGCTTACACTCCTGTCATTCCTTTCTAGATTCATCAAGACACTCCCCCAACACACAATTATTGACAGAGAAAACATGATTTGGATCTGCTCAGAGATCACTTTGCATGTAGATTCCCTTCCTTAGTCCTCACAAGAAACTGTTAAGCGGATCTTATTGGTATCCCACTTTACAGCAAGAAAGCAAAGCCTCTAAAGGGTTAAGTGCCTTGCCCATGTCTCCACGCCCTGGGGTTTCCCATAGCATGGGGCCTGGGTCTATTTAAAACAGTAACTAACATTTGTCGGCCTCTCCAAGCCCACCATTCCTCACCTGGACTCATTCAGAATCTGAGGGGCCAATGTGACCATCAAATCAGGTTCTGTATGAATTAGTGGCCCAGAGGGGCTTTTAATAAGCATTAAAGAATCTCCCAAGCCCACGGAGAAGGAAAAGAGTGTGGAGTCCAATCCCCGTCCTTGATGCCGTTGTATTAGGGAAATGACACGTGAACTTTGAAATAACGAGACTAGACAGGAATCCAAAAGCTGTCCCGAGGCTGCTTAGGATTAATCGCTAGATCAGTTATCTTGAAGGTAAAAGCAGAGATGAAAGGAGGGAGATGCAGCTCGAGGCTACGAGGATCAGGGAGGGCTTCTCAGAACCAGGCTCCTAGATGGATGGAAACACGGATTCCAGTCACTGTGAACACCTTCTCTTCTGCACCTCTTAGAGGTGGGTCGGCGGCAACCTTCTGCTAGAACCCCTCTGAGGATAGGTAGCTCGATAAACCTGAGGCGGCCGCTCCAGAAACCCTAACACTTACCCACATACTGACCTGACATCTCCTTGCCACACAGCTAGGCTAAGGGAGCCGACAGAGGGCAAAACAGGAGGCGTTGACTTCACTTCCTAAAGTCTGGCCCCTAGGCACCTCACCCAGTCCCAGCCCTGCCTGCGCGTGCCACCTGTGGCTCTCAGTTCCGCCTTCTGGAACTGGAAGGAAACACGTGTTTTAGGTAGAGAAGAGGCAAGAGCTTCCTTCATCTGGGGAAGAAAGCAACAGAGATGGGGGGGCGGGGACACGGAATCCCTGGGCCTGGCTGAACGTATCCCTGTACGGGAGGCCATGCAAAGCCCTGGAGCCTTTCGAGCAGGTGGGCGTCCTTGGCTTGGGAGTGCTGTGCACCGCTTTTCCTGGGAAGAACAGATGTCTGCTTCCCCCAGATAAGATGCTGACAACGGACTAAAGTATGGATTCCACCAGAGTCCAGCTTGGTGAGAAAGTGTGAGTTTTACTGTGGTTACTAGAATATGGGTGAGAGCTTACTTATAGGAGCAGAAATGACTCAAAGATATCCTCATTGCTAAAAACCCTCCATGGGTGACAGCTCGAGAAGACTGGACACTAGAACCTGCTGTACAACCTGCAGGCAGCTCACCAGGTTGGAGCCTCTTTTCAGCAGCTGGGCTGGTCTCTGCTGCTTCCAGGCAGCCCAACTTGTCTGAGAGCGTCTCTCAGCAGTCCTTACCGCCTGTACATGCTTGGGGAAGATAGTCTACTAAATCTGGTCGTTTTCAGGGACTTCCTGGGGCCTTTGGGTTGTTTACTTGCTGAGTTTAAAGCGCTTTCCTGCAAGATGGAATAGTTTGCCCTTTGTCATCTCCCCTCCCTTTTTCACCCCAACAGTAGATAGGAGAGAGAGGAGAAAGGAATTAGGAAAATCCCTGAATCTTTCCTCTGTTTCTTCTTTGGCCACAGCCACTAACAAACCACGACCAACCTCCCTAAATGATCAACAACCTCTGACCCTGCCTCTCAGGGCCCTCGCATTTGTATACCCTCTGAAACGTTCCCAGAATTCCAAGCATCACACACTCATGGAAACTATCTGCACTGGCAAAATCGTGCCTCTGCCAGACCACGAGGCAAATCACAGCCAGCTGCTGCAGACAGTCGGATGCAGCACCACGTCCCTACCTGGAATTAAAACAAAAACATGTTCTTATACTATTTCTGTGGGGTTTTTGTTTGTTTATTTTTGTTTTTCAAGACAGGATTTCTCTGTGTGTGGCCCAATTTCTGTGTTGTTGGTTTTGTTTTGGTTTTTTGGTTTTGGTTTTGGTTTTTTGATATAGGATTTCTGTGTAGCCTTGGCTGTCCTAGGCTCACTTTGTAGACCAGGCTGACCTTGAACTCACAGAGATCCGCTTGTCTCTGCCTCCCTGAGTGCTGGGATTCCAGGAGTGTGCCACCGTACCTGGCTAATTTCTGTGTTTGTTTTTTTTGTTTTTTGTTTTTTTTTTTAAAGAAACCAAAATTCCAAAATTCTCACTACAGTTCCCCATTCAAGCAACAGGTCACAGCTCAGGTCATGTTAATTCCAGGTTTCCCCATTAGGCTGAAATTCATATTTAATAACTCTTTAGGCCCTAAATAATCCAACATATGCTGTTCCCTCCCACTTAGTGTATACACACACACACACACCACACACACACACACACACACACACACACACACACACTTAGAGAGAGCCACCTGGAATCCCAGCACACATGAGCCTGAGGCAAGTGGCTGGTGAATTTAAAGCTAGCCTGAGCTATGTACTGATACTCTGTCCTAAATATATATATATATACATATATATATATATTATATATATATTAGGACTAGCTGAAATATTGACTTGAAAGATGGGTAGCCTACCAAAGAGCATTTTCAGTTCTGAAAGGACAGGGGGTGTTTCAACAAGCTGGTATAACATTTGTCGTAAGCCATGATGTAACCTATTGACAACGCTGTGGTCTGAAATGTTTAGCTGTCAGGCTGGATTCCCTGGGAGACCAAATCACTTGTCGCTGAAGCTCTCTGAGATACAGCTTCATGATTCAAAGGGGAAAGGTTGTTAATGTGGGGGAGGGGGTACAGGTGGATGACTTGGCAAGGCCACGGGCTGCGGAACTCACAGCCTGTCGATACGTAACAGTGTTTCTCTCCCAAGGGCCCACTCTCAGGACTCTGGAACTGGCCAGATTATGGAGCAGGCTTGTCCATAGGTTGCCAGGGTTCACAGGTCCTGTGACTGCCCAAAAACTCTCTAGGCATCTCGATAGCCTCCCCCTGCCCACCGTGAACTTGTTGAGAGGGCCTCTGGGTGTCCACCCTGCCACTGTGAAGTGTCTGCTGCGTGGCGGGCCCTTGCAATGGAAGGTTCTGTACCGTCCTCACAATCCCATCAGGTAGGTCTGCCTGTCTCAAAGTTTGGGAGGCCAAGACCCAGAGATAGCAGGGGCGCAGACTGAGGCAGCAGCCTAAAGACTGAGCTCCAACGATGGCTGCCCTCCGGTGGCAGGCACTGAATTGAGTGGAACTGGATTCGGAGAGAACTGGCCTCATGTCCCTTCATGCCTGTGACAACACACCAGACTTACAGGGTGGCCTCATCTGTCTCCTCCGCTGTGTGAATCCCCTTCACCTCCTCAGGCATGGATTCTGAGGCTGTCTGGGGTTCAGCTACCCATGATGCGGACTCGTTCCCATCTTTTGGGAGCCAGTTCAGAATCTACTCTACCCCCAGCAGGTGAGGATGCAATCAGAGATCTCAAACAACAGGTAATGACAAGGTTGACCATCTAGAGCTAGATAACAAAATACTGATCCTTGAGAGCCACAGTAACTAATGACCTCTGTGCCAGGACCCAGGAAAAGCCAGGCACCAGAGATGGAGGGGTAGGGAAAGGCCGACTTCTGACATTTGCTGGCTAATCAGTCTAGCCAGTCAGTGTGCTCCAGGTTCAATGAGAGACACTGTCTCAAAAACATAAAACCTAAAGCATTTTGGGAAGACACCCAATGTTGACCTCATCCCTACACACACACACACACACACACACACACACACACACACACACACACATCACCTGAGTCTCCCGACTTAGTTTTTGAGATGGTCCTCTCACTGAGCTCCAAGGTCAACAGTTGGCTCGACTAGCAAACTCCAGGGAAGAGCCTGTGTCTGTCCCCTACACCTGGACCTTACATGAGTCTTTACATGAGGACTTTACATGAGTCCTGGGTTCAAAACTCAGGTCCTCATGCAAACATGCAATTTACCAACTGAGGGCTGATTTCTCAGTTTTAGTTACTTGGTATGTTACTGGCGTGTACCAATGGTACTAAACCACGTGTTCCATCATGGTGTTTTCACACACACCATGGAGTGTGCCCATATCCAGCCACCATTACCTTCTTTTGACTCTTCCCTACTTTTCCACTAGCCTCCTTCCTTTTCCCAGCTAGGCCCACCTCTTTCATGCTTTCTGTTTTTCAAGTTAGAGTCCCCATATGAGATAAAATATGTGATGTCAGTCACTCTGCATCTGGCTATTTCAGTCAACCTGACAGTCTCCAGAGCCATCCATCTTCTGAAAAACCACATTGGTCCATTTGTTTTTAATGCCCAAATAAAAACTCCATCACAGGGATGCACCACATTTTACCATGCTTCTCCGTCACCTGCCGGTGGGCGTCCAGGCTGAGTCCACGGCTGGGTTATGGTGCACGGCGCAGTGACAGACACCAGAGGCGTGTGGGTTTATCGGTGTCACTCTGTGGCCTGTGGGACTCGTCCGCCTTCATGTGTACAGTACCCAGAACCCTTTCGCTTCCACTGCGGCCCAGTACCCTGTTCCTGAACTACAAGGTGATAGGAAAGGTGGAGGGTTCCCGGTTGTTTCGGTGACAAGCAGTGCTGCTGGAGGCGCTCCACACACGGGTCCTCCTGTGCCTTCTCACAGGGGTTTCCCCAAGCCTCGCGTCTGAAGGAATTGCTGAGTGTGACGTGTACATACACTTCAGTTCTGCCAAGGGCTTTTAATAAGGGAGGTACAGGCGCTCCTCACACCCCGGGATCTAGTGTTTGACGTGATGCTCATTTGTTTAGAAGGATAGAAATGTCCCGTGCTGTCTTTCCACTTACACATGTAATGCGCGCCCACTGACTTGTAGATTTCTTTTTTTCGTGTGTTTGATAAATTTTTCCCAGAGGGAAAAAAAAAGGTTTTTCTAGACTTATTTATTTTGTGTTTGTAAATGTTGTGTTTGCTTATATGTGTGCACCTGTGGACGCCTGTTGCCCTCAGAGGTCAGAAGAGGGTTGTCAGATACCCTGGTATGGAGTTATAGATGGTTGTGAACCCCCATGTGGGTGCTGGAAAGTAAACCCAGGATCTCTACAAGAGCAGCGGTGCCCTCCAACCCTGAGCCATCCCTTTATCCCCAGGGACGACATTTTTTCCCAGGGGAAAACCCACACATTACATTAAATGAATCCAATAGTAATGAAATGTACACAGGAGCATCTTAGAACCAAGGAAAATATGGTATCTTCAGAGAAGCCAGTCTGCCCTTGAGATTACAGGTTTGACATGGTTTTCAAATAACACCAAAACAGAACAAGATCAAAGCATGTGCAAAATACCCCTCGTCCCCTAGGCCCAAGTCTGTCCACTGAGGTCCTTGCAGTGTGGGTGTCACCTGGGGACTGATGACAAACACAGTGCTCTGGCCCATCCATGTCCACTTTAGATGACCCTGGGGAACTTCTCAGCCCGCTAGAGTCTGAGCTCTGTACAGGAGCACAGAGAAGAAAATGGTCTTTTCAGCAGAGGACAATACAAAGTGTCATTAAAAGAAAGCATAGATCCAGACACACAGAAGCCTATGATGCCAGCACACAGAAGGCCAAGGAAGGAGCTTTGTGGCGTTCAAGGCTTACCTTGGCTATATACCGACTATGTCTTAAGAAAGAGAAAGAGAAAAGAATGAAGAGGAGGAGAGAGAAAGAGGCAGAGGAACAGGAAAAAGAATATGCAGACAAAGGAGAAGGAGGAGGAGGGAGAAGACGCTGCAGCATTTATTTGGTGCTTAGAAACTCCTAGGGACCCTCACTTCTGTTATCTCATCAAGTCCTAAGGGATGACCCCATGATCGACACTAGGATTAGTAACCCTCCCTTCCACAAAGGAAACTGAGGAGAGTGGTCGCACAATCTACACAGCTGATCACTTCTTTTTTTATTTTATTAATTACACTTTATTCACTTTGTATCCCCCCCATAAGCCCCTCCCTCCTCCCCTCCCGGTCCCACCCACCCTCCCCCTTCTTCACACATGCCCCTCCCCAAGTCCACTGATAGGGGAGGTCCTCCTCTCCTTCCTTCTGATCTTAGTCTATCAGATCCCATCAGGAGTGACTGCATTGTCATCTTCTGTGGCCTGGTAAGGCTGCTCTCCCCTCAGGGGGAGGTGATCAAAGAGCAGGCCAATCAGATTATGTCAGAGGCAGTCCCTCTTCCCATTACTATGTAACCTACTTGGACACTAAACTGCCATGGGCTACATCTGTGCAGGGGTTCTAGGTTATCTCCATGCCTGGTACTTGGTTGGAGTATGAGTCTCCGAGAAGACCCCTGTGTTCAAATTTTCTGGTTCTGTTGTTCTCCTTGTGGAGTTCCTGTCCTCTCCAGATCTTACTGTTTCCCACTTCTTACATAAGATTCCATGCACTCTGCCCAACAGTTGGCCATAAGTCTCAGCGTCTGCTTTGAGAGTCTGCAGGGCAGAGCCTTTCAGAGGCCCTCTGTGGCAGGATCCTAGGTTTTGTTTCCTGTTTTCTTCTGATGTCCATCCTCTTTGCCTTTCGGGATGGGGATTGAGCATTTTAGTCAGGGTCCTCTCTCTTGATTAGTATCTAAAGAAGCTGATCACTTCTAAGCCAGGCTTAGAAGCCTGAGTCCAGGGCTCCAAGCTCTTCACACACGGCCCACGGAAAGAACTGAAGGAGTTCTTCATGGAGGATAAAAACCAGGACCAGATGCGACAGGACAGAGCGTGAGCCAGCATTCCCCGGTGTGGGCAATGCTGAGAGCTGCAGAGAGTGGGCAGGCAGAGCCTCCAGAAAGAGCAAACACAGGGAAAACAGGAAGGCACAGAAGACCACAATGACCCTACCCAGAAACTGCCCAGCACCCGGCTGCAGCCAGCATTCAGAACCACCCACTAAATGAGTGAATGAATGAGTGAATGAATGAATGAATGAATGAACAACCAAATGAACAAACTCACACACCACCTGGTACCCAGGCTATGCTAAGGCTAAAGAAGTACCAGTCATGCATGCCCCCCCCCCCCACCCAAGGTCTCCTGAAATCTCACTTCCAGAGAGAGCCCTGTCAGAAATAAAAAACAAAAAGCCAGGAGCAGAAGAGGTTGAAAGCAGAGAACAAGCAGCTTCCACCAAACCCTTCATTTACCTCACTTAAAAAATTACTTGGACAGCCTCCCCCCGCCCCCCATTCCTCCTGTGCTCCCTTGCCCCTCCCTGCTCTGCTCTTTTAGGCTGCTCTACATATGTGAAAATAAACCAGCAGCAGCCGCCCCTAATGACCAGGTTTACCAGAAGCTCATTGTACCTCCAGAAACAAAGCAGCAGAATGTGTTTTTATGGAGCTGCTGAAACCTCCGTTTAAACCACTTAATACCTGCAAGCCTGAATTCCAGGGTGCCCACGAAGCTCCTGGCAGCCTCAAGAACTACCTCCTCCACTTGGCATGAAGCCACAGTGCTTTAGGGTCCGGGAGGTTCCCTCTATGGAGGTTCCTGGCTGCCGAGCCCCATGGCTGAGAGGGGAGCCCCTCCCAACACCTTCCTTCAAGTGCAGAGCTGTGGGTGTGGGGGGAACAGAGGTGAGATATCACCTCCCTAGATCAGACTGGTCTGGGTGGGAACTGGCCTCTGTCCCTTGTCCAGTCACCTCCTGCCCTCATTGAATCCTGCTAGTCCTCTAAAGGACTAGCTTTTGCAAAAGGCTTAACGGCAGGCTCTGGGGTAAGGATTGCTGGGAGCCGGGAGAAGACTTGCAGCATTTGGAGAGTCTTGCTGTAAACTCATCCGAAAGAGCAGATGCTAAGCTCCTGAGAGTTGGGGAGAGATACTACCAAGGGCCCTCTTGAGCCTGGACAAGCGGATTCTGATACACCACTGTCTTCAAGCTCTTCTGCAGTCCTGCTCTCCTCCCCCACTGCATCCCAGCACTGGCTGCTCTTCTGCCACAAGCTTTCTATCTCACACCACAGACTTCAGGCCCTGAGAACTAAACTCCGTTCCTTTCTTTCTTCCTTCCTTCCTTCCTTCCTTCTTTCTTTCTTTTTTTCTTCCTTTCTTTCTTTTTCTTCCTTTCCCGCATCCTCAGCAAGTTACAAAGAACACAGTATGCAGCTGGAGATACACAAATATTAGCTAGAGGGTTGTCCTCCCAGCAGGCCTTGCATGCCCCTCTAACGTGGTACCTGAGCCTTTACCCTCTACACACGCTGTAGTTTTGCCTTGTTCCCTGCACTGGGAACCCACCAGAGATCAGGCGAAGTCTACCCCAGCCATAACAGCACCAAGCTGTTAAGGTAGGCCAGCCCTAAGTCTCTACCATGGCTGCCCCCCCCCCATGAAGCCAACCTAGAAGAAAGTCAGAGGGAGGCCAAGACAACAAATTCTTTGGGCACCTGATCCATCTGGTGGCCATCCCAACCATGAGCTTAACGCCGCTGAATGGGAGGAGATGCGGACCAAAGGCCAGGTCGGGAAATCCAGGACACACCACTCCTCACCACCTATCACGATGTGTGTCCATTTGAATGTCCCATGTGAGACACAACACGTAGGTGGAGTGTTGCTGGTACCCCCCTCCAGCGAGCCTCTGTAGCAGAATGGGACAGAAGCCAGGACACTGAGGCTTTATTCCTTGACTCTCATGGCCCTCATCATCCAGCCTCAGAAGCACCAGGACTGAACTCACCACCATCTGTGCCGCCACGTGCCTGGTCACTCCTCGCTTGTCTCATCTCTTGAATGCTTTCATTCCCCGAGATGACCCAGCCTCCACAGTCCTTGTCTTGGTGCCTTCTGGAATGCATGTCCCAACGTAGGCCAAACTGCCCAGACACTCATCCTTGTCCTCTTTGTGTCCCTAAGGCCACCGCTCCTCTGCCTCTCGCTGATGTTCACTATCCGCAGGCCGCAGGCCGTGCCCCAGCTCTCCCCTCCCCCATAACTTCCCAGTTCTGAGATTCACTCAACTCTCCACCTCTTGCTAGCTCCTTTCGCTCCCTCACCCTCTGTACAAAATATCTCTAGCTTGCTTCCTCCTGCTCCTGTTCTAGGAGATTCCAAATCCACTGGACAGTCCCTCCAGAGACTGGCCCTGGCCACCTCACTCCCAAAAACCCGAATCTGGCCTGTAAGCATGTTTGCTTCCCTAGTGGCTGAAATCCTGCTTGTGCCTCTGAGCTAATCACTCCCAATAACTAAAGAAAGGCGGGCTGGTAGAGGGGCTGCCAGGATAGAACAGGCAGAGGGGAAGGGAGGGCTGTGTGACATCATCTTCCCTCCCCTTCTCTCAAAGACTGGCCAAGAGCTCTACTCCATTCCCGAAGCCTCAGTTCTGCAGGCTCTGAAGCCCCTCCAGTCCCTTGTGGACCCCAAGAGGTAGCGGGCATGGCAGGCAGCTCCCGGCTGTGCTCCCTACCACTGATGAGGATGTCTCTTCTAAACTGGCCTCCTACACATACACACACACACACACACACACACACACACACACACCCCTGCCCTCCCCCATGCCTCTGGTGTCACCATCCAGTCTGAGGCCAGGCCTCCTGGGGCTGTGGCTGGGGCGAGGTGGGGGGCAGTTTCACAGAGCCATAGCTGAGGAAGGAAACCCCACTGGCTGCATCCAAGCACTCTTCTTCCAACCAGGAGGCCTGGAAGCATCTGCCACAGCTCCCCGTGTCAAAGCGTGACCAGACAGGGCCATCATTTAGTCCGCAGCAGCCTCATCAACCAAAGATCACACCAATAATTTCTAAAAACCAACCGATGATTTGGGGCCCATTAGCATAATTTGATGTATCGTCTGCGCATCAACTTTTCACTGGGTAGGCAGTTTCCTAACTCACACTTGGCGTGCGGGGAAACTAAAGAGGACGCATTCATCTTGTCAGGAGGACCCGTTTGCGCGATCCTTCCTGTTACCGCCTACCCCCACCTTCCCCTGGGACACCTTGACCTCGGCATGACTAGTCGCCACAGCCCGCCACATACTCTGCCTGGTACCTCCCCGTCTCTGACTACCGTGTCTCGCCTTCTCGCTCGGTCCCCCGGCTCCATCTACACACACACACACACACACACACACATACACACACACACACACACCTTACCTTTGTGTCCTAGGCCTTGCCCCATCCCAGCCCCCCCTCCCCATATCTTCCCTCTCTCCTGGAGCATTCTAAGGTAACCTATGCAAGTCTTAATATAGATAAACGAGAGAGAGAGAGAGAGAGAGAGAGAGAGAGAGAGAGGAGGAGGAGGAGGAGGGTTATGGAGGACTCAGCCAGCATTTTCAAAGCTTGGGAAAGGGAAGGCATAAAATGTAGAAATGGGTGACTATGGTGTCACACAGGGGCTTGCCTGAGGTTCTGAGTTTGTAGAGGAGGGGTGAAAGGCATCGAGGCATCAACACAGGCAGTGCAGACAGGTCAGGATGATGACCCTGCCTTCCCATGAATAAGGGAGCCATGGAGAGGCTCTCTCTGCTCTTCCCTCTGCTTCTAGAGGCCCTGGCTGGAAGGAGAAAGCATGAGTGCAAAGACTGAGCTTACAGCTCTCTGTAACAGGCTACAGAGACATGGGTGGAAGTTGGCCGCCCAGACGTGGACCAGCCTCCACTCTTTAGACACTTTTCCCATGCCTGGCCCTATGCTAGGAGCCACCAGGTGGAGCAGGGGTTAGGCACAGGAGCCAGCAGCCAGCAGGAAGTAGGTGTGGATGAGGCCCAGGACAAAGTGCTGAGATCCCAAGAGGTCCCACTTTCACCCAGGCTCCAGATTCAACTCTGTCCCCATGCTGTGAGGACCTTTGTCTCAGGGGTCTCTAAGCCTCCTGCGCGTAGTCCTCAAACAGCGCAGAGTTGAACTGATGAAATATTTGCCAGATCAAATGGAAATAAAATGAAAGTGCTTTGAAAAGTGCTTCAGAAGGGCGGCAGGGGGGGTTGTAACTGAACAGGGGTTGGGGGAAAGTTAGCCAACAGCTGCAAGGGCCTTCCTGGTGGAGAAGGGAGAGGAGGCATGAGCCTGGGTATTAGGAATAGGGTATCAGGTGACACCAGCCTCTTGTTAGCACCCCCAAACGCAGGAGGAAGATGGAGAGGAGGAACAGACCAAGGAGGAAGAAAGGGCGACCAAAATCCTTAGAGAAATTATGGATCCAAAGACTTTACTTTCAGGGACAACATTTCTATAGTTTGTTATTGGAGATTATGGATCCATTGTGGCCCTACAAAGCTAGGTCAAAGCCAGGCACAGTGACACACACCTTTAAGCCCAGCACTCAGGAGGCAGAGGATCTCTGTGAGTTCGAGGCCAGCCTGTTCTACAAAGTGAGTCCAGGACAGCCAAGGCTACACAGAGGAACCCTGTCTAAAAAAAAAAAAAAAAAAAAAAAGAGCTAGGTTAAATAGCCAGAAGACCCAGTGTGCTCTATGTGTGCGTGTGCATATATGTGGGTGTATATGTATGTGTGTGTGCATGCATGCCTGTGTACGTGTGTTCCATGTGTATATGCATGTCTGTGTGTGTGTATATATGGGCATATGCATGAGTGTACACGTGTGTGCATATGTGAATGTGAGTACGTGTGTGTGATCTTCCGACTCTATAAGCAAACAGTTTGCTAAGTTGGGCATGGTGGCTCATACCTGTTATCTCAGCATTAGAGAGATGGAAGCAAAGGATTGTCCTAAGTTAAAGGCCACCCTGTGACTTCCAAGACAGCCTGGGGTACACAGAGTAAGGGGCCTTGTCTTAAAAGTAAATAAATAAAACATGGAAAATAAATTAATTTTTTTAATTGCTGAGTTACTGGGGACTATGTTCATTAAGTGACTCTAGCAACTGTCACAGAAAAGTCCCGTCTGATCAGTTCATTGCTCCCCATCAGTCACCAAACTAAATACTGCACCAACTGTTCAGAACAGGTGTGTGTGTGTGTGTGTGTGTGTGTGTGTGTGTGTTCCAGCAGAGGAACTGAGTCAAGTGAAGAAAGCTGAGTGGAAACAGACAGTCTGGGCCACCCTTCCTGCAGGGACTGGTACCAGCCTTGCCTCCGCTGCTGCTGGGGACACAGTGTTGGGAAATGCACAGAGCAGACCAGAGCCAAAGCTGACACTCTGGTGACAGCAAACAGAATCCCAGATGTCAGTTTGTCTGCTGGCTCCCTCCTCCGATGGCTCTTCACTCTGTGTGAGCACTGCTGACTGTCTGCCAGGGGCCCTGTGCTGGCATGTGCCCAGGACCTGTTCTCAACAAAGCCCCAAACTTGAGTCCTTGTGGTGCGCCATCCCAGGCTGCTCCTCTGTCCCTAGTACTGAGGTGCTTGAGAGCCATTTCCTCCATCTGTAAAATCGGCGGATAACACCCCTCCAAAGGGCGCCTTGTCGCTACAGTGAGCTGTAGCTCACAAACTAAAACCTAGCATGGTGGCTCAGGCTTGTGACCCACTTGGAAGGTTAAGACAGGAGGATCGTGATGAATGTAAAGGCGGTCTGGGCTACACAGAGGAGCCTTGAGTTCAGAAGGGAGCATGGCAGAGAGCCAGCCCCCAAGCTCGGAACGGAACTGCTTGGGGTAGAGGGTCTGGGAAGGTGAATTTCCTGCCAGCACAGATGGTTGCATCCTCTTCTAAGGGGCTGTCTGTCGAGGCAGTTGGGGGGGGGGGCGCAGTCTGCCTTCTTGGGGAAAATAATCTACTGCTTTTAAAGAACCGGGTGACTCCCTGCCAAGGTGCGGCACCCCGATACCCTGCTGGGCTGATGAACCCATCGTCCCCCCTCCCCAGCACAGTTTCCACCCCAGGGTCAAACCCGGGCTCCTCGGAGGAGATGCACAAATAGACAACTAGAGGTGGGGATGGATGGTGAGGTTTGGTTCTGAGCCTCCTCTGTGCTCTGAGGGTGACACGGCAGGCTTCGCAGGGCAAATGTGCCAGGGAGTGACCCCGGAAAGATCATGGGGGGATCGCCGGGTCCAGAAAGGGCAGGTGGGTCCCGAGCCACACGAACCACGCACTCACGCGCTCCTTCCGCATTGTCTTGCAGGGAACTTCAAAGGTCTGTGCAAGCAAATCGACCACTTTCCGGAAGACGCGGACTACGAGGCGGACACCGCAGAGTATTTCCTCCGTGAGTCACGTGGCGTTTTAATCTCCCTTCCGGCTGAAGGGCCCCTCGGTTTGTTCCTTCCGAGAATGGAGAGTTGGAGGTCAGGCCTGTTCAGAACCCTGGCTACAGCAGAGGGAGGGAAAACTGCTGCTCCCTCCTGACTGGCCAACTCCTACTCATCCGCCAGGTCCCTCCCGAAACTGCACCTCCTCCAGGAAGCCACCCTGTTTCTCATGGGCTCCCAGGCGCGGCCTTTTATCGTCAAAAAATGACAAAAGCTCTTGCATGAGAGAGAGAGAAGAGAATTTTTCCTTCCCCCACAAGTCAAATCAAAGCCAAATCCTGGTATAACCACTGTGAACTTAAGTTCCCCCTGAGACATATTATCAAGAGAAAGCATTTCTGAAGCCCCAGGGAAATTTCTCAAGCATCCCCAGAAACCAACAAAGACCTTGTTAGTTATCAAAAGGGATTTCCCAGAGAGGAGCTGAGGGTCCTCGAGGCCTGGGACAGCCACAATGAAAGCTCTCAGGCAGCTGGGCTCGATGGAGGGGGTTTGCTCACAGAGTCCCCTGAGCTGCTTGTCCCCGCCTTTGCTCCCAGACACCTCTCCTCCTCCCCTCCCCAACAGCACCCCAGTCAGCATCACCCCGGATGCTGTTGATGACAAACATGTAGGAGGTGTTTTAGTTGTGAATCGCCCCTACTCACATCAGGCCAGCCTGGGAGCCAGCTTCCCTGAAAAGCCTGTGGAAAATGGCACTGGTAAAGCAGCCAGAAAGGGACAGAAAGAGCAGGACTCAATTTATAGATTCTTTGTTTATTTATTTACTTATATATGGGGGGGGGTTGTCTTTTTGTTGTTGTTGTGTGTTTGTTTGTTTGTTTGTTTGTTTTTCAAGACAGGGTTTCTCTGTGTAGCCTTGGTTTTCCTGGAACTCCCTCTTTAGACCAGGCTGGCCTCAAACTCAGAGATTCACCTGCTTCTGCCTTCCAAGTTCTAGGATTAAAGGCGCGCGCCACCACATCCAGTTATTTATCAGTTCTTTAAAGACAGATTTCTGTGTGTCACCCTGGCTGTCCTGGAACTCGCTCTGTAGGCAAAGCTGGCCTTGAACTCAGAGATCTGTCTGCTTCTGCCTCCTAAATGCTGGGGTTAAAGGGGTGCGCCACCGTGCCCGGTTAGTTGAGGAGTTTAGGGAGGTACAGGAGGTACAAATACCATAAGAGCATCATCATTTCTTTTCCTGAAGTCCCTCACGATTTTGCTCTTAAGTAGAATTCCCACAGGGCTGTCTGGTTGCCATCACCTGTTGCTTGTGTCTGGAGTCAGCCAATGCCATCAGCATGGCCTGCGTGCCTGCTGTATGCCAGAGCCTGTGCTGAGCAGTAGGGAGGGCAGGATGGACAAGTCAGACAGTCCCTGGCTGCCAGTAAGATCAGGCATGGGGGAGGGGAGCCCTTAGAGACAACTGGTCGGGATGAAGAGTGTGATAGAAACAAGACCTGGATACAGAAGTGGGAGGCTAAACCTGAGCGCCCCACCCCCACTCCCAACTAGGAGACACACACGGGGGGGGGGGGGTCCCAGGCCTCACCTGGCCAAATACAGTGAGGGCCTAACACTTCATCATCCAAGCAGGAAGCAGCTGGAGGCAGTTTATCTCATTCAGTACAAGACCCAGAATGTAATAGTTGCTCAATATATGCCTCTCGTCAAATACAGGGTTCCTCCGGGGCACACTCTGCCCTGCTGTGTCTCCGCTTCCTCACACCGAGGCTGGGATCTGTGTCAGCAACATGGGTCCTACGGCCTGACTTGAGTTCACTGAGCAACGCAGGCGTTCTCTGAGCACGGATAACAAACTCGCAACTGTTTTCTGCAAAGGATGAGACGAGAAACGTTTTCATCTGTTCAAGCCACTCTGGCTCCAGCCTGGCCACAGAGAGTGGAAGCCATTAAAACAATGCCCCCTTTTCTTTTCTCACATAGCCCAGGCTGCCCTTAAACTTATCACAGGGCCAAGAATGACCTTAAACTTCCCATTCCCTTTTCACCAGCCCTCCCATCCCCCGAGCTGGGATTACAGGAACGAGCTGCTATGCCTGCTTTTTATTCGTTGTTACTCGTTAAGGAGAAAAATAAGACACAGGATTCCTAGTGGTAATTCCTGTGAAAGTCCATTCACAAATGCACGAAGCGGCCTAGGATGGCGTGGCTGTGCTGGCCCTGAGCAGTACAATGTGGTAGTCTGAGCTAGACAACATGGCTCTGGGAAGGTCAGGGCTGCTGCCCCTGCCATTCTGTGCAGCTGAGCTGGAGGGCAGGGATGATCACTCTAGAACAGTCCCCACCCTCCTACATTCTTTTCGGTTCAAAAGCCCCTCTTAGGCCCCTGTCACCCCCTTCCTGTATCTCCATCTCATGCCTTATCACCCCCACAGTGAAATTTTGCTGGCCTCCTGGCAAGACCTAAGTTTCTTAGTCTCCTGCCCATGTGTTTCTTCACCCCAGTGTCCAGCACAGGGCCTGATGGGGAGACAGGGTCAGGTAACATGCTTCACGGACAGACCAAGGAAGTGACTGGATTGGTAAATGGGTGTGGAACAAGCCACAGGGAAACATCGCCAGGGGCAAAGCAAGCAGCAGGGCCTTCCAGAAGAGCTGGTGGAGGCCGGCAAGGTGGGTGGGGCTCACCTGGAGGTAGGTGGAGCCTGAGTCAGCCCAGAGCCTACGTCAGTCCAACCTACCACCTTAGCTCACCTGGCACTTGAGGGGCTGGGAGAGGGACAGAAGTAACCCTGACCGCTAGCTAGCTTGGGGGGGGAAGGGACCTTAAAGCTTATGTTGCTGCAGAAGGAGAAAGCACGAAGCCTGGGGTGCTGGGGGAGCCTGCTCCCCCCCATCATGCTCCCCACAGGGCTGTTCACAAAAGTGTTTCCTAAAGATGTTACCACACCACAGTGTAAAACTCAGTTCTAAAAGCATCGTTCATTCACTCGCTGTGACGTACCGAGCAAGGACTCGCCGAGGGCTAGGCTGCGCTAGGTACTGTCGTCAGTGCTCAGGGTCTCAGGGTGAACCAAAGAGACCACTGGGGACTTCGGGAAAGCTGAGTCCTGGTGGAGGCAAGGAGCAATGAGCAAGAACCCATGTCCCTGCTTGAGACGGTCTCAGAGAAGGGAGTGCGTTAGGGAAAGGCAGAGGAAGAGGTTTTGTTTAGATCCGGGACCAAGACAGCCTTTCTGAATGAGGAAAGGGGAGACAGCAAGAAGATTCCTTGGGAAGGGATAACCTAGCAGAGGGAAGCACCAAGCAAAGGCTTTGAAGCAAGAACAGCACCCCATCTTTGGGCAACACAAACAAGGCCAGCCTAGCTGGAGTCCAGCCTGCAGCCTAAGAGAGGAGAGACACAGAGAGGTCCCAGCCTGGTGGGTCTGGGGACAGAGTCAGGTGTCCTTCTGAGTGAGATGGAGCCTGGTCTGAAGGGCAGCTGGCCATAAGGGGCAGGGAATTAAAAAAAAGTAATGGAGGTATAGAGACACGGAGGCCAGTTCCAGCTTTGAGGCACTGACCATAGAGAGGTGAAGCAAGGTGAAGCTGACAGAGTTGGGGCAGTCAGAGACTGGGGAGGGCTGAAGGCCAGGCAGCTTGTAGAAGGCTCAACATTGAGTCCCATGCCTCAATGCCTCAATGTCCCATGCTCAGACAACTCTGAGCAGGACAGAGTGGAAGGCTGGGAGGGAAGACAACCAGAGGAGTGGAAGGGGCTCAGCCAGTGGAGACACCAGAGCCTTGCCCCTCAAGACAGCTCTGCCTTTGACCTCTGGACTTGAAAGGACAGCAGCCCTGTAGGGTGAGCTCCAGGAAGATGGTGAGTGGCTCTAGGTATGATAAAAGATCCTGGCAAGAGCACCTCAAAAGAGAAAGGATTTATTCTGGCTCACGGTTCAAGAACACAGCTGTCATGGCAGAAGATTTAAGGCAGGGGGAGTTTGAAGCAGCGTCCCCCATCACATCTGCAGCCAGAGTGCAGAGAGGGAGAGCTGATCAGCTCTTTAAGATCCCAGCCAGGGAATGGCATCAACCACAGTGGGCAGGTCTTCACACCACACTAAAATCATGGTGACCCCGACAGGCAGACCCAGAAGCTCATCTCCATCAACTGTGACCCCACCCGGACCCTGCTCCACTTCAGGGCAGGATCAGACCTGTGTCAACCCCAACTCCTCACACACACCCAGGCCAGGGCTGGCTGAGGCTAACACTCTTCTGGAATGAAGCAAGCTCTGAAGTGTGGGCTGAGTAGAGCTTGGGCCTAACTAGACAAGCCCTAGCTCCCACAAGCCCACCAAGGGTGCTTACGTGAGCTCCTTGGGGCTGAGAGAACATTAGTGTTCAAGAGAGGTGAGGGCCAAGCTGCCCAAGGTCCTGTCTAGCACCCAACAGTTCAAGCTAGCTCAGTACTGACCTACCTGGTATCTTTGCTTCTCTGACAAAGGTCACGTGGCCATAAAAGTTAGGCTATCCCCTACCAAATAGCATTATGGTGAGAACCAGGGGCTGCAAGAAACACCCATTCCTCCGTCCCCACCCCAGACCTCTTCCCCTTGTTTCTGACTTCAGGCTTTTAAGACTATTTGAACACAGATTAGACCTCTTTTTCTAAAAACTCTACGAAGAGCCAGGTGGTGGTACAAGCCTGTGATTCTAGCCCACAGGGGGTGAAAGAAGGAGAATTAGGAGTTCAAAGCCAGCCTGGCTTTGGGTCCACCCCCTCCCTCAAGAAAGCTATGAGCTTCTTCAAGCCACACCCTCAGTCAGCACACCCTCACAGAGCTTCCACGTGTCCCGGACACCATGCAGGAGGGGATGCTGCAGGGCAAACCCTGGAATGATGAAAGGAGACACTGAACAGAGAAGCAAGCATGAGGCCCCTTTGGCGTGTGAGAGCTACAGTGTCATGGAGCTGGAGCCAGAGGGTGGGGGTGATCGCTGTTTTCACGCAGTGGGACCAGAGAAGGCTACTCAGGGGAGCCTGCGTTCAGGGTGGCATGAAGCCCTTTGCCTCCAACAGATGCCAGCTTCCGAGCCCAGGCTGTTCAGGTTTCACTAAAGCCATAGAGGTGCAAGAAAAGGGACAGCAAGGCAGGCTTCTCCCCACACCCACCCCCAGCAGCTCCCTCCAATCCCACAGAGGAAACTGCCGTGGGAGAGTCCTTTTTCCATGTTCTGAACTCGCTCCAAGGAAAGCAAAGACGTGAGCAGATGGGAGCAGAGTGTGGCTACATCCATCCCTTTTGTCAAAGGCCTTTGGGCTCTTCCCAAGCCTAAGAGGAACCACACAGCATGGCTAGGGGGAGCTGAGCCCTGCCAAACCCTCTCCTCCTCCTTCCTGGGGGCCTGAAGCTTCTGGTGAAGCTGCCACCCTAGAGACAGCTGTATCTTCCTCCTCCTCTTTCAAGTGTGAAAGACTCACAGTCTTCCAGTCCTCCTGCAGCAGCCTCCTTTCTGTATGCCAGGCCCTCCTCCAGGTGCTGAGGATGGGGAAGCTGACAGCCACGGAGGCCCAGCCTCAGGCACTTGAGATATGCAATCAACAAAATTAGCAAGTTCGTCATAAAGCATGTTAGACTGTGAGGGTGCCGAAACAGAGAAAGTCAAGCAGGAAAAGGGTGGGGCTGCCAGCACTCACCAGGGTGTTCGAGCAATAAACTGAAGGACAAAGCAGAGCGAGCAAAGCAAAGGGAGCCAGTGTGTCACCCACGCCCTCCTTGTCTGCCCAGAGTGACTTGGGACGGGGGGGGGGGAATATAGAGAGTTCTAGAAGAGTGTGACAAGACAGGAGTGTCGAACCCATCTCCTGGTCAGCGGAGGAAACAGGGTATGCCTGCTCACAAGTCACTGGCCAGCCTTCCTGAGGGCCTGATGCAAGGAGGGGTCTTCCTGAGGGGAGAGATGGATGGATGCATGGATGCAAGGGTGCATGGGTGGATGGGTGCATGAGTGCATGATCTTCTTCCCTGGCCCACCATCTATCCTGAATCTGAGTCCAGCTCCCCCTCCCCCCCGGAATGTGAGAATAACCTTGGGTCCTCTCACCTGCCTCCTGGTTCCCATCACTTTGCTAGGTGTGGTGATGTAGGCCTCACCCACACCACCATTGCCCCGACTAGGGATGAAAGGTGGCCGTGTCCCTCTGAGCACTGTAGGCCATAGGATGTGCCTGCGATGGTGGCCTCAGCCTCTTCCTCAGCCTGAGCAAGGTAAAGGTGTTGTCTAGCGGCCACCATCCCCCTGTGAAAGCCAACATATGTCTCTGCTAGGGTCTGCATCTGTGCTATGATCTGTGGATGGTTACCTGGGTGGCTGTGCATCTAAGGTTCAAAAAGTATGTGTGTATGTATGTAGTATGTATGTACGTATCTGCACATGTCCCTTTCTGTGTCAAAGCTAGATCTCTGTGTGCTAGGGGGTATCCCTGCTATGTCCATAAGATGGAAGTTTGTGTTCTTAGATTTCCCCGTGTGGCTGGGAGTGAGGGAAAAAGAATCAGGGCAATTGATTCTTTTCCACAATCACATAGTAAGCACCTACTGTATGCCAGGCACCCACATATACAATATTATAGACTTACATAGCACAAGACTAAAGGGGGGGGGGCACCAGGTCTCCAACAACTTAGAGTGTGGAGTTAGAGCTTGGAGGTAGGAGCCAGGATTAATACTGTAGATCTCTCTCTCTCTCTCTCTCTCTCTCTCTCACACACACACACACACACACACACACACACACACACACACACGCACGCACACGCATGCACACGCACACGCGAACACAGACTCTCAGATACACAGCAGAGCTGGGTACCAGCTTCAGCATGCCCATCACACACATGGTCACAGAAAAAGGACTGACAGAGAAGGAGCTGAGGACTCCAGACACAGCTATAAGCTTCCTTCAACATACCTGAGTGAGAGGACTTCTCATCAGAGACTTACCCTTGGCCTGAGAGGGCATCTAGAGCAAAAGGCCATCCTTTAAAAAATAAAAAAAAAGACCATGCCACCAGGCAGGAAGGACACCAGACAGAGAGGGGAAAAGTAACCGCCAGGTGGCCATGAGGGGGGTTGCGGGAGGATTAGGACACTGAGGTAGGCTACCAAGAGGCAGGGGAACAGAAGAGCCACCTGGGCACAGCTGCAGAGGTTCCAACACCAGCTGCCTGTTCTCGGCTGCCTCCCCGGCCTCTTTTTTCAGTGCTATCTCCTGAGGTTGTGATGGCTTAAGACCTGAGCTGGCTTAAGACCATCTCGCTTCTGAGCAGCCTGGAGCACAGTAAGCACTCAGAAGGCATTAGCCGCTGTGGCTGGTGTGCGTGGCCGCGTGTGTGAGGACTACGGTGATGGCAGAGAACAAAGAGGAGGAGGCTGGGATGGGAACGGAGCTGATGAGAGAGCTTCCCTTCCCAGTTGGCTCCTCGAGCCAAAAGTAGCCTTCGAGCAGAGACCAGGAGGAGAGGGAGCTGCAGCCATTGCAGACATCCCCACCCACCCCCTGCTCCTGGGGTAGGGCATATACCTTAGGCCCAAGGGCAGCCACGGCATCTCTGACACTGACGGGCTCAGAGAGACCAGCTTTGCCCTGAGATGAGACACTACCCAGCCGTGTGTAAGGGCTCTGGGCAGAGGACATAGTCAAACGCTCAGACTCAAAGCCTGGCTCTTCGGTTTGGACTAGAGAGAAGAGGCCAGCTGGGAGGCGGCAGGCCACGAACAGCAGGTTGTGCAGGAGTAGGTGGGTAGGGGGTCCTAGTAAGGGGTGGAGGGTACACTTGCCAATAGCCTGGAGGGTAGAGAGGGATGTGAAGTCCCAACTGGGATGAGAGGTAAATACCACTGCCCTTCTAAGGCCGGAACAGACTACTTTCCTATTTGCTCTGTTTCTTTTTCTGTTTTCCATTTTGTTCTGTGGTGCTGGGAGTCGAACCCAGGGCCTTGTGGGTACTAGAACAAGCCTTCTCCCTCTGAGCTACAGTCCCAGTCCTGGTCCCCGTTTCTGTTAAGATTCTTCTCCTTGAGGGAAGGTGGTGGCTCACACCTTTAATCCCAGCACCCAGGAGGCAGAGGCAGGGGGATGGGATCTGTGTGAGTTAAGAATTCCAGGACAGCCAGGACTACATAGAGAAACTGTCTCAAAAAAAAAAAAAATTATTTTCCTCATTGGAACGGGAAGAGCCTGAGGACCCCAAGACAGTGTCCTCCCCCACTCCATCCAGCTTGGGGACTGTTTGCCAAGTAACTAAATGAGATACCTTGTTCCCTAAGTCTGCCTAGCAGGCTCACAGTGCTTCTTCCTGCAATGAGAAGAGATGGAACTAGGGCTCCAGCCGATACAAGGCCATCCTCCCACCTTGAAGAACACCCCCTCCCTACTTTTCCTTCCGTCCCTACCTCCACTTATCCCACAAGGCATTCAAGGGGCTTCGAGGGTGCTGAGTTCAGGATACGCAGGGAGATGAGGTGCCAAGCTCTAAGTTAGGGAGTTGGAACAAAGGAGCCTAAACTCCAGATGGGCTGTGCTCTGTGGTCTTGGGCCAGTCGCTTGATCTCTTTGTGCCTCAAATGATTGAATCGTACTTTGTAAACCCTCCCCAGCCACCATGGAAACAACATGAGAGAAGTCCCCGAGGCAGGGATTGGCCCCTACAGTTTTGGGAGTAAAAGAACATCATCACAACTCTTAAAAACAGGCCTTGGAGACACGGAGTGGGAGATAATGGGAGTACCCAACCCTGTGCCTTCCTTTCACAGATTAGGGGGAAACTGAGATTTAAAAAAAAAAAAAAAAAAAAAAAAAGTCTTGCCTTATTCAGGACACTTGCTGGAAACAGGATCCAGGTGCATTCGCCGGCCACATATCCCTTGCCCACCCTTCAGCAGAGTCTAAGGGACAGAGACCTTCCCCTAGAAGTCACAGCAGTGGAGAAGTCTACTTGTCACATCCCACAGCAGTGAAGTGTCTCCAGCCCCATCAGTGCAGAACAGGGCAGCACCACCCTTCTTGCCTGGGCCCAGGCAGGTTCCACTCAATCCCCACCTCTTATTTCAGTTCTCCTTGATCTTGCGGCTGCTGAATGGCTGCCTGCACCTAGCTCACCTCAGGAGCCTTAATCCCAACAGGGGGCCAGCAACGTGGCTCATCCCTTCACCAAACCTGACAGCCTGGGTTCAATGCCTGGGACCCACACGGTGGAAGGGGAACACCACAAGTTGTTTTTTGACCTCCACTCAGATCACAGCAACACACACAGGCTCTTCCCCATTGCCCACTACCACCACACACTGCAAATAAATAAATAGGTAAGTATACGATAGATAGATAGATAGATAGATAGATAGATAGATATGATAGGTAGATAGATAGATGATAGAGACAGATGATAGATAGATAGATAGATAGATAGATAGATAGATAGATAGATAGATAGATAGATAGATAGATAGATAGATAGATGATAGAGACAGATGATAGATAGATAGATAGATAGATAGATAGATAGATAGATAGATATGATAAGTAGATAGATAGATGATAGAGACAGATGATAGATAGATAGATAGATAGATAGATAGATAGATAGATAGATAGATGATAGAGACAGATGATAGATAGATAGATAGATAGATAGATAGATGATAGAGACAGATGATAGATAGATAGATAGATAGATAGATAGATAGATATGATAGATGATAGATGATGGTAGGTAAATAGATAGATAGATAGATAGATAGATAGATAGATAGATAGATAGATAGATAGATAGACAGATAGACAGATGATAGATGGATGGATGGACAGACAGATGATAGAGATGGATGGATGGATGGATGGATGGATGGATGGATGGATGGATGGATGGATGGGTGTGTGGGTGGGTAGGTGGGTGGGTGGGTGGATGGATGGATGTATAGACAGACAGATGAGGAATCATAGCCACATCTGCTCTGCTGTCATGCCAACAGTATCCCCTGACCCCTTGGGGACATGCCCTGCACTTGTTGCCCAGGCTTCTCCCCACAGCAGTTGAGAAGCTGGCTCTACTCCTTCCTGATTTCAGCACAAAGATCTGGGAAAACTGAGGAAGAGGGCCAGGCATGATGGTAAGCAGAGTTGCCCCGACAGCTGTCCCCTGAACCTGAGTGATGGTCACAGGCTGCACACACATCAGTGCATGGAGGAGTGCCTGGCACAAAATCAACACATCCGGTGTTCCCCAAATACCCCCCCCCGATGTTTCCAACGTCTCTTCCATGAAGCATTCCAGAGAATAAATGGGTGCTGAGCACTCAGCTATGTCCCCAAACAGACAGTAGCGGCCTGATTCATCTTCACAGACACCCTGAGGCGGCTCTGGCTGTTTCCCTGTCATACAGATGGGGAAAGCCAGGCACAGACCACACAGACAATGAGGCAGCCTGTACTTACACCTGCGCTCACTCTCTCTCTTTTTCTCTCTCTTCCTCTCTCCCTGTCAAATCTCTTTGCACCTCTTTCCCTATCTCTTTCCGGCACACACACACACACACACACACACACACACACACACACACACAGCTTCTATCATCCACCCGCTTTCATGGTCATTGGCCACACCAGCCAATTGGAAGAAGAAGAGGGTACAGGCAGGTTCTTCCCAACCCAGCATCTCTGCCACATGATCTCATTAAGATGGATCAAGTCCCAGGGAGCTAACATCCATAGATTTCAACACTGTGCAGAAACTGGGGAGTTGCCTTCAGTGTGCTAACTATTACGACTACTGGCGTACAAGCCAGGGGAATGGTTAAGATGGCAGTCTGACCTAGAGGAAGGATCCCAGGAACACAGGCTGGTCACAACGGTGGGGGCTTCCAGCTTCTCCTAGTGTAGTGCCAGCAGAGGCCAGAGGAGGGGAAGACAAAGAGAAGAGCTGGCATCAAGAAGAACTTTCTATACCTTTGTTCACTGAGTGCCACCCACCCACACTGACAGATGGAGAAAAAAAAAAAAAAAAAAAAAAACAGCATGGCCTCGGACTGCTGCTGTCCACCGGCTGTGCCCACCCGCAAGAGCAATTTCACAGTGTGGTGGCCTATAGGAGCTGGATCCCTGTGACCCGAGATCACAAACCCCATATGTCAAGAGAACGTGGCAAAGAGGATGCTTGAGCCAAGCAGAGAAGGTCCGCTCAGTGTCTCTGTCCTCACCCACCCACTCCAATTTGCCCCTCCTCCACCCCTGGCAGAGACAAGAGGCCACTTCCTAAGCGCAGTCCTCCCCAGGGCTCAGGACCATTAGTCACTTCTGCCACCAACACAGAAAATGTGAGTTGGAGTTGTGGCAGTGTAATCCCAGCTCTCAGGAGGTGTGAGGCAGGTAGATCAGAGAGCTTGAGGCCAGCCTTGGCTACATAACTAGTTCTAGCCAGGTTGAGCAACAAAGGAAGAGGCAAAGAAAGAGAGCAATACAGTACCCGAATACGCAAACACTTCCCTTACCAGAACCCTTATTATTATTATTATTTCTTCTAGTCACTGTGGCTTGTGAGATAGGATTTTTATCTTCTCTGGGCAGCCGCCACACACTGGGGATACCAAGCCTCAGGCATTAGGGCTAAGGACAGGAAGTCCTCATCTGTGTCTGTGGAACCCACATAAACAGCCTAATACACACGTCGTGGCTCCTTCAAGCCCGGCTCCACACATGGATATAGCCCTGGAAGACCTCAAACTAGGGATGTCTAAATCTGGAGTTTCTCCCCTCCTCCTCCTCCCCTCCTCCTCCCCTCTCCATCCCTTCCTCTTTCCCTCTTCTTCCCCTACTCATTCCCTTGCCCTCTCCTCCTCTTCCCCCTCCCCTCCTCAGTCCCTCCACATCCCCTCCTCTTTTTCTGCCCCCTTCCTCATTCCCTCCCTGTCCCCTCCTCCTGTCCTCCAACTTCTCTTCCTCCTCTCCTCACCCTCTGGCCTGGCCTGTCCCTCCAAAGTTTGTTCTTTTCTTGTTTCCAAATGCAGTTTTTCCAGCCAAGCTTCTGTGGTCTGAAACCACAGAAAAAAAAGTTATCCTCTCTCCCCCACCTGGCCACTTTCAGTCACCTCCCAAGAGTAGACCAGTTCCCTCTGCCCATATCCTGGAGTGTGCCCACAGTGTGGAGTGGAGCAAGCCCCGTTGCTATGGTCAGCAGCCTTCCTTCCTCTAGGCCCTGCAGTCACTCTTGACTTGGCTCCTTGTGATGCCAGTCAGACCCTTCACAGCCCTCCCTGTCCTAGGTTCCCAACAGCCCTCTTGCTCTGAAGACAAAGGCACACTCTTTGCCTTGACCCACAAGGCTCCTGGTGACCCAGGAGGCTCCACCTGGTCTGACCCTGGCCTTGTCCTTCCTGGCTTCCTCTCTCATGGGTCCTCAAGTCCCTCCTGTGAGCCTGTCCCTGTCAGTCACCACTTAGTGCTGCTTCTGTCCCGCAAACACTCCTAGCAGCTGCCTCCGCTCTGCTTGAGAGCTGCTCCCTACCCACGCCCAACCCCATATCACTCTGTCAGGGCAGCCCACCCCGATCCAACTCAGAGAATGTACATAGCTTAGGCAGGGGAATGCCACGGTTAGATGGACATGCCTGGGATCACAACACTTGGACAGATGGATGAACTTTCTCTAGGCCTCAGTTTCAGCCTCTGTATAACAAGAGTACAGTATTCTCCGTTGGCTGAGGAGGCAGCCAGGGCCTAAAGCAATGTCTGCTACACACTCAGTTCTCAGGACATGAGCATCTCTCTCTTACACACACACACAAAACACACACACAAACCGCAAACCACGGTGCCTCCTGGGTACCTTCCTGTTGGGACACTTCATCCTGGTTGTTTCCATCCATTGACACATATCTCCCTCACCAGGACACAGCTCCGGAAAGATGGGGCAAAGCTCGTTTTCACACATCCCAGAACTGGGCACAGGTGTGGCACTCTCACCAAGCAGGAGCAAAGACACCCCTATCTCAGACAACCAGAAGAGCCCAGCTCCAGCCAGCAGGTGGAATCCACTCACCAAGGCCTCAGCTTCCAGGGGCAGCACGAGCTTTTTAGAGGCTGATCCTGAAGGCACAAAATGCTCACAGCAGAAGAAGCAGAGATGGGTACCTGGCCCAGGCTGTCTTGAGGCCCTTTGCATCAGGGACAGAATTCAGGCATGCTGAGGGCAGGAAGGGCCTTGGAGAAGGGAGACAGAGCCCTCCCTCCATATTCATATGGAAGGGGCAGCAAGTCCACAATGCAGAGGAAACCAGAGGCCGGTTTCCAGGAGGGGGAAATCAGTCCACCTTCCAGTACCTTCCCAAGTTCTTTGGGAGAGCCCTGGTCCTGTTCTGGATCACAAACCTGCTCACTAGCAGGCAGGCCCTAAATGAGTTGTCGCACCTCTCTGAACTCATTTTTTCTGCTCTAAATCACAGCAAAGGTGTAGTGGGAGTTAGGGGTCTGCTTAGGACCCAGCCCAGAGGGGCCGCTCTTCTCCAGGTCATCAGTAAGCATTCACCATGCCCACATGCATGTACTGATGGGAATTAAGAAAGCTATGAACTGTGTGCGTGTGTGTGCCTGGATCTGGGTCTCCATGGGTGTGCCCATGGCTGTTTGGGTCGGAGTCCCGTTAGGTAAAATGTGCTTTTTCTAAGAAATACCTTGCAAGAGAGTACATCTCCCTCAGGCCTGGGGAGGGAAGCAGCCCTGTCCTCAGGGTCCTTAGACCTCAGAGAAAGCCTTTGGCCCAACTTCCATCTGTAGCCTGCCTACACACAGAGCTCTGCATGCCTTCAGGCCCTCTCTCCCACCCTAAAATGGTCTACTTACCCAAGAACAGTAGTGAGCAGCGAGATTCCACCATAGTGAGGGGTGCTGTTTTAGGGAACGCCCTAAAGTTCTGTTCGAAAGCCCAAGTTTGTCCCCAAGCCAGTGTGGTGGCTCATGCCTTTAATATCATTGGCACTGCAGGAGCAGGCAGAGTCTGCGAATTTGAGGACAGCCTGGTCTACAGACTGATTTCCAGGATAGCCTGGACTACATAGAAAGACTCTGTCTCAACAAAAAGAAAAGGGAGAGAGAAAGAAAGAAAAAAGAAAGGAAGGAAGGAAGGAAGGAAGGAAGGAAGGAAGGAAGGAAGGAAGGAAGGAAAGAATAAAAGGAGGAGGATCTGACCCCTAGTTAGCATGGCAATGCATGCCTATAATCCCTGCACTTGACACACTGAGGTGAAAGGATCCCTGGTTCAAGGCCAGCCTGGGCTACATAGTAAGACCCTGTCTTGAAAGAAGGGGGAGGAGCTTTCTTCTCACAGATCCTCAGCCTTTATCAACCCAAAGAGACTTGGTCAGGGACATACCCAACATCTTCACCCCTAAACTTTACCACAACCAATCACTGGGTTTGGTTCAAAGCCCCCGTGGTCTACAGGCCCCTACTTTCTTAGAAGCTGCTGAGGGAGGCCAGGGCCTGATGGCACAGACCTCTCATCGCAGCACACAGAAAGCTGAGGCAGAGTGGGCTAGAGTGAGTTCAAAAACAACCTAGACAACCTAGACCCTGCATTGAAATATAAAAAGAGAGCTGAGAGTATAGGTCAGTGCTAGGGTACTTCCTTAGGAGGTGGGGGGCCTTGGGTTCAAGCTACAGCACTGAGGGGGGAAGGGAGCCACAGAGGAAGCAGCCACAGTACCTAAACAGACATTCTCCTCCTGGCCTTCAGCTCCGCCCTTGCCTGGACACAGCCCCGCCCCTCACTGGAGCCCACCAGGTCATGATGTGACTTGCTTTGTAGTTGACTTTGGACAGGAAAAGCCATATGACTTTGCAGGGACCCTCGGAGCCTCTGTAGACTGGCATTCATTAGACACTGATCCCCACAGACAAACACACCCCTATGTGTCCACCCACTCATGCCGCCCAGCTGCCACCCTCCCCACTCTCAGCTCTTTCCCTTAAGCTGCTCTTTCTCTGCATCCTGCCAGCCAGGCCTTCCTTGCTCCCTCATCCCAAGGCCCTGAGTGTCTCGTTTTCACGTTGTCTTTGCAATGAGCCTGTCTGCTGCCCTTTCTGGGCCATTTTGGTCACTCCGTGAGTATGCACCAGGGGTCTCCTGTGTCTTTGAAAAGAGTGGATAAAGAAAGAAGTTATAAAAAGAAGACCTAGCCCTTTGGGCTCTACGACTTACAGTGAAGATATACATATAAACAAGCACTGAGTACAACTGTCACTTACTGCCCCGTGAACGTATTTTATAAATCCATTATCTGGACTGACTCATTTAACCTTCACACTGCTCCTTGGAGACCATCCCTGTCTTACTGAAGTGTGGACACACAAGATGACAGTCCCAAATTTAAATAGCTAATGAATGCCACGGCCAGATTCCAGTTCCCGTGACTCCACCTGCCTCCCAATATGCTTAAGTGTCCCCAAGCACCCAGGAGGGAGCTAATAGATTCTATATAAAGAAATCAGGGAAGGTGTCACAGAGGAGGGGGCTTTGAGCTGGGTTTTGACAGATGAGCAGAAGTTTGTGGAGGGAAAGCGAACGGGAAAAGGCATTCCAGTAAGAAAGCTAAGTATGGCAAAAAGCCAAGAGCTTGAAATGATACAGGAAGCTTGTGTGCCAGGGCAAGAAAACATGGAGGCCTAAAGGCAGGAGACTGGAGGGGGAGAAGGCCGTGTGGAACTGACAGGGTGCTGGAGTCTTGCCCTGAAGGTCATGGAGAGTCTTTAGGATACCATGAGCTGGGCAGGGACCCTCCTTCCTCCCCATCCTCACACTGCTAAGCCAACTGGATACCAGGGCTGTATTAGTGAAGCCCTGGCCCCCTGTGTGTTGGCCCCCTGCCAAGCCTCCCCATGTCCTTCTATCTCCCCATCCTCCTGCCCCTCACTGGGCCTCTGTGCTCTGTGTTCCGCAGGGGCCGTGAGGGCCTCGAGCATCTTCCCAATCCTGAGTGTGATCCTGCTCTTCATGGGTGGTCTCTGCATTGCAGCAAGCGAGTTTTACAAGACACGCCACAACATCATCCTGAGCGCTGGCATCTTCTTTGTGTCTGCAGGTAAGGCAGGGGCGTGCGGTGGGAAGAACGGGTGGGCATCTCCCGTTCTGGCTACGGGTCGTGCCCCAGGGGAAGGCTGAGCTGGAGCTCCACTCCATAGACCCCGGTAATTTTCAGGCCGCCAGGCCCACCCCACTTGCCCTCTGCCCACCCAGAACAAGCAAACTAAGGAAGAGGCAGAGAGAGAGAGAGAGGCGTACCAAGGGACCCAGTCTATCCCACATGACACCCAGCTGCACCCTGGAAGCCAAGGAAGACTGCTCCCCCATCACCGCCCCAGCTAGCAGAGCAGGCAGGCCCCACAGGCAGATAGATACCTGCGCAGTTACGTGACCTGTCACGGGGCTGCAGATGCCCAGGGAGTGACAGCAACTCTATCACAAGCCATTTAATAAGCCTGGCTGCCACCTAAGGGCACTGAGCATGTCCCAGGTACATTCTCTTTCAAGAACATCCACCTGTGTTCCTTCATCGAGTCCTCTCTGGGGTCCCCGAAGGACTATGAGGCCTTGCTGATTGGGAAATTTAGACTATGGTCACTGCCGCCAAAGGGTTCAGTCCCGTTCGGGGATTGAGCAAGATGCTTATTCTCTGAGCTCCATTTCCCTGTCTGCAGCCTGTTTGTAGATCACTGGCTAGGGAAGGCAGTTAGGGAGCACGCAGTTAACAGTATCTATGGCTATCTCTACCCCTTGCTTCCTAGGATACCTCTGTCTGCCCAAGTTTGTGGCCACAGACCCCTCCCCTCGTGGCCCGCAGGATAAAATGTTAAGGCGGGGCCAGCAAGGTGGCTCTGTGGGTAAGGGAGCTTTCCACCAAGCCTAAGGACCTGCGTTCCATCCCTGGGACCGCACTGTTGAGAGAACCAAACTCCCAGAGGTATCCTCTGCCGGCCACACCGGGCCACTCAGTCGTACCCAAATAAGTAAATAAACAAGGCTTAAGACTTGCGATAGTAATAGGAGGCTTCCTGACCGCCCCCTCCCCAGGTTCATCTATTCAAGGAAACACAAGATCAAGCCCCACCCCACGCCTCTCCTCCCCCTAGCATCTCTCTGACACCCCTTCTCCCCCCATCTCTTCCCTTCCAGGTCTGAGTAACATCATCGGGATCATTGTGTATATATCAGCCAATGCTGGAGACCCCTCCAAGAGTGACTCCAAAAAAAACAGCTACTCCTACGGCTGGTCCTTCTACTTCGGGGCCCTGTCCTTCATCATCGCCGAGATGGTCGGGGTGCTGGCCGTGCACATGTTTATCGACCGCCACAAACAGCTGCGGGCCACGGCCCGCGCCACCGACTACCTCCAGGCCTCCGCCATCACCCGCATTCCCAGCTACCGCTACCGTTACCAGCGCCGCAGCCGCTCCAGCTCGCGCTCCACTGAGCCCTCTCACTCCAGGGACGCCTCGCCCGTGGGCGTGAAGGGCTTCAACACCCTGCCGTCCACGGAGATCTCCATGTACACCCTCAGTAGGGACCCCCTGAAGGCTGCCACCACGCCCACCGCCACCTACAACTCGGACAGGGATAACAGCTTTCTCCAGGTCCACAACTGTATCCAGAAGGACAGCAAGGACTCTCTCCACGCCAACACAGCCAACCGCCGGACCACGCCCGTATGAAGACCGTGGGACCGGGGGACCCGGGAGGCTTGGCCCGCGGGCGGGGGAGGGAACCGCAGCAGCCACGGGGAGACCTTTCACACGCAAAAAAAAAAAAACAAAAACAAAAACAAACAAACAAGCAAACAAACAAAAAAACAAAAAACAACAAAAAAAGAGAAAAATATATAGCAAGTAAATTAAAAAAAAAAAAAGAACAAAATACAAGAGGAACAAAATCAAAACCACAGGTTATGCGGGGGAAAATATAACCGAGGGAAAACAAACTTTAAACAAAGCAAGAGGGATAAAATTAAAATAGAAAATAAATCTAAAAGAAAATGCATGATTTCCCATGTACCATTATTTTAACATTTAATAAAAACCAATTTAAATGAAAAAATAAAAGGGAACCAAGATAATGTAAAGCAAAACAAAAAACAAAAAAACAAAAAAAAAGAAAAAAACACACAAAAAAAGAGGAAAGCAAGAGAGTATTTATTAGGGTTTTATGTTGCCTTTGTTTTTGTTTTTGTTTTGTTTTAACTGCAGGGAAAGTTTAAAAATAAAAAAATTAAAAAATAAAAATAAAAAAAACGCATTCTTTTCCCTTTAACCCCAGTGGGCCCTGCCTCCCGGGGAGAGTAAGGAGTAGAGACTCAGGGCCCCCAGGGCCAGGGGAGCAATGGTCACTGCCAAGACCCTGGATCCCTGGCTGGGCCCTGGGGTTCTGGGGAAGTCCAATGGCTCTGCAGCCAACTCTACCCAGCACCAATGGGGCAGTTGCAGGCCTCCAGGTGACCCAAGCCCTTGGTCCGCCCCTGTCCGTTAGGTGCCTGGAGGTGGTGCGCTTGGGGCCGCCCAGCCCCAGGTTCCCAGTCCTTAATGGTCCTTAACCCACTGTGATGACTTCCTAGGCCTTGAGGAAAGGGAAGGAGGCGGGATGACCGCTGGTGGCTCACAGAGAAACCAGCTCCCTGGAATCCTCAGGGGGAGCCTTTGGGGGTCAGTAACCCCGAGCTTCTGTCCTTGGAGGCAGGAGACACCCACCCCCCAGGGGATAGAGAGCAGCCGTCCCTCCTCACCCCTCACCTCAGGGCCACTAGGTGACCCTGGGGCGACGGTGGACCCCCACACTCACAGGCCCCTGCCCCCCCCGGGAAGGGGGCTCATTGACCCTTTGGGGGTCCGTGGACTCACTGATACCCCTCTGGGGGGGCCCAGTGAGTCCAACAATGACATTGCAAAAAGGTTTCTTTTTACAAAAGAAAAAGGAAAAACAAGTGGTGATTTTTTTTAATAAAAAACCACAGACTATAAATAAATGTAAATATATAATAAGTGAATTTACTTGCAAGAAAATCAAGTAGTATTTTTTTCTTTTAATTCTTTTCCAGCTTTAAACTGTGAAAACAAAAAATCGGGGTGGGGTGGGGGAACTTAAAATTTAGCAGGGAACTTGTAAAGACAAAACAAAAAAGCAAATATAGAAATCCATTAAGACAAACAAACAAACAAACAAACCCATTGGGAGAGCTGTGAGCTGGGCACAGAGCCAGAGAGAAAGGAGAAAGGGCCCACCGTCTTCCTGGGGACTGCAGAGGTCTTGCCTGCAAGGGGGATGCTTCTGATGGAGAGTGGAGATTCACCCCTTCTTTCACTCATAGCCACACCCACAGCCACTGTCGCCTAGGCTCAGAGCCGCAGCAAACCACTCATGCTCACACTCAATGAAAACCCTTCCCATCCACCACACAGTCAGGAGTGTGGCTCAGAGGCAGCTGGCCTGTGCCCACCAAAGCCATAGAAACCAGCCCCAAAAACTCCATCGCTGACCTTTGTGCTCCTGTGTGCACCCCCTCCCCCACTGTACATTGCATACGTGTGGACACACCGCATTCTTATAGATGGAAGGGCTCCCATCTCTGGACCTCACTTCCCACTGTGTCAGCTCACAGACAGACTGGTTTGAGCTCCACGGGCCCAGTCTTACGTTTCCTTGTCTGTGACTTTTAAGATCTGCCACCAGTCCAGCCCAGTGGAAAAATGGCCAGGAGCAATCAAAACAGTTCTGATGACATTGAGAGCATTCCTAAATCTCTCTCTTTCTCTCTCTCATACACACACACACACACACAAACACACACAAACATACCATGTGCCTCCTCACTGTGTTCCCCAGCCCCCAACCCCCATATCTAGTGTCAAAGCAAAAATTCACATATGTGAGCAACCAGTCCTGCCGTGCGGGCAGAGGAAGATGCAGTTGCCAGAGAGCCTCGGCTGCCTTCCCTTTTTGAATGTTATAACCCCAGTCAGAGTAAGTGGGGGAGGGGACTCACATAGCAGAGACGGCTCTCCTGCTGTCTTTGAGGTCAGTGAAAAAGCGGGTCTTCTGAGGTGAAAAGTCTCCCTGTGTGGAAAGAATGTTTGCAGAACACTCCCTCAGGCAAGTATCCGCCCATTTAGGCCTGCACCCCCAAATGAAATGAGGGAGAGCTCAGGTTTCCCCTTTTCCTCCCCCACAGTGGCAAGGGCCAGATAAGACAATGATAACCAGGCTAACGATTTCCTAGCAGCCTCATCCAACCCCACAAGTGAGAACCCTGCTCCTCCAGCATCAACCAGCCTCCTGCCTGTCTTTGCTGTGCTGACATCCGCCTGATCTGAGGGTTCTCTGAGGGAATTCTGGGATTTGGAGGGCTTGCTGAGGAAGGCTCCTGTTGCTTCCTGTCTTGTGTCTGGAAGAGGAACGTTCTCTCTCCCAGGCCAGCTACAAGGCAGACCACCTGCTTTGTAGCTTTCTGTCAGCCCAGAAGTTCCGGGGAGGTCTCAGACCCCACGGCTCAGATATGTGGGCCAGGTAACACAGATAGGTGGGCAGCGAGAGCAGAGCGTCTTCCAGGCTGGGCAGAAATGGCAACTTGTCCCGCCTCACTCAGCCCTACCCAAGCCCCAGCAGATTCCAAACCACACCAGACCAAGGCCTTGGGACACAGGAAAGGGTCATACTAGCAAGCACCTCTCGGTGGAGGAACCGTGGCCCCAGCTCCCTGAGCTCTGGCCAAGTATTTTGAGCAGCAGTCGGGACTTCTTTCCAAGCAGTGAGACCTGGGGTCAGGCCACTCAAAGAAGACTTGTGGGGGAAAACTTGTGGCTGACCAAGAAAGGGCTAGGGGGGCCTGGAGGGGAGGGGCGATGCTTCCTGTGGTGACTGACAGCTCATGCCCAGCTCTGATCAATTCAAGAACCAACTTCCATTTTATTTTCTTGGTGGGTCCTTTTTTTTTTTTTTCAGACTGTTAACAGAAAAAAAAATTTTAAAAAGAAACCTAAAAACAAAACAACGAAAAAACAAAATCCTGGTACATGAAATAAAGATTTTTTTATATATATATATATAGCTTGGTCCTCACTTCCATGAATTTCTTTAGCTGCTTCCCAACTCCTGGCCATACCATTAAAGCAGCTCCCAGAGTTGCTATGAATTCTCAGAGTTGAGGGGTGATAGACATTAAAGCAGCTCCCAGAGTTGCTATGAATTCTCAGAGTTGAGGGGTGATAGACACGGATGACCTGCAGTAAGGTGCCCCAACTTCCGAAGTCGTGAGTCCACTCTCAGCATTCCTTAGCGATAAGGAGTTTGACCCCTTATCGCAAGAGGTGGCAGAGGCCAGTGCCTGCAGCTCCCTGACGAGTCCCTGCTGTCACTGTCCATCCGTTCCTTCCCACTCCAACAACACTGGTCCTTTCCAACATGATCCCCCTCCCATCTTTAAAAGCAGAGCTTATACCATCCTTGAGCTCTCCCCTTTGAGCAAACCAGCCGCCACTCACAGCCCACCCCACTCTGTGTGTGCAGCCTGCAATGGACATGACATTGGGGTATGTTCTGAAGGCTTTCTACAGAGAGAACCAGGAGCTGGCACAAACTGGGGGGGGGGGTGTCTTATAGGAGCCTCTCTCTCTCTCAACTTGACAAAGTGGAAGAAACGAGTGGGAACATTAACCAACGGGTTTGATCTTGACCTTGGAGACAGGCCCCTGTCTGATGGCTGATGAAGCCCTGGCTGTTCAGCTCCTGGAAGGAGGATGCCTTTTAACATCTCTAAACATGAACCAAGTCTGTTTGATTTGGTGATGCCAAAAGGATTAGAAGAAAGCAGGAGTTTCATGTCAAATCTAGACTTAGAAAGTATAAACTGAACCAGGTGATGGTGGCCACACCCTTAACCTCAGCACTCAGGAGGCAGAGGCAGGCGGATCTTTGAGTTTGAGGCCAGCCTGATCTACAGAGTGAGTGCCAGGACAACCAAGGCTACACAGAGAAACCCTGTCCTGGGGGGATGGGGGAGTAAAGCATAAAACACTCATCTAGTACATAATTGGAGTTTGGGGATGGGGGCGTGTCGTTCTCTAACCATATCCCTTTTGCCCAGTGCTGGAGATCAGACTCAGGACCCCATGCATGCTAGGCAAGCACTCTATCAACTAAGCCGCCTCCCAACCTGGTAAGCAGTTTGACCCTCCCGCCTGTCACCTTTCTGAATCCGTTGCCCTCAACCTAGATAGAGGTCGGGCGGATGCAGTGACAAAAAGGAAAACAGGGCCAAGTTGATTTATAACGGAGCCATCAGCTTACCAGCCGGAGCTCCAGCTACCTTTCTGACAGCCACCATCACCACTGACACAGAGTGCTCCTTGTTAAAGTGGGTGACATTCACTTGCCTGTTTCATGAGTACTATTGGAAGGATGCACACATACCATAAGCCCAGCTTTTACATGGATCTGGGCATTCAAACTCAGGTCTTTGTGCTTCTGTGGCCAATGTTTTACCCATTGAGGGACCTCTCAAGCCCTAGTGGTTATTTTAATACTATCATTTAGAAAGGCCAGACAACGCCAATGGAAGAGGATGGGGGTCACTCTAGAGCAGCCATAGACTGCCGACACCCAGCTCTGAGGACGATACGGTTTCAGCTACTAGGGTCCCAATGCTGACATGAAGAGGGCTGGCTGGCTGTGCCTGGGGACTGCCAGGAGGTCTTTTTGAGGCAAGCTACAGTCTAATGTTTAGAGGGGGGAGTTGAGCCAATATCTAACCCCCAGGAGTGGGGAGATAAAGGATGAAACAAGACCCACACCAACCC
This sequence comes from Meriones unguiculatus, assembly GCF_030254825.1. Classification (NCBI taxonomy): domain Eukaryota; kingdom Metazoa; phylum Chordata; class Mammalia; order Rodentia; family Muridae; genus Meriones; species Meriones unguiculatus. Next base: position 23,414,270 of record NC_083356.1, read on the forward strand.
AAGAAGAGCAAGGCCCCATGCCCTGAGGCCCAGTAGGTTCCATGGGAAGGCCCACCATTCAGAATGACTAGCTCAATTCAGCCCCCAGTCAATACATTGTCAAGTACACACACACACACACACACACACACACACACACACACACACACACAAATCCCGGGCTCTTTGGGGTTCACCCTGATTGAGCACGGGGCACAAGACAAGCTCAATGTCATTCCACTGGCTTTTATAAAGGAGATTCCGGGATCTTAAGCCAAATGCTAACAGCTGTGAATCAAACTGACCCCCAGCAATGTGTTCTCTCCTGACGGGACCACACATCTTCATGGCGAGGGAAACTCAAGGTTTGTTGGGAGAATCTGCCTCACAGTGACAGCAGGGGTAGTCCTGAATGGCCCCTCCCCCTCCTCCACCCCCCAGCCTGCCCCTCCCTCCCAGTCCTCATCTCCACTAAACAGGAGCAGGATACCTCCCTTTGAGAGACACACTCTCAGGCTCCCCAGAACAGACATTTCTAGAACAGCTCACCTTTGGGAGCAGAGATGGACCCTTCAGGCAGAAATCCAGACTGCCAGCTTCCAAAGAGGAGCCTAGAACAGTGAAGGGGGCTCAGGGCAAGCATATCTCCCTGGCAAGATGTCTGTCCTCTCCTGCTCTGGACAGGGCTGGAGCAGGATCCCTAAGGACCAGCCGAGGCCCCAGCGGCCTCCTGACTACCCAGTGAAAGCTGAACCTTGCTATGGTTTTGTTTGTTTGTTTATAAGACAGATTCTCCTGTAGCTCAGGCTGGCCTTGAATACCCTATGTAACCGAGGATCGCCTAAAATATCTGATCTTCCTGTCTTCCTCCCATTGTACTGCCACCATGATTATAGGCTTCAAGGGCTGGGCCAGGGGCTTCATACATGCTAGGCAGGAGCTTCACTGATACAAACTACATTCCCAGCCTGCCTATGGCTTTTCAATGGAGACCCCAATACTGCAAACGCAGCCTCAGGATTCTGGCTCCAGTGGGTCCAGTGAAGGGCTATAAAGATTTCTGGGAAGTCTTGTCCCTTGCTGATTAAAGGCCCCAGTTGGAAGCCAGAGAGAAAAAGTCACATATACAGCAAAGTGGCTATAAGCAGCCTAGGGACCCAGCTTCTTGCTCCCCCAATCTCATGGGCTGGAGGTGTCAGGTACAGCTCCCTCCTCCAGCATCCCCACACCACACTGCTTCCTTCTCTTCATCCTTCCAGCCACCATCTCCCACAGCAGCTGCACGCTGAGGCAGACTGCTGTCTCGAAGAGTGTCAAGACCAGCTTAACAAGGAGCATCAGTTTGGACCAGCTTCCAGGTGACACGTAAAAAGCTGGCTGGTGCCCAGCCACCTCCCTTCTGCCCCACGGGCACAGCGGTTCTGCTTCTCCTGGCCAGCGTGGAGACTCCTCTCTGCCAGCACAGACAGGACTTGGCCCTGCCTGCTACTGGCAGTCGCAGAGGCAAATCCCAGCTAGCCAGCAGACTTCCACAGCTCCTGCAGTCCAGCCGTGTACATCTGTGCCCACCTCCCGGCCCGGAAAGTGCTACACCCCCTTGGTGGCTTAACGTATGCCCTGTGGAAATGTTCGTACCATGAACAAGGGCCACAAGGTGGCCTTTTATTTTATTTTATTTTTTAAAGAAGAGCCACTTGTTAATACGTGTATCTGAATGTCACTGCCCAAATTCATAAGGGGCATCTGTGCATATGGGCTCAGTTGTGCATACCTTAGCACATGCCCTAAAGCACATGTGCATGTGAGAGCATCCATGCATACAATTGATACACTTGTGCATATACACCTTTTACATGTGCACACACACACACACACACACACACACACACACTTGCACAAGCACACACTGGAATTTGATACACACACAGAAAGAAGAATGTTTTTTCAGTCTGTAAGATTTGGTCTTGCTCCCTTAGGAGAAGAGACTTGTTGTGGCAAGGAAAGGAGAGAGACTGTCATGGGACAGTGGGCGTGCCTGGTCCCCACTCATGATCCCCTGCACTCCTATCTCCGTGGCCCAGGTCACCTAAGCACTGATGTGTGTGCACAGGCATGGAGCCCTCATTACGTCACAGAGGCCAGGGTCCACATGCACCATGCATAAGGGGTTTGTGGCTGTGTGTGTTGCGCTCCTCGCATCTGTCAGGACAGAAATGCACAGTGTGACCGAAGATGGCTGGACCAGTGTGCAGCCCAGACCAGGAAACCAAACTCTGTTCATTAGTTCTCTCTCTCTCTCTCTCTCTCTCTCTCTCTTTCTCTCTCTCTCTCTTTGTGTGTATGTTACTCCTCCTCTTTTTCAACCTCCCTCTCCTGCATTAGCCAGAGAGACAGAGCAGATATGATAACATGCATTGAAAGAAGATTTATTAGTCTGGCTTACATGGCACAGTCTGAGGCTGTCTTCGGCCTGGCAGTGCTGGCACACACCTTTAATCCTGGCACTTGGGAGGTAGAGGCAGGCAGATCTCTGAGTTCAGGGACAGCCTGGTCTACAGAGTAAGTTCAAGGACAGCCTGGGCTACAGAGAGAAACCCTGTCTAAAATTAAAAAAGAAAAAGAAAATATTCAGAGAACAGTGGTTCCTTTTGCAGAAGCAGGAGACTGAAATTCCAAGTAGAACTTCAAAGTATTGGAAGAATGCTTTTTTTTCTTATTTCTTTAAATGATGGATTCTTTTTTTTTTTAATATTTATTTATTTTACATGAGTGTTCTATCTGCATGTACACCTGCATGCCAGAGCATCAGGCATCAGACCCTGTTATAGTTGGCTGTGAGCCACCATATGGTTGCTGGGAATTGAACTCAGGACCTCTGGAAGAGCAGACAAAGCTCTTAAATGCTGAGCCATCTCTCCAGCCCTAAACGATGGATTCTTATACAAAAAAAAAAAAAAAAAAAAAAAAAAAAAAACCACACTGAATAGACTAAGAAGCCAGTAAAAGCCCAGTTCACAAACCTCAGTAGTCCCAAGCTGTTGAGGAAAGCTTACAGGATTCCTGGAGAGCTGCTGGTCTTCAGTCTACTTTGGGCGGGGTGTTATGCCACATGCCTCTAATCGCAGAACTCCAGAGGCAGAGACAGGTGGATCTCTGTGGAGGCAGAGACAGAGGCAGAGGCAGAGACAGGTGGATCTCTGTGGGTTCAAAGCCAGCCTGGTCTCCATAGAGTTCCAGTCCAGCCTGAGCTTTACAGTAAGTCTCTGCCTGAAGACAAAAGAAAAGCCACCTCTCATCCAGCCCCAGTCAAACACTTGAAGAAGCTGTTTCTGGTCTCAGCAAATAGAGCAGCGGTGGAGGCAGCCGCGACATAATCGGAGAAATGCAAACTCGCAGCAAAATGCAAAGTCAAGGAGAGAAAAACCACAGCTGCTTCCCTCCTGTACCTGGGCTGCGGCATTTACCGTGGGTCTCCCTCCTCCAAATAACCTTGTGAAGAAAACCTCACAGATCTCTCAGGTGATCCCAGATCCAGTCAGGTTGACAACCGAGGTCAGCTAGCATGCTCCGCACGCATCCGGCTCTCCTGTGAATCCCCGAGCTGTGAGGGTCAGATAGCAGGATCAGGCGGACGGAAGTGACCGGGAGGGAGTGAACAGGGTAGGACTTGAACTAAACCAGAGTTCCTCTCTCACTCAGAAGCCCTCAGCAGTTCCACAGCGCCCCCTCAGCACAGCCTTCAAAGCTTCCCCTAGTTGTTCTACCACTCGTTTCTTTTTTTTTATTTTTCTTTATTATTATTAATTATTATTTATTACAATTTATTCACTTTGTATCCCGGCTGTAGCTCCCTCGCTCATCTCCTCCTTCCCACTTCCTTCCCTATGTCCCTCCCCTAGTCCACTGGTAGGGGAGGTCCTCCTCCCCTACTATCCCACCCTAGCCTATCAGGTCTCCTCAGAACTGCCTGGATCCTCTTTCTCTGTGGCCTAATTAGGCCACCTGGCCAGGGGGAGGTGATCAAAGAACCGGCCACTGAGTCCATGTTAGACACAGCCCCTGCTCCCCTTACTAGGGAACCCACATGGAGACTGAGCTGCCTATGGGCTACGTCAGAGAAGACAGGAAACAGGACAGGAGCCTTCCATGGGGAGCCTCTGAAAGGCTCTACCGCTTGTCTCTTGATTTTATGTTGATGTTGCAGAGCAAACCCAGGGCCTTGTGCATGCTAGGCAAGAGCTACATCCTCAGCCCATGTTTGCTTTGTTCTGTTCTGCCTTTAACACAACAGGATCTTCCTATGTGGCTCGGGCAGGCTTTGAACCTGCTTCGGTCTCCCACATGATGAGATGGCAGTCATGCAATCTCACGCCCAGCCCTGTTACCTATTTTGCCACAGTAAATTGGGATTTATCGGGAAGCTACAACATGCCAGGCATTGTCACATCATCTATTGTCACAGTTCTGGGAAGCAGGCACTAATCTGCCCTTTGCAGAGATGAAGCTGAGGCTAAAAGAGGTCAAGTACCAGGATGGAGCCCTTTGTCAAAGGTCAGACCAGGCTGCTCCACATCTGCAGTTTCAGCACTGGGGAAGCTGAACGAGAGGATCAAGAGTTTGATGCTGCCTGGCCTGGTTCCATGGTGGTGGGGGGCGGGGGGGAGGGAGGAGCTTTTTGGGTGGGAGTGGTGGTTTGCATGTGATTAGCAGAAAGAGTGAATGCTGCCTTCAAAAGAGTCAGCACCACCGCTCTGAAGGCAGAGCAGTCAGCAGGGGTGGGAAACCTATAGAGTGCTCTGAGCAGCTGGCCATCCAGCGGGAGTCCAAGGGTGAGGAGGACAATCCAGGCCAAAGTAGGGTGTGGTTGGCATGGAGGCAGAAGGAAGGGCATGGGCAGGAAGAGTGGGGGCTGTGCAAGCACTGGGGCATGAGTTCGAATCCTCGGCACACACGTAATAGGATGGGTGTAGGGACAAGGGAAGTAGCCCAGCTCTTACTCTGTAAGAGTGCTGCTCTGAGAGAGGGCCAGCCTCACATCCCCAAAACCCCCATCAGGTGGCCCGCAAGCACCTCTAACTCCAGTTCCAGGGCTTCTGCAAGCAACACACTCGTATGCACAAACCCACAGACACATGAACAGACACACACACACACAAACATATACCCACAGATCATACACATATGCCACACACACAGATCCATGCACAGGAAGCAAAAAAAAAAAAAAAATATATATATATATATATATAATTAGATTTAATAGAGCCATTGTCCACAACACCACAGAGAAAACTGCCATGGCGACTCCACGCAATCTCACTGAGCCAGAGGCAAAGCCAGACCACAAGAAAGGGAGGGGCAGACACACTCATATCCTGTCCCCGAAGCTCGGAGTTTCTTTAAGGCATTTCCTTGTGATCTGTAATGTTCCCTCTTCGGTTCAGCCTCTGCTTACTTCACTCCTCTGTGGCTAGGGTGGCTCACAGCAAAAGACGCATGAAGCCTAAGGTAGAAGACACAAGCCGTACCAGAGAGAGGAGAGGCAACATGACAAAGGGCACAGGCTTACTAACGAGCAAGGCTGAAAGGAAAACATCATGACTCCTGCAGCGTTCACTGTCAAAGTTGCATTTCAGAGGTTGTTTGAGTTTTCTGGGAAAGAGGGAAAAAAACAACCTTTTTATTTTTTTACACTGAACCATTTATTTAAAAATTTTAACTCATCATCAGGAGACTAACTCTCCACAGTAATGAAGACCAAAATAAAGAAAGCCCAGTGAGGGCCCCAGGTAGCCCTCTGGATGGGTGCCTGGGAGTCTCTGCAAATCAGAGAACCCAGTCCTTAAGAAACAGCAATTCCTTGGCTTTTGAGACTGTAGGAGAGAGTGGGAAGTGGAGGAGAAATGCCAGTCTTGGATCCAACACAGAAACAGAGACAAAGACAGAGAGAAGGAGGGAGAGAGAGACAGAGACAGAGAGAGAGAGAGAGCTGTGTGATGCCAGCACAGCTGAGCCTCTCTGGGCCCTCCTTTCCTATGGTTCAACAATCCTCATGCAGCATTGGGAGCCAGAATGCTCCTAATGGAGACAAGCAAGTAGAAGAAAGTCAAAAGCGTAAGGAAGTTCCCAGTCTGGTGCTTGGCACTGGGAACACGGCTCAGTCAGTATGGAGAACTTGTCCAGCATGCACGAGGCCCTGGAATTGATCTCCAGCTCTACATGAACCGGGCACGGTGGCACGTGTCTGTGATACCAACACCCAGAAGTTCAGCTTTCTCTTCAGATATGTAAGAGGGTGAGAGGCCAGCCTGAGCTGTATGAGACCCTATGAAAGAGACTGGGGTCGGGGGGTGGGGTGGAGGAGAGGAAAGAAGAAGGGGGAGAAGGAGGAAGGGAAGGGAGAAGAGAAGGAGGGATGCTAGAGCACAAAACTGCTGCACTTCCACCTGTGCCCAGCCCAGATTTAAGCACTTTAAATGTTTGCTCTAGGAGCGATAGCTCTTAATATTGCCCCCATTTTTAAAATGGAGTTCAGAGAGGTTAGGCCATATGTCCTGGTCATAGGGAAACAACAACAAAAATGGTGGCCCTCTAATAATAAGCCAGGCAGGCCAGGGCCTCTGGAGCCTACATCCTCACAGCACCAGCCTTCAAGAGTCACAGGAAAACCACACTTCTCCAGCAGGGGTCTCCTCGCCCCTTTGCTCTTAAGTCATGTCCACTCCTCTCTGCTTGACCTCAGCTCACAGCCCCTTCCCTGCCTGGAGCTCAAGTCCTGTCTTACTGGCCGGCTTCTCTCCTGCCTCAGATGTCTCCTATGGGGTTCGTGATGGCCAACACTGGTCCACAGGGCTTCTGCCAAAGGGACTCGCAAATGCGTTAGTGGGGTAACAGTCAGAGGTGGCTGTGAAGGATGGTAAGGTCTCTGCCCACTGGCCCCTGCTCAAGACATGGCGAAGCCACTAATCTTAGGAAACTCAAAGAAAGCAAAATGAATTGGTTGAACTGTACGGTGCTGAGTCTAATCGAACGATGCTGAGTTGCAGGATGGGTGGGCAGACGCATGGATGCATGTATTTATGAATGGACAAAGAGAGCATGATGGACCATGAGAGCAACAGATGGACTCACAGATGTCTGGGAACAGATTTGGTGGCCACACCTGGTGTGGAATTTGGTGGCTGCGGGTGCAGAGGCAAGGCTGACCGGGGCACTTGGGAACCAGGGCTCAAGGCTGGGAGAAGCAAGAGTTCCCTCTGGAGAAAGGCGGGAGGGTGCATCCAAGTTTGTGTGCTCGCTCGGTGGGAAGCTGAGGGAGGAGGGGAGTTAACAGTAGGGCTGCTCCCCAGCCAGCTGTGCTCAGGGAGACACTGACAGATTACAGCGTCTCTTCTCGCTAATAGCACTGCGGCTTCTGCCTCCCACCGCTCCAGCCAGCTCCAGCCCCAGTGGATCAATACCAGGAGCCAGGGGCTGCACAAGGGAGGGACCTTGGGGGTCAACTTACTGCCTGGTACTGGCGTTCCTTTGGACCAGAGCTGCTGTCCCATTTGCCTGTGCCGCCATCACACGACCCAGCAAGGACTTCCTCTCTCAAAGTTTGCTGGAAGAAGAAGCCAGCCTCCCGGCAGAGACCTCACAAGGCTGTCTACATGATACCTGTGTCTCCTTGGCCTCGGGTCCACATCTCTGCAGCCCTAGGAGAAATTCACACCACACACACACACACACACACACACACACACACACACACACACACACACACCAGCAGCTGCAGCCAGAGCTGCTGGTTTAAATCACCATTCTGACATAATTCCATCTCTTTGGTTTGACCTTGACCTTCCATCTCCCAATCTCTTCTCCGTCGTCCTCTCTTCCTCAACATCCAGTTACCCGGGCCTCACTTCTTCATGATGAGGCAGATAACTGAGCCAGAGAAGGGAAGCCTTCCTCTCTGAGCTGCTGTCTGCTAGAATGCCCATGGACACTCCTTCGGAGTGCCTCTCTTCCCCCCCTCCTCCCAAAGATGAAGAGCTGAGGCTCGGGCAGGTTGACTAATACGCTCAGATTCCCCCAGGGTCACAGGTGGCTGGAACCCAACGTTTCTTCTGCCTTCGGCCCCCCTAGGGCTGGGATTACAGGAGTACATCATCACGCTCAGCTGCTGGAGATGGCTTCTTGCACATTAGGCAGTGTTCTGCCAGCCACCAGATCATCTTCTCAGCCTCAGATCTTTCCAGAAAGGAGGTAACAGGGCTTCTGTGGTTCCATCCCCAAGGGAAGCAAAGGAACTGGGTGAAGGTCGCCAGAATCCAGGGACTGCCTAGATCAGGGTCCTTCCTCTGCAGCTGGTATCCTCCTCCTCTGTCACCAGATGGGTCTCCAAGCTGTATCACTCATGGATAAAACCAGGAACTTATTGGAAACCAGAGAATCACTGGACAAGGGTCACACTTCTGTGTGTCAGGGATACTGGGAAAACATTTTTTTTTTTTAATCAAAAAAGAGAGGTAAGGGGCTGGAGACATGGCTCAGCGATTAAGAGCACTGGCTGCTCTTCCAGAGGTCCTGAGTTCAATTCCCAGCAACCCCATGGTGTCTCACAACCATCTATACTGGGATCTGATGCCCTCTTCTGGTGTGCAGGTGTACATGCAGATAGAGCACTCAAAATAAATAATTTAAAAAGAGAGAGAGAGAGGGAGAGAGGGAGGGAGGTGAGAATTGAATGAAATAAATTATCTGTTACACTGTGGTTCTGGCACCACATATCACATGTGGTATTGTGTGTGCCTTTGTGTGTGTGTGTGTGTGTGTGTGTGTGTGTGTGTGCGTGCGTGTGCGCGTGCATGCATACCTGGGGAGCCCTGGAGGTCTGTGGAGAATCAGTTCCTGACTGCAGCCCCTTGTAATTCTATTTTCCAAGTCCCCCTGCCCTGTCCTCCTGTTTCCAGCCCCAAACCCCACCTCCCTGCATAATACAGGAGGGGTCCGTGGGCTCCTGCATGGCCCTGACCTACACAGAAGCCTAGAGAGAGAGAGACGACCTGCTCAGATTTCCCAACCTGCTCTAAGGCAGTCCTCCTGGCCCCTAAGTGCAGAGCTCCAGAATGTAGCCCAGTGGACTAGAGCTGCTGTAGGTGTCCATGCAACTGTCCTGGGAACTCCACAGAGCCTCACCTCTGTCTCATCTCCATTCGGTGCCTCCTTCCCTCACCTCTATCCTACCAGCCAGCAATGCCAGCCCATCAAACACATGAACATGGATCCCTAAGCAGGCATTCCCCACCCCTGCCCTCTGCCCCATTTCACTGCTAAGCCCCATCTTGCCCCAACTAGAATTTTGAAATAACGCTCTTCAAAAAGCCAAGATGGAAACTCCACAGGCTCTTCCCCAAGGCCTCTCCAGGACTCACCACTCACTGGTCTCCTGTTACCTGCTATTCTCCCAACAGAACTGCACAAGGAAGGGTCCCAGTATGTGGGGAAGGGCACTGAGACCAATCTGTGAGCAGTTTGTCCCAAGCTGTAACGTCCTCTAACTTGTCCTTCGTCCAGGAAGCTATGGAGTATGAAGCTGTGTTTATACCGCTATATTCCTACTTCTACCATGGGGCAGGACCTGACAGAATGCTGGTTGCATGAATGAATGAATCACTCATTCATTCATGGCCACTCTGCCATTGGCAGGCTCTGGGGACCAAATTCTGGTGAGTCACCAATGCCCTGTAAATGCCACTTGGAGAATAGAATGACCTCCTCTTTGGAGTCTTTCCACCAGCTGCAGCCCAGAGACTGCTACTCCCAACCAGGACACCCAAAGAGCCCTCCAGGCTGGCAGAGGCTGGGCTTACATGCCACACTGCAGCTCAGGGAGGCTGAGCACCCTGTAGGAGGCCCATATCTCCCCGCCCCTGCCACAGAGGGTCTCTAAAACCTTTGACCATGAACTGGGCTAAGGGTGGGGAGAGTTTCGCCCTTGAGTCCTGAGGCACACTCTGGAGAAGTGTGGAAGAACTCTGCCAGCCTGATTTATTGGCTGAGCACCGAGTGCCCTCCCCTTTGAGTTGTGCTGTCACCTCTCGGTGCCTCAGTTTCCTCCTCAAAGAGCAGTCACTGAAAAGAGCCTCAGCTAATTGGACTTGGATTGCACGGCAGTTGGAACCAACTAACCAGGCGAACTGGTAAAGCAAGAAGCCCTGTAGCAGGGATAATGCTGTTGCTCACATTAAGATTATTTATATGTGTTAACACCGCAGTCATAAACAGCCAATGACTCACTTTTAAAGGGTATCTCATGCGCTGAATTGCAGCCCTGAAGCTGGCTGTTTTCCTGAATTGAGCAGCAGCGCCACCCTGTGGCCATAGTGCAGAATACAAGACTTTCAGATGGGCAGTGCTGAGGTACCCAGTAGGGGCGAGGCTGCTCAGGTTCCGCTAGAAACAAATACAAAGAGGAGTCAGTCTGACACCACAGCATGAGGAGAGACCTCTTCGCCCCTGGAGATGGTTTTCAGGATATAGACAATGTGCCATAGGAGTTTGAAGCAATAATGAGGACACTTTTCTACCTAGTTTAGGGGCAAAACAGCACCCAAAGAGCAGCCCAACCCCACACTAGGGTCCAGCCAGACCCTGCAGAAAGCACTGTTCATTCTCCACCTAAACAGACTTGCACTCTCTCTGGCACTGCACGTTGTGTGACCTTGAGTGCCATGACACTTAGCTCTTGGCTTTTGCTGCTTTGTTTTCTTTTTTAGACAGGCCTCATGTAGCCCGGGCTGGCTTTTAACTCAGTGTGTGACTATCATGAGCTTCTGATCCTCCTGCCTCCACACACACACCCTCCCAAGTGCTGGAGTTACAAACCGGCATCATCTCAACCAGCCTTGAGCTCTTACATAAAGGCCCACTGAAGGGAGTCTTAGTGGGAATCTGACACAGAAACGGATCATGCCTGTCGGCCTGACACCTGGGAGGCTGAGGCAGGAGGATCAGTCCACGTTCAAAGCTGGTGTGGGTTACACAGTGAGATCCTGTCTAAACCTGCAGACCAGAGAGAGAGGCAAGGCTTTTTCACTCCTGTGTATAGTGCCTTGCTTCTCCCCATCCCCCGGCACAAAGAGGGGCCAGTCAGGCAGGTGTGGGGATGGGGTCCTTTCAAGGCCTCTGTTAAACAGATGACACCAAGTCTGCCGGAGAAGGTGGCTCTTTTCCAACTGTCACAATGACCCTCAAATGTCAGTGGCCACAGACCACCTTTTCAGTATTTGGCCCTTGTCCTATCAAACCATCAGAATCCCGAATCTTATTGACACAGGGAGACGCGGGTTCAAAGAGAAGAAATGGTCAATCAGAGGTCACACTGCAATTGAGTTACAGACACAAGCCTCGAGTCCAGGGTCCCCTATGCCTTCCAGTCTCCAAGGACCCCAGAGCCAGGGGAGATGCCGAAAGGCTATTTGACCGCAAGCAAGCCATCGGCCTCAGCTCTCAGCTCTCAGTGCAGACATCCCCGCCATCTCTGACTTTGTGTCCTTGGTTCTTCTCCTTGAGCCGTGAAGAGAGGGGTGTTCAGCTGCATCTGCGGGGCTTGCAGAGCAGCAGCTGTGGCTTTTCTCCCTTGAGGAGCTTTTCCTGACCGCCCCGGCTGACTTACTGTCCCTCTCACAGCACCCACGGCATGGCACTGCAATTTATCTGCTAATCCCCAGAGGGCTGCAGAGAGGGCATGCAGGAATAGGACGAAAGCTGGGCCTGGACTGATAGTGGGATGGTGGGGACTGGAGCAAGTCTGTAAGGCCTGGGCTGAGGGGACAGGTCCTCTTCAGATGTCAGGGAGGCCAAAATAGTCTGGCCAGATTTTAAAGGAGTCCCTACCAGGCTGTGGTGGCACACAGCTTTAATCCCAGCTCTTGCGAGGCAGAGGCAGTTGGATCTCTGTGAGACTGGGCCAACCTGGTCTACAGAGTGAATTCCAGGACAGCCAGGGCTATGTAGAGAAACCTTGTCTCCAAAATGCGTGAGAGAGAGAGAAAGAGAGAGAAAATATCCTTAAATCTGGATTTATGTGTGAAATACAAGATTTAAATGTAAATTCAAAGTATATTTCATAGCTAGGAACATGGCTTGCCAGTAGAACATATGCCTCTCATGCAAAAGGCCCTGGGATCCATCCCCTGTACCACAAAATAAACAAAAAGTTATAAAATGATTTCATGAGGCACCTCTCAGGTATCACATCCCCTGCATGGACCACATTGCCTCCCTAGACCCGGGGCTACTCAGGGGCTTGACCTACGTCGCCAGCCACAGATGGCCAGTGATGGCTTTGAGAACATGGGGAGATCGTGACCCAGGCAAAGCTCTGCCCAGGTCAGCCCACTGACCTGGACTCACAGTTGGTTTGCCAGGCATTGTGTTAGCACAGCTGCCATCCTCAAGGCCACATGGCTACCGGAAATCTGGGTCCAAAGGCAGTCTGACCCCCTCACACATCTACCAGCCTTGCCTGAGAAGACCCCCCCCCCAAGTAAGACCTTGTAGTCATTTGGCCTCAGTGATAAGGACAGTGGGAACCAGGTTACACACCACAGCAAAGCAGGGCTGCGGCCCAGAGAGGGGGCCTTCCACACCCAACACAACACAGCCAGGTAAAGCCAACAACAGTTTGCCTTTAGCCTCAGGGGCCCAACCCCATCCCTCCCCTCCCCACCCCTCACCCCATACACACTTCCAGCAGAGAAGAATGTGAGGTAGAGGAAGGAGCCTCTGTTCATCCCACGGAAATGGCCAAACTCTCTGTAAACTAGCTAAATGGTTCTGAAGGAAATGGGGATCTATTTTGTCCCCTGTCGTCAGGCCTTCGAATCCTGATATATCTTGGGCACAGCGGAGAAGCGGATGGCTCAGCACTTGGAGAGATGCCCAAAAGGCAGGAAGTGGGGAGGATGGCTCAACAGGTGCCTCTCTATTCTGAGCACGGTCCTGTGATGGCTGAGTGTACATCCAGCTGAAATAAAAAATAACTCTGCGTGCCCATCACCGGCACGAACGGCCGACAGCCTCCCTTTCTTCTGAGGACAAGGAGTGCGCTCCGAGGCTTTTCGTCCTCGTGGGTTGGCGACTTTGACAGTTCTGCTGGGGCGGTCAGCTCCCACCCCCTCCCCTCCTGAGGCTGAGGTAGGCTGGCGAACTGAAAGCTTTCCCCTTGCGTGGATGCATCCTCCCACAGAAAGACTAAATACTGCAGCTCTGCGGGGTGTCTGCCTGGACACTGTGTCCTCAGCCCTGAGTCGTCTGTAAGGACAGAGTAGGACAGCGTAGGAACTTTGCCTCAGAAGGACAGAAAATGTGTGCTGAGTGGTGGTGGCGGGGGAGAGACGGAATCTCTCAACTGAAGCCCTCGTTGCCCGATTTGCCTTAAAGATTTAAATTCCTTTTCAAGGTGTGGGTGTGTGCATGTGTACACACAACAGAGATGTGGAGTTTATGCGGTTAGCTTGTTAGGAATCTGGTCTCGCCTTCCACCATGTCGATTCTGGGGGTCGAACTCAGGTCATCAGACTTGGAGGCAAGTTCCTTAACCTTCTGAGCCATAGAGCCAGCCCTAGAGTGCTCAATTCTTTAGATGGCAAAACATTTTCCAACGGGCTGACCACACTACGGGCGATGCTCAATGAGTCCCATGCAGAGCTCCATAAGCCGTGGGTCCTCAGCAAAATATATAAACATTCACACTATGTGAGATTTGACACAGACTCAAACCACCCTCCACTTCACGTCGGGGCCTTGCTCAGACGCTCACCCAGCCCTGTGAAGAACTCCTAGCTCCAGAGTCTGGGAACTTTAATGCTGTGAATGATTAACAGCCCCAGTCCTAGCCACCCCAGGTACGTTTCGGCTGTTCCTTGACTAGCTGGTCTTGAGCACAGCCATCCTCTTGGAGCCTCAGGTTTTATCCTTGAGAAATGACCCCGTGGTTTTAGGAAGGGCAGGGGAGATACAGGCTGGCTCGCTGGAAGCGGGGCTGCCCCTGTCAGCAGTCCCACGACACACTAGTGAATCTGCTGGAGAACCTGGGGTCTGTCTGCATGCGAGGTCGAGCCTACGAGGCTGCCCATGAACAGAAGATCTGTCAATAATGAAGAAGAAATACAGCCACAGGCCGGCTGAAACACTTTATCACCCTGACTAGTCCGAGAACCACGACAGCTAAAGTGCTAGGAGCTTCCCCAGACTCACGGGGCTGACTGGGAGGAGAGATCAAATTAAGTACTAGCTTTAGTTCAGGAAGTGTCTAGCTACAGACCAGCTTGTGCCCTCACCCCCTGCAGGCAGGAAACAGTGTCTAGAGCGGTCACAGCCTACCTCCTAGGCAGCTGGCTCCATGACTGTCCTCTCCTATATTCCTGATGCCCAGGGACACCTCCATGCACGGCCTGTTGCTTTTCCCATTGCTGTAAAAAAAAAAAAAAAAAAAAAAAACCTGAATAGAGAAACGCAAGGAAGGTTCACAGTTCCTGGGTTACAGTCCTCCAGGGGGCAGGATGGTCACCGTGGCAGGAGTTTGAGGCAGCCCACACATCGCATCCACAACCAGAAAGCAGAGAAAGGGGGAGAGAGAGAAACGGTGATGTTCAGCTTACTTCTTTACTGACCCTGGGCCTACAGCCTAAGGGAGGTGTAGCATGCACGCCTGGAGTGTGTCTTCCCATGTCCGTTACCCCAATCTAATAACTCCCCGACAGGCACGCCCAGAGCACCCTGAGACTCCGGACCCTGTCAAGCTGACGATCAGTACTAACCATGATTGTTTGCTTTCTCTAAAAGAGGACACACGCTAAGTGGCCAGAGCTCCCTGGATGAGCCCTCGTCCTAGTCCAGGCTCCTCCCTGGGAGAAACTCCTGGTACCCTCTGTGTCCCAAATCCACTCAGTCACACATCTGCAAACAAACAAACTGATGATTCTCAGCAAAAGCCAAGTTATATAAAAATTCTATAACCTAAGCAACCTCTCCTGCTCCACCTGCCCTCCAGAGCCTTGTACCTCACCCAACACGGCACCTGGGACTCTTTTCCTGGGATGAAATACTTGGGCAAACGTGACTTCAGGGAGAAAGGGCTTATGTTAGCTCACAGGCTCAGCTTACAACCCATCACGGCAGGGAAAGTCAAGGCTTCGGGGGCTTGCATCAGCTAGGCACACACTCGGAAGAGACCAGAGAAGATACCCGTGCCTGTCAGTGCCCTTTCTTCATTTTATTCACTTCCAGATACTCAGCCCGGGGGGACAGTCCCACTCATGGCTAAGGTGGGCTTTTCCACGGCTATTAGTATGCTCCACCACAGGCATGTCAGAAGCCCATCCCCCAGCTGACTAGATTCTGCTGAGCTGACAGATAACACGGACCGTTCATTCCTTTCCTTTGACGCTTTTGACTCACTTGTGACCTCAAGAAGCTAAGAAACTACAGAGGCTACATGGCAGAGAGTGGGCAATGCGGCTTCCGGCTTTGAGGTCACCCACAAAGGCAGTCTGCAGGATGCCGTACTGAGGAAGCCCAAACTACTTTACTCACGTGAACTCAAACACAAGCAGACTCCAGACTAAATGGAAAGAGAGAAACATCCATTATCTGCCAGCTACTCCAACTCCACCAAATGTAACCCAAGCAGCAGCAGAGACCCCAGGCCAGAGCCTGCCAGCCAGCCTTCCCCAGGCCCCAAGCCACAGGAAGTGAAAGACCAGGATGAGCTCGCTGCTGTTCGAATGGCTAGATTTTGAAATGGTTTGTTGCACAGTGTAAATTTCTCCAGCCAGAAAAGGAGGATGTGGGGTCACGGTTTCAGGGGATTTGAGTCTATCACAGGAGCTATGGCCAAACAGCCAGCCCCACCTGTAGAGGTGGGAGTGTGGGGCAGTGGTTATTCACAGGATGGCCGACCAGGAGGCACAGCAAGCCAGCCAGAGATAGGGGAAGATATGACCTTGGGTCCACCCTCTGTGACCAACATCTCCCAGTCAAATGCCACCTCCGAAAAGTCCTACGGCCTCCCCAAATAGTGCCACCAGCTGGAAGACAAGCTCCAAGATGGAGGCCTTTGTAAAACAATTCAGGTTCACACACACACACTACAAAAAGCAGAGCCTAGAGTGAGCGCATGTTATGAGAATTCCTTCCATGGGGAGATATAAAGAAATATCTACTCCTTCCTTATCAGGCCTCAATGACAAAGTATAATTCCACCAACGTCCGCCTTGAGGAACCAATGAGCTTACTGGACTTTACAGAAGTGTGGGCAACCCCAAAATGGTCTCACTCCAACATGGATGAAAACTTCCATACAGCTGCGAAGATGGAGCCCACCCTGGCTCCTTCTCCCAACCTCCCACAGGCTACATAATCTAGCAACACCTGAGCCCATGGGGCCACATGCACTTGGGGGCAGAGTCACCGTCTGTCCCGGTATGGAAGAGAGCAGCTGGAATCTCAGGTAAAGGTCCACTGACCCTCCCCACCTCTTCCTCCATAGTTAACAGTCTGGATGTCAGGGTCTCTTGCAAGTAGACCAGGCTGGCCTCAAACTCACAACAATCCGCCTGCTTCTGCCTCCCTGAGTGCTGGGATTAAAGGCAAGTGCCCGGCTGACATCTTTTTCCTAATGCACCTATTCATAGTGACCCCTTTCTCTCCTCATCATGGTCTAATCTGAGTGATAAATTTTGTGGTCACTTTTCATTAGGCAAGCCACTCTCCTTACAACCCAGAGTGATAGAATACAGGACATACCTTGAACACAAAGAATTCAAGAAATGGATGCTCTGGGGTCTGCCTATGTGGTGAGTCCACGTGGGGAGGCTGGGCTTCCTCAGCAGCGATGGCTTTGAGTGGTCAGATCACTCCTTTAGATACTGGCAATTTCAGAGCTAGAAAACGCATCACCCACTCACCACCATGTGGCCTCGGAAGTCCGCCAGCGTTCTTCTATGCCAAAACTGAACTCTGAGCTCCTGAGCTCTGTATGTGAGGCAGATTCCCTAGACAAAAGGGAGGAGGGCGATGAGAAAGTGCAACAGGAATGAATAGGATCAATGCACGCCAGTGTGTGTGGTGTGGAAATGTCACAACAAAAGCCACAACTAGACAGGTAACATGCACTAATTAGAATTTTAAATAAAAATTTCAAAGCAAGAGCCGGGCATGACAGCTCACACCTCTCCTCTCAGCTCTCTGGGGTCTGCAGCAAGGAGATTACCAATTCAGGTCCAGCCTAGACTACAGGAGTCAGCCTGAAAATGTTCAGAATGTTTTCTTCTACTCACCACACATGCATGACACCAGCAGGACACTCCCACAAGATCCAAGAGTCCCCTTCCCATTGAATCATAGTCCCTGAGCCCAGCCCATAGGAAATCAAACAGTGGACTTGCTGATGACCCTCACAGTAAATAGCCTGTTTATGAGAAGGAGAAAGTGTGTGTGTGTGTGTGTGTGTGTGTGTGTGTTAGAGAGAGAGAGAGAGCTCACAGACAAGAGAACCATGCCACCCAGGGAAGGCCTCCTCTACCATTCCACCTGGGAGATTAGAGTCCATAAAATTGCTGTCTAATCCTGCTTCTGCTGCTGCTCTGAGAGCTATCCACCCAGATGCCCAGAGCTGTTTTCCCCCAGCACTAATAGGAATGTCATTTAAAAAAAAAATTGTCATTCATGGAAAGCCCCTAGCAGCTTGACTAGCATACATTCAGCACTCGTGAATGCTCTATCCCTCCCTAAGTAGATTCCATTAGAATATGCAGTTATCTTACGTAGACAGAGGTTTTATCAGAACAGGACAGTATAGCACAGAATGGGGCCTCTTGCTCCCAGATGTGACTTGTGGGGACACACAGGAGAGCCTGGCACGCTCTTATGGTCACTTCCATCTGTTTGAGAGCTCTCTGAGACAAGAATCAGCTCTGTCCATCATTAAACACAAAGTATCCTGGTGCAAGGGGGAGCTCTTAATGATTTGGTCACTAAGGGCGATGTCGTCACCATGCCTGCTGACTTTCATTCCTTTCATTCCTTTCATTCCTTTACTTAAGTCAACAAATCCTTATTAAGCACACACTCTGCCTGAAGCTCCAGGTGCTGTCAGAAATATGTCAATCAAGTAACTACGATGCCGAAAAGACAGGACATATGGAGCAACAGCATCATGAGAAGGCACCTGCCTTGCTTGCCTGTGTTCAGCTCTTGGTCAAACGTCACTTTTTGAAATTACTCTTTTAATGTGTATGGTGTTTTGCCTGTAAGTATGTCCATGCACCCCTTGCATGCCTGATGTCCACAAAAGCCAGAAAAGAGCACTGGATTTCCAAGAACTGGTTTTGAACCACAGTGCAGGCACTGAGAACCAACCTGACATATTCAGGAAGAGAAGCCAGTACTCCAACTACTGAGCCATCTCTCCAGCCCCCAAATGTCACTTCTCAGAAGACACCTTCCCTCCCACCCCAACCTCCCTCTCACAACACTCTGAACACCCCAAGGGGGATGGAGCCCACTCCTTTCCGTTTCTAGAAGAAACCCTGATGGAGTAGGTGAAGGGATTATCTGTCTCTCAATAGCCTCATAGTTTACTTCGGTTAACTAATGCACCTCTCCAAGCTTCTTTTGGCCATGTGTAAAGTTCATACTGAAATCTGTAATCAGTCCTGGTTGTGGTGACACATGCCTTTGATCCCTGCACTCAGGAGGCAGAGGTAAATGTGGATCTCTGTGAGTAGGGGGTCATCTTGGTCTGCCTAGAAAATTCTGAGCTAGCCAGATACATATTGAGATCCTGTCTCTAAATAAATTAAAAAATACTGTAATTGTGAAATGACAGGCTTATTCATGTAAATCCTTCTGCTAACCTTAGCCATAATGAGCCATACACTTTCTGACAAGAACAGAATCTTTGTTTTGAAACATCTCATATAGCCCAGGCTGGCCTTGCATGTCAGGCTGAAAATGACCCTGATCTTCTGATCTCCCTGTCTCCCCTTCTCCGGTGCTGAGATTACAGGTATGTGCCAACATACCTGTCTTACACAGTGCTGGGGATCGAACCCAGGGCCTTGAGGGATTTGGGGGGAGTCTTGTTTTGTTTTGTCTTATTTCCTGTCTCTAAAAGTAGGTTCTATGGGCCTTAAGTCCATAAAACACTTCTTGGGCACACTGGAGAATGCTACCACACAAGAGCGATATAGAACTGCAGAATCGCAGAGTCTGGAGGAGGTAGGGAATATTCATAAGAGAACAAGCGCACAGAGAGCTGAGAATGAGGCGGGACCCTCCAAATCACCCTCCATCTGGAGAGAGCAGAATAGCTGGGCGAGGACAGGGGAAAGATGACTCATGTGTGACACGATAGAGAGGCTGCAGCAGATGGCCTCCGCGACCCACAGCAAAAAGAGGGGAAAAGACAGAGAGACATGATGGAAGCACTTCAGCAAAGATGCATGCCTCTTTGTATTGCAGGACACATTTCAAGTTTCTGTTGATTTACAGTCTTGCTATGGAGTGCAGGCTGGCCCCAGGATTGCAGCAATCCTTGTGTCTCGTGTTCTCAGTTGCTGAGAGTTCAGGGTCAGCCTAGGCAACTTAGTGAGACCCTGCTTAAAAAAAAAAAAAAAAGTTTTAGAGTTGGTAAGATGGCTCAGTTTCCAAAGCAGGTACCGTTTCTCAGAATCTCCAACTTCACCAGCTCCTGTCTGGCATTATGATCCTCCTGCCTCAAATTCAGAGTAGAGGGATCCCAGAATGTGCTGCCATACCTGTCAAAGAGCCAACTCTTAAAGACATATACATGACAGGACCAAGGCAGTGACAGTCAACCATCAGGGCAGAAAGAACAGGACCAGCTGAGGGGAATGAGGGCAGGCCACGGTGGCCAAAGAGGCTATACAGAAAAGCAGGGAGAGAGGTGAAAATGCAGCCAGAGATGCCGGTCCACAGGAAGCTAGTCCTACTTCATGTTCAGCTTCCCTAGGAAAGTGCCACTTGTATGGGAAGTTCTGGCCATACTGAGAAGCAACCCATCGGAAGTATGAATGGATCAAGTGATGAGGGGAGATGATGCTAGGAGGGGAGTCAACATTCAAGATGTGCCTGAAATAAGAATACAGACAGGCTAGTCATGAATGTGGTTGGAAAGTGAAAGAACAGCAGGAGCCACCAAATCCAGTTTTAGAAAAAATTAGAGAATTAGAAAAACTGGAAGACAAGGTCATTGGTAATGTAATGAAATGGACACTCCCATCAACATTGTCATTTTCAGCACCTTTAGAGGCCAAATCAGCTGGTCAAGTCCACCCAAGTGTCACCCATGGTAATGACTAGAAAGTGGAATGCATTTTTGACAACCATTTAATTTATCCCTTGTTATCCACCATTTCCAGTTTACATTACAAAAAAGAAAAAACGAACAGCCATAGAGCTAGACGTAGTTGGACACGTGTCTAAGAACAGATTTATTTATTCATTCATTCATTTATTTTTGTTTTTTGGGGAGAGGGTTTCTCTGTGTAGTGTTGGCTGTCCTGGTCTTGCTTTTGTAGACCAGGCAGGCCTTGAACAGAGCTCTACGTGCCTCTGCCTCCCTGAGTGCTGGGATTACAGGTGTGCTCCACTAAGCCCGGCTCTGCCTTATTTTCTATCTGCTGGAAAACTAGCAAGGAAACCTAAACAGCCAGGAGAAGAGGCCAGGTTTAAACCAAAGCCCATCTTGCGTCTCTTTCCACGTTTCATTAATTGCCTTTCCGGCTGCACAGGGCGAAAGAAGCCAAAATATCGCCCTGAGTCGCACCCTCTAAACCGTGATGCCAATTAAAACGCAGACTTCTGGATTCCAGCCTGAGTAGTCCCGACTTGACCATCAATCTACGGAAATGAGACACTTTACATATATATATATTTTTTTTATTATTATTATTATTTTTTAATTAGCGACCAGAAATCTCGGTTGACGCTTGAGATCTGTGGAACAGGTTTGATTCCTGGCAGCTACCCCGAAGCTCCATCAGCCCCAGCCACTCCTCACCCTGCGTTGGTGCCACAGATAAAGGGCACAGGTAACGCTGGACCCCCCTCAAGGTGTTCTGATAAAAACACCCCAGCTGAAACAAGCGAGAGCCGCAGGGCATTGTGGGAGACATTGGAGGCGAGGCGGGCGCGGAGCATTGTGGGACACCACGGAGCCTGTTCCTACTCTCGCCTCAGCGTCTCTCGCACCGAGCGCGGCCACGTTTCAGTTCTGAACCGCTTTGGCCCTCCCCGAATGCCGCTGACGTAATCACTCCCTACTTGTGTCTGGCACCTCAGAGGCTTAGGAGAACATTTAGCCAAAGCTGTGACACACTTCCGGCTGCGCCTTCACTTTACGGCTCGACGTTTTTCCGCTGACTAAGAAGGAAGTGGTAGAATCATTTACGACAGCGCTGATCGCGCTTTACGGCGCCTGGCTCTGCGCGCGCATCTTCCCTCCTGGTTTGGTTCCTCCCGGTATCGAGGCTATCATAGTCCCTTCCTCGGGCCATCTGTCGCCATCCGGGCCCGTGGAAACTGTTACAGGTGAGCGGCTTGTTTCGTAGGGACCTGCGGACCCCGCGAGCCAGCCTGGGCTAGGCCGGGCTTCGGGGACCTCCCGGAAGAGCCTTCCTTTACGTCCTCTCCTGTCGTCGCTGCCCCTCCGCTGGGCGGGGCGGGAACTTGCATCGGGTGGTCCCAGGCTGGATGGACACTGTGAGTGCAGGGCACTGGACCCGGTGTGTGAACCTCTTCCGATTCTCCGCCTAGGGCCGTCGGGAGCCAAGTATCCTCCTCTGGGGGATACTCCTCTGCTCCGAAACGGACGGCTGGAAGGACTAGGTTCCAACTCTGGTCTGAAACGGAGTTAATGGCTCCTGCCCGTAGTGTGCACTGTGATCTACACTGTATCGTGTCCAGCACTGCTGTCGCGTCGTTTTAGTTCTCCCCCTACGAGTAACTTTCTGGTTCACATGTGCAGAAGCCAAAGGACCAAACCCTGCCCATCCAGGAAGATGATTCATGTCAAGCCTCGAGCCATCTTGAACTTGTGACATCTCAGATTTACAGTTGCTTTTGAGGCAGTTTGTTGGGTCTGGCTTGGTTACAGGCTGCCACCTAACTACAGTATAGCCAAGAGAAACCCGGGCTTAAGTAGACAACCTTGGAAACTGTTCCGAAGTCATTTGCAGATGGACTGCTTGAGTTAGCAGAGCTAACTTTGTATCTCAAAGATGGGGCGTTGAGAGAGCAATGGTGTTAAGCTGTCCTGCCGACACAGTGCTCCCACATGCTGGAGGCTCTTACTTCATGTGAGCTGGGGGTTGAGGCTCCCAGGTTTATCCCTTGTTGCTGTCATCTTCAGCCTCCCTGGGGCAGAGCAAGGAGCAGGGGTTAACTGAGCTCTCAACCTGTGTTCCTGCAGTTGCTCTCCAGCTTTCAAGGTCCTCTGGACCTTTTCAAAGGGTTTCTTGTATGTCAGTGCGTGGTTTGTTTTGTTTTCTGCTGTTTTGTTGGGAAGTGTCCAGCAAGCACCTGAATTAGTTTTTACCATTCTATAATGAGCTGTAGTGTTATACAGACTATGATTCAAAGCTAAACTACCTGTGTGAAAATCTAATCATCCAGCATTGCAACTTGTGTTTCACTGTCCCTTTAAATCTTTCCCCGGAAAGTGTAGCGCAACTGGCCTCTGCCCCACGGGATTGTCAGAAGGGCTTAAGGGGTCTGTGTGCTGTAAGCAGTGACAACAGCGTCCTGGTGCTTGTGTTTAATGAAGTTTGACGCTTGGCTACTTTTGCAACCTTTACTCATTGAGCCATCTCACTGGCTTTTGTCCTGCCACTTCTGCTCTGAAGTTTGTGGTGACCCTGGTCACCAATGGTGCTTTCGCCTTTCTTAAGATTTTGTTGTTGAGTGTGTGAGTGACGTGAATGCCAGCATGTGCATGCCCTGGTATTCAGCCAGAGGTCAGAGGACCACGTTTGGGAGTCGATTCTCTCCTTCCCCTTTCCTGCTGCCCTGTCTCACCAGCCCAAGGCTACTCCATGCCAGTGTCTCTTACCAAGTAGTAATTGTGCTGCATGTTAACTGAGAAGACAATGGTCCTATGATACAGACTGATCTTTACTTTAGAGACTAAGGCTTAGAGAAGTCTGGTGTTGAGTGTTTTGATAAGGTGTTCTGAGGGAACTCATCACAGTTTTAATATTTTCATAAATGTTATGCTGTGAAAGAAAAGATGTGACACCCCAACAGGGAAGGCATGGCTTTCTTTCAAAGATACTTGCTAAAAAAAAGAAGGTATCCTAGAATTAATGAGACAGGAATATGTCACTGGTATCAGAAATGTTGAGTTTTAACTGTTCTTAGAGCAGTTTACAAGAAAACCCTGTCGGTGGTATTCCAAGCCTAGGGCTTTGCTTGGTGTGCAGCTCCAGTGTTTGGGACTTAACGGTCCTCCTTCAAAAAGCCGCTCACACTGCTTGTTTTTTAAGGTTTTAGAAGATGGCAAAGTTCATGACACCTGTGATCCAGGACAACCCCTCGGGCTGGGGTCCCTGTGCCGTTCCTGAGCAGTTTCGGGATATGCCCTACCAGCCATTCAGCAAAGGAGATAGGCTGGGGAAGGTATGGGGTCCCTTCAGCTGGGGCAGCTACTCCACAGCTCCCCTTTTTCTTTTTTACTCTTCATGTGGGAATACCAGCTGCGGAAGGCCCTGACCTCCAGAGTAAGTCAGAGGCGGGATAGCCATGTACAGAGCATGATGCTGGTGCCTTTTTCACTCAGTTTCCCTCCCTCCATCTCTGGGGTTTCTGGGTCAGCAGAAGCCTATTCACCTGACCTGTTCTCTTCCTTGTCTTCATTACACCTAACAGGTTGCAGACTGGACGGGGGCCACATACCAGGACAAGAGGTATACAAGTAAGTGTGACCCACATCTGGGCCGTGGGAAGGTGTTACTTCTTTCAGTGAGTGCCACAGGAAAGCGTCTTAGGAAAAGAAAGGCTCGTGGTAGCAGTAGTTATTGGGAATGTATCCTGGAATGTGTGTACTAACCGTGGTTTTGGAAGTAGTCCCAGAAGTTAAACTGTTAATTATGGTCGAGGTGACACTCAGAGACGTCTACAAATACGTTGAGTGTGCTGCCATTTGCATTCTATTGCTTGGGACTTCCTGAAGCCATCAATGAATGAGGTTTTGGGCCCTGGTTAAGGTTCTGGTAAGGGAAAACACTCTTCTTGGTGACAGTGAGACAGTTGGAGTGGCTGGCTGGAACACTAAGTTAAGGTGAATGAGGTCAGAAAGAAAGTCTGTCATGATCGATGGCCATGCCCGTGACTCTGGGTGGCAGGAACGGTGGGACCCCTCAGATTCCTACATGACCAGGCAGAGGTGAAGTGAGCTAGCTTGAGATTCTTGGGCTCTCGGTAAATTGTTTAGACCCAAGCTCTTAAACTTTAATTGTGCGTGTAAATCACCTGGGATCGTGTTTAAATACAGGTTCCCATCCATCAGGTCTGGGCAGGGGCAGTGAGTCTGCACATCTCCCAAGCCTCTGGCCAGTGCTGCACGTCCCAGAACCACACTTCAGAGAGCAAGGCTCAAGGCCGTTGAGCATGATGAGCAGACTGTAGGCAACACTTAACCCACACTGTCACCTTTGCCTGCAGACAAGTACTCCTCCCAGTTCGGTGGGGGAAGTCAGTATGCATATTTCCATGAGGAGGATGAGACCAGTTTCCAGCTGGTGGACACGGCGAGGACACAGAAGACTGCCTACCAGCGGAACCGGATGAGATTCGCACAGGTGGGCCCTGGGCTGGCAGCCTGAGCCCCTGGGAGCTCTTATGTGGAAGCTTCTACTGCTCTGCAACCATTTTGAGACAGGAAAGGCTTGCGGGCTTTGGGCCAATCCCGAGTGGCAGTTCAGTGACCAGTTATACCAGAATAACTTTCAGGGGGTCCAGGGATGCGTTGAAGAAGTTTAGGTATCTGTTCACGGTAGTTCAGACATCACACAGCTGTTCTGGGAACCCACTGTCTTGTTTAATTGCCGCATGCAGCCTTTGTCAATTAGATGGTTTGGTTGGGTGCCTCCTGCTACATAAAGATGCAACTTTAGCAACTCCAGTAAAACTAATACACCCACATTAGTGGGAGTGATAATCCAAGCTAACATGAGAGCTTCTCCCCTTAACCCAAATACTGTAGGTGCCATAGAGTAAAAGCACAGAGACAAAAAACTGGGGGCTTCACACCCTAAACTTGCTTTCAAGATATCATAAGCCATGTCTCTAAGGGGTTAACGTGGGTCTCTTCCTACTTCCCAGCGGAACCTCCGCAGAGACAAAGATCGACGAAACATGGTGCAGTTCAACCTACAGACACTGCCTAAAAGTGCCAAGCAGAAAGAGAGGTGAGCATCCCTCCTTGCAAGGTCAAAGCTGTGTACCCAGATGGGCTGTATTCAGAATTCACAGAGCCAGAGCAGGGGTTAGCTGTCTTTCACTTTGGCAAAAGAAACCAAAACCTAAGCTATTGCTGTCCAAGACTGGGTCATGACAGACAGGCAAGCGGGGACCAAGTCAGACATTTATGCTGTAAAGCCATAGCTAGAAGTAAAGTGGCTCTGTGGCCTCTGTAGATTCTTGGTGCCTGGTTCCCGGCAGCACCATTTACACTGTCTGCTCTGTGAGCACAGCAGCCACCACAGCCTAGCCGTGGCTGCCATGACAGTAATTGTGGGCTCAGTGCACCCCCGTGGTTGGTACTGGGTGGGGTACACGCCTCCCCAGCATGCTTTTCATCTAAGCCCCCATTTTCTGTCCTGGTAGCAGCCAGGAAGGACAGTGCAATTCAGCTAGAAGTCCCCACTGACAGCATTCTGTCTGTCTTTTCAGAGAACGAATTCGCTTGCAGAAAAAGTTCCAGAAGCAATTTGGCGTGAGGCAAAAATGGGACCAGAAGTCACAGGTAGTGTGTCCATACCTGGATTCTGTTGGGAATGGGGCAAGTTTGTTTCTTTTACCCTCAGAGATAGGAGTCGTGTGTGCAGTTGTGTGGTCTCTCAGTGACTGCAGGCAGCCTAGACCACCTACGTCCCTTGTAGAAAGAAACCTTGTGCCCATACACAGTCCGGCACGCCCCAGTCCTAGCCAGTGCTGCTCTTTGCTATCTCTGAATTTCTCTGATGCAGGCATTTCATAGAAAATGCGCCCCTTATTTAGTGCGGCATTTTGGGGTCTGTCCCTATCACTGCCTATTAGTGCAGTATTTTCATGTTTTTTCTTCGTTTCTGTTAAGGATTGGTTCCAAGCACCCTCAGAGAAACTCAGATTTGTGCACGCTACTTTCTCTTGTATAGAATTGGGTAGCATTTACATGTGTCCTATGTGCATCCCCTCATGGACTTTAACTCACCTCTTGATTATTTATACGGGTTGAAAGTATCATTTTTAATCTCAAGTGATCCTCTCCCATCAGCCACCGCCATCAGGGTGTTCAGTATGCTGAGCACCCAGAATATTTTCAGTTCACATATGACTAAATACAGAACCCACCAGCATAAAGCCTGCAGATGTGGAGAGCTGACTCTACTTACTACTTTTTGCTAAGTAGTATGTCTTTTTATGGATTGCCACATTCCTTCCACCATTCGCCTTTCCACTTCGGCACTGTTAGGAATGATGCTGCCATCCTTGTGGGAGCACTGAGGATAGCAGACATGAGCAAAAGCAAGAGTTCGGGCCAGGAGTATAGCCCTGCAGTGAAGTGGCTGCATGGCATGCTCAGAAACTTGGTTCAGCCCCCAGCACTGTGAGGTGGGGCAAATGATGTGTAAATTGTGGAGGTTACACTGTGGTGGGTTTGGTGCTTGTTGTGTTCGAAGTATGTAGAACAGCCAAGACCATAGTGATTGAGTAAAAGCCCTTCCTGTGTTGCCCTGTCTTTTGCTTTTTTTGCATAGGATATCAGTATCTTTCCCTGTGTTTCTTCTGCAGAAGCCCCGAGACTCTTCAGTTGAAGTTCGCAGTGATTGGGAGGTGAAGGAGGAGATGGACTTCCCTCAGCTGATGAAGATGCGCTACTTGGAAGTGTCAGAGCCTCAAGACATGTGAGTGGCTTCTTCACTGCTGCCCACACACTCAGGCATGTGCACCAGCCAGGGATCCATGTCTCCGTGAGTCCTAGCACATCCTTCTTCTCACTCTGGGTATCTGCGCAGGCACACAGTAGCTCAGTCACTTTGGGCAGGAGAGATATGACAGACGTTAACCAGAGGACAGGGACATGGAGCTAAGTCAGTGGGAGCAGAGCTTAGCCCAGGGGTCCACACACCTGGCTGCCTCTGTAATGGGCCCAGTTTCCCAGGGGAGGTTAGCTGGATAGGGTATGTTTCCCTGTGTTCTACAGAGGAGCATTGGGAACTAGGAAGGCAGGAGACCGAGGTGGCATTGCAGAACTGTCTCATTTTCAGGGAGATCAGTTCCATCTCTTTCATGTATGCTGGACTACTGGGTCTTTTCAGACAGGCCCTCCTGTGTAGCTGAGACTTAAACTTGCCATCCTCCTGCCTCTGCCCTCCCCAATGGTGGGGTTGCAGGTGAGCACCGCTGTGCGCGGCATGTAAGACTTCTGGTTCCATGGCATAAAAGAAGTGGGGAGGCTCTCTCTGAGTTTCCTCTCTTCCCTCAGTGAGTGTTGTGGCGCACTGGAGTACTATGACAAAGCCTTCGACCGCATCACCACGAGGAGTGAGAAGCCTCTGCGGAGCATCAAGCGCATCTTCCACACGGTCACCACCACAGACGACCCTGTCATCCGGAAGGTATGCGCCCTTTGCCCACTTTAGGAATGTTGCTGAAGCTCCAGAAAGGACAGGGCGTGAGAAATGCAGGTGTCCCTCAGTATGCACAAGAGATTGATTCATGACCCTCCCCTGGATACCAAAACCCATGGATGCTTCATTACCAATGATGTGACTAGTCAGCCCTGGCACCCCTTCTGCACTGTTCACAACACCTAAGACTGGACACTGCTACATACACAGTCGTTACATTGTTGTTTGGGGAACCTGGCAAAGAGCGGGAGCAGTGCTGATTGGGCACATATCCCCCCTACACATTTGGTAGATTGACTGGTGAGAAGCCCAGATGCAGAGCTTCCTGTGTGTGCACATAAGAACCTTAGGTAGGGGTCTTCTGGGTCAGACTTAGAATTTGCTGGAAGTGGAGGCTTATTCCTGGGTACACTGAAATGTGCTGAGCAGGGGCATGCTCAGATCCCAGCCCTGTCAGGCTGACTGACTTAGCTGCACTAGAACCTTAGCATCCTCTCCTGCAAAGGCAGAGAGGTAGCTTGGCTGGAAACTAGTGTGCTTCCACCACAACCTGCCACAGTGACTGAGCAGCCTTGACAGTTGATTTGCTTCAGGTGACTAAGGGGATCTTTTCTTTCCCAAGTGACCTCAGCATCTTCAGTTCACTCTCTGTCTCTCTCCCCCCCTTGTAGCTGGCAAAAACACAGGGCAATGTGTTTGCCACCGACGCCATCCTGGCCACACTGATGAGCTGCACCCGCTCTGTGTACTCCTGGGACATTGTCGTCCAGAGAGTGGGATCTAAACTCTTCTTTGACAAGAGGGACAATTCCGACTTTGGTAAGCAGGTGGGGAGCAGCTCAAAGGCATGGGTGCTGCTGGTTCAGAATAATCCCTTAGTCCTAAGAATGGGTAGTGTATCAATCCTTCTCGTCCTGGAGGCCAAAGGAAGAGACTTCTCCGTGGGCTTCAGCTCTCTGAGTCCTCACACCACCACTGTGATTGTGCTGTTACTTGCATAAACCTTCCTGGCTTCTGCTTCTCGGTTATATACTATAAAGAAAAATGCATATGCATGTGTTTTATGACACACACACATGTATATACACACCGTCAGTGAATCACTCACAGAATGACAGCATGAAGACAGCAGTCTGATTATGTTTGAGTCTCAAGCCTCGTTTGTTAAAATGCCAAAACAGACACATTCTCTTGAGGAATCCAGAAAGAATGAGAAGGAACTTCTTTCTTTCTTACCGTGTGACTGGTGCGGTAGTTAGGTCTTGTGTGTTCAGCACCTTGTGGAGAGGCCTTTGTCAGCAGAAGGCAGTTCTTTGAAGATGGGCCCCTATGGTCTAGAGTCCCCACATCTCCCCGTGCTGCTGTACACACTGCCAGTGGCTTTGGCTATGTAAGCAGGTAACCATCCATGCTTGGGTTTTTACAGACCTCCTGACTGTGAGTGAGACGGCCAACGAGCCTCCTCAAGATGAAGGCAACTCCTTCAACTCACCCCGCAACCTGGCCATGGAGGCCACCTACATCAACCACAACTTCTCCCAGCAGTGCCTGAGAATGGTGAGCACACGGGCAGCTGGCACCAGCTTGCTGGGTTAGGTCACTGCTGCTGACCCTCTGCTACGCTCTACACTGTGGTGTGAGGTTGCCTGGGCATGACCCCTCCAGGTAACAGGATCTAAGCCACAAACGGGTCTGTGTATTCAGGTGTATGTCCCCTTTGTAAAAGAACAATATTTACAATGCTAGTCTCAGGTCTGTCTCACATAGCTGTGGAAATCCCTTTTCCTGCCTTGGGGTTTTGGCATTGAACAAATTGTGTACCTTTACTGTGATGGAGGAGGAACTATGAAGGGTGTTGTGCCCTTTTAATCTACTTTACATACACTTCTTAGGCTTCTGCCTCCCTTCTCCACCCCAGTCCCTTCCAGCCCTCCATCACCAGGTAGTAAAGAAAGAAAGTGGGGAGAAGGGGACTAGTTTTCCTTAGCTCCTTCCTGCTGTTTAGGGTCATCGGGTTCCTTGGGGCAAGTCTGGTCCTCCTTTCAGAATATCTCCAACTTCTCATCACGCTGCGTCAACAGCAACCAGGAGCAGCAGGGGGAAGCACCAGCAACCCTCTTCTTTTCTCGGAGCCCCCTTTCTGTCTGGGCTCTGGCCTTTATTCCCTCTTAGAGTCCTTAGAATTAAACTGTCTGCCAGCCCCTCTCAGAGTCCACGTGAGGCAAATAGTATCCTGCTGTGGGCAGTCTGGTTCAGTTCCAAATCCCACACCTGGGAATAAACAAAAGCATGCTTACATATCAAGAAACAAAACTTCCACAACAGTTCCACAGTGCTAGGTTAGCACTCCGCCTGTGGTGAGGGAAGCAGGCAGTGGCCTGCTGGCTATTCCTCAGTGGGATGTGTTGGTTTGCACAGTGAGCCCAGACCCCCAAGGACATAGGGACCTAGCCAGGGCTGTCGAAAACAGTGTTGGGTTTGCTGACTTGAAATCAACCCTATCTCCTGAAAGCTCTGTCGCTTCTGCAGGGGAGAGAAAGATACAATTTCCCCAACCCAAACCCGTTTGTGGAGGATGACATGGATAAGAATGAGATCGCCTCTGTTGCTTACCGGTACGTCAGCTCTGCTGGGGTATGACCAGACTGGGGCACAGACCCTGTCTAGTGCTCTGGAGGCTCCATCCAAAGCAACAGATCTTGTAGTCAGTGAGTCTTGCTGTCCTTGTAGTTACCGCAGATGGAAGCTTGGAGATGACATTGACCTTATTGTCCGCTGTGAACACGATGGTGTCATGACTGGAGCCAACGGGGAAGTGTCCTTCATCAACATCAAAACGCTCAACGAGTGGGACTCGAGGGTGAGGCACCATTGCATACACCTGCAGTGTGTGGTGGGGTTGGCTAGAGTGAGTGCTCACAGAGTGGCCAGGCGGGTGTTGGGCAGGAATAGCTTGAGTTTCTTTATCCACTCAAGTCCCAGCTGACAGGGTAGAACAGTCTGAGTTAAGAAGGTTTTCACTTTCTGCATCTTCTGTCTCCAGTACTTAGTCTGTTCATCTGGCCACCCATTGGCTCCTCTCTACACAGCTGATCTTGAATTGACCTCACCTCTTTGAAAGCCCACTCTCTCTGACCTCTTTACTCAGCCTGCACCTCTTGATCCCTTTATCCAGCACTGGCACTGCTGACCTTAAAAGATCTGGACTGAAAACATGCACACATGCATGTATAGTCTGCTTTCCATTGTCCACCAGTGCCCTGGGACAGTTAGATCAGGCGTCAGTCCTCCCTGGCTTTGTGTGTGGCTCTCTATTGATGAGAAGGGAGGAGCTGCTGCCTCTGTACAGGATAAAGCATACTGGTGAGGACAACTCTGAGGCCCCGCCAGCCTGTGATGATTGGCCTGCCATCAAAATGTGGCTTAGAGAGCCATTGTCATCTGGAGCCCGTAGCCCTCTGTTTTGTGGCATCCATCTTTCCTCATGCTCATACTATTCTAAAATTGTACACTCCTGCCCCACTCAAGTGGCTAAGTCCCCCGTGCAGCTCATGTCCCAAAGTCCTTTATATCTCAGTGCTCTCTTGCCTTACAAGCACATGAAAAGAAACTTTATGGCTTAAAACAGCACCTGTTGACTGGGACTTGGTGGGCGGGTGTCCAGCATGTTGAAGTGTCATGGATGGGAACTAAGTGTGTTCCAGAAGCAATTATCTTGGAAGCTCATCTGGGTGTTGGGGAAGTCAGGTCCTTGCAGTGGCACAGCTTAAGTCCCTTGCCAGCTTTCAAACACTCCTTCACCCCCAGGAGTCCTCACCCCTCTCCCTTAGATACGTCTCAGATCCTGCTCACTGCAGTCGTCCAGGAACCCAGGCGGCTCCTATCCCACTCTGGTGCTTTTTTGTTGTCTTTTTATTTCATTTGTGAGTCTGGAAAGGAACTTTCTCTACCTTGTGCCTGTCTTTGGACATCTGTCTTCTGTCTGACCTGTGTTCAGTTTGTCTCTGCCTGTGACTGTCCCCGGGATGATGTCAGGGCTCTTTGGTGTCACAGCACTCTCTAGGGGGCTACTGCTCATTTTCCAGTTTTAAGGGAAACACAGAATCTGTCAGATAGTATTCGTGGAATGGTGGGGACCTCCCTGCCGATGACCTTAGACTGCCCTACTTCCCATGTCTGGAAGTCTATGCCTGTGAAGCATCAGGTGCTGGACTCGTGCCCCTCAGACTCCATCCTTCTCTCCATGTTCGCTGTGGCACAGCGTGAAGCCCAGTTCACCACACAGCGCCCTTGCTTGTTGGGGAATCATCAGTCTACTTCTGGCTCAGGCATACTCTTCACTTTCTAGTGGCTCCCTGTCTTTCAGAGGAGGCCCTGGTGTCTTATGCGGGAGGTGTCACCCTCACCCAGTAACCAGCCTTCCTTCTGCAGCATTGTAATGGCGTTGACTGGCGTCAGAAGCTGGACTCTCAGCGTGGGGCTGTCATCGCCACTGAGCTGAAGAACAACAGCTACAAGTTGGCGCGGTGGACCTGCTGTGCCCTGCTGGCTGGATCTGAGTACTTGAAGCTCGGGTGAGACTCCTGCGAAGGTGCTGGGGCAAAAGCTGCTCACCCCCCTTTACTTTGGGAAAAGCAGGCCAGGCATTACCACAGGACCGACACTGGACCCCAGGCATTGCCATCTTTCTACAGCCAGTGTCACCACCCATCCTCCTCCCCCACAGGTATGTGTCCCGGTACCACGTAAAGGACTCCTCACGCCATGTCATCCTGGGCACCCAGCAGTTTAAGCCAAATGAGTTTGCCAGCCAGATCAACCTGAGCGTGGAGAATGCCTGGGGCATCCTGCGCTGTGTCATTGACATCTGCATGAAGCTGGACGAGGGCAAGTACCTCATCCTCAAGGACCCCAACAAGCAGGTCATCCGGGTCTACAGCCTGCCTGATGGCACCTTCAGCTCCGAGGAAGACGAAGAAGATGAAGAGGAGGAAGAGGAAGAAGAGGAAGGTGGGCAGAGTGGGCCTATGAAGCTTGGGGTAGTCTGAGGGCTGGTAAGGGAGACAGGCTAGTGCTGTGGTCACCTTGGCGGCACAGTAAGAGCTCCTTGCACTTCATGTAGGGTGCCACTCCGGCTCACCAAAGGGGCCCAGGGAGAACACTGAGAGAAGGCCCTGACTAAGGCCTTTAATCACAGAGGCAGGTGGGTCTCTGAGTTTGAGGACAGTCTGGTCTACACAAGAGAAACCTTGTCTCAAAAAACAAACAAACAAAATGCTGGAGAGATGGCTTAGCCATTAAGGCTAGGCTCACAACCTTAAATATGAGAAAGCCCTGGGCAGCTGTTGAAAGGAAAGCAAGCTCAGCCCTACAGGGATCAGGAGGACTCAGCAAAGAGGAGGCCGCTTTGGCCCAGAGGGAAAGGCTACATCGATCGGGTCACACGGTGAGGCTCACTTCTCTTAATTGTTTTTCTTTCAGAGGAAGAGACTTAAATGAGTTGGACTGGTGCCCACGTGGGTTCCATCCAGCTGTGCTTGGGCACCATGTGTCTGGCTTCCTGCTCGCTGTGACAGATGGAATAAAATTTAAGTTCTTTCAGTTTCTTCCTTTGTCCTGTGCTCCCATTGTGATCTTCAGCCCTGCTCTCAGCAGTCCCTGTGAGAGACCAGATCCAGCAGTGTTTGTAGCCTTCTGGCCGCTGTTCAGTGGTTCTGTCCCTGCTGGAGCACTATGAAAACAGCATGTCCTGTGGAGGAGATTCCCCCACATGGAGATACCCCAGCCGTTCTCAGCCTGTGGGTTGTGGCCCTTTAGGGTTGGAATGACCCTTTCACAGTGTCTCCCAAGACCATCAGAAAACACAAATATTTACATTTTGATTCACAACAGTAGCAAAATTACCAAGTATCAAAATTTTATGGTTGGGGGTCACGACAACATGAACTGTATTAAAGGGTCTCGGAGTTAGGAAGGTTGAACCACTGCCTTAGCCCAGCATGACACAGCTTACTGTCTCTAAGAGCAGGGTGTGGTGGGGAGGTGGCCCTTCTTGAAGGTATCTTAAGAAGCGGCTGCTGGGTGGTGGTTCTAGTGATTTACAAGGTTGGCTTGGGCGGGAGAAGGCTTCTCAGGCCGGTCTCCACAAAGCAGTGTGTCACAGAAGAACTGCACGTGTTTAAAGGCTGTGTAGACTTCTCCATGAGTGCTGGTCTCAACGCTTCACTAATTGTCCTGCCTGGGTAATTGCCCCAAGCTTTCCATAAATGCCTCACCTGCCTCTTCAGAACTGGTATGTGGGTGGACGCAGAGCTATGTAGATAAAAGGAGCTCAGGGTTGGGATTGCCTTCCTAAAGCTGCGGAAACAATTGAACTTAAGCTAACAAAGGATGCTGGCCTTGATTCTCTTGGGAAGGTAAACAGAAAACTCGAGAGTTTCTGGAAGTCTCGGGCTTGCAGCAACCCTGGTTCTGGGTTTATAATGTAGGGTGCAAAGAAAATAAAGTGGTGTGATAAGTGTCTTGAAGGACTTCAGGAATGAGCCAGAATCCCGATCTCTGGCCAGACCCTTGGCCCAACCCTCTAGCAAGAAGCCCCCGTAGCTCTGCCCGCAACCGCATACCTCTCAGCCAGGCTTGGGGGTCCTGGGAAGCATTCCATTTCCATGACCAAGCCAGACCAACTTTCAGGTTCTAGTCCCCTCCCATGCCCACCCCAACTCTCCAAGGCACCTGTGAAATGCTCTGCTGTATTTTTGGTGAGGAACCTTATCTATCCAGGGTAGCTCCAGACTAAGCCACCTGGGGGCTGAGGTCTCCACAGTGACTACAAAAGAAAGCTTGTGTCTGCTCCCAGGGCTCTTTTCCTGCTTTGGTGCAAGCTCTAAAGGAAACAGCAGCATTCCTGGGTGTGCTTTGACCAGGAAAATCATAAAGGCGTAAATCTCCAGCCTCGAAAAGCTGGAAGGCAGAAAAGTGCTTCCCTAAGAACCCCCTGTTATTCACTGGAGTCTGCAGCGACCTGTGAATGTCGCTGTCCTTCCCTCAGTTCACACTGAATCAGGTAACTCTTCCGCAGGGAGGCCAGCAGGAAAATTGAAGTCCTCCTCCTTCCATTATCTGCAGGGGTTTTCAGTGTGAGGCTTTGGTTTGGGGACTTTGAAGCGGGGTCTCACACTCCAGTCAGTCCTCCTGCCTCAAGCTTATTAAGAGTGAGCTAGCATGCTATCTCAAAATCCACCTAGTTGTTGACTTACGCAAACGTCACTTTTCATTGACAGTTACAAGTTGCCCACCCCCCAGACAACAGGACGGTCAAGTATCTAGGGCAAATAATTGGTTCATCTGTCTTGGCTCTTGTCATCAGTCTCACAAAACGGAATGGCCAATCAGTTTTAGTCTCCTGCTGCAGCATAAAGGGATATGAACGCCAAGAATTTATCCAAAAACCTCTCTCATCTCTGACACGTGGGTTAGTACAGATCAAAAGCAGAGGCCGGCCCGGTGTGTCCATCACGGACCCGCTGTTTCCCCGGGGCGCCTCAACCCACAGAGGCACTTCTCACAACACGTGCGCGCCACTGCCGCCCCGGCCACCCCACCAGTCCCGGCGTGCCGCGCGTGGCGCACGTGACCCCGCCCCCCGCCATTGGCCCGGAGCGGGGAGGGGCGTGACCGCCGTGGCGCGAGCCAGCCGGAGCTTCCCAGCACTGCAGCCTGCAGCGGGAGCATCGCTGGGCCTCCGGCGGCGGCGTGCGGGTCGGAGGCGCATCCTGGGCACCGCGCACGCGCCGGAAGCAGCGCGGGGTAGCAGAGGCTGCAGCAGGTGTGCAGGGGCATCCTCACGTGATCCAGGGGGCTGGGGCAGGGCCTTAGAAGCCACACCTCCTTCAAGTCGTTCCCCCCTCATCCCTCCCCACCCACTTGAGGATGGAGGGTGGGTTGCCGGACCAGTGCCTCTGAAGGGTCACCTCGGGAGACCTCCTCCCAAAATGCAAGGCACATCCAGAATGCATGGAAACTGGGGAAACTGTCTCTCCCTTAGGGTGATAATAAGGGAGTCTGGCGCCCCGGGAAAGAAGACTGGAGATGCACTGTTGGGGTTCAGAATTCCTGTGGGCCCGTGATCCCACCTGGAGGGGATGGAGGCGAGATAGATGAGACCGTAGGTTCCGGGGCTCGGTCCTGGCCCCACTCCAGGTCCGGGGGAGGCCCTTGTGCCAGGTCCCTCTTTCCTCTAGAAAGCCGGCTGTCACCTGCTGCCAGCCGCAAGGTACAAGGCCTCTCCTTTCCTGTGCCGCAGGATGGGTCCCTCGGGGCTGCTGCTGGCCCTCGCCCTGCACCTGGCGGTGTGCTCCCGTCCGCACTGGGACTATTGCGTGTTGGGCGCCGGTCCCGCGGGCCTGCAGATGGCCGCCTTCCTGCAGCGGGCCGGCAGGGACTACCAGGTGTTTGAACGCGAGTCCGCCCCTGGCAGTTTCTTCACTCGCTACCCACGCCACCGCAAGCTCATCAGCATCAACAAGCGGCACACGGGCAAGGCCAACGCTGAGTTCAACCTCCGCCACGACTGGAACTCTCTGCTCAGCGATGACCCACACCTGCTCTTCAGACACTACTCGAAGGCTTACTTTCCCGATGCCAGCGACATGGTGCGCTACCTGGATGACTTCGCGCGGCGCCTGCGGCTCCACGTGCGGTACAACACAAACATCACTCACGTGGCTCTGGACAAGGATCCGCAAGCCTGGAACGGCCATTACTTCATTCTGACCGACCAGAAGGGCCAGGCTTACCAGTGCAGGTAAGGAGCCTCACCCGAAATCAGGACACCGCTGGATTGGCCCTGAGATGGGGAAGATTGGGAGAGGGGGGCTACCCCTCGCTCCCACTGGGACTCAGCACCGAGGTTTGGTACAGCCAGCACTTTTTAGGGTGTGTCTTTACAAAGCTGTGGCTGAGTATGTTTGGAAAATTCTAGCACTTCATCCCCTAGGGTTCGCCAGGTTCTGTTGCCTTCACTCTGATCCTCTGAGTTTGAGTACTACGTGTAAGCATAGTGTGTTCTCACAAACCCTTGCAGGCAGGTCCAGCCTTTTGTCACCGCTGCCCCACGTTGTCATCTACAGGATTGGAGCTCTGAAGCCACACACACGGTCAAGTTACAGAACACACACATACACAAAGCTTATCTTTTAAGTAAGTTTGCAAGTTGTGTTGGGCCACAATCACAGCTGTCGTGGACATCCGATGGCTTCCTTAAAAATTACAGTCCCCAAAACCCATGCTGGGAAAAGCTGAGTGAAGTGTCCCGGCGGCATTAGCCAGCAAGATTTCAGAACAGAAGCAGATTGAAGGCCCAACGAGCATGGCTTCCAGACGATATTAGCTGGGAGGCATGATGTGGATGCCTCAAACTTGTTTGGTCCTCACAAGGAACTTAGAGAAGATGTTCCCTAATACCCACTTGGCAGGCACAACTGTGAGGCTCAGCTTTGAAGACTTCGATCACCGCCTGGGTCATACCACTCACGTGTGGGGCTATTATACTTCCGCTGGCATTTCGCTGACACCTAAGCCTGTGTTCGTTCTGCTGTTCATGCTCACTCTCTGCCTGTCAGCTTCACTCCTGGCTCCAGACCAGTGTATGACTGTTTCCTGCGACCCAGAGAAAGGGGGCTGTCCTGACTGGGACTCTAGGGTTTTAGGTAGCTTTGCTAGCGTAGAAAGGAGTGAGAAGCAGAGAGGACAGGGGCCAGAAAACAAGGGCCTATTTGCCCTTCAGTGGCCAAACAATTCTGTAGCCTTCAACCTCCAGATACCCAGCCGCCACCACTCCATTGGAATCCCCATCAGCATAAAGAACAGAGCTGGGCAAGATGGCACACATGCCCGTAACCCAGCATCGGGGAGACTGAGACATGAGAATTGCCAGGTCCAAGGCTAGCCCCAGACTACATAGCTAGCCCACACCTCAACAGGACTTTGGAATCGGGCCCTTCTGTACTCAGATTGTGGCTCTCCTGAAGAAATCTGATGCCCTCACCCAAAGGGCCCCGTGCCTCCTCATGTGTGAAACAGGCCAGGGGACATCAGCTGAGGAGTGGAAGAGATCGAGGAGTAGGACGATAGATAAACACCCTGGCACAGCGTGGATAGAAGATGTGTGTGCCTGGCCTGCAAGTCAACAGGATGAACCTGAATGCCAAGCTGGAGTGCATCCCCTGCGGGCAAACTGACCTCACCACTGTTCTCTTAGGGGAAATGGTTTACTATAGCATCACTGAGCGAACATTCCCCAAGTACGGTATCTTTCCAGTGAAGCATGAAGGACTGTGGCTAGCTTAGAGAGGGATGCACTGGTGTTGGTCAGTCGGCGGAGGGGGGAGCACATGGGTAGACATATGAGTGGACATGTCTTTGAGGAGCCTGGGATGAGGCAAAGAGACACACACTGAGTGGCTGTAAGGCTGAAGGACTGAGTCGCCTTTCTTTGTCCCCACCTGCAGTGTCCTGCTTGTAGCTACTGGATTGTCGGTCCCCAAACTGGTTGACTTCCCTGGCTCCGAACATGTGGAGGGTTACGAGTCTGTGTCCGTGGACCCTGAAGACTTTGTGGGTCAGAATGTGTTGATCCTGGGCCGTGGGAACTCAGCCTTTGAGACAGCAGACAACATCTTGGGTGTCACAAACTTCGTCCACATGCTGAGCCGTTCCCGGGTTCGGCTCTCCTGGGCCACCCACTATGTTGGAGACGTCAGGTACGCTACATCCCTGCTTTTGTATTCTGTACTGTAAATCCTGTACTAATCTGTTTCTTGATACTATAAGAGAATGCCTGAGGCTGAGTTCATGATTCCACAGGCTAAGTATGTTGCTCTCTCTAGCAAGGACTCACCAGCACCTCATAGTAGATGGTATCACAGAAGTAGGCACATGTGCCAGAGAGTAAGCTAGCAAGGTGGGAAGCCAGACAAGGGAGCGCTTGGGCCTCCTCTAGCAATCCTCTGCCTGGAACTTACAAGAGTTCCCGACAAAATTGCCTTAATCTCTTCCAAGGGCGTTACCCAGTGATCCACCGCTAGGTTCTCCCTCTTAAAGATCTCCCATCTTAAGAGGGATATCACTCAGCTGGTAAAATGCTTGGCTCCCATGTACTAAAGCCCTGGGTTCAGTCCCCAGAGCACGTAAGCAAGGTGAGGTGACATACACCTGTTGTCTCAGCTCAGCCCTCAGGAGGTGGAGGCTGGAGGATCACAGTCTAAGGACATCCTTAGCTACTTATTTGAATTTGAGGCCAGCTTGGTCTACATAGGACCAAAAAGAAAGAGGGAAAGAGAAGGAAAAAGTTTGTCCTCTCCCAGTGTTCCCTCTGTGGGAATTAAGCATTGCTGGGTTAGAAGACCTCAGACATGGGAACTTCCCCATCCTCAGCTGCACCAGACAGGCCTCCTGAGCCCTCTCTCTTCTCTTTCTGCTTGTGGATCCCAGAGCCATCAACAATGGCCTGCTGGACACCTACCAGCTGAAATCACTGGACGGACTCCTGGAGTCGGACCTGGAGCATCTGGCCCTCGTGAAGGACAGCAAGGGCAAGCTCCGCATCACCCTCAGGTTCTTCCTGGAGGAGAACAACAGCAGCCAGAGGGCCGACTCCATTCCCCTCCCCCAGGATGACAATGACAACTTTGCCATGCGGGTGGCCTATGACCGCGTCATCCGTTGCCTGGGCTGGAAGTTTGACTTCTCCATTTTCAACCAGTGAGTCCAAGTGGGGTGGGTGTGGGGACCCCTCACCAACAATTTCAGACCTCCCTAGCAATGTAGTAGGCTTCAGGAACCCACTTCAGGAATGGAGGAGGATGCCAAGGCCTTGTCCCTAGCAGCTAATATTCCTAAAAACCTTCTTCACGGCAGGTCCCTCAGACTCTCCTCAGGGACTGAGTTCAGCAAGAAGTACCCACTGATTAGACCCAGCTATGAATCCAAAGGAAGCCGGGGTCTCTTTATCCTAGGGACCGCCAGCCACTCAGTGGACTATCGGAAATCTGCTGGCGGCTTCATCCATGGATTCCGATACACAGGTAAGCCTGGCCCCACTGTCCCAGGGCTCCTGACTTTCAAAAGGATCAAGAGGATATTTTCATGGCCTGGGGATCCACCTGGAAAGAGCGTAACAGTAGATACCTCTAAGGGCGGCTGTGAAATGCTCGGTCCCATGTAGTTTGAGTTGAAGCGTGTTCATGGGGATGGGTGGTCTTAGCTGGGCCAGTCTCACAGAGCTAAATAAGGTAGTACCCTTCACGTGTGTGCCCATGAAGCAGCTCTGCACTGGGATGCGGCTTCCCCTCAGTGAAAGTTCCGATTGATGATGTCAGTTCTTGCTGCAAAACTCTCAGTACTAAAGATGTCGCCCTTCTACTGTCTTGATAATGTTGGCTTGTAATCTGAAAGCTGAGGATATACCTCAGTGGCAGAGCAGTCATCTAGAGTATGCCTGAAGCTCTGGTCTCAATGAGATGATGATGATGATGATGATGATGATGATGATTTGATTTACTGCACAATAATAATCTCTAACCAGAAATCGATACTTTGTGATGTTAAGGATAAACAGAAACAAAAAACCGAAGGAGAGGAATAAATTGCCGCGTGTTAAGTACATTCTAGGGGCTGAGCACATGCACCCTGTGTGCTGACTAGAAAGCCTTAGCTTCTCCTTCTCTTTTTTATTGTAAGAATTATTGTGTGCATGTGTGCGCTCAAGGGCACTCACACATGTGCACAGAGCATGTACCATAAGCATGCAGAGGACAGGAGACAACTTGCAGGAGTCTGATTTCTCCTTCTGCCTGGGTTCTGGGACTCAAACTCAATTCTTCATAGCATAGCAAGTGCTTTGACCCACTGAGCCATCTGGCCAGAACAGCCTTTGTTTTTTTCTGAGGACCAGAGAGCTCTGTTTGCGCTCTGTTTGCGCTCTGTTTGGTTTCTGGTTTTTAGAGAGTGGCTTCTCCTGCCCTCTTCTCCCCTCCATGGAGGAAGCAGCAGACAAAAGCAGCTGAGTGGGCTGTTTAGCTGTTACCCACATTTTTCAGGTCAGATGCCATCAGCTTGGCATGGATTTTGCTTGCAGTGCTTGCTTTGCATTCAGTGGACAAAGGATCAACCTTCGGTCCTTGTTATCAGGAATGCAGTGGAAGCTTTCGCTCAGGGCCTGAATGTTGTTGGCCTGTGTATCCTCAGTTCCCAGGCTAGGGTGCACAGTGCTGAGGCCAGGGAGAGAAAAGTGGCCTATGAGAAGTAACAGTAGTAAAACATTTGTGTTGGGATCAGGGTGTGGTAGCCCAGGCTAGCCTCAAACCTCTAATCATCCTGCCTCAGCCTCCCTGGTTCTGAGATTACAGATGTGTACTGCCACACCTGGTTTGTGCTTTTACTTTTTTCACGAAGACAATAAGGCAGGTGCTGTGGCGATCAGAGGAGGGGATGCTGCCAATCTCTTCATACAAAGAACTGTGTGCTTACGTGGGGCACAGTGGCATCTGCCTGTAATCCCAGCACTCAGGAGGCAGAGACAGGCAGATCTCTGTGAGTTCGAGGCCAGCCTGGTCTACAAAAGAGTCCGGGACAGCCAAGGCTACACAGAGAAACCCTCTCTTAAAAAACAATAAAACAAAAACAAAAACAAAAAAGAACTGTGTGTTTACTGTAGAAATGTGGAAAAACACAAAATAGCACACAAAAAAAGGACCCTCTGTAACCTATTGTGGGCACACATGTGCCACAGTGTATGTATAGAGGTCAGAGAACAGCCTTTGGGGGTCAGTGTCCTTCCACTATGTGGGACCTGGAGATTGATCTTGGGCTTAGCAACACGTGTCTAGCTACCTGCCAAGCCATCTTGCCAGCCCAACGGGTGTCTTTGTAACATAGGAAGCAGCAAACTCAGTGTAGGCTCATAGGTCCTCATGTCCTTCTGCATGGGGAGACTCATGCCATCACCTCCAGGTTAGAGTGGGCACTGTGGGGATGACCTCGCTCCCTCCACCTGCTGATGCTTGAGAATCGCTGACTCTCTTAGCAGGTGGCAATGGTAAACACTTAAGCTCTTGTGGGCAATCCTGGGAGTCAGCTGTCGGTCCCCTCGCCTGCATCTTTGGAAGCAGAAAGGTGTTCCTGTGAGAACCTAGCAGCCTCATATCTCCTCAGGTGGTGGCACCTAGAGCAGCCCCTTAGCCTGTGGAGTGGGTACCATATTGCCTGGCTACTGCTCCATGGGCCACATCCAGACCCTAGGGACCATGAGTCCACACCCTCCTGTTTCCATTTAGAAACAGGCTAAGGTTTTATACTTCATTACCCTCTCCAGCTAGCAAGGAGTATTACATACTGAGTCCAAGGTCAGCCTGGGCAACTTAGACCCTGTCTCAAAATAATAAAGAAAAGGGGAGGGGGTTGCTAAGAACGGAGCTTACTGACAAAGCATTTGTATAGCCTGTACAAGGCTCCAGGTTCCTTCTACAGTAGCAAAAACAATGGAGAGAAATACCTCCATTCTCTGAGTCTTGTTCTTTTGTGACTTCTCTTCCACCTCCTGGAAAGCCCCATGCCTCGGCATGCTGACACTTGCTCTGCACAGGTCTTACCTTCTCCAGGACCCAGGCTTTGTTTTCTATCCCAGGCACCTCCCAGGCTTTTCTAGCTTCAGCTCCTACACCTTGCAAACTCAGCTTGGCCACTGGCACCTTTCTTATGATCACCAGCCTTATTGTGTTGGGGTGTTCTATTAACACGATAGGATAGAACAGCCCCAGGTGTAAAGAAAACCACCTCACTGCTGGCTTGGACGGCAATTGCTTTCTACAAAAGACCTCAGAACAAGACAGGGACAGGTAAATTTGGACTGAAAAAGAGAGAAAGAGCCAGAGTGTCCATGGGGACTGAAAAAGAGAGAAAGAGCCAGAGTGTCCATGGGGCCTTAGAAATGGCCTCAAAGGGGGATTGAAAGCTCTGTGTCTAGGTTGGATGCCCCCAGTGTAAAGGATGACAGTTGGCAGGGAAATGCCCATGTGGCATCACATCCAAATCCACCCCCACCCATACTTTGCCTGATACCCACGAGGCAGAAGAGAGCAGGGTCCGTGATTGTATGCGACTAAGGAGAAAGAATATTTGCCACCTGGCCTGTTTTATACACAACTCTCACTGCCACTGTTCCCCAGGCCTGGGCCTCCCTCCAGTGAGCCAAGATAAAATCTTGGCCCTTCCTCCCTCTGGCCATTTCAGTGCGTGCTGTCCACCGGCTGCTGGAGCGTCGGCACCATGGCATCGCCTGGCCGTGCACAGAGCACCCCATCACAGAGCTGACCAGCTCTGTCATTCGTCGTGTCAATGAAGCTTCCGGGCTGTACCAGATGTTCAGTGTGCTGGCTGATATCATCCTGCTGAAGG
This sequence comes from Meriones unguiculatus, assembly GCF_030254825.1. Taxonomy (NCBI): domain Eukaryota; kingdom Metazoa; phylum Chordata; class Mammalia; order Rodentia; family Muridae; genus Meriones; species Meriones unguiculatus. Next base: position 23,457,604 of record NC_083356.1, read on the forward strand.
AGTGAGTAGCCCTCCCCACTTCTTCTTCCCCACCCCGCTTTAGCCATATACCCTGCCCCTTGCTTCTGGGACTATTCTGTGTGCTTAGTGACCCAGTTGCTTCCTATAGAAAGGAGGCCCGAGAAGCTAATCTATCCTGGCAGAGAAGTCAGTGAGGTAAATACCACAGTGTCTACAGCACAGCCCAGTATAAACCTCAGATTATGGACTTCTTACTGTATGGTTTGGGGAGGTTATTTAAGCTTTGCGCTTTCTTGCCTCATCTGCAGAAATGAGCATAATTCCGTTGCAGCATTGAAGGGTGATGATAAGAGTCCCCTCAGGCAAGGACCAGGTTGATCCTTTTATTTTATTTTATTTTATTTTTTTAAGATTTGTTTATTTATTACTTAGACAGCATTCTGTTTGCATGTGTGCCTGTGCACAAGAAGAGGGCACCAGATCTCACTATAGATGGTTATGGGCCACCATGTGGTTGCTGGGTATAGAACTCAGGACCTTTGGATGAACAGCCAGTGCTCTAAACCTCTGAGCCATCTCTCCAGCCCCAGGCTGGTCATTTTAGATCAAACGATTACTGGCAAATCAAAGAACACACAGAGCCTGAGAACACAGTGCAGGACATGTCAGGAAAGAGCAAGGGGAACTTAAAGAAGACAGACAGGTCAGAGGACACTCCTGGGTCCAAAGCCCTGGCCACTCAACACTAATTTCAGGAACACAGGGAGTCCAGGAGCTCAGCACCCTTCCATGAGTGCCACAGCTGTGTAGATAAGGGTGCTCATGCCAGGATCCAGTGCTCAGTCAGCATCCTAGTTCCGTCACCCACCCTGGCCCAGCAGCCTCCCAGCATGTCACTCTGCCTTCAGCGTAGCCACCAGTCATCCTTTTAAAAGGAGAGTGATACTGCTGTCCCTGCCCCCACTCCCCAGGGGCCAACAGCTCCCCTTCTCCATCCATTTACGGGCACACTCACCCCACAGCTCCTTTACGCAAGCCCTCTGAGCTCCCTGACCCCGTTACTCTTGTCTCTACCTACAGTGACCAGCTTCTCCCCACTCTCCCTCATCCTGGAACGCCCTAGCCTCTGGTGTGTGCTCAGGTTAAACCTACCCCAGCTATTCCAGAAGGAATGGTGATGTTATGGGGTGGGAGTCCACACCACCGCACCCCTCCCTGGTCCTGAGCCCTCCCCCTGGTCCCACCCACAGGAACGCCACAGCATTTGAGTACCTGGAAGAGTTCCCCATGCAGATGCTGGCCCAGCTGGAGACGCTCACAGGGAGGACAGCGCGCCACGGGCTCTTTGTCATCAACATGGAATATGGCAAAAACTTCTCTGGGCCAGAGAAGGACGTGTTCTTTTATGACCGGTCTGTGGCCCACATAGAGGATGCCTGGATGTCCAACTTCCTCCACCCTGTCATATACTACTATAGGCATCTCCCTACCGGTGAGCTGCTCCCACCCTCCCCAGGCTCGGCCTCTTTAGGAATCACCATAGTCGCCATAAGGCCATTCAGAGCTTCTGCAATGACAGAGGGCACCCAGGGGACCTGCCACACGTAATCTCTGGGCACCATGTAGTGAAAGGGGTGCTGTCATGTTGTGGTGTCTCAGAGTAGGGGGGACGTGCTTCGGGTGAGCATTAAGAAGAATGGATGAAGAAAAAAAAAAACAGAGAAGAATGGATGAGGGCGGGTGTGATGATTGGATGGGTAGAGGCACTTACCGGAAGTCTGGTGACCTCAGTTCAATCCCTGGTACCCACAAAAGGTGGAAGAAGAGAACCGACCGCCCCGAATCGTCCTCTGACCTCCACACAGGCGCTATGGCGTGTGTGCCCACACAAACAGCAACAATAATAAACCACACAAGGACTGAGCAGGCCAACACAGCGCAGAAATGGCAGGCCGAACTCCCAGGTCCGTACTCACAGTGGAGTGATCTCGGCCATTTTATCTAACCTTTCTGAGCTTTGCTTCTTGGTCTACAAAATGGCATGCTGATAATCGTTTCATATAGGGTTGCAGGAGCATATACACAAAATGCCAGTGGCGCAAGGGCACATCCTCCGTACCATGCCTTTCAGTTCAGCGCTTAAAAGGCCTCAGGTTGAAAAGGGTACTCCAGACAGGTGCCCATCGCCTCAGCACTGGGGAGGCTGGGACAGGCTTGCCACAAGCTCAAGGCCAGCCTGGGCTATTTGAGATCCTGCCAGAGGTGGCCCAACTGAGGGTTATTCCCAATGGCAGAGGCTGCTTCAGCAGACAGAAGGCAGGGTGTGGGCGGAATGCAGATCTATAGTCAGCAGCCCAAACACTGGCCAACTACCATTGGTCACCTCCTGGAGACTGGTTTCCAGGGCTGGTCAGGAGTTGGTCCAGCAGCCTGTGGGCTGGGCCCTTAGAGAGCAGGATCCACATCAGTGGGAAGTGAGTCCAGATAAGCCCCATGTCGTCACTGGTCCCTGCGCTGCACTCAGAAACCACAGGCAGCAGGTCTGGTTCCTCTTCCTCCAGCTACATGAAGGTGGCTGCTGGCCAAGCTGGCCACATCCTGGCAGAAGCACCCCAGGAAGGACATCACGAGAGCAGGGGGACATGCCAGCATGGGGCCTGGCCCTGATGCCTTCCTCCTCCCACAGAGCAAGATATGCGGTTTCGGCCTGCACAGTGGCCCCTGCCTCGGCCCATAGCCCTCCACCACATTGTGGAGGACTTCCTGACTGACTGGACAGCCCCGGTGGGGCACATTCTCCCACTGAGGCGCTTCCTGGAGAACTGTCTGGACACGGATCTTCGAAGCTTCTATGCAGGTAACCGAGCTCCCAAGAAGGCAAAGGGTTGGGTGTATACCTTCATGTTAGAGTGCTAACTTGCACGGGTTTGAGGCCTAGCACAGGAAAAGGAAAGGGAAAAAAGCAGGAGAAAATGTAACGAGGAGCTAAAGACTACCAGAATCGATTGTATGATATTTTTAAAAGATGCAGATAAAACTAATGGAAATAAAATATGCTTGAAATGAGAAGCTCAATATAAGGAGTTGGTGGTGCATTAGACAGAGGTGAAGAGAGAATTGGTAAATTGGAAGGCAGATCTGATAGCTAAATACAAAGAGGGACCTAGGTCAGGAACTCAAATGATCTAAAGGAGAAAGTAACAGAAACAAGCCAGTAATTTTGTCCTTTTAAATCCCTGGATGTTCTGAATCCAATGCTTTTTCTACTATTGAGAGAACCTGTCAAATGCCCGATACTATTCGTACCAATTCACGTTAGAGACTGATTCTAGCCTATTCAAAGAGCAAGCATCTCGCTTCATCCTGAGTCATCATACTTTGAAATGATGATTTGGGAACTGACTTGCTACTGAGTGACATCCCAGCCCTGATCATCTAAGTCTCTTTCTATCTTGGTTGACCCATAGAGCCAGAGCCAAGCACCTTTGCAGTTCTAACAGTCTGGGAGTAGCCAATCTTGATCATACACTGACCCCTGAAGATGCCTAGTAAAGAGCACCCTCAGTTCCAAACTGCCTGCCCGGGGCTTCAAGAGTCCACAAAAATGCAGTGGCATATTGATACCCCAAGTCCCAGATCCTCCCAGCCTTTGTTACTGCTGCGATGAATCTTTACAGTAACCCTGAGCACTGAGGAAGGGTAACATCAGACGGTCACGCTGATGAATGGCCTTGTGGCTGCCATTGCATCTCTTCTCTTCTCTGCCAAGACCTCTGTGCTGGAGTCAGAGGTGAATAAAGAAAAGATACTATGGAGCCCTTCTCAGCTTACTCACCACGTGACCCTGAGAGCATCGTTCTTTGTGTATTCCCTCCCCTTTCACAAGAGTTACAGAGAAGGGGAAAAGTGAAGTGTTCCCCAAAGATGCAGAAGGACTCCACTGAGGCTCTGATACTCTGCCTTCCCACCCTGCCTCCAGCTCCTTATAAGAGTGAGTGGGTATCTGTTTCATCCCTTGTTTCTCAGTCAAAGCCCTCCACACCATGGAGGATATGGTCCAAGGCCCCCAGAGAATATCTGAATAGATAGAACCAAATCACATACTTGGGGTTTGGGTACTCGCTTCCAGGATGTCATAATGAAATCTCAATATAGACCTGATGATTGCTGGCACAACGCTTTGATGTCAGAATATGAATGTGTATATGTATCTGTTATGTTTTCCTCCACAAATTTAATGCCTGTTTGTTTTACATGATATGTATCATTGCCACATGGATTTCTTTTTTCCTCTCATGAGTTCCCATATGTAAGATGTATTTTACCCTAGCATTTAGCAACTACACACAACACTTTTTTTTTCTTTCTTATTCTGAGTAGAACTATCACCTTTTCACTTAAAAGAAATACTTATGACTTCCCTTTGGCCATCAATTACCACCTCTGTTCTCTAGCTTTAAAGCCATTACTGGCCAAGGTAAAATAAGATGTCCTAGTTTGCTTTCCGTTGCTGTGATCAAACACCATGACAAAAAAAAAAAAAAAAAATGTTTTCTCCCCAGATGACCTACCCTGTTGGGCACTAAGGGTAACTGACTCAGGTATAGTATGACACTGTGATGGCTCTGTTAGTGGAGATGGCTACTAAGTGTGGGTGGTATATAGTAGCATATAGAATATGATAACCAAGACGGCTACTAAGTAACTAGTGGGTGGAAAGTATATACAACACGGAGTTCCTGGATGCAGGGATGATTTCCATCCCTGTTAACCAGATGGTTACTAAGTAACACATGGGTGTGTATTGTGGAAGATGTGGCTACCTGGACAAAGAAGTGATTCCCATACTGTAACTCCAGGTGCTACCCAGTAGCTGTGGGAAGTTAGTATATATAGTTCAGATCTCTACCAATGGTTCCCATCCTGGGTGGGCTGGAACAGAAAGGCTCTAGATGTCATCACAGTACTTGACACACTGTTTAAGACATGAATAGTTTATTTCTGGAATTTCATTCGGTATTGTCAGGTGGTTGACTACAGCAAACAACTGAACCCATGGGGGGGGGGGGGAGAAACCATAAGGCATGACCACTGAACTTGGCTGAAGGCTTTCTTCCTACCTCTTGATGATCACGCCCCACAAGGAACTACCTCTGGCTTTTGGGGTGATTCTTCCTGGTGCCTTTACTTGCTCGTGGATTCTTTTCATCGTTTCTTCAGATTTCAGAAATAATACATATCCAGAGATATTTGTCAATGATCAAATTTAACATGTGTATGAGTTTTCTGCTTTGGTCCTAATAAGGATTTTTGCCTGTCTTATCTGTTTTACTTCCCACAACTGGGGAGAGAACCTTATTTTCTCACATGTGCGCATAGGTAACACCTCTCAAGAGTTGATTCTCTCCTTCCATCATATGGGTTACAGTGCTTAAACTCAGTTCATCAGATTTAGCAGCAAGCACCTTTACCCGCTGAGCCATCTGACCCACCCATGAAAAGAACTTTGTATGGAGTACTTGCAGCTCAGATATTGTTATAGGCAGCGCTGAGCTCAATACCTGAGTTCCCTACACAGCTTGCAGAACAGCTGAGGGCCAGCTCTGGAGAGATGGCTCCTGCCATCCTGTCCCGTACGGAGCTCTAGGACCCATCGTGTCTGTGGTTTGCTTCATTTTGGCATCCTGACCCATGACCTCATCTGGTCATATGTGAGACATCAGGAAAGGCAGCTTAGGTGGAAGGGCTGGAAAGGACAACGCAGGGCCCCTGAGGAACCCTTCCCCTTCCCCAGCCTTGCCCACTCCTTCTTGCACCAACCTTGCCTGACACCTTCTTCTACGTTTGTACAGAGTCCTGTTTCCTGTTCACCTTCACACGCCAGAAGTTGCCCCCCTTTTGCCAGCAAGGATACCTAAGGATGCAGGGGCTTTCAAGCACCGAGAGCCTTCGGCAACATGGCGTGGAAAGCAAGCTCCTGCAGAACTACACAGCCATAGAGGACAGCAGCAGGTGGCTTGGAGACCAGCCCTCGGTTCCAGGGCATCTGGCTCAGTCCCTTGACAACAACAAGGAGGAGCTGTGAGCAGCCTCTCCCAGGCTATGGTGGCTGGCACCTCTCCAGGAAACCTTTTCCCACCTTTCGGGCTTCTCAGAACCATCATATAGATGGCAGACAACAGAATAGCCTATAGAATGCAGAAGGCTGGGACACGGTCACACTGTGGTGTCCCTTCCTGTGCTGCCCCTGGGTGCTAAATGCAAGGTCAAGAGAAGGGTACATTCTGTCAGGTCTGAGCTGCCTTCCACTGCCGGCTTCCTTCCCACTTGAACCATCACAGACCACATTGGTCTAGTGCGTCTGCTTCTAGGACCAACCAATTTCCTTTTCCTTCTGGTTCACTCTGCAGATGGGCTTGGATCTACCTGGGAAACAGCTGGCAGCTGAAAGTCCTTCATTTCCATAGTGGGCCTCTTAGAGTGAAAGGTTGAGGTCTTCATCAGTGGGGCAGACACTTAGGATCTCTGCTCCCCAATGCATCTATGGACCCCAACTCAGAAGCATCAGACATCTTCTAAGGTCCTTATCCAGGAGAGACTGCCCCCATACCACCCTTTCTTTCCACACCGTCGTGCTCCCCCTAGCAGTGGCTCTCAGCAGAACTCTCTCAGGCTGGGCATCACAGGCCCGGAGGGCTGGTAAAGGACAGAGACAGGAGACTCCTGCAAGGTCATCTGTCCAGCTGCCTTCTCAGGAGCCTCAATGCTGCCCTGTCCTCAAGATCACACTCCCAGGGATCAGGAGCCTCTGTCCCTCTCCCACCTTGCTGACTGGCTTCCTGAGCAGTGTCTTCCTTGAGAGCAGCCTGGGCAGGTTTAAGGTGTTGCTGTGCTTGCTGCCCTGGGCATAGAAATGTTGACACTTGCCCTGATCCTGGCTGCCTTGCTATTCCTCTCCCCTTCCTTGCCTTCCTCATCAGAGTCCACACTCAGCCAACAGATTAGTCTCACTGATGAATAAGCCATAAGGAAAGCATGACCACAAGGGAAGCATGGAAATCACGTGATTTCCCACAGGCCCAGAGCGCAGGTACTGTTTCTCACCAACCCTCTTTTATTCATCCTGCATTCATTCATGCAGGGACATGTCAAGCCAAAGCCCCTTCCTGGGAGTATCCTCTTCCCCATGGAAGAGTCTTGGCTGGGTCCAGGCCCTCTGAGCCGCCTGACCTACCTGCCTTCTTCTCCAGTGCTTACCAAGTTCTAACAGGGCAATTCAACAACTTCATCTCACCAGGAGGAACTGTGTACCCCTGTACCTACTTGAGGTAGTCTGCACAGGGCCAAACCTAACTGAGTCATCCCCCAGCTGACATCACCAGGATGCCAGTGTCACTTTATTTCACACAGGGTGATGGGCAAGCCAGACTGGGACCTTGCCATCCCACCCTTGTTTCCAGAGCATTTTCAAATGAGTCTTTGATTTAGCGCCAGGAAATGGAATGCTGTTCTTTACACGTCACCCTCCAGTCACTGAGGCTGGCTGAGCCACTTGTTCAGTGCCTTAGCAAGTAGCTGGCTGACACCCTCCTGTATGACATCTGCTGCTTCCTGTCATCTGCCAGATCCTTGATTCTGTCAAAATATCAGGCAGCCTTATTTGTTTTTAACAGAGGATTCTGGTATTGCTCAGTTGACTAGGGATGTCTTCTACCCGATAGGGTTTCACCATGTCCTGGCTTGGTACTTGTTTTTAAGGCTTTTAATTATGTGTACTTGTATGTGGTTATGTATGGGTATGTATATGTGAGTGCCCAGAGACCAGAAGAGGGTGTCAAGAGCCCTGTAAAGCTGGAGTTACGGGAGGCTGTGAGCCGCCGTATGTGGGAGCTGGAAACTGAGCTTAAACGCTATGGAGGAGCAGGAAGTACTGAGCTACTTGCTCCAGGACCCCTCCCCCATAACTACTTTAAAGAAAAGGTTAAAAACAAGACAATATTCCAGCACTAGGGTGGCCAAGGAAGGAGAATTGAGGTTGAAAGGCCAGCCTGGGCTACATGGAGAGTTCCAGAAAAGTATGGGCAATTTAACAAGATCCTGTCCCCAAAAAAAGAAAACTTAAAAGGGCAAAAATAGGCTGGGCATGGTGGTCTATGCCTTCAATCTTAATTAAACACGTTCAAAGCACAGGCTGGAGAATCTGGTGTGAGTTCAACTTGCCAGTTGACACAGCAGGTTCCAGGTCAGCCAGAGCTACATAATAAAACCCTGCCAAATAAATAAGTAAATAGATAGGTAGATAGATAAATGCATGGGCAAAAATAATTACGGTGAAGGAACTGATTGGAATAAGTGAGAAACATGAAGATGAGTTCAGTAACTTTCTGTGATCATCTCTTAAATGGTGAAGGGGAGGGCTGATGAGTGTACCTACACGGGTGACACTGCGTGTGACGTGGCACCAGGTGAGGTGGAACAGCAGCTGGAGCTGCTGGTAGCTGTGAAGACAGGAAGCCACAGTGACTCTGGGGCTGTGGGACACAGTTCTGTATGACTCTTTTGATCAAATTTGTGTTTATTTTTCAAATGTGATTATATGCTACTGGAATAAAAACAGATTTATTTTTAAACAATTTCTGCCCTTGAACCTTGGGATTGCTGGAAAGGGTGTCCATGGGAGTGCTTGCAAGAGGCTGTGCTCTGCTGTGCTGGCCATGGTGGCCACAGTTAGGTGCCCTAGAAGGAATCACTAAGGAGTACCGTGTGTCAGACTACAAGTTCCCTCAGAGGCAGAGAATGGCAGACCCACCTGTAACCCTTCCACTTGCGGGGTGGAAGGTAGAGGCAGGAGGATCAGGAATTCAAGGTCACCCTGAGATACAAAAGACTTTTTTTAAAGATTTATGTATTTATTTATTGTTTATACAGTGTTCTGCCATACACACCAGAAGAGGGCACCAGATCACACTATAGATGGTTGTGAGCCACCATGTGGGTGCTGGGAATTGAACTCAGGACCTTTGCAAGAACAGCCAGTGCTCTTAACTTCTGAGCCATCTCTCCAGCCCAAGACATCTTTTTTTTAAAGACTTACTTATGTACATATTTTGTATATATGGGTACTTGGTCTGCACGAGGAAGTTGAACTTGGGATCTTCAGAAGAGCAGTGAGTGCTCTTAACCACTGAGCCATCTTTTTCCATCCCCTGCAAAAAGCATCTTTAATTGCAGCCTTTGGGAGGCACAAGAAGTAGGTGGGTTTCTGTGAGTTCAAGGCCAACCTGATCTACAAAAGGAGTTCCAGACCAACAAGCTCAAAACAAAAATTAAAAAAATAATAATAAAATACATGTCCAGGCTAAAGGAAGGGAGTAGTTAATGCCCTCCTCCAGTGAAATCTCTCAACTGACTGAGATAACACAGCATGGCCGCCCCCTGGGAGCATCTCCTCCCAAATGATAGGAAATCAGAGATAAAATCCTTCCTGTGGAGAGACAACCCCTCCCCCCAGGGCTGCTCTCCAATGCCTTGGACAGCACCAAGTTCCTTCTGTCTAATGAAAGTGGCGGTGTCCCTGAAGTCCACCTGGAAAACCAGCTGGCCAAAAAGTGAATTTGTGGCCTGGGGGTGTGGATCAGTTGATAGGACACTTGCCTAAAACAAACAAAGCCCTGGATTTGTGGTAATCCAGCATACTGCTCAGGAGGCAGAAGCAGGAGGATCAGGAAGTCAAGGTGGTACTCAGTAATACAGTGAGCCTGAAGCCAACTTTGAACACAATAGATGATATAAAACAAACAAACAAACAAAAATAAGCCAGGTATAATGGCACAGGCCTATAACCCCCCCTCCCAAGCACTTGTGAGTTGACAAGAGGAGGATCCACAGTTCAAGGCCAACCTCAGCTACTTGTGAATTTGAAGCCATCCTGAACCACATGAGACCTACCTCAAACTCTAACAGGGCCCCAGACCTTAGTAGGCTCCCAGACCTTAGCTCAACTGACTCCATGATGGAAGTACCATTCAGGCTGTAAAACTCAGCTTGTAGACAGTCCCATAGGCCAAAATGAAAACAAAGACCTAATCCATGAAGTCCACAGTTCAGGGAAAGTCTCAGAATGTACTAACCTTGCTTCTTAGCTTCCGTAGTTTCACTTCCGGCTAACTCATCTTGTCAACCCACAACATGGATTTTGTGTTTAAAAGCGCATCCTGAGAAAGGCTCCGTGCTACACTGGGATCCTGAACACCCTGTGTAGAGTGTAGTCAGTGGTTGGCTGGCTGCCAAAGACTTTCTGTTGGCTTAAACTTATGTCCAGGCAGTCTTCTCTGCTGCATGCCCCACAGCATAGCCACACACACAAGAAATCACATGGCACGGAACTGAGACCTTCCTGCAACCACCAGTGACCCTTAAACGTGGCTCCTACCCTAGGCAAACCAGGTAAACATAGCACCTGCATGAGCAATTAATCCAAGTCACCAGTAATGCACTAGTGTCAGTTAAGGAAAGAAATGAAAGCACTTCCCTTCGATGTCATTTACTCAAGTGAGAGCAATTTGAACCTTCTACTTCACGCTCCCGGTATCTTCCACCCTCTGCTGTAGGAGTGTGAATTTGTGCCAGCCTGAAAGCTGTCTTGTGAATCTGGCCCTGTGTCTGTCTCTGTCTCCAACTGTGTCCAAGTGTCTGTGTTTAAGGAAGGGCTTTGCCCTCTCTTATTGAACAGAGCTGAAAGCTTTTCAATGGGGAATGAAACTGGACACTTTACAGAAATCTTTAACGGAGTTTTACAAGGGATTGAGTCACTAGCTCCAACTGACCCAGAAAATAAACCTCTTCCACAAACATCACTGTTTATCAAGCACATTATATATGTTGCTGTCAAAATTTATGGATTATTTTTATAAGACTGCCTCCTCCCTATATTTGCTGGATCAGAGGCATGGAAGAGTACTCCATCTAAAATTACAGCTATGATGTAGTAGATTAAGTCGCAAAGGTTGACTACACAGGAAACCCAGGCAGGTTATGTTATTCCATTGTTCTGGTAAAGACAAGTTAGACAAACAGGCTGCGGGCAGCACTCTTCAACCTCACGTGACCTCAGGGTGTGAGTGGGGGTCCAGTTCCTTAGACTGTTAGGAGGCATTGAACATAATGCATTGCCACAGCCACAGCTCCACCCAACAGAGCCTGATGAGAGGCCCTGAGCTAAAACCACCCAGACAAGCCACCACTGACCCCTGGTTACAGAAACTTGGGGACAGGCTGCCAGAGGGTGGGAAGCTGCTGCACAGCATCTCATGACTAATACACACTCCACATGGATTCCATTCCCACCACGACCACATGCAGTAAGGTGACTCACTCTCCAGAGGGACCGAGGCTGAGGACAGCCACACAGGAAGACAATGGTGGGGCCCTGAGAAAATTCACCCCACGGGAGAGATCCTCTAGATGGTGGCAATCCGCTCACGAATGGCAGCTCTGTGCGTTACTCTGTTTGTTGCTCTGACAAAAGCGATGCAAGGGGGAAAGTGGTTTTGTTTGTGTTGGTTTGGCTTGGTTTGATGTCTGGGGGTGCTTTGCCTGCATGTGTCTGTGCACCACCGTCCTGTCTGTGCCCTAACAGCCAGAAGAGGGCATCACATCCCCTGCAACTGGAGTCAGACATTAAGAACTGCCACATGGGTACTGAGACTTGAACTTGGGTCCTCTCCAGAAGAGCAGCCAGTGCTCTTAACTGCCATCTTTCTAGCTCCAAAGGGCCTTGGTTTTGGCTCACAGTTTGAGGGTACAGTGGTATCTAGAGTGTGAGGCTGCTGGTCATATTGCATCCCCAGTTAGGAATCAGAAAGAGTGAAATGCTGGCCCTCAGCTCACTTTCTCCTTTTTTATTCAGTTTAGAAAGCCAGTCCATGGGACACTGCTACCCACATTCTAGGTAGGTCTTCTGTCTTCTTTAAACCTTTCTAGAAAATCCTTCATCAACACGTATGTTTCTATGATGAGTCTAAACACAATTAAATTGACAATGATGCTTACCTGTCATGGTGGCCTAGTCCTTGCCATCCTCCTCATGGATGATGTGGAGGTTTCCTTCAACTAAATGTTGGGAGACAATTCTTAATATTGTGGTGTTGTGGTTTTTTTGCTTGTCTGTTTTCTTTCATTTATTTATTTATTTATTTATTTATTCATTTATTTATTTTCTTACCAACTTCCATGGGGGTTTTGTTTGTTTGTTTACATTTTATTTGATTACTTACTGTGCATGGGTATGCACACTACACAGACATGTAGAGATCAGGACAATTTCAGAGTCAGTTCCCCTCCTACCATCTGAGCCCCAGATCAGATCAGACATTGAACTCAAATCATCAGACTTAGCAGCAGGCACCATTGTCCATGGAGCCATCTTGCCAGCTCAAGAATTCTCCTCATAACCATCTATAATGAGATCTGGTGCCCTCTTCTGGCCTGCAGGCAGAACACTGTATATGTAGTAAATAAATCTAAAAAAAAAAGGAGAGAAGATTTCTTAATCCTAAGAAGACAGTATGGTTCCCATAGGGGTGGGAGTGTGAAGATACAGTTGAGGGATACTGATTACATAGCAGGTGCCAAATGAAGCCTCCTCATCCACAAAGGCATGACAGGTGATTCTGAAAGGGAAGGGGAGACATCCGCCCTTGGCCAGCTCCAGTCTCAGCACTCAGGTCTGCAGCCAATTAGAACATCAACAACCAAGCCAAACTGGATTCTTCTCTCAAAAATAAGCCATCAACGGCATCTTTGCATTGCAGATGCTTATTTTTAAAATACGGGGGAAACGCTGACTGGATAAAGATCTCTGTCAGACTGCAGGCTTTAAAAAAGCACTTAATTCAATCTGGCATCCCAGACGGAATGTAAATCTGCTCAGAGCAAAGCTGATGGGCAAGCAGGAGGTGCTGCAGCCCAACTGCATCATGAGATCAACCCATCAACCCGAAATAAAAAAATAGCACGCAACAGATGTACTTCGGCAAGGGAGAAAGGAACAACAGGCCGCCCTGTCTCGCTCCTTCCTCTGGGCTGCATAAATAAGGCTGTTTTGCCGGCTCTTCTGCAGAAGCCCCACTTGGTCTCATTGCCAAATCCTCCAAAAAGTCTATCACCTGCTTCTTCCTTTCTCTCTGAGATGCTATCATTGCTAACCTATTCTCTCAAGTTGTTTCAAATCATCAGGAAATAACTGGATGCAAAAACCCCTCAGGATGAGAGGAGGGTGAAATATGTCAGAGCGTCCAGTGTGTGGTGTTGTCATCTGGCAGTTTTGAAACAAAGCAACAACCAAAAGGCATAATATGATCCGCTACCACTGGCTGCACTGAGTTTTAAACAAGCGTGCTGGGAGAAATACCCAGAAACCCTTGATCTAAGGCACTGCAGTAGCTTAAAGATGATCCAGAATATGCCCACTGCAGGGATGTGTTGGCACCCTCCCATTGAATTGTGGTAGGCCAAAGGAGAGAGGTAGAAACAGTGATGCCCCAATTACCCGGCGTAGCTTTAGGAGACTGACAGCTCCCACTGTCCAAGCACCCAGTGCCACCCTGTGAGGAAGCCCCGTGGAGAGAGAGGCCCACGGGATCAGGAGCGATGCATCTGCTGAGATGCTGCTCCACAGCAGCCCTGAGAGAGCTACATGGGAATGGGCCCTCCGGCTCACTGACTCTCCCTAGTGCAGCGGTTCTCAGCCTCAAAGTTGGGACCCCTTTGGCAAGCTTCTGTCTCCAAAAACATTTACATTATTATCCATAACAGCATGATTCATAATCTGTAATCTCAGTACTTGGGAGGCAGAGGCAGAAGGACTGTTGGGGGTTCAAGGTCAGCCAGGACTAGGTAGCAAAGCCCTGTCTCAAACAAAACGAAACAAAAAATTAAAATAGGTAATGAGCCTGAGGTGAGGACCCCCGGACTGCTGCTCATTGTCCTTCACTCGGAAGATCCAGCCTTTCTGTAACAGCAGCATTGCTACAGAGGAGGACTGACATCATGAAGTTTGCTGGGCTGGCCTGAGTCCCTCCCTAAGGCAGGCAAAGAGGAGAAGCCTGGGTGGAAGCGGCTCCCACGCTCCTGAACAGTCCTTCTCTGCCAACAGCTGCCTCCTGCTGAAGAGGCAGTAAGGGGGAGCACACTAGGCAAGATCTGGCAAGGAGGAAGAAGCCTGCCCCCTCCTCTCCTCACAGCTGCAGGTCTGCCTTGCTCTGCAGAACCCCAGCCCTGACCTCCAGTAACACACAAGTGGCCTGGAGCCAGAATTAGCCTGGTACCCAGGCCACCTCCATCACACATGGCCCCGGAGGGGACATTGCACAATAGCTGGAAACAGGACAGTGCACGTCACAACTGGCATGAAACTGGCTTAGATTGTTCCGCAATGGAGCTAGAAACGCCAAAGGTTCCATCCAGATGGGAACTAGGCCAGGAGGAGTACTTTGATTCCTTCACTCTAGACGCAGAGGCAAACGGACCTCTGTGAGTTCAAGGCCAGTCTTGAGACTTCCAGGCCAGCAAAAACTAGTTTCAAAAACACAAAGTTAAAACGGAAACAAACAGAAAAAAGAAAAAAGTCCTCTAGAGGCACCTCTGCGGGTGTGGCCTGCCATCCCATAGTTTTGTACGTTTTGTTTTCTCAAGGTGCCTCCTTCGTACCCTGACATCCTCCAGTGTTCCAGGCGCTGAACTGCGACTGTCCTGCAGCCCTGTCCTCTGCCGGGTTTAGGGAGCCTGCGCCCTGGACTGCCGGCTCCTCCCAGAGGAAACTGAGTACCACAGCACCATCGTGTGGAAGCCTTGCTTACGGCATGCTGCCAAGAGCACTGAGCCTCAGGCGAAGCAGCGACACCCTCCACGGCTTGACCTCAGATGGCCTGCGCTGCTTGGCGGGACTCTGGAGGCTGGGGGAGGAAGCAGCACTCTGGAGCCAAGGCAGACCCTTCTGGGGGCAGCATGGCCCCGTTAAGACGCACCCCGTGTTCTGTGTGTGTCCCAACAAGCTTCTTGATTTCCATGTGCCTCGGTGGCTTCCGCTGAGATGGAGGCGGCGGCTTCAACTGTACCTTCTTCCTAGAGCGGCAGGGTGTGATGAGTTTAACACGCGGGAGGCTGGCAACAGTGCTAGGCATTCACGTGGTTACACTGCAGCACAGCGGGACAGTTCAAACCCTTTGACCAAAATCCTCAGGAAGAGAAGCAGTTAAAGGCTGCCATCTCAACATTCGGGGGGCTGAGTACACAAGACCATCTCTGAGAATAATTCCTTTTGGTCACATAGCAACAGACGCCACACAAAGCAGGGCTGGTAACACCTGGCACGTTCAGGTTTCTCTCTCTCTCTCTCTCTTGAGGATGGAGGGGTGGGAGAAAGGTTTCTAGACAGGGTTTCTTTGTGTAGCCTTGGCTGTCCTGGACTTGCTTTGTAGACCAGGCTGGCCTTGAACTCACAGCGATCCGCCTGCCTCTGCCTCCGGAGTGCTGGAATTGCAGGCATGTGCCGTATTTTGGCATTTTCAACTCCATTCTGTGTCCTTATCTTATTTTGTATGAGACAGGGTCTCATGTAGCCCAGATTGACTATAAACTTAATATAGCCAAGAATGACCTTGCATTTCTGATTGGTCTGCTCCACTTCCTGAGTGGTGGGATTGTAGGCACACACTACTATAATGCAGTGCTGGGTATCAAATCCGGGACCATTTTGTACGCTAGGCAGGCACTCTACTGAGCTATATCTCCAAGCCCCTCTGTATTCTCTCTCTCTCTCTCTCTCTCTCTCTCTCTCTCTCTCTCTCTCTCTCTCTTTCTCTCTCTGTCTCTGTCTGTCTTTGAGAGAGAATTTCACTATATTGCCTTAGCTAGCCTGAACCTAAATCAGGCTATCCTAAATCACAGATCCACCTGCCTCAACCTCCTGAGTGCTGGAACTAAGGTTATGTTCCACCATGCCCAGCTAACTTTGATGATCACAGAGGGATGGAGAGATGTCTCAGCAGTTAAGAGCACTTGTTGCTCTGGCAAAGGACCTGGGTTATGTTCCCAGCATCTATATGACACCAGTTCCAGGGACCCAACATTTCCTTCTGACCTCTGCAGTGCACATATGTACATGCAGGCAAAACACTTATACATGTAAGTAAACAGTAAATCTAAAACAAACAAATAACTTTTAGGGGGCTGGAGAAATGGCTCAGTGTTTAAGGGCACTCTCTGCTTCCAAAGGACCCGGGACCACACATGGCAGCATCCACATGGCAGCTCACAACTGTCTATAACTCCAGTTCTAGGGATTCTGTCACCTTTATAACAGTGCACATACAATAAAATTAAATAAACATATTAAATAGATTTATTTTTAAAAAACAACTTTTAAACTGATCACAACATTGATTTCACCAATGCTCATAATCTGAAACACAGATGTAGCTGCCTGTCCTGATTCCTTTTGCTCTGCTTCAAGCTTGTGCCCTGAATCTGATTGGTGAATGTACCAGTCCCATGACATAGGTACCACCAAGCACCTGAGGGACCTTTGGCAGCCTGCTGAGAGCTTAACCTTTGTAACAAGCCATCCACCTGCCAGAGGAAAAGGAACTGACATCATGCCAGCTCCCGTATCCTCTTCTTCCCACTACCTCAGTTTTTGAGACAGGCTTTCTCTGTGTAGCCCTGGCTGTCCTGGAACTTGCTCTGTAAACCAGGCTGTCCTCAAACTCAGAGATCCATCTGCCTCTGCCTCCTGAGTATTGGGATTAAAAGCATGCACTACTCAGTTAGCTCACAGTCTTTCTCTGAGGAAGTCATGTTGTTTCCATTTCTCAGACAAGAAGCCTGGGCCAAGAAAGGTGAGATGACTATAAAATAGACATAAACAGGACTAGTCCTGCTTTAGAATTCAGAATGGGGATCAAGCAAGGAAATTGGCTCACAAGAAACTGCTCTGAAAATGCTGACTAGGACGGGTAGGTGGCTGGGGAAGAGAAAGTGCTGGAGACAGAGAAAAGCAGATATGGAAGTAGGTGGGGCAGAGCATCCCTGCCAGATGGTGCCTGGCATTATCAGCAACAGCTGCAGCAAGGGAGGCTGACCTCAGGAGCCCAGGGATCTGGGTATCCCCCTGTGGGTTGTCATCCTGGATAAGGGCAGGGAATAAGACAAGAGGTCAAACAAGGTAGAGAGGCCACTCTGCCCATACCTGACCTAATCTGCCTTCAGTGGGCAAGACTCTACCAAGTGGAAGGCTGACATGGCAGTGGCTAGCTAGGGCAAGTACCCTTGTTCCCCTCACTTTGTCCTAGAGGAAAAGCCCTGCACAGCACGGGGACCTGCCAACTGGACAGAGGACAAAAAAAAAAAAAAGAGAGAGCAGGATGTGGCCAAGATGAACCGGATGAGAGCATGACAATGGCTTTGGAAGGGTACAACGGAGCCATGGAATGTGCTGAGGAAAATGGATTTGATGTTAGAACTCTGTGGGTCATTGCTGCACCTCCCCGAGCCACTGGGCCCCTCCTACGATGTCAGGCGCTGGGGCAAGTAACATAGACAGACCCTGCAGTGTTGAGGGACACGGGTTCTTGCACTCACAGAGAAGCACTATGGAAACCAGGATGTCAAACACATAGGGTTGTCTCTTCAAAGGACCATAAGTATAACCTGTTTTCCACCTAGGAGGCTGGGAGTAGAGGTGGCTGGGAGCGAAGGTGGCTAACAGCCTGGTGACCTCTGTGCATCTGTATGACTGGTTCCACGCCAGATCCTCCCGACACCCTTAAGACATCACCTATAGTCAGTCTACCGAACCCATCTTTATGGAAAGCATGAAATGTACTTTTCAAGGAATTTCCAATGTAGTCATGTCTTAAGCTTTATTGAGCACATGGGATTGAGTTAATTATCACCAGGAGATTTTTCTAAATTGTGTTGGGCTTAAATATGCCTAAAATAAACTACCCAGTGTCGAGCTCTCAAAGTTTGAACCAACCCCAGCTACTGAGTCGTGCTAAACTGGGCTGCCTTTTTGCCTTCTTGCAGATCATTCCTCTGCCAGCCATGGTGTATGCAGAGCCAACCCCAACACTGCAGGGCTGACAGTAGAGTGAGAAATAAAAAGACACTGGGGTAAGGGGTGCCACTCCGTTGGCAAAGTGCTTGTTTAGTTTAATTCTAGCACCACA
Organism: Meriones unguiculatus; assembly: GCF_030254825.1. Classification (NCBI taxonomy): domain Eukaryota; kingdom Metazoa; phylum Chordata; class Mammalia; order Rodentia; family Muridae; genus Meriones; species Meriones unguiculatus. Next base: position 23,475,795 of record NC_083356.1, read on the forward strand.
CAAAACTTCTTCTGGGACAAAAGACAGTCTATCCGAGAAAGAAAAGAAAAGGGAAGGGGGGCTGGCTGTGGTGGCACACGCCTTTAATCCCAGCACTCAGGAGGCAGAAGCAGGTGGATCTCTGTGAGTTCAAGGCCAGCCTGGTCTACAAAGAGAGTTCAAGACAGCCAGGGCTCTATCACACAGAGAAACCCTGTCTTGAAAACCAAAAAGAAAAAAAGTGGGAGGGGAGATGGAGAGAGAATAGAGGTAAAAAGAGAGGGAGGAAAGAGGGGTTAAGGAGAGAGGGAGGAAAGAAGGAAAAGAAAGGAACAGACAACAAAACAAAGTTTGGAGAATGGGGACTGAGAGGTGCAAAGAGGAGGTCCTGCCTCCACTGGAGGAGATAGAAAAGAGATCCAACGCCGAACCTAGTAGCATACTTTTCAGAAGCGTAGTTCTAGGAAAGCCTTCTGGTGATAACTGCAGACACAAACACACCTCAGCAGATGGAGTCCTGCCAGTTTGCCTGTTCGGCCTGGACACACCACATAACCCCTCTGACAGAACCACCTGCTGAGATGTGCAAAGAACCTAGATTTGGTGAGCATCTACTGAGCAGCCTCTCTGGGTCGGGCACTGCAAGAGGCTGGTGCTGAGCATATGCAGGTGAGCGACATCCACAAGTCCCCACTCTCAGAAAGCACAGACCTGGTGCAAGAGACCCTGTAATGTGTTAGAAGGGTTCCAAAGCAAGGACTAGCGAGAAGGAAGCATTACCACTCAGAGAAGATAAGGTTGGCGGGTGTTCTAAGCACTGAGAAACGAAATTCAGGGTAAAAAGGTTGTGGAAGAAGTGAGCAGGCAATGTGTTCTCAGACCATAAGGGGCTGGAATACAAGTTACAGTATGAGTAAGGAAAGTACTTACACCTCACTTATTCATGCCAGTGGGAATGGAGGGAGAGCCCCAGGCCCAAGCTTCTCAGATGACACCTTGGGTCCTGCTTTCCCAACAATTCCAAAAACAAAAGCTTGAAAGGCCTTAAAAGTACCACCAGCCTTTTGGGGCAGAGCGACTTGCTCAACTATAAGAAGTTAGGTTGCACAGAGAAGAGCCAAGGACCACAGAACACACACACACACACACACACACACACACACACACACACACACACTAATGACAGGGTCTCAAGTATTCCCTACGTAGCAAGGATTACTTTGAACTCCTGAGCCCTTCGGCCTCGGCCTCTGAGTTTCTGGGATTAGGTATGTGCCCTCATACCCAGTTTACATGGTACTGAGAACCCAGGCTTCGTGTGTGCTAGCAAGCACTCTACCCACTGAGCCACAACCCCAGCCCGGGAATCTCTTCCTTTAAACACTAAGCTTCTGCGGAACAGAGCTTCCTCGACGTTAAGATGAACACAGCCCTTTCCTTCCTGCCCTTCCTGGAGCGCAGACCGAAGCGCAAATAAAACGAGAAGCAGCAGCGGCTAGTCCTAAAGCCACTCCTTCCTCCCCGCACTCCCGCCCCTCCTCCTAATTACCTTCCCTCGCCGGTCCCACCCCACTTCCGGTCCCTCCTCCTTGATCCCATCCTTTCCGGTCGCGCCCCCTCGGTCGTACCTCTTTTCGTCACCCTCATTGGTAGAAAATACCGAGCCCCCCTCCCTCAAGTTGCGGAGAAACGCTGTCCGGGTAGTCTTTCCCGGAAATGACGCTGGGTCCGCCACTGAGGAAGTGACAACAGGAGTGCCCTTGAAGGGCAGGCCGTCTAGGCTCCGCATCCCTCCGCTCGCGCTGCCGGGAGGTAGGAGCCCCGAGGGTTGGGCCGAGCCGCGGAGACGGCTGGCTCCAGTGCGGGCTGGCGACCGGCAGGCGGAAGCCCTGAGAGGGGGGACTTAGGCTCGGCCGCCACACGCCCTGTGCTCCCCGTCTCCCCAGTCCCCCCAACACGTGTCCCTCCTTTGGGCTTCCCTCTGTACACAATGCACCCATTTCTTTTTGGTCTCCCGTGGCTGGTTCCTATGCCTCTCGCTTCCTCCTTCCGTGGTTGGGAGGCTTCTTTGCTCATCCTTCGACAGCTCTCTTTACCCTCCTTAATTTCCCATTAAAAAGCACTTTTTTTAAAAAAAGATTTATTTATATTATGTATATGAGTGTTCTGTCTGCATTTATACCTGCCAGAAGAGGGAATCAGTTCACATTATAGATGGTTGTGAGCCACCATGTGGTTGCTGGGAATTGAACTCATGACCTTTGGAAGAGCAGACAGTGCTCTTAACCACTGAGCCATCTCTCCAGCCCCCTAAAAAGCACTTTTTAAAAGAGCGATTGAGAAGGTAAAGATTTTACTGACAACCTTGGGTTCCAATTAACTGTCCACTTAACCCACCTGTTGCCACGAATGTGGACAGTATTATAACAGTTTCTTCAGAGTTGATCAGGGAGAACCAGTGATGTAACTCTGTTCCGCCTTCCATCAACCTCATGATTACACCTAAGTCTTGATTTCCTGTTGGCTGTCAACCCAGTTTTCTGACCACCTAACTTATGTCTACACTCTGATTCTCATTCCGCCCTCACCTCTAGATAGCTTTTGTTGTTGTTGTGTGGAAGTTTTCAAGACAGGGTTTTATTGAATAGCCCAAACTGACCGTGACTTATAGCTATTTATAATGACAAGCGTGCTTCACCACAAAAATCATACATTTTGCTTCCAGCGCTGCGTGTGTCAAACATCTCAGAATTCCAAGATAGCTTTGTTTTTCCTAGCATGCTGACTTCCTGTTGTGTGCCCCAGGTCTTCGTGCCTCTTTCTCTTACAGATGGCTCAGCGTCTGCTCCTGAGGAGGTTCCTGACCTCAGTCATCTCCAGGAAGCCCCCTCAGGGTGGGTGGGCTTCTCTGACCCCCAGGATCCTGCAGAGCCCTCAGTACAGTGCCGGGGGTCAGGCAGGAACATTCAGCCCAGCCCGGACGGTACACACCTCCAGAGTGTGTTCAACAACCTTTAACATCCAGGATGGACCTGACTTTCAAGACAGAGTTGTCAACAGTGAGACACCAGTTGTTGTGGATTTCCATGCGCAGTGAGTACTGGGGGAGATATACTTGAGCAGGTATTTATTGCATGCTAGTGATGGTGCCCACTATGGCTTGCCACCATGTACAATGCTTTTCATACGTAAACTCACTATGAAGACTTTTGAGACCCGGTGCCCTGCCCTTAAGAATCTGTGGTAGGAGACAGATTGGCAAACAGTCTTCATAGCAGGCCAGGGTGTGTGCTGCGTCACGCCTGTGTCCTGTATCTCACGGCCTAAAAAGTCTTCTCCAGTGTGGAATAACGTCGTTTTATTTTAACATCTCAGCCACTAAAACTGTGGGAAGGGCTGGGCGAATCATCAGCACCGCCATGGTAGTACCCAAGTGTGTCTGGGGTGGGCAGGAGGTGTGTCCTCCCCGTACGGTAGTTGTGTGTTTTAGGATATAGAAATGCCTGCATTTTAACCTGGTCTTCCTTCCCAGACCTTTACACCCGATTCAACCAAAAAGCCAAGAACCTGATTAACAATTAGGAGGCTTTCTAGACAGGTCTCACGGGTTCTTTTGTTTTCTTTCTGGTCCTTTCTCTGACTCACCGAGTTGCCTTGGGCAGGCCTGTGTATGTCCTTTTGTCTGAGATAAGGCCTTGCAGGCTGGCTTTTTAGATATTTAGGTTTATTAATTGATTAGAAGTTTTGGGCTAGGAATGAGGAGTTGAGATAGGGTCTCACTGTGCAGTCTATGTCAGACTTGAGCTTGCCTTTTTCTGCCTCCACCTCCCGTATATAAGAGACAACTGGTATGGGCCAGCTTATAGAAAAGATAGAGCAGGAGTTGATGGCCAGGGATCTGTGGAAGGCAATTTCTCCAACTTCCTGGTGTGGCGGAAGGCTTCTGAAAGGAATGGTCAGTGAGTTAGTCCTCTTTTTTTTTTTTTTTTTTCTCCTCTACAAGGTGGTTGATTGCTTGGTTTGGGTTTGTTCATTTAGTGAAGGGCACATCTCTGCTACCACGTACAGAGACGGTAGCATAGTATCTGCCTTAGGAGACTTCCTACTCCCCAGCCAAGGAGCGGTCACTCCTATCTGCTGCAATATGATCCTCAGTAGTTGGTACAGAATAAGAAGTCAGAGAGTCCTTGAGTGAGAGTATCACACCAAGAAACTTTGTGTAAGAAAATAATCCCAGTGGCTGGAGAGGTGGCTGAGCGATTAAGAGCACAGGCTTTTCTTCCAGAGAACTTGGGTTCAAGTCCCACTACCCACATGGCGGCTTATAACGGTCTATAACTCCAATTCCAGGGGACCTGACACCCTCACACCAAAACTCATGAAATAAAATTAAATTAATTTACAAAAATGGTTTACCTTTGTTTAGCCAAGCAGTGGTGATACACATGTTTAATCACAGCACTCAGGAGGCAGAGACGAGGGGACTGGAGAGATGGCTCAGTGGTTAAGAGCACTGTCTGCTCTTCCAAAGGACCTGGGTTCAATTCCCAGCACCCACTTGGCAGCTCACAACTGTCTGTAAAGCCAATTGTAAGGGATCTGACACCTTCACACTAAAGCATATAAAATTTTAAAAAAAGGGGAGGCAGAGACAAATGGATGTCTGGCTTTGAGACTAGCTTAGTCTATAAAATCGAGTTCTGAGCCAGCAAGGGATACATAGTGAGACCCTGTCTCAAACCACCAACAATCACCCCTCTCCCAAAAAAGAAAAGAAAAAAAAAAAACACTTTTAGCAACCTTGAGGTGGTCCTGGCTCTGCTTGCTTTATCAAGACTGGGCTTCATTATGTAGCCCAGGCTAGCCTCAAATTCCTGTTCCTCTCTCTTCCTGTCTCAGTTAGGTATTTTGTTGCTATGATAAAATACTCTGACAAAAGAAGCTTAAAGGAGAAAAGGTTTGGCTCACAGTTCCAAGCTCAGCCCATCATAATAGGGAGGCCATAGTGACAGAGTTTTGGGGAGGCTAGTCACGTTGGATCTCTAATGAAAGAACAAAGAGGGATGGATATTTGTGCTCAACTCTGTAGTTTTTTTTAAACATTTATTATGTGTATACACACATACTTCCTCATACCATGGCATGCATTTGAAGATCAGAGGTCAGCCTTCTGGACTTGATACTTTCCTACCATGGAGGCTCCCAGGACAAACTGGGTTGTCAGGCCCAGCAGCAAGAGCCCTCTCCTGCTGAGCCATCTTGTACACTCAACTTTTCCTTTTTACACAATCAGAATCCTAGCTCAGAGAGCGGCTCCATCCACCCACAATTTGTGGAGTCTATCCCACCTCAGTTTACCTCATCAAAATAATCCCCCATGGGCATGCCCAGCAACCCCTCCCCCAAGTTGAGGAATTGTTGGACTGCACCCCGTTGCCAGGCCATGTGCCTTCCCATTCTGTCATCTGCAAGAACTCCACAGGCCTTGGATCCTCTAGGGAATGTCTTTTTCAAGGTCGTGTATGCCTCTGAGAAGGTGCCCACCCTCCTGGGTTTCCCTCCCTTTCCTTTTACCTTCAGAGTCCATGAGGGTTCCAGGGGCGTCCTTGGGAGACAGGTGTAACAGCAAGTACTCTCAGGACTGACTGTCCCTTCTCGCCTGCCTTCTGAGGTGGTGTGGTCCCTGCAAGATCCTCGGACCTCGGCTAGAGAAGATGGTGGCCAAACAGCATGGGAAGGTGGTGATGGCCAAAGTGGATATTGACGACCACACAGACCTGGCCATTGAGTATGAGGTATGTGTTAGCGTAGAGTTGTCTCGGAGAAGCCAAGGTGAGGACATTGTGGGGACCACCAACTCCGTGTCCTCATTTAAAAGACCCGTGGAATCCAACCTGTGTTGACTACATACTCTTGGATGTGATCACCCACTGGGGTGTGGAAGACCTCCCAGGGCCCATAAAGAAAAGTAACTCTGTACATTTATTCTCCAGTTCGTTGCTTGGTCACAGCCTATAATAAGTAGGGTTGCTTTCATAGATTTAACATTAATTTCTTAAACTGTTCGGTGATGTAGGAGAACAGGTAGTAAGTGGCATGTCTGGTGTTGTTATAGAGCTCCGGGCTGAGCACACATTGATCTCTAGCACCCTTAGGAAGTGGATTTTGTGACCCAAAACACTGGGTCATTCTCTGTTACTGGTTTTGGGGTTTTGTTTTGTTTCTCAAGACAGGGTTTCTCAGTGTAACAGCCCTGGCTGTCATGGAACTTGCTCTGTAGACCAGGCTGGCCTTGAACTCAGAGAGCTCCGCCAGCCTCTGCCTCCCAAGTGCTGGAATTAAAGGCGTGAGCTGCCGCCACCCGGCCGTTGTTGGTTTTTCTGAGATAGGGTTTTATATAGCCCAAGCTGTCCTTGAACTCCTGATGTTCCTGCTTCTGCCATTCAAATGTTAGGCTTATAGGAATGTGCCACCATGGCTGCTCACAAGTCATCCTCTTAAATCTCCCTGTCCTATGTACCTCACTTGCAGCCAGCTGTTGCTTATGAGCCCTGGCTGGCATGCCAGGCATGATTGTGGCACAGGTAAGAGGAGACCCTTGTCCCCAGATGTTTCTTGGTCTGAGGTGATCATTCCAACCAGAAGTAAAAAGTTGCGTGAGAAGAGGCAGCACACCTTGTCATGGGTAGAAGTGGCCAGGACAGCAAAGGCTTCACATTCCAAAGCTTGTGACCTGAAGTGTGTGGGAGTGAAGGACATAGCAAGAAGGAAAGAGCCGAGTGAACACAAAGACCTGAAAGAGCCGGAAGTGATGGCTCACCCTTGCAATCCAGAGACTGGGGCAGGGAGAATGCCTCAAGCTCAAGGCCAGCCTGGGCTACAGAGTGAGCCTTCGTCTCAGTACAAAAACAACAAAGAAAGAAAGGCAGGCTGGGGAGATGGCTCAACAGTTAAGAGCACTGGCTTCTCTTCCAGGAGGCCCAGGTTCAATCCCCAGCACCCACATGGCTGTTGACAGTCATCTCAGCCCCAGAGGCTGTGCTGCTCTTCTGGCCTCCTCTGGCACTGCACGCACAAGGTGCATTTGCCGTAGCTGCAGTAAAAATGCCCATTCACATGAAATAAAAATAAAGGGAAAATTTCAAAACAAAAACCACTCTGACCTCAGCAAGCAGCGTTCAGGAATGTCAAGTGACTGGAGAGATGGCTCAGAGGCTAAACGCACTGGTTGCTCTTCCAGAGGACATGGGTTCAATTCCCAGCACCTACATCACAGCCCACAATTATCAATAACTCTAGTCCCAAAGGGTCTGACACCTCCTTCTGGCCTTTATTGACAAAATTGTCATGCCCATAAATTTTATTTTTATTTAAATGAGTAAATTTAAATATTTAAATAATATCAAAGCTCATAAACAAGCTTACAAATACATCTTTTGAAGAACTCTGAGTCACTGCAGGAGCCAGCAGTAAACACGTGAGGCTTTGCAGGCAGGCAGTGGCTGCTGCAGCAGCTCAGCTTTCTCTGAAGTTCCCAGGCACAGGACAAATTAAAAGCGGTGGCATGTTCCAGTCCTGTTTACAGAGGTGGGTAACAAGCAGAGTTTGGCCCCGGGGGCCATGGTCCACTTTTCAGGCATCAGCTGCCAGTACAGAGGCTTTGGCAGTCATTGATAAACACTTAGGCTTTCAGAGCATTTTCAGAGCTGAAAGTTTTGGCTTGGGGACACTCAGCCAGTGACATCTGTGTCAACTGATGTGTGGAAAGATGGAAATGGAGGAGGGGCTCTTCTTTTGGTTTTCTTTTTGTTCTGTTCTTTGATTTGGCCTGTTGAGGGAGCTCAGGTTGGCCTTGGTGTCACCATGTGAAAATGGCCTTGCCTTTCTGACCCAGTGCTTCCGTCTGTGTGCACCGTCACAGTCTGTCAGAGGACTGTCTTCCGTGAGGAGGTAACATAACAGAGACCTGAAAGGAGCAGTGAATGAAGTGTGCACATCTCAGGAAAGAGGCCTGGGGCAGGGCAAACAGAGGCCCTGGGCTGGCCACAGACCATGGTTCAGGAGTGGGATATCCTGTGGACCCCAGACCCCAATTGAGGAAAGAGAGAGTCCCTTTGTGGCTGAGGGGCTAGGCGAAAGGAAGAGCAGGGTTGGGAGGCCAGGTGCATGGGAAAGCAGGCCAGACTGGAACCGGGGGTCCTAGGGAAACTGCTGACCGTGACACTCACAAGGCTGAGGTCACACCTGGCTGCCCGGGGCCCAGCCCTGGTTCACAGATATGTTTGGTCTGGCTGTCAGTGCGCTTTTTTAAAAAGGGAAAACCAGGTGCTGATATTTAAAACTCAGAAGGATTTGTGCAAGCCAGGCATGGTGACACATGCCCGTGAGCCCATCAGACTGAGCATTGGGCCAGCCTGGGACAGATAGCAAGACCTCTCGAAAAACGAATACATTCTTTCAAAAGTCCCCATCCTGGATTTCTTGAAACCCCAAGGCCAAAGTGAACCTTTCCCTCCGTCTGGATGCAAGAGGCTAAGGGAGGTAGAGAATTTTTTCTCAGAGTTCAGACATTTAGGCTTAGGTAACCAGGCCTTCCTTCCTAAAAGCCACTGAGGTACAGTTTTCCATCCTCTGACCAGAGCCCGTGGAGGGAAGCAGAGGGGTGGACGGTATGAGAACTGTTGCCCATCTCTTGGGCTGGACGGAGAGCAGAATAATTAGTCGAAGGGAATCAGGCTGGCTGGGGCAGAGCAGAGGAAGTGAATTCTGGGTAGACAGGGTCAAGGATGACTGTTCCTGATGCAAGTCCTTGAGATGTCATAACCCAGGTCACTTAAGGGAGACTGTTTTTGAAGCTCAGTCGGAGGGGCCCTCCAACCTTTGAGACACCCCTGACTTTCCCCCAGCTTACCCATTGCACAGCCGAGATCCCAGCAGGTTCGAGTGTGAACGTGTGGCCTTCTGGTAGAAGCTCACGGCAGGAACCACCCCGGGGCATGGGTTGGCCTAGGATTTCCAGGCTGCTTCCTGGGACCTCCAAATGTTCCCATGTCAGGCTCTGCATCATATGTTTGTCAAAGAGCTACAGACCAACCCTGTGCCAAGGCCTGGAAGCTAGTAAGATGCGAAGCAGACTTCCACCAACAGGGGTCCCCTGGGGGCCACGGGTGACTGGAGTTCCCAGCACCGTAGCTCCTCCACTCCAGCGAGCCTGGGATGGGATCAATATGGACATCCCTGTGGTGAGCGTAGAAGGTGAGGAAGTCCTTTGGGACCCTTATCCTCCCCCTGCCCGCCATCCACACAGTGCCTTGGTTACACAGAAAAGCATCTGCGACAGCCTACATGTCGTCCTCGTTTTGTCAAGCCCTGGGCTGGGACCGCTGACATCCCTTGAATCCGGACAGGCCCACCCTGCCTGCTCCTTGCCCTTCCTTCCCTTGCACATCTTCTTTCTAAAGAGAGTCCAAGAAGGAAGTCACCACCAAGTGATCCCCAGCCCCCTGGGAAGCTTCCTGTAAGGCCCCAAGCCCTCTTGCAGGTGTGTGAGGTGTGTGGCCAACTTGTCAGACATGCTCAAAGCCATTCTCAGAGCCAGGTACCTCTCAAGCCTCCCTGACCCCCCCCACACCCTTCCTCCATCGCCCACCCTGACTTCCACTGCCCCTGAAGGAGGAGGAAGAAAAGTCCTTGAGGCCTTCAGGGTTTCGCTGACAGCCTCCACTCCTATTCTGCGTGGTCTCAGCTTACGGGGGTGCAAGGCTTTCACCCTCCCCCCATCTCTGTCCTAACCCTTGAGACCTTGCCAGTTCCTGGGGGGGTCCAGAAAGGAGAGAATGGGCCATCTGCTGTCCCCTGAGGCCTCTCTCTCAGCCTTGCACTTGAAGGTTTGGTCCTTTTATAGAAATAAGAACAAGCCGGCATCTCCTGTAGCCTGACCATATGACACAGCCACTATCATTACTTTAGTGACTTATTTGTTTATTTACTTACTTTAGAGAGGGGTTGGCATGTTTTTTAATGTGGTCCAGACTGGTGCCAAACTCTGTGTAGCACAGGATGGCCTTGAACCATCTTCTGCCTCCATCTCCCAAGTACTGGGACTAAAGGCATGCACCCCAGTTCCAAGTTGAAATTGGGATGAACCCTGAACCCGGGCTTTCTGACACTGAGCCAGCACCCCGCCAACTGATCCACATCCACAGCCTGGCTGGGTCGTGTTTGTTTTGTTGTTTTTCCTTTTTAGAATGTATCCCCCAATAGACACATCATCAAGTAGTTTAAAATACATGCTGTTTTAAGCCTTTCTAATTCCCCTGTTTGGGAATCAAGTGCTTCTCACACTTGACTACGATGTGGGCTGTTGTTTGTTTTGGTTTTTATCATCATCGTACATTGTATGTATGGGCCCCCATGCCAAGCACACGTGTAGAGGTCAGAGAACAACTTGGTGGGAATTGGTTCTCTCTGTTACATGGGTTTCGGTGATTGGACCCAGGTTGTCAGGCTTGGTGGCAAGTGCCTTTACCCATGAAGCAACCTCACTCATCCTCCTGGAGTATTCCTTTTTTGTTTTTTTCTCCCCTTTTTCCCCATGTGCACAATGCATGGTTTGCTTGTGTGGGGGGGGTACATGCATGTGCGTTCATGTAGATGCCATGTTGGCAATTATCCTTATAGTCTTCCACCTATCCCTTGAGGCAAGGTCTCGCTTGCTAGCTAGAATGCTGTAAAGACCTCCCTCCCCCCACCCTCCATCTGAGGCTGAGTTACAGGTTAGGCTACCATACCTACCTGGCATTTATGGAATTCTCAAAAGAGCAGACTGGGATTGAGGGTATAGCTCAGTGGTAGAGCACATGCCTAGAGCACGTATGCCAAAGGCCCTGGGTTCCTTCCTGAAGGGGGCAAATAAAAAGCAGATTATCACCTAGAGTCCTGGGAAGGATATAATTCCTAAGTGGCTGTGTGTGCTGGGTGCCAGTGCGTCTAAGGCTTAAAGTTGGTGTCTTCCTTGCTTGCTCTTCACTTGAGTGATTGAGGCAGGGTCTCTCAGTTGAGCACAGAGCTCACACTGGTCAGCTGTGAGCCTGCCTGCTGCAGGATTTTCTGCCTCTGGAATGCAAGGAGTTTAGGCAGGCACCGTACCCACCCGGCGTTTATATGGGTGTCGGGATCCAGACTTGGGCTTCACAGTTGCATGGCATCCGGCCATCTCTCCAGCCCCATGTCTAAGATAACACCCAGGAGTCTGTTCTCCCCCTTGGCCAGGTGGTCCAGTGGGTTGGACTCAGGTCATCAAGCCTGGTTGCCAAGTGTCTTTACCCACTAAACCATCTTTCCAGCCCCGTTTGTTTGTTAAATAATGGTTTTTCTTTTTCGTTTCTGGTTTTTCGAGACAGTATTTTCTCTGTGTAACTCTAGCTGTTCTGGAACTCACTCCCTAGGTCAGGCTGGCTTTGAACTCAGAGATCTGCCTGTCTCTACCTCTTGAGCACTGGGTTTAAAGGTGACATGGCTGGCAATAATGGTTTTTCTAAGAACTCTCTTGTACTCGCTTTTACAGAACATTGGGCATCATTTAAAGCATGAAGTCAGTCATTGAGTGCTTCTCTGAATTGCCTTTCCCCTGCTGGAGTCTGTGTTTTCTCTGTCTCTGATCCTTCACTCTCCTGTAGAAGCAAAGCCTAACAGACCTTGTTTCTTGTTTCTAATCCCTCCTTAATTTTCTGAGTCCTCCTGAAAAAGGTGCTTTGAGCCTCACTGTTCTCATATCTTAAATGATGCAGAGAGGAGAGTTAGGATGTCGCTCAGTGACAGCAGCTATGTGTAGAAACAATAAAATGGACCAACCTAGGGTCGGCATTCTACGAGCATGCATAGATAAGCACCCAGGACCTTTCCTGGCACTTACGTTCTCCACCCACGGTGTGTCCCTCAGCCACCGAGGTCAACAGCTTCCTGCGGTGTCGGCTGTGCTGCCCTTTGATGGTTTCACAGCAGAGTTGCTAGTGGGAACGTTGTAGGTCAGTTGGGCGAGATCATAGGAGCACTCACGTTCCAGGCTAGGGGCCCCCAGATGGCTTCTCGGAGCAGGACAGATGGCATTGATTCCTGTTGTCGTGCTGGAAGTGAGGAGGAGGCGAAGGCATGCCCCATCGCTGTCCTGTGTTCCCAACACCCAAGACCACGTGCAGTGGCCCGAGTATTAACATTGATGGCCGTGTTCTAAGCACCCTGATTTAGGAGCAGCAAAAGCCTTGGCCTCCGGCCACAGCCCAGACACCTCACCTAGAACAGTGTTCTGGGAGCCTGCAGCTGCGTGCATGCCTGTTTACATGTGTGTTACTCAGGCGCACACGAGAAAACCCTCGGTCAGTACTGACCAGACCTCAATTGTCGTGGACACCAACCTGGTCTTTGTGTCCCGGCCTGTGCAGAGGCTTGCAAACTCCGTCCACTTAGAGCACCAAAACAAAGGGAAGTTCCTTGTTTTGTTTTGTTTTTTGCTTTTGGAATGTAACCCAGACCTTGTGCCTACTAGGCAAGTACCCCACACTAAGCCACGCCCTCAACCCTAGACCACATCTTAAAAATGGAATATTTCTTTGAAAGGGACGGAATGTCCACCGACAGAACATTTCAGCAGAGTTCAGCCTGTCCCTTGAGCTGGCAGCCTTAGGGTGCTGCAGCTCATTCATCGGCCACTAGAGGGTGCAGAAACACACCAAGTGGGGCTTTCTGGAGCCTGTTTTGCTGGTCCCTGCCTTTTCCTAGAGACAGTCAGTACAAACTTAGCACTGGGTTGTTAATGTCACCACCTGTGTCAGAGTGAGACAAGAACAAGAGCCAGCAGAGAGGCTATGACTGCGGACACTTATGGTCAGCACCATTCCTGCTGCTGGCACATACCCTGGGGCCCCCATATCACCCCCAGGACCATCCTTAAAGGAACCAGAGGTGCTAAAAATAAAAGCACAAAGACTGTCCCTACATGCTGTGTTTTTCTCATTAGGAAGAGACAGGGCCTGTCACGTGACCAGTGAGGGCTGTAGGATAGGGCCAAAGTGGCCTTCACTTCTCTCTTTTTTTCCATTTTGAACATAATCTCAGTCTGGCCTCTGAGGAGGTTCATCCCACAGCCCTCAAGCTGTGTGAAGACCTACTGGGTTTCTGTACATTGTTCTCATTGTCTTGTAGTTAACCTATGCGTAAGCTAAGTCCCAGTTTATCTTACTCTGTTTATATAAGGCTCTCACATGCCAGCAAATACCGAGCATTGGGTAATGCACCATGCCAGGCCGGCCAGCCTCATCTATGTTTGATGTAATCTGTATGGGTCTCCAGAGCGGTGGAGGCGCTGCCTCATGGAACAGGAAGGCCCCTTTTTTCATCTGCTGCCAGCCCTAATAAGCCTCGGCTCACATTCGACTGTCCCTTTCCACACCATGCAGGAAGAAGCTGTGGATCTCTGGTCCCTGACAATCATTAACTGTGCCCATCAAAGTGGTCCTCATGAGGTCAAGCTTCACACCCACCGTGGGCCATGGGCCCTGTGCAGCCCTCGAGTGTGTCACTTGGCATCCCTCCACCCAACTAAAAGTATTGTCAGTGTCTCTGCTTGCTGATGGAAGCCGAGACTTTAGGTGATAAAGGGATCACCAGGTTGACTCAGGATAGGAGTGAGGCTGGACCAGCCAGCCCTAGAGCTCACTCTCTAGACCACTGAGAGACCACTAGACCACTAGACCACTTTTTTTTTCCCCTTGGGACTCTGAGCTCTATCTCAAACATTCAGGGTAAACCATTCGATGCCCGGTAGATAGAGAGGCTGAGAGGCTCAAGAAGCAGCCTGCCTGGAGCTTGTTCAGCTACTTTCATCTCATCCATCCCGCCAAACTGCTGGGCCAGCGAGTCAGTGACGTGGTTCAGGAGGAGGGTACCGATGGGAGCTTGCAGTGGAAGACGGCCCAGTGGGTGGGCCTCCTCTGGGCCCTGCTGCCAGTAAAGACCCCGTTTCCTTTGGCGCCTCCTGTGACTTTGGCCTTCTCCACAAAGGCTTGGGGAAGGTGCAGGAGAAACCTTCACCTTGGAGTGATCTGGGCTCTGTGGTTCCCTCACCCAGGTGTCTGCTGTGCCCACCGTGCTGGCCATCAAGAATGGGGACGTGGTGGACAAGTTTGTCGGCATCAAGGATGAAGACCAGCTGGAAGCCTTCCTGAAGAAGCTGATTGGCTGACAGCAGGGAAGAGCCCTGGCTGCCCTTGTCTGCTGGGAGCCTCTTTGGGGAGGAGCCTAGTAGAACTCTCAGCCCTCCGCGGTGATCCTTCCTGCCCTGCCCCTCGTCCCTGTGGGTCTGGCCTTGGGCAGCAGACCTCCAAACCTGGAAGCCAGCAGCGCTCCAGAGCCAGCCCCCAGCCAGGGTGACCAGCAGAGGATCAATGCTGCCACCGGTGTGGGGGCCCCCTGTGCACCTCCTACTGTGTCCTCCTCCTAGGGCCTGTCCCTGTTCCCCCAGATGCTGGAAGAGCCGGGGCCAGCCCATACCCTGACTGTGTAGGTGGTCGCCCACACCCCATCTCCATCGTCGTTTGATCTGAATCCCCCAAGCCCTGGGCATTTGCCTCTGGCACTTTTCCTCTCCTGCCTCTGTTTGTAAAGGAAACCAGAAGCTGAACAAGGGAGAGTAATGTATAATTCTCTTAATTTTTTGTAGGTCTGTAATAGAGAACTTTATGTGACCCTTCTACCTCTTGCTGTGAAGAACCGAGCCCACACGCTATAGCTGTCCCTTTTCTCCCTTGACCCCTCCCTGGGTTAGCTGGGCCTGGTTCCCTGAGCAGGAGGAGCTTTGAACAAGTCAGACCAATAAAACCAGGTTTGCACTGCCACTGGCTTCTGTTCTGTGAGTACTAGACACTTGGGGTGGACTGGGGTATTCCCAGGCCCACTACTGTCCCCAGTTCCTCTTGGACTTTACATCCCTCCTGTGACTTGTGTTCTGTCCATCATGGCTCCTGGTCTGGGGATGCTATCACACACACACACTCCAGTGCAGACGTGGGCTCAAGGAATCCAGGCTGGGTTGTACCGATAGTGGTTGTCTCCGAAACCTGAACTCTGACCATTGATTCCCCTCAGCCCTTCTGGGGCCTTCTTCCTGGACTGGCTTCTGACCCTTCCTGGCTGGGTGGCACTTCTTCTCATGTATGCCCACAGGAAATTCTAGTCCTTGGGACCAGACCCTCCACCCATCCTGTTCCCTCTCCAGCTCCCTTGGCTAAGGAGAGTGCCAGGCTGCCCAACCAAGAAAACCCAGCCTCTAGCCCTCCTGGGGTGAAGGGGCCACTTGGACTTGCTGCTTGCTTTCAGCAAGTCTCATGTACTTGATGACAGAGGTCCCGGTACCCTCGGAACTGAGTGTGCAGTGTCCTCTGGTGTGTGCGTGTGTGTGCGTTTTTACTGTGGCAGACATTGTTCCATTAGGGGACAAACTATTCTGTTGCTGAAGCAGAGTGAGGCAGAGGGTGCAGGTCCAGAAGAAAACTGGCCCAGTGACTGTTCTGCAGAGACCACAAGCAAGGTAAATGGATGACAGCCATTGGTCAGAGCGCCTCCTGGAGTGTTCAGTGCCTTCATTCCTAGCAGCCTCCAGAGAGCACATTAGGGTAAGAGATTAGCAAGCATGAAGCCCACCACTGGCCAGTGTTTCTCTGCTGTGGCTTCCTGTCGTTTTGAGACAGGCTCATGTGCACCCAGCTAGTCTTGGGCTTGCTAAGAATGACCTTGAACTCCTGAGCCTCCCTCCTCCCCCTTTGGAGTTCTGGGGTGACAGGCATGCACCACCACTTCTGGTTTTATTCAGTGTTGAGGACTGAACCCAGGTCTTCATACATGATAGGCAAGGACTCTACCAACTGAGCTACATCCCCAGCCCGCCATCACCGTACAGAATGTATGGTCTTTACCTCCCAAGCCAAGAGGGAGTGTGGGCCCAGCAGAGTTGAGTAACTTCAAATACCCCATAAGGAAGGGGAGTGGCCAAAATTCAGAGGCTGCCCTGCTGTACCCCTCTGCTGCCACCCCTTAAAAGGTACCGTTCACCAAGCACTTTTTACACACATTACCTCATTTAATTCCACTCTGATGAGGCAAGGATCATTTCCGTATCCTAAGCGAAGGAACCGGTTCAGAGACCTGGGCCTGGCCAAGGTCATATCTAAAAACTGGCTGACTGGTTGCCAGATACAAACCCAGGTAGGAGTCTGACTCGCCGGAGATAGCTGTGGAGAGCTGGCAGAGGGAGAGAACCAAGCTCACCCTCCTTAAAAGGTGATTCCACAGGCAAGGTGAGCCCAGGGCCAGGGACACAGCTGCCCCAGGTTTGGCAGCCTCTGCCAATGATTATATGTCCATGAGTCACTGGCTGTGAGCACAGAATGCTCTGGGTGATCTGCATAATTCTGGGTGCTGACCTCACCAGGGATGTGGCGGTCCCACAGTGGCCTCAGGTCCCCTCCCTCCCCCCAACCCTGGGGCCTCAGGGCTTTGGAGCTGGAGTGGGCAAACCAGCTGTAACATCCAGTGAAAATGGAGTTTCAGCTGGGCAGGGGCAGATCACACCTGTAATCCCAGCACTTTGTAGGCAGAGACAGGCAGATCTCTGAGTTTCAGGCCAGCCTGGTCTACAAAGGGAGTCCAGGACAGAAACCCTGTCACCGAATGGGAAAAAAAAAAAAAAAAAAAAAAAGGCTGGAGTTTCTTTTCACTTGGCCTGGAACTCAAGACTGTCCTGCCTCAACTAAGATTATATGTCTGCTCCACCATGCTAATGGCCTTTTATCACCGGGTGGGAAGCCTGAGAGACAAAGGGCCACAGGCTGCCCAGGCTCTAAGCCATCTCTGTGGGGCTGCCTGCTGGTACTCTCCTGCTGAGGTTGGCCTGGGGGCCAGAAGCAGAGAGGGAAGCAGCACCTTAACCTACAGCCCTCAGCCAGACTGCAGGCAGGCAGGAGCCGCCCTGCTCAGAGGAGAGCCCGCGCAGCCGGGCAGTGGATGCTGAGGCTGCATCCCACAGGGAAGGCCAGCCTTCCGTAAGCCTTGGCATGTAGCACAGGCATTTAGGGTGACAGTGGGGAGGTCACATACTGCGTCGCTGTACATAGGATCCGGGGCCTCGCACATGCTAGGCGCATGCTCTACCCCTGAGTCACAGCCCCAGGATGTGAGTTCCTTCTAACGTTTGGCTCAGGAAGGAAACTGGCTGTGCTAACTAGAAACCCCAGAAGAGGCTGCATGTCATTCCTGAGCTGGTGTTGGGGCACATGGGAGGCCCTCGGCTACCATCCATCCTGCCTCCTAAGTGTATAGGGAAGGGTAAACTAGGTGTGAATGCCAACACCCTGACTTCCGGCAGCCCTAAAACAGTGCTTCCTCCCTTGGCCGTAGGAGGTCCAGTGTGGAGGTCGCTGTGTCTCCAAGGCAGCGACCTCCAGGCCCAGAACCTGGAAGGTTAAGAGGATGTTAATGATGTCACCTTTACCAGCAGTCTCTGCCGGGCAAGGGGAGCAAAGGCCATTCACCCCCTACCATGGCTACCAGGGGACAGCTTTCCCAGAAAGTGAAGGCTGTGCTGGTCAGGCTGCGGAAATTCCTGACCTGTGGGCCCTTGGCAGGCTGGGTCCAGAGAACAATGTCAGGGCCATGTCCTCATTGGACAGGATGCCAGGCAGCAAGCAAGGCTTCCAGGCATTCTGCTGTGGTTCCTCGCCAAGGCCTGGAGCACCCGCTACTAGCCTAATCCTGAACATCGGTTTCAGGAGCCCAAGGGCAAAGTCTACGGCTACACAAGAAGTCTAGGCTGATGGTGTTGCAAGGAATGTCGCCCCCTATTAGGTCCCTCCCCAGTGCAGGAAGAATCAGGGCCCGGTTCATATCCTTTCATTGTACCTGCTACTTGCACATGACCTTATACCGGTCAGTTTACCGTAATAGATTATGAGTTTTGCATCAGAAAAAAATGGGAGTGCTCATGATAGCCTTCACCCTCCCAGTGATCTGGGAATAACCTTCAACCACAGGGACTATTGTTATTGCCATTTTACAAATAAGGTAAACTGAGGTTCCCAGAAGGTATTATGACACAAATAAGTGTCAGAGCTGGGACTAGAACTCACATGTGAGGGGCTGGAGAGATGGCTCAGGGGTTAAAAGTTATGTCTGCTCTTTCAGAGGTCCTGAGTTCAATTCCCAGCATCTACATGGTGGCTCACAACCATCTAGAATGAGATCTAGTGCCCTCTTCTGGTGCACAGGTGTACATGCAGGCAGAACATTGTAAACATAATAAATAAATCTAAAAAAAAAAGAACTCACATGTAGCCAGATTGCTTTCCCTCTAGAGCAAGGTTTTCATCATGCTGTGCCCCAAATACACACCTGTGCATCCCTGTAAATTGGGGCTTACAACAGTACTAGTTGAGGTCCTGGGCATGAGAGGGCATGGTAGATTTAAACAGCCATTGCTCAGCAAGAGCTTAAGAAGTGTTAGGTATAAAAAAAATAAAGTAAGGGACTGGAGAGATGGCTCAACAGTTAAGAGCACTGGCTGCTCTTCCAAAAGACCGTGTTCAAGTCCCAGCACCCACATGGCAACTTAAAACTCGATAGATAGATAGATAGATAGATAGATAGATAGATAGATAGATTAAAAAAAAAAAAAAGTTAGGTCAACTTTCACCTCCCGGACTTTCCCTGCTCTAACCTGCTCCACACCTAAACTAGGCTAATGGTCTTCCATTGGGCCTGTGTCTTCCATTGAGCCTGTGGCCTCTGTCAGCCTTGACCTCTGACACTATCCACTCCTGCTCTGAGTTCCAGAGGTGACCTCACTCAGTGGAACTGAGTCCTCTGTTTGCCATGCCTCCTGCCAATTCTGACTCAGGACCTTTGGAAGAGCAGTCAGTGCTATTGACCTCTGAGCCATCTCTCCAGCCCTTCAAGCCACTCTTAACCGCTAAGAGAACTCCAATCCCCTCTCTTAGCTTTTTGACACAGGTCTCACTATAGCCTGAGCTAGTCTCAGACTTGTGGTAATCCCCCTGCCTCTACCTCAAGAATGCTGGGGTTACAGGGTTGAAGCTACCACACACACTTCTTGTTTTGTTTTTGTTTGTTTGTTTGTTTTTATTATTATTATCATTTTATTCATTTTAACATCCTGATCATATCCACCTCCCTCATCTCCTCCTGGTCTCACCTTCCCTCTCTCTTCCCTGCTATCACTGTCCCCTAGTCCTCAGAAAGGGGGAGCTCTCCTTCTTTACCAACTGACCCCAGACTATCAAGTCTCTTTAGGACTGCCTGCATTCTCTTCCTCCTGTAGCCTGGCAAGGCCGCCTCACCAGGGGAAGTGATTGAAGAGCAGGCAACAGAGTTCCTGTCAGAGAGAGCCCCTAGTCCCCTTACTAGGTGACTTATATGGAAACTGAGCTGCCAATCGGCTGTATCTGAATAGGAGCCTGGGTCCTCTCGTGTATGGTCCTTGGTTGGTGCATCAGCCTTCACAGGCACCCCTGGGCCTAGCTTTGTTGGCTCTGTTGGTCTTCTTGTGGAGCTCCTGTCCTCTCCAGGTCCTTCTATCCCCTGACTCTTCCATAAGATTCCCTGCACTCTCCTCAAAGTTTGGCTGTGAGTCTCAGCATCTGCTTTGATCCTCTACTGGGTGGAGTTTTTCAAAGGACAGCTATGGAAGGATCCCATCCTGTTCCCTCGACCATGTTAGATATCTATTCTATTTGCCCTTCTGAATACAAATTAAGCATTCTCCCAAGGGTCCTCCAGGTTACTTAGTTTCTTTAGGACTTGAGGTCTCCGCTATATTGGGAGACCCAGATGCTGGTGTTTGGGGGCCCACAGTTCAGTCCGTTTTTCCGCTGTGCAGTCATTGCTGTCCTAATCGGCCCAGCCATCTCTGATCTCCCGTTTTGCTTTTTGAGACAGGGTTTCTCTTTGTAATAGCCCTGGCTGTCCTGGACTCAATTTGTACACCAGGCTGGCCTCAAACTCATGAAGATCGTCCTGCCTCTGCCTCCTGAATGCTGGGATTATATGTGAGTGCCGTGTGCCTGCCAGGCCCAATTTCTTCTTAGAAGGACAAGGTTCAGAATAGACGAGGTCCATCATAATAGGCTCATTTTTTAATATAATTGGTTCTACAAAAGGCCTGTCTGTGAGTCCAGTCACATTCTGAATTCTGGGGTACAGGGCTTCCGCAGATGAACACAAAGGGGGCACAGTTCCACTCCTGGCTCATGTTAACAACAAAGGAACTCTACCCAGGGGCCCAGGGCATTCCACTGCTCTCCATGTGAAAAATTGCTCACACAAGCCAGGAGGTTGGTCCTATGACCAGTTAACCTTTATGCTAAAAACATGGAGATAACCAGGCCTTGAGGTTTTGTAGTCCGCGGAGAATGCATCTAGGAAGGGCCAGAGGAGGATTTAAATCCAACCTTCTGATACTGACACCACGGGTCTCCTCATCACTAATGTCACCAGCAGGCTCCAAACCAATGGCCTTACCTCAGCGCAGAGCAGTGGTTCTTCCGGCCTGCAGCCACCCCTCAGTGTGTCTGTCCTTTTCAGAGGGAAGTCAGTCAGCCAGGGTTACATTGCTAACCTTGGCTCTCTTGTGGGATCTTCAGGTATTTTTCAGTTAATTGCTTTTCCACTATAAACAAGGTTGAGACAAACATGCACAGACATAGCTTTTAGATTTTTATAGACCAGGATTTCCAGGGTAAAGGGAGTCTGTTATTGTCCTCAGAGCATGGAAGGAGTGCCTCTAAACCTGAAACCAGAGGAGCTGCCCGCCACCTGAACCTCCCACCTGCCAGTTTGCTTTGGGGGAGGGGAGGCAGAGCAAAAGGAATGTTCTCCAAACAGCTCAGCTTGCCTTGCCCATAGCCAGTCCCTTTTTTTTTTTTTCCCTCTACCTATGCCTTAGAAAGTTCCAGGCTCCGATTCTGGTATTCCTGAGAGCCTGAGTCTAAGTGCAGGTTCATATACTCTGGTCCAGGAGGTTGGGGTCTGGAATGGAAGCGAAGAAGGTGCATTCTCAAGGTGTCAGTGACGCTAATCCCGGAGCCTTGGACTGCACCAGAGCAAGATCAGTTACCAAGGTTCCAGCCCTATCTATGAGGACACTTGTGTCTGTGCCCTAAAGCACCTTTTTGTGTTCCTTCTCTGCCAGGAGCCAGGCACTGAGGGGGCACAGTGATCAATCTAGTTGGTACATCAGTTCCCATCTCATTGATGCCCTGTGGCACTGAGCTGGAGCGGAAGCCATAAGACTTGGACCAGGAGAAGGATTGGAAACCCAGAAAAATGGTGGAGTAGGGAGGGGTGGGGTGCTTTCCTGGTTTATCCAACAAGAGGGAGATTCCAGACAAGGCCTGAGCTCCTGCCTCCAGCCCTAGGCTTGAGGAAAAGAAATTGCTTCTGAATAGACAAAGACCAGTCCTTTCCCTGCTATGTCTCTCCATTCCACACTGCACTGGCCTGACCAGACAGAACTCTACACTGCCCAGGAATGACTTGAAGGTGGCCACAGGTGGAGGACTTTGCCCAGTGGTCGCTGTGTTGGCCCAGCATTTGGCCCTGACCACTGACCACAGGGTCTTTCTCCTCAGGCCCTCCATCCAGAGCCTCCTCCTCAGTAAAGGAAGGAGGGTCTGTGCTGGGCTAGGCCTGGCCCTCCCTGCCCAGCATCCTGGACAGTGACCCAGGAGGATGTAGCGGCCAGCAGCAGCTGGGGAGGGTGAGGCTCTGTGCACTGAACTGACCACCCCCACCCGCTCAGTGGAACTTAACCTCCCAGCTCCTCTCTAGAGGCTGCATTTCTCAGCACTCAGCTGCTGCACTTAATCGGTCATGACCTTCTGGGCAGGAGGCCCTCAGAGACCAGCTCCTACAGTAGGCAGAGCAGCCCCAGTCTCAGCCAGGGTTGGGATGGGGGATTGGGTCAGCTGTCAAGTGACTGAGTTGGGAAGTCAAACTCCAGTTGGCCACCAGCTTGCCTAAGCAAGGGTTAACTGGCCCTGGAAAGACACACATTATGTCTAAAACTCAAGTGCTTGTTCAGAAAGATTAAACAGTGGATAGGAAAGTCAGGAAGAGGATAATGAGAGATGAGAGAGTGTCGCTGTGCAGGAAAGCAGCCTTGGGGGTGGGGGACAGCAGTACAAAGACTGGAAACAAACAGAAACAGCAAGTTTTGAAAGGTCTATACAATGGAGGGGCATGTTGGCATGTGCCTTTAATCCCAGCACTCTGGAAGCAGAGACACGCAGATCTCTTATAAGTCCAGTACAGCCTGGTCTACATAATGAGTTCCAGGACGGCCAGAGATACAAAGTGAGACCCTGTCTCAAAACAAACAAACAAACAAACAAACAAACAAACAAAACTGGGCAGTGATGGTCCAGGCCTTTAACCTCAGGAGGCAGAGGCAGGCAGATCGCTAAGTTCGAGGCCAGCCTGGTCTACAGAGTGAGTTCTAGGACAATCAGGGCTACAAAGAGAAACCCTGTCTCAGAAAAAAAGAAGGAAGGAAGGAAGGAAGGAAGGAAGGAAGGAAGGAAGGAAGGAAGGAAGGAAGGAAGGAAGGAAGGAAGGAAGGAGAAAGAAAGAAAGAAAGAAAGAAAGAAAGAAAGAAAGAAAGAAAGAAAGAAAGAAAGAAAGAAAGAAAGAAAGAAAGAGAGAGAGAGAGAAAGACTTTAAGGAGAGAAGCGGAGACCACAAGAATCAGAGTTCTGGATTTTTAAGAAGCTAAGGAAAGCTTGAAAGGAGCCTACAACGGTAACATGACCTAGGTAGCTTGTGGGTGAACTTCTCCTGTGATTAAAAGACTCATGTGCCCGTAAAGGATCAAGTTAACCACACATTTCAGACTGCGCAAGGTCCTGGGCTCAGTCTAGGGTTAGAGACTGAAGTCTGTCCCGGTACAGCAGACTGCGTTAGTGACCATCCGCTCTGACTGTGGAGCTCCAAGACTGAGTCCTCAGCCCTCTCCTGCCCCATCTGCCTAGTGAGGACCCTGGCTAGGGCGGGATGAAGGTTGAAGGGTAGCCAGCGCTTTACTTAGCCTGGCTTGCAGAAGGCAGACAACAGGCTTCTCTGCAGAGCCCCAGGAATGGGCGTGGTGAGGGGGCAGGGTCACCAGAATGGGATGCCCCGCCCTTCAGCACAGCGCCTGCCCATATTAGGCGAGCGGGCCTGGCGGCCCACTTCCTGAGACCCCGCCTTCACCACGTCCGCTGACTGGGAAGGGCGGCGAGGTGTCCCCACACTAGAAACTGTAGGAGAGTTGGGGCGCACGCTCCGGACCTGAAAGCCAGAACCAGCAGTGGGCGAGATGGGCAGAGTAGAGGCCGGGCTACCTGAGAACTCGAGCGGGACGGCGCTCTGCACCGCGGACGGACCAGCGGAGCTTCTGCCAGTGGCGTTGAACTCGCCTCTTTGTTTTGTAGTTGTTTCAGATGGATGTTTTGACAGTTGTGAGCCATCCAGTGGATACTGGGAACTGAACTAGGGTCCTCTGCAAGAACAGCCAGTGCTCTTAATCGCTGAGCCATCTTTTCAGAACCGGGCTCCATATATTTCACATCTCAGTGGATCCCAAATAAAGTCGAGGAGAAAGACTAAAACTAGGCTAAATACACCTCTTATTAGTAATTCCTCCTTTGAGATAAAGTCTCAGATTAGGAGCCTTGGACAGGAGATGGAGACTGGTCCGTTGGCGACGTAGTATTTCTTTTTTTATCGTTGTTTTGAGGAAGGGTCTCAGTGTCTACAGGCTGGCCTTGAATTTGCTATGTAGGAGTCCTGAATTCCTGATCCTTTCCTCTCCACCTCCTAAATGCTTGAGGTACAGGCACACTCTGCTCTCTCCTCCCTCCCCAGGAGAATAAGGAAGAGGAGGAAGAAGAAGGAGAGACAAGAAAATGCTGAGAATGCAAAGGCACACTAGGAGGCTTGCTGATGACCTTCAGGCTTGCCTCCTGCACCTCCCACCTGCAGAGAGAAGAGGACCCCTCACCCCTTCCCATCCATGGTGGGGAGGGGACAGCACCCGGAGGCTGGTTCTGCCTCAGTGGCTGTATACCTGCTGAGCGCGAATGCTGCTGTATCAGAGCATGCCTCTCAGCTGCCTCTACATCTGAGTGGGACATCCTTGGTTCTCACTACCCCCTGGTTCCCGGGGCATCCTCACCAGTACCAGAATTTGAGGAAGTCTGAAAACTAAGAAGCTGACTGTCCTGAGTCTTGCACCTTTTAAGTTCTGCCAAGGTCCCAGCCAGGGAAGGAGGAAAAAAAAAAAAAAACATGCTCTTCCCAGGGCTGTGGTATGCCAGGCCCAGGCCCCTCTGCTGCAGTGCTTTAAAGTACGCATTCATTTATTATTGTGCGTGACAATTCGCAGGAGTCAGTTCACTCCTTCCATCATGTAGGTCCTGAGGATTGAAGGCATCTCAGCAATCACCTTAATCCACTGAATCATCTCTCCATCCTGTACATTTTCCTCCCAGGCTAGCCTGTTGCACTTTCCTAAATATTCTCTGGATAAATTTATAAGACACTAGGACCAAGAACTCTCTGGTCAGGAAGCATGGTCCAGGCCTTTGTAAAGGTTACAAGATAGAGATAAAACACAACAGCTAAGAGGCTGGAGAGATGGCTCAGAGGTTAAGAGCACTGTCTACTCTTCCAGAGGTCCTGAGTTCAACTTCCACAACTACATGGTGGCTCCCAACCATCTCTACTGGGATTTGATGCCCTCTTCAGTCCTCAGCAACACACACTCACAGACACAGACAGACAGACAGACACACACACACACACACACACACACAAACGCAGTGGCATGAACAGTGAAGGTACAACCAAAGTCTATGCCGGAATGCCAGACCTCGGGAGGTGGAGGCAGGAGGATTACCAAGGGTTTGAAGTCATTCTGGGCTATATAATGAGTACCAGGCTATCTAGGACTACTGACAAGACCTGCCTGAAAACGAACAAGAAAGGCAGTCAGTCCCCTGCCCACAGCAATGCAGCTTCTGTCAATTTGTTCTCCTCGTGGACAGCTACAGGAGCCAGCTAGCTTCTCCTCCTGTCAGGCCCTGCCATGGACCATCTCATCACACACGGGGACCCTACGCCGTGACGGATAGCCTTGTTTGGGGACAGGGGTGTTCTGGCAGGCCTCCCTGGGTGAAGGAAAGGGTGCTCTCAGGCTGAGAGGAAGCTTTTGAAACAAACAGGCATAAACGTGTGCAGCAGCTGCGTGGGCCCCGCAGGAGCAGGAGGTCAGGCGTGTGAGGAAGGAGGAAGGAGGACCGCAGCCAAGTGGGAAGGCCTCTCAAGCAGCCTCCCTTTGTCCCGAAGATCTAAGGCAGTGACTGTTCAGGGTTTTGACAGTGACCGGGATAAGGAAAACATTACATCACAACCTGGCACAGGCCGTAACATTAAAGGGAGTTTCATCATCATTTACTCCTACTGCCCCAATGCATGCTGGGATTTTCTGTCCTATCACCATCGTGATTAACTAACTCGAGGGGCCTGTGAGATGGATCAACAGGTAGGGACCAAATGTCAGGCCTGATGCCCATCTCCTGGAGCCACACCGTGGAAAAAGAGAGCTGACCCCTACAAGCTGTCCTCTGACCTCCCTACGTGTGCTGTTGCATGTGCATGTACACCCACGTGCAAAACAAATAAATAAGGATGTAATAACTTTGTTTAAAAATTAAAAAAAAGAAATAAATGAACCGGGAGCAATGGCGCACGCCTGTGATCCCAGCACTCAGGGAGGCAGAGGCAGGCGGGCCTGGTCTACAGAGAAACCCTGTCTCGAAAGAAACAAAACAAAGACATCCTGTCTCAGAAACAAAGAACCACCTTTTGGAGCGGGGGATGTAGCTCAGTAGAGTGCCAAGCCTGCACCACGCCACACGCTCAATTCCCGGAACTGTGCAGACCCGGCATGGTGGTATATGGCTGTAATTTGTAACTCAGGAAGGTGGGGGCAGGAGGATCCAAACTTCAAGGCCATCTTGAGCTAAGTCAGAGTCTAGCCTGGGCTCAATGAAATCCTTTTTTTTTTTCTAAGGTATTTTAAGTTTACGTGTTTGAGTGTCTAAGTTTATATCTGTACATAAGAAGAAGACATTGGATCCTGTAGAACTACAGTTACAGACAGTTGGGAGCCGCCCTGCGGGTGCTGGGAATAGAACTCAGGACCTCTGAAAGAGCAGCCGGTGTTCTTAACCACCAACCATCTCTCCAGCCCTGAAATCCTGTCTTAAAAAATAAACTTTTTAATATATATATATATAATTTATTTATTAAATTAAGTAATTGACTTGAGTCAAATGTGGTGGCATGTGCCTGTAACTCCAGCTTTGTGAGGCTGAGGCAGGAGGATTTCTTCAAGTTCAAGGTCAGCCCGAGGTACATAGTGAGTTTCGGGATAGCCTAGCCTAGGCTAAAGAATAAGACTTGAGCATTCAGGAGGCAGAAGCTACCTGTGAGTTTGAGCCCAGCCTGGGCTACATAGTGAGACCGTATCTCAACTTAAAAATAAATAAATAAATAATAAAAGTTAAAGGTTAAAAAAAAAAAAAGATTCTCCATGCCTGGTGGCTTTCACCTTTAATTCCAGCATTCAGGAGGAAGAGGCAGGAGGATCTCTGTGAGTTCAAGGCCAGCCTGGTCTACAAAGTGAGTCCAGGACAGCCAGGGCTACACAGAGAAACTGTCTTGAAAAATGGAAGGAAAAAAAAAAGGCCTTGGGACTGGAGACATGACTGAGTGATGAAGAGAACTGTGTGCTATGGCTAGAAAGATGGCCCAGAGGTTAAGGACACTGGCTTTTCTCCCAAAGGTCCTGAGTTCAATTCCCAGCAACCACATGGTGGCTCACAACCATCTATAGTGAGATCTGGTGCCCTCTTCTGGTGCACAGGCACACATGCAGGCAGAATGCTGTATAAATAATAACTAAATTTTTCAAAGAGAGAGCTGCCTGCTTTTCCAGAGGACCCAGGTTCACGTCTGTAACTCCATTTCTAGGTTATCTGACTCCCTCACACAGGCACACATGCAGGTGTGAGAGCCAGGCATGGTGGCACTCATCTTTAATCCCAGCATATGGGAGGCAGAGGCAGGTGGATCTCTGAGTTCAAGGGCAGCCTGGTCTACAAAGTGAGTTCCAGGACAGCCAGAGCTACACAGAGAAACCCTGTCTCAAAAAATCAAACCAAAATCCAAACAAACAAACAAAGACACTTGTTGCTCTTGCAGAAGTCCCAAGTTCCATTCCCAGCACCGCCTGATGGCTCACAGTGTCTTTAACTGCAGTTCCGTTCTAGGGGATCCGATGCTCCCCCACCCCCACCCCCGCAAGCACCAGGTACACACATGGTGCGCCGATGTACCTGAAAACAAGACACTCTTACACATCATTTTTAAAGCCTAAATAAAAATAAGTAAAGAAAAATCTTCCTACTCTCCAGCCTGAAGTTCCCACCCATCTCCTAGGTGAGTGTTAGAGTCCCTACCTGCCGCAGGGCAGGGCGTGAGCAGCAAGCCCTGCCCTAGGGGCGGAGCTATAACCCAGAAGCGTCGGTTCCACTGCCCCTTTCCCGGTTTCCCCTTCTCCCCTTCCTGCTTTCTCATACCTTCCCCCCCTACCTCCCCCCACAACCCAGCGCGCACTCTCTCGCCCCTTCCCGCACCTCTCCGATAAACCTGCATTCATATAGCATAGCTTCGTCTCTCCATTAGCTCACTCCGTTTTATTTAATCAATCAATGATGTCCTGATTCCTCTAGTCTTTTCTTTTAGGTCCTTGGGAGATGGCCCTTCACTCCGCCTATTTTAATTTGTAAGGTAGCCTACAAGGCTAAGACAGGCCCACCGGTCTCCCACACTGTCTTTCTTCCTGGCCTCCTTCATCACAAGGCCACAGGTAGGCCTAAGAGCCAAGTGACATCAGGACGCGTTCCTCCCAGTCCTCCGCCCCCAACTCAGCCAAGTCTTCATCTGGCCACCAGTCCAGGGGCTAGACTAGCTTTGTCTGCCGCCAGCCCAGCACAGTGTGGGATGCGAGGGAAGAAACTCACTTAAGACCTCTCCTCAGGCCCACCCTTGCCTCCTCCAGCTGCTTTGCCTCCAGGCCTAACATCTGGCTCACAGGGCTGCACACAGGGGTCAGAGTTCCTAGCCTCGTCCCAATCCACCCCTCTGCCCCATTTTTTCATCTGACTGGAATCTCAGAGCCAGACAACGTTTTAGGAATGGAATCCAGCCCTCTCCTTTTATGGATGTGGAAACTGAGGCCCAGAGAGGGGAGTTCCTCTCATAGCACAGGAGAGCCTCAGGCGTAGCCGCGGCCCTTACCTTTGTGCTGTGATCTTAGTCTGAGGAGAAGGTGGTGGTGGATCTGACCCGGGAAAGGAGTTCAGGAAATGACCCATCTGGGAGAGGCTCCGACATGTGCTCACCAGCCTAGGAGGCCAACACCGGGAGACACCCTCTGCCACCCTCTTTCCGGGTCCCACTTGGGCTCCAGGACACGCACCTGGTCCTGGAGCCCTCTGGTTCTAAGCTATCCCTGACCTCATTTCCCATATGTGTGTGGAGTGGGGTAAAATGGGGGTGGGGGTGAGGGTGCTGTCTCTTCCGCCTGGAGACAACAGGAGGAAGATAAAACCTGTGGGAACTTGGTTTCTCTCAGGAAGCGGCTGCTTCCCTGAGGCCGCAGGATTAGGATGGTGGGTAGCTTCCAGGCTTTTTTTTTTTTTTTTTTTTTTTTTTTTTCTGTAGACACTAGATAGGGCCTGAAATCTAAGCAGGCCTGTTTCCTCCACCCCCACCCCCACCTGCCAACTTTCCCGGTTCCTTGGACTCAAGGCATTCTGTCTTCCATGTGACTGTCTAGGACTGGGGATATAGCCCACGCTGCCCCCGGAACTCACGGTGATCCTCCTGTCTCAGATTGTTAAGTATTGGAAGTATAGGTATTTTGCCACCACACCTGGCCAGGTTTTCCCCCTTCCCCCGTTTTTGTTGTTGTTGTTTGTTTGTTTTTTCTTTTTAAAAATTTACACTTATTTATTCCAGATCAGATGTGTGCAGGTCAGAAGACAACTTGAAGGAGATGGTTTTCTCCTTCCACTCTGTGGGTTTCAGGGATCAAATTCAGGTTGTCAGGATTGGTGGCAATCACCTTTACCTGTGGAGCCATCTTGCTAGCCACCTGGCCTGGCTTCCTCCCTTCTTTTCTCTCTCTTTCTCACCGCTGCCTCCCCTAAACCCCCCCCCCCTTATTTTTCTTTGCAGTACTGAGTATTGAACCCCAGGTCTTGGGCATACTAGGCAAAGGCTATACCCCTAGCTTTCCCCTGACAGTTTTAAAACCACTGAGTGTGCACTGATTGGCTGCAGTCGCCATAAACACCTTGTCCAGGACCCTGTTTCAGGAGGGGAGGGAAGTGGAACTAAGATGCTGCCCTCTGTGTTGCTCAAACTCCTCAAACATGTTGACTCAACATCGGACCAGGGTCAAGCACCAAAACCACTGATGCAGAGAACACTCCCCCGGGGAAGGCAAAGGGGAATTTTGCTGTTTTAAAAACATTGAAAGAAACATCATGGGAAGACTGGTGCTGGCCAAGAACTTTCCGTATTTGGGCCAACTCTCACTGGTGAGAACTGGCTGCCTGGAGCTCTGTGAAGACAAGGTGAAGCCGAACCCAGGCTCGAAGGGAAGTCATGATCCATCCCTGTGATCGATTGGCAATGCCTGCACTGGGTGAGCAATAGTGCCCCAGACTCACTGAGCTCTGATTCTGCCTCCCAGGTCTAGCACACAGTTCCTGTTTGAGAGAAGGAGAGGGGGAGTAGGAAGGGGAAAGGGAACCCGAGAAGGAATTTTGGTGGAGTACGGACTAGGGTCCTGGCAGAGTCCACAGAGGGATTTTTCGATTTGTTTCCCAGGAAGCTCTAAGACCTTTCTTGTTTTGTTGGTTTGTTCTGCATATATTTATTTATGGAGAGCATGCACCCCAAATCGCTGCACACATGGAGTTTAGAGGGCAACTCAGGCGAGTCCTTACTCCCCTTCCATCACATGTTCCCTGGATGGAACTCAGGTTGCCAGGCTACCAGCTGCACTATCTAGCCCTAGCCTGCTCCCCTTCCGATTAAAGCAGTCTCTTCCCAAAGGACTGTTTTAGTCTATTCAAACTGCTATAACAAATTCCCAGGGGGCTGGAGAGATGGCCCAGTGGTTAAGAGCGCTGACTGCTCTTCCAGAAGACCCAGGTTCAATTCCCAGCACCCACTGGCAGCTCACAACTGTCTATAACTCCAGTTCCAGGGGATCTGACACTCTTACACAGACATACATGCAGTCAAAAGACCGATGTACATTAAAAAATAAATAAAATAAAAACAAATTCCCAGACACTGGGTGGCTTACAAACCAAAGGTGTGTTCATTTCTCACAGTTCACCTTCCTCATCATTCTCACAGCTCCACTGGAAGCTGCAAGTGTGAGATTAAGGTGCCTGCAGACCCTGTGTCTGAGGAGAGGCCCTGTCTCCCTGAACAGGGGTGAAGGAATGGGTTGAAGGAATGGGGGGAGGGGGTGAGTCGGTCTTCTCGCTGTGTCCACATGGTAGAAGGGAGGGGGGCGTTTTCACATGTCTTAGAAGATCACTAATCCCGGGACTTGGCAGCTAAGAGCACTGTTTGTTCTTCCAGAGGACCCAGGTTCAATTCCCAGCACCCCACATGGCAGATCACACCTGTCTGTAACTATTTCCAGGGCTTCTGACACCCTCACAGAGATATACATGCAGGCAAAACACCAACGCACATTAAATAAAAATAAGTTATTTATTTATTTATTTATTTATTTATTTATTTAAAGATCACCAATCCTACTATTCTCATGGCCTAATCCTAAGGTCCCATGTATGAATGTCCTGTGGGTGAACAGGATTTCAACATAACGATTTTTGAGAAGACACAAACATTCAGTCTACTGCAGAAGCCATCTCCTCCCCGCCCCTCCCTGTTCTATTTATTTATGATGGGACTTCCCCTCCTAAGCAGAGCAGGCCTGTGACCCATGGCAACGGATTCCCTTTCCCAGGGACTGGAAAACCTCAAGAGACTCAGATGGAAGGCGGTGGGGGGCGGGGGGAGGGGATGTGGTGTCATGTCACATCCTGGAAAGACTCTTCTGGCCCTAAAGCTTTAGAATGGCGGTTCTCAACCTTCCTAACGCTGCGCTCCTTCAATACAGTTCCTCATGCTGTGGTGACCCCCAGCTATAAAAATGATTTCCATTGCTACTTCATAAACGTAGTTTTGCTACTGTTATGGATAGTTATATAAATATCTGATACGCAGGATATCTGAGATGAGACCCCTATGAAAGAGTCGTTCGACCCCCCCCCAAGGGGTTTCGACCCACAGGTTGAAAACCTAGGATCTAAAGTGCCTCTTTTAGAACCCACTACCCAAGGCACAGAAAGCATTCAGCCTGCAAAGAAGCTTCCCCAGGCTGTTGAAGGTAGACATCAGCCCTTCCTCCTGCTTTCCAGCAGCCAGGCTGGATGAACCTCCACCCCCACACCTCCACCTCACCGAGCTCAGTCAAAAGAGCCCATGCTGACATGACAGTCTTTCTAGAAGAAAGAGCAGGCCAATGGTCATGGCTGTTCAGCTCTCTGAAGCCTCGGCAGGAAGGACCTGAGAACCCCAGGGGGTCCTATATGAGACACCAGGCAGTGAGCACACTGGCCTCAGGTCCCTGAGCGGCGCCTTCAGAGACCACAGACACAGCGCCCCACACAGTTCCACGCTGGATGAACAGGTCCGTGCAAAACAGCTATTGAGTACCTGCCGCGTGCTGGGCAGAACGGCTCTGCAGGCTTGACACAGCCCTTCGTTACCTTCCCAATTCCGAACACAGGGAAGCTAGACAAGATTCCCTGAGGCCATCAGCAGCCCAGCATGGAAATGGAATCCTGAACCTAAGACCTCCAGATTTTTCTTTCTTGCTTGCTTTCTTTCTTTTTTCTTTCTTTCTCTTTTTCTTCCTCTTTCTTTCTTTCTTTCTTTCTTTCTTTCTTTCTTTCTTTTTTGACAGTCTCCTGCTGAGCTTGAATGATGGCCTCAAAATCACAAGTCCCCTCCCTTGTCTCTTGAGGGTTGGGATCAAGGTATGTGCTGTCACAGAAGTGACTCAGAGTGGGACCAGACACAACACTTGCAGCCCTGGCTGGCCTCAAACTTACTATATGGCCAAAGATCTTGGATTCTTGACCCTCCTGCCTCTGTCTCCCAAGCGTGTGCCACTCGTGTAGGGCTGTGAATCGAACCCCGCGTTTCATGGGTGCCAGGCTAGCACTCTACCAGCTGAGCTATACGACCCAAGTCCCTGGATGCTGAGCTTCATGGGAGACTTCGGTGCTCATGAGCGTGGCTACCAGAGAGAAGCTTGGGAGTCCCTGCCCTTCATGCCACTTCTTTTCCTTTGGACGCTCTCTATCTGGCTGTGGTGGGGGTGGGGTGGGGAGATGTGAGGGAGGTGAGTGTGTATGTGTATGTGTATATACAATTTCTTTACAAGGTGAGGTTTGTGCTCAGCGTCCCAGGCTCTGTGACACCCACAGAGATGGTTTCCCCAGAGATCTTCTTACGCTCAGGAGCACTCTCCGGGCCAGCGCGTTAGGTGCTTGTGAAATCTGGAGGAGAGAGGCTGACCAAGCTACGCAGGTAGGAAGCTGGCATGTGGGTAGCAACCTGGGCAGGATTTGTGCTCTTCCAACACACACCTGTATCCACCTGGGCCCCTCCCATCCCACTACCACCTGGACTCAGGACTCAGGGCCCAGGGCCAGCTGCTGCAGAGGCAGCTCCACCCAGACACACCCAAGGCTCAGCTCAAGCCCTGGGATCACTCCCTCCTCACCCATCCTGTGTCATTTATTTTTGGGGGGCAGGGCCCTGCATGCAGCTGCCAGTCTTTTAGAGTTTCATAACTAATTCAAACCCAAATGCAAATGACTGATAATAATTGGGGGGTGGGGGTTATCTGCTCCTTTTTTAGGACGTGTTCCTTCCTGGGAAATAGAGAGGAAGATTGCTGGTGGTGGGATTTCAGCATCATGTCAAGGCTGCCCCAGGAGCAATCTGAATGCCTTGGAGGTGGGCTGTGGACTTCTCAAGTGTTTGGCAAAACGGGATCACAAGATGGCTAGACTTGGCTTCCAGAAGCCCTTTGCAGTGTCAGCTCTGAGTTACCAGCCTTAGAGTGAGGGCTGTGCAGAGCCAGGAGCTGCGTGTTCAGAGCTTGGGGTCTAGCCCTGGCTTTGCCTCCGGTTGGCTGCTGAGCCTTGCACAGTTCGCACAGTTCTCTGTTCCTCTCTGGGCTTGAAGCCTTACCTAGAAAATCAGGTGCCTGGCACAGTGGCCCACACCTTTAATTCTAGCACTCTCGAGGCAGAGACAGGAGGATCTCTGTGAGTTCGAGGTCAGCCTGGTCTACATAGCAGGTTCCGGAACAGCCTAGACTACATAGAGACCTGGTCTTAAAAAAAAAAAAAAAAAAGATGTGACGCTGCTTGCCAGCTGGCGCCCTGCAGTCCTATGGCATATCCAACAGCATTTACATCCACATTCAGGGCTATTTTTTTTTTTTGCCTCCGTGATCATTAAGTGTTCCCGTTCTGCTTATAGCCCTGAGCTCCACACTTCGCTGCACAGACAGTGCCTGGGAACCCTGCTCTGCTCAGAACAGCGCTTTCCCCTCCACTCTCTGGCAGGCAGACACTGGTAATTCAAGCCCCAGGCCCTGTAGAGCCGGCAAGATACTTCAAGGAGACCTCAGTGTGTGCTTACTAGAGCACACTTCTGTTTGACCCTCTCTTCTCCGGGACCAGGACCTGCCCTGTCCCCTCTCATCTTTGCTCACGAGGATCCCTCTGCCTGGAGTTCTATTCCCAGCTCAGCCTACATACCATCCTCTCCAGGAAGCCTTCCCACATCGTCCTCCTGGCAAATGGGGTGCACAGCTCCCTTCTCTCCTCGGTTCAGCGAGCTTCCCCTTCAGATAACCAGGGTGCTGTTTTCATTGCTCCCAGTCCAGTGCCTGGCACACCCACTGAAGGGGGATGGGATTCTTTTGACTGGTAAATCCAAGGCCAGCAGGAAAAGGGAGGTCTGCACAAGGCAGACAGCTGGAGGCTAGGGTGGCCATGACTCACCCCGCCCCTGCAGACCAAGGGCAGCTACAGACAGGCTGAGTCAGAGGCCTCCAGGAATTCTGATAAGGATAAGACATAAAAAAAAAAATTGCTGGGGTATTTCTAGAATGCAGAGGTTAGGGGGTGGGGTAGGGGAGCTGGGTGGGGAGAAAACTGCTCTGTTATATTACTTACTGATTTTTTTTTTTTTTTTTTTTTTTGGCCAGGATGGCCACATTCAAATGGTTCCATCTTCAAAAGGTGCAAATGGGAGGTCATGGGTGGGGCATCCTCCATCACCCCTGTACCTCAGCCGAGCATCACCCCTGTATCTGCAGACAGTCTGCCCGGGGCCATTTTCTCTTCTTTCCGACACGGGTAAACTCGTCATTCACACCATTCTTCATTTTATTATTTTTTTTTTTCTTCCCTTAATATATCTTTGAGGGGCTGGAGAGGTGGCTCAGTGGTTAAGAGTCCCGGCTTCTCTCACAGAGGACCTGGCTTCTGTTTCCAGCACCCAC
The DNA here is from genome assembly GCF_030254825.1 of Meriones unguiculatus. Lineage (NCBI taxonomy): Eukaryota > Metazoa > Chordata > Mammalia > Rodentia > Muridae > Meriones > Meriones unguiculatus. The sequence goes on from NC_083356.1 coordinate 23,510,623, forward strand.
ACGGTGGCTCACACCACTTGTAACTCCGGTCCCCAAGCCTTCTCTCGTCTCCAAGGGCACCAGGCACACACTTGATGCCGGGTATACATACATACATACATACATACATGTAGGTGCTCATGGACACATATAAAAATAAATCATACGTATTTGAGAATGCTGCTTTTGGGTGTCCATGACCTCCAAGTTTTCATATGAAACTCCCCAGTATGTGACCTTTGGGATTAGTACCCGATACCAGAGACTGATGGGGCTGCTGAGCCCCTGGCCCCTTCTGCTGTGTGAACAGGAACTTGTGAGAGGAACCGTGTGCAGAAGGAGGCTTTCTCAGGCATAGAACCTGCAGTTGCTGCGTCTCATCCCCTCCAGCATGGCAACCAATTTTGGTTTATAAATGACCCAGCCTAAAGCGTTTCACTACGGCAGCCTAAAGAGATGGGCAGAGAGCATGTCATGGCAACAGAGAAAGCAAGTTTCCACTAAGTACATTCAGGGTTGCCAGACAGAATACAGAATAGGAACAAGGGCTTGGGTCCAATGGTAGAGTGCTTGCCTACCATTGCCAAGGCCCTGGGTTCCTTCCTCAGCACCTAGAAGAGAATGAACAAATGAATGAATGAGAGTACAAGGTTGTGCAACTTGCATTTGAATTATATGAATTTCCAATTATAACTAATTATAATTATAACTATTTTTTGTAGTAATCTATTTCATGTAAGATTCAGGATAGACCTAGCCCAAAGCTGAACCTCAAATGTAACAGCATCTTGTGGTTTTGTTAAATGACCTGTCCTCCATTGCACTGGTAAGCCCCTTGCCCCTTATCCTTCTGGAAAAGTCTTTGTCCTTGTAGGGTTGCGGTAGGTAGGGGTGGCTTCAGGAAATGAGTGCCTCGGTCAATGAGGGGATACTCCTTAACTGATGCTCCCTTCTTCTTCTTCTTCTTCTTCTTCTTCTTCTTCTTCTTCTTCTCCTCCTCCTCCTCCTCCTTCTCCTTCTTTTGCTCCTCCTCCTCTTCCCCCTCCTCTTCTTTTTCTTCTCTTTTTCCGTATAGCCCTGGCTGTCCTGGAACTCCACCTCATACTCAGAGATCCACCTCTGCCTCCCCAGTGCTGGGATGAAAGGCATGCAGCTGGTGAAAGCATGTGTGTGCACACATGCGAGCATGAATTCATGCACCCTTGTGTGGGCTTGTACATGTAGTGTGTATGTGGAGCTTCCTAGCCAGGGCTCCTCGGGACTAGGCTGATTTTCAGGAGCCCGGGCTCATGACGGGTGTAGCAGATAACAGCAGCCTCATGGTGGTTCTCTGAAGAACCATGGAGTCAGGCTCTTTCCCCTGAACTGCCCCCTGAGGCTTGTTTGCCAGCCTGTTTCCTAGTTGGGAAGTGCTTGGCGGTGCAATTTTAACCCAGACATGTTTAGCTCCAAGCCTTAGGCCCTTCTACCGAGATTACCCTTGTGTGGTGCCTGTTCGCCAATGAGAGAACCAAGCACTTGAGACAAAGATGTCTACCTGTGACCACTTTTGTTTCACACTGACCGAAAGCAGGACTCTGGCCCCCTCACGGTTCACTGGATGAAAGAGGGGAAAATCCTTGCTTGTCCCTCTTTGACCTTGGTGTCCCCAGTGACAGTGACGCCCCAGCCCTTTCCTCCTGGCTCATTCTGTTGTTCTGGCTTCCCCTCTGGCGAGCCCCCTCTTTTGGGTCAAGTGGAGAAAAGACAAATAGAAGAACTAGAGGCAATATTTAGGCATTTGCTTGCTGTGTGACCTCGGACAACTCCCTTAACCTTTGTGAGTTTCACTCAGCCCAGGGACTGAATGTGTTGATTGGAGGAAGGAAAGAAGATGTGTTTATGGGGCCGCTGCCATGTGCCAGGTCCCTCTGGACTCAAATCTCTGTGGACACCAAAGGGGGCCTGGCCGAATGGGGAACTGTGCCTCTGGAGCTCTGCCTCCCAGTGAGGGTGTGGCTAACTGCACTTTGAGGTTGGGTAAGCGAAGCTTTGCGACTGCCAGCAGTGAGGCAGGAAATTATCCAGATCTGACAGGAGAGAAGAGCTCATTCGTTCCAGGGTTACTAGGTTTTTCCAGGTGGAATCAGGATTGGAACTCTGGACTGTGTTATGCCCAGATCTTAGGGTCCCCAAAGACCACTGGGAGCCGGACCACGTATGCAAGAGCAAAGAGCTTTATTTGGGCTTAAGTTCAGACTCTCGACTGTCACCAACTCAGTGGATCAGAGAGGAGAGCCCTGAGCCACTGTAAGGCTCTTACCCCTCCTTGCCACTAGATAACCACTCAATCCATATCACAATGGCCTGCTCCTGTGGCTGCCCCTGCTCCCTGTAGGAAGGTCTTGGTCAGGGGTAGGGCCGCCATTGTTCCCCAGCCCTTAGCACAGGCCATGCCTGGACAGGAGTTCTGTGCGTCAAGAAATGAGTGAGTAGATGAGTGGTGAAGGCTATGAGTCCTGGGGACAGACCAATCATGTTCCAAAGATGCCCAAGTTGTATCTCTGAAACCTATGGCTTTGTTGCCTTACATGGTAAAGAGGCTTTGCTAATGGGAGTAAGTGAAGGACCTCCTGGGGATGGGAGGAAATTCCAGGGGTGGACAACTTCTGCCCAGGCCTGGGAGCTCTTCCTGCCTTCCAAGTCCTGCATCGCATGCTCTGACTCTGCGATATCCAGCTCTGTTCCTCTGTCCTCACCCCTACCCATCTCTGTCTGTGTGACCTACTGGTTCTGAGTCCCTGCTTGACACTTTGATTGATATAGGAGTCCCAAGAAAACTGACTGTGGGGTCTGGATTTGGGAGACTGATTAGAACATGGCCATGGTGAGTAAAGGGAAGGCAGTCAGAACAGTCCAGGAAGCCTAGGCCCTTGGATTAGGGCCTGTGTTGCAAAAATGACTTCAGGGATGGGAGGCTAGCCTTGCTGACCTTGGCTGTGGGTGGGAGGCAGTAGAGAGCAGGCTCCCCACCTCCTTGCCCCCAGGCACCTGAGCAAACACAGGAGCCAGTACTGGAGCAGCAGTAGGGGGAGGATACGGAAAAGACAGAAAGGCAGGGACAAAGCCTGGAGCTTGGTACTCAGGGTAAAGACTCTGGGGAACAAAGTGGGTCCAGAGTGGCTGGAAAATTCAAGTCATCTGACCAGCCCTCTGGTTCCTCTGTGCTCTAGGGACCCTGCAAATGACAGGACTCTGTCCTCATGGGGCACACCATCTCCTCCCCATACCAGAGAGTAGGATAAGCATGAAAAGAGTGACATGAGTGATGGGACCTTAGCTGCCAACAGAGGCCATGAAAGGAAAAGGCAGCAAGTGACTAGTGAAGCCTGAGGCAAACGAGGCTGGAAGAGAGAGAGAAGAGGCTTGGGAAAGCCAGAGTCCCAGCCCTGTGCATGCACCAGCCCAGCCCATAGCTGAGGCCAGACAGAGCTCCTGCCCTCCCTCTTAAGTATCCATCCACTTACCCTTCCCCCCTAGTTGACTTTCCTGATTCCTTCCCCATCAATAGTCAGACCCAGGAAACCTGCCCAGTTCTGCAGACCCCCTGGTGCCCTGGGACCTCTCCAGGGCTGTGGTTTTAGTAAACAACTTGGGTCCTTCTGGAGCCTGGGAGAGGAGGCTTCCGCCCCTTCCTTCTTCTTAGTGGTGCTAAGACATTCTTAGCATTCCCACTCAAGAGGGCCAGGCTTTTCTTCCTGGTCAGCACCAGCAAGAGCCAGAGGAGCCATGTGAAGTAGGAACATGACACCCCTCCCAGGCTCTCCACTGAGGGGTCAGAGGGCCCCTCAGAACTTCGGGAAGAGGTCTGACCCTATCCAACCCTGGGGAGCTGGGAGGATGAAGAGGGGAGTCATCCACAGAACAGTCCTGGCCTGGTGCCTGCTTTTCTCCCACAAATGCCCTGCCTAGCCTGACATTAAGGAAGCATTCCATCCTTAGAGAGTAGATGAGTGAGAGCAGCATCAGGGAATGGGGTGTAGGGCCACATAGATGCTGTGACTCCAGTAAAGGGTGATTGGAGCTCAAGCATAAGCCAACTACATCCCCATTTACTCCTCACACAGCCTTGTGACCCCACACATCACAGGCAAAAGGGCTGAAGCTGGAGAGGGTAAGTGACTCATTTAAGGATACACAGCAGATGGGCTGGAGAGATGGCTCAGAGGTTAAGAACACTCACTGTTCTTCCAGAGGTCCTGAGTTCAATTCCCAGCAACCACATGGTGGCTCACAACCATCCATAGTAAGATCTGGTGTGCAGGCAGAATGTTGTATAAATAATAAATAAAGCTTTAAAAAATATTAAAAAAAAAAAAAAGGATACACAGCAGAGAAGCATGAAGCTGTATTTGGACTCCAGGATGGCATGGTTTTAAGCCATGGGTTCCCTACCTTGAGGGAAGGGGAAGAAAAAGCAAAGACCTAGGTTAGAGCAGTGAGCAAGATATGTAAGGGACACAAAGAGGCACAGGGCTGTGGGGCTATGTGGCAGGTGAGGGAAGGACACAGGAAGGCAGGAGGCCAGGTAGGTCTGCAGGACCAGGCCAGGTGGGCTCCAGAGGACACAGCGATGAATGCCCCTTCTCATGTGTCTGGTTTTCTGAGTTTCTTATGCTTTGGAGAAGTGGTTTAGATCAGCTAACTTCTAAAACCCTTCTATAAGGTTTCAGGATGCCTCTCTAATCAGGCTGGGGCCAGTAGGTGCTCAGGTCTGCAGTGAGATTCAAGGCAGCTTGCTCTGGGCAAGGACAGGCACAGCAGGCACATTGGGCCAGGGTCTAGGAGTCTTGGTTCTACTTAAGGGCCTTAAACATCACTCTGCAAATAGTGAGACCCTGAGTAGGACACAAGACCACTCTGAGCCTCAGACAACAATGTGCCAGGAGCTGGAGCACGGAGAGGGAGGACGGAGAGGGCTCAATCTGACTCCATAATTTAGCCATCACTTGCTGACTCATCCCAGTGACCCAGAGCCATGCCCTTTTAGCTGATTACAGTAGCTTTTTACAATCCGAAGAACACAATTACACAGCTAATGCTATTTGATCCTCACACAGACCCAGAAGCCAACCAGACATGGTTCATCTCCCAGGTGGAAAGATGAAGAAACAGAAGTTCTGAATGCAGAAGCCTCTTACTCAGGATTCACCTGTCAGAGGGAGCAACAAGACTCCCACGCTGGTCTCTTGGCTCCCTGCTCAGCCTCTTCTGCCTCTCACACCAGCAGTATGTTTTCCATTGTCAGCTTGCTGCGTGACCCAGAATCCTGGTTGGAGTCCAAAGAATAAAAGATAGCAAGAATTACAAACAGACAGTGATCCCAGCACTTGAGAAGCCGAGGCAGGAGGATCTCAAGTTGTTTCATTCTGATTACCGTTTGTTATTATCTTATGTGCATGAGTGTTTCACTTGCATGGATATCTGCGCAGCACACGCGTCCCCAGCGTCCACAGCAGCCAGGAGAAAACATCCCTCAGGATGCTCTACATCAGTGTCTCTCAACCTTCTCAATGCTGTGCCCCTTTAACACAGTTCCTCATGTTGTGGTGACCCCAACCATAAAATTACTTCATTGCTACTACTTCATACCTGTAATTTAGCTACTGTTATGAATCATAATGTAAATATCTGATGTGCGGGATATTTTACATGAGATGCCTGTGAAAGGGTCATTAGACCCCCAGGTTGAGAACCACTGCTCTAGATGGCTTCAGATCCCCTAGGATTGGAGTTGCAGACAATAGGAAGCCATCGTGTGGGTGCTGGGAATCACCTCTGGTAGACTGCTCTCTCCAGGCCCGGGATCTCAAATTTGAGGCCAGCCTGGGCTACATACTGACTTCAAGACAGCACAACCATGTATCAAAAACTAAGTAAATCCGGGGCTGTAGCTCCGTGGCTTGCCTCATACATGTAAAGGCTTGGGTTCAATCCCCAGCACTTAAAAAAAAAAAAAAAAAAAGACAATTATAATAATTATAAAAGAACTAACTAGGCCCAGAGGCCCACCTGCCACCATCCAGCACCACATAGTAGGAAGACACCCAGAGGCCCACCCAACATGTGACCTGCCCCCAGCAGGAGCCACCTACTATGAGCAAGTTTGTGGTGGAGAGATGGGAGAGGAGGAGAAGCAGAATCGTTTGAGCACTATAAAAAGAGGCAGAACTGGAGACACGAGGTGGCGAGGAATACCCTGATATGAGCAGCCTGCGCTGCCACCTGAGGCCACGGTAAAGTCCTGGCCCGTGATGCCAAGTCTGGGTCTGCCTCAATGTGGTCCATGTTACCACCAAAGGCCATGCTGAATGTCCCTGATCTGGGCTGCAGCCAGGGACCACATTGATGTTCAAGGGCTGTTCGGAGCTGTTCCTGCCCCTCACTGGCCGTGGCACTTCAGGGAGAGGGCCCTGGCCCTGCACCTCACCTTGGTGGCACAAGTAGAGATGGCCCTGTTGCCTGGGTGCAGGTAAGCCTATGGGAGGGCATTAGAGTGGGGAGAGCTGGCCCTGCCCCTCACTGGCTGCCGCATTGACCAAGCTAATCAGGACAGTGCTAGAGAGCCTGCCCTGAAGGTAAGGGTGCCTACCCCAACATCTACCCCCGCAATGAACTTCTGGGGTGCAGGAAGGGGCAAGTCCTACATGATTGAAAAGCCAGAATGAGCTAATTGCAAGACTAAGTTACAGTATACAAATGCAGGTTTATTGGGAGCAGCTCTGGACAGCCATGTAGGGGGAGGGGAAGAAAGCGAGAGAGAAAGAGAGAACTGTGTGCAGAGAGAGGAGAAAGAGGAGAGATGCAGAGAGAGAGGAGAGAGATAGGAGAGCAAGAGAAGAGAGGAGAGGGAGCCAAAACGTCTGGATTGTATAGTGTAGGAAAGCCCCTGCCCCAGGGCTGGAAAGTTCAGGGTGGAGGATGGGGTGTGCCAGCCACACCTTGCAGTAGGTAGGGACCAAGGAATGCTGGGAGGCCAAGTCCACTTTGGTAAGGTCTGAAACCCAAAACTACAGGATCTCCATGACACAGGGCAACAGCAGAATATCAGAGAGGGGTCCCAGTGAGGATCCCAGTATTGATCATGCAGCAGGAGCCAGAGGCCTCAAACGGAGCCAATGATCCATTTCAGTGAACATTTACCAGTAAAGATGTGTGGACAAAAGGGTATATTGCGGGACACACTGTGACACACTACAGCTTCCATGACGAGATGGTTTCTTTGTTTTTGCTTTATTTTTTATTTTTATTTTCTTTACAAGGTAGAAGCTATGGGACAGACGAAGGGAAGGCAAGACTAGTGGGGTTGGGGTACATGCTGTGAAATTCACAAAGAATCGATTAAAAAAATCCCTGCTTTGATGGCACTCTCTTCCTCCCCGCACCTGCTTCAAGCTTTTCCAATGCTATCTGACTGACTCCACGTGGCAAGTCTGTCTGTGAGGCCGGTGATGTGCTTCCCATTCTACACACCAGGAAGGAGAGCTTCGTTTCAGGACACACCCCCTGGAGAGGCTGAGCTGAGCTCCAGTTCGCATGTAACCAGTGTTCTCACACCAGGACCCTGGACACCCTTCTCACTCTCTTCTTCTCCTCTGTTGTCTTACATACTCTTCTAGCCTTCGTTTCGATGCTCTGGGAATCCTCCCACAACCCTCAGCATTTTGTGTCTTGGAATAGTGAGGACTTCACAAATTAATAAAAGGAACGAAATGTCATCTTGGTTTTTCTACGATATTCTGGGAGTGTTGGGAGGATTGTGACAACAGTGAAGTCACACTTGGACTTGAACATCAGCTTCTTAACAGAAGGGTGGTAGTCAAGGGTGACCTTGCTTGACCTCCTCATCAGTAAAATGGGTTAACAGCACTAAGAGCGCGCGCACACACACACACACACACACACACACACACCTCCCCAGACACACGTGTTGGGGAAATCAAAATGACTCAGGGCCTGGCCTTTGAAAGCTTTCTGAAGAGCCTACAAGATGGCTGTGTTCTAATCCCTGGTACCTGTGGGCCATCAAAGGAAAAGTAGATCAGATAACTATGCAAAGAGAGCAACAAGGTGGATTAAGACCGCTAATCACATGACCTCTTCGTTAAGCTAGGAGAATTGCCTGGGTTTTCTGAGTTGGTCTATGGCACATGCCTATACTTTCAGCACCAGGGTGACTTTGGCAGGAAGATCATGAGTTCAAAGTCAGCCCAGAACCCATGGTGAGGCTCTACTTCAAAACAACAACAATAAAACAAGTATCTTTAATATTGTAAGAGGGAGAGAGAGGCAAGCCAGGGAGACGTGATCAGAGGGAATGGGTCAGAGGGAGTACAAGATGCTGCTGGCTTTGAAGATGGAGGGGGTATCTCGAGAGACTGAAGAGGGTGAAGAACCGGCTGTCTCTAGGACTTCCAGAGAAGCCCAGTCCCATAGATACCTTGAGCTTCTGCCCTTCAACAGATACATCTGTGCTGTCTCCAGCCATCCACATAATGGCCACTTTGTACATGCTGGTTCCCCTCTTACCGCTAACTCTTTTAACCCTGTCCATTCTGTTGTGCAGGCGTCTACTTCATGTTTGAAGTTTTGGTGCTGGGGCTGGAACCCAGGGCAGAGTAAAGGCTCCCACATTGAACTCCACCCCTAGCCCTTTGATTCTATTTTGTACATGTCTCCACTCCAGCCCTCAGCTCCCACTTGTCCTTCATTCTTAGAAGCCTCCTCAGAGGCTGGGTGGTGGCGGCACATGGGTTTAATCCCAGCACTTAGGGAGGCTGAGGCAGATAGATCTCTGTGAGTTCAAGGCCCGCCTGGTCTACAGAGTGAGTTCCAGGACAACCAGGGTTACACAGAGAAACCCTGCCTCAAGAAACAAAACAAAACAAAAAGTGTCCTCAGAGCCCAGCACTCAGTGAGAATGAGGTTTTCCTCCCCTGTCACAGGCCTCCCCTCATCTCTTCCTGTTAAGACACACTTTACCTGGCACTACACTGTTCAAAGGATGTGTGAGGCACCCTGAGGCCAGCAAATGGCTCAGGGAACCTGGAGAAGGAGGCCAAAGAGAGGGGCAGAGGAGAGGAGGAGGGTGGGGCGAGGGGAGGAGGGATGAGTAAGGGGAAAGGAGGTAAAGACAGAAAGAGCTTGAGGGAGATACAAGGAGATCCAGAGAGGAGAGGGCCAGAGAGAAGGTAACAGATCAATGGAGGGCAGAGGAAGGGCAGGAGCACCTGAACTGTCAGCCCAGCAGAAGGAATGCTGGGAGGAAGGCTAACTAACGGCCTAGGTCTACATCTCTCACTTCTAGGTCTGCAACCCCCGCCTGGGATCCACCATCTTAGCTGGGAGTAAAGGGCTGTAAATAACATTTTTTTTCCCCTCACCACCAACCATTTTTCCCGTCACATGTCAAATGGGCATACTAAATCGATGTTCTGCCTGCCCTGAGGCTGCCTGACATATTTGGATGCCCTTCTTCTGTTGGGTAGGGACCTCTCACACTGATTCCCATCATTGCCTTTGCAGGGACAGAGCAGGCCGTGCCACTCAGGAGAACATTCAGCAGAATTAGGTACCCGTCCAGGGGCTTTCGCCTTCATGAGCCACAGAGGTGGATCGATGGGTATGTGTCTAGTGTTAGGGCTCTTGTGGCCACACACCCAGCAGCAGCTTGGTGGATCTTTCCCCGTGGGCTAGCTGGAGTGTGCTTTGGGGGCTGCCCCTTGCTGACTCTCTAATTTCCTTAAAACCATTTCTGTTTCTGAAAGTGTCACCCAGAGACCAACAATTAGAAGCCTATTAGCACTACAAATTGCTCATTAGAGATGCCAACACTTGCTCTCCGTTACCCTCCACCCCTAGGAACTGGGCTGCTACTTCCCAATGCTGTGACAACTCCCAGGGTTAGTTAGGAAGGAGAGGAGTTTGCTGGGGAGTATGATCCTACAGACTGGCACAGCCAAGAGCTATCCCTTTATGCAGTTTGATTCAAAAGATGCTTTCGGTTTGGTCTATCCGTACATACCAAACACAAAAACAAAGGCTTTAATTTCATTTTTTTATTGTGTGCTCACAGGTATGAGAAGGTGCACTCACAGGGAGGTCAGAGGGCAGCTTGCAGGAGCTGGTTCTGTCCTTCTACTGTAAATCCAGAATTAAACTCAAGCTGTCACTTCGTTTTAAAACAGTAAGATTCCAATCGTACAATTTTACCAATGAAGACTCAAGAGCCAGATGCTGGGATGAAAACCTATTAGCTCAGGGAGGCAGAGAGAGCTCCCAGTGGACCTTCCTACTAAGCTGATGTCCCAGAGGAAAAGGCCCTTCCTACTCAGTTCAAAAGCCTCTTCTCCACGCTGTCTTAAATACCCTTCAGCTCCATGCCCCCCCTTTCTGTTTACTTCCTGTTCTTGCTCTGCCTCTTGACCTAGGGCTAATTTTATTTAATCTTGTGTACAGACAGCTCTTGGATTAAAGGTGTGTATTAGGGCTGAGCCCCATCAAACAAAAAAACAGGTTTTTAGAGTTCACAATCTCTGAGGTTTACAGGGAATCAAATATCCTGCAACACTGTCAGGCCTGCATAGTGGGCCATCTTGCTGGTGTGTGTGTTTAAATTTTCTTTAAATTTTGTTTTGTTTTGACAGGGTTACTCTGTGTAGCCTTGGCTGTCCTGGACTCTCTCTCTAGAACAGGCTGGCCTCCAACCCACAGATATTTGCCTGCCTCTGCCTCCCTGAGTGCTGGGATTACAGACTTTCACCACTGTACCCAGCTCTTTAAAATTTTTTAAGAATTATTTTATGTTTGTTTTGCCTGCATGTAGTACGCATACCACATGCATGCTTGGTGCCTGTGGAGGTCAGAAGAGGGCATTGGATACTCTCAAAGTAGAGTTGAGAATGCTTGTGAACAGCAGGGCGAGGTGGCTCACACCTGTAATCCCAGCACTCTGGGAGGTAGAGGCAGGTGGAAGATCTCTGTGAGTTTGAGACCAGCCTGGTCTACAAAGTGAGTCTGGGACAGCCAAGGCTACACAGAGAAACCCTGTCTCAAAACAAAACAAAACAAAACAACAACAACTGAAATGGTTGTGAACCACTGTGTAGGTGCTGGGAATCGAAACTGGTGCTCTTGACCGCTGAGCTATCTCTCCAGCCTCAAGATTGGTTTGCTTTAATCATGTGAATAGACGAGCTGGGGTGTCTGGATAGGGGGGCTCCCCTATTCTGAGAACATAAGGGGAGGGAGGATTCGGGAAGATAGGTAGAACTGGGAGGAGAGAAGGGAGGGACCTATGACTAAGATGTAACTTGAATAAAAGAAAAAAAAAGAGGTTTTATTTTATGTGTATAAATTTTTATAGGTATGAGTATTTTGCCTGCATGTATATATGTATATGTATGTGTGTGTGTGTGTGTGTGTGTGTGTGTGTGTGTGTGTGTGTGTATGTATGTATGTATGCCTGTATGTATGTGTACCTGGTGCCTGGGGAGTTCAGAGGAAGACACTGGATCCCCAGGAACTGAATATACAATTGTGAGCCACCCATTTGTGAGCTGCTGGGAATTGAATCTTGGTCCTTTGAAAGAGCAGCCAGTGCTCTTAAGCACTGGGCCATCTCTCCAGACTCTTGTTTTAAGACGGGGTCTTATGCAGTCCAGGCTGATCTTGAACGACTGATCTTGCTGCTTCCACCTCCCAAGTACTGAGATTACAGACAGATACCATCATGCCTAGCTAAAGATTCTTTGAAAGAACGCTTCAAACCTTGAAACAATTCAGGTTAGCGATACTAAAGACCAGGATGGGGCGGGGAGGTGAAGATGCTGAGTGGGAGGAACTACTGTGGACCAAAGGAGGTGACCTTAAGAAGGGTGTGCTGGTTAGACAGCCGCTAGAGTCATCTGGGTAGAGGAAACTTTAACTGAAGGTTTGGCCACATCAGATTACTGAAGGCAATGGGGGGGTGCATTTTCTTCATTACAGACTGATATGAGAGGGCCCAGCCTATTGTGGGTGGTGCCACCCTTTGGGCAAATGGTCCTGGGTTGTATAAGAAAGCAGACTGAGCAAGTCACGGAATTCAAGGCATGAGCATCAGTCCTCCAATGCCCCTGTTTCCGCTGTTGCCTCCAGGTCAGGGTTGAAAGCTGAAACAAACCCTTTCCTCCCCAAACTGCTTTTGGCTATGGTCTTTATGACAGCAATAGAAACCTAACTAACACAAGGGGGATTTTTCTCTGTAGAGAGATATTCACCAAAGTAGACTTTCTTTTTTCCCTGCTGGTAGCAACTAGATTCGATAAACTCAGAGAAACCCTGGGATAGATATTTACTTTTGGGCGTGACCAGGTAATCAGCTGAGCAATATTGTGAGGCCTTCGTCACTGCTCATGTCTCCATTCACTTTCCCTTCTCTGAGACTCAGGCTAAGGTGTGTCCTTCCTCCACGGTGGCACAGATGATGGCCTGGAGATATGCTTCTATAGTCTTATCTGTTTAGCAAATGCGGGAGGAGGTCCAGAGTTAATTCTGAAAGCACAGCTTGGACCTCCTGGTCAGCCTCGAGCCTCTCTCCACCATAGCTGGATGAAGGAAGAGTTCTGACTGACTGACACTAAGGTCATGTGTCAAGACACGGATTTCCAAGAACAAAGGCAGCTTCACAGGAATGAAATGTACCAGAGCTGGCTAGGGGGACTGGTTTACCGCTTGGGAATGGGAGAATGTAAGAAGAGAGAGACAGGAATGTTGAGAAAGCCAAAGGCAGCATGCCTACTCCACCAAAGAAGATATATCCAGGTGGTTAAACTGGTAAGAGCGTGTTTAAGGAGGAAGGGGTAACGGGCCTATGGCTTTATGGAGGATGGGATGGTGGGCCTGTGACCAGCTGCTGTGGAAGAGGTCGCCACAGGCTCAGTGGCTTAAAGCAGCAAACTTTTGCTACCTCACAGTTTCTGAGGGCTGGGGATGTTTCCCGAGCACAGGTAGCTCAGGCAGGAACTCTGATGTGCTGTAGGATCTCATAAGGCAGTGAGCACCAGGCTGGCCATCCTCATGTGAACAGGATCTGTTTCCAAGCTCACAAAGCGGTTGGCAGCTTTAGCGGTTAACCAAAGGCCTCCCTCATTTCCTTGCCCCGTGGTCTCTCACTCCTTGGGTGCCTGCTTCCCCCAAGTGAGCCGGGGCTCCTCTCAGGATGACTGTCCCACTTCATGTAACATCAGCCCATTCAGCTCAGTCTTTACTTATACTTCGGGGAGGATATCACCCAAGGGCGTGTTCACCAGGAAATGAGGTTTGTGGGCCTGCCCTAATACTCAGCTTCCACTAACCCATGTGCAGTGCCGCTGAGCTGAGCTATACCTTGAAGGGACAGAGGAACAGATGTGGCTTGAAAGGAGGTATATGTGGGACTGATGTTGCTTCTCTGCCTCACCATCGGCTCTTGAGACACAAGTCTTGTCTTGTCACCTGTCTTCCTTGAACCCAACCACTGGCACTGGCATATTATGGGCCCTTAGCAATACTTCCTTCTACTGAATGGCTGGGATAGATGACAAATCCTAACTCATTTGTTTGCTCACTCACTTATTCATCATTCATTCAACAAGCAAGAACTGAAGTCTTACCACACATCAGGCCCTTGCCAGACTCTGGGACACAGCTGAAGTAAGGACAGGGCTCCGGCCCTGAGAGTCTCAGGAATCATAACTCAGAACTGCTGTTTACACAGTCTGTGGTCTTGAATTCTAGCATATCGTGACTCTCGTAAAGGACCTTCTGAAGAAACTCAGGGATATCCACGAGGACAGTGACCCTGGGTGGGGCTCACTGTGTGTCCCCAGCTGGATTCCCTCTGTAGCGCTCTCCAGGATCTGCTGCCTGGCGCTCAGCAGGGCCAAGTGAAGGCAGGAAGGCAGAGCAGGGAAGGGAGTTCCCGATCCCAGAGTCTGGTTGTTGTGTGTCGCCTCTGGGGATCAAGAATTCCAGCACAATTAATAAAACTTGATGTGGAGTTTGTCTATGCAGGGATGGTGTTCCTTTCATATCAAGATATTTCAAATAAGAATGTCAAAATATCAATGAGTCGTGCCCAAGAGTCAAGAGGTATGCATATGGCCAATAATGTTTTATGAGCAAGTATGACCAAGTATGGCTTTTCTCCTTTTCCAGATGTAAACATGGAACTTCCTAGGAATCTCACAAGCCTGACTGTGAACTCCGTTTATAGTACAAGAGGCCTTAAGCCCCAGGGATAACCTTTGTGGCCAAGGGTTTCTCCTCATCAGATTGCAATCCTGTCTGAAGCACCTGAGGAGCCACCCTGTCATTTCACCCACTGAAAAGAGAACATTTTAAAAAAGGCTCCTTAGGAAGCTCTGAGATGTGACTTAAGGAGCCACCGAAATCTTGTATATGACTGTCGGGAAGCCCCTTAAGCAGGACCCAGAGCACACCAAAACTGAAGAGTGACTCATGCACACACACACCACCCCCTTGGTATTACTTTTAGCATTAACCCCTGTGTGCTTAAATCTGTGTTCAAATCTCTTCTTAGGGGCTGGTGAGGTGGTTCAGCAGTTAGGACCTCTTACAGAGGATCTGCGTTCTGTTCCCAGCATCCACTTAGTGTCTCCTAGCCACCTGTAACCCCGGTTCCAGGGACTCTGACAACCTCTTCCGTCCATATGTGCAGACAAACAAATAAAAACAAGCAAATCTGTTTTAAAAGATCTCTTCCTAACAAACTCCAACTCTGCCTCACACCAACTTGTCTTGAAAACATTTTTGTTTTGTTTTGTTTTTTTTTGGGGGGGGGACAGGGTTTCTCTCTGTAGCTGTAGCTGTCCTGGAACTCTGTAGATCAGGCTAGCCCTGAACTCACAGAGATCCACTTGCCCCTGCCTCCTGACTGTTGGAATTAAAGACCTGTGTGCCACCACGCCCAGTCTTTTTTTTTTTTTTTTTATTACAGCTGTCAAGAATCCCAGGCAGCAGCTTGAGGCTGTTTCTAGCCTGCATTCTATGGCCAAAGTCGTGGCCTCAGGGCACTGTTTACACTCCTCCTTCATGACTCACGGGTTCAGGTTTGGGAGTTACCCAGCACAGCCCCCAGTAAAACTGGGATGTCCTCCTTGGGGAAGTCAAGCTTGGGGCCTTGGGAGCTGGACGCAGGGACGTGTCCACTGCCTCCTCCACAGCATGATAAAAAGCTGACCGCAACCCTTATTGGGTCACTTTATTACTCAAAGGAGGAACATGGTCTGGGGTGAAAGGGGAAGAGATGGGCTTGGTCACTGTGGAGGACAGAGACAGAGAGCTGTTGCCTGAGTGCTCTGGCCTTGCGTTGGGTTTAGGAGGCTTCCCTCTAGTTTTGTTTTCTTCTTGCTTAATATAGGCAAGAGCAGTCTCTGGGAACTCCTGAATAGTACAGCCACTATTCCTGGGGCCACAGCTGGGACGTCGCTTCTCAACCCCCCCCTCCAGGGGTTCTGACTTGGTTTCAAGGGAAGTGGACCCAGAGATGGGGATTTGAATACGCTGGGAGTCACTGAACTGTCAGCTCAGGCAACACAGGGAAGGGAATGGCAGCACCACTGCCCAGCAATTTTCAAGACAGGCACCCTCAGCTTCACTCACTGGGGAGCAAAGGACATAGGGCACACGGGCTCCTGGCTATCCACCCTGGTGGCCTGAGAGCTGCACTCTGATGCCAAACTCCCATCAGAATGTCAAGAGCTGCTGCTGAAGGACACTGGTCACCTCACACAGCGTTTCTGAGCTGGGGCAGCTAAACAAAGGGTCATGGGTACTGGCTGTGGGGAGTCCACCTGCTTTAGTGTGACGTTAACACGCCTTCATTTCACCCTTAAACAGAAGGATCTGGCTGTGACCGGACCAGGGAGATAGCTCCATGGATAAAGTATTTGCCATGCAACTCATGGGCTCAAGTTCAAATGCAGGTCCCACTTAAAGCTGGGAGAGGTTGGAGGCTGCTTATAATGCCAGCATTCAGGGATCAGATACAGGGAATCCTTGGAGCAAGCCAGCTAGCTAGACTAGCCAGAGTTAGTGAGGTCCTGGGCCTGAGACTCTGCCTCAGTCAATACAGTGATGGAGGAAGACACCCAACATCAACCTGGGCCCTCTCCACGCACATGCACGCTTGCACACTTCCACCAGTGCACATGTGATCAGACACTGACATGTGTTCCAACAGGCATGCTCACATGTGTGACTTTGCATGTACACTGTGGCACACATACGAGCGCATGTGCACACAAACACACACACAATAAATAATGAAAGAACAACCAGATATAGAGTTCTTTGTTTTGATTTAATTATAGAAACAGGAAATGGAGCACTTTGATGAGCTCTCAACTCAGCGACTCTCAGAGTTAGAGGCTGGAGTAGCACAGGAAAAATGTCAGACCCAGAAAACAGACTCACTGCAAGCCACAGCCATGATCCAAATGGATCTGGCCAGTCAAGCATGCGTTGTCTGTGTGTGCATGTGTATAGCGGTGTACATTTTTATCACATGTGTGTGACCAGAGAGAGGCCTCACTCCTGTGCCTCCTGCCACTCACGTGTCCCACCCCCACACTGCCCCAAAGTGATGTGAACTGTGAGTTGAAATAAACATTGCTTTATCTTTAGTTATTTAATTTGTTTGGTTGGTTTGGTTTTTAGGGACAGGGTTTCTCTATGTGGCCCTGGCTGTCCTGGAACTCCCTCTGTAGACCAGGCTGGCCTCAAACTCCTTGATCCACCTGCCGCTGCCTCCCCAGTGCTGGGGTTAAAGGTGCCATTACTGCCCCGCCATAAATTGCTTTCATCAGGCTGTTTCATCACAGCAATTGAAAAGAAGCTAAGAGAGTCACCTGTATTACCCCTTTTAACACAAGAGGGGACTGCATGGGACACGAGGTTCAAGAATCGAAGGTCACTCTAGACAGCCTGTGGGGCTAGCCAGGTTGCATCTTTGATGAGGAAGGCAGTGTGGCCCCTGCTTTCTCCTCTCTCTGGATGACAAACAGATGGCCATTTGTGTATTGAGAGTGCAAGTACAAAGTGGCCCTCTAGGTGTGACCAAGCAACAGAATATAAGGATGCTTGGAGCCCAGCATTCTGGGGCCTTGGTGGGAAGGCAGATATCTCAGTCTTAGCAAAGCAAAGACATTTTCTACTGTTGTCACAGGGCTTCACCTGTCTTCTAATACAGCTTCATTGCCGATACAGTGACTGTCCTCTCACTCCAAGCTCCTTGGCCTCTGGGTCTACGTGAGGCTTGATGGGGAAGGTCCTAGAGACTGGAGACTGAACACGGGCTGTTGTCCCCCTGCCCCCAGCTTCTGCTCCTGACCCTCCTGTCACCCACGTAGGCCCAACAGTGTGGAAAACAGGATGAACCACCATCCTTAACCTCCTAAAGGGCACCGTTCTTTTCCACAGCCAACAGATCTTCTGTGAAGAGCTTCATGCCTTCAAAGCTTCTGAAAACTAAAGGGTTTTAAACTGCCCTAGGACAAGCCATTAACACCATCCTCCTTCCGGATATGGCTAGTCCTGAATGTCCGCCTAGGTGTACTTGGCAGTCTAGAAAGTTCTCACTGATCTGTTTGCTTATCTGAACCTGAAAATAATCTTGTGAATCCTTTTTTTTTTCTGATTGAGAAAGACAAGGCTGAAGCAGAGCTGGCTGGTGAGGGGCAGGGGGAAGCATGTAGGGTCATGTAGGGGTATGAGGCTCTCCTGATCACAGCCCTGTTTCTCTGTCCAGTATCCCTGGCCCCACAGGCCTCTCCAGCATCCCTGGCCGCCATGGGCCTCACAGCAGAGTCTTGGTCTTCCTGCTGAGTGTTAAGAGTTTGTTGAATGAATGAATGAGAGTAGGGGAGATTACTGAGTCATAGGAAGGTCTTATGAGAGTCCCCAGAAGTAGGGCCACAGAAAGAGGGACAGTCTCCCTCACCCGAGGAAGGTCAGACTATGTTCCAGCCCTGGGTGCTCATGACAGTTATCACCTCCAAGACTGAGCTGTAGAGCCATCTTTCAAAGCCAGTGGGCACTGAGCCTTTGTTATGCTGGGGGACAACCTTGCATTTTCCACAGATGAACTCAGGTAGGCACTTTCTTGTCCTACTCTACACATGAGGAAACTGAGGCACAGCAAAGTATCATTAATAGTGGCAGAAGCAAGTGGATCTCTGAGTTTGAGGCCGCCATGGTCTACAGAGGTAGTTCCAAGACAACCAGGGCTACACAGAGAAACTCTTTCTTGAAATAGAAGAAAAAGAAAAAGAAAGAAAGGAAAGGAAGACATGAAATTAAAAAGTGGAGCTGGAAAAAAATGGCTCAGCCCTTGAGAGTATGTATTAGTCTTGTAGAAGACCTCAGTCAGGTTTCCAGCACCCTTGTTAGATGGCTTATGGTTGTAACTTATAACCCCAGCTCCAGGGGATCTAATGCGATATCCCCTATGTACACACACAATTAATTAAAAATAAAATATTTCAAATATTTATTTTTCAGTGCAGGGTTTCTCTGTGTAGCCCCGGCTGTCCTGGAACTCCCTCTATAGACCAGGCTAACCTTGAACTCAGATCTGGCTGCCTTTGCCTACTAAGTGTTGGGCTTAAAGGTTGCCGGGCAGATTTGTTTGCTTTTATTTTGTGCATATAGGTGGTTTGTCTGTACACCATTTGTATACCTGGTGCCCATGGAGGCCAGGAAAGGGCATTTGATCCCTTGGAACTGGAGTTACAGATAGTTATGAGTCGCCATGCGGGTACTGGGGCCCAACCCAGGTCCCCTTCAGGAGGAGCAAGAGCTCTTAACCAGTAAGCTACCTCTGTAGCTCCAAATCTCCATTAAAAAGTGAGATTTAAAAGCGCTGGGACATGGCTAGCTAGCATGCATGACGCCCTGGGTTTGGTCCCTAGCTGTTTATAAGCAGGGCGTGGTGAGGCATGTCTGCAATCTCGGCACTCTGGAGATAGAGGCAGAATGATCCAAAGCTCAAGGTCATCCTAGGCTATACAGTGGGTTTCAGGCTAGCCTGGGCTCCTTGAGATCCTATCAACAAAGAGGGGGGGGAGAACAAAACTGTAGAAAATGAGTGATGTTGCTACTGAAGGTCACCCAGCTGGGGCACTGAGATCCAAATGTGACCAGTGACAGCCTGGCTTCCAAGTCCACATCCTTGACCACACCATGATGGCATGCTATTGGCTTTACTTGCGGGTCAGTGGATACAAGCAGCTCGTGTGTCGATAGTCATGAAGGCCTGGAGTTAGCGGGGGTCCTCAGCAGTTGAGGTGCTTCAGTATTTTTGCTGGTTTGTCTCGTTTTGAATTTCTATGTGTGTGTGTGTGTGTGTGTGTGTGTGTGTGTGTGTGTGTGTGTGTGTGTAAGTGTAAGCTGAGGTACATTGTGCCACACAAAACTACTTTCAGGAATCAGTTTTCTTCTTCTATTATGTAAGTCCTGGCCATTGAACTCAGGTCGTCAGGTTTGTGGCAATTGCTTTTATCCATGGAGCCATCTCTCTGGCCCTGACAGTTTTAAGGAAGAACTGGCTTTTGGGAGGCAGACGCAGGTACAGTTCAAGGCCAGCTTGGTCTGCAAAGCAAGTTCCAGGACAGCCAAGCTATACGGAAAAACTGTCTTGAAAAATAAAAACAAGCAAACAAAAGGATAAATTGGGTGAGTTGGGTGTGGTGGCACATGTCTTAAATCTCAGAAATCAAGAGGCAGAAGCAGGAGGACCTCTGTGAGTTGGAGGTCAGCCTGATCTACATAGCAAGTTCCAGGACAGCCAGGGCTACACAGAAAAACTGTCTAAAAAAAAAAAAAAAAAAAAAAGCAGGGGGAGGGAGAGAGAGAGGAGAAAAAAAAGGATAAATTGGAGTTAAGACATTGAACTGAGGATGACACATGGTCCTAAAAAGCAGAGAAGGAGGCAGGAAGAGCCAGCAGTGGACAGGGACCCCAGCTACATGGAGCATCCAGGGGTTGGCTCAGGTTAGGTGATGTTGGGTGTGTGAGAGTCAAGGACTCAGTCCACCTGGGAATCAGAGAAGGCACCAGGAAGGATCCTGGTCTTGCCTGCCCTGGCCCCAGAAGCCTCTGCTTGTCCCTGCAATTTGTGACATTCCAGAATGTCCCCAGACATGTGGCTTCTGTACACACAGGCCCTTGCGGTCAGCCTGAAGCTAGGCTCTCTCATCTCAGAGTAAACACGTTTGAGGTTTTATTTTCACTCCCTCTTTGTTTATCGATCTGGACATCCCCCTGACATACACCCCCCCACACACCGCCCCCCAGCTGAAGCTCTGAAAGGAGGGCAAAGGCTCTTCCTCCAACATGAGAGGCCTGGGTGGCCTTTTGTTAAGGACTTTCATCCTGGTCACATGGACCAAAGCAGAAGTCCTTGGAGACAGCATTTTCTGGTTCTTCACAGACTAGCAACAGCCTGGGAAAGAAGCCAGCACAGCTCTGGCCCCGAGGCCTGGTTTAATGGAAGAAGATAGGGACAGATATGCGTTCTTGTGGTCACTTCCACAGATTCTTTCAATCCTGAAGTCTGCCTGTAAGATAGGAGGAGCTCACCTGTTTCATGGACAGGCAAATTAGGAGAGAAAATATACTCACTAGTTATAAGTCCCACAGCAGCACACAGGGGCTGGCTGACTGGCTCCTTTAGCTTTTTTCCTACCCTACCCTGAGGGCAGGAGCACGGACTATCCACAGTTGTAAAAGCCGAAGAAAACACTGGGACCTCAGAGAAGAGGGAGCTATTGTGCTCCCCTTCTCCCGTCAGCCTCACCCCAAAGTCACCGATGTGGAAAAATAGTAGTTAACGGTACTGAGGACATGCTTTGTCCTAGGTGCTGCTTGGAGCACTGTTGAGGGAGGTGCCATGAATAGCCTCACTGCAGCCGGGTGTGATGGCGCACGCCTATAATCGCAGCACTCAGGGAGGCAGAGGCAGGAGGATCACTGTGAGCCTGGTCTCAAAGTGAGTCCTCATTGCATAGGAGAAGAAATGAGACACAGAAAAGGAGACCAACTCGACCAAGGATACACAGCCTGTGAGTATCATCGGAGTTAGGGTTTGAGAGTAAGTAGTTCCAAAGACAGAGTCTCAAACTAGCCTGGAGCTGTTACTTCTTGGCCTCTGGAGTGCTGGGATTACAAATGTGCATCGCCACACTTGTTGAAAATAAACATTTTCTTGTTACCTATTCTCTACCAGAATCCATTAAGCTTTGAAAAAAAAAAAGTGGTGATGGAGGGAGAGTGCTGCTCAGTTGGTAGAGTGCTCACGGAGCGTGCGACAAGCTCTGAGTTGGATCCTCAGCTTTGCAAACATAGTGGGTGGGGTGGAAGGGTAGGCCTGACGGTCCATGCCCATAACCCCAGCACTAAAAAGACAGAGGAAAGAGAATCAGGAGTTCAAAGTCATCCTTAATTACACAGTAAACTAAAGGCCAACCTGGGCTCTATCTATCTATCTTTCTAGGAAATTGTTATTATTATTATTTTTTTAACTCACTAGGAGATCAATAGGTCTCAGCCCCATCCCTTCCACCTGGGGAGCCATCATGCTCTCTGCTGTCTCTATGCCAACTATGCTGCTGTTGTTTGTTTTGTATTTTTGCACTGATCTCCCCTATGTAGCCCTTGAAGGTTCAGCAATCCTCCTGCCTTTCCTGTTTTGACTATTACTAGGACCCTGATATAGGAAGAATCATGGTGTGCGTGTTTTTGTGCCTGGCTTGTTTTCCTTAGCGCAGTGTCCTCAGAGTACCCCACACTGTCCCATGTGTGACCACGATCTTTCTGTTTCGGGATGACGAAGCTGGGCATGGCGATGCAAACTTTGACGTGATGTTGAGGTGAGTAGAAGTGAGTTCAGGCACAGAGATAACTATACTTCCCAGTTTAGATCCCGGGAACCTAGAATGTTCTTTGGAACGCTGTCTAGGTACCTTCAGCCTGAGACAGACAGGTCAGCATCTTGCATTTGGCCTTCCCAGAAGCCCTATAATAAACAGGCATCATCTCACTAGTGGTACCTCCGGACCTCAGTGCTCTGTCCCCAGCTGTTTCCCACTGCAAGGAGTGGACCCAATGCCAGGAAGCCAAAGAGGAATCCGTTGGCTCACAGAGAGAAAATTCCAGGATGAACTGGACACAAGTATCTGGATGGAGTCCCAGGCAATGTGATGTGAGTGAAAGCAACTTGGGTCAGCGGACAGTCAAGTCCCACGGTGCAGCCTCTGTCCTCTGCTTGATGACTGATGTCGCAGTCTGTGCTGATTGTATGTCAATTTTACACAAGCTAAAGTCATTTGGGAAGAGGGAACCTCAACAGAGAAAATGTCTCCATCCGATTGGCCTGTGGGCAAGCCTGTAGAGCATATTTTTGGACTGATGATTATTGTGGAAGGGTCCAGCTCACTGCGGGTGGCCTCGCCTGTGGGCTGGTGGTCCCGGGTTCTGTAAGAAAGCAGGCTGAGCAAGCTTCGGTGAGCAAGCCAGTAATAGCACCCTTCCGTAGCCTCTGCTTCAGCTCCTACCTCTGAGTTCCTGCCCTGACTTCCTTCATGCAGGACTGTGACCTGTAAGCTGAAACAAATCCTTTCCAACCCATGCTGCTTTTCGGTCATCGTGTTTCATCACAGCAGGAGAAAACCCAGCTAACACCCAGCCCAACCTGTGGGGTATCAGGAAGGCACAGGAGAATGGCTGTATACTTATAATCAGTGGAACAAGGTTTCTAGTGTGGAGCGTGACGGTTGGGCTTACTCCAGGCCCAGCCAAGGAGAAACCAGAAACTTGTCTGAGGCAAATGGTGTCCTAGAACAGCTGGAGAAGTTTGGAAGCGAGTGGCTCCTGGCCGGTGGCAGTAGCTGCCCATGTAGGGCATTAGGGTGAAGGGAGAGACGCTGCCCCTCAGGGAACATTCTCCTTACCTTACTGGAGTATCAGAGAAAGCCCAGAGGGGAAGAGTGACTCAGCTCTGAATACCTCCAGTGCTGGGGAAATCCACAGAAAGACTTCCAAACAGCTCATTTCCTTCCATAGCCTGTGACTTCAGAGGCAGGCCGAATGTTTACACCGATGCCTGCTCAGCCCTTCAGAGGTGACCTTTGATGGAGCTTGATGTTGTCCTCACTAACCTGAGGACAAAACATGTCTCTAACTTTATGTCGTGAATTCCAACCCAGGTGCACACCTTTAATCCCAGCACCCAGGAGGCAGAAGCAGGCTGATCTCTGAGTTTGAGGGAAGCCTGATCTACAAAGAGTTCCAGGACAGCCAGGGCTACACAGAGAAACCCTGTCTCAGAAGACAGAACAAAACAAGTGCAAAACACGTCCACTATAACACTTTTAAAATAATTGTTTGTTTGTTTAATGTGTGTGGGTATTTTGTCTGTACCAGTTGAGTACCTGGTGGTCACAGAGGTCAGAAGGCAGCTCTGGGAAAGCAGCCAGTGCTCTTTATTCCTGAGCGATTTCTCCTGCCCCATTTTAACATGTTAAAGGAGCAGAGGATGTATGGTGAGAGGTGACCCCTTCTAGCACCCTGGCTCCTTCCCAGAGCTCATGCTTCCCCACAACCCTCTTCTGTGCACTTCTAGAGCTCTGTCTCTCCCAGAGTCACTAAAGCTTTTTCTGTGAGGCTAGGGAAGCCATACCTTGAGCTGCAAAGACAGGTGTGCCTGTTTGAAATAGAGATACAGCTCCCAAAGGTGTTTTTTTTTTTTTTAAGCTTTTTTGTTTGTTTTTTGAGACAGAGTTTCTCTCTCTGCCTATCTCTAACAGCCCCAGTTGTCCTGGAACTCAGTCTGTAGGCCAGGCTGGCCTCAAACTCACAGAGATCTGCCGCCTGCCTTTGCCTCCGGAGTGCTGGAATTAAAGACATGTGCCACCATGCCCGGTGTAAGCGCTATTTCTGAGACAGTCTTGCTACATTCCCCAGACAGGTTTTGAACTTGGAATCCTCCTGCCTCAGCCTCCTGAGTACTAGATGAGATTACAGGTCTGTATTACCAGCTTCATTCACTATATTTTTCTTTTGCATTTTTTTTAAATGTAGAAAAACACTCTTAGTTCATGGACCACACAGAAACACTATGGTAGGCTAGATTTGGCCTGTTTACTGAGTTCTTCTCTACATGTGTGCAAATCTCACCCTACCCCTACATACAACACACACACATTGGCGGGGGGGGGGGGTGTTTTCCAAGACAGGGTTGCTCTGTGTAGCCCTGGCTGTCCTGGAACTCGCTCTGTAGTTCAGGCTCTGTCTCCCACAGGCTGGGATTGATATATTTTTAAAATTTAAACACTTCCATAAAAATTTCCCCTACGTTTCAGTGATCAGGACATTTATTACAATCTGTATTTTATTTTGAGGGCTTGCAGATTCCCAGTGTTACTTAAATTATGGAAGTAATAAATAATTCACTTTAGTTTAGCTCAGGCTGGCCTTCACCTGACTATTGAGCTGGTGTCAGTCTGTCCGTCCTCCAGTCTCTACCTCCCAAGTGCTGGAATTACAGGCATCCATATCCCATCCAGTTCCTACTACACTTTGAATACTCTGTGTGAATTGCCCATTCGTGTTCTCGGCCCATCAGAAATTGTTTATTTGCTGGTGGGTGGTCGCATATGCCTTTAATCCCAGCACTGAGCAGAGGCAGGCCAATTTCTAAGTTTGAGGCCAACCCTGTCTCAAAAAATAAAAAAATAAAAAAAAATTGTGAAAGAATAGATTAATGAGGAGTGAAAGAGTGTCTTTCCTCTGAGATATTAAGATGTATTGAGGTGTGTGCGTCCGTGTATTTGTGGTGCTGGGAATCAAAGCCTCGGTCATGCCAGGTAAGTGTTCTACCACATCTGTAACTTTATTCATAAAACTACAATCATTACATTGATGTTTGAAAGAACATCGTGTTCTTTAAAAAAAATAAATGTATTCTGCTCGTGCAGGGTGGCTGGCTGAGCATTAGTAGCCTTAGAGGCCCTCACGGTCAGCTTTGTACACCATCTTCTGCAACACTAGAAGCCTCACAACTGCTCTTCCCTTGGCCTCCTGGTTGAAGGAATGGAATACTTCTGGACTTGGGTGTAGATGAGCCGTTCTGATCTGCTCCAAAGATAAAGACATTACTTACGTTGTCTCCTCCTCTCAGAGTTAATCCGGGTTGCTTGTCCATAAGCCTGGCAACACGAGTTCCTGATCTCCAGGACACGCCTAATGGGAGGAGAGAGCTCTCTGTGTAGCCCTGACTGTCCTGGAACTTGCTCTGTAGACCAGGCTGGCCTCAAACTTAGAGATCCTCCTGCCTCCTGGGTGCTGACATCAGCACCCTGCCGCCACCTCTGCTGTTACCACCACCACTGCCGCCGCCTAGCTAAATATTTTTAAAAAGATGACTGGGTTGGAACAGTTGCACAGTGGTTAAGAGCAAACTTGTAGTTCTTGCAGAGGACCCAAGTTCAAGGTTCAGCACCCACCCCTCACGATCATCCGTAACTCCAGTTCAAGGGGATCCAACAGTCTCTTCTGTCTTCTGCAGACACCAAGCACACATTCAGGCAGGCAAAGCACTTACCCATAAAGTAAATCTAAAAAAAAATGAAAAGAGATGGGGAAGGGGGGTGTTAATCCAGCTGGCCTGTCAATCACCAGGACGGGAATCTACGTCTCTGAAAAGCTGAAGGGATGCTAAGCATCCAAATGGGAGGAATAATTATCCCCTTGATGAGAAAATGTACCTGTTCTTCCCAGAAGCCTCAGTCAGTCCACCCACTTACAGAGCCGCTGCCACACGGCCTGCTCCCTTTTCTGAGCTCTAACGAGTCACTGTTCTTTATTTTAAGTTTCTATCTTCTTTTGGATAGTGGCCAGTAGCCTAGGCATGCTTTCCCTGACGCTTTTGGCTTCCTCACTTTCTTTGAAGCCCCTTCCCTCTTCCATTATATGGCTGCTTGCTGACCTCCATTGCTGAGCATACAGGTATTCTTGGACCTTAATTCAAGTTATCATTTGCTTTCTTAAAAAAAAAAAAAAGTCATATTTATTTACCTGAGTGGTGGTGGCCCATGTATTTAACTCTTGCACTAGGAAGTAGATCTCTGAGTTTGAGGCCAGCTTGGTCTACAAAGAGAGTTCCAGGACAGCCAGCACTACACAGAGAAACCCTGTCTTGAAAAAAAAAATTATATATATATGTGGAGTGACAACAATGCCAAGACATATGTGGATGTCAGAGGACCTCTTATAGGCATGAGGGTTTTCTTCTACCGTGTGGGTCCTGGAAATTGAACTCAGGTCCTATCAGGCTTGGTAGTGAATGGCCATCTCAGTGATCCATTGCTTTCTTCCTCCTCTTGATCTTCTTTCACATGTCAGTTTCAGAGATTTACAGCTTGCATGCCCTACTGTTTTTCACTCAAGCTCTTCTAAAACCATCCACAAGATTCCTTCTGAGTCTGTTTTTAAATTCATTTATTACCAAGACTAAATATCCAAAAGGGATCCCTAATTCTTTGATAATACTATCTTCTTGGGCAAAGTGCCTGGTGAATAGTTCATAGTTAATGAAGAGCTCTAATTACTGTACAATATTTTTTTTCTTTATTACACCTGCTAAATGTGAGTTGAAATAGAATCACCTAAAACATGTCTTTATTACTATTATTTGTATGAATGCTTTGCCTGCATGCATGTCTGTAAACCACATGTGTACCTTGTACAGAGGGCAGAGGAGGGCATTGGATCTCCTGGAACTCAGCTTACAGTTGGTTGAGAGCTACCATGTGGGTGCTAGGATCCACACCCAGGTCCTCTAGCCAGTATCCGGGGGAGGTGGTGCACACCTATAATCCCAGCATTCGGGAGGCAGATTTCTGTGAGTTCAAGACCAGCCTGGTCCACAAAGTCAGCCCAGGGCAGCCAAGGCTCCACAGAGAAACCCTATCTCGAAAAAACAACAAAACAAAACAAACAAACAAAAAACAGTGCTCTTAACCACTGAGCCAACTCTCCAGCCCCCTAAAATAGCATCTTAACGCCAGGAGTAACAAGGAAACAACAGCAAGTTAAAGAATGTCGAGTAACTTATTAAAGTTTGCTGTGTGCTGGATATGGTGTGTTTCTCATACACCATCTTATCAATGATGCCACATGACTGACCCTCCAACGAGTGAGCTAACCTTCCTAAGGTCACACAGCATTGTGCTTTTCCACTGTGCCCACCACATCACATCCCACTAATTAACACCAGCGTCATGCTTTTCTGTTTATAAATGTGTCTCAAGTCACATTAAGACTTTTAACCACCCTGCCAGGCATGTGGCATCTGAAAGGTGGATGATGAAATGAAGCTCTGGGAGGCTGATTGGTCCTAATCATGCTTAGTTCCTCCTGTCCCTTAGAAAACAGTCAGCAGCTGTTTAGAAATCCTGCCAGCAGCTCCTGCCATTCTGCCTTCAGCACTGAAAAAGCAAGACTCAGAGGGTAGTAAGACATCCTATCACAAGGTCCTATCACAAGCAACTGGCAACACCCACACCCTTCTCTCTTTCCTTCTTTCTTTTTATTTTGGATATCTCTGTGTGGCCTTAGCTCCCCCCCCCCTTTTTTTAAAATTTTATTTAAAAGATGATTTTACTATGTAGACCAGATTGGCCTTGAACTACTCAAAGACCCACTTGTCTTTTGAGTGCTGGGACTAAATGTGTGTGCCAACATGCTTCTGTAGACTTCATTCTTTCTTTTTTCTTTTTGGTTAATTTATTGTTTTACAGTTTCACATTACACACACACACACACACACACACACACTACACATTATGCCTTGATCATTGTCTGCCCTCTTCTCTTCTTTCTCTTCTCTCCTCTACCCTCCCCTTCCCTCTCATCCTCTCTTCTTCCCTCTGAAGCCTTCTTTCCCAACAAGCCTCTCCTCCTTCTCTTGTGAACTGCCCATTGTGTTTAATTAGGGTTGCCTGGATGAAATGGATGATTTACTTGAGCAAGGGCAATTTATGTATGTCTATACCACTGAGGAATATAATCCCAGTAAAAAGTATCTGTCTGTAACTCCTCAGGATGGGGTGGGGCCTTATGAGTCCCTGCCCCATCCAGCATGGAATGTTGCTGAGTGGAGTTTTGGGCTGTTAGCTACTGCTGTGATGTGAGTTCATGGGTGCAGCAGCCACTCATGCAGAGATAATTTTTCTTTTTTTTTGTCCTAAATTCATCCTTTTTATAATCATGTGTATGTGTGTGTATTCCATACCACGCGTGTGGAGGTCAGATAATAACTTTAAAAAAAAAATCAATTTGCAAGCCGGGCACGGTGGCGCACACCTGTAATCCCAGCACTTAGGTAGGCAGAGGCGGGTGGATCTCTGTGAGTTCGAGGCCAGCCTGGTCTACCCAGGACAGCCAGGGCTACACGGAGAAACCTTGCCTCGAAAAAGCAAAATTAATTGTTCCAAAGCGTCTTTCCCGCGTCCACTTATAAGGAGATGACTTTATTAACTGACATGCCCAATCGTTTGCAAAGGTGGAGCTCCCCAGCGTCTTCCATTTGGCTTATCCACGGACTAGGAGGGCGTTGTTACACCCTTTTTCCAGCTCCCAAACTGAAGCTTCCAGAAAGGTCACAGGGTTAACCTGTAGACAGGACAGCAACACTCCCAGGTCCACCCGAGAGAGCACGTGGCAGGAAGGGAAGCGGGGCGGGGCGGGGCAGCCAGGCAGGCCCAAGGTCAGGCTGCGGCCTCCAGCCTCCTCCCCGCCTCCTCCCCGCCTCCGAGGGCCTCTCTCTAACTGCCCCGGTGTCTCTGGCACCCGGATCTCTCAGATTCCCGTAGGAATGTGCCAACCCGCGCCAGCTCGCTCAGAGTGCAAACCTGGAGGACCTGTTGCGCCTTCTCAACCACGGAGCGGGATAATTTACATACACGTCCTCTATTGGCTGGCGGTGCGGAAGTGGGCGGGCCCGGCCAACTTCACCTGCCTGCGGGTGGAGCGAGGCGGGCAACTTCTCCGCAGCCAAGTTGCCAGGGCCAAGAGGGCTTCAGCTCAGGAGTCAGGCGGGAACCGCGGGCACTGCGCCCTCGCCGCTCCTTGTGGGTGTGAACCGACTGGAGCAAGACACAGCAATTACTTGGCTACTTCTGGGAGCCGGAGGGTAGGCACGGGAGGCGGGTTTCATTTTAAAACATTTCACGCTCAAACGGAACCATGGGGCCCTACCAAACTGTGTGTGTTCATGCGTTGTGTGTGTGTGTGTGTGTGTGTGTATACTCTTGATCTTAGCCAAAAGCCTATAAAATCTTAAAGGTATAGAGATTTCCTTTGGATTATCTCAGTGCTGTTTGTTGTTTCGAGCGATGTTATGTAGACCAGACTGGTCTCAAACTCAAAGAGATCCTGCCTTATTATTATTATTATTATTTTTACTTTACGTACATTGGTGTTTTGCGCGTGCTTGCGTGTGTGTGTATGTGTGTGTGTGTGTGAGATGGTGTCAGATTTTCCCTGGAACTGGGGTTGCAGACAGTTCTGAGCGGCCTGTGGGTGCTGGGAATTGAACCTGGGTCTCCTGGAAGGACAGCCAGTGCTCTTAACTGCTGAGCCATCTCTCCAGCTCGACCTCTCAGTTTGCAAACTGCAGACTTAGCCTGTCATTCAAAGCCCTCTGCAACCAACCCTAGCCTCTCTCCCACCTGCCCATGAACCCTGAGCCCAAGGCTGCAAACACACATGCTGGTGGTCAGTGCCCAAGCCCTCTTCCCCGCCCCTGTAGCCTGTCCCTTTCCTTTGCTCTTGTGAGGCCTCCCACCTGGAGTTCTTGTCTTCAGAGATCTGTTATTATTATGTGTATATGTATGTATGTATGTGTGGTAGATGCACTTTGTGGCTGTTGACCCACACTCATGTAGAGGCCAGAGGAAGAGCTCAAGCGTCCTGCTCTCTCAGTGTCTGCCTTATTACCTTGATACCTCTTCGTCCCTCACTGGATCTGGAATTAGGCTGATAGTCCTCAAGCCACATTCATACTTCAGCTTCTAGGAGTGCTCTAACTGTGACCATGCTTGGATTTTCATATGGGTACTGAGATTCGAACTCAAGCCCTCACGTTTGAGCAAGTGCGCTCATCCACCGAGCTTCCTCCCCAGGCCCTCCTACTCCATGTCATTTCTTGAGTCACATATACGGAACACCCACCCGTTGTCTGTCCGCTGCTGTCCTTGGCGCTAGAGCTAGGGCAGGGAGCCAAGGCTGGAAGTCCCCCATCTCTTGGAGTTTATAGTTTAATGAGGACAAAGTGACTACTCTGGCAGAGAGCACAGTTTGTCAGGCAATGATGGGACAGGAGGAAATGGAAGGCCGCAGCTGCAGGGAAGTCTCCCCTGGAAAGGGGTGGTGGCCTGGGATCAGGGTCACTGGCTTAGAGGTAACTTTTGAGTGGAGGTGGTATTTTAGGAGTGACCTGAATGGTATAAGGGAGTCAGTAGTTGAGACAAGAGTACTCCTGGCTGGGGTCAGCAAGGGGGAGCAGCAGCTATTCCTTAGCAGAACTTAGAAAATGGATTTTGACTGACTAAGGACAGAGGAGGGGAAGATAGACAGCCCAGAGAAGAGTAGGTGTGGGATCTTCTATTTCCCAGGAGTGGCCATCATTGCCTCTACTCTGAGCTGAGCTGTAACCAGTAGTGCAATGTTTGGAAGCCACGCCCAGTGAGTTCTGCCTCTTCCGAGAGGCAGCCCTGGACTTCAGGAAAGAGAGTTCTTGATCTGGCCCATCAGCGTGACCTTAGAAGCAGCTTGGTCTACTTAGTCTGAGCCTCCACCAGTAGGCAGGATAAGAGCAGCCCCCTTTGCTGGTACATCGTGCCTGTATGCACTGCGTGTGTGCAGGTGCTCACAGAGGCCAGGAGAGATCATCCCGGGAACCGGAGTCGCAGGTTGCCGTGAGCTGCCTGATGTGGATGCTGAAAACTGAACTCAGATCCTCTGGAAGAGTGGCAAGAGCCCCTAACCACCGAACCATATCTTTAGGCTCTATCATCACCCTCTTAGCCATACATGTGATGTCCAGCTAAGCTTTTCACAGATCCATCTCACTCCCAAGACAGGCTGTCCTGTTTAGGGAACAATATTGAAAAAGGCCCACATATCCACATTATTTTGCAGTTATTTTTAGCCCCTGAGGTAGAACCTGCAGATAGGAGAGGCCAACTCGACATGGAGATGGTCTCAGGAAATGCCTGCATGTTATGCCTGTCCCTGTAAAAGGCCAGCTGCTGTTGTCCCTCTGAAGCAGTAGGGAGCCACCGGTGGAGAGACTGTAGACACAGCCAGCCGCTCCAGCCCTGAGAGCCCTCAGCCCCCAAGCTGAGTCAAGGGTGTTTACAGGAGGGCTGTCTCTGACCCTCAGGCTTGCTCTAGGCAGTTTGAGACTTTGGCCCTTGTTCTCTGGGACACACTGAGCCGCCTGCTTTACGGCTGGGCCCCTCCCTCTCTTGCCCAACCGCCCTGGATGGTTTTTGTCCCACTTCCGTGGTTGAATGACTTCGAAGCTGAGGGGCTTCTCTTGGGCAACAGTGGTGCAGTCTCTGTCCCTCTTCCTCTCGGCCCCTCCCTCCAGAGCCTCTGACCTCCAGAATCACGCGAGTCATGCAAGTCACTCTCTGAGTTAGTCAAGATAACACAGGCCGCTCCAGTTTGTAAGCTGCGTTCCCACAGATCTCCTTCAGTGGCTTGGTGAGGCATAGTACATTATTGTCATTTCTTTTTCTCTTCCTCTCCTCTTTATTTTTTGCCACTGTCCTTCCTTTCTTTGGAGGCAGAGTCTCACATAACCCAGGCTAGGTTTGCACTTGCCATGTAGCTGAGGCTGGCCTTTTACCTCTTGATCCATATGCCTCCACCTCTTAAATACTAGGATTAGAGGTATTTTGCACTACACCTGGCTCTCACTATGATCTTCTAATAGATGGAGAATGCTAAGGCCCAGAGTAGTTAAGTGGTTAGCCTAAAATCACGAGTAAAAAAGTGGCTCTTTTTTATTTTATTTTATTTTATTTTATTTTTTAAACTAACACATGTCACAACCTCAGCCCTGCTGTGTTGGGTTTCTTTCTTTCTTTTCTTTTCTTTTCTTTTTTTAAAGCTTGTCTGCTCTGTTTGTTTGTTTTGAGACAGGGTCTCAATATGTAGCCCTGGCTGGTCAGCAGGAACTCACCGTACAGACCAGGCTGGCCTCACATTCACAGAGCTCTGTAGGCCTCCCTGGTTAGTGGACCACCACAATAGGCCTTGTGTACTGGGTTTCGTACCCGTGTGGTTTTAATGGCACCCATCCAGTGGGTGGTGGAGCTAAGATTCCAACCCAGGTATTGGGGTGCGAGGTCCAGGCTGCTCTGGACTGGGGTTAAGTTTTGTCTCCTCCACATTGCTCAGACTGGTTGAGTTCGCCCGGCAGGGCTTGACCGTACATACAGCCCTCGGTCGTGGGGAAGTGGTGTGAGGCCTTATGTAAGAAAAGCAGCCTCCTAGGGAAGCGCCCGAGAGCCATTGGCACACGGAGCCAACCATGCCTAGTGTGGTGATCATGGCGCCGTGCTTGGCCACAGGCTGTGGGGTGGGAGAAGTAGGCTGCTTCCCCTTCAGACACCCTTTGTACAGAACCAAGGAGGGCTGCTCTACTTTGTCTTCTGGGTCTCTCAAACCACAGCTTTACTGAGATAAAATCCACACGCCATCAAGTTCGCCAGATAGACTGTATCGTTTCCTGGCTTTCAGGAGACTCGCAGAGCCCCGGGGCCACCTCCGTGATGCAATTCCTAAGTGTTTTCATTACCCTCAAGAAAGTTCAGAGCCAGCAAGAGGGCTCAGCAGGCAAAGGAGTTTGCAGCCCACCTTGGCAACATGACTTCGTTCCCTAGAACCAACATGGTAGCAGGAGAGAACCAACTCTCTCAGGTTGTTCTCTATCCTCTACATGCCTTGGCATGAACACACACACACACACACACAGGCACATGGACAGGCGCACATACAAGGACACGCACACCTGTAAATAAATGTGACTAAAACCATTTAATTAAAAAAGGAATTTCCTATCCATTAGCAGTCACTGCCTACTCCTCTGCTTCAGGTCCATCAACCAGTAGGGCTGCTGTGTCCTGAGGGTGGCCTTGAACTCTGATCTTCCAGCTTCTGTTTCCCAACTGTTCAGATGATAGACATTCACCACCACACTGGCTTTATTACTTTTCTCGTCAAGTTAGTGTTTGTTTTGGGTTCGTCAGCTCACAAACATTTGGATTTATGCAAGGTTGCTGTGAGCATTCACGTCATTAAAAAAAGTGGTGGCCCTAGGTCTTTTTTTTTTTTTTTCTCCTTTCTTCCAAGATTTATTATGTGTACTGTGTTCTGCCTGCATGTGCGCTTGCATGCCAGAAGAGGGCACCAGATCTCATTATAGATGGTTGTGAGCCACCTTGTGGTTGCTGGGAATTGAACTCATGACCTCTGGCTACTCTTCCAGAGGACTCAGATTCAAGTCCCAGCCCCTTGACATGGTACCTCAGAACCATCTGTAATTCCAGGTCCAGAGGATTTGACGCACAGTTTTGATTTTCTGGGGAATGCATGTGAGCAAAACACTCATACACATAAAATAAATAAGTAAATAAATGATTTAAAAAAAAGTCAGCTCCAGTGGGGATATAAAGGCCCTGACTGTCCTGAAATTCACTATGAAGACTAAGTTCACAGAGATCTGCCTGCCTCTGCCTCCCCAGTGCTGGGATTAAAGGAACTTGATGTCACACCTGATATCACCTTATTATTTTGTCAGGGTTTCACACTGTAGCCCAGGCTGGCCTCAAACTTATGTCAATCCTCCTGCCTCAGTCTCTCAATGCTGAGATCACAGGTGTGCGCCTCTTAAAGGCTTGTCTCCAAGGTGGCTGGACTGACTTCCTGTCCTGTGCTGATGGATGCTGTCACCAATGGATTCTCCTTATTTGTTTGTTTGTTTGTTTATTCTGCATTGTTGGCGATCCAGCCACCATTTTTAAAAGGTTATTCTTTATGTGTGTGGGTGTTTTGCCTGCATGCGTGTCTGTGTCTGGTTCTCCACAAAATGTCGAAGAGGGCATTGGCTCCCCAGACACTGGAATCAAAGACAGTTGTGAGTTGACGTGTGGGATCCTTTGCAAGAAGAAATGCTCCTAACTGCTGACCAGCTCCCCAGCCTCCCACCCACCATTTTTATGTATTTTTTTTATTTACTTAAAAATGATTGTATGGCTCAAATACACAAGACAAACTTATGCCACTGTGGCATAAATTGTGGAGCAATCTGTGGATGACTAATCTTCGAGGTAGGGAGGACCCACTTGGTCTTATAATAACAACCAGTCGGTGGATTTGGCTCACTATCAGAATCAAGAGGAGTTAGCATCCTTCTCCTTTATGTTCCTCTCAAGATGCTGTGGAAAAGGCTGCTTTCTTTGTTTCTTTTTAAAGCTTCCCTGTGGAAACTGAGACTCCGCCCAAGCGGTGCAGGGTTGAGTTTGCAGTGACTGTGGCTGGAGAAGGCAGGCCTGGCTCCTCCTCACTTGCTTAACCTCTGAGCTCTCTCTTTCTCTCTCTGCCTCATTATCTCCCCACTCCTCTGTCTTTCTTTTTCTCTCTGTTTCTTTTGGGGCCGAGGATGAACTCAGGACCTCATTCTTGCTAAGCACTTGCTTTGCCAATAATTCCACTGCAGCCCTATTTTTCTCTTAGGCCTGATAAGGGATCTAAGGTGATCACAGGACATTTGGGTGTCAATGTGAGTTCCCTTGTCCATTTAACAAAGCTACCCCTTCTCAAAGGCTTGCTTCCCAAGTAATTCCTTCCTTCTTTCCTTCTTTCCTTCCTTTCTAAGCTTTTATGGAGACAGGGTCTCCCTATGTAGCCTTGGCTGTCCTTGAACATACTATGTAGACCAGACAGAGCTTGAACGTAGGCAGATCAGGCAGATCTGCCTGCTTCTGCCTTCCTAAGTGCCGAGATTAAATTCATGGGTCACCACACCCAGCCCTCAGCCTCTGATTCTAAATTTGACACTTGCTTCTGGGGGTGGGAGTGGGCACTCACTGCCCTTGAAGGGGAGACCCTGGAAGGAGAGGTTGAACATACAAGAGATTCTATATCTCCCTCCTAACCTCATCACTGCTCCCCACCCCCAGGGCTTGGGTTGTAAACTTCACCTGAGTGTCCAGTTTTTCTGCTATAAAAAGGAGATTAGACACATCTGATGGGGCTATCAGGATCATATGGCTCTTATAGAAAACACTCAGCCAGTGCCTTGCACTGTCATTAAAATAGTACAATGCATTCATCTGACTGCTCCAGATTGAGCTAATGCAATGGCAGCTCACCGGAGGCACACAGCTGCCTGCCAGGTTTGGAGGACCAGACAGGAAGAGGTCAGCCATGCCCTGGTGTCACAACCACTGTACCAGAATCACGCTTAGTGCTCCTTGCAGGTAGAGAGGAAGGGTGTGGCAAGATGGCTCAAGCAGAAGGAAGTGGTGAGGAAAGGGCTGGCTGCCTCTGCGGCAGGTGGCAGGGGCCCCTTTTCTGCTGGGTGGACAGAAGGGCCAAGGCCTCCTAGAGTGGGAGGAGTCTCCTCTTGGTTCTGTTACTTTCACCCATGCCTGTCTCCACTGAGGGTGGAAATGGAGCAGCCCTTGACTTATAAACCAGAAGATCAGGAGCCAGCAAGATGGCACAGAGGATAAGAATACTTGCCCCCAGGCCTAAGGACCTGAGTTCCATCCCTTGGGACTCATGTGATGAAAGGAAGAAGAGACCTTACTCCTGCAAGTTGTCCTCTGACCAGGACACACATACACAATCAATCATCAGTCAATCAATCAATCAGCCAATCAAACCAGATGGAATGTAGGCTTGACTCCATTTTTCCCAAACACACACCCAAGCCTTTGGGAATCCAAGGTCATGTTGAACATAGCCCAGTGGGTTCAAGAGGGAAAAACAGAAATCGACACCTGGAAAGGGCGTAGCATTCTGCCCCTGCCCTCTGATTGCCTGGGATCAATGAGTCATGCAGGCCTCAGTTTACTCATCTCTGAAGAGAAGATAACCCCCCCTCGAACGCTAACCACCAAGATGAAGTAGCGTGAAAACACTACTGCAAAGCCTCCTCGCCGCACACCTTCCTGCAGTCTGCTTATGACTGGATCTTAGGAGTGGGTCAATCAACTATGGTCTCTCTGTAGAAGGAGACAGGAGACACCGCTCTTCGATAGGAAAGACCGAACTACAGACAGATGCTCTGATGCAATCACGTTTCTGAACCACTTAGCTAAATAGAAGCAGCCAGACACAAAAGCCCACACGCTGTGATGCCATTTCTGTGGAATGTTCTGAAGAGGCCAATCCATCCAGAAAGTTGATTAATGGTTGTCTACTTCCTGACATGGGCTGGGGGTGGAGAAGGTTGGGGAAATGGGGAGTGACTGCTGATGAGTATGAGGTTTCTTGCGGGATGCAGGGATGTGGGAATGAAAGTATTCTGGCAGTAGACGATGATAAGGATTGCACAGTTTTAAGCAAAATAATATCCACAGCACTGAACTCTTTAAGTGAGTGAAATCTATGGGGAGTTATAGCCCAATAAATCTACTCAGAAGAGCCAGCAGCATGTTTGTGAACTGGGTTCCCAGCACTCGTGTGTGGGCCCAGACAAATGAAGAATTGTACTCTCCATCGTGGCTTCAGTGTAGTGGGTTCGTATGCACGCTTGCGATTTTTATTGGCTTGTTTGTTTGTTCATTCACTCTACAGACACTGCAGGTCTTTCTGAGTTCCACATCTGGTCCCAAGGAGGCGCACACACATGCCCTGATACGTTCTTAGGAAACTCACCCGGAGGCAGGCAAGCTGGAAGGCCAAAGAGAGCTATGGGAGCAGGTAGACCAGGGTGCTGTGGGGGAGAAGAGGAGGGCACCACGCTAGGTGGGAGGATGCACAGAGGTCTCTGGAGGGAGAGCCACATGCAGAGGCTCCGGGGGAAGGGCAGGAACTCGGAGGCCAAGCTAGGCTCTAGGCTGTGCGGCCAAGCAGGTAGAGGAGCCATTGTTCTAGAGAAGTGGGACCATACTTGTTGACTGAATACTTGTGAGCGTCCTTCTCTGGGCAGGAGAGGCAAGTGTAGTCCTTGTGGCTGGTGCTCTGTGATTGCTGAATGAATGACAAAGGGGGTGAAAGAATTTGGACTCACTGTTTTAATGAACTTCCTTTAGAAATTTGATACTTTTGAAGGTTTGTTCCAGGTAGGTTCTTACTATGTATCCCAGGCTGGCCTCAAACTTGTGATCCTCTTGCCTTAGGAGTGCTGACATCATGGCATGTACTACCATGCCTGCCCTAGAGTTAGGAGCACACGCTTGTGCATGCTAGGCAAGTGATCTATCCCATCTCTACAGAGATCCTAATATTCCACACAGTAGGCTCTCCTCAGCAAGCCCACAGAGGCCTGGATGACTCATGGCTTTTCCTTTGTACTGTTTTGAGACAAGGTCTTCTCAGTAGCCCTGACCGGCCTGGAATTTAATATGTAGCCCAGGTTAGCCTCAAACCTGCGGCAATCCTCCTGCCTCTGCCTCCTAAGTACTGGGATTATACGTTTCAGTCACCAATGCTGGCTTGCTTTTCAGACTTCATCAGGACCTGGCCCCAGCAATCCAATTCAGATTTCGTGGATCAAGGCTCTTCTCAGTTCTTGGCCTTGGCTCACTTTTATTTATGTGCTCATTGCTGGGTTTCAGATCTGGTGCTGTGTGGGGACTCACTGAGGGACAAACACACATAGAACTCTGCAAATCAATAACTCCTATTCAGAAGACCTGATTAAAAATGTGCACGGGGTCGGGCCTGGTGGCCAGCTCCTTAAGTCAGAGACAGAATATAACACGGTGGCTGCAGAAGCTGGGGAAGGAGAGAATGGGTGGTGACTGTGTGTGCCATGAGCACGAAGTTTTAGTTTTGCTGGGCTGAGTCTATGAGAGCGATGTGGCGTGATAAACACACTTAGCGCCACTGAACTGCACACTTGCAGATGGTCCAGACTGTGGGGCTGGCTCAGTAATTGAAAACACTGGCTGCTCTTTTCCAGAGGACCTGTGTTCGATTTCCAGCATCCATGTGGCAGCTCACAACCACCTGTAACCCCAGTTCCAGGGAGTCTGATGCCTTCTTCAGGTGTCCCGGGATACTGGGCACACACAAGGTTTACATACGTAGAAGCAGACTAAACATTAACACGAATAAAATAAAAATGAGGTAAAACTTTAAAACGGTAAATTTATTGTGCATATTTTAACATATTTATTTATTTATTTGTCATTTTCTGTTTTTGAGACAGAGTCCATGTAGTGTTGACTGCCCTGGAGATTGCTATGTAGACCAGGCTGGCCTTGAACTCAGGGAGTTCACCGTTCATCTGCCCCCCGATTGCTCAGATTAATGGTGTGCACCACCACACCCGGATAACACAATTTTTATTTTTTATAATTTATATTTTTTAATTGATTTTCTAGTCAGCATACAAAAGAATGGACTTTGTGATCACACACACATATAATTTCACTTTGCTCCTTCACTCCTCTATCACCTTCTCCTGTCTACCACCTACATATATTTTTATTATTATTAAATCTAGATTCCACATATAAAGAAAAAGATATGGATCAGTGAGTAAAAGTGCCTGTTGCCAAGCCTGAAGACCCAAATTTGATCCCCAGGACATCCACACGGTAGATAGCAAGAATTGACTTCTACAAATTGTCCTTACCTTACACACACGCACACACACACACTGATAAAAAAGAGAAAACATGCAATATCTGCCTTTCTCCCACATTACGTTTCCTTTTTTCCTGTCCCCATCCTTTAGACCTCTTTCTTGCCCAATATAGCCCCCTTCCTGTTTTCATGCTTGAAATTAGAAAATTAGGCTTCAAATTCCTAATCCTTCTGCCTCCCCCTCCCAGGTGCAGGGATTAGATTACGGGCACATACCCAGTAAATACACACATTTTAAACGTAGATTCTGAGAATGAGAAACAATGTGTGGTAATGTCCTTCTCAGCCTGGCTTATTTCTCTTCACATGACGATCTCCAGTTCCACCCGTCTCCCTGTGAAGGCGCCATCTTGTGCAATTCTTTAAGGCGAAAAGTGTGTATATAAAGCACATTTGCTTCTGCTTTTTACCTGGCGGTGGGCATCAGGCTGGCTCCAGAGTAAATGCTGAGGTGCAAGGATCTCTGTGGCAGGTTGACCTAGATTCCTTCAGAATGTTTATTACAAGTTATTTTGTTTTGTTTTTGTTTGGTTGGTTTTTTCGAGACAAGGTTTTTGTGTAGCCCTGGCTGTCCTGGAACTCTCCCTGTAGACCAGGCTGGCCTCAAACTGAGCAATCCACCTGCTTTGACCTCCTGAGTGCTGGGATTAAAGGCGTGGGCCACCTAAACTGCCTGGCTGTTTGTTACAATTTTTAAAAGTTTGAGGGGGATAAAAGAAAGAAAGAGAAGATTGCTAAACAGGAGGGGGGAGGCGTGGGTGGACCATGGACTTGGCAGCTGCCTCTGAGGCTGGTACAGCTGGAGGTGGCAGAGTGGGATGGAAGCCCAGGAAAGGAGTCGCGGGCCTTGATGAAGGGAGCGTGTGCTGGTCACCGTGGGCAGGGCAGCGCCAAGCGCCTGCGCCGCTGGTTGCCCGGGACTGGTCTGTAGGCCAGTCCTGTCGCTCGGCAGGTGGGTGGGTGGACCTGGAGAGTCATTTAGCGAGGCTGAGTTGCATTTTTCTAACCTGCAAAGTGGGGATATCACTGTGAGGATGAAATAAGATAACTCTTAAATAAGGCACTTAATATAGGGCCTGCCACACAGTTAAAAAAAAAAAAAAATATATATATATATATATATATATGCTCTGATGGGGGCATGGGTAGCTTCGGTTGAAAACAATTAGGAGGAACCTAAGCAGTTGAACCTGCGTTCCTGCGGAGGGTCCACCCACCTACGTCACCAGGCTAGGGGCCAGTCTGCAGGAGGACAAGAAAGACAGCAAGTTCACATCTTTAGGGGGTGGGGACTAGGGCATTCATTTTCTCTCTCTCTTCTCAAGTCTGCATAGTAATCAAGTGTAGACCAACTTACTCACTTTTATTATTACTATTACTATTTGAAGTCAGGGTCTCACTATGTAGCCCAGGCTGGCCTCCAAACTCACTGTTTGCTACAAGCTTCTGAATGCTACGAGTGTTGGAATTACGGACATGCGCTACCTCACCTGGTTCCATTTTTCCGTTGATTGAATTTTAGGGGGTAGGAGGGTAGGGTTTAAATACATAACCCTCACTATCCTGGAACTCACGAGATCAACCTTACCTCTACCTCGAAAGTGTTGAGGGCTAGCATTAAAGGCATATGCCACCAACCCTGGCTTTTTTTTTTTTTTTTTTAATTGAAAAATAAATTTTTTTTTTGTGTACATCAGAGGGAAACGAGTGGGAGTAGATAGATTCTCTCCTTTGCCAGGTGGGTCCCAGAGACAGAATGTAGGTTTGATTGGCAGCAGGCACCTTTATCTGCTAAGCCATCTCGCTGTTCCCTTTTGGGTGTTCTTAAGCTTCTGTGAACATTTCTGCACATCCTTTGATGGAGCCGAGTAGTCAGTCTTGTTGGATATGTGCTCAAGACTGGGACTACTGCTGACTCTTGAGGTTAAGTGTTAGTAAATAAAGCCAAGGACGGCTTTCTTTTCTTTCTTTCTTTCTTTCTTTCCTTTTCTTTCTCTTTTTCTCTCTTTCTCTCTCTCTTTTTGGAGGCAGGGATTCACGTAGCCCAGACTGGCCACAAAGCTGATGTAGCCAAAGGTAACTTTTATCCCGAGCCTCCTGCTCCTGCCTCTCCGGAGCTGAAAGGACAGGTGTGTATCACATGCCTGGCTTACATACCTTCCCAAAGTGGCTGTAGAAGCACACTCTCCAACAACCATCTGACGAGTTCCGCTCTCTCCCCATCGCTAATAATGCTGGGCGTTTTAGTTTTAGCTAGTCAATCAGTGTGTGTGTGTGTGTGTGTGTGTGTGTGTGTGCGCGCGCGCGTTGCTATAGCACCATACTTTATCTTTCAGGAGCGGTAAGTTTTGGAGACTAGGTCTTGCTAGGTATGTATTGCTGTGTGTGTCACCATGCTGGGCTTCCTCCCATGTTCTTGTGCATTTTCTGTGATAATTAATGATGCACTTCTCTTTTGACCCACTTTTAAAGTCTGTCCTTTCAGCCGGGCGTGGCGGCCCACATCTTTGATCCAGGCACTCAGGGAGGCAGAGGCAGGGGGATCCCTGTGTGTCTGAGGTCAGCCTAGTCTGCAGAGTGAGTTCCAGGACAGCAAGACTACACAAACAAAACAAAACATCTGTCCTTTCTTTAGTAAATTGTGTGTGGTTGCTGCTCATTGAACTCAGGCCTTGCACATGCTGGATAAATGCTTTATTGCTGAGTTACATCTCCAGTCTCTGGATAGTCAGTTTTAAAAGTTATTATTGACTTTTGATACCTTTGAACTGCTTGTCTGCATAGTAGTTCAGGCTGTCTTGAATTCATCCTTCTACCTCAGCCTCTTGAGTTCTGGTATATCACCCACAGCCCCTGGATGTTTCAGCCATTTTCCTTTTGGAGCATTTGGATTTGGGCTATCAACCGGGAAGCAGTCCTTATCTTTGGTAGCAATCATTTGTCACCTGGTCTGCAAAATCTTTTCTTCCCTTTCTTTCTTTTAGCTATCTTTTGGCTTTAGAATGTCAGTTTTCCCTGAAGTTCATTCGCACGGATCGTTTTTTTTTTTTTTTTTAGCTGTGTTAGCTAGAACATTCCAACAGTTATGAGCAATGACGAGAAATTTGCCCACATGAAGTGATTTGAAAGCTATCCCCATTGACGTCCTGCAGGATCGACCACACAGATCAATGGACAAAACTCTGAAACGGAAAATAACGTGTAGAGAGATTACGGATGCATTAAAGAGAAGTACTTTTTTTTTTTTTGATGGAAAAAAAATCCTCTCCTGGTTAGTAACTAAAATAAAGCAAATGCAATCCACCCTTAAAAATAATTTAGTGACAAATATCTGAGATGTCCGCGCGTTAATCACTCTGAGGTAAAGCGCGGCTCATAGACCGCACTCCAGGCAGAGCAAAGGTTCAGAGGCTGGAGGACAGCCGCGAGCAGGCTCCAAAATCGAACTCAGGACGCCCACACGGAATGCAGGGTTGAAGCCATGCCCGCCCCCACAGCCATCATAATTATGTAAAATACCACTTTTCCCATATATGGTACTTAATATCTGTTCTCCTGGTAGGACAGGACGAAGGGAAAACACGGCTCCGCGGGGCGGAGTGTCAGCGCCGCAGACCTTCCCAGCGCGTTCCCTCCGGCCTCGGCGCGGCCCAGACTGCGCACCAGAAGCCGGGACCCGGAGCCCAGCGCGCCGGAGCCGCCCGTTTCTGATTGGGTGAAGTCCCTGTCACTCCTGATCCTGCAACCCGGTTGTCCGTTGGCCCCGCCCCACAAGGCGTGGCTCCCGCCTCGGAAGCGCGGGGGAAGGTGGGGCGGGCGGAGGTGGGGGGGGACGGATGAAAAGAAAGAATCCTTGTTTTCTTATAGGCCCAAATCTGTCCGTTTAGGTCAGACTGCCGCTGGATTGGGCGGCGTGGGGAGAGGGGCGGGCGCTCCCGGAGGCTCCGCCCCCCGAGCCGGCGGCGGGCGGCAGACCCGCCCTCCTCTGGAAGGGCGGGGCGGAGAGGGGAGCGGCGAGCACCAGAGCTGGGTGCGGTGAGGCGCGCAGATCACCGCGGTTCCTGGGCAGGGCACGGGAAGCTCAAGAACCTGACCCGCTGCAGCTCCGCTCTTGCGTTCGCCCCACCCTGTCGCGCCGCCCGAGCGCTCGAGAAAGTCCTCTCGGAAGAACCAGCGCCTGTTCCCCGGGCAGACCCAGGTTCAGGTGAGCGAGCCTTGCCGGTGTGTCCCGCCCCGGGGCTGCCGAGCGCGCGCGCGCGGGCGCGGCAAGACTCTGGGCGTTCGGGGCCGGCGGCCCTGTGGTTCTCAGCCTCCGCGTGGCCGTCTTCGGCGCGGTCGGGCGCGAACGCCTTGGACCGGGCTCTTCATCCTCTCCGGAGGGGCTCTGGGCACCAAGGGCCCCGGAGTTAGGGCGCTGGGGGATCCAGTCTCCGGCCCGCCCGGACGCCTTCCCGGTCGGGGCGCTGGGAGCTCGGCCTGCTCCTGTCGCCTGTGCGCTCCCGCCTCCCCGACGGCCGGCTCGGGCAAACTTTTTAACCCTTTCGGGGACGCCGCAGTCCCGGAGCCCTCGGCCGAGCCCGCCGGCACGAGGTTGCGGGCTCGGGCCGGTGGCTCCTCTGGAAGTTTGGCAAAGGGAAGTAACGGGCAGGCGGGGACCTCTCGGCAGCTGTCAGGGGGTCCTCCTGAGTCAGGATCGGTCGGTCGGTCCCGCCGCAGAGGTTGCGCCCGGCTCGGTTTCCGCCCTCCGCCGCGGACTTCCTCATTTGTCCGGCAGCCCTCGGGCCGGGAGGGGGCGGGGAGAGGTGTGCTGGGTGCGTGGGAAAAGGGGACCCAGCTGCGGCGGATCCCAGGGCGCCGGAAAGACCCCAGTCTGTCCTCACTCAACCTTGGATTTCTGTTGCCGGAGGAGGTCAGAAGGCCTGGGTCTGCCCGCAGCCGTCGGGCCGCCCGGGCGTGCACCTGATTCCACTGCACCCTGGCTTGCCACGCCCGGGCCGGTCCCTGGGAGCTGGCCCGACTTTAGGACCAGGCCGGGCTGCTGCATCTTTTATGTTTGGGTTAGAGGCGGAGTTTTGAAGAATCCCTCACTCCCCGGTGCTAGGGTCCTTAGCCTATCCTGTATGGGAGCCGCGTCCCGGGCAGGAACTGCACCCCACTCCTAAATGGGTCGGTCCCCATCTCTCCCAGGCAACAAGAGTCTGAACCGCCTAAGGACTTGATTGCGGACCGTACTGAAATTGAGGGCAGGTGGGCCCGGGCGAGTGCCTGAGGCCCCACCCAGCGGTGTTAGGAAAAAGGTTCCTGGGAAGACCCAAGTCTTAGAGACCACGGCTGGTGGAGGGGGCGGGGGTTGGAGAGGTCCAGAGGCTTCTCGGTTTTCTGGATTTAGCAAGATTTCAAAGTAACTGTTGCGTGCTCCCTTCGGCTGCACCTATACTAAAATTGGGACGATACAGATTAGCATGGCCCCTGCGCAAGGATGACACGCAAATTCGTTAAGCGTCCCATATTTTTAGCCGACGCAGACTGGCGTGTCCCAGCCATTTCTGGGCAAGTATCTTTAAGAGCGGCACGACAGAAGAGGTCTCCCTGCCTTTCCAAGGCATCCGCTGTGTGCCAGCCAGCCTCAGGACCTACATACACCTGAACCTCTCAAGCCACTTAGGCAGCTTTGTAACCGCCCCGGAACCCCTCCCAAGCCTTGGACCAAGTAAAAATAAAGCTTTTTTGAAACAGCAATAAATAAATAAATAAAAAAAAGGCAATTTGTTCACTGCAACATTGTAGCCATTTCTGACTCCGCTGTTTTAGAGTCCAGGCCAGTAACCTCACCTGGAGCCCTACGTGCTTTTCTGTTTAGGAGGCAGGCTGCTGGAAGGCCAGTTTAGACAATCACCCCAAATCAGTCAATTTATATACAAGGTTGCTATGGGTGGTGGGGGGAAGGGCTTATAGATGCGTAATTGAGCAAATATTTAACTGGCTTCTCCTGCCAGGGACTTTGCCAGGTGGAGG
Source organism: Meriones unguiculatus (assembly GCF_030254825.1). Lineage (NCBI taxonomy): Eukaryota > Metazoa > Chordata > Mammalia > Rodentia > Muridae > Meriones > Meriones unguiculatus. The sequence goes on from NC_083356.1 coordinate 23,555,593, forward strand.
GGGTGGGGGTGGGGTGGGGTGGGTGTGAGTTGAGTAAGACCTGGCCCCTGGGCCCACGGGCAATTTAGGGGAGAACTGAGACAAATCAGTAGGTGATTCTAGTCTGGAGATAACAGGAACCCCAGAAAGGTACTGTGAGGCATGGGACTACCCTGTGAGTGCTGGCTGGCCTCTTGAAGAGACCTGTGTCCTGGGGAAATCCGAGGGCTTTAAAAACCGACAGCGGTAGACTGAGATACAAAGACAGCTTGTGCTGTGTCCTTCCTCAACAAGCCACGGACAAAGGACTCAAGGAATTCCTAAGCTAAGGGAGCCACTGCTGTCCAGGGCAGGGCAGGGGAAGCCACCACGAGGAAGGAGGACATTTCAGGCTTGGCAAACTGAGGCAAGCACGTGGTGAAGGAAAGCGGGGAGTCATTAAAATCATCGAGGGATTGCTCATGCAGTTTGAGAGCCCGTGTGCCGTGTGGGTGACGCTAGCTTTGCTCCTACACAGAGGTCCTGGTGGGGCAGGTGGGCAAACCCAGGTTCCCCTTAAACCAGCATGAGTGAGTTGTGTTGGGAGGCATTGTCCAGCCCTGAGTGGAGCTGCCAGTCTGAAGGGCTTGAGGTAGGAGAGGAAAGAAGGGACAGGATCCTGGTTTCTTAGTTTTTATTTTCCTCTTCACTTTTTGAACTTTTTAACCCAAGGGTTTGTGGAGAGGCAACTTCTCTCTTGTGGAATGAAGGGTGCATGTTAATCACAGCCTGTCTTTTGCCTGGTCTTGCTCTAGAAAAAAAACAAAACAGGCATCTCTTAGGTCTTTAAAGGAAGAGAAGCACAGTTAAAAAAAATAAAAAATAAAAAACCAAGCAGCATTGTCCCTAGCCTGGTAGGGTATTGCCTGAGTTCTCACTTCCTTTTCTCACTAATCCTTCAATAAAGCACTTACGACAGCCCCTACCAGCTTGACATCTTTATTTCAAAAGGAGAGGAGGGGTTAGCTGTTGTTTTCCTTTTCTTGGAGGGGGAGAAAGCTAAAGCAAGGGGGAAAAAATCCTCGCTTTGACAGTTTCCTCCAAAGCATCATGTTCCAAAAATATTTAGAATAACAAAATCTGTGTGTTCTCTTAATTAAACAAACGTCCTAATTTACTGAGCATAAAACAGCATCTCCCGCCTCAAGGGCAGGAAGTACATTTTCCTTTTGTGCTGCCCCAGAGAATCACTGCCTCTCAGCTTTAACCCTTGATGCTCTGAGCCCTGGGCTCAGGTCCTCTGGTGACAGCAGAGCCCTGGCTGCCTAGGCAGCTGGCTCACAAACTTACGTGGTTGACGTGGTTGTGTTTTTTTTTTTGGTTTGTTTGTTCCATGCTTGCTTTTTTTTTTTTTTTTTAAATAAATAAAAGTGTGTGTGTGTGTGTTTGTGTGTGTGTAAGTGTAAGAGCGACAGAGACTAACTTAGGGGAGTTGGTCTTTCACTTCCACCATGCGGGTCCTTGGGATACAACTCAGACTTGGTGGCTAGTTGGCCCCAGAACCCCATTTCTAAAGTTGGGAAGAGCTGTGATAGGCAGAGTTCAAATCTTAACCCACCCCACTAGCTTTGAGACATTACACGGGTCATCTAACTCCATGAGCCTCAGTTTTCTCATCTGCAACATGGGAATCAACCAGACCTGCTCTGCAGAGCTGGATGCCAGAGCTAGAGGGCGTAATCAATGCGAAGGGCCTGGTGTATAGTGGCTGTGTACATTTTTAATTTTTTTTAATCATGGATTTTACCAGCTTCCCTAGGTGGTTATGTGAGGGTGGAGGGTAGGCCGTTTCCTTGGTTCCCAACTCAGCATTTTTTTCCCACCTCTAAAAAGGGGTGCACCCATCATGTGGTGCTTGTGGTTTCCTGGGGCCCCCCAATGGTGAGGACACAGTGGCCTTAAGGCTCCTCTGCTGATGCTTTTGGGTGTACTTAATGAATGTGGGTCTGATGACTTGCTGCCGAGTTGCCTAGGCAGAAGTTGCTCATGTTGGCTGTGGGTTGTGTGTGTGTGTGAGTGTGTGTGAAACATGGTTTTCCAAGTTCTAGGCGATAGGCAAGGGTGCTGTGGAAAGAACAACACTGGACTTGTGTATCTGAAGACCTGGCTTCCAGCTGTGGTGCTGGTAGGAGGTAGGTTTGACTGTGTCAGGGAGGACCAAGTTCCCTATGAGATGGTAGCGGTTTAAGTGCCTGAAACTATAGTTGCCTTCCTTCCAAATACCTCTGCTTGCCCACTTGAGTGCTTTACAGATGTGGTGTATGTTTGCACACCTTTTTTAGGTAGAGATTTAAAAAATTGTGAGCGCGTGTGTGGGTGTGTGAGTGTGTGATTTTCCCCTTTAGCCGGCGTTACAGGCAGTTGTGAGCTACAGGATGTGGAAGCTGAGAGCCAAACTCCTCCAGTCCTCTGCCAAATCAGTACACACTCTTAACCACTGGGCCATTTCTCCAGCTCCAGGCACACCTCTTTTCCCCAAAGGTTGTTTGACAGCGTCTGTTGAATCGTAGTCCCTTCCACGGTCTAGTTTAGTCTAACTGCGCTCTAGGAATTTAGCCCACAGATAAACTTGACTGTGCCGAAGGAAGTGTCTAAGGATAGTCGATGTGGCATTGTCAGGGAAGAAGGCAGGAAACAAGCTGTCCATTAGAAAGGTCACTGTAATCATGGCCCAGCTGTACAGCGGAAATCCTTGCAGCCCTGAAAAGACAGGCTGATGATCTCTGTGTGCTCACAGGGTCTGTTCTCTGAGGGGGACGAAAGCACAGCTAGATACTGTGTTCAGTGTTCCCGTTTGTGGAGACAGGATCTCGCTGTCTGGGGTCAGGTTCACCCCTGACCGCTTGCACGCTGGCATTGCAGGACTGTGCGCTCACACGTGGCTTAGGCGGAAAGGGCTTAAAAATTGGATGGCGTTCCTCTTCTGGCTTAGAACACTTTGGGTGCTGTTTGCCTCAGTCTCACTAGAGTGACAGATGGACTGTTCTGATCATGATCCCATCATCCACCCCAGCCTGGGAAATGTGGGGGGTGATTATTTTTTCTTTTTTTCAAGATTTATTTATTTTATGTATGAGTGCTCTATCTGCATGTATGCCCAAATGCCAGAAGAGGGCACCAGATCTCCTTATTGATGGTTGTGAGCCACCGTGTAGTTGCTGGGAACTGAACTCCGGACCTCTGGAGGAGCAGACAGTACTCTTATCCACTGAGCTATCTTTCTGCCCCCCCTTTATTTTATTTTATTTTATTTTATTTTATTTTACTTTATTTTATTTTTATTTTTTTTAAAGATTTATTTATTTTATGTATATGAGTGTTCTATCTGCATTTACACCTGCCAGAAGAGGGAATCAGTTCACATTATAGATGGTTGTGAGCCACCATGTGGTTGCTGGGAATTGAACTCATGACCTTTGGAAGAGCAGACAGTGCTCTTAACCACTGAGCCATCTCTCCACCCCCATTTTATTTTATTTTTTGCTATGAGAAAAATAAATTTGCATGGGGTTTTGTTCCTGAGACAAGGTCTCACTATGCAGCCTTGGCTGGCCAGGAGCTCACTGTCAAGACTAGGCTGGCCTAGAATTCAGAAGACATCTGCCTGCCTCTGCCTTTTGTGCTGAGGGTCATAGCATTCAAATGCACACCCCTTTCTGCTCTGCCCAGCAATTGTTCAGACATCTGGTCTGGTTTTTTGGGTTTGTTTTGTTTTTGTTTTTGTTTTTGTTTTTGCTTTAGTGGTGGAAGAGCTCAGGTTTCTGAGGCACTGTGATCACAGGAGAGTGACTTGGGGGGGGACCTTGGTCTCTAGGAAGGGCCGATGTCAGCCTTGGATGCAGTGGGTCCTGCTTCAGCTCCGATCCTTGCACACTGGGGCCCTTTCTCCAGTGAAGCCTGGGGAAGAAAGAGCCGTCCCAGGTTCCGGGCAGGACCTGTCCCCTGCCAGACCGTGTGGAAAGTAAGATTGGCATGAGTCAGCCAAGTGCTCAGTACAGTGAGCCAGCCTCTAAAGTAGGCCTGCCACCGCATGGGCGGGCGGCTAAAGGGGAATCTGATGTGAGTCTCTTTAAAAAGGACCCAAGGTAGGCTTGTGCTAGAGTTAGTCAGGTTCCACTCTGACCAGTTTCCTGAGCCGGAGGTGATTCAGCACTGGGCAGGTGGCTGGAGAAGGAGGCTCCTGCCTGGCCGGGGCCGAGGTCTCCAGCTGTCTTCTTTCTAGCTGATTGTGGCTCAGGAGCTCGCAGTGCGCTCTGGAAGGAAGGCCCTGGTGAAGGGTGAGGTTTCCTGCTGGACAGGTTGGGCTGCAGCGGATCTGCTGCCTAGAGGTACAGGTGGCCGATCTTTTCCATCCCCTGAGTTACTTCCTTGTGGCCTCTCTGATCTCGAGCTCCTTATGGTGATTTGCAGAGGAGAAAACGGGCCTCCCAGAGAGGCCTCTGTGGTCCCCGTGGGCCAGATGCCTGTCTCCATAATGTTTATGTGTTGAAATAGACATAAGCAAATTCCTTGCTTTTATGAGGGTGTCACTGACCAAGAGGACATTTACAGTTTAGAAATTTGACCCTTAGATTTTCTTCTTTTTATTTTTAAGTTTCTCCCTTCTGCATTGCTGGGAATCAGTCACTCCCAAGGCTTAGCTGCTAGGCAACGACTTTGCCATTGAGCGTCTTCCAGAGCTATCCTCCAATTTCTGAATATTGAGTCTAATCATAAACAATGTCCTGATTTAAAACAAAACAAAACAAAACATCACTATCAGTGCTGGATATGGTGGCCCAGACATTTAATCCCAGTACTCAGGAGGCAGAGGCAGGCAGGTCTCTGTGAGTTCCAGGCCAGCCTGGTCTACATATATGGACAGACCCTGTCTTTCAATAAAGAAACCAAACCAAGCCAAAAACTCCCTTTCTGTTGAATTTGCTTAGAATTATGGAATATCTGAACTGAAGGGGTCTTGGGTGGAGTTTTAAAAGAAGTGTTTTTTGTTTTTTTTGTTTTTTGTTTTCCTTTTTTCCCATGTTGATGAGTGACTCAGTCAGGAGAAAGTGCCTTCGAATGGCACCATCCTTGGCTTTCGTGGGCTGGTTAGCCAAGCACAGTCAGCTCCTTTAGCCTTCCCTCAAAACCCTTCTTCCCTCCCCTAAAACATCTTCTCCTTTGAGAGTCAGTAAGCTAAAGAATGGGGGAGGTGTTGAGTTTGTCTGAACTTCTTCCAGTTGGGTGGGGCTGAGAAACTTCCCAAAGCCAAAAGAATAGAAAAGAAAAAAAAAAAAAAAGAAAGAAAAGAAAAGAAAAGAAAGAAATTAGTATCTCTTATGGGGTCCTGCCAAGCAGAAGGGTGGGCTATCCAGAAAGCCACACTGGCACTCAGTCCTCCAGCCAATCTGAATTTCTAGTAACATTGGCTCCAAGTCTCAGGATTTTTTTTTTTTTTTTAATTTCTAACCAAGGCGTTTTGGCTTGGGGCCGACCTTCCTGCTTGCCGCTTACCCCAGTTCACCTGCAGCGTGGCGAGGCCAGCTTTGACATGGTGCGCTCTTCATCTTTGCCCCATCTTCTCCCCCTCTACATGTTTCTGTTGACATCATTTTTCCTCAGAGGGTAGGAACTGCGTGTTCAGTTTTAAGGAGTTTAAACGTACCCCACAGAGCGGCTCCTCAGTAACAAGGTGTGGTGGCGAAGTGATGCAGGAAGGAAGCGGTGGGCAGGATTGCCTGCCAGGGAGGCTTCTGAGGCCAGCCCCTGTGTATCCTCCCGCTCATACAGTGTACGGCCCGCCTTGTTACTCTGATCCGAGCTGGTTAAGCATGAAGAGAAAAGGGTTTACAAAGCAGCAGAGGCACCTCTATGTAGAATGTTTCCTGTGTTTTACGTGAAGTCACTGGGCTGGAGAAGGCAGCTTCCTGTGTGATAAACATGAGGAGCAGGGCAGCAGAACACTGGATGACTTAACCTAACCAGGCCAGAATGGGGAGGGGGAGTTAGGAATCTTAGTGCTCGCTCTACTGTGAGGCCTGGGAAGGAAAGGCTGGTCCCATTCCTTTGTGATCCCTGCCTTAGCATAGGGCCTGGCACCCAGTCAGCTTCGGAGGAATGCTGCCCACTACTGTCTTGCTCCTCATGGTTCTCTCAGCTTGCTTTCTCATAGAGCCCGGGCCCACCTGCCCAGGGTGGCACTACTCCCAGGGAGCTGGCTCCTCCCACATCAAGGGAATGCCCCCCCACACTTGCCTACAGGCCAGTCTGGGTTGGTGGGTGTTCTGTTAGGTGAGCTTCCTTCTTCCTAAAATGACTCCAGCTTGTGTCAAGTTGACAGAAAACTAGCGGCCCCAGGAGGAGGAGGAGACTCGGGATGTTTTGAGTTGAGTCCCAGCTCTGCTAGTGACCGCGATTAGTTTTTATTGAGCACCTGTGTATAACAGTCTATGTGCTGATGAAGTCTTCTCTTGCCCCCAGGAAGTAGAAACACGTTCATTTTGCTCATGAGGTTGCCTTACAGTGATTCAAACTGGGGGGTGGGATGGGGGCTGCTTTGGCCCCTGTGACCTTGCAGACACTCTTCGCTGTGGGTGTCCATGGCCTCTCTCGCAAAGAGGGTGGACTGGCGGTCCCTATTGCTTTCTCCTTCTCCAGCTGGGAGCTCATTGAAGAGCATTGCCATCCCATTGCTGTTGGTTGCTCACTGAGGCCTCCTGTGCCATGGTGTTTATTTCAGCCACTTTTCTCATGAGTGTGGCGTTCAGGGGGCGTGGGGAGGGCAGGTGAGAGGGCCATGGCTGCCAGCAGGAAGTCACAGCCCAGGATGACTTTGTTGGTGTCCACTGGGGACCATGGCTAGAAGCCCACTGCTGATGCCTGTGTACCATGCACTATTGCATTCCTTCCTTTGTCTGTCCACCTGCCCAACCCTTAGTGACTCAGTAACCACACTGGATAACACGGATTTCCCATGTATAAAGATGGACCCCAGGGCCAGGTGTTGGGAGCACAGGTATAGGCAGCGTGATTTCTGGGTTTCTGTTTGTAGGAACTGATGGTCTCCAGCTTATAGAGGGGAGCAGACTTTGAGGAGTCTAAGAAGGCTGCCTGGAGGAGGTGGCACTTGAGCTGATGGCAGAAGTAGAGGACAGGGCATGGCCTGTCCAGGGAGCACGGTTGGGAGCTTACTCAGACATTTGGGTTTGTTTAGGAGTGATTAAGGTTGGGGAAGGCCCTGTGACTGACAGGACTGGTGAAAGGTTCCGAACCGTTCTATAGGCCCTCACCCTTTTAGAGCCAAAGGTAACCTGTGAAGGCGGGGGCCTGTGTGTGTCCTTATACCATTTCCTAGGAAGTAGAGTGCTGTGTACCATTCCCAGGTCATTAACTTCTGGCTGGGTGCTGGGCAGGCTGCCCATGTCCTCTGGTTGGTGGTCAGGCATCATGTCATTGCCAATTGGAGGACTGGAGGTGAGATTTTTCAGAGTATTGAGAAACACCATTGCTATTGGAAACAGTGTAAATCTTAGTAAAGTTAAAAAGAAAAACTAGGAGTCTGTTGTTTACAGCACAAATATGACAATGCTGGCAAGAAGTACCCCAGCATTGGAGTTTCTGGGCTCCCCGCATACATGCGTACACACACATGCACACATGCACCATGCAGAGGAGTGATACTGTGTACCTTGACTTCTTAGGAGTGCTGTAATCTGAAGTTTTTTTTATGTTGCCACATTCTCCACATGGGTGTTTAGTGACCATGCTATGGTCCACTGAGGGGAAGAACTATTGTTTACATTGTCAGAAAGTTCCATGAGTTTTATTGACTTTTAAAATGTATTCACTCGGTGAGTATCTGTTGAGCATCTATTGTAGGTCTTGTCCAGAGATGGTTGCACATCAAGATGCAGGTGTCTGAGATCACTGGGCTGCTCCCTGGGCTCAGATCTGGTCCTAGGAACATAAATGGTCACTGCCTTCTGGTACTGTGGCTTGTGACCTGGGGGTTTGCAGAGGAGATGGGGCCACTGGGTGCCCAGTCCAGTTCATAGAAAGCTGCTAAAACCACTTTGTCATTCATGAGCTGTCAGGAAGCTCCAGAACTGGAGCCAACAGCTGGAAGATCTTTCCAGGCACTGTGGAGGAAGGCTTTCCACCTGCTGTCTCCCAGCTCTGCTGTCTCAGGTGTATTCCAAAGACCTGGGTCAGAAAATCCATCTGGAAGAGGTGAGGGACCAGAACAAGGACCTTGTTCCCAGGGTGGTCACCCTGAGTAGCAAAGAGACTGCTGAGGGTAGGGAGAACGGGAGGGCGAGGAAGGAAGAGGGGGCAGGGCCCCTCTTGATGAGTTTGGGGAGGTTTGGAAAGATCTAGGTAGCTGTCAGGTGGTCCAGGACTCTGTGGAGGTGGAGTAAGAATTGTAGCAATAAGTTGCAACAGTTTGGCTTTGTTGTAAAAAAGAAGTTTCAGAACCCTTGTTGCAGCTTTTGAACTGATCTTTATCTGTTGTGGGGGGAAGTATTTGCACGGCAGCTAGGCATCGGGAAGGTAGCTTGCCTTCATCAGGGAGGGCAGACATTGCGCTTTGCTCTCTGCCTCCTCCTTTCAGTTCCCATTCCAATTCAAGGCTTTCTGAAATGTCTGGTCTTCTTAGAGAGCAGGAGAGGTAACTTTTTTTTTTTTTTTTTTTTTTTGCCAGAAACTTGTTGCCACCTGCCCCACTGGGGAAATGAAGGGTGCTGGGGTGGCCCCAGTAATGCTGACAGTACTCAGACATTGCAAGCTTTGCCTACCTTCTTACGTCCTCTCTGCAGTTTGTATTTGCATCTGGCGTCTTGGGTTTGACGTTTGTTCTCATGGTTCTCAATGCCTTCTTACCCCTCAAAGCAACACAATTCAAGGCTTATTCTAACTTCCTCTTCACACACGGGCTGAAGTTGGTACTAATAAAAGAATACTGAAGGTAAAGCAGCTAGTAAATTATAATGCGCCTAGTTAAGGAGAGACCCTTTTGTGGCACTTTTCAAAAAGATTAGCTTGTATGTATTGCCTGCCACGGTAAGTATGTGTACTGTATGCATGCCTCGTGCCCACCCAGTCCAGAGAGGGCATTTGATCCCTGGAGTTATGGATGGTTGTGGAGTACCATGTGGGTGCTGGAAACTGACTCTGGAGCCTCTGCAAGAGCAGGAGGTGATCTTGATGGCTGACCCACTTGTCCAGTCCCCCCTTTGTATCTTTATTCACTTCCTGTTTACACTGTTTTCCCAGTCCCCCCTCCCCCTTTTAGAATCTTTATCGTTTCCTGTTTTCACTGCTGTTTGATAATTGCAGGCCAAAGATTATCTTTGAGTTTATACTATTTTATGTTATTTACTAACTGTCATATTGGAGCTGGGAGAAGGGAATGTAAGGATTAGAAAGTGAGAGGAGGAAGTGGTACGTGGAGCGGGGTGATGGGGCCGCAGCTGAGTCTGGATCCCAGTGTTTTATCCTGCTGCGTATCGAAGGCTGGATGAGCTTCAGAGGCTGTTCTGGGTTCAGGGGCTGCACCATTGAGTAAATCCTTGGATGCTTCTGCAGTGTGCATGGTAGGGGCGGAGGCAGCAGACAGCGGACGCAGGACCCGGTTCATTGTCTTCAGTCTGCACAGTGGAGAAGACACACGAGAGGGGACTGGAAAAGCTGCAGTGAAGTGCCACAGACTTGCTGGTAGGCAACAGGCAGTTATTCTCTCAGTTCTGGTTGGCTGGAGGTCAAGGTCACAGTGGGGCCACTGGCTTGCAGATGGCTGTCTTCTTGTGTCCTGACATGGTCTTCTTCTGCATATCTGTGTTCCAATCTCTTAGGGGACATCAGTCATTGGATTGAGCCAACGCCAACAACTGTATCTTGACAACCTTTGTTAAGGTGCCATGTCCATCATGGTTCTAAGGTGTCTCTTCAGCATGAACTTGGAGGAGCCCAGTATAGCCCAGACATTTTGACCCTTTTCAGGTCTGGGAGGGTGAGCATCTCCAGGAGCTGCTGCCTTTTTTTTTTTTTTTTTTTTTTGTGAGACAGGGTCTTGCTATGTAGCCTGGCTGGCTGTCCTGGAAATCCTCATATAGATGTGGCCTTGAACCAGAGATACCTGCTTCTGCCTCTGCCTCGCTAGTGCTGGGATTAAAGGTCTTCTCTACCTCAACCTCTACTCCTTCATAGTTTGCTTTGATTTTCATTTTTTTTTCACATGTAAACAGGTCACCCTTATATATCAGATGCTTGTATTCGATGCATAACACTACCAAAATACAGTTATGAAGTAGCAAGAATAATCTCACCACAAGGTGAAGAACTATGCACATTACAGGGTGGCAGCATTAGGAAGGCTGGGAACCACTGGGTTAGTATGTCTTAGCTGGGTATAAGAGAAGGTCATGGGGGGGCTGCAGAGATGGCTCAGAGGCTAAGAGCACTGACTGCTCTTCCCAGGGTCCTGAGTTCAATTCCCAGCAACCACATGGTGGCTCACAACCATCTAGAATAAAAACCTGTTTAAAAAAAAAAAGAGAGAAGGTCATGGAAGGCTAGACTAGATGACGTACGGAACCGTCTCAAACAAAACAACTACCCCTTGCACCTCTCAAACCTGACCCTTTCTTGGGGTTCTGTAGGCCCCTGTAGGGACGAACCCCAAGCAGCAGGTGCCCTAGCCCCCATCCCAATCCTGCCCTCCTTGTCCCCTTTCCACTTCTGATCTGGTCAGGCTGGTCCTTTCAGCACCAGGTGGTTCAGCCTTTCACCCAGTGCTCTCTCCAGATGAGCAAAGTGTAGAAAGGTGGCTCAGAACCACAACTTTAAATCCCTGGGGTTGGCCAGTGCCAAGTGGCCACTATTAAAGTTTCCTTGCTGAGGACTTAGCCAGACTGAGCACCACTCCTACCTCTCCGGGAAGGGCTGGCCTTAGTCTGGTCTTGCCTCGCCCTCAGGCCCCTTATGAAGTCCCTTGCCCGTGGAGGACTGGGAAAACTGGAGAACATGTTTTTACCTGACTAGTCAAACACACATTTAATTTCAGCACCTCTCTTGGCTCCGGTGACCTTGGGTGGGTGTTTGTATTTCTTTGGCCTCTGAGTGCTCACATAAATAGGCCAGGGCTCTGGCTTCTGACCCAATCAATCCCTTTTCTCCGCTTGCAACCTCTTTGACCTTGGGTAAGCTATTGGACCACTGTGTCACAGTTTCTATCTCCTAATCTATGGATTGAAGAAAAGAATACCTAAGGGCATTTTGTTGCTCAGTGAAGCCTTGTTTCTTTTGCATTTTTATTTACATATAGTTTGCCCAGCACAGTGGCAACTTATCTCTTAAATTTTTTTCCTTTACAAAAAAAAATATATATATATATATTTTAAGTGCTGGAGAGATGGCTCAATTGGTAAAGTACTTGCATGAAGAACTGGGTTTGGATCTTGATCAATTACATTAAAAAAAAAAAAAAGGTCAGATATATTGGTGCCTGTCTGTAATTCCAGCCAGAGGAGGCAGAGACAGGAAGGTTCCTGGGGCCTACTCGGGGAACTGTAGTTTCAGTGACAAATTTCTGTTAAAAAAAATAATATGGAGAACTAGAGAGATGGTTCAGTGTTAAGAGCACTGACTGCTCTTCCTGAGGACTCGGGTTTCATTTCCAGCACCCACAAGGCAGCTAACAACTGTCTGTAACTCCTGTTCCAGGGAGGTCCAGTGCCCTCTTCTGTATTCTGTGGAGTACACAGTCGTGCGTGCAGGCAAACATGCAAATAAAACAAGTCAGGTGGAGAGCAGTGGAGGAGGACACCCAGTGCTGACCTCTGCACGCACAGGAGCACACACATAGCACCACACACACACTGACATTTATTTTGAGTGTTACCTTTGTATGTTTTCATTATGACTGTATGAAACGTGAAGTCATATCCAGGTCATCGTGGCTGAGGTCTCCTATGAGGAAGGCTGTCAGGATTAGTGTTCTCGTTTTATAGGGGCATGTTCAGACTCCAAGAACCCGACAACAAGAGAGCTAAGAGTTCCCATGGCCTCTTCCGCCTTCTTGTGTCACCATGGTATGGGCAGTGGTGACAGGGGTTCTGTAGGCCAATGGCTCTTGGGTTCCGACTGCTTACCGAGTTCTTGGTACTGAGTATAAGATCTGGCCTCAGGTGAGCGTGGGCAGGCCAGGGCAGATGTGTGTGGTTAGGAAGGAGGAGATAGTTTTAGCCTGCTTTTTTCAGGGAACGCAGCCTTTTTGCCCCTCTTCCCAGCATGCCTCCTCCTGCGCACCCCCCCCCCCCCAGCATGCTGTTCTGTCTGCCTTCTGCCCACTGCCTGCTGCCTGCACCATTTCCTGTCCCTGTCAGGCTGAGGAGGAGGATGTGGATGTGGAGCCGAGTGCTCAGGAGGAATGCCTCATCCCACACTGTGTGGACCGTGTGCATTCCCCTGCCCCGGCAGCGCTGTGCTGCTCAAGCCACCTCTGTCTTCTCCTCCGAACCCTGGGCTCAGGTGGTGAGTTCCAGGTTCCTCTGGCTGGAACTTCCAACTTGGGTGTCACAGAGAGGCCCTCCTGCTGCTTCTTAGTCGTGTGTCTGGCACGTGAGGATACCCGGGATGCTCTGTCATACACTCTGTAGCATCGTGCACTTGGGGAGCACTGTGTGAAAGCGCCTGAGGCTGCTGTGAGGTGGGCCTCCCTCTCCCCTTGGAAAACCAGTCCTGGGCTTTAATTATCTTTAGGTTGAAATAGCAGAGCGTCCTCCCCCTCCCCGAGTTCCACCCACCCCCTTTCTTCTGGCGCGCAGACAAGAATGTGAAGAATGTGGTCCTCTGTTGTGGACCTGAGTAGAGAGGTCTGGGTGCTGGGGCCATCTGGGTGCCTAGGCCATCTGGACTCCGGGGTGGGACTCAAAGGCTCTTCTGGGTTTTACAGGCTGCTTTGTTAGGCCTACACTGACGGGGACATTCCGGATTGGTTGTGGTTTGTTTAGAGTCATGACAATTCCAGGCTTATTAAATTCCTGTTTATTGTGTGTGGCCCCTTTGAGACAGCTGGGAGGAACTGCAGTAGGGAGATGACCCTCTTCTAGCAGTCTTTCCTTAGAGGAATAAGTTCACAGGGATTGCCAGGAGGAGACTGTGGTGCAGGAAATGTCAGTATGAGACCCGAGAACCAAGGCTGCTGCTTTAGCTGTGGGACAAGGAGACCAGGGTCACCCACGTGCTTTCTTCCTCCCGATCTGCGTCTGCTGCCTTAGTGCATCCAAGGAGGCAGGGTTAGATGCAGGACCCTGAAGCCCGGAATGAGACTGCAGCCTACAGACACCAATAGCAAGCCATGCACCAGTTGTGTCTTTCACAAAACAGGATAGCCATAGAAGTTACCTGCCGGGCGGGGCTGCTGGGTGTAAGGACAGTTGCTCTAGAAGCAGGCAGGATGAAGTTCGCGGCCCTGTGTGCTTTTTGAGGTGGGTTGTAAGGGAGATTCTCAGTGATTAAATAGCTCGTTCGCACTCCCCCACACAGACAGCAGAGACTATCCAGTGCTTGTATCCAGGAACTTCACCTTCTTCATTCATCCCGGCATCTTCTGGGAGCACCTCGGTGCTGGCATCTCTGTGGGCATGTTTGTACGTGCATGTCTGTGAGCACAGATCTGGTACACATGCCTGCGAACCTGTATCTCTGTGTATCAAGGTCTGTATGTCTCTGACCAGATCTGTGCATATACATGTTTGTACATGTCTTTGCGTATCCAGGTCTTTGTGAGTACATGTCTCTCTATACATGAATGTGCCTGAGTATGAGTGTATGTAAAGGTCTGTGGTCTTTGGGTATGTGTCTGTGTGTATGTATCTGTTTGTACAGGTCTCTGTGTGTACATAGCTCTGTCTGTGTCTAGGTCTTTTTATTTTCAGTGTGTATGTATGTTAGCGTGCAATATGCTTGGAGGTGAGAGAAAGCTATGGGAGTTGGCTCTCTCCTTATACTGTGTGGGTTTTGATGATTAAACTCAAGGTGCTAGCCAGGCTTAGTTAGTGACAGGCACTTTGCCCCTGAGCCATCTCATCAGCATGCATCTAGGTCTTTATGTATATATGGGTACACGTGTATGGGGGCTGTGGGTACAGGGCTCAGAACATCCCCAGAACAGGATGGCCAGGCCTGAATGTTCCTAATACTGGGTCCCTGCTTTTTATGTATAAGCTTGGCCAGCTTTGCTCACCTTGAGGAGCCTAGCTGTGTTTCAGGCAAAGGGGCAGTTCTGGTGAAGGACATGGTGAGGTCATTCCTGCCAGCGGGACCCCCTACTCAAGGGCAGCTGGGATTGGCCTGCCGTTAGATAAGAGTACTATGTTACCCACCCTAGGAACTGGGTTTCCCCTCCCCCCTCATGTGTGAGGCAAATAAGGTTTGATCTTACTCTATGGTTCTTACTTTGATCATTCTCCTGAGAGGCAAGAGGCTCTGGAATGCAGCCTGACCACCTCAGAAGAGGGTGTCAGATTCCCAGGCGCTGGGGTTACAGGTGATTGCCCTGTATGGGTGCTTGGAACTGGCCTCTGGGCCTCTGGAAGAATAAGCAAGCATTCTTAACCCCCGAGCCCTTTCTCCAGCCCTTGCTTGTGTTGGGCCCGGCATGGTGGTACACACTTTTTAAATCCCAGCACTCAGGAGGCAGAGGCAGGCAGATCTCAGTGAGTTTGAGCCCAGCCTGGTCTACAAAGCTAGTTTAAGACAGCCAAGGCTACACAGAGAAACCCTGTCTCAAAATAAAAGAAAAGAAAAAGAAAAGGTTTTGGTATGGCCTCGAACTTAGTCCTATTTCTTCCCAAGATCTACGGCTGCAGGTATATATACTACATGCCATCTGCTGCCTTCCTCATTCTTTTCTTTTCTTTTTAAAGATTTATTTATTTACTATGTATACAGATCTCATTCTAGATGGTTATGAGTCACCATGTGGTTTCTGGGTATTGAACTCAGAACCTTTGGAAGAGCAGCCAGTGCTCGTAACCTCTGCGCCATCTCTCCAGCCTAGCCTGATTCTTAAGGAATGCTTCAGAAGGCAGTCCGGTGCCTCTGAGCTTCCTGAGCCCCTTGTTTAAAGGTGAGAGGTCATTGATTTTTGCCTTGGCTCGGTCAAGGTTGTCAGGATCAGGCCATGGGAATACGGTGAAATACATGTGTCTGGTAAGCAGCAGGCTTTGGTTGCTGTTGCTGTCTTCTGATCTGCCAGAGGTTGGAGCCTCCTTTGGCTCTGGACTAGGAGTTCTGCTTGGTCTAACTGAAGGAGGGGCTTGGTCCGGCAGGTGGCTTGGCTAGTATGCTTACCCAGTGACATTTGGGTTGGGTGGGTGTTTTCAGACTGTCAGTTTAGGCTTAGGGTAGATTTTCTTAACCTAGAGACAGGGCTTCTCTGTGAAGCCGTGGCTGACCGGTACTCCCTTTGTAGACCAGGCTGGCCTCCAACTCACAGAGATCTGCCTGCCTCTGCCTCCCCGAGTGCTGGGATTACAGGCGTGTGCCGTTATGACTAGAGAGTCTTTTTTTTTTTTTTTCTACCCATCTCTTAGGATAGATCTTGAAGTGGCTGTTTTGTTTTGTTTTGTTTTTTGAAGTGGCTTTTTAATGGGTGTTACTGGTGTTTCTAGAAATGAAGTAAAGTTCATTCCAGTGAAAAATATCACTACTGGCCATCATTTCATGAAGCTGGTTGGTGTTTGTCAAAAAAAATTCAAAAGTGTGTGTGTGTGTGTGTGTGTGTGCGCACGCACGCAGGTGTGTGTCTGCCTGTGTGTCTATCCACCTGTGGTTTGAGATAAAGAGGAAGAACTAGAGCTCTTTGGATGAGATGCTCTGGGGGCCTCTTACAGCCCTGACCTTGTGGGGTTTCTTCCCACAGGTCTGAGCCGATCTGCTCCCCCAGGCCAGGCTTAGCAAGCCCCGGGGAAGGCCAAATTCTGACTAGAGCTTTTGACAAAATTCTGGGAAAGAACTGCCTTCTTGGAGGGGATTAAAGCATGTTGAGTTGGTTAGGCAGGGTGTGACTTGAAGCCCCTGAAGTGTACAGCGTCTACGACTGACTCATTGTGAGTTCAGCCACGACAGAGGAGGAGCCACACTGTAGGGGGAGGGTTTGCTTGTCTGGGGTGCCACCAAACACTGCCATGTGACCCTGTATCCTCAACAGTAGTTTGGAGTTGGTGCTGTCTGCCAGACCTGCCATGTCCTCCTCACCTCTCTTCTTCTCCTCCAGTCACCTCTGCAGGGCGGTGATTGCCCAGAGGCCCCTGAGTCTCCTGAATTATCAGCTTGCTGAGTCTGATTTCTCCTTTGGCATACTATGTCCCTCCCTTTCAGGGATGGTGCCACGGTCAGAGTTCACTCCAAGTAGTCACTGGATCAGTCTTAGAAACAAAGATTAGTGTATGTCACACCGCTGGCAGTAAAATGGGGGGCTATGGCCACAGTGATCCTCTGTGGCCCCAGAGGTCTATGTGCACTCTGGCCTTTGCTTACACATGTAGTCACGCTGGTATCTGGACAGTGAGGAGTGGCACATGGTGTGGCTATGTGAGTCTGCAAGGCAGAACTCAGGGCTTGCTGGCCAGCCAGTCTAGACAAATGCCAACTCCGGGTTTAGTGAGAGTCTACCAAAAAATAAGGTGGAGTGTAGAGGAAAATACTGGACACTGACCTCTGTCGTCTATACTGTCTCCTCTGTCTCTCTGTCTCTGGCATACTTACACACATGGAGCAAGAGTGAGTGGGAATGGGAGATAGATATTTTACTGGACTTGATCTCTGGAGTTTTGATTCCTTTAGGAAAGGAATCCTCCCCACTTGTGGACAGTTCAGGCCAGGCATTATTCAACACCTACCCTCCTGTGTTGGGCATCTAGGGCCTAGTAGTGACCAGAGTCCCTAGCCCTTCAGGGATAGAAGAATGAGGCTGTTTGGGGAAGTGGCTGTATAATTCAGCTTAAAGAAATTATTTTTTAGGGGCTGGAGTTTGGCTCAGTGCTGATTTGCCTTGTGTGTTGGCTCTGGGTTAGAATTTTCAGCACTACCCATAGATAAAATTAAAAGATAAAACAAGAAAAAATTTATTTAACTGTCAGTAAGAGAGAATATGATGCTGAATTCCTGGTGGGTTTGAGGTTGAGTGGCCTTCAAAACCCATCTGGTTTATTATTTACTTGTTTATAGACAGGACCTTGGTGTGGAACTTGCCATGGAGACCAGCTTCACAGATCTGCCTGCCTCTGCCTTCTGAAGGGCGGCGGGTATTGAAGGCCTGAGCCTGAGCTACCACGAGGCCCAGGGGCGCCTTGTTTTGGCCCTGGGTTGTGCTGCTCAGCAGTCGTGATGTGGGCTTGGAGACTGGCATTCTGCACTTTCCCAGAGACAGTGGCATATAATTAAAAATTTCGAGTATGGTTATTTTTCTTCATTGGTTTTCAGCAAACCATGCTCACATGCTTGAGGGGAGAAAAGCTCTCTCTCAGCAGAACCAAGGGGAAGAAGGAAGGAACCTCACTGTCTGAAGGGCTCTGAGTTGCCCCGGGGCATGTGTGGGCAGCTGCCAGCCAACTGGGAGAAGCTGTCTGTGAGAGGGCACCACCAGTGTACATGTGGGAACAGCCCCACGGGAGAAAGTAACCCCGGAAGTGCTCTGTCAACCTATCCGACCTGAGGATAGGGGGAGGGGACCAGTTGCCCAGCTCTGCTTGGAGGGAATCTCTTCCTGGAATAACTTGCTTCCCTGTAGCTCCTGGACGGCTGAGTGAAAGCTCATTACATGCAGGTGAGACTCCTGTGTGATCTCACTGTGCAAATATTGAACCAATTAAAATTCAAGCCAGAGGCCAATGTAAATGACTTATCTTGCAGCCCCAGCTCTGCCTGCTGCCTGGCTGCCTAACCTGTTGTTGAAGTCCCCCCCTTCCCTCTCCCTCCCTTTCCCTGCCCCTTCTCCCCCTTTCCCTTCTCTGTCCTTTCCTTATCTCCCTCCCTTTGTCCTGGAGGCTTTAGACCCAAGGCCCTAGGTAGGAAGTTAGTTACCTTTGGAATGGTCACTGAGGGCTGCTAAGATCCCAGAAGACACACTCAAGTGTTTTGAAAAGTTTTGGTCTCTTCCACAGCAGTGACCTGTGGACCCTGTCTGTAAAGAAGGGCAGAAGAAACAGTTCTGCACCCCTGAAAATAAACAGAGTAACAGGGGTTCTGGGGCAGGCCTAAGCTGGGCCCCGGAGAATAGGACAGGATAGTTGATATACAGTGTTAGGAAGGGGCTGCTGGGTGAGGACCATACCTGGGTCTTGGAAGGCTCCCAGTCAGCAGGAATGGGGGTTGGGGGGGGGGATACAGCTGGTCTGAGGGTATGATGTGAGGAAAGACAGTCTGGGGAGCCGACACTGGTGTCTAACATAGAGCAAAGAGGAAGGCTTCTATAGAAGGCACTGGGTGATGGGTTGGGCACCAGAGGCGTGGGTGGGCAGTTTGTCCTCAGGGTGGACCACTGTGCTGCTGGGAGTGGTTCATACTGCTTTCTGTCCTGACTGACTTATCCATTCATTCATTCATTTAGACATGGTTGGCATGCTGAGGCCCTGAGCCCGAGACAGCTAACTATCATAATGGAGGACACTCAGTAAGATTATCCTGTAGTTCCTGTGACACGTGCTCCACGGGGCTGTTCCTGACACTCTGCAAACATCTACGTGGAGTCCCCGGGTTGGCCACTTCTTATCCGGGAGGCTATAACTGTAGGACTCCAGGGAGTTGGGGAGGGGGTCAGAAGATAAAATCTGGCAGCTTTAATCTTGTTCTCCTAGTTTTAATCCCCTGCTGTGCCTTCTCTGGAACTGGATCCCCCTTAACTCCCCTACCCTGCCTAAACTGGGAGCCAGATTCCCTGAGTCTTCCACCCTGCCTAAACTGGGAACGTGATTTCTTGAGTCCCCTACTCTGGCCGCACTGGAAGTACCCTCCTTGCCAGGTCTAGGACTTTCCAGCTGCCCACCACCCCCTCCTTGAAGTTTGTAGGGTGAACTCTAAAATACAGAGCTGATGATGTCATCTCCTCCTCCCTCCTGTCCCTAGAATAAGTCCACATTCCTAAATGGCTGATAAGATCCTGTTTAAGCTGGAGCTGGTGATGCCTACAGCCCCTTGTGAATTAACCCCACTTTTAATGCATAGGATAGAATCTATGAAATTCTCATGCCTTAAAGACATGTTCTGGTGTCCTTTGCTGGGCATAGGACTCCATAGGCCACGTGTCTCAGCTTAGAAGAAGGCAGTCAGGCAGGCTTTGGACTGAATTCCTCTGGGTCTTACCCTGTCTGTTCTCCTTATCTGTTGAGCATCAGCTTGGGCCTGGGTTGGAAAACTGCTAATACAAACAGATCCTAGCTGCTTTTGTAAGCAAACAACATTCCTGTGGGGGGCCCACCCGGTGCTCAGCTTCTTCCTTCATCCCTCAACCTGACACCAGTGCTGCCCCAGCGGCTACTGAGGGGCTGCCTCTGAGGCAGAGTGGCCCCTTGGTGGGCCCTCCCTGCAAATAGCCATCGTCCTGGGTGTTTATGCCAGGCCCCTTGTCAGCTTTGTGCTGAACAGCAGCCCCTGTAGACATCTTGCAAGTGTGAAAGCTGAGACCTGGGCTTAGGTAACAAACAGGTGGTCAGTGCCAGGCCAGGCTCAGGTCCAGCTCTGCTGGTACAAGTGCTTGCGCACAGCCGGAGCGCATATCCTGTCAGCATTTCCCAGATGAGCTTGGAGCAGTCTTTTCCCCCACAGGACCTTCCTGAGTGCCAAGTCTAATCCGATGGACTTAGGCAGGCTTCCTTCTGCCTGTATCAGGGCTCTGCAGGAGGATGTGGCAGTGCACACTTCCTCTGAGGGGAGCAGAACCTGGGAGGCACAGGGCCCTTTCGCAGGGAGGAGGGAGAGTCATTCAGGGAGCAGGACAAAGTAGAAGAATGTGAAGAGTCTGTGTGGGAGTGTGAGTTGCAGCTCCTTTAATAGCCCGCCCCCCCCCCACTCTAAATCGAAGTCTGAGGTATTAATAGCTTTCCTGAGTTGTGAGCAGAGGACAGAAAATTATGGAATTCAAGTCTTAGTCTTTTTGGCCCTCCTACCATACCCATTCTATGTGTTTGGTGCGCTCTAAGCATTTATGTGGGATTTAAACAGATGCCCCCACTGTTACAAAGTTCCAAGCTGCTTGAAAGGTGAAAAGCACAGCTCTTCACAGCTCCCTTGTGGCACCCAAAGGTGGCACAGGCTGTGCTTGTCAACATCCTTTCTGGCATATTGGTCTGGTACATTCAACTTTGTCTTGGTATGTTGGGGTACCAGAAGGTTCTAGAAAACAGATAGTGTACTTTATGAAAAGCTATTTTTTTGGGGGGGTCACTAAATTACCTCCACTTCATTTTTTCTTTGCATATTGTAGTCTCAATTATGATTTCCCTTTCTGTTTTGAGTATTTGACAGTCAGTCCACGAATGACTTAGTTTTCCTAAAAATGAACTAGTCCTTGCTCCTTGTTTCAGTATGTCTTGCTCCTCTTTTCTGTACTCTGACCACCTTGCAAAGCTTGGGTGATTTCCTGGCCAATTTTATTCATTCATTCATTTATTCATTCACAAAACTTTAGCTGAGTGCCTGCCCTGGGCCAGCACTATGCTAAACACTGGCATTGAGATGACTGAGACCCAATACGGGTCCTCAGATGAAACTGTAAATAATTACACTTTGGCCAGTTGGTCACTGTGGTGGACATGACCCCACAGAGGGGAGGGACACCTTGCTATATCAGGGAACTGAGATCTGCCGGCTTGCTGCTGCAGAGGACTCAGCCTCTTGAGGTCCTGATCAGATTGGGCCATGCACATGGAGTTGGCATGAAGAGCTGGGAAGGACGGTGGAGAGGGGAGGGTCAGGGCAGCCCCCTCACAAGCTGAGGCTTATTCCCGAGGAGGGTATGGAGTTATCCGTTCTGTTTGAACCTACTCTGCTAATAAAACGGGAGAACGTGTAAGGAGCAATGTGAGCTGGGGAGTCCGAAGCTGGAAAGGAGTTTAGGGATAAGTGTGGGTAAAAAGGGCTTGCTCATCCACTGGAGGGGTTCACAGTGACTGACCTGGGTAGCCAGGTGGACAGAGACCCAGAAAAGGGCATGGGAGGTGGAGAGCTCAGGCAGAGGGCTCGGTAGCTCATTGGAAGGTGCTGAGATGAATCAGAGTGTGGAAGAGAAGCCTGAGTGGGAAGGGAAGTACTCAGCTGGGATCTGGGTACCTCAGGGAGGAAGCCATCAGCTCCCCGGACTAATCCTGATTGGCCCACAGGATTGCCCAGTGAGTCGCATTTGCTGTGGAATTCTCCAGATGGGATGAGTTGGCACCGATATGGAACAACTCCTGCCCTCCTTCCTCCCTCCCCCGTGTTACCCGGACTGTTTGATGCTGGTGAACTTTGCTTGTGAATCACTGTCTGAGCTGCTGTGCTGGAAGTTCTGAGGGAGCTTCGTGCCCTCTAGGGAGGCACGCCGCCTCTTTTGTGTTGCTTTAAAATTAGGATATTTAGAATATTTATTTAGTTATGGGGATTGAACCCGAGACTTGATACACCAGACAAGCTCATCCCCTGGTCCCAAGGGATTAAAGTGCAGACAACCAAGCGACTTCCTTGAAGTGCAGCCTGCTATAAAGAACAGTCCTTTCTTGGTGACTGCCATCCATATTCACGTGTTTGGATCCTAGAATCCTATTAGTCTCAGAAGTTTACTCTCTTTGGATACAGGGTCTTGCTGTGTAACCCTGGTATATTCCTTAGCACTCCAGGATCATAGCCACAGGCCGTCAGGTATGGACCCTGCTAGATGAGGTCCGTGCAGAGACCTGTGAAGTTTTTGTCTCTTTGTCTGCTTTGTTTTTTTGGAGAAGGGTCTCAGTAGGTATTCCTGGCTGGCTTAGAACTTGCTATGTAGACCAGCTCGGCTTTGAATTCATAAAGATCTGCCTACCCCTGCCTTCCAGGTGTTGGGATTAAAGATTCACTATGCCTAGCTCTGTGGAAAAGTTGTTTTTTCTTTTTGTCCTGGGGATTGAATATAGGTCCTCCCACATGCTAAGCAAGTGTGTTCTGCCATTGGGTTCTGTGCCAGCCAGACTCTTGGCACAGAACTCAGCTTGCCTTTCAACTCCCCCATCTTTGCTGATGTCTGGGGGCTTTTTTGGTTGTTACACTGGGGACAGGATGTCCTTGGCATCTAGTTGGCAGAGGCCAGGGGTGCTCCTAAGCATTTTAACAATGCACAGGTCACGCCTGCAAGCATGGTTTGGCTCTAGAAAACCGCCAAGGTAGAAAAATACCACCATAACCAAGCATACCGTTTTTGTTTATGAATCACTGCTGTGTGCAAGCTTTGGCCGCTCCACCTCAGCCTGAGCCACCCCTTCCCCTTTCGCATCAGCAGTCAGCATTGTACCCAGGGCGAAGGGCTTCATAGCTTGCCCTTGAGCCCCCACTGAGCCCTTGTCTCTTCTTCGGCTTCCTTCGCTGAGTCTGCGTTGGAGCGTTGGAGCTGGTTGCTGATGTGGCACTTTCCCTCCACGGTGAGTGCTCCACAGTGAGTGCTCCATGGTGTGCATGCTTTAAGGAGCTTCTGCAGAGCTAACCAACCCGTGCATAGGGAAAGCAGCATGAAGTGGTGTCTGTGTCGTCAGGGCCAACATGGCAAGCAGTTCCGTCCTCAGTCGTCAAATCTGTCTCGTGGGCACCTGCTGCATTTGGATTTTGGGGACCTAGTGACCACAATCGAAGAAAGCCGCTTTCTGTCTGCTCTGTCTGCCCTCCTTCGTCCACATCGGCACCTCAGGGACCTGAGCGTGCGATGTGTCTCTCTTCATTGTAAAACCCCTGTTGTACCTTTGCGGTGACTTTTTATGTGTAGATTCTCAAGTATGTATTTGTTGAAGTAAATGAAGCTCATGGCTTTGAAGTTGTTATAACAGTTACTTTTATAGAACTGTTGTCATTAATGGTGGGATTCAGAAGATAGGGAGATCAAGCTGGACTGTGGCTTCCAGTGTGTGCCCCCCAGCTCTGTAGTGTCCTTGTGGTGGTGACCTGGTAGAAATACTTTAAAGAAGGAAAGATGGATTTGGGGTGCAGGTGCAGGGGTTCTTGGCTGTCTTCTGTTGGCCCTGCCTCTCTGGGCCTGCGGTGAGGCAGAGCAGCATCATGGTAGGTGTGGAGGAAAGCCACTCCCCTCATGGCAGTGAGAAGGCACAGATATGGCAAGCAATGGCCTGAAATGATCTTGGAGGCCACTCCCCTCAGTGAATTGCAGTCGCTGGGCTCCACCTTTGAAAATGACTACCATCTCCCACTAAAGACATCAAATTATAAATCCACCGAGGAGTCCTTGCGATCCAATAGTCCCACCTCTGAGCATTCCTGCCTTGGGGATCTGAACCTTTTTGGGGGACACTGATGTCAAACCATAACACAGAACCTGAGTGGAAGCTGCCAGGTCAGGACTGGAATCTCAGCCTTCTAGGCCATTTTCGACTGCTGAGCCTAACCAGCTACACTTGTCCTCTTACTTTAGCTCTGGCCCTTTCCATTTTCAGTCAGAATCGTGGTGCAAGCGAGGGCAGGGAGCCAGGCCCACAGCTTTGAGGAACACCCTCATGTCTGCTTCACCAGGGCCTTCTCCGTTTGTTTTCGTTCCGTGACTCAGGGGACACTTGCTCAAGTGAAAATGACACAGTGCTTGGAGGCCACACAGGTTAAATTAACCTGGATTTTGAGGCCTGTTGGAGCCTCGTCTCCCTCGTCCGTAAAATAGTTGTGATGAAATAACCCTTATGAAAAGACGCCAGGATGGAGTGGAAATCGAGCACTCATTAACAATCCTGGAGTGCCGAGAGGCTTGATGAGTGTGACAACTTGAGGGTTGCCAGCCTGGAATTTGGCCTTGGAGGATGTTAGACCAGTCTTGGTTGTCTAGGAATGGAAAAAGCTCACAGTGTCTCTACCAGCATAATTCCCATCTTTACTGGGCCAGCAATTTGCTTTCTGAATAAACACACAAATAAGTAAAAAGAGAAGCAGGAGGGGGCCGGGGGAGACAACCTTGTAGATGCTTGGGAAGATGATAGCTAGGGAATTGCATTCTGGGTTAAAAGAAGAAGTTTTTGGTCAACCTCTTTGCTTTCAGTTTCATCATTTCCTGAGAGTCCTGATTTAGCTTCTGGTGTGTCCTGCTCGATTATGGCCTAAAAAGGCAACAGCTTGGGTTTCTGGAGTTGGATGGGCACCCGCAGGAAGCTGCTGGGGAAGGGCGGCCCAACCCGACCCAGTCTCCAGTGGGCCAGAGCTGCTGTGTCCCTTAACTCCTCCAGTGCTGCCTGCCAGGCCCTCTGAGGAGGTACCCAGCCCAGGCCCAGGAGCGTCCCTGGGAGTGCCGGGGCAGGCACTGTTGGCACAGTCACATTCCAGGATACATGTACTCCTTCCCTAAGGGAAGCAGCCCTCTTAGGAGATGGTTAGACCACACATCCCAGGCAAAACGGACCCAGCCCCACACCTCCACTGCAGGAATGGCAAGGCTGGATGGAGGCCTCCCTCACTGCAAGGAGGTCTGTAGGTAATATGGGAAACCAAGTCTCTCAGAAATGGTATTGAAAACTGTTTTGGGGCTAGCCCGGTGGTAGGGTGCTTGCAGGAAGCACTGGTTCAATTCCATTCCAAATAACAAAAAGAAAAGAAAAGGAAAACAAACAAACAAAACAAAACAAAACAAACAAAAAAAAAAACACTAAAACCCCACACCAAACCAAATCCATACTAGCTCTCCTCAGGTACGTCACTTCAAACCAAACCAAACCAGCTTTAGAAAACTATGTGGTCATTGAATGATCCACAGGTTTGAGTCAGCCCTCAGCTCCTGTGACCTAGGAGAGTTGCATCCATCACTTGTAAACGAAGCTTTGGGATAAGCACAAAACCCGGAGGGGAGAGGTCACAGTTCGTAAAGGAGGTGCCAAAAAAGAAAAAAAAAGTGGATCTTTTTTCTCTGCCTATGACAGACCATTGTTTTCATGAGTCAAAATTAGAGAGGACCAGTAAAAAGAGAGAAAATGGGCTTTGTGATATTTTATCCGCATTGATGTTTTGCCCGAATATATGTCTGTGCAGTGTGTGTGCCTGGTAACCCCCAGAGGTCAGAAGAGGGGATTGGACCCCCAGATCTAGTCACCTAGAGGGTTGTGAACCATGTGCATCCTGGGAACCAAACCTTGATCCTCTGCAAGAACAACAAGTGTGCTTAACTGCTAGGCCATCTCTCAAGTTCCCAGAAAACTGATGATCTTTTTATTAAAAATTCTTCAAGAATATGAGTATGCACTCCGCCCCCTTCCCCCAGGTCACACCGAGCTGTGACAGTGACAGCCCCATTCTAGGAGGCAGGTAGGTCTGAGACCACTGCCTGTCTGAGCTGCAGATCCTGCGCAGTGACTCACCCTCTCTGAGCCTGTTCTCTCCCATAAATTGAAGGTAATAAAAGCCACTTTCCAGGGAGACTAACGGCCGTTAGGCGGTTAGCTTGGTAATGGTGGTAGGCACTTGACAACTGCCCCACCTCCTAGCGTAGGGATCTTGTGCAGGGCGGTGGTACATACCCTCAGGCATCTTCACCGCTGTGTAACCCAGGCTGGCCTCTACCTCACGAGCCTCCTGCCTTAGCCTCCCAAGGGCTGAGATGATTACTAGCGCTCAGTGAAACCGTCACCGAGGCACATACTTAGGATTTTAGAGAAGCGCAGTAACAGATGTCTTGTTCTTTACGAGTTGAGTTGTGAAGAAGTTGAGAACCAGCAGCTGATGAAAAGCTGGTTTCTGTGAGTGGAGCAGGGTGGTGGGGAGGCTGTTAGTCTATGGTCAGGTGTCTTTTGGGAGATAGGGAACCACTGGGCATTGCTGTGGCAGATGGAAGATTTGTCCAGTGGCCTGCTCTAACGGGCAGTGCCTAGACCAAGTGCTGGGATGCTGGGGTTCACCCCACAGAAAAGGTGAAAGCTGAAGGCACTGCTCAGCTACCTGTTTCTGCTGACACTGGACCCTAGACTCTCTCCAGAAGTCCTTGCAAGGTAGATGGCCCCTTGTGCAGGGGGTGCAAGGACTGCAGTTTCCTGATGCAGGGTCAGATAAGGAGAGCCACCAGCTGAGGGAGCTGTGGAGGCTGCAGGGTTCCCCAAACTTGCTTCCTTTTGGGAGGGAGTTTGGGAACACCAGGTTTCCAGGAAAACGGCCCCTGGTGGAGTGAGCAGGGAACCCCTGAGTCTAGGTCTGGAAACCATTTAACAAGCCAGAGAAGAAGCTGGGGCAGCCAAAGCCTCCAGTCTCTTTGGCATCCAAGTCCCTGTTGGAATCAGGAAACTTGGAAGCTGAGCAACCCTGGGTTCAAAACTGGGAACTTTGTGGCTTTCCAGAGTAGGATGGCTGAATTTGATCTTACAGAACAGCACTTACTTGTATCCTTTGGGAGCCCTGGAGCAGCTTCTGGTCACTTCCTCTGGTGACTTTAGGCTGAGTGCTTTACACCGGGGTTTCAGATCCTGGTTTTGGTTCACCAAGAGCAACAGCCCCCCAGGTATCCAGCCTGCGCCCCTGGATGTCAGTCACTCCCTTGCTAAACACGGGGAGGCCATATACCAGGACCTGGGGTCCTGAGGCCCTCTGCACAAGCCCCTGGCTTCCCAGAGAACCGTGCTTACAGATGGGGGTCATCAGGTGTGCCTATGCCATTTGTGATTTTGTAGTGAGTGAGTATTAACTTCTTAACTCTATTCTGCAAATGAGCCTGGAAAAGAACAAGATACGGGAGTGCTGGTGTCCTCCTGACCCCATCAGTCACGCCTGTTCCCTTTCTCTTCATGGTGTATTCCAGAGCCTGGCTTCTGTTTTTACTTCTGCCGTTGTGCATTTCTAGTGCATTGCCAGTTTAGCTAATTAGATACCTGGGTGTTTGGAAGTGTTCAGTGGTGTGGTTGCTCCGCCGCCTCAACGGTGGACTGTGGCTGAGTCCGTCTTTGTTGAGACTCTTCCACTCCTCCCTTCCCACGGTCGTTTTGTTAATAGAATTGCTTATGTCCTCACCATAGAGTGGTGCACTTACTTATCCACTTCTAACCAAATCTTGTTTCCTTTCAGCTGTGTAGAGTAGGAAAATCCTGGCAATCGCTCAGTCCGCTTCTGTCGAATTTCCCTGCAAGAGCGTTTTTCAGGAAGAAGTCTTGTGTGGCTCACGTTCTGTCACTGTTCCTCTCTTAGGTCCTGGCCATAAGTCACCATGGCGCAGCAGGCCGCAGACAAGTACCTCTACGTGGATAAAAACTTCATCAACAACCCGCTGGCCCAGGCTGACTGGGCTGCCAAGAAGCTGGTCTGGGTGCCCTCCGACAAGAATGGCTTTGAACCAGCCAGCCTCAAGGAGGAGGTGGGAGAGGAGGCCATCGTGGAGCTGGTGGAGAATGGGAAGAAGGTGAAGGTGAACAAGGATGACATCCAGAAGATGAATCCCCCCAAGTTCTCCAAGGTGGAGGACATGGCGGAGCTCACATGCCTCAACGAAGCCTCGGTGCTGCACAACCTCAAGGAGCGTTACTACTCAGGGCTCATCTATGTGAGTGGCCCCGAGAATGGGGGTGGGGGTGTCTCTACCCCAGGTGCCGGGGCTCCGGCTCCCTGGGCGAGGGGAAAGCTTTAAGGAGTGCCAGGGGACATGCTCACAGCTGTTGTACCTGGGCATCCTGGTGGAATGTTCGTTATCACCCTTTCTGTTCCCTGCTCACCCTGTTTTGGGCCACATGTAGGAAGAACACGCCCCCCACCTGCTGGCCTCTGACCTCAGATTTGTGTGGAGACTTGTGGGTTCAGGCCAACACAGTAACTAATGGAGTACTGCTCTCTCCTGGCTCCCTATTCTTCCCTTACCACCCGGTCAACCCCTACAGCCACCAGTTTGATTCTGTCCCCTTTTGGTATCTCTGCCATTTTTTTCCTTGTAGAATCCTGTTGGTAAAGCCTCCTTCCTAAGGTCTACATGTGGGACAGAGTTGAGCTGCCAAGAGTGGGATGTGACACGCCAACACGTTACTGCTGGTTCCATGCCAGGTCCTACAAAAAAGGAGGCATTGGAGTCGTGAGAGCAGTGTGTGCAGAGGCCCCAAGTACACCAAAGACATGGAGTGTTTTTTTTCTTTTAGGGGGAGGTGGGGGACTTATTTTGCTTTCAGATGGACAGCTTTATCACCACATGGGTGATGTTGAGAGAAGAGCCTTTTCCCAGCCCTTGTTGTGGGTTTATGAGCTTTGAGCTTTACCAGCCCTGTGGTCTCAAGGTTCTTTCTAGTGCCAACCTCAGAGCTATCTTCTTCTTTTTTTTTTCCTTCCTTAACTAGTCTTTGAAAACAGAATGTTACTTTATGAGTGATCAGTTGGAATCCTCAGGATGGGCCAGATGCTGCATCCACCACCCTCCTGAGCTTACGTGTTTCTTTGTCAGGAAGTCCATATCTGAATCTGCCCTAAACAACTTTTAGGCGCCCCATTTGCCAGTCCCCATTTGCCCCATTTGCCGGTCCTGGGGCGTTTTGTCTCTCAGCCTTGGCACTCAAGTTATATTCTCCTTGCCTTTGGCACAGGTGGGCTCTGAAGGAGGTGGACGTTAGAACCACAGCAGAGGTACAATCGTCCATCTTCAGTGACACTCTCCAAACAGCATTCCCATTGTCACCTTGCTTCTGCCAAGGCCAAAGAGGCCTGAAGGCCAGATTTCCTCTTTTTAGTTTGGCTGTTTAGGAAGAAATATAATGTGGTGGCTGTTCTTCCTAAAACAGCCCTTTGTTTGACTACGCTGCTGCAGCCACCATGGTCTTGCTTTCAAGGCCGAGTAACACAGTTCAGAGCCCAAGGGAATGCGATACAGCCCTGTCATTAAAAGGCTTGTGTGCTGAGGGGTCTGAGAGCTCCCGAGGGCCCAGCCATTGATTTTTCTATGAGAGGTCAGGGCAACGTCACATTTCCACAGGGTGCTTCCTACTCCACTGAATGCTGCCACCCCACTCCCCAAAGCCCCCAGTTGGGGTATGGCCACTTGGGATTATACGGAAGTCTCCCAAGTGGGCCAGATCATAGCAAGAGCAGCGCTCTTATCTACCAAATCATATCTCTAGTCCCAAAACCTGGCGTTTTTGATGAGAATGTGCATTAAACAAATTCAAAACTCCTGCCCCTCAGAAGCATCAAACATGAAGTTCAAACTGGGACTTGCAGAAAAGTGAAGGAAGGAAGGAAGGAAGGAAGCCTTGTGTCTGCCTAGATAACAGGGAAGCCACAGTCTCCTTGCCTGGGAGCGGGGCGCTCTCAGCAGCTTTGTGGCTGATGGTACAGTCACGCCACTGTGCCAGTCTGCCCCTCTGGCTCACATGGCACCGTGTAGCCTCACTTTCTCCGTAAAGCATCCAGGTAGCTCCTGACCTCCACCAGGCCTGGACTCTGGCTGCAGCTGTTTAAGTGAAGTTCTTCTACTTGGCCTCTTCCTGCTTTCTCCATCAAAATGAGCTTCTGTTGGGAAACAGGCTGGTCACCTGCCCTCGCCTCTGGCTAGCTGCAGATGGCCTTTCCTTCACACACGGCGGTAATGTTGGCTGTCAGAGCATTTGGTGCTAATCACCATACCCTTGTGAGTGACACTCAGAGCTTCTGTAGGTGGATGTGGTATACAGAAGCCCTGTGGTGTGCCCAGGGCTCCGGTGGTGGGCACTAGCTCTGGGTTTGCTCCTGCCACAGATCATCCCCCAAGTAGCATCCGTAGGGGCTGATCAGGGAAATCCCTGCAGAGACAGAACCGTGGGTGATCAAAAGCCTTTGGTGGCTGGCGAGGCAGGGCTGCAGCCTCCCTCACATCCCATATGTGTACATCAAGGTTCCACACTGTTACTCCAGGAACTTTTGAGCGGCACTTGCCCGGCTTTGTGGGCGGCACAGCCAATTCTGTACCACAGCTGCTCTGTCTTTTCCTCTGGGGGGAGGTGAGGCTTGGGACAGGGGGCGCTTGGGCACAAAGAGCCTCTGTGGCCTGTGAATGGAACAGCTCCCTGGTGTGGCTGCGTGGGAGCAGAGCCACTTGCTCGGGGTTTGCCTCCATGAGTGTTTAGTGTGTTCCTTCCTCCCACCTGAGCTGTGTGCCCCCTTCTCAGGTCTCAGCTGGCTAGTGTTCCTGGCTTGGAGGAATTACTCCAGAGAATTCTTTAGAGCCCTCTGCAATGTCATCTGCCCCTCCAGCTGTCCAAAGGAAGGGTCCTACTTGACCCTCTGTCTTGTTCTGTTTCTGCCAGCTGTTTCAAACATCTGGCTCTGTGGCACACCCTATATGTGGGACCATGTGTCCTTGGCTTTTATTGGGCCAGAGTTCCTAGAGTATGGGCTTTCTCCAAGGCCGAGAACAAAGTCCAAGTGTTTGGAGAACCTGTGATGACCTCATTCTCGTCTGGCCTTCTAGCCTATCCCCACCTGATCGATACCATCTGACATCCACACAGGAGATACCTTGCTCCCTTCTTTTTGCAGCACCCAAGCCCTTGTCACGTTGGACTTTGCTTTGATCTTCCTGGTCCCTTGAGAATAGAGTAGTTGGAAGGAGAATACATGGCGAAGCCTTCTATCCCAGTCTCATAACTCCTTGGGAAGAAGGAAGTCTTTGCAGTTTTACCTGCAGCTAGACCCTCTTGTGAGTGTCCCAAGTTATCTGCTGTCCTAGTGCAGACCAGAGCACCTGGTTAGGAGTGGAGAGCAGACCAGAGCACCTGGTTAGGAGTGGAGAGCAGACCAGAGCACCTGGTTAGGAGTGGAGAGCAGACCAGTGCACTTGGGAAAGCAGCTGACAAGTGTCTGGATGGTGGGCTCCTCTGAGCGTTGTCCTCAGCAAGCTTTTGTTGGCAGTTCCAAGGAGAAAGCTTTTGGGCAGTGCAGGGGGGAAGAGACCTGTCTTCATGCCTGGTTTCTGTGCAAACCTCTGGGTTTAGTCTTGCAGTTTACTAGAGAGAGCACAGATGGACAGGGCTGGATGCATATCACGATCAGCTCCCCAGATTAGCTACCCCTGGATCAGGGGATAGAATTGTACAGTGAAGATGCAGGACGTATAGAATGAGGAAAGCAAAGGATGTTTATAGAGAATTGGCCCTCCAGACCAAGAAGGTTGGCCTTCATCTTCTTGAGGCCTGAGTTTGTTCCCAGTGAGGCTTCATGTCTTGTGACCTTTGACTGTCCCTTAGCAGAGGCAGGGCTAGTTTTGGTGCGGTGCCTAGTTTTGATGCTGAGCCTTGCTCTCCAGCCTTCCCTCCAGCTTGGGGTCTATTTTTCTAAGAACGTAGTGCTGGGGTTACTATCACTGCTTGAAGACACGTCCTCCAAACTGAGTATCCTTGGATGCCCTCGGCAAGGACAGTTCTTATGTGTTGGCTAGGAGTCTGCCATTTGTGTCTGGAAGGAGCAGGGAAATTTATTAGAATTGGTCACAAGGCATTGTGGAGG
Source organism: Meriones unguiculatus (assembly GCF_030254825.1). Taxonomy (NCBI): domain Eukaryota; kingdom Metazoa; phylum Chordata; class Mammalia; order Rodentia; family Muridae; genus Meriones; species Meriones unguiculatus. The sequence continues at coordinate 23,587,231 of NC_083356.1, forward strand.
AAAGAGCCCTGTAGCTCTCCATACATGTATTCGTACTCCTTACCATGCAGTGAGGTGACGACCTTAGCCTTCGGTCTTTCCACAGATAGCAAAGTGGAAGGAGAAGGTTAAGGACCCCCACCCCCTGGCCTGGGAGTTGAACCTTGGGTATCTGACTCCAGGGGCTTCTTGTAAAGGTCAAAGCAGACCTGGAACATTGGGTGTGTTGTCAGTGTCTTGCATTTAAGTGTTGACAGTTTTGAGTGTCTGCCCCTGGAGAAGGCTTTTAGAGGACCCAAAAGTGGCCTTTATGTTTTCTAAAGATTTGCACAGGAATGCACGGCATGGACTAGCTTTTAGCAACTGCAATCTACTTGATGTAGTAGGATGGTGAGCTTTTCCAGTGTTAGAGGGTGAAGTGTGTGGTGTGCGTGTGAATGCAGAATAAGCTGTGTTTCTTTGCAGTTTTCTGGGATACAGTTGAATTCTTCATCTTTGCGCATCTCTTTTACAATGACAGACACATCTCTTATTGTCCTAGGATCTGAGTTTTTTTGTTTCTCAAGACAGTGTTTCTCCATGTAGCCCTGGCTGTCCTGGAAGTCTCTCTGTAGAATCAAGCTGGCCTAAATGCAGAGATCTGCCTGCCTCTGCCTCCTGATTAAAGAGGGATTAAAAGTATGTGCTCCTGGACTGGCTGGAATCTGAGTTTTGTGACTGGATGTCTGTGTGCTTTGGTGTGTGGACCTTGTCTGATGCGCGCTTGTTAGCATTCAAAGCTGGCAGCCACCTGTGCTGAGAGAGTGCTAGCACACCACGCAGCTTCAGCGGGAGCAGGCACACCAGAGAATGCTGTCACCCTCGGCTGCTTTCTGGCCTTGAAAACAGTGGACACGCAGGCACACAGCGGTAGAGTGCTGCCGAGAATCAGACTCGCTAACACATATCCTCTCTGCCGCTTTCTTTAGACCTACTCAGGCCTGTTCTGTGTGGTCATCAATCCTTATAAGAACCTGCCTATCTACTCAGAGGAGATCGTGGAGATGTACAAGGGCAAGAAGAGGCACGAGATGCCGCCCCACATCTACGCCATCACAGACACTGCCTACAGGAGCATGATGCAGGGTGAGTGCTTGGGGCAGTGGCGTGCTTGCCTGGCCTCTCCAGGGGTCCCATCCTTACCCAGTGCCTGGTGATTGCATCATCATCTGAGAGCCAGGGCTAATGGCTATATAAAGGACATATTTTGTATTGATAGAATGCTCTAGAAACTCTAAAGATTAGAAGATTGTTTTCCCACTTTTTCATCTTTCTAAGGGTCACCCACATCAGTTTTTGGATCTGTTCTAGGTTCTTCTCCCAGTTCCTCATTCTCTCCCTTCCGTGCATAGCATTGCTGGCACACAGTTGGTGATAACGCTGGAGTGCTTTTCTTTTTTAGGGCACAGACGTGAAGTCTGCCCCGGTGACTGCACCCCTCCACTTGCCTGTATTCTCTGTCCCGTCACAGTGAAGTGTTTTGGGAGGGTGTCTGTTCACTAATTCCTTCTTCTGGCCACACCCCTTGACCACTTCCTGTCTAGACTGACTGACAGGTCCCCTGTTACCTTTGTCCTTCTGTGTTCTCCTTCTCCCTTCTGCTTCTTCCTTTTCCCTGGTGTGGGGCAGTCTCCCACTCCCTGCCTTTCCTTCACTTGTCTCTGCTCTCTTAGGCTCCCTCCTCCCCTGTCTACTTGGCTGTCTCCATGACTCTCTTGTTTCTGCCTATGGGTGCTCCTCTTATGCTCGTCCTTAGCCCTGGCCTTTCATTCAACAACTGCAGTGGTTTCTGCCATCAGTGCCTGGCTATGTCCCTGATCACTACCAGTCAGTCCATCCTCCACAAGTTGCTAACCTTGGAGCCTAGAACCTAGGCCTCTCACACACTTTCCTGTCAGCAGCCCTTTCCCAAGTCAACCAACGCTTACCTTCGTTTTTTTGGGTTTTTGGGTTCAAAAACAGTGCCTCACTATGTAGCCTAGTATGGTCTTAAACTTAGAATTTCCCTGTCTTGTGCTTCCCCATGCTCGTTCTTTTTCTCAATGTTTCTGATCCTGTTTTCATCCCACTCCCACAGCTGTAGCCTTAGGTCTGGCTTTGCAACGCTTCATACTGTTGACCTCTTAACCTTCATTCTAGCAGAGCCTCTTGGAACGTAGCTAAACCCTGGCATATGTAATTCTAATTCAGACCCAACTCCCAGCAGCACTCTGACCTGTTTTGATAGTTTCTTTTGCATTTGTTTTTCAAGCACTGTAGTCCATCATTCAGTAGTGGTCACGCCCCTGGTGTTAGCTTAGCCCTGGTTTAGTGGTTCAGAATGGCAGTGTGCACCCTTCGCTCTTCCCACAGTGCTATGCAGAAGGTATTTCTTGGTCAGGTTATTAATTAGGCAGGATGTGCAAGTTTGGCCTAGCATTTGGCTTATATTCACGTCTCTCAGAATTCCATATGGAAGCCAGCCCTTTGGTTTTAAAGTAGGATGTCTGTCTGAAAGTGCTAATGAGAGCAGTGTGGTGGGAGAACATTTTGTGATGTTCCAGAGGAGCCTGAGTCTCTGTAGAGGTTATGAGTCACTTTCCCTCGGCTTTCCCCGGCGTGCTGCGAGAAGTGCATTCGGGGTCTTTCCGAGTAGGGCACGCTCTCATTCTCTGCAGGACTTAAGCCAGCCTCCTCTTGTCTGTCATGGGAGAGCGATGGAGTGGCCCCCGCAGCCAGTCATTGGACCTGGACTCTTGGCCTCTCATCAGATAACCTGTAGGGCTCTTTCCCAAGAGAGTTCCCGTTTTCAATTATTCACAAGACGGAAGTTTGGGGAAGGATTCCTGAAAGTCAAACAGGTGGGGTTAAGAGATAAAAAGCATGCCTTGTCCATAGCAGAGCAGCCTCAGCAGGGAAGGAGCTGTCCTGGACCGCGAGGGCAGTGTGGGGCTCTAAAAGCCCTGGGCTTTCTTGGGAATGGTCTGTACAGTTGCTGGGACCTCATGTTTTCTAACCCTCAGCTTGAGAGGCTCCCACGTTGCTTTCTGTTTTTCTTTGGGCTTGCTGAAAATCTTTAGCCCCCATGTGGCCATACTAAGCACATTCTAGGCTGTTGAAAAGTTCTCTGTACCCAGTGGGCCCACAAAGCCTTTAGCGATAGTGTTCTTGGGGTGTGAAGGAAGTTAGTTACACAGCCTACCTGTGTCACTGTGTGTCACTAGGAGAGAGTGTATCCTAAAGGGACCCTGGATCCTTGCCCTAAACCAGGGATTGTAGGTGGAACCTTAGTCTTCAGGCTGTTGGAGCCTGTTCCTCTCTGTTTTGAGGTGAAGCCTTAGGGCTTGCTATCCACCCAGTGGGGGAGGGGGCAAGTTTGCTTTGTTTTTTGCTTCTTAAAAGGTATGGCCAGATGGTTCCTTTTCTGGCCTCCTCTCCACCCTCCCCCAAGAACTAGACAAAAATTTCCTTCCTGAGTTGGTTGTGGCTTATGACATACTAGCATTTATTCTACCAAATAGGGTAGTTGGTGGCTTTGTTTGGGGACTTTTTATGAGACAAGCTTTTTGTCCCATTCCAGGCCCCTTCCTTGTCTTTGAACCCTTTGGTGCTGGGGTTTGCCTTACAGTCTTGGTCACTGCCTGTGGCACTTTAGTTTCATCCTGCTTTGGATGATAGATTATAAGCTACTTTACCTACTTGTCAGATTAAGGCGTTTGAGATACTGTATGATGCATCGTAGTATCCTGGCCTCTTTTCGTTCTTTCTAGCTGTGAACAGAAAAAAATATCCTCAACCACTTTTTTTTTTTAGGGTTCAGACTGTATTGGTTTGACCAAAAATAGCAATTCCGGGGGCGTCATCCACAGACGTGAAAGCCCTCAGCCACTTCTGTTAGATGTTCCCTGATAGACAAAATTGTCCCCAGTTGAAAATTCTACACTGAGCTTTACAGATGGTCAGTCAGTGGCTGTCTGGACCCTGTACTGTCAAGGGTTTGAGACACAATCTCAAAGAGTGCTGGGCTAGACCAGTATTGTCTGCTATGGGCACAGGATAGGGCACTGAAGGGTATGGTGCCCAGCTCAGGCCACACGAACAGGTGATAGGAAATGCTGGCATACCAGAAGGGCTTCTCACTTTCCTGTCACATCCTAAAGACAGATGTGGGGCCATAGTTGCATAACAAGGCAAGCTGCTCCTGCTCCTGCTGCTGCTGCTGCTGCAGGCCAGTTCAGTGGCAGCAGGTGTCAGGTGCCTGGGAACTGAAGGAAGTTGTGGCTGCTGAGGCTGGTATGGCAGCGAAGGCACCGTGGAGGTAGAGCCCACGGGAAACCTGGCCGCTCGGTGTTAATAAGTGGTTGTGCTGCAGCCCAGACGTGCCTGCACAGTTTCGTCTGTTGTTCCAATCTCCAGCCTCGGGTTTAATTAAAGTTGGGCTGGCACGGCCGACTTACCGCTCTACCTCCGGTTCTCCCGTTTGTTGTGTTTCTGCCGTCTTGGCTATCAAGAGACATTTCAGCCTTAGGAGCCAGGTGAGAGCATGAACTTGCGTTCCTGCACACAGCATGAAGGGCGTAGGTGTATCCTGGGTCAGGCACAGGGGCTGCATGTGGAAATCAGGCAGCAGCACCCCTGTGGGCTGGAGGAAGGGTGCTTTTGGCCTGGGGCCTTTGTTGGTATCAGTGAGAGAGTTTGGCTGGAGCTCAGTTATCTACCAATACAGGTAGGAAAGCAGCTGTGCTTCCCAGCGCAGAGTTAGGCCAGGTTCACTCTCTGGGATGCTGGCATTTTAATGAGCTCACAGGTTCGCGGGGGAGGCAGCAGGGTTCGCTTTCATTGCAGGCCTGCCCTTTGTACTGTGCCACCCTCCTTTCCATCTCTTTGCTTCTCTTCAGAAGCTGCCCCGGAAGTGGTCGGTCACTCAATAGTCGCTCCAGTGCCCGGTGAATGACCACATTCCTCTTGGTGGTTGACTGACCTTGCTGGGTAAACAATGGCATTGAGGTTTGTGTGCTACCTTCATATCCAAGCGTGGTCCGCCTGCCCACAGGTGAAGGGATGGGCCCAGGTGTGTTAACTGCTGATGTGTCATGCATCGGCACTGGGAATCTCTTGATTCCCTGAACAAGGAGGGCATGAGTACCGATGCTCTCTTTTCTGGCTAGTCTTTGAAGGAATTCTTTTCAGTCTAGCAGTTAGATGTGTGTGTGTGGGAGAGAGAGAGAGAGAGAGCGCTCCCAGCACCACTGAGTGTCTGCTCAGTTGGTTCCAGGTCTTCTTGAGGAAAAGCCCCCAGCTCACCAGAGGCCAGGAGAGTATTTTAGCTTTTGAGTGGCAGCCTAGGAGCCGGAGCGGTGGGAAGCCACAGATGTGATGACTCCACTTAAGCAGGATTGTGCCGGCCAGGAGGCCTGAGCCCTGCCAGCCTTCTCACAAAGGCCCCACTGTCTGCTGGGGAGGTACGGAGCCAGCCCTGTGCCTGATCGTGTGCCTCAGGAGGCAGAGTGGCTTCCCTGAAGAGGGCCATGCCCCATGTCTGTGTGACATGGTCCTTGCCCAGGACCAGCCTCTTGCTTCCTGTGTGCTGTGCACTGCAGAGCATCTACACATGCAGAGCAGAGGTCCCGCCCAGAGGATTGCTGATTGTGCCCAGACACACTAGGTGACAGTGAGGGTTCCCACATAGAAGTGATGTGCCCGGGAACATTGGGGGCTGCCATGATAGGCATGGGGTTTCTAAACCACTTAGCTACAGCCAAGGGCCTGCTGGGCCTCTCAGCCTGTTGTAGGGAGAAGCGGTTTCTCGGGAAGAATATGGGGTTTGGATGGGATAGAGTAGGACTCTTGCTCTTTCCTTTGCTAATTAGCCTGGCTGAGGGAGCCTTTGATTTCTCTGCCTCTCAAGCTTGACACAACATGGGCAGGCTGAGGAGTTCCAGGAGTGGCTGTAGGGCAGTGCAAGCCTGTGTGGCAGGTACCTGAGGAAGGGGCAATAGGAGACTGAGTACACAGCGCCCATGGGACCTTCCCAGTGCCCAGTCCTGACACTACCCTGCAGCCTATGTACTGCAGGTAAATGAGCAGGTATTCCTTCCAGGGGCTTCTCAGCCTCAGAGCCACAGGCGCAGAACTGACTTCACCCTATCTCCGGAGAGTGGCCTCTGTGGTCTTCCAGCAGAGTGTCATTTGCTCTAGGGTGTCTCTTTCTTCCCTATTGCTGATGGGCCAGTAGAGGCCCTGAGACACACAAGCACCCACCTACTTCTCCATGCTGTTCCCTGGATGGCAGGTCTGCTCCTGAAGTGAGCTACTGTCTTATAAGCCCACCAATTTTATTGTCCTCACATCTAGGCTCTGCTCCCCAAAGAGGAATGTGTGATATACAGGTCCTTTACATATAAAGTTCCCACAGTCTTGACCCGGGGTTCTGGCTCAGGGTTGACTCCCAAGGACCTAAGATGTTTTTAGCATTCAGACAGTACAGCTTGGGGGTGGGGGTGGGGTCATAGTCTGTTCGTAGTCTTGTCTGTCCACCTTCAGCTGGTCCAGAAATACAGTAGTGCCAAGGTGCAGGCTGAAAGGAGAGGTGTGCTGCTGTGTTCCTGTGGCACGCTCTGCTTGGCACCCTCCAGCATACCTCTTACTAGAATGGCAAGGTTGCTAGAGGCCCTGGCATCTTTGAGAGCACCCCTACCCCCATGCTATACTGTCACTGATGCTCCTGAGCTTATCTGGGGGCAGTGGAGTTGTCTTTTGGGTGTCAGCGGTCCCTGAGTCTTGCCTGGGAGTGTCCATATGGCTCCTGTGTGTCCCGTTTTGCTTCTGTCCTATTCTCCTTTTGTTCCTTCCCCAAGAGCACAGCTCTGCAGAGCCATGGCCTGAGGCTCCTTACCCTCTGTCTGGGACCCAGCAAGGCCTCCCTTTCCACTTTGTAGTTTCTTTTCCCCAAGGAGACTTTTAGGAACGAGCAAAGCTGAGAAGCAGATATGGTCAACGTAGGCCAAACAGATGGCATTATTAAAGCAGGCAACCCGTGTACCTGACACAGGACCATGACAAGCAGCCCCCTGAAATGTGCTCTGGAGAAAATTATACAGCAGACAGACCTGTGGGCCTGGAGATGGGGTCCCTCAAGCAGGCACTCACTCAGCTATGGCCTTATGACAGTTCCTCCTGGGAGGTACACTCTCTGAGCCTGGCCATGAGTCAGTTCTAGTAGAGGCCTGCGCCCTTCCTCCTCTACTTCCTGTCTAGCTGATGTCACCCCTGTGCTAGCATTCTCAAGCCTCATAGCCTTTTATGGACAAGAGTCAGCCATAGCTCCTTTCACAGAGGAAGTGAGCCATAGAGTGTGTGTGTGTCTCTCTCTCCCCCACCCCCTTCCCCATATGTGTAGGAACCTAAATGCCTGGGATGAAACACCTGCAGCCAGGCCTCACGCATTCTTCTGAGTTGGCTAGAAACCTGTCCACTCAGGGTGGCCACATCAACTCTGTGACCTCATTCTGTGGCCTCACTCAGCCTTGGGGCTTCTGGGTTTAAAGTCAAGTCAGGGGCGGGAAGAGCTTGACTGCTGAGTGCTTAACTCATGAGAGCCTTTCTTGTGGTTCTGGAATGCTCCGTTGGGAGCCTGGAGATGCTCCAGGGTGGGGGTGGTTAAGGACAGCATCCTGAGTAGGCCTCAGGCATTTATCTCTGCAGGTCTTCAGAGCAGACCCTGCTCATTCCCCGGGGTCAAAGGTAGGGCCGAGGGCTGCGGTGGCACAACCAATGGCTTCCTTTCTAACTGCTCTGGGAGTATGGAGCAGTGGTAGTGAGACTCCTCTCTGCCAGCCACTGCCCACTGCTCAGGGCTGTCAGGATTCTGCCTGAGGAAAGGCTGTGGCTGCTGAGAGTTCTAGAAGCACGGCTCACAGTGCTGCCTCAGCCCACATCCTCTGAGATGGGGCCCTGGGCTGTTGATGGGGTCCTGGGTAGTTCAGAGCCTGTGTGTCAGAATAAGGTTATGTTGCCTGTTAGTGCCCCAAGTCCCAGGGCTTGGGAAAAAAAAGGCATTTCAGATAAACTGTTAGTTCCCATAGGATCAAATAAGGACTTGAGCCAAAACAAATGGCTTCAGCCAGCCTGCAAGTGTCCTCTCAGCTACCGAAATGACAGGGTGAGGCAAGGCTGTTGGCATGAGTGCCAGAGAGGGTCCCTGTCCGAGCACACAGGATGATGGCAGACAGCAGGGTGAACTGGTTCAGGCCCTCCACTTGCTGGGACTTTATGCCATTTTCTGTAAGGGATGATGCTCTGAGGTCAAGAGCAAACCTCAGACAAACTGCTGTGGAAAAAGTTAGACAAAACAGGCAGTCACACCTGCCCTACCTGACTGGTGAGGGCTTCCTTTGGCTAGCCGGGAGGTTGGGTCGTAACCTGAAACATCCAGAAAGTGTTTTAAGGATCGGATTTAAGAGTGTGAGTTACTCTGCGCAGGTGGCTCTGCCATGCTAAGAACCGGGGGCCTTACCCGAGGGGAGGAGGGGCCTCTTGGCAGGTCGTCTTTGTGAACGCAGCGGCTCACCAGAGTCTGACAAAGCAGGTTGGGATTCCTCTGAACTTGAGTTTGGTCCCCATTGATGTCCGTGGAAGTAGAACAGGTGAAGGGGGCAGAGCCAAGGATAGTAGGTAGGCAGACGTGTCATGGTGCGGCTGGCTGTAAGCTTTTGGAGTATGTTCAGGCCTCTGTGTATGTCTGTGTACATATGTACACACACGTGCTGTGGATCTTTTTACACACGAGTACCTGTATCACGTGCCGCTCCGAGCACTGTTTTTCTGCATACGTGCTTGTGCGTGTATGCACCTGTGTGTATGCAAGCATGCTTCCGCGTACATACGGGACCGAGCACAGCTGCTGCATGTGTCTGCTTCTGTGCATGTGTGTGTATGTGTGTTGGCCACCCAGCTTCCTGTTCAGCGGTGAAGTCTCTGACTCCTCCTCACACAGTTCAGGAATTCCAGTCATCCGGGGACTGGGCCTGGACAGCCCTGGGAAACAGTTCCTTCTGGAAGGAACGGAGAATGCTTCCTTTTATGGTAGCACCAGGCCTATTCTGCTCATGCCTCGCCAGCACACGCAGGTACATTCTTGCCTGCTCTGGAGTGGTGACTAAACATGCCCGCCCGCAGCCACAGCTGGGGCCGACCACAGGGAGCCGCTGGGGGAGGGCAGGGCCCCGGATGACAGGAATGCCAGCTCCGGCCTCATGGCTACGCCGCTGTTGGGGAAGAAGGGGTGGAAGCAGTTCTCCTCCAGCCTGTCCCCAGCCACCTTCTGCTTTTTCCTTTTGCCTGATATCCTGCAGAGGCTCTGCTCCTCTCTGCCTCAGTCCTTGCCTGGCAGCCTTGAAGAATGACCGAATGTCTTTGAAAACAGGGCAAGAGGGAGGAAGGTTGCAGGCCGCCTTCTTGACGTCTCCCTGAGCGGTTCTCAGGGAGGTGGGGTGATGTTGGTGTGCAAGGCTATGACGGGGCTCTCCCTTACTCCCATTCTGAGGTGCTATCTTTTGGTTTGTCTTCTGGTTTTTCAGTTACATAGTTCACCCTGGCCTTCAGTCCACAGCACTTGTGCCTCAGTCTCCAAGTTCCTGGCTTGGTGGCTGTTTCTTGGGAGATTAGAATGAAGGCTGCAGCCAAGGGCAGAGGCAGCTGCTGCCTGGGCGGGGTGTGAGGCTTCCTTTTCCTGCTTCCCTCCTGTCAGCCAGGTGACAGAATGGGGACGGCAGCGTGTGCTCGGCCCTATGTGCCGCTGAGATCGGGCCAGCTGGAAAGCTCACCTACAGGAGGGCAGGTGATCTGCCTGGTCAGTCTGTCGTTAGAGGGCTGATTCCATGTCCTGAGGCCAGGCACCCAGAAAGCCATGGGTCATTCTCTCAGCGCCTTGTCGCGTGGGGCCCTCGGCCAGAGTGAGAGCCAGGAGTGCCCTCCGTGAATGGCCAGCCGCCACCAGTGCCCCCTGATTGGCTCCCGTGCCACCGCTGCTCCATCACAGAGATGACAGTGGCCCCGCAGGAGTTTACTGTACTCACGGGGTCAGCGCTAGGTCTGTTTCACGATGGGGGAAGCCAGTGTACCTCTCCGCGTTTCTGATGTTACCAAATAGCCCAATGCTGGGTTCAACTCTTTGACGCTGTAAGGTTTGAGCTCGGCAGACTGTCCTGGAGTGTGGCTGTCTAGCGTAGCTTTCAGAGTGCAGGGCGCTCGCTTCCACTGTCCCCACATGCAAAGGAGGAGCATTCTCATCCCTCCTTGCTGAAGAGGGAAGCTAGGGGAGCAGTTGGAAGTTCCTGGTGGCGAGAGCAGGCCGTCCCAGACACATGCCAGAAGCTTTCATCCACCCCAGCTCCCTTTATCCTGTCATCCTTGTGTACCTTGTATGAGCCAAGCACCATGCGGCCATGTTTGCTTGTGTCCTTTACACAGGTGATGCCTCACGACTTGGAGTAGTGCTTGGGCTTAGTGAAGTCCATTCATTGTCTCTGGCCTTAAACTCTGTGAGGCGGTGTTCCACGCTGGGACCGTCCCATTGCACGCCAGGTCTTGTCATGGTGCCTGCTCTGATTTCTGGCCCCTCAAACAGTATTCCTTGTTTAAATATGGGCAGTATTAGGAGTGCCTGCCAATCACATTTTTTCTAAAATTCATGGGATGGCGTGGGCAGCATGGGTGTGCAGCCAGAGCTAGGGGCGGTCAGCTTCCCAGGACTTTCCACTGCAGATGCCCCTCCTCGGAGGGCTGTCCATAGCCAGCCCAGGTTGGAGGCCTGGAAAGGTCCCTTCAGAGAAGCAGTTCAGTCTTCGTTCCTTATTTTGGCAACTCTTCATGGAGGTGGGAAGAGAGAGGTTTCTTCTTCCCATCCAAGGTAACCTGATGTCCTCTTTGTTGCAGACCGGGAAGACCAGTCCATTCTGTGCACGTAAGTGTTTTCTGAGTGTGTGTGGGGAGGTTGGGCTTGTTCACTGCTCTGATGTTTTTATTTGTGGTGCTAGGGATTGAACTCATCCCTTATTCTTGGGGAGAGAATATTTTTATTTTGTTGAGAGCAGATTGGTAGGTTCATTCCCAGTTCGTCTCCCTCCCCTTCCCCTGAGACAGAACCCAAGACTAGTTAACTTCTGCCGAGTGGTCCCAGTGAGCTTTTCTGTCACAGCTAAGGCCTTTTTGAAAGGCCCTTGCCTCCTCAGGGGAGTGGTACTCAAGTGCGGTTGTGTGGGTGACAGCAAAGGACCACCATAGGCTCTAACACGATCCACCAACTGGCTTTTTCAGAACTGCCAGCGTGCCTCCCGGCTCTGAATGGTGGCCTTCCTTATCAGATTTAGACTGATACTGGCTTCTTTCCATCTTAATAAGGAGGTGGGGGAGTTCATGGAACAGAAACTGCCTCCCAGGGATATTTCAAGGGAACACACATAAGTGCCTTTGGCTCCCAGGTCGACAGCTGCCTCCCCCTGATGTCTAAAACATTTGGCCCTCAAGGCTGCCAAGTGACCAGGTTAGGCAGTGGTTATGAATCGACTTTTGTCTGGCCTCTGGTGGGCCATGGGAAACAGACTGAGAGAAGATTCCAGAGCTTCACATTTGGTTTGCTGTTGCTTTTTCTTTGTGTTGGCTCCCTCACGGGTACCCCACAGAAGGGCAGAGTGATAGACAGCAGCACTGTCTACCAGTGGGGTGAGGACACAACCACATTTTACTGAGGGCTCCCTCAACTCTATTGGCAGGGGTGAGTCTGGAGCAGGCAAGACGGAGAACACCAAGAAAGTCATCCAGTACCTGGCACATGTGGCCTCCTCACACAAGAGCAAGAAGGACCAGGTGAGTGCCTGGTGCCCTGCTGGGCCTTGGCAGAGGGTGGTGAAGGAAGTGGAGGCCCAGCTTTAAATGATGATGCTCTTGGGAATGAAGCAGAGGCCCACCCTCCTTTCCTAGGTAGCAGCTTAGTGGTCTTGGGAGAGGTTGGGTAGTAGCAGGTCCGGTCCATTCTCAGCCTCCAAGCTTTCCAACTTGCTTTGAAGACTGGGGCCATCCCAAGGTTTACTAAGTGGAATGCTTGGCATGTAGCTAATTGCTGCATGTACTCTACCTCCGAGGCTGGGAACAGACAGCCTGAGACGTGGTTCTCAAGCTGATGGAGGCCAGAAGGACTTGGGTTGACCTGCCTTTGAATCTCCGTATCCTTGAGTGAATAAATGCCTCTGGGTGGACAGTCCCCCTCCCTGAGAAAGGACAGTTGGAAAGTCATCTTACCTCCTTTTTTCCCTCCTCCCTTGGTGGATTTTGGTGGAACCCAGCAGTGCCCTGGCTAGGTGAGATGCACGTTTTACTGCACGTTCTGCACCGGGAATGCGTGTTCTGCCATCGTGTGCCCTTGGATTCTCTACATTCTTCTGAGCAGCTTTTCACTCCACACATTGTCACTTTCTGCAGCTAGAACTTTTCTTAGAGGCTCGGCTCACTGATTGTCTTGGGAGGAGGGCTGGGTGTGAAGCACACGGCATTTCCTGACTGGGCCAGCCTCGTCACATGGCTTCTCTCAGACATGCCTGAATTCCAGGTGGGACCAGTCCTGGTCTCGGCATGGTGGGATGCGCACCTGCCTTCCCAGAGTCCCCCATGCCTGGTGGTGTACACTAGTCACAGATGGTCGGCTCCTTGTCTCCCGGCACAAGCTGGGAGAGATGCTGGGAGGTCCCTGATCGGAGCTTCCTGGGGAAAGGATTGGTTAGTGTTGAGCATGGTGGAGGAGCCCCCCACCCCGCTTAGGCTCCCCTGAGTCATCCGGGGTGCCAGTGATGTCACCCCGAGGCCATTGGGGTGCTCTCGTGTCCTCACTGGCTTCACCAGGCTGGTGTTCTATGCACTGTGTTCACTAGTAAGTTGGGGTGTGTCTCTGCATGCATAATGGGTGTAGCTGCACGACATCCGTGTACCGTCTTCTGGAACCAGACCAGAAACAACTCTCCACATGCCAAGCTTCTCGAGACTTTCGGAAACTTTTTCCATGGGGCGTCAGGAATTATATTTAGAAACTAATAAAGTTTCTTTTTCTTTTTCCAACCCCCGTTTTCCATTCTTTATTGGAGACCTATTTTAAAAACAGAGCTGCAAGGTTAGGAGGTCTCTGGCTGTGGTTTTCTGTCTCTGAACTTGGAGTAAAATCTATTTCCCAGCTATTTATTGAATGCTTGGTATGTGCCCGATTTTTAGGAGGTGACACTGGAGTCTCTGCCCTGGAGGACAGGAGACAGGACCCCTTTTGGAGAGCAGTAAAAGGACCCCATCTGCCACGTTAGGTTCCAACTTTAGATGGAGGGCAGGCCTCAGGCCTACAAATAACTGGGGTCTCAGGGCGATAGTGGGAGGAAAGCTGTCAAGACACAGTATGTGGTGGGCACTTGCGCCCGGCTCCTCCTCTGGCTAGAGTGACTGGCCGCCTCAGTCCCTGGTGTTCAGTCACAGCTGAGGCCATTGACCAGAGTAGTTGTTTACCATGCCTGAAGCTGTACTGTGATTCTCCACACTCGGCAGGCTAGTTTTGCAATGAGAGGCCTGTCCCAGCATCTCTGGGAGTGAGCTCTTACCTGCAGTGACTGATTTAACACTCCCCTTTCCCCAAACCAAGTCCACCATACAGGACATGTGGCCTTGGTTAAGTCTGTGGGTTTTCAGAGCTCAACTTACTTAAGACAGGGTGGACTTCTGTAGTTTGAGCAGCAGCCCTGTCTTGTTTTTTTGTTTTTTAAATGTACTAGTTGGAGCCTCCTGTCTGAAAATACCACCCAGGAAAAGCTTTTCAAAAAACTGGACTAGTAATTCCAGACTTAGGCTCAGGCACCAGCACATTTCATATTGTACAGATTTCATTCACAAAAATCTTCTGTGCACCCAGTTGAATGTCCGGAAGACAAACCCTGGCCACTGGCAGCAGGAACGGGCTCTGAAACTGCTCCCACTTGGCTCAGTGACCCCACTTTCCACAGCAGCTGCGTGTGGGTCCAGATAGATGCCTGAGTTCTGCTTCTAAGGCAGGAAGGCAGGCAGAGGCTCTGTCTGAGGGAATAGGAGTGGCCCAGCCATCCTGGCAGCCTGGCCTCTGCTTCGCTAGGAGTGTCACTGGGCAGGGAGCAGTTCCTGGCCAAGTCTGGCGATGTGGGTTGCCTGTGGGCTGACTCCAGGCTGGCCCGAGGCTTATGGGAGGAGCCTGGTGTTTGGTGACTGTTGGCACCTAGTGCACATGTGGAGCCTTCTCTCAGGGCACGGCTGGCCTTGCTGACCCTCTTCTCAGGAGCAAGGCAGAGTGACTCTTCCACTTACCTGGTTGGGCTGTGGAAGCCTCCACAGAAGGAAGGAGGACCCCTGGCTGAGGCAGCAGGAGGAGGATTAGCCTGGTTCACTTGTGGGCTCCAGTGGACTCCAGAACTTCCCTGGTGCCCTGCAGACATTCGGTGTCAGCTGCGGGCGTCATGGGAGGCAGGCTGCTGTACGGCAGACTCCTGGGAGAGCTGCTGCCACCGCTGCCAGGTTGCCCTTCATCCCTCTCAGGGGCCGCTGTTTCCATAAAGCCCTGGCCACTCCCCAGCACTGATGATCAGCATTAACCCTGCTTGGTGGGGTGAAGCCTTTCCCCTCTAGAGGTCGGACGGTTCCAAGGAACAGGGCCCTGTGTCCTCAGCCGGTCTTGGCTGTTGTTGATTGCCACTTGCAGAGTTGGTTTGGCCCGGCAGCACAGATTCCCCTGTGTAGGACAGTGGCAGGGGTAGGGGATATCAAAGTGACTGACAAATGATTAGGGAGAAGTCTTGAGTTTGACCACCAGCATTGCTGACTCCTGACTGGATGATCTTGAGCAGGTTGTCCCTCCTTCCCCAACCTCGGCTCCCTCTCCTGTGAAACAGGGCAGCTCTCTGTCTACCAAAGCACCAGAGGTCCAGGGATGAGATGCACAAGGGTTTCTTCTAGTGTCCAACAAACACTGATAGGATTTGTGAAAATTATTGATAAATATCTGGAGCTTCAAAGTGGCCCTCACCGATCCCATGTATAAATGTCAGGGAAGGTTTGGAGGTAGGTGCCCATAGGGACAGTACTCTGCTCTGGATGGGATAACTTGTCTTTTGTGGACCTGGTGCCTTTCCAAGGAGGGGGCAGAAGGCCAGTGGACACAGGGTGAGGCTGTCCCGGAGAGAGGCTGTGTCTTAATCTCCTCACCCTCAACACTCTTCTAGGCTCAGTTCCCAGAGCTGGTAGCTTCCTGATTTCCCCTCAGGTCAATTTCTGAACCACCTGTTTGCAGAGGCCCAGCAGGAAGGAGGAGGCTAGAGTGGCAGCTACCACGGGCCCTGCAGGCCTCTCTGTTCCTGGAAGGTTGGGCTTAGCAGCCCACACTGCTCCCTGGCCTTCATGAGACTCTGGGTTCTTCCACAGGGGGAGCTGGAGCGGCAGCTGCTGCAGGCCAACCCTATCCTGGAGGCCTTTGGAAACGCCAAGACAGTGAAGAATGACAACTCCTCACGATTCGTGAGTACTGGCTAGTGGTGCTGTGGTTCGTGTGAGAACAGGGGCTGTGCCAATGTTTTGGCACCATAACTTCTCACCTGGTGCTTTCACCCTAAACAAGGATTTCAGTTTGTAGCTTCCTCCTCCAGCTGGTGTACAAGTTCCTGTCAGCATGGCCCTGCCCCTCCCCCTCTTAGTCTGTTGGCTACAACCTCTCTTACAGAAGATGGGAAAAGCCAGTGAGGAAGTAGGGTGTTGTTTATTGGTACCCAGGGTGCCCTACCATACCAATGACCAGTTGGTTCCTGGGGTCAAGTCACACGGGAAGGAGCACTGCCCACAACAGGCCTGTCCCCTCTGCCTTCCCTCCTGCAAGGAACCCACCCCAGGCTGGCCACATTGATTAGCATAGTGCCTCTAAGTCTTCTGGCTCAGCTTTTAAACACAGAGCTTCCGGCCTTCTTCAGCCTTCTGGGTATAGGAGCAGGCCCAGGTGGGGCCCCTTGTTCCCTCTCTCTGAGATTTGTCCCCTCTGTATTTGTCTCCTCAGGGTAAATTCATTCGTATCAACTTTGATGTCAATGGCTACATCGTCGGTGCCAACATTGAGACTTGTATCCTTATGGCTGACTGAATAAGAAATGGGGCATTGGGGGAGTAGCAGCCCTCATGGAAGACAGGCTGCTTCCCAGTTTCAGCACCTTCCCTGCTGGGGCTTGTGTTGCACTGGGACAATATTAAGAAGGCGCTGACCAGAACTGTAACGTGAAGCACGGAGGATAGGTTCCTCTTGGATTAGGAGAGAACTACTGAAAATCAGTAACGGGGTTAGAGTGATAGCCACATGGTGCCTGCTCTTTTGTGTCTCCCTTGCACCATCCTACGGCCTTTGGGGACTGCTCCAGGCTGATGTCACTCGTCAGCAGGGTCCCTTTAGGCAGACATGGCTCCCCCAGTATGTGTACCCACTATTCATCCAGCAGCCTGTCTGAAGGCTGGAGGCAAGGTAGTTGGCTTTTTCCTGCTTTGCTGTTTTACGCCTGCCTGCCTGCCTGCCTGCCTGCCTTCCTTCCTTCCTTCCTTCCGGATGATATTCAGTTCTTTTTGATGGAGAAGGGAGTAAGGCAGAGGGTTGCCTTTCCGCCAGGGTGTGTTGCTCTTTAACATGCTCGAAGATCTTTTGGAGAAATCTCGTGCCATCCGCCAGGCCAAGGAGGAGCGGACCTTCCACATCTTCTACTACCTGCTGTCTGGAGCCGGGGAGCACCTGAAGAGTGAGTCAGCTGGGATGGGCTGTGTGCCACTGAGGTGGGCTGCGTGCCACTGGGGTGTGGAACTATGACTTGGTTTGGGGAAGAGAAACGGGGAGGGCTTCTGTCTTCAGGCGCCTCACCGGCAGACCTTTGGTCTCGGAGCTTTGATGCTCTGCACTGTGTAAGTGCTAGCTGCGCGTGCTGAGTTGGCAGAGAGTGGTCCCGGCCGATCACATCCCCGAGTCTTGAGGTCACAGCATTGCCTGGAGCCTGTGCTTCTCATGCCTCACTGACCCATGCCTCTTTTCCTCCTCACAGCCGACCTCCTATTGGAGCCATACAACAAATACCGCTTCCTGTCCAATGGGCACGTCACCATCCCCGGGCAGCAGGACAAGGACATGTTCCAGGAGACAATGGAGGCCATGAGGATTATGGGCATCCCAGAGGATGAGCAGATGGGTAAGGCCAGGGCCTCCTGTGGTAGAGGTGGTGAGATGGGCTGGCCTGCCCCTGGGGCACTGAGGCAGATGAGGGGCCCCTGGAGAAGAACTTCCTGTTGGCTTTGGTGCCGGGGATCCCTGTGTAGTGGAAGGAAGTCTTTAAGGAATAGGCTTGAGGGTTTGCTCCCGGTGACCCCACAGGCATTTACACAGGCAAGCAAAGGAAACAGCTCTGGCCCCATGATGTGTGGAAGAGGCATCTCTCTTCAGTGATATTTAAACAGATGGGTGTAACTGTGTTCCAATAAAACAGTATCTATGTAAGCAGGCAATGGGCCTTGGGCCAGAACCATGTCCTTACTGGAGGTTTAGAAAGGTTGAACCATGGGCTGGTTGGTGGTGGCGCACATCTTTAATCCCAGCACTTGGGAAGCAGAGGCAGGTGGATCTCAATGAGTTTGATCTATCTACAAAATGAGTTTCAGGACAGCCATGGCTATTACACAGAGAAACCCTATCTCAAAAAACAAAAAACTAACAAACAACCCCCCCCCAAAAAAAAAAAAAAAAAGAAAAGAAAGAAAGAAAAAAAAAAAGGTCAAACATGTTCTCAGTCTTCATGTCTGAACAGTGCTATCAAGCTGAGGTCTGGGAGAGACGGGCCATCCTGAGTAGAGTGAGCCCCCAAGGCAGTAAACTCCCCACTGAGAGATGGAGTGCTGGTATTCCGGCACCCCACCAAGTGCAGTACCCACGCCTAGGCAAGGATCCCTGCGGATGGCTTACCCTTGGTTCCAGCTTTCTCTAACTTGTGTCCACCCTGACCTGTCTCTCCCAAACAAAGGCTTGCTGCGGGTCATCTCAGGAGTTCTTCAGCTTGGCAACATTGTCTTCAAGAAGGAGCGGAACACTGATCAGGCGTCCATGCCAGACAATACAGGTAGCACCAGGCTCTCCCCTGAAGTGTGGGTATGCTTAGGAGAGCGTTGGCAGAAATTCCAAGCCCTCCTCCCCTTAAACTTTGTGTCTTTGGGTGGGTAGCCCCCTGACTTTGGGGGTTTTCTTGAGTTGGATTTCATCATGTTGCTCAGGCTGGCTATGAGCTTGTGGTATCCCGCTGTCCCCTAGTCTCGTGGCTGGGATTACAGCTGTGCGTTATTGTGCCTTCCTCCAGCTGCGTCATTTATACAGATGTAAAATGCACAGCAAGCGTCAGTGAGCTAGGGGACCTTCTCTCCTGGCCTGAGCTTTGCTCATCTGTTTCTGAAGTCAAACCGCCTGTCCTGGTGCTAAAAGCCATTGCTGCTTGCGGGACAGAGTAACCCGAGCCTCGTCCCTGCGCTGGTCAGGATGTGACACCATGTAACTCACCTTGTCAGCCACTGCTGTTTCCTGTTCAAGTTACTGAGTCTGACAGCCTTGTCTTCTCCTACAGCCTGCTAAAAGCATTTCAGCGCGTGTTGTGTGGCTAGTACTGGATCCTTACTGCTGTGCTTTGGGGGGGCCTGCCCCCTTGAAGGTCTAGTTTTGGGTAGACATCTACATCAACACTAGTTTGGGCCAAAAGTATAGTCGCCATGTCCATGGCCTGTGCTGTGGCGAGATTCAGTCAGTGACTGTGCATCTGCCTTTGTACCTTTCTTTGCTTGCAGGCTACAGGCTACCCATGGGCTCAGTTGAACCATTTCTCACTCCTTTCCTTGTTTTTTCAATCTTATCAGCTGCTCAGAAGGTGTCCCATCTCCTGGGGATCAACGTGACTGATTTCACCAGAGGCATCCTTACCCCACGCATCAAGGTGGGGAGAGACTATGTGCAGAAGGCACAGACCAAAGAGCAGGTGTGTTGTTTCTCCTCTGTCACACGACTTGGACATTCTGTGGGGAGATGTTCTCGCAGCTGTGTTGTGCAAGGCCTGTTCCGGGCTGCCAGCCGTGTGAAGATTGTTCACGAGGCTTGTTGTTCAGACCTTAGCATTTCAGAGATCAGGGTGACTCTCCTGGGGACATCAGAGGCTGAGGGACACGCCCCAGGGCACCTTTGGAAAGTGCCACCTTCAGGCCCCTTGGTGATCAAGATGACGCCACATCCTGTCTCTGCTTAAAATGAGGCTCTACTGTTTCTGTGGTTCCCGGTGCCAGCAGTGACCCCATCATCTTTGAGGCTCAGGCCAAGTGGCTGTTTCTCTACCACCTGCTGCCTTGCCACATGTGCTGAGAGACAAGCAGGGGATTTCCTGTCTGTGCCAAGCAAATGTGCTTGTCATTCCTGGGCCTGATGGCCTCAAAGGCCAGACCTCCTCCTCCTCCTCCCATGGCTCCGGTCGTGGGGTTTGATTGAGTCAACTCTTAGAAGATGGCATTGGTCAAGGCTCTTCCTAAAGGAGCCCCCTGGATACCTGGGCGCCTGTGGCTGCTTCTGCATAGGGCCATTGTGGGAAAGACAAGAAGGCTGTTTCAAAAGCCACTGTGTGTAATTGCTGCCAACTGTCTGTGTCCATAATAATTAAGGAGAAACCTTGTGTTCCCCCCCCCCCGCAATTAGAAAATGCTACGCAAACACTTCAGAAAATTCAGCAACAGTGTTTATTGTCTTACCCATGAGGATTATTATTTCCTGCAGATTTATTTCCTTCTTACTTGGTTTCAATTCTGGCTTTTTATTATGGAGGTTTTGAAACATGCAAAACAAGAGAACAATGGAATGACCCCTTTGTGCCTGTCCTGAGGCAACTTAAGCAGATGGCCAGTCTTGGTTAATCTTTACCCTCCTTCCCACCTGTGTTATTTGGGATTTTACTGCTTTTGTAAATATTTTATGCAACTGGTTAATAAAGGTTTTTTGCAAACCGGGTGAGGTGGCGTACACCTGTAATCCCAGCACTTGGGGAGGCAGAGGCAGGCAGATCTCCTGAGTTCGAGGTCAGTCTGGTCTTCAAAGCCAGTCCAGTCCAGTCAATGCTACACAGAGAAACCCCCTTAAACAAGCAAACAAACCCAACGTTCTTCGCAGATATCTGGGTCTGCTGTGCTGTGGGACACAGAGGCGTTCCAGCCATTGGCATTGCTCAGCAGTGAGAATCTGTATGAGGTTTTCCCCATCTTCTGTACTTAGGCTCTCTCTGGGGAAAGCCTCACAGTGAAGTTACTGGGCTCTGACCTCCATGTCTCTGGATGTTGTCCCTAGGCTGACTTTGCCATTGAGGCCTTGGCCAAGGCTACCTATGAGCGGATGTTCCGCTGGCTAGTGCTTCGCATCAACAAAGCTCTGGACAAGACCAAAAGGCAGGGCGCCTCGTTCATTGGGATCCTGGACATCGCCGGCTTCGAGATCTTTGATGTAAGCTCTGGCCTTCACCCCCCATGGCTGACCCCTCGTCTTCTCCGTTGCCATCTTCTTGGGTCCATAAGTGGGTTGTTTTTTTTTTTTTTTGTTTGTTTGTTTGTTTTGTTTTTTTTCTGTCATGGTTGGTCCTGTAGCTGCTCATATTGCCATCTTCTTTGCCTTGGAACACTGTGGGTGTATGTTTTAAGCCAAACAGGAGTATGCTTGTTGCCAGCCAGCAGCTTTAGAGGGTGGGTCTTTCAGGTTAGGCACTCAGAGACTTCATGGGCAGATGCTGCCTGGTCACCTGTTTTCCCAGGCAAGGTTTATACTTTGAGGCCACACATTGTTTATGTCCATGAAGGTTTTGAGATCTAGTAGGAAGAACTAGTGAGATCTTGTATCTGCCGTCCACTGTAGAACTCGGGGAAGCCGAGAACTTAGATTTGGGAAACACGGTCTTCAGTCTTCACTGACTTCTCACTGAGGTGTTATATCTTCTTCACTTGTGGCTTGAGTCTAGTCCACAGCCACAATGGTATCAGCAGTAGATTGATGTAGCCAATCCACAGTCGAGTCACAGAGATCTGCTGCGGTCATTCATATTCATCTGTGTGTCAGTTTTGGAGAGGAAGCCTACAGCTAATCCTTGTTCATGAGGAGCACAGATGTATTTCCATCTCCTGGTGTTTCGATTAAGGTAGTCAGCAAAACACCTTTTCTCGCTAAGTCTCTGTGCATCTCATACCATCATGCAGAGCAAGGCTCTGTCAGCCTGCTAGAGGGTGCCGCCTTCCTCAGAAGACAGACAAAGGCTTCCTGCCGTGGAGTAGGGCACATGTATGGCAGATCCTGGACACTGCTTACAGGCAGTGCCGGGGACTGTCCACAGCATCCCTTCCCAGCGCTCTCCTGCGCTGTGGTCCTGGGCCCTTGGCAGGAGGGACCTCTGTGATGCCTCTTTCTCCCTGCAGCTGAACTCCTTCGAGCAGCTGTGCATCAACTACACCAACGAGAAGCTGCAGCAGCTCTTCAACCACACCATGTTCATCCTGGAGCAAGAGGAGTACCAGCGGGAGGGCATCGAGTGGAACTTCATCGACTTCGGCCTGGACCTGCAGCCCTGCATCGATCTCATCGAGAAGCCCGTAAGAACCACGTTGGTTTGATCCTTGCGCCCCTCCGCAGTGTCCGGCTGTGTGGAACCTAGTTCCTCCTCCCGTCAGTGTTGTCGCCGAAGTGCCTCCCTCGTCAACATCGCCGATTGAAGGGGGATAGGACAGGGGCCGAGCATTCCCTTTTTCCTCAGACTCGGCAGACACTGACCTGTTTGTCTTTAAAAAGCAGCATGCTTCTGTGGACTAAGCTCTTCCCACCCCCACCTGCTACAGCCCAGAACTGTGCAGCCATACACAGAAAACCTAGCTTTTGTCTGCTTGGGCCCAACACAGTCCCACAGCATTTATGACTGTTGAGATAGCTGAAGCGAAAAGGGGCCTTCCTCCTCCTTAAGGCAGGTCATGTTTCTAGCTCTTGCCGGGCGGAGTTTAGGGCACCTGGTTGGGTTTTCTGGGTCTGCGCATTATAACGAAGCCCAACGTTTCCATCTCTGGGTCACCTCCTGACTGTAGTGGACGCTCTGGTTGTAGTGTCCTGGACATGGAGTCACAGAGAAAGTTAGCTTAATCACGAGGCCCAGGAGAGAGTCTGATCGCTTTGGAAACACTGTTAGTGGCAGTGGGATGTGGAACAGGACACATGTTCTTCGGTAATGCTGTCCTTTTGAGCTTTTGTTTTTGTTTTCTCCTTAATTGAATTCGTAGTTGTCAGGAACCCACCTGACTCTGAAGTGTCATACATTTGCTGAGATGTCTTGAGTAACTGTCACCTCTTAGAAGTTCAGTGTCCAGAAGGCTATTGGGTCTCTGGGCCCCTCTTCTAGGAACTGTCTCAGGCCTTTTGGCTCCTCCTTTAAGCAGTGGTGTAGACACTGCGTGGGGGCCAAGGCTTAGGCAGAGGGGCCCTTAGTCCAGGGACAGTCACTTTGGCAGCCACTGCGCACTCCAGATCTGATACTTGGGGGGTGGGGTGGCGGTGGAGCTGTACATTTTGTCATTCTTTTTTTTTTTTTTTTTTTTTTTTTTAGAGATTTTTACTTATTTATTATATATACAGCGTTTTACTTATTACATGTATACCTGCACGCCAGAAGAGGGCATCAGATCTCACCATAGATGGTTGTGAACCACCATGTGGTTGCTGGGAATTGAACTCAGGGCCTTTGGTAGAACAGCCAGTCCTCTTAACCCCTGAGCTATCTCTCCAGCCCCCATTTTGTCATTCTTACTGCAGCTTTGCTAGCGATGGCCACGGCTGCAGACCCGCCACACTGCAATCATCTCTCATCTGTAGCCCAGACTCCAGAAGCGTCGTGAAACAGAATTCTTAACTCAAGTCCTTTTTCTAATGACACTGTTGTCCCCCTCTGGAGAATGCTCCTTCCTCTGTGTGAGAAGCCTGAGGATTCCCACAGCATCCCTAGATTCTCCCGTGGGTGGGCATAGCTCCATATCCTGCTCACCCTGTGCCCGTGCTGCCCTTCCTCCAGGCGGGTCCCCCAGGCATCCTGGCCCTGCTGGACGAGGAGTGCTGGTTTCCTAAAGCCACCGACAAGAGCTTTGTGGAGAAGGTGGTGCAGGAGCAGGGCACCCACCCCAAGTTCCAGAAGCCCAAGCAGCTGAAGGACAAAGCCGATTTCTGCATCATCCACTATGCTGGCAAGGTGAGACAGGAGCTGGCCACTCTCCGCCAGAGCGTAGAAGCAGGGCAGCCTGGGTGGAGGTGTGGCCCAAGCAGCTTTCGGGAATGCACTGGTAACAGCAGTAAGCCATTCAAAGCCCCTTCACACAGGCCTAGCTGTGGCTTTGGAAGCTTGTAGAATATGTTTGGGGTGTCAGGGTTGCGGTGTAATGTGTTTTAGCCGTGGAGGGGCTGTGGCTGTAATCTGGAGCTGAAATGCGAGCCTGATGATTACGAACTGAGTAGCTTTTGGTAAGGGGCTTAAATCTCTCTTGAGTTTCCATCTCCTGAAGGGAGCTCACACGGGTCAGTGCTCCAGGTTAGGGTTTCCGTGCCTCCGGCAGCCCAGTTGTCTTTATTATGGAGACTGGTCTGTGCTCGCTGCAGTGCTGAGCAGCACCTCTGGCTTCTCCCGCAAGAATTGCGGCGGTAGCACCCTCCCACACTGTCCCCAGACATTGCCGTTTGTGTGCTGTTCCAGGGGGAAAGGAGTTGCCCCTGCCATTGTCGTGGGCTGCATTGTCGTGGGTCTGTGATAGAGCTGCCCTTGGCCTTTGGCTGGGATTCATCCCAGTCTGTGTGTCGCTGGGACCTCAGCCTAGCCTAGTCTGTGCTACGAGTGAAGCCTCGCTTTGCTCAGCAGCCTCTGCTCTCCGCAGTCCTCAGTACCAGCTGAAACACGCGGTCTGGACTGAGTTGGCACCTCTTCAATGGTGACCTCGAACCTTTCCGTGCTCTCCTGGCCTGCCCTCTCCTGTGAAGGCTGCTGTGTGCTTCCTAAGACTGTTGAAGCAACTCTCTTAAAACTCCCCAGAAAAATACAGTAAAACCCAAAGCACTATTTACACAACTGCCCACAGAAGGCTTCTTGGCCCTTCGTTCCCTCCCACCTCCCAGCAGTGTCCAGCAACCAGCACAGAAGCTCACAGGACACGTCTCTGGCCCTGTGATGTATCACATGGGAAGAGGGACACTCTGCCTGCCACCCAGGGTCTGAATGATGAAATTAGCTGCTCCATATCTGTGTCCAGGGCAGCTGCTCAGCACCCACTCTGGATTGCCATCTTACAGCCCGTGTGCACAGATCTTAGGACAAAGGACACTCCTTCCTGTTCCTCAGTGGTAGCCCCTGCCATGCAGGCTAGAGACAGGGAGGCCAAGAGGCCAGCTGCTCTGCCTGTATTGTTCTGGAACCTTCTTCAATGAAAGTAGGACTTGTGTTATCAAGCACGTATTTGGAAAAAAGGTTAAAATAATGTATGCATTTATAGAAAACGTGGGTGTTCGGAGGAGACAAGAAAAAGCAGAAATAGCTTGCCTTATGACTACAAAAAAAAATGTCAACATGGAGTATGTTGTGATGCAGACATAAAAAGGATTTGTGCTCACGTTCTTATTACCTTAAAGAAGACGGTGTTCTGAGGCTAGCTGTGACATCATTTTCTCAGCTGTCCCTTGTTGGCTTGTAGTGTTCCTAACGGTTGGCTTCCATTTGCAACCTCAGAGAACATCTTGTTGCCTCTGTCACTTGTCAGCTTGCTTCTTGGGGGTGGCAGTACCAGGTCAGAGGGTGTTCACACAAGGGATCTCTGTGTCCCTGATATCCGGTAGGAGAGTGTGTCCCTAGAGCTCCTCATGATCGGATCTCTGCCTTCCCCAGGTGGATTATAAAGCTGATGAGTGGCTGATGAAGAACATGGACCCTCTGAATGACAACATCGCCACACTGCTTCACCAGTCCTCAGACAAGTTCGTCTCTGAGCTCTGGAAGGATGGTACGCCCTTTGCCCTCCACCCCTGCCTCACACGTGGTAGGCCATCATCCTCCCAGTCTGCAGAGAACCCAGCCACCCTACACAGAGCCTGACACGAGCCTGGTGCTTTTCGTCCTTTGTGACTCTCACAAGGAAGGTCTGTCTAAATTGAAAGGGACAGTTTGCCCTGAGCAGCACCATAGCTGTCTCCTCCAGGGCAAAGGCCCCTTTGGGCTGGCTCTCTGGCCAGGAACCTTCCACAGGTGGCCAACCCCCAGGTGGTCCCAGCCTTTGCCATACAGGTCTGCAGTCCCCAAGCATCCGAGCATTTCTGCCTCTCTTTCTTGGTAGACTGGTTGCTTTGAAGCTGTTCTTTTTCTCTTTCTCATTTTTTTTCCTCTCCTCTGCCTGGGTCTTGCTTTAACCTCTCTGTTGCAGAGATGCAGAACACTCAGAGAGCCTATTTCTATCGCCGCTTTCCCATTCTCCACCTAGAATCAGGTGACTGGCTGCCCAGAGTGTGGTCTCTTGTGTCGCATACCGAGGGCTGTGCACGTTTCTGCTCGTTTCTGTCTTGCTTTCCTTATCCCATGGCTACTCCTGCCTGGCTGTGTTCCCTGTGCTGCCCTGGGCTCCTGCCCTCAGGATGCCTGGCACAGGCCTTTGACAAGAAGCCAGGCTTCTGAGGGACTGTGTTGGGATGAGTTTCACATGTAGGGAAACCATGAAAGCGCTGGCATCCTCCTGAGAGCTCCCGCTAGAGGCTGTGTCTTCTGCTTGGACAGCTGTGTCTTCTGCTTGGACAGCTGCGTGTCTTGCATGAGGGTCAGGTGCAGTGTGTGCTGCTGTGTGTTTAGCTGAAGGGCAGCTGTATGATCCTTCAACAGGTATCCAGAGAGCACTAGCCATGTAGGTCAGCAGCAGGGTACATACAGGGACAGTCGCCATGGAGCCACATCCCCTTCCTCTCTAGGACCAAGTGTTTCCTCCAGCCACTCACCTCCAGGCTTTGGTGGCCAGTAAAATAAGCCCCATGGCAGGTACCAAGGTCAAATGGCTTGCAGCTCCACTGTGGCTTCCATTTTAAGCCCCTTCTTCTTTTCCTTTTTTAGACTGTCCTTATGTAAATACGAGCACTCTGGTGACACAGGCGTCCGAACCAGGCTTTGCCAGAGAGCACATAACCTCCATCTAGTGACAGAAGCCTTCAGAACTCTAGCGCTTGCTCAAAACTGATCTCAGTGGCTCTTTCTTGGCTTTGGTTTCATTTGTTTTTGCTGTTCCCTTGGAGAAAGCAGTTCACTTCAGTGCTCCTGGGTGTGAGCCATACAGATAAGAGCCATGTCTTTTGGGGTTGGTCTGGAGGACGAAGACCCGTGGGCAGCTCCCAAGTACCATATGATACTGTGTAAATGTTCCAGGGAGACCCTTGGGACCACATGGGGCCAGCCCTGGATTTTTGGTTTCCAGTGCTGCCGTGGGCTGTCCTGGTACCTGCTTTAGACATGTCTGCTGGGGGAGAACCATATGTAATAAATCCCCTGATCCTGCCTATGATGGCCAAGCATATCTGGACATCCCAGTGCTTGGCTCCTGGTCTGGTGCTTTGAAGCAAAGGCAGCCATGAACTCGAGATACTAGGACCACAGGAACCTACCTGTGCTAAGCCAGGCTTAACACCTTCCCAGAGTCAGCCTCAGGGAATTCTCTCTGTTCCAAACACATTACCAACTTCATTGATTCTTCCTGAGAGGAGGGGCTTCCAGAGTTGGCGAGGGTAGGGGACATGAGCATAAGGTCATCCCTGGCGATGCCCTAGAGATATGCCTCGGTCCTTTGCTCTCCTGTGCCTCCTGCCCAGGTCAGGTCTGTCCTATACAGAGACCTTTGCACTTCTGAGCCCCAAGCAGAAGGTTCCTGTAGCTCCATACAGACCCTCCTCCTCCTCGTCGTGGCATCTGTCTCTCTTGTGCCCCCTGAGCCCTTGATGTGGCACTGGCACTCACAAGCGTTCTGGTCTTCACAGTGGATCGAATCATTGGCTTGGACCAGGTGGCCGGGATGTCTGAGACGGCACTCCCTGGCGCGTTCAAGACACGGAAGGGCATGTTCCGTACCGTGGGACAGCTGTACAAGGAGCAGCTGGCCAAGCTCATGGCCACCCTGAGGAACACCAACCCCAACTTCGTCCGCTGCATCATTCCCAACCACGAGAAGAAGGTGCGGACACGTGGCCCGGCGGGGCAGGACACAGCTGTTCCCGGGTTACAGCAGTGAGACCATCTAACGCGCTTTCCTCCCCAGGCTGGCAAACTGGACCCACACTTGGTACTGGACCAGCTGCGCTGCAACGGTGTCCTTGAGGGCATCCGTATCTGCCGCCAGGGCTTTCCCAACAGAGTGGTCTTCCAGGAGTTCCGTCAGAGGTGAGCTGGCCTCAGCCCGTTGCTTGGCCCAGGCCACGTGCGGGATGAGCCTCATGTGGTGGACTGCTTCCTGAAGGAACCTTCAGCTTGGGCTGTGGTACCCTCTATGAACACTAGGGTCCTGCCCGCTCTCTATGCACCCTTCCTCTGTGCCCTGTGGGGAGCTGGTTCTTAATTCCAGCGCCATTGCTGACTTTTCTGTTACTGTGATAAGATACCACGAGGGCAACTTTAAGGCAGGAGAGGCTTACTTGTGCCTTTATAGTTTCATAGAAAGAGTCCATGGCTATCAGGGCAGGGAAGTGTGGCCGCAGGCAGGCCGGCCCCTACTGGTGTTGGAAGCTGGGAGCTCCCATCTCGAACTATAGATGGAAAGCAGAGCAAACTCCAAATGACACCAAGCTCTCAAAACCCATCCCCAGTGACACACTTCTTCTCACAAGGCCATGCTAAGCTTCCCGAACAGGGCCACCAGCTGGGGACCTTACATTCAAATGTCTGAGAGTCCTGGAGACATCTCAGGAGTCCAACCCAGCACAACGGCTGACACGAGGAGAGTGTCCCGGAAGGAATGTTGGTGTGCTGGGTTTCATTTCCAGGACTGATGGTTGGCAGGTGTTGTGGCAAAGGGAGCGCCATACGCTTGGCCACTGAAGGGACTTTATGGAACGGAGGGGTGGGGTGGGGACTGCTGCATCTCCCCACTGTCTGTGCTTTCTTTCCTAGTGACTGTTGGGTGCTGATGGTTGCCCTGATGCAGCCATTTATTCCTTAGGCCAATCTCTGGTGTCCAGGGAATCTGTGAGCCTGGCTGTCCCTGGTTCCCAGATGAGGACTGCAGATAACAGGGAGCAAAAGCACAGCCCCTAGCTTATTCCTGGAGTCCAGCATCTTTCCACGTTCACCTGCTTTTCAGCCATTAAGCCAAAGAAAGAGCAGGGTGTGGCCGGGGTGGGTGGGTCTTCGGGAGACTCACTGAGCAGCACCACGTCTCTGCTATACCAGAAGGGCGTACTTAGGTTTTGATGGAGCTCTAGTCCATGCAGAAGGGAAGCATGGATGGAAGACCAGCTTCTCTTTCCTTCCTCAGGTATGAGATCCTCACACCCAACTCCATCCCGAAGGGCTTCATGGATGGGAAGCAGGCGTGTGTGCTCATGGTGAGTCCCACTGCAGTTCCCTGGAGTGGCCACCTTTGGATGTTGGGTGACAGCTGCTCACATGACTAGAGTCCGACGGTCATTTTGACCTGTGGACACCTGTGCTGTGTGGTCTCTGCATGTGTGCTCAGGTTCTGATCATCCTTGGTCCCCCGAGAGGCTAGGCCATAGGAGAGGAGTCTGACTAGAGTTGGTCTGTTCTATTTGGGGAACATTCTGTTGTTTTCTCGGCCTCTTTTCTTTTGGCATTTGTGCTCAGTGTGTCCACTGAGGCAGCCGGGACTGTGAGTGGTCCTGCGGTTAACCCAACATCTGGACTTCCCCGCCTGACACCCTTCTGCCCTGGTTTGATGTGCAGTGCCCACTCTGGGTTGTAATTTAGTGACCAGTGGTCCCAGTGCTCCATAGCCACACTTGGGACTCAGTCTCCGCCTGGGCCTTTTCCTGCGCTTCTTATGCGTCTTATTCCTAGTCTGGCCATTGTGAGTAGCCACTGCTTGTTGGCTTCAAAGAGTCACGGAGGCAGGGCTCCTGGATGAGGAGTTAGAAGAAGGAAACAGAAACCTTAATACTTCTCACAAACAGGGCCCCTTCTTTAATCTTGGTGCCAGTGAATTTCAGTTGCTTCACAGTGAAGCGTGTCCTGGTCAAGCATTTGTGGACTGTGACTTCAGGGTGCAGAGGCAGGAGATAGGCGTGGTCTCAGGAGTCTTTGACAGTCTGGTCTGTTATCGTGCTCCCATTATTCCTACTCACTGTCCTCGAGTCCCATGTTCTCTGGTCTCGAGGCAGAAGGCTCCTAGAGGAGGTATAGCCGCTCTTTGAGGGCCCTTGGGACCACTGGGCAGAGGCAGGCCCTGGCCATTCCTCCTAGTGTACAGAGTGACACAGTCTGCTTTCCTCCCTCTAGATCAAAGCCTTGGAGCTTGACAGCAACCTGTACCGCATCGGCCAGAGCAAAGTGTTCTTCCGGGCAGGCGTGCTAGCCCACCTGGAGGAGGAGAGGGACTTGAAGATCACCGATGTCATCATTGGCTTCCAGGCGTGCTGCAGAGGCTACCTGGCCAGGAAGTAAGTGGCAGAGACCAGCCTGGGGATAGGCCTTAGGCTCCTGCTGGCTCCCTGCTTCCTGGATTTCTCCTGTTGCTACATAGAGATGGCTGTTGTGAAGGAGTCTAGAGGGATAAATGGGAGCCAGTCAACTGAGCGTTGATCTGTCCCAAGTGTCTCCCTACTGTAATCCTCATGTTTTACTATGTAGGGATAACTCCCAGGCCTCTCCGGGCCTGACCTCATGGAGTCTTAGGCTGCACGGAGGCATCCTAGGTCAGAATGTAAAATCAGCAGGTTTATATTCCCCTGCTGCAGGGCGGCAGGCAAAGCATCCTGGTCCTTGACTCTCTGGTCATGCTTCATGTCCCAATATAAGCTCTGAAGACGAGCATGGTTTGTAGTGCTGGGAGAAATGGAGCTTTCCCACACAACACACACCCTACTACCCATGTTCGAAGCACATCACCCATGCTTTGACCCTGTGCACCACCAGCGGCTCAGGCAGGGAGGCATCAGGGATGGATAGCCCAGGCCCACGTCCCTGGGCCCAGATGGCAGTCATGACCAAGGTCACAGTTAGATCTTGCGCTGAGCGGGGTCTGCTTTTTTGTCGTCCTTTATTCCTGTGAGTGCCTCATTGGAGGGCAGTGGCTGGATGTGCTGAGCCCTTGTCCTTCCTTGTGTGTTCAGTGACTCATGAGCCAGTTGTTGGTGTGTGTGTGTGTGTGTGTGTGTGTGTGTGTGTGTGTGTGCGCGCGCACTTTCTCCAATGCTGTTGCTGACCGTGCTCTTCACCTTCAGGGCCTTCGCCAAGAGGCAGCAGCAGCTGACCGCCATGAAGGTCCTACAGAGGAACTGTGCCGCCTACCTCAGGCTGCGCAACTGGCAGTGGTGGAGGCTCTTCACCAAGGTGGGTTCTCCGCAGGCACTCGGCCTCTTCCGATCACGTAGGCTGCCCACGTCACGAGCTTTCTGCAGCTCCAGGCCAGGGCCTAGTCGTATGAACCTAACCCGTTCCTGTCCTGTCCAGAGTATGTGCCAGCAATACCAGTTGTTTGCTGCGGATGGCAATGCCTGGGCTAGGCCACCTTAGAGAGCAGCACCTCTAGGTAAGGGCCTGTCCTACCTGGCCCCATGTGGGAGACATTAGCCTCTTGAGGTGCCCCATGGCAGCTAGCTCCTCGGAAGTTCTGCACCCCCAGTCTCTAAAACTGCCTTTGCAAGTTGGGTGTGGTGGCATGTGCCTTAACCTCAGCCCTCAGGAGACAGAGGCGGGTGGATCTGTGTGTCTACATAGTTAGAACAGCTAGGGACTGCATAGAGACCCTGACTCAAAAAAAAAAAAAAAGTTCCTTTGCAACTTGTTCTGGCTGCTTTAGTTTGTAATGTATTGCATATGTTAAATTCCAAAAAGCGTTAGGAAGAACATAAAACTTCACTCATAGGCCCTTCACTCTGAGCCAGTGCTCTGATGTTTCAGCATTTATTCTCACTTGCCGTAAATCTCAGCTATGTAAACTGTATGCATTCTTACATAGCTAAGCTTTGACTTGTGTACACCGTCTTTCTGTTTAAAATTCCTGTCAGCGTCAGCTCTTGGGAGCCATTCCCTAGAGGATAGTTGGATCTGTGTCTCATTCCTAAATCTGGCACTATAAGCAGTGCTGTCGTGAACATCTTTTATGCACATAGTAGAGATGATTGTCCTGCAGCGTAATTGAGCGAGCGGGTCAGAGGTCTGTGGCGTGTTGTACCAGACTGACCTCTAGGAAGGTTGTACCTGATTGCACCCCCCTCCCCCCAATAGCAGGTCTGTTGAGGGAACTTAGGGCAGCCAGGCTTCACTCTGCCTCTGTCTTTTCTCCCAGGTCAAGCCGGTGCTGAACTCAAAGCGCCATGAGGATGAGCTGTTAGCCAAGGAGGAGGAACTGGTGAAGGTTCGAGAAAAGCATCTGGCTGCGGAGAACAGGCTGACAGAGATGGAGACTATGCAGTCACAGGTAGCTGCCAGAGGCTACAGCCATCAAGCCCAGCTGCTCTCAGTGCTGCTCCCTATTGGCCAGCAGCCGGCAGGCTGGTTTCAGCTTAGGAAAAAAACGGTCCGGTGGGCCGGCAGGCTGGTTTCAGCTTAGGAAAAAAACGGTCCGGTGGGAGAGCAGTAATCAGCATCTTTGTACACCACCCTGGCACATAGACATGTGTTTTAAAGGGAGGGTGCTCAGTGGGGTGGAGATTGAGGTTTTAGCCCCCAACCTGCCATATAACCCTTCTGCCCATTTTATGGGAGTGTGAAGCTCTTGGGGGAAGGTAGAGGATGTTAGGGGCCGTATGGGAGCCTGAGCGCTTCTGGGTGGAAGCAGTTCTCATCCATGTCCTAGGGGGCTGGGAGCCTGAGCCATAAGCACCCACCATAGAGCTGCTTGAAGAGTATATATCAGCTTTCTGTTGCGGTGACAATGTACCTAAGATAAATAACTTGAAAAAGGGAATGAAGAGATTCTGCCTGTGGTCAGTGGCTCTGTTGTTTCTGGACCCTGACTGAAGCAGAACACTGTCACAGAGAGAGTGTGGTGGAGCAGAGCCACTCATTCTTTTGTGTGGCAGATGCAGAGGAAGGAAGGGGCCGGGGCCTCTGTATCCCCTCCCAGGGCATGGCCCAGTGGCCTTCTTGCTTCAACTAGGTCTCTGCTTCTAAAGTTTCCAACAGCTAACAATGCCATCAACTGGCAACCGAGCCTGTAGTGCCTGCCTTGGGGACATTTCCCATCTGAACTACAAGGAGGCCACAGGGAACTTAGCCTTTGCTCGTGTCCTTTGCAGTTGATGGCAGAGAAGCTGCAGCTTCAGGAGCAGCTGCAGGCGGAAACAGAGCTGTGCGCTGAGGCTGAGGAGCTTCGGGCCCGCCTAACAGTGAAGAAGCAGGAGCTGGAGGAGATCTGCCATGACCTGGAGGCCAGGGTAGAGGAGGAGGAGGAGCGCTGCCAGCACCTGCAGGCCGAGAAGAAGAAGATGCAGCAGAACATCCAGGTACCACCTGCTCCTGCCGGACAGGGTGGGGCACACAGGGCTGTTTAAGGGGTTGGCAGCTATGAGCAACCTGTGGCACAGACAGGCACACAGATTGAGTTGACACTTTGTCCGCTTGGGCATCTTGGTGGAGGCTTGCTGTTTGCGAGGATCCCTCACAACGTCAGGTCTCCATCCCCACGAGCTCTACCCAGTTAGACATTGAGGCCATTGAGCTTCTCTCTTTGAAATAGCTGTGCCTCAGCGTGGCCCTCTTTGCGGCACGCCAGCTAAAGCAGCCCTGGTAACAACGTAATGCTACGTCATTTATGTGCCCCACTTCACATACAGGTTCCCCGGGTAGGGGCCAGCCAAGTGTGTGTGTCCTATGCCCTTCTCACGTCGCCTCTTCCTTCAGGAACTTGAAGAGCAGCTGGAGGAGGAGGAGAGCGCCCGGCAGAAGCTGCAGCTGGAGAAGGTGACCACGGAGGCCAAGCTGAAGAAACTGGAGGAGGACCAGATCATCATGGAGGACCAGAACTGCAAACTAGCCAAGGTGGGGCCTGGTGTTCAGGCAGTCCTGGGGAAGGCAGGGCAAAGCCAGGCCAAGACATGCTTGCCTGCCCGTTCACCCGCAGTGCCATGCCTCTGCTCGGCAGTAGGCTGCCTCTCCCAGGGTACACCAGCACCCTGTACACAGGGGTTTTCTCCTGAATGAGGGGGCTGGGGGAGAGGCTTGCCCTGGTGGAGCGCTTCACCAGCCTTTGGGACTGAGGACACACCAGATGGCAGCCTCTTCCGGGTTAGGGGCAGGACCACTTGTCCATTCCCTAAACTAGTTGACACCCAGCAGTCCTTGTTACCTGACCCCAGGGAGGTCTTGGGTGCCTACATTTTTAGTCTCAAAGGATGTGAATTTACCCAGATGTCTCAGGTCAGTAAGTGACCTGTCAGCCACCTCTTTGATTCAGTAAATCCTTATGAACTTGGCTCAGTGTTTAAGGCCCTGCTTTAACCTTGGCTCATACATTTCTGGTCGAGTCCTTTGGAGGAGCTGAAGTGTGTGCTTAGCCAACGCTGAACACTTGATACTCTTCCTCCACCTTCAGGAGAAGAAGCTGCTGGAAGACAGAATAGCTGAATTCACTACCAACCTCATGGAAGAGGAGGAGAAGTCCAAGAGCCTGGCCAAGCTCAAGAACAAGCATGAGGCGATGATCACCGACCTGGAAGGTGAGGCATGCCGGGCACGAGTGTCCTGTCCGCCAGAGTGCGGAGTCGTGCACAGCTCACGGGCAAGCTGGGCCCAGCGCAGTGCTAGGCCGTTGCCTCAAGACAGGGCCATCGGGCTTTAGGGACATAAGTATCTGGCTCTCCTGGGAGTCTGTGCTGCAGACTCATCACTGTATGGGCGGACGGTTGCCTGTGTGAGGAGTGATAAGCATGAAGCTTTGATACCGCATGTGTCAGGCACCGCGGTTTCAGAGGTTGTTGAACCTTTGGCGGCTGTGATGGGAAGAAGCAGCAAACTCCAGGTGCCGCGTCGCCCTGGGCACACAGAGGCCTTGGTAGCTTCAGCTCAGAGCTGGGTGGGACCGAGTGCACGAGCACCTCTAAACCGTCCGTGTGTCCTCCAAGTGCGCAGTGTTTGGTGTCATTTAAGTAATTAAGAGCAGCCAGAGAGCCCGTGGCCACTGAGGGCTCTGTGTCACCTCCTGCCCTCCCTGGCAGAGCGCCTCCGTAGGGAGGAGAAGCAGCGGCAGGAGCTGGAGAAGACCCGCCGCAAGCTGGAGGGAGACTCCACCGACCTCAGCGACCAGATCGCCGAGCTGCAGGCGCAGATCGCAGAGCTCAAGATGCAGCTGGCCAAGAAAGAGGAGGAGTTACAGGCTGCCTTGGCCAGGTGAGGCCCAGCTACTGTGCAGTGGCTCCCCAACCCCTCCTGGTACTGCAGTGAGAATGAGGCAAGACCCGTCTGATCCACAAACAGTGTGGTTCAGGGGTTTAATCCCCCAAAGAGCCATCCACAACCCTTTCTCTCCTCCCTCCCCTTCCCTTCTTCCACCCATTTCCTCTCCCTTTCCTTGGCCACTTCCCCTCTCGGGTCTCCTGCCCCCTGCTCTTTCCTTTCTAGTTCGTTTTGTGGCTATAGGCATATACTAAAAACAATTTCTTTCTTTAATACTTTTTTATATTTATTTATTGGGGGGGCACAAGGATTATGTGCCGTGATACACATGTGGAGGTCGGAGGACATTTTGCCCGAGTCAGTTCTCTTCTTCCATTCTGTGGGCCCCAGGGATTGAACTCAGCCATCAGGTTTGGTTGCAAGCCTACTGAGCCACAATGCCCTGTGTACATTTCCTTTAAGGACTGAACGGAAGGTTGAGATTCCTCATGCCCTGTCCTGCATGTACAGCCCCTCCCTCTCTCCTTCCATCTGCCACAAGCTCTTTTTTTTTTAACATTTATTTTTTTATTTTATGTACATTGGTGTTTTGACTGCACGTATGTCTGTGTAAGGGTGTCGGATCCCCTGGGACAGGAGTTACAGACAGTTATGAGCTACCATGTGGGTGCTGGGAATTGAACCTGGGTCCTCTGGAAGAGCAGTCAGTGCTCTTAACCACTGAGCCATCTCTGCAGCCCCTTAAGAGCTCTTCTTAATCATGTAAATTCATAGCACATCCACATTTTTACTTAGATATAGTCATCATGACCTATGTTTTATTTCTTTGTATCTTTTCAGTAAATGTTTGGATTTTTATATATTTAAGGCCATCTTAATTTAAGAAATGAAATAATTCTATTGTCTAGTTCTCAATTGGTATGTCTCTTTAATATTTATTTTTAAATTATGTGTGTGTGTCTCCGTGTGTCTTTGTGGGGTTCAGAAGAAGGCATCAGATCCTCTGGAACTAGAGTTACAGGCAGTTGTGAGCTACCATGTGGGTGCTGGGAACTGAACTCAGGTCCCTGGAGGAGCAGCCAGTGCTCTTTTTAACCTCCGAGCCATCTCTCCAGCTCCACATGGTATTGCTCCAAACACTCAGGGTGTCTCTGCTCTGCTGAGGTTGATCCTCAGTCCATGCCTGTGACTGCCAGGTGCTGCTTTCGGCTCCACCTTCCTAAGGCTCTTCTGCGCATTTCTGTTCCTTGCCGGTGAGAGCGGCCTCATACTGATGCCACTGACCTCTTTGGCAGAGTGGAGGAAGAAGCTTCCCAGAAGAACATGGCCCTGAAGAAGATTCGAGAACTGGAAGCTCAGATCTCCGAGCTCCAGGAAGACCTGGAGTCTGAGCGAGCCTCCAGGAACAAAGCTGAGAAGCAGAAACGGGATCTTGGAGAAGAGCTGGAGGCACTGAAGACAGAGCTGGAGGACACTCTGGACTCCACAGCTGCCCAGCAGGAACTGAGGTGTGCTACCTGGCATGTCGATGGGGAGGGCTGGCCAAGGTGCAGTCCTCTGCGTGCACGCGCGCGCGCGCGCGCACACACACACAGACACACACACACACGCACACACACACGCACGCACACACACACTGGTTTGACTGTGCATGAATCAGGGAGCATGCATGTTCAGGGTTCCTCCACTGGGTAGAAGCCTTGCTGAAGAGCCTGGTGAGACAGGGTGGACCCCAGGGCTGCAGAGGCACAAGTCTCTGCAGTGTGCACGCTAGGTTGGGCTGGAGGGAGGAAGATGAAGGAAAGAGGACAGTGATAGGGAGACTTTGGGAGTCTGTCCGTGGTGGCTCACACCTGTAATCCAGCACTTGAGAGATGGAGGCAGAAGCGTCAGGAATTCAGGTCACTCTTGGCTACACAGCGAGTTTAAGGCCAGCATCACAATGTGAGAACTTGTCTTTAAAAACTAGGGGAGAGAGAAGCTATGTGAAGTGGCTCTGCCCCTTTCAGGCTTCTGCCGTCAGAGATGAGCCACGGGACAGCATCACCCCGAGAGATGCTTGGCCTTCACTCTGAGCTTGTTTTCTGTCTAGGTCGAAACGTGAACAGGAAGTGAGCATTCTAAAGAAGACTCTCGAGGACGAGGCCAAGACCCACGAGGCCCAGATCCAGGAGATGAGGCAGAAGCACTCGCAGGCTGTGGAGGAGCTGGCTGAGCAGTTGGAGCAGACTAAGCGGGTACGGGAAGTCTGGGGAAGGTGGCCCGTGCCTGCGGAGGGACCAGATGGGTCTTGCTGCATCTAAACCACTGCAGAGGAGAGTGGAGGGTGCAGTGTCAGGCTGCCCCGCACCCGAGGCCTGGCCCAGCTTTGTCAGAATGAGCTGGGCAAATGAGTTCCTTGATGCCGCAGTTTCTCTGTCAGTAAATGGTGGCTGGTCTGTCTTGTGATTACCTGAGGTTGAATTAATCACTTTATAAAGGGTCTGGATGGCTGATGCTTCATCAATGAAGCATGTTTATCTGTAAAGCCCTACCTGACCAGAAAACTCAAGGAACGGACATGAGCTTGACCTGAACCAAAGGGGGCCTTAGTGGTCTCTTCTGACTGTGAGATCCTTTCTTACACACTCCCGGCTAATGTTCAGCTGGCGTCTTACTGGGAAAGCCTGGTGTTGTCTGTCCAGGTGATTGATAGCTGGCTGCTCCTTCCAGACAAATTTTGCCTCTTTGGCTTCTAGCTCATGTCACGATCTGTGGCAGCTAGAGCAGTCAAGAGTTTTTGTCCAGGTGGCCATCTAGGATGCTTAGAAACACCTCATTCCACCTCCACTCACACCATGCATGGTGTTACATATTACATAGTGTTTTTACAGCATTGCTTTGTGCTCGCTCAGGGCCCTGTTACCCTTGACCTCGGGAAGCCCACTCAGTACTCTGTGGACTAGGGCTGTTGCATCCGCTTTTTAAGTTGCATTTTCATAGTTTTGTTTTGTTCTTTGGTTGGTTGGTTGGTTGGTTGGTTGGTTGGTTGGTTGGTTTTTTGCGATAGGGTCTCACTGTGTCATCTTGGCTGGCCTAGAACTCACTATGTAGACCAGATTGGCCTTGAGCTCACGGAGATCCACCTGCTTCTGCCTCCGGGGTGCTAGGATGGAAGGCATGGGCCCCCTCACCTGACACCTTCATACTTCTTAAAAGGATATGACATTATTGCTTTGAACATCAGATTTCAAGTCTAGAAACAGTTTTCCTTGTATTATGAGTTTTGTAAGATACCTACAGATAACTCACGAAACTTCATATACTAGACTATTCCGTCTATTCAGAGAGGGAAAGCTTGGCAGTATTCTTCCACACACCCTTAGGGATTTGAGAATAGATGCAGCCGAGGCTTTCCTTCTCCAGGACTCTTGGGAGTGGCAGCAATCTTTGGACCTTGCTTGAGTCCTTGCCTCTTCAGTGACTTTAGAAAGTACAGGCATGGCCAGCCGCAATGGTGCATGCCTGTAATCCCAGCACTCAGGGAGGCAGATCTCTGTGAGTTTGAGGCTAGCCTGGTCTACAAAGTGAGTCCGGAAGGTGGCGGGGGAAGGGCTTCTGTCGTGAGTGGCACACGCAGGGCAATTGCTGTGTGTGCGGGATCTACATCAAAGTGAGTCCAGGACAGTTAAGGTTACACAGGGAAACCCTGTCTCAAAAAGCCAAAAAAAAAGGACAGTCTAGCCACATATTGGACACTGGATGTTCATTGCCCTCCTTTTCCAGGTAAAAGCTACTCTTGAGAAGGCAAAACAGACCCTGGAGAACGAGCGAGGAGAGCTGGCCAATGAGGTGAAGGCCTTGCTGCAGGGCAAGGGCGACTCAGAGCACAAGCGCAAGAAGGTGGAGGCCCAGCTGCAGGAGCTGCAGGTCAAGTTCAGCGAGGGAGAGCGTGTGCGCACCGAGATGGCCGATAGGGTCACCAAGCTGCAGGTGAGGCTCCTGCTGGACCGTGGGCCCTTCTCACCTGCCGCCCGATAAGCGTGTTTCCCCATGAGAGCTCGTCAGCCAGGCCTTCATGGTTCAACTCAAAGAGTAGTCCAGCTCCGCCAGAACAATTCTGGGCACTCACTGCCTCTCTCTTTCTTCCCTGCCCAGGTTGAACTGGACAGTGTGACCAATCTCCTTAACCAGTCCGACAGCAAGTCCAGCAAGCTTACGAAGGACTTCTCTGCGCTGGAGTCCCAGCTTCAGGACACACAGGTGAGGACAGTGTCAGGAGCCTAGAGTCACAGGAGCCTTAGCTGCCACACCTGTGCTTCTTGGTTGCAGCCACGGATCCTTTCCTTGCCCTGTGTCGGGGTTGTGGGGTGCTCGAGGCTGTGGCACTGCACCTCCTGAGCAGCCCCTCTGTCCTCTGAGTAGGAGCTGCTGCAGGAGGAGAACCGGCAGAAGCTGAGCCTGAGCACGAAGCTCAAGCAGATGGAAGATGAGAAGAACTCCTTCAGAGAGCAGCTGGAGGAGGAAGAGGAGGCCAAGCGCAACCTGGAGAAGCAGATCGCCACCCTCCATGCCCAGGTGCGATGCCCTCTCCCTCCTGGGAAGTGAGTAAGACGGGTCCAAAACTGGCTTGGACCCCTGGTTCCCCCTTCAGGGTGCAGCAGGTTTGTCTCCCTCGTTGTCCTGGAGAAAGATGTGTCCAGACTGGGGGCCAGTGTGTGTGTGTGTTTGCTTAACCTCCCTGTCCTGCCCAGGTGACCGACATGAAGAAGAAGATGGAGGATGGCGTAGGGTGCCTAGAGACCGCAGAGGAGGCAAAGCGGAGGCTCCAGAAGGACCTGGAAGGCCTGAGTCAGCGGCATGAGGAGAAGGTGGCTGCCTACGATAAGCTGGAGAAGACCAAGACGCGGCTGCAGCAGGAGCTGGATGACCTGCTGGTGGACCTAGACCACCAGCGGCAGAGCGTCTCCAACCTGGAAAAGAAGCAGAAGAAGTTTGACCAGGTGTGGCCTCCCCTCCACTTCCTCACGTCCTCTCCCCTAGGCAGCAGGGTGGGGTGGGCACGCCCAGGCTCCCAGTCTGCAGCTCGGTGAGGGGCCTGTGGAGGAAGTAACCAGAAGAGGATTCAGGAGCAGGTTTTAGACTTGGCAGTCCTTCTTCCATGATGGAGATGAAGACACTAGGGCCAGATGGAATAACAGGGTCAACGCAAGAGAGACAAATCCATTGCCCGCCAAGTTTTGAAATTTGTATTTATTTTACATGTAGTTATTTGGGGTGTGTGTGTGCATGCATGTACCACAGTGCATGTATAGAGGCCAGAGGACAATTTGCACAGGTCCATCTTCTGTCAACAGGCTTGACATTTACCTGCTGAGCCATCTCACTGTCCCCATTTTTTTAAGTATATATATAAGTTTCACTATACTTAGCCATACTCATTTACATGCTGCCCTGGCTCTCTATGATACAGTGGCAGAACCGGATGGCTGCTACAAGAGTCTGTATGGCCTACAACCTCTCAGTAATGTACGACCTTTCAGTACAGCCTTTCT
Organism: Meriones unguiculatus; assembly: GCF_030254825.1. Lineage (NCBI taxonomy): Eukaryota > Metazoa > Chordata > Mammalia > Rodentia > Muridae > Meriones > Meriones unguiculatus. The sequence goes on from NC_083356.1 coordinate 23,627,435, forward strand.
GGCCTTTTTCATAAAAGGGCCCAATCCCTGGAGTAGGTGAAGAATGGGGCTAAGGGACTAGGAAGGCTGGAAGGCGAGGGGATGGTGAGGGCAGGTTCACACAGTACAAGCGCAGGCGATGCAGCCATCTTTGGAGGAGGCCCACGCATGGGATTTTAGCTCTTACGCAGCTAGGCCCGCATCTTTTCAAGAATCTGGTCAACCTGCTCTTTTTGAGCATCAAGGCTTTGCCAGGTTCAGGGTGGGTGGTGATCTGGGGATGGGGAACCGTGGAACACACATGATAGAATTAAGCAGACTGGTTGCCGAGCTAGATGGTCACCTGATAAGAACAGTTACTGTTCTTCTAGAAGACCCCAGTTCAAGAGATTCCTAGCACCTAAGCCAGGCAGCTCAAACACCTGAACTGTAGCTCTGGAACCCAACACACTCCCTTGGCTTCTACTGGCACCTGCACACACACAGTTGAAGATCCATCTTTGAAAATCCAATCAGTGAAGATCAAAGTACAGTGCTAGAGAAGTCCTTGCCTTCCTCTGCCAGGGCACCCTGGGAGCCAGCTAGTCCCTGGGCAGCAGCCTTGGGCCTGTTTCATTGTGGGCCTGGCTGTGGGACCCCAGTGGTCTTTAGTCTCAACCTCACAGTAAGACCTCTTTCTCCAGCTCCTGGCCGAGGAGAAGACCATCTCTGCCAAGTACGCAGAGGAGCGCGACCGAGCTGAGGCTGAGGCCCGAGAGAAGGAGACAAAGGCACTGTCATTGGCCCGGGCGCTGGAGGAGGCCATGGAGCAGAAGGCAGAGCTGGAACGGCTCAACAAGCAGTTCCGCACGGAGATGGAGGATCTCATGAGCTCCAAGGATGACGTGGGCAAGAGTGTGAGTCTGGGCTAGGGTGCAGGGCTCAGGAGAGCCAGGGTGTGTCTGAGTTCAGGGCCCCTTGCCTGCTACGTGTGCCTGTCGTTGACTCGGGCTCTCTGCTAGGTCCATGAGCTGGAGAAGTCCAAGAGGGCTTTGGAGCAGCAGGTGGAGGAGATGAAGACCCAGCTGGAGGAGCTGGAGGATGAGCTTCAGGCCACCGAGGACGCCAAGCTGCGTCTGGAGGTCAACCTGCAGGCCATGAAGGCCCAGTTTGAGCGGGATCTGCAGGGCCGGGACGAACAGAGTGAGGAGAAGAAGAAGCAGCTGGTCAGACAGGTACGTATGCAGAGACACCTGGGCCTGGGAGGGGCTCCTGGACCACCCTGCCACTGTCTCGCTTCTCAGTTCTTTGTGTCAGGGCTCAGCGACTTACTTTGTGCTTTGCCCCTGGTGGCCCCACGGATACCCCTGAACTGGCCTGGGCTCATCTGAGCTCAGCGCTTGGCAGTGAGCTCTTAAGAATGAGCTCCGCCTCCTGAGCTGCCGGTGTTCCTCAGGTCCGGGAGATGGAGGCAGAGCTGGAGGATGAGAGGAAACAGCGCTCAATGGCCATGGCAGCACGCAAGAAACTAGAGATGGATCTGAAGGATCTGGAGGCACACATCGACACAGCCAATAAGAACCGGGAGGAGGCCATCAAACAGCTGCGGAAGCTCCAGGTCAGGCAGACCTGGCTGGCCACAGAGGCTGGTAGAGGCTGGGAGGCGGGGTGGGCCTGCCCCACTGTGAGCCTGTCTGACAAGGGCGGGCTGAGTGCCTTAAACCAAGGAAAAGGTAGATGGACATACAGAAAAGGCAGGGATAGTGGCCACTTAAACTCAGGCTTCCAGAAGAAACCAGCTACTGGCAGCATTCAGCAACGGACTGTCTAAGCTGATGCTTCTAAGAAATGGCTCAGTGTGTGGGCCACATACTTGGGACTTTTCACTAACCAGTGACTAAAGACTAATAATAAGGATAGCTCTTCAGCTGGGTGGTGGTGGCACATGTAATCCCAGAGGCAGGTGGGTCTCTGTGAGTTCGAAGCCAGTCTAGTCTACAGAGTGAGCTCCAGGACAGCCATAGTTACACAGAGAAACCTTGCCTGGAGAAACCAAAGCTCTTGAATGGCCCATCATGCCCACCAGCAGTAAATTAAGTATCACATGGGCAGGGTTGTGAGGCATAGAACGTGAGCTTTTTGATGGCATTTTCCAGAGCCGCATGTAACAGGAGTCACACTCTGCCTCTGTGAGTGCCTTTGTAAGAGATTTGTCTGAGGAAGAAAAGGGGTTACAGAGGATCTTCAGATTGGGAACAGACCACAGGAAGATGGCAGAGAGGACCGAGTTTTCTGCCTTGTTGCCTAGCCTGGCAGGAAGCAGACTTACTGTCTTGTCCCTGACTGTACGTCACTGACCTGTACAGTCAGGGACACCTGGTCACTGACTGCGTCATGGCTGCCATCGGGTGGTTCCGCTGGCATCAGCTTTAAGTCAGCAGGAAGTTATAAAACGAAGAGCAGAGCTGACTCTGTATCCAGGGGTGTGTGCTGTCAAGAGACACTTTGTAAGTCCAGACAGGAAGACACGGGTGCAGAGCCACTTGCCTCTAGTTGCATTCCTGCCCATTTACAAAGAGGCTGGCTAAGATGGTGCTAGGCTTAGAGCAGGTCCCTGTTGGGGACGTGGTCCCTAAGGGGTAGAGGGCCTGAGCACGTGGGAAGCAAGTGAGATGCCAGCCTCTCCTTCACACAGGCCCAGATGAAGGACTGCATGCGGGAGCTGGATGACACACGGGCCTCCCGAGAGGAGATCCTGGCGCAGGCCAAGGAGAATGAGAAGAAGCTCAAGAGCATGGAGGCCGAAATGATCCAGCTGCAGGAGGTGGGCGCAGGGCAGAGGTGGCAGGCCGGGGCCCTTTTCCTGTCAGCAGGGGTCAGCAGGGAGGGGAAGGGCAGAAAGAAACTCCAGGAAGGGTCCCTCTAGAGCTTCACCCTTGAGCTGCACACCACGGCACATGGCGGCGTGTATGATTGTGCATGTGTGCGTCTGTAATGGGGGAAGAGGATGAGATTCAGCCCTCAAGAACTTGGCAACAGACCCCACCTCTTACTTGAATGTGTGTGACTCTTGCCGTCCCCAGTCTACTTCACAAATCGATGCTGGATTGATGATGTGTTTCTATAGATTGCGCCTGGCAAGGTGGGGCCTGAGTGTTCCCTGGGCCACTGTTTCAGTTACACGTGGAGCACGTGGTGGGGAGGGGTGGCGTCTGAAAGGCTCAGTAGGACCTTCTGCTCTGGCACGGCTCTTCTGCTGGGTCTGGGGTGGCTCCCTCCATTATCAGCATCATGCATGGCATTCTCAAGGCTTCCACAGCCCCTCTGCTGCCCTTGGGGGCGGGGCACAGAATCCTGGACCCTCTCCTGGACTCAAGCCTGCTTCATAAAGCACAGCATGTGACCATTTGCAGAGGGACGAGCGCTGCAGACCTGTTCGCACTGTCCTCTCTGTTAGGCCTGGGTGTTTCCTGTTTCTAGCCCTGGCTCCTGGCTTGACTCCAACATGCCTAAATATGCCCCGGGGTGGAGCTGACCCTGTGAGCTGGAGAAATCCCTGGGAAAGGGCTTCATGGAGGAACAGAGGCATGTGCTTAGGGACCAGAGAGGATATGTGTGGGCTGCTGCCGTTGAAGGCTGTGTTGGTCACAGTGCATCATGTTCTGGGGTCCTTGTGGCAGGAACTGGCAGCTGCCGAGCGTGCCAAGCGCCAGGCCCAACAGGAGCGGGATGAGCTGGCCGACGAGATCGCCAACAGCAGTGGCAAAGGGTGAGCCAGACGGAGAAGGCCCGGGGTGGGAGGACCTCTCCACGTGTCCAAGCACTCACTTCCCCGTGTCCTCCCCAGGGCCCTAGCGTTGGAGGAGAAGCGGCGACTAGAGGCCCGCATTGCCCAGCTGGAGGAGGAGCTGGAGGAGGAACAGGGCAACACGGAGCTGATCAACGACCGGCTGAAGAAGGCCAATCTGCAGGTGAGCCCCAGGATGGCAGCCGGCCACGCACGCTGGGCCCCAGACAGCGTGCAGGCAGGCCATGACGGGCAGGCAGACCATGACGGGCAGACACAGGACGAGCGCCCACTGCGCTCGGATTACTTCTGACCCTGTGAAGGCCTGCACCTTCAAGGCTGGGTTTCAGGGATCTTCCGGGTCCTATTCACGGGCAAGGCCCCTCCCTAGAGAACTGGGATGTTTGTTGGGCCCCTGCATGCCCCTGCCGCTGGGATCCAGCTCCCTGGAGGTCACCGTGCTCCTTTCCCGCAGATCGACCAAATAAACACCGACCTGAACCTGGAGCGCAGCCACGCGCAGAAGAACGAGAACGCGCGGCAGCAGCTCGAACGCCAGAACAAGGAGCTCAGGGCCAAGCTTCAGGAAATGGAGAGTGCTGTCAAGTCCAAATACAAAGCCTCCATTGCTGCCTTGGAAGCCAAGATTGCACAGCTGGAGGAACAACTGGACAACGAGACCAAGTAGGTGGCCCACCAGCACAGTGGGGGGTCTTCCGGTCCACTCAGGCTGGGTCAGGAGCCAGCTCTGTCTTCCAGGCCCCACAAGCCACCTTCATTTGCTGAGAAGTATGTGGCATCTGAATGGAAACCAGTGGCTCACACCCAGGACAGGGGTCTGTGAGGGCTGTTTCTAGTGAGAGAGCCTGTCTAGTTGTCTGTGGGCTCGGCAGAACTAAGACTGGGAAGGTGGTAGGATCATTCTGGGTCCCAAGCCTCAGTAGGTTTCTCCATAGACAGGCTTCCTCACTGGTCTCATGGGTCAGCCCAGGTCCCATCCCGAGACGGCAGCTCCTGGGTGTCCCGAAAAGACTGATCACCCCAGCCTCCAGGCCTTCGTGTGGCCCCAGGGATCGGAGGTTCCAGCTGCCATCTTGCCGGCTGTGCTATCTGTGGGAGGTCAGTATTTCAGTCACCATTTCTGTCCTATCCAGGGAGCGCCAGGCAGCCTCCAAGCAGGTGCGCCGGACCGAGAAGAGGCTGAAGGACGTGCTGCTGCAGGTGGAAGACGAGCGGAGGAATGCGGAGCAGTTCAAGGACCAGGTGTGTGCTCAGGCAGAGCCCCAGTTCCGAGTGGGCTGCGCTCTCAGAGCTTCTCACCAGGGCCCCTGGCCACCTGTCTCTGCAGGCTGACAAGGCGTCCACCCGCCTGAAGCAGCTTAAGCGGCAGCTGGAGGAGGCTGAAGAGGAGGCCCAGAGGGCCAACGCCTCACGCCGGAAGCTGCAGCGTGAGCTGGAGGATGCCACAGAGACAGCGGAGGTCATGAACAGGGAGGTCAGCTCCCTGAAGAACAAATTGAGGTGAGCCAGCCTCCCATCCCTTCACTCACCTTATTCTTGTCAGGCTAGTTCTGAGCACATGGCAGAAAGTCATTTCCCTCTAGAGCCAGTGGGCAAGGCGGAGGGGCAAAGGACAGATGCAGAGGGCGCCCACCCTAGCCTGCCCTTTCAGGGTCTCCTTCCCACTGGGACTTAGCCAGGCCCTTGAATGAACTGCATGCAGATTCTTGGCAGTTCATTTCCAGCCTATTTTAATAGTCCCATCTTGCAGCTCCAAGCCCTGTGGGGGTGTTTCCATGCTGGGGTTTTTGAAATGGCTGCAAGAGGCTTTCTGGCCTGAGCCTGCACCCCCGGGAGATGTCCAAGAGGGAATGGTGGCATCCCTATGCGGCATGAAGGGAAACTAGGTCCTGTTAGTGTTAGAGCCTTGCCGACGGCAGCAGATCTTAAAGAGTCAGAGTCGCTGTTCATCCTCCAATCAGAGGGACTCTTTGGGAAGCATGACAGTAAGACTTCACTGAGCATTCCATTTGTGTTTATTAACGTGATTGGAGGATGCCCCCAACTTCTGTGTGAACAGTTGTTCCTTGAGCTTCTGAGTCCACTTGTTTTGTTTTGTTTTATGTTTCTGGCTTGGAACTTGGGGGGCATGTGTTCTGCCCCTGAGCTGCTCGGAACGCACTCTGCCTGTTTGAGGCTTGAGCACTGGCCTGCTGCAGAAGGCAGCTCCACCTGCCTCCGCTCACCCGCCCCCTGCTGGTGGTGTGCAGTAAAGACAGCTGGGAGGTGGAGGCTTGCCATTGCCCCGATGGCTCACTTCCCCTGGCAGAGATCGTCCTGCCCCTTAGTCCCTCTAAAATCTGCATACTGGGCTGCCCGTCCCTCCTTAGCTGGCCTCACTGACCCTCTGCCTCTGTCCACAGGCGTGGGGACTTGCCATTTGTCGTGAGCCGCCGGATCGTCCGGAAAGGCACTGGCGACTGCTCAGATGAGGAGGTCGACGGTAAAGCAGATGGGGCTGAGGCCAAGGCAGCTGAATAGGACCTTCTCCTGATGCTCAAGACAGATGGACAGACGGTTCCACCTCCCCTCCCCAGCCCTCCACATTCCCACCTCGAAACTGCTCTGACCATACCCCCTCCTCCCACGCCTTACTGAGGGCATTGGCTTCCTCTGCGGCAGCCCTTTCAGTCCTCCATACCCTTCAAGAATCTGATACCAAAGAGTTCAGGCTGGCTCAAGCCGGATGACCGGCGAGGTCTTACCCCACTTGCTGAAAAAAAAACACAGCTGGTGGGCAAAGAGGACGGCCATGGGAGCGGGCACAAGAGTTTTCTATGAATCTATTTTTTTCGTCAGATAAAGATTTTGATAGCTCAGGCCCTCTAGAAGTACCGTCTACTTCCCCTGCCTTTGCCGCCAGCTCTCCCCACTCCTTCCCCTGCTGTTGGCAATCACACATGGTGACCTCACGCCTGCCCTGTGGCCCCCTTCCCTGGGCCCTTCCTGGTCCAGAAGGAGCAGTTTAGGGCTTGCGCCTCTGTGCTGGGTGCAGAGCAGGGGGTGCTCTGGGAACTCCCCCACTCCCTTCTGTGTATCACTGGTGCCTGTGCTCCTTCTGCAAAATGTCTCAGTGCAATGCCCCTCCCCTGCCGAGGGCAGACTGCCCTGGCACCGAAGCAAACCAGACAGGGCATCAGGGCCACTCTGGAAAGGCCAACAGCCCTCCGGTGGCTTCTCCCAGCACTCTAGGGGACCAAATGTATTTAATGGTTAAGGGACTTGCAGGTTTGGCAGCCAGAATAGCAAAGGGCTGGGCCCACTGTGTGCTCCTGTGCCTCTCCTAGGACTGGGGCCGAGGGTGGCTGAGCTGCGCAGCCCACTCCGCAGCTTTAGAGCTGCCTTCTACACGGATGCTTTTGAGAGAGAGAGAGAGAAAAAAAAGTTTCTTCCTCCCCCCCTTCTTGTAGTTAGTGCTACAGTTCTGGGTGTTTATGCTGCCTTTGCCATGGAACCATGTTTAGAAAAGAGTAGCCTACAGCGGTCTACACTGGTCACTGAATTCCCCTGTGCGCCTCACTGTTTTGTAAATGCTGTATTTGCATTTAGACCCCCTTATGGCAAGAAGGCTTTTTTTTCTTTTTTTTTTAAAGGAAAAACAAAACATTCAAATCATGAAGTTACATATGCCAGAAAAAGCTCTGAATTCAGGTTCCAGTTGCTGCCACAAAGGAGTGAGTGGGACTCACACCCCTTTTTTTATATAATAAAAGTGCCTTAGCATGTGTCGCAGCTGTCACCACCACAGTAAGCTGGTTTACAGATGTTCCCACTGAGCGTCACAATAAAAAGTACTATGTCCTTCTCTCTGGTGTCTGGGTGTCTGTCCACAGCAGAAGAGGGCCTAGAAGGGCTGGGCCAGCCGCAGCTGGGCCTGCTTAGTTAGCAGTTTGACCGAGAGGGCTCTGAGAAATCCCTGGCAGCGTCAGGGGCTCACAGCCCTAGACATCAGGGGCGGCCACCCTCCACGCGGGCTAAGAGGCTGGGCAGCCATGGGCCCGGGCCGGCTCAGGGCACCCCTCTCCTTCCACATGCCAGGGTCACTGAGATCATGGACTGAGGTGCTGCAGCTCTAGAGGCAGAAAGGGGGAGGAGTGGGTGGCGAGCAGAAGTCTCCAGGGAGGAGTGCTGTGCGCCCAGCACTCAGTATCCATGCTACAGGAAAGAAAGCTGTAAGAGAACAACCCAGAATGTGTCAGACCAACAGTGAAGTGCCGCGGAGAAACGGGAAGGCCTGGGAGACACTCCATCAGACCAGCGAGTTCTGATGGCCGCACCCAAGAGCAGCCTGGATCCCGCTGGATTTACAAGAGGCTTTTTACGCTCCTCTCTGCTGTTTTCACAAGTCACCGGCTCATTACTAAATGCAGCTCTTCGTGTCCTGCCTTTACTTATTATTTGTATTTATTTGCAGCATTGGGCTTGGAATCTTGGGCTTCATGCTTGTTCACAAGATCAGCTCTCCAACCCTCCACTGTGAGTGGAGTGTTGATTTCGCCTGTCAAGTTCTGTGAAGGAAGTTTTTGGCGGGTGAGAGCTGGCCTGGCTGAGCCAGCAGCTCTGTGTGGAGCCCCAGCCTGGCCGCACAACATCTGACATAACCTTTTTTTGTTGTTGTTTTTGTTTTTAATTTTATTGTATGCATTTTATTGCCTGCATGTGTATCTGCTTACCACGTATGTAGCTGGTCTTCGTGGAGGTCAGAAGAGGTCATCAGATTCCCTGGAGTTCATGGCAGCTCCTCCCGAGCACTCTCTCCTGCCCTCTGAGAGTGTACGTTCTTAACCACGTCAGAGGGTGCCGCTAGCCCTCCAGAGGGTTCAGGTGGGACCTTCAGGGGTGTCCAGTCTGGACGAAGTGGGAAGTTGTACTTCCCAGAGTAGCCCATGTTGGTTCTTCCTTTCCTGGGGTTACAGTAGCATTACCTCGTGCCGGGTAGCTTCCACAGAGCTGCTCTCAAGTTCAAAGCCGAGGTGTCGGCTCCAGGGAGAGTCCGGTTGGTCCACATATTCTGTGGCTTGTAGCAGCGTCATTCCAGTATCTGTTTTGTCTTCACGCAGCCTGCTTCAAAAAAAGAATTTTTTTTTTAAGATAAAATATCCTTTAATCCCAGCACTCAGAGAGGCAGAGGCAGGCACTGCTCTGAGTTTGAGGTCAGCCTGGTCTGCAAAGTCCAGGACAGCCAAGGCTACACAGAGAAACCTTATCTCGAAGAAAAAATGTTGTACGTGTATGTATGAATGATTTATCTGCATGCATGCTTGTGCTTCGCTTGCATGTCTGGTGCCACGGTGGTCAGAAGAAGGCATCAGATTGCCCCTGGATCTGGAGTCACATGGTTGTCAGCCGCCGTGTGGGCGCTGGGAATTGCATGCCAGCCCTCTGCAAGACAAGTACTTTAAGCCACTGAGCCATCTTTCTAGGTCCTGAAAACTTAAAAAAATTAGACTCTCTGTCTCTGTGTGTCTGTCTCCACTGCTCCATCTGTGTGTGTGTGTGTGTGTGTGTGTTGGAACAGCGCCTTCTCTCACTGAGCCATCTTGCCAGCCTCTTTTGTGTGCCTGTTAAAAGGGCAGTTGGCATTCACTTTAAAGTTCACACAAGGAATACTAGGTTCTTAGTTTATAGGCTCTATCATCATCCCATGGGAGTGAAAATTCTGACGCAGATAAGAATGTTTTTGTTTTAGCCTCAGGTATGGGGATATGGGACTGCTCCGTGCTGTCTGTAGCAGTGGACTGATTTGCCTTGTGCCCTGGCAAAGGCATGTTTCTGCCAGCTGCAGATAGTTTCTGCGATTGTGTAGAGTTCTGGGAACTTTTCAGAGGCTACCTAAATGCTAGGTCTCTGAGAGGTAGGGTTGGAGGTTGTTGGTCATTCAGGGGCCTTGGTTGCAGCTTTTCAGTAGTCATGCTCAAAGAAGAAATGAAAGGCAAGGAATTACATTCAGAGATCTCTATCCTCGTTTCCTATCTAGTGACGGGATAAAACTAGGGACGATAAAAGGTGGGAAAAAGAACCCACAAAAAGTAGCCAAGACCAGCTACATCCCACTGCAGCCTCCATTCTGCCTATAGCAGCCAGGTGCTAGGACTCTCAAGACCATGCTGTAACACGACAGTGACATCAGCCAGCCCTCCTTGGCGATGGGGGAATGTAGGGACACTCCAAGCACTACTGCTGCAGAGCTGCCTCGCAGGTGGCTCCCAGGCCCCTCCCGCCTCCTATCTGGGAAACTGCTAAACTTGAAGCTGGATCCTCTCCCGTTAGAGCTCAGCAGCCATGCCCTCAGCACTCAGCAGAGTCTTGAGAACTCCAGCCTCTTGAGTCAGTCACTCGTCCTGTTTGAAATCAGAATCCCAAGGCTGCTGTGTTCGCTCAGCCGATGTGTCTGATGCTACTGACCATCACATGCATCAAACCGAGGGCAGCTTTACCTGTGTCGCACCACGAAAGCTTGGTAACTGTGACTTAGATCCTGTCCCAAGCTATAAACCTTGAAGCCAACACCTTCGGAGACGTGATGTCCCATCTGAACAAAGACGAGACCGTCCTCTGAGTGAGATCAGTGGGCAGGCTGCAGAGGCTGGAAGCAACGGCTGCCCTCCCAGGCTGTCATCTAGGGCTGTCGGTGAGGGATGTGGTTCCCTTTTCTGTGTTTTGCAGTCCTTGGCAGGTTTGTCTGGGGTGACACCCAGTGTCACGTGCTCAGTTGAACGAGCCCCGCCCTCTCCGCATTCTCAGGGGCATCCTGTGTAGCATCCAGCTTGCCTGAGCCAAGGGTCCTCCCCGGTGTGTGCTGGGGTGGGGGTGACCAGGGCAGCCAGGTGCTTTGGCTGCTGATCCCTCCACCCTCCACTAGGTGGCGCTGTATTCTGCCTGACTTGCTCTGCAGGTTCAGGGTTGTTTCCTTTGCAGTTAGGATCCCAAGGGCTGTCCCTGCCAAAGGTTTGGGCTGAGATGCCGGTCCTTGTGCTGGCTGCGGACATCCTGGGAGACTTGCTTTTGGGTGCCACCGGTCAAACTGAGCTGTGGTGTAAGCAGATCTTCAGATGTCCGGGAGTTTCTGAGGTTCAAGATCTCTGTGCCCCAACCTGCCAAGTGAGTCTGCAGTCCGGTCCAGGCTGCTTCACCCAAGACAGTTTGAGGGACCATGTTCAGCTCTCTCTCTTCCACACTCTGATCAGAGGGTCCCCATCACTGCTGGCTCACCGCTTATATATGCATTTACCTGGTTCTGTACCCTGAAGTAGTTTTATTTAGCTGTTAAGTTAATGTCAATCCTAGTAAAGAGGGAAGACTTGATGGAAGGGAAATTATAGATAAAAAAAATGACCCCCAAATAACCATAGGCAGAAATTCGGAATGACAGGTGTCACATGTCAGAATGTTTGTCTATCTCAGTTTGAATCTTGTCTCTGCCCCAGTTTGTCTGACAGAGACAGAGTCTGACTCCTGAGGTACAAAGGGCTCAGAGAGCTAACATTCGGTCCTCTTCTTGAGCATCTACTCTGTTTCAGGTCCTGTGGGGGAAACTGAGGGCCCAGTAGTAGGGTGAGTTGCCAAGGGTTCTTGACTGGTCAGCTGACCACAGGCCAGCATCTCCTCTGAGTCCTGATATCACTACGTGGCGGACGGAGGCAGAAGCTGTTCTGGGTATCTGGATAGGCAAGGAGGCAAGGTTGTAGGACTGGAGGGGCACACTGCCAAACATTATCCACAGAGCCATCCCAGCTCTGTAATCTAAGCTCACTGGGTAGACCATGGGTGGGGAGAGAGACTGTGAATGTGAAGAGAGGCTTTCCGGGCCAACATAAAGCTTGTTTGTTTGTTTTCTTGTTTTTGTTTGTTTGTTTGTTTGAGATAGCATCTGCCTAGGAATCCCAGACTGGCCTGGAACTTCCCATGTAGCCTAGTCTGGCTTTAAACTTTTCACCTGGCCTCTGGAGTGCCGGGATTCTAGGTTTGTGCCACTAATGTAGCTTTTTAAGGTCACACCTAGTGCTTCAGTCTCTGCGTGAATGGGCCAGTGCTGGCCTCCACTGTGAACCCGTGTTTTCAATGGATGGCTTGGTCACCTGTGCTGTTGACCTCCCAGTGGCCACTGCCCACCTGTGGGCTAGGTTTGGAGTCTCTATAGTGGGAGCTGGAGACATTGGGAGTCAGGTGCCATGGGGACTGCGGGAAGGTGAGGGAGCAGGAACAGCAGGCACTACAGGGTCAGCCGTGGCAAAGACATGGCGATGCCATGGTCATTGAGGCAGGCTGGCATTGAAGGTATATGGTTGGGAGGAAGGGAGGGGCTGCAGCAGGCTTGAGAACTGGAGCGCTGACTAAAAGGAGTTTCAACTTGACCTTGAGAAGTCATCAAGGACTCCTTAAAAGGAGCAGGTTGTCTTCACTCCTTCCTTCCCTGCCCAAGGAGGATGCGCTGAAGTTGCTGGACAGGCGGGGCTTTGCTAGACTCTGCTCAGGCTCCAGCTAGGGAGAAGAGGGCTCCTATCAGAGCAGCACATCTGGTCAGGAGAAGGGCAGAGCCAACTCCATCTCCACTTCCCCCAGGGTGGCCTCTGTCCTTCCTATGAACTGAGGCACAGCCCCTGTCAAGAGGTCCACCGTGCCCACATTAGCACCCAGCTGGAGCATACAACGAGGTTAGTGCAAGGCTTTACGGAGGGGCCAAAGAATGGAGAATGGGGCCTTTCCTTGCATATCAATTTCTCTGTTTCAGGGGGACTGAGTCATCACAGAAAAAACAAGAATAACCAAGAAGGGAGGAGTCTTTATCTGGTTATGAAGGTGAAGAATATTAATGAACCTTCTGAGAACCTACTGAGAAACGCTAGGAGCTCTGGGGCCTCCTTTTTTTGTTGCTTCTGGCAGGAATAGGGGTTCTCTGTCGTGGCAGCTGGTAGGAGCCTGTGACAGCTCCAAAGAGATGGTGGGGGAACTAGGCAAGTTAAATTAGCCCTGTGGTAGTTAACCCTGGGATGGAGTGCTGGACCAAACGAGCCTCAGTGTACCAAGTGTGCATGCAGAGCAGAGCAGGATCAAGTCTGAAGGAGAAGGTAGAAAAGGGACAGACACACCGAAAGGGCGGGTGCTACCTCATCTCACCCGGTGCCCTGTTGGACACCTGCAGGATGCTCACTGTTTCTGCCAGGCCTTTGTGTGCCTGGAAAATACCCTAAAAAGTGATTCTAACTGAGTGCTCAGCCATGCCGCCCTTGGTGGAATGGCTTTTAACTTTTAGCTTTCTGCCTAGGAAGTAAGTCAGTTTCTTCTTATTTTTCTTAAATTACTTTTCTTTTCAGTTTTAGTTTTGTTTTGTTTTTGGAAATAGGTTCTTACTGTGTAGCCTTGGCTGGCTTGGAACTTGCTATGTAGACCAGGCTGGCCTTAAACTTACAGAGAGCCACTTGCCTCTGCCTCTAGAGTGCTGGGATTAAAGGCATGTGTCACCACAGCAGCCTAGACTTATTTTTCAAATATGCATATATGTAGTGTGTGTGTGTGTGTGTGTGTGTGTGTGTGTGTGTGTGTAAGCCAAAGGACCACTTGTGGGAGTCAGCTCCCTCTCTTCCCTGTGTGGGACTGGGATTGAACTCTGGTCCATCAGCCTCAGCCACAAGCACCCTTATCCATTTTGCCAGAGCTCTAGACAGATCTTGAGGGGGAAAAAAAGCTGAAATGCAGGCAAAGTTCTCTGCAAGGAGAATGTTCTTTGCACCATACTATTTACACAAAGCATTGGCTATGACATGAGCTTCAGTGGTTGGCAGATGAGCAGCACAGAGCATGTGCAGTAAAAGAGACAGGATGCAGCAGGATTCTAGGCCCCAGTTAGATGCCGGATCCTGCAGAAGCGAAGAGTGCGAGGGCCTTGGGAGAGAGCCCTGGGCGCTGGTGAATTTGTACCCTGAAGGACACAGGCCTCACTGTGTATGGGAAGCCATTTGCAATACACTGCATATGGAGGGCATCCTGCTGAATGCTCAAGAGACCCACGCTCAGTCACCAGAGCTTTGAGACATGCCTCAGAAGGGTTTGGGTTCATGTGCTGGCTCTAACCGTTTCGAAAACTGGCGATGGTGGCTAGCCTTCTTCTACATGAAGATGGGGCCACTGTGCTCCTCATCTCATGGTCTGTGTGTGTGATCACCTAATGAGGCGTACATCTAAGGAGCCCCGTGAGTCCCAGGCGGTAAACACCTGTTCCTATCATTTCCTCCCATGTGTTCCTTTCCTCAGACAACTGCCAGGACACCCCTCCTCCTTTTGACTTCTGTATACAAATTCAATTATTTCCCACAGGTGCATCATGGGTCGGTCCTAACGGGACAGGAGGCCTTTGTCTTGGCTGGAGAGGCGGACTCGGGGTGGACAGTTAGAGCCAAATGACTAGCTGGTTTCTGCGGAGGCCAGGGGGGAGAGAAACTCTGGATACTGTCTGGTCCTTGGCAGACACTGTGGAAGGGGCTGTGGCTTGCAGCCCTTAGCTGTTTGTCTTCCCTGAGGCTGTTTCCCACCTCTCCCACTTCCCCCACCGCACACTCTGTTTCCTCCTCCCTGCAGCTTGGACCAGAGACCCTGCGTTTGACACCATGGACCCATCAGACCACGAGGACACCCCAGGTAGTTACATGCCTCTGGCTGCTTCTTGCTTGTGGCCTAGACCTCCATACTGAGTGCGGAGAAATTGAGGACAGAAAGGGGGACCCCCCCAAGGGGGACTACGGTATTCTCCCAACACCAGCTCTCCAGGGGTCTCTTCCTGGCCCCGTCCTAGGGACTACAGCCAGGACTCACCTCCTCCCGATCCTGCCTCCTCACGTGGGACCAGTACAGCCTGGGGGGGCGGGGGGCTGACTCTGGGCTTGGTGTTTGTTACTCAAGCTCTTCCATTCTGTCCTCTGACCCCATTCTCCTTTCCAAGTAGCGAGCAGAAACTTCATCGAGGAAATCACGGAGTATCTGCAGCACACATCGGGCAGGGCAGACCTGAGGCTGCTGCTGACTGAAGACGGAGCCTGGGAGGCCTTCGTGGCTGAGGCTAAGCTGTCCAGGTCAGCTGTGGTTAGGCACTTCCGTCCTGTTTCTAGGTTCTCTTCTCCTACCTGTGGAGGGTGCCGCCTCATTCACCGTCCGGTGTCTCCTTGTTCACACACCAGTGCTCTCCACACACACCCAGAATTGTGCTTCTTGAATGTCCCAGAGGCACCCAGGGAAGCTGAGGGCCATCCAAAGGCCGGACACACACTGTCCACAGGTGGACCCGGGGTTTCTCACTCTCCTGGAGATCAACACCTTTAGACTCCAGGTCCCTGGGAGGTCAGAAATGACACCAAAGCCCCTACCACACGCCGCATGGCAAAGACTGAGTTCCCTCTCCAGGACATGCCTGGGAACAGAATGTTTTGGACCCTGGATTTTTCTGATTTTAAAATATTTTCAACTGTGATATACTGTGGGGATGAGATCCAAGTCTCAACATGAAATACACTGTGATTTTTTTTTCACACCTCGCACACATCTTAATTTTTCATGCTCTTTTTAATTCTTTTTAGGATTTGTTTATTTTTATCATTATCTTTATTTTTATTATCAATGTTTTTCCTGCATGTACAACTGTGAGGATGCCAGATCCCCTGGAACTGGTGTCACAGAGAGTCGTGAGTTGCCGTGTGGGTGCTGAGAATCGAACCCTGGTCCTCGTTGCTCTGTTTAATGCTCTTGTGTTTCAGTGTGGCTTGTCTCTTGAGGTCCGCTGCGGGGCTTTCCACTGTGGCATTGAGACACGGCTTGGAAGACTCCATTTTTCGGTGCCTTCCACATTCAGAATATTCACTTGGGGCTTTTCAGCTCCAATGAGCCTCCAGCCAACGTCCCCCGCCACAGGCAGACAGTCCTGGCAGGCCTCCTGAGAGTATCTCAGCAGCCGAGGGCAAAAGGAAGGCACTTCATGACACACTAGTCAACATTCCACGAATTAAGCGTGATTTCCTCTCCATTCCTGCTTGCCTGTGTTAGCAGCAGCGTCCCCTCCCTACGCCCTCCCCACCCCCAACAAATGTGCTGATGGCCACGGTGATGCCCTTGGTAAGAAGGCATCTTTATAAAATGCCTGACACTAGAGTTTGTTTGACAAGGTCTGATGTGTTCCACATTGGCCTTGAACTCAGACATAACCAAAGCTGACCTTGAACTTCTGATCCTCTTGCAAAGTACTGGAATTACGGGTGTGTAATTCCAGTATTGCTTTTATGCTTTTATGTTTTTATGCTTTTATGCAGTGTTAGGCTCCAGGGCCTCATGCATGCTAGGCAAGCACCTTACCTACTGTGCTAATCCTTGCCCATACAGAAAGTCTTTTTTTTAAAGGACTTATTTATTTTTATTTTATATGTATGAGTCATGCCTGCGTGTGTATGTGTGTACATGGTGCCCACAGAAGCCAGAAGAAGGTACTGGAGCTCCTAGAACTGGAGTTACAGGCAATTGTAAGCTCCCACGTGGGCACTGGGCATTTTACCTGTGAGCTCTGGAAGAGCAGACAGTGCTCTTAGCTGCTGAGTCAACCTTTCTAGCTGCAAGAGCAAGAGCATCTTAAACCAACAAACGAGACTTTTCCAGATTCCGGTTCTCTTCAAGTGCACCAAGCACACTCACTTAGGGAGTCAGTTCTTCAGCCCCTCTGATTTTCTTACTCATTATCCTGTACTGACAAAGGACCCTTAATAATTGCCACGTGTTCATCATCAAAAGAAAGATTCTGTATGTCTGTGAAACCCCTCCTGAGCCAAAGGAAGCACGCTGACATCTGGGCAGCCACAAGCTATGGAGCCTATAACAAACTGCTTATTTGTTTTTTTTTGTTTTGTTTTGTTTTGTTTTGTTTGTTTTCTAGCACTGGGGATGGAAATGAGGGCCCCATACATATTACATAAGAACTCTACCATTGGTCTAAATTCCTAGTTAAACTATCTCTCTCTTAATCACTTGATACCTATTACAGAGCTGATGCAGGTAAATTACGAGACGCCCTCAATTTGCTCACAGAAAACATGGCTGAGGAAGACCAGGATAGGCTCCAACATGACCCGCGGGACGTGGAGAGGTTTATGGATGCATTTCCTCAGGTGAAAATGGAGCTGGAGGCCCACATCAGGAAGCTCCGTGCCCTTGCAGACAAGGTTGACAAGATTCACAAAGACTGTACCATCTCCAAGGTGGTAGCCGGCTCCACCAGTGCTGTATCTGGGGTCCTGACCCTCCTTGGCCTCACCCTGGTACCCATGACAGCTGGGGTCAGCCTGGTACTCTTGGCAACAGGGATGGGCCTGGGAGCAGCAGCAGCTGTGACTAGTGTCTCTACTGGCATTGTGGACTCCGTGAGTGAGTCATCAGCCAAAACGGAAGCCAGCCACCTAGTGTCAACCAGCATGGCCAAAGTGAAGATGGTTGCAGAGGCCGTGGCTCACTCAGGATCCCAAATCTATTCCTTGTCTGAGAACTGCTACCAAGTCGTGCAATGCATTAAGCAGAACATCCATGCCATCAAGCTGACCAAAGACAACCCTGCCTTAGCAGCCAGTGCCAAGGCCCTCATGACCATGGGGAGCATCTCTGCCCGAAGCAGCAAGCATGTGAAGAAAGCCTTTCGGGGCACCGCCCTGGCAATGAGCAGAAGAGCCTGGATCAAGGGTATAGCCATCGCAGGTGTGTCCCTCATTTCAGATGTGATCAACCTTGTGAACGAGTCCAAGCATCTGCACAAGAAGGCCAAAGCAAAGTCTGCAGAGGAGCTGAGGCAGCAGGCTCAGGAGCTGGAGGAGAAGTTGCAGGTGCTCATCCAGATCCACGACAGTTTGCAGTCAGGCTCAGCTCAGTAACACCCTTCCTCTCCTGGAGTAGTGTAGAAGTCCGGGGAGGTGTTTGGATAGAGACAGAGGCATTTTGCGAAAGGGAGTTAAGTCCATGGTGTTCAGGACTTAGGCATTTCTTCTTTCCAAAAACTTTGTTGTGGTTTTATTTATATGTGTATGTGTGTATCTGAGCATCTGGGTGTAGGTGCCTTCAGAGGCCAGAAGAGGGCATCAGATCTCCTGGAGCTGGAGTTACAGGAGGTTGTCAGCTGCCTCGTCAGGACAGACAGTGCTTTTAACTGCTGAGCCACCTTTCCAGCCAGGGCTTGGCCTTTCTGTGGCCAACCACTGTAGGATCAATGCAGGTAGCTACTAGAGCAAAGAGAAAACAATGAGAGGCTTAAACAAGGGGCCAGAGGGGACTAGAGAGTGTGGGGGATGGGGAAAGTCAGAGGGAGAGTTCTGCATGTAGAGGAGCCGCAGAGACTTCCTAGGATGACAGGGGTGGTGGAAACAGGGGTGGTGGTGACAACCGAGCGGGCACAACAGTCGTCAAGGGACCAGGGTACCCTAGAGAACCAGTGAAATTCCAGTGACACTCAGGAGACAGTGCTGGGAACAGTGGTCGGTTTAGGGCTGGGGAGTGGCACCGAGGGGAGTGAAAACTCAAGAAACTTTGTGGTGTGTTGAGGGCAGTCAGCCTGTGGTTAAGAGATACCCCTTCTCAGAGCCACAGCTGGGTGCGGGTTGGGCTGGGGAGTGATGGACAAGCCCACCTCTCTGCTCATCTTTCTCTTCCATAGACTTTAGTTCAATGGATATTAACCAGCTATTCTAGGGAAATGGGGCCTCCCAGCCTGGAGATCCCAAAACCACAGGTAAGGAAAACAAAACCTTGGAACATGGCTCAGGGACTGTGATTAGGGAGCACTCACCCTCATCCTAACCTCTGAACTGCTGCATCCACAGCTCCTTCTAGGGGACAATGGCCTCGTTCAGGTGTGGAGCACAGCCTTTTGGGAGATACAGAGGTCCTTGCGCTCACAGATAAGCATGGGGGTGGGGGTGGGGGGACCAGGAATGTTAAGCATCAGGGTTGTTCCTTCAACGACAAGGAAGGGGGAAACATAACCTGTTATCTGCCCATGAGGTTGGAAGCAGGCAATCATAACAGTTTGGTGACTTCCTGTGCTTTCTTTGTGCCCAAGACCTACCAGATCCTCCACCACCCCCAGACCCTTACTATGAATTTGTCCATCTATCGAACCCATCTTTATGAAAGATGTCACGTTACAGAAAGAGTCTGATGCAGTCATGTCTTAAGCTTTACTGAGTTATTACCACGAAGAAAGTGTTCACCAACTTGCGCTGTGTGTAACTATGCTTAAAATAAACTGCTTCTGGGTCAGACTCCTAAAGATTGAACCAACTCTGGCTACTTAGTCGTGATTAGACAAATCACCTTTCTTGCCTCTTGTGGATTGTTACTCTACTGGTTGTGTGGCTGCAGAGATCACCACAAAGGCCTATCCCACAAGGTGGCACTCTGTCTTCAAGCTGGCATCTCCCAGCTTACCCATGCTGAATACCCTTCTAGCCATTTCAGTAGTGTCCCATGTGGTCACTTCTGGGGTTGAGAGTCACTAAGCAGCAGCCTTGGTGGGGCATGGGCTGTGATATGTGGATAAGCACAGCCTCTCTCCCTGCCATGTGGTTCCAAAACATCTTTGGAAACACCAAAGATGTTACTGGGATGGGCAGAGGTCTGGTGGCCACAAAGGCTTGTTCTTCCTCTGAGTATAAAGAGTTTCATAGGGCTGGGCATGTAGCACACACCTGTAATCCCAGCACTTGAGAGGCAGAGGCAGGCAGATCTCTGAGTTGGAGGCCAGCCTGGCCAACAGAGTGGATTTCAAGTCAGACAGAGCTACATAGTGAGACCCGGTCTCATCCACCACCTCAACAAAAGGGCTCCTTAGGTAGTAGAGCTTTTCAGGAGAGCATTCACATGGGACAGGGGGGTTGTTTTGTTTTGTTTTAACTCTGGCCTCATTTTGGTGCCATCATCTCCCCTAAGTTTCTGCTAACCTCTAGACCTATTCCTATTGGAGGGCTAAACTCCAGCCAGACCCTTTGCTGATATCCAGGACACAATTCGGAGGACCCTTCCAGATAGAGAAGATGGGGAGATGCTCTCTGCTTATCAGGATCACCTCTAGCTGGTGTCCCCCAGCTCACCAGTGCTAGCTACATCTTGTGTTGGGGCAAGACTCCAGAGTGTCTGAGCAGGGCTGAACACCAGCAGCTAGGTGTTTGAATTTGAATCCAGCCTTCATGGTCCTCTCAGGACGCTCGGTGCCCACTCATTCAACTCTCAAGTGTAGCATCCTATATTTTATTTGGGGTTACTTATGCCTCTACCTCCCTTCCAACCTCCCAATCATAGGTTAGAAAGGTTAGAAGGGACAGGGGATATAGCCCTTTTTAGACTTATTTCTGGCTGGTAAGGGTTGTCAGGTTCTTTGGGAAAATACCAATGAATGTCAGGGTATCTAGCAGTCTAGCAACAGCAAACAGCAAATACAGAAGGACGAATAAGCAGCCGCCTTCTTCCTCTGTCCATTTCCTTGAAGTACCTTCCTCTCTCTGGGCACTGGCATTTATATCCTCTCAGAGTCCTCAGAGTTAAACTAACTACAACTGGCAAAGACCGTGCCCCTCTCAAAGCCAACATGAGGCTGTTCTCAGCTGTGGACAAACTAAAAACAACTGCATACCCCACACTTGGGATTAAAATAAAAACCTGTTCATATACCATAACTGAGTTTATAAAGAATCTAACATTTCCACTACACTCAATGTTTTTCAAACTGAAGATTTGCAGATGCCTGTTCTAAGCAAGGTCATTCATGCTTGGGGCCCCGGGGTATGATGGGTCTGTTTCACACGACAGAGCTGTTCCACCACTGCTCTCCTCTCCTCTTAATGACACGTGATGTCACTAAGAGAGGCTGGCCCCGTTTTTCCTATGTGAAAACAAATGAGATGCCTCCTTGCCATCTCTGTCCTGGTATCCATGAATCCTAAGCCACATGTAAATGTGGTAAATAACCCCTCCAACTTGGGCTCCCAAATCTGGAGCAAGTATGGAAATGCCCAAGGGTGTTGGAACACATCCTCAGTGACAGTGCCTGACCTTCTCTATGGGGTGGTGGTGGTGATGGGGTGTCTGTGTTCTGCCTTAGATACCATGTGCCTTTTTTTTTTTTTAGCTTATCCTTCTTTCCCAAGCCTTTTCTCAAGCTTCCTGCTGATTTGGGGCACCTTAGATGCCATCCAAACACATTTATTGCTGTTTTCCTCATAAAATAATCGATTTTGTCACTTGGCTTCTTGCCAAGATTGCTGATTGGTAGCCACCAAGAGCCCAAGACTGCCTTATTTGTGCTAATTAACAGGATCAACTTTGGAATGGTAACTGGAGTATTGCTTCAGACTAAGGGCATTAATGAGCTCGTGCCTTTGTTTCCCAAGACACATCACTGCTGAGCACTGGTCAAGCCAGAGAGTTGAGTCCCTGTGTCATGGGTGTCCCCCATGGGTGTTACTTCCTTTTGAGCCTCACTGATACATTGAGCCTGTCAATCAAGCTGCTGTTAATTTTGTTTTAGGCATTTTTGTTAGAGACATAAAACCCAGTGGCCTCCGCTGGATGGTCTTACTGGAATTGCCTCTGTGGTGATTTGAATAAGAATGTCTTATATATTTGAATGCTTAGTCACCAGGGAGTGAGTGGCACTAGTTCAGAAGGATTAGGAGGTGTGTCATTGAAGTAGGTGTGGCCTTGTTGGAGAAAGTATGTCACTGAAGGTGTGTTTTGAGGTTTCAAATGCCCAGGCCAGGCTCAGTGGCTCTCTTCCTGCTACCTGCAGATCTGGAGGTAGAACTGTAGGTGCTGCTTCTTAAACTCTTTTTTTTATTGGTTGTATCTTATACTTCCACCTCCCTTCCACCAACCCTCCAACCCTAGGTAGGAAAGAAAGAAGGTGAGAGAGAGAGAGAGAGAGAGAGAGAGTATAGATCTCTTTACTATTTCTAGCTGGGTAGGGTCCTTAGGTTCTTTGGAGAGGGGCAATACCAATCTCAAGCATCACAATATCCATGTAACCAGCAACCTTCTTCTTTCTCCATCCATGTCCTCAAAGCCTTCTGTCTGTCCATCTCCTCCAAGTCTCAACATGCTTGAAGCATATGTCTCTCTCTGGGAGCATCATTCTCTCTCTCTCTCTTCCTCTCCTCTCATTATACCCTCTCAGAGTCCTCAGAATTAAACTATCTGCAGCTGCCAAAGACCACGCCCCTCTTCAGATTGCATGAGGCTGTTATCAGCTGTGGACAAACTAAGGCAGTCCCACATCCCACATTTGGGATTAAAACACAAGCATATTTACATATGTACCTGAATTTTTAGAGAACCTTCACTGCATAGACTGCTCAGCTGCTTCTCTGGCACCGTGTCTGCCTGGTCCCCATCAAGTTCCCTGCTATGGTGATAATGTATAATGTACTAGCCTCTGAAATTGTAAGCAAACCCTAATTAAATGCCCTTTTCTTTTTTACATAAGAGTTGCCATGGACAAGGCGTCTCTCCACAGCAACAGAACATTGACAGCCCCCTGTCCCAACCATGAGCCTACTGGCACACCTGCAGCTCCCAAGGGCACCAATGTCAGCTGTTACACTCAAGAACCTGAAGTATGACAGTCAGGGGAAGGGAGGGTGTGAAAGTTAGTATAAGGTAAGCTGAAGTCATGTACCCTTTGTGGCTTGTGCTTTCCTGGAAACATTCAATAGAGGTGGCTTCATATGTGTCTAGATAGTCTTAGGTATTTGTGTACATTTGGTCAGTGTCCCAACAGTCAAGACCATGTGTGCCTCCTTGGGCTCATTCACCGTTACCTGACGGGTGCTCCAGGTCCATGGTGAACGGGTAAGGTGAGTCAGCAGGTTGTATGTGTGGCATATGACAGGGTTGTTTTCAGATCCTTCATCCCTTCCTTTAAGGGTGCCAGGGTTGCCTTATGATACAAGTCTAAGAGATGGGTGATGAGAAGAGGCTGTCTAGCATGATGTCCTTTTTGGGTTTTACAAAGGAAAGCAGGAGTTATCTACTCCACAGGTAATAAGGGAACTGGCCCTCGGTGAAAAATACCAGGACCACACAGTAGAGAGTATTTTAACTGTCAGCCTGCAAGACATCCTCCAAAGTCAGCAAGACCTCCACGGTCTTGCTACTAGCATCTCTGGCCAGGGACAGCAATCAGCAGAGAAGCCAAAGTCCACAGCTAATAATGCAGAAGTTAACGATAGATAGACTTCATTCAGTGCATGGCCATCTCCCAACCTGGGCAAGAATATGGCAATAGCATGTGATCATCTATCTCTCCAATTGGGCCAAGGGGGCATGCCAAGATTTGGGACACCATTGGCTTGGCCCTTGATATGCCAAGGAAATTAACCAATCTCAAGAAAAATGAGCTCAGTTCCTCCCATCCTGTCCAGTTCTTGCCATCAGTTGCATGAAAAGCTCCCCCCGTCCCACCACATACCAGGCAAGCGGCTCTTTGCTTTTTCTTCTTGGGACCCCTCCTATTCTCAGGAATTTCTCTCATGTTAACTTTTCCTTAGCAAAATCAGCTCGGTCTTGCTCCTGTGTGTGTGCCCATGTCATTAATCGCTATCGATGTCAGAAAAATGAACTTGAGAGTCACAGTTTGAGTTGACTTTTGGTGAACTGGGTCCACAAATGTAAGAGGGATGGGGGTGGGCAAGCTTCGAAATGCTCTCTTCTGGATGTATGACAGGGCTGTTGCTCTCATGAACTCATTGCAGCTATGGTTACCTGTATAGTGTTAAGCCAGCTAGATCAGTCAAGGTGCCAGCAGGGAGCACTAATTGGACTCAGTGGGTTAAAAAAAAAAAACAAAAAACAAAGGTAGAAGGGGTATGTGGTTGGGGTGTCTGGGGAGAGTTGAGAGGGCTGAGGACAGAAATAATCAATATAATAGTCTACATGTATAAAATTGCCAAAGAATAAATAAAAGAGATGTATAAAAACAGCAGCAGGGCAGCTAACCCCAGAAGCCAGCTCGCAATCTGGGTTTCAGAGTGTGATGAGTGAAACACAGACAACAATGAGCGAGTGCTAAAGCGAAGGTGCGTCGTCGCACAGCAGGGAGCTCTTGTATTATGCTCAGATCTTACGGTCCCCACAGACCACCAGGAGCCAGACCATATATGCAAGAGCAAAGAGCTTTATTCAGGCTTAAGCTTGATCTCTCCATGGTCACCAATGCAGTGGATCAGAGAGGAGAGCCTCAAGCAAATGCAAGGCAGGGTTTTTATTGGGGTTTGAGCAAGGACCGGAAATTTCCAGCTGAGCAGTTATACGATTGGGTGACATTCAGCAAGGGCAAGCTTGTTACAAAGTGATTGGCTAACTAACATAAGTAACATTGAGTGAGCTATCTATAGACCTCAGGAATGTTGGGTATATTCCTGGGCCATGAATGTTCTTCTACAAGGTTGGTGGGCTGCCCAGCACAGATGCCCCACCCTGAGATAAGATACCTTCCTAATCTTGTGGTTATCCTCAGGCTGTTTCTTGTGTGGGGGAATTTTATAGTCTTGTTCGTGGAATTGGTGACCTATGGCCTAGTTTTTCTTTTAAAATTAGACCTGATCCTAAATTGGAGACAAAGTGGAGTTTGTGTCATATTCTCAGTCCCCCCTTTTGGTTTTACCATGGGCCGAATCATAGGCCCATTTGAGTGTCTGTCTCCTGGGTGACAGGGCTGAGTTGTTCGTATTGAGAACATAAGATCATAAGCTAGACGGTCGAGATGCATTTTCACACAAATTATCTATGACGTTATCTATGGCATTATAGGAACCCATTCCTTAGGCCAGGGAGCCCCTTTTGACTTAGCATTTCAGCCTGTTAGGCAGTATAATGGGCGAAGCTCTCTTTTTCTGTAACTTCTTCTAGCTGAGACAGATATAGTCTAGAGACAAGATTAAAATTTGTCTAGTAATTGGGGAAGTGAGGAATACCAAGACCAAGGGTAAAAAATCGCATTTCAAGAACTGTTGGAGACAAGCCCCGAGAAACTTCCGACCTTTTCTCACTCCCCCCAACCTGCTGCACCTGGTTGCTTGACAGTTACAGAGATGTGCTAACTGTGCCTTGACTTCCTATAATAACTGCAAAGTGTTCCAGGCTCCGGGCCAAGAAGATTCTTTAATTTCCACCCTGCCCCTTCCTGAGTTGAGCGGCTCTAAAGTAGGACTTTCCAACCTGCCCCTCCCTGAGTAAAAAGGATTCTGCACTGCGCTCCTCCCTCGCCCCGCCTCTATCTAAGGTTGGCCTTAAAAGCCTACTTCGGTTCAATAAAATTTAACTCTTGACAAGTGCACATTTGCTTGAGTCCTTCCTTTCTCCCGCTCATCTTTTACAGGCTACGACCCCCTTTGCCCCCACGAATAACTAGGTCCCGTGGGTCAGGGCAAAGAACAGGCAGGTGTACTCATAAACTCATGAATTTTAGTTTACAAAAGGAAATATATTAGTATCACCATTGTACTGAGATCCATATTTTAGAAAAAAACAGTTAACTGGTGTCTGTAAGACAGCAGTAGACTCATGCCATTAAGACCTAGTACACATCAGACAGAGAGGTTTTTAGCATCATGAGAAGCACTTTTAAGTCTACAAAAGGTAAATTAAAATCTTGACAAGCAGTCAGTGCTCCATCAGCTTATCAGAGTTTTATTGATCAGTGTCAAAACTTAGAGCTTTTGAAATCTTATAACATAAGTACAACAATAGCATGGGGGTGGGGGAGAAATCTGAAACATTTCCATTTTTAACATGCCTTAAATTACTTTCTTATATCACTACAACTTGCATTCACATACCTTCAAACACTTTCTTAGACCCACGAATACTTTACAACTTGCATTTATGTATCTTAGAACACCTTCTTAGACCCTCCAGTCTTCCTTGCATTTACCAAGCTTAAAAAAACCTTCTTAGACCCTCAAACACTTTCTTAGAGGCTTTTCTTCATAACTTTTATTTACCAACCTTGAAGCATCTTCCTAGACCCTCAAACAATTTTTAGATTATCATAACTTAAAATTTCATTATCCTCATATAAACGTTATATAAACGTTACACCTTATATAAACGTTACATCTTCCTATCCAGTTATTTATCATAAGGCAGAGGCAGTTAACATGAAGCCTGTGAGCAAGGCAAACCTGTTTGCCTTTCTAAATAAGAGATCTAGTACCTAAGAGTTTTAATTAGCCAGTGAATTGACTGATGAAATAACAGTGGATCTAACCGTCTGCTCTTTAGCTGCAAAGCTACCATTAGCTTAGCTTAGCCACCAATGTGAAGAGACCTGAGAAGGATAAACTGTAACCTAATGAATCCATGTGCCAATGAAAATGGCAGAGATGACTAGTCAGCCCACCACCTAGGCAATTGTCCCTGGCCCCTGTGGTTTCATGCCATCACGAGCAGAGGCAGTCCAGCTGTCAGGCACAGAATATGAGAGACTGTTTCTGTGGAAGAAAGAACACAAGAGACTGGCCTCACCTCACTTTCAGCAACGGGAAACAATAGCTATCCAGGTGTCACTGTTTCGTCCACAGATCAGGCCTTAGCAGTGGGACAGTTGGGGCAGTCTTGCCCAGTCTTCAGTGCCACAGACCGGCCCAGTAGGGCTCCCGGCGTCCACGGGAGAACAAAGCTTCGGACAGGAAGACACGGTTTCGGTGATGAATTGACAGACAGAGACACCTTGATGGTTTTGGCTCTGTTGCACTTTACTGAAATCAAGCTAGTATTTTTATAATGATTTCACAAAAGGCACCTTAAACTTGGCATACTTCCCAGAACATTCAGACTTTTACCAAGAATACAAGTTTACATTTTAACTCAAAATGCAGTCAAACATAAAACAGTGCCCACAAGAAATCTTGGCCTAAAAACTTTTTGATCAGAGCAAACAAAGAAAAAGAAACCTCAAATGCAGTTTCATTATTGCTAACCAGTGAAGAGGAAAGTCAGGAGCTAAGTCAGATGTCTGCCAAAATCTTTTTCTGTATAAAAATCTAATTACACATAACCATCCTCCCATATGTCCTGCTCAAGATTTATAATCTTCCTTAGAAACAAGGCACTGAAGGGAGGGGAAACTCCCGCCAGCTGCACCTCTCATGCTATTATTTCTTAAGAAGGAGCCTATTATTTTTTCACTATTCTTAATGCCTATTAATACTAAATCTAATTCATTACCTTTTTTAAACTTATTCCTTTTACATTTTATTTTTATTAAAGCCTTTAATAATCTACTAATAATAAATTTCTTTATAAAATTAGTTGTGCTGTTTCAGGAGTCACAGAGAAAGATCAAAAAACTCATTAATCCAGCCCCAGAGCCACAACTGAAAAAGCGTAGAAATCTCAGAACACATCTCTTTTCCAAGTGGGATGAGTCTGCCAGGGACCTTCCAGGGAGCGAATTTCCGAAGAAAGTGTGTCTCCCGCCCTGTAGCACATGCTACTATGGCGACACTGGCGTGGGTGTTGGCATTTCAGCATACCACAATCCAGACTTGAAGTCCTCTGTGTTGTGCCCAAATCTTCTCAGAGACTTTGGGGAGCTACTGCCAGGATTTGGGTCTCTGTCTGTCATAATAAACTTACACATGTTAAGATGCCATATTCCACAGATCTCTCACAAGCTTGAGGGTCAGCATATGAGTTAATCTTCTTTACTTACCTGCTCTAAACTGCATTCTGTAAAACAGAATGTTATAATCTCTATTTATGGCATATTCTGTAAATAAGTGTTTTAGAACCATATCTATTTCAAGTAGATCTACGTAGGCAAACTTAGTAGTTACCCATGTTAAACTTAATCTTGAAAACATAAACAAGAGACTAGGTAAAGCTCAATCTGGTAACCAACTGTAGTCATTAGCATAACTTTAAATATATTTCTGAACTAACATCAAAGCAAAACTTTCAATCATAGATAGAGTTCAGAGTCAGACTGGCAAGTCTTGCTGATACTACCACATGGCATTATTAAGACTGAACAGCAGAAGCTTAAAGGACAGAAGTTGCACTTAACACTAAACAGGGCACTGAACACAGTTGGCAGCCCTCGACAAAGATGGCGGACCATGACTATTCCACAACCAAGATGGTTGCCAGTCATGTGACTGCCATTAGTTAAGATGACAGTGAAACCATGTGTTTGCCCTTAATGGAGATGGCAGTGAAGCTATGGCTCTACCCTTTTTATCCCTGAATCAACATGATGCTCAGACATGTGTTATAGGCTGTGGCAGCCAATTTTAAAAAGATATCCATTAGGTGTTGTTGGTGATGTTACTACCTTTTATGGTACAGTGCCATGGAGCATTAACATATTTTGTAACCAAATTTTAACATTGTAATCAAATAAGTTTTAGAACTTAGAACTATTAACTACATAATAGAACAGTATAAGAACAGTTTTAAACTGTGCTTGAAAATACCTGATAAACTTTAAAATGTTATAGCCTTAAACATTTTTTTAAATCTGTTTTTGCAATATTGAAATAACATACCCTTTTTAGGAGTGAAGTCACTCCTTTTTAGGAGTGTAGCCATAATTTTAGTAGTCAAAACCAAATTTTATTACTGTAAACAATTCAGTATCTTTAAAATCATTAGCAATTTAAATGAGACTTGTTTTCTTAGTCTAATAGGAGATAGGATAGAATTCATTATGAGTGAGAGGGTCTGTAGTTTGTCTTTCCCTGCACCACGCCATGTGGCAACTTTAAGATGGCGGAGTCACATCACATAGCAGGCCACATGGTTGCTATTTAAATACATCTGTAAATGTTACAAACACATATGCACACATATATATGTTCTAAACAAGAGTTTGAATTCAAACTTTAAACATATCCAATAGCATTAATCTATAACCAAGACGTACAGAGCATATTAACCTTTCAATGTCAGTCAGAATTAAACATGTAATGGCCATGCATACATTTAAAACAAACAGACCCAACTCTCCTTACTTCCTGCGGCTGTAATTTCAAGCACTGTGTTATCTGTGAATCCAGGAAGGAGATGGGGCTCCCCAGCAGCATTGCTTGGTTTCAGGGGGCAGCGGGTGGTTCTGCACACAACAGCTTCTCCTTGGCGCCTGCTGCATGCACCTGCTCTCCTCTCTGTCTCATGGCCAAACCCTCACTTGGGTCAAGGACATCCAACAAACTCCCTCTTCTCAGCTTTACTCCTTCAATGCCTCCTGCTGCTTTCTTTGTGCCTCTCTTCAAAGCTTCTCTTAGTTGTAGTCCCTCTTGCCACTGATACCCCAGTTCTCAATGCCCTCCCCCTCACTGATGGCTTATTCCCTTAACCGTTTAAGCCCTCCTTTGGGAACTAAAACCAAACTCTCTCCACATCAACCCCAAAAGCCTGTTACGGGCTGTCCCTCTCACCATTTGCCAGGAGTCTCCCCAACCATCCATGTTTCTAAAATATCTCAATTTCAAAACCCATCTGAACACCCCAAAAGACTATTCTAATGTAGCAAAAGCCTCCCAACTTATGTTCTCCCAACACAACCAGACCCTGCTTTCAGATCATAGTTGGTGTTGAATTAATCTTATAGAGCCAATCTAAATTTCCTGGATCCTCTCAAGAACTCTCAAATGGACTCCAGGTAAGTACTCCCGCCAACCAACAGCCTCAGTTTTCCTGCCAACTACATAGTCTAAGGGTCGGATCTCCCTGTCTCTCCCTCGGATCTCTCCCCCTTTCCCTGGTCTTAAAACTCCCCTTCACAACTACCAGGACCGTGAACCTAAAAGTTCCACACGTTCATCCAAGATAAAAATTTCCCCCCTAAACTACACTTCCCTATGATACAAGTGAAACAGCCTGCTCTTTCCTGGCCTTGACCAACAATCCAGCTCCCTTGGGTCTCCCAATGCCCCAATATCAACAGGAAGCAGCCAGAGAGGAGGATGCCCACTTACCCAATACCCAGGGAACCAATAATAAAACAAAAAGGTGTGAATTAGGGGACTATAGTTGGTCTGAGCGTGGCAAACATGGCACTGGCAAGGCCTTGTCCTTCTCCCCCATGCCCTCTGCCTTCCTAAGAACCATTAGATTATATTCTGAAAGCTAGCCACCAAGGTCTGTTTCTTTCTTTGGGAGCTTTCTCCCCCTTGAGGTTGACTACTGAGATCCAGCTATCAAAATATTGAATTCCCAAAAGCCCACTTTGGCTGCTAATAATTAACCAGTCCAATCAAATACCTCATCCTAAGACAGGGTTTCCCTTTTACCTTTATAAACTGCCATTTGCCTATGGATCACATGTCTGTTTCCTCTCTATCTAGAGGCAGTCCTTAGTCCCCACAATCAAGGACAGATATCCTTCCCCCTCCCCCTTGTTCCTTTCCTCTTCTCCCTCCTCCTCTATTTCCTGTCTTTGTCTCTTATCCTCTGGGGCAAATAAACCTCCTTTGTGCTTAGAACTTGGTCTTGGGGTGTCTTGTGCCAGACAGTGGCTCCTTCATTATTGTTGTTTTGTATATCCAGGCTTCTGATGCAGCAAACTTTTCTGTCTCCATTAGTGGCCTATTGTCAAAAACAACAGGCCTGTGACCCAGCACATGCAGAAGACCATCCTGGTTTCACGAGCTGTTGATTTCTGAGTGTTTCCAATTTATTTCCTTGACTCTCATCTAACCTATACCTATGCATTTCTTTACATGTTTATTTTCTTTAGACAACCCAATGTGTGGCTGAACCTGACCTTCAACTCCTGATTCTCCTTCCTCTACCCTCTAAACACTAGGATTGCAAGCATGCATCATGCTCTAGCCTTCCTATTCTTCTCTGAGGAGAAAGGAAAAGCAAAATTTTGGAGGAAACAAAACATAAAACAAAACCAGTTTCCAGCCGCAGTCTGAGGGTTAGTGGGCCATAAGCAAGGCATTCTGAACTATACCCTCCCACTCCCCCCCCCCTTTGGGCCCAGCTCCCTGGAGCCTTAGAGTTTCATGCAGGGATATTTGCAGCAACTTGAGACTTCAGGAAAGCTACGTGGGGTCATTTCCTTCCTACTCTAGCCAGTTCCTTTAAAGGCACACAGGGTCAGGGAACACAACAGGCCAAAGAATTAGATGCCAGATGCTGTCAATTGCTGGCCTGCTGTGAGCTGGGGCTGATGGTTAGAGAAGGGTCTAGAGTTTTGGAGGACAATTAGCAAAACCCAGTTGTTAAATCACAAACCACTCTGTCTCCCTCCCTCCCTCCACTCCTTCCCCAGTGCCTCCTCTCACTGTGGAGTCTATTGGCCATGGATGTGGGAGGAACTCATGAACAAATGTTCTTCCTTTTCTCTGCCATTCAGAGCCAATCAGATGCCTGCTATGAACCTGGTTTTGAGCTCTGGCCAGGAGCCCCACCCTCTGGGGAAAAGTTATAAAACAGAGAGATTTTGTTCTCTATTTCTTCTCTCTCCAGTGTTACGTCCTTCTACCTTGCTACCCATGGCAATTATCTTAATATTTTAATTTAGGTATATTTAGCTATAAAACCTCTCTGGGATTTAGAGTGTAACTTTTCTTTTAGGCTCTGTCACATTGTCACCGATGATCCTCTCTCCCCTCATTGTTATCCCACATTGAATCACAACTATGCCCCTCTGGTCACGTGGCTTTCTCTTCTAGCAAAGCTCATGTTAGAGAGTGGTTTCCTATCGGCTCCTTTCTCAAACGCTTCTCAGACCATCTGATGTCGATGTGTCCAGGTGGGAGCACAGCTAACCCCAGGTGTCCAGCGGGCAGAATCAGAGTAAACACCCCAGGGGACCATGTGCAGGGCACAAGAAGCAGCTGGTAGCAGCTGAGCGTTAATGCCAAAGCAAAGAAGGAACTGACTTTGCAGACAGGCTGCAGCTGAAGAGCCAGCAGAGTCCAATGACACTGGAGAGCACTGGAAAAGCTGGAGAGAGTGCCGCAGCTGGGGGTGGGGGACGCTTGTCTTTCTGGAGCTATATCTTACTAGAGAACACAGGCTTACAGGTGTGTGTCCCAATCCCCACTTGGATACACAAGAAGGCCCTGCCCTTCCACACCTCCCCTAACAGCTGAGCCCAGGGCAGGTGAAGCCCAGAGGGTAGGGGCTGCCACACACCTGTCAGGCTCCGTCCCCGAATCCTGGTCAAGTCAGACTCTTCTGAAGCCTCAGTTTCCTCACAAGGCCTGACCCACAATAGGGGTTCAGAGACAGGTTAGGCAAAACAAAAAACAAACAACAACAACAAAAACCAAAACAACCCTTAGGTCCTTGTGTCTCAAAAAGCAGCTCTTGTCCCCACTCTGCCTACATCACAGCACCCTAGAGCCAGCTTTGGGTGTCCAGGCCCCAAGAACTGCCTCCATCTCTTGTTTCCTCCATTTCCCCGTGGAGGGACACTGACAGCAGACCTCTCTCTGAGGTCTCCTGGTCCAGTCTCAGGCATCCTGGCACACAGGCTGAGCCCCCATAGGTTCTGTGGTCTCATCTAAGGAATCTCCCATCCTGTCCTATGCTTAGGGCAGATGGAAGGGAGGAACAGCCCAACCCCAGCCTGGCTGCAAGGCCAGCTTTATTGCTGCTGAGCCTGGGACCAGAGTCAGATGCCCGACCTTGTCAACCTTACCAGCAAAATGGGTCCACAATCCACTGCCAGAGTGTGCAAGTGGGAGAGCTTAGACATTCCCCAACTTACCAGGAATCTTCAACAGGCTGAGTTTGGATGGATCCGGAAATCCTCAGCTGTGTGGACGCAGTGTAGTATCCTGCTTTATATACCCAAACCAGAGAAGGAAAGAGAAAGCCCACTTCCAAGGAACTCACAACCAAAACACACAGGAAACTTGCTGTTTCCTGAACACTATCCTCATGGAGTGACCTTCTAGGTTCTTCTTAGCTGAGCACATTTCAAATGGGGGTCTGTGTGGTCTAGAGGGAAACGCCCAGCCTCTGTGGACTAGGGGACCGTCCACAGGTCACTTCCTGTGCCTCCTGGGTTATGTTCAGTTCTTCCCTCCCTCACCTCCAGCCTCAGCCCCACCCCCACCTCCTGGGTCCTGTTGATGCTGACCATGGTGCTGCTGAGGATGGTCTGCACAGCATCTGGACATCTGCTTTTATGGGTTCTCCTTCCAGGAGCTCCTGCTCTGAACCTGGAACCACTAGTTTTCACATCCTCTGTGTCACAGGCCTCCAGACCTTATCCCATCTGACTCCATGATGGAAGTGTCTTTCAGTCCATAAAACTCAGCACATAGCCAGCACCACCAGTCAAAACAAAAACAAAGACCCAGTCTTCAAAGTCCATAGTTCTGGGAAAGTATCTAAAAGTACTAACCTTGCTTCTTGTCTTCTATATTTCCGTTTCTGGCTAACTGTTCTTGTTGACTGAAGTGTGTCAACCCATGACGGATTTTGTGCTCAACAGCTCACTCCCCCTGAGAAAGGCACGAGGCTACACTGGGATTCTGAACCCAGGTGTAGTTGTTAGTGGGCTAATGGACACTTTCTATTGCCTTAAACCTGTGTCTAAGTAGTCTCGTCTGGTGAATAACCCACAACATTTCTGGAAGTCCCACAGAGATCCCTAGAGATCTCACAAACACTCAAATTGACAAAAAAGATTCCCGGGTGTATAGGGAGAAACCAACTCGCCAGGACTAGCCCAACACCAAGCTCCTATAGTTGTGCAGCTAACCAGTTCAGCCACCCCCATCCAGATTAAGCAATACCCAATGACCCTGGAAACTCAAAGGGAAACTGCAGTCCACATTGCCCAGCCTAGAGAGGCAGGCATCCTGGTGCCCTGCCAGTCACCCTGGAATATACTTCTCTTGCCTGCAAAGAAACCTGGGACCTCTGATTCTCATGCTTCTCATATTCTCTTCCAGAGAAACAGGTACACACTGTTTTGGACCTGAAAGATGCATTCCTCAGCTTTCCATGGGCAGAGGTGAATAAATCCATCTTTGCTTTTACATGGACAGACCCGGAGGGAGGTTTCAGCAGGCAACTTCCCTAGATCAGGTTGCCAAAGGATTTAAAAATCATCCAATCCTGGTTGAGACACTAAATGCTGACCTCCTGCCTGCCCTTGTGTCAGAGTCTTTCTGGGACCACACTCTGACAATATGTAAATGATGTCCTCCTAGCCTCTAAAATTTTGAGAGGGCCACTGAGGGATTGCTGCAAGAGTCAGAAAACTTGGGCTGTAAAATATCAGCCAAGAAACCTTAGTTTTGTACACCAGGGGCTTCCTGTCTTGGCTACCAGCTAAGGGAAGGCAAAAGGAGCCTGATTCAGAAACCATCCTTCAGCTCCCAACTCCACAGACTAAGAGGCAAGTTTGTTCAAGAGTCTGTAGGGTGGCTAGGTATTGCTGCCTCTGGATACCACAGTTTGCAGAATATAGCAAGACCTCAGCACAAGGGAGGTTGGGGGGTTGCCACTGAGCCCCTAATCTGGACTGACACTTAAAACAAAAGGCATTGAGGCTTAAAATACATCTCTGACTTACTTCAGTTCCATACCTAGAACTTCTAAATGTCTCAAAACCTTTTCATCCATTAGTCCACAAAATAAAAGAGATTACAAAAGCGGTTTTAACTCAAAATTTGAGGCCATGGATATTCCCTGTGACATACCTGTCCAAACAATGGTGCCACAGGATGACCCACCTGTCTAGGATCTGTGGTGGCTCCCATTAATCTAACAAACAATAAAACAACAACAATAACAACAGTCAAGTTAGCTCTGGGTCAGGATCTTATACTCTGGCCCCACACTGTTGAGGCCCTCCTCTGAGGAATACAAGAATGCTGGCTGTCTAATGTCCATGTGACCCAGAGCCAAGCTCTACTCCTGGGCCAGCTTCAAGCATGGTTTCAGAAACCTACCACCTTCAATCCTTCTTTCCTCTCTGCTGATAACAACACACAGGTGCTCATCCAGTACTGTCTTGAGACAAAAGGTGAAACCAGGTACACGGGGGCTGGAGTAGCTACTTTAACTGAAACACTTTTAGCCTAAGCTAGGTATCTCAGAGAGCAGAACTGATTCATCTGACCTAGGTTCTGACGGGAGACAGGAAAGTTCATCACCATAAACCCAGACAGTTGCTTTGCTTTTATGATCCTGAGTGTCTATGATATGATTTATAGAGATAAAGATGCCTCCTCACCTCTGGGGCAAGGACATTAAATACAAAGAGAAAAATCTTAGTCCTCCTAGACGCTATTTGGCTTCTCCCACAAACACCTGTGGTCATGTTTTCTGGATTGACGTTGGTTGTTGACAGTGTTTCTTCTGTTAACGTCCCTTGCTCTGACTGTCCCCTTTTATTAACATGACTTTACCTAGACAGTCAGAGAACCTCACAGTGAGATACAGGGATGAGAAAGGGTCCACACGAGCTGCAGGCTAGCAGTGATGTGGACCCTCCTCAGAATACAGACTAGACTGGAATGTTCAAAGACTCTTGAACAGACGAAGGGCTGAGCAGCAGGATGCAGCTGCAGACTCACGTGGGGGTGGGTGGAGTAGTGGTCTCTAACCTGAGGTCCATGAACAGAGCCCATCCCACCTGGACATCCCGAAGATCTGCTCTAGCATGTCTCAGCTTGACCAGTGACATCACAAGAAATGTCACTCAGGACGGCAGTCACTTAAGAGCTGGGGATGAGCTAGAGGTAATTTTAGCCCAATGGTGACCCTGATGCCGTGGGAAGAGTTAGCTGAAGGGGCTGAAGGAGGAGTTGTGTGCAAAGCAGCATCTCCTATGGAGGGGACAGCAGCAAAGTCACCCTGTCACAGTCCACATACTGGAGAAGAGATGTGGTCCCTGAACTGCACCCATCTCTCTCCTCAGCTCTTCTTCTCTAGGGGCTGGCGCTGTCCAAATGAGCATGTGACTTGGTGGCTTCTGAAATCCTCTATGTGGCCAGGAGAGACAACCCTCCCAGGACCATGAAGCACAGGGCAGAGAGGAAGCGTGCTGTGCGGAGAGCTTGGGTGACTTCCTGGGAGTGGAAGGACAGCCAAGGCTCCCAGAGAGAATCACAGTCTGGCCACCCGTCCTGCTCATTAGTGAACAAAATCAGGCCCTATGTAACAAGTGCCAGTTTCAAGAAAGTTCCATGTCCTAGAGCCAAATGTAAATATCACTTCTCAGCCTTTGGCCTATAACCAACTATAGAGATGCACGTAAAGATGAGATAATCTACCCCACAAATGTGATATTTAGGTATTGAAAGATAACTTTGTTCTCCGTTAGCTGCGTGAATTATGGTCAAGCGCATCAGGCACATTTGCTGTATGAACCTGGTAGCTTTGGGATTCCAGTTTAAAACAGGATGAGTGGTTGACTCAGAAAACCTGCAAATCACACCGAAGACTCTCTGCTGATAATTGCAGAAGGTGCCAGCAAAGCTCATCCAGAAAGAGATGCGGCTTCATGATCAGTAGATTCCTGAGTGGGAGAGGGGAGAAGTGACAGGTGGTCAGGGACAGGTCATGAGAATCGCATCGCCAGGCAGTTCTGCATCATGCATTAAAGGTACATCTGGTCTACCCAGCTATACCCTTTGAGCATGAAGATATAGGAGGTCTGGCATGTGTCACTGTTATGGCATAGCATAGTCCTGAAATCTACCTCACCTGGTTCCACATCCAGTGTGGAGGATCACCTAACTGATCCTCCAGGGTCATGTTATCCAGCACTTCTGAGTAATGCATAAAATAAATGAAAACAGAGACCCAGACAGAGGCTTGTTCTCCCACATCCATAGCAACTTGATGGATAACATTAAGGAACAGCCTGCATGTCTCTCAGCATTAGATGGACAGCAAATTCTGACCCCACACACAACACAACCAATCCCGGCCACATTGGAAATGAAATAAGCTGGACCCAGAAGGCGAAATCCTACACACACCCCCTTCCTGAGAACAGTAGGGAAGTAAAGTCCCACAGAGCAGGAGCCGGTGGTCATTCCAGAGGTCAGAAGGGAAATTATTTCCTGAGGGTTCAGTGTCAGAACAAGATGGAAAGAGTTCCGATCTGCGCGGTGGAGCACACCCCAGGAATGCTGCTGAGCCGCACAGTGTGCTAAAGAAGGCCTAGGAGAGACCCACGTAGGCCCCATGATTGCCGAGTCAGTCCCCCTGAGCCCTGCTTAGCTGATCCTGTGGGCTGTGTTCTCCTGATGTCCTTGACCCCTGTTTCCTCCAACCCTTCCTCTTCCTCTTCTGTGGGGTTGTTCCTCAAGCTCTGCCTAATGTTTGGGTGTGAGTCTCTGTATCTGCTTCCATCAGCTGCTGGAGGCAGTTTCTCTGCTGATGACTGGGCCAGGTGCTGATCTATGAGTGTAGAAGAAAATCGTTAGGAATTAGTTCATTGACTTTTGTGGGCAGTCCTGTCTGGTTCTACCCTAGGTCTCTGAGCCTCGCAGCTTTCAGTTCCTGGCCAGCCAGGCAGTGCTGTGTGCATGGGCTCCCTCCAGTGACTTAGGTCTCAAGTAAGACCAACCATTGGTTGGCCACACCCACGAGCTCTGGGAGGCCATTGCCCCAGAGCATCTTGTTGGCAGGATAAGTTGTGGGTCAAAGATTTTGTGGCTGGATTGGTGTCTCTGTCCACCACTGGGAGCCTTGCCTAGTTAGAGAAGATGACCAGTTTCAGGCTCTGTATCCTCCACTACTAGGATTCCTTGCTAGGGTCACCCTCATAGATTCCATGACATTTCTATGGCTCTAGGTATCTACATCACTGCCCAAGACCCCACCCATTTCCGTCTCTCCCAGTACTCTCTCCCTCTGGCCCTCCTTCCCCCACTTGGTCCTCAAGTTCCCATCCTCACTTGCCCTTCAGTCCTCTGTTGGTACAATATTCTTGTGGAATGTATTCAGTTTACCCTTGTTCATTCAAATGCTGATTTCTCCACCCCACTATCTGGTTTCAATCTGGATATTGCATTGTGATTATTCCAAGCATCACCTGTCCCAAGTTTGTGCAAACATGCCACCATTTGTTCTCTCTAATTGTCAATTAAACTACCAGCCAGTGCTGTGCAATGGAGAGAATAGGGTGGGACATCCTGGTCCAGAGGGGAGGAGAAGGAAACAAAGGGGAGGAGAGGGGAGCAGAGGTTGGCAGGACAGGACTTGGAACCATGAAGAGGGATGAACCAGACCTAAGATATCACTAAAAGCAAGTATAATGGTGAAATCTGATTGGCAGGAAACTATGCTGGCTTGGAGGCTTAGGATGGAGTGACTATTGCCCAGCATTGTACTCTAGGTTGATTACATAAATCTCAGTCTCCGTGTGGTGATTTGGGTGTATGGCTGGTTTAGAAATAACCACTGATTAACTAAAAGTTAAATCTCTAATAATTATTAATCACCCACAACAGTCTCCCCCCACAGATCTATTCTATCCCCCTTTCCCAGGGAGAACTGTGTGTTCCCCTTGAGCCCCCCTTGTTTCCCAGCCTCTCTGGGACTGCGCATTATAGTGTGATTATCCTGTCCTTAACAGCTGATAGCCACTTACGAGGGAGAGCATATTATGTTCGTCTTTCCTCGATTGCCTCTCAGGAGATTTTTTTCTTGTTCCATGCATTTCCCTGCAAATTTCATGATATCATTGTTTTAAACAGCTGAACAATACTCCATTGTGTGAATACACCACATTTCCTATACCCATCCTGCAGCTGAGGGACATCTAGGTTGTTATCAGTTTCTGGCTATGATTTAGAAAGCCACTATGAACATAGCTGAGCAAGTCTAATATTTTTCAAAATCCAAAATTTTCCTGTAAAAAAAAAAAAATTAGCCAGAAAGAACTGGAGAGCTGGCTCAGATTAACAAAGCAGTCATCCACCATTGCTGTTCTTGTCAAGAACCGGGGTTCAAGACCCAGGGCCCACATGGCAGTTTACAACCATCCTTAACCCCATTCCTGAGGATCCAGCTTCCTCTTCTGGCGGGTACATATACATATACATGCCCAATATCATTTCCCAGATCCCACCTGCCTGGAAGACAGTGGGCCTATGGAGGTTGGCCTGGCTGGGTCCCCTAGAGCGACTGGCACAGTTGCCAACTGTCCACATGTTTCTGAAGAGCTTTGCCTTGTCTAATGAGGTGGTGAGGTTGTCTGAATTGTTTGTCAGTCATCCATCCCTTGGCATGAAGATCCAAGAATTGCTTTACCTGACCATGGCTACCCATGTTCTAAGAATTCCAAATTGGTATGCAAGTTTTCCTGGGGGGAGATGAACAAATGTCTATGAAACCAGGTAAGGTAATGTAACGATGACAGACCAAAGAAATGACCATGCCTGAGCTTAGTAACCAGGTGAGTTTATTTGGGTTACTTATAGAGTATTTTTAAGGGATTGCTTATAGGAGTGCAGCTCTCTCATGGAACAGCCATCCAGCATGGTTAACAGTTCTTAAAATCCGTGTCTCTGGAGATCCCTGATCAGGTTTTGGGAGGGGCAACTGGAAGGGTCTCTAGCAATGAAGGCCTTAATACACCTGGGATGGGAGTTCCTTGTGAATCTTGTAATTTTATGGGCTCCTTAAGCTCTGTACAATTTGCTACTTTCTTGAGACCTAGGAGCCTCTCTTCCCCACCCAGAAGGGAAAGCTTCAGTTCAGAAATGATTGCTACACAGCACCCAACCCCTTCTTCTGGCTCCTACATTCTTTGTCCTCTCCACACTGCCACAATGTTCCCCGAGCTTTGAAGGGGAGGAATAGAAAGAGTAGAAACGCGTGACCATTTCTTTCTGTTTATGACGGGCCACTGCCCCACACTGCCGCAGCGGAGATCGCTCGTCAGAGGGAGCTTGAATGGGTATCGAAAGTCTCTGAAGTGTACTGCCAAGTCATGATTTTTCCTTCATGGCTGTCCGAGGCTGGAAAACATGATCTATAGGTGTGAACACAAATGTTTGGAAGTCAGCTTCATAGGAACATCTCATCCGATTACCAGAATGGGAGACTTAGGTCCTCCCTGAGGCAGGTTCATGTTGGACATCCCTCTGTTCCCTGGAAATGATCATCTAAGGATGTTCTCAGAAGATGCCTCAGAAAGCCCTGGTGGGCTTCATCTCCTGTGTGAAAGGTGAAATGGAGAACATGCTTTTTTTTTTCCACTTTTCTCTACCATTCTTCTTAACTTTCCCACCCAGAGTCTGTTCCTCTGTGCATGGATATACCTTTCAGAACTACTCTATGCAGCAGGCATCCATAAGCAGTGTGAAATCTTTATTCTAAGGGTAATCCAACCCTATCAGAGAATAGAAAGCCAGCAGTTGATCAGAGCGACAGTGTGAGAGGCCATTCTGGTCCTGTTTGCAAACTGTGCAGGGGCAGCATGAAAAAGACCATCCTTAAAGCTCTCCCAGGACTTGAGAAGAATACCAGGAGGTATCTTGGATGAGACTGATGCTGTCCAGATGTTTTTCCTGCCTGCTCTACAGCTGAGCCTCTCACACATCTACACACAGACCCTGGGCCCTTGGCCTGTGGGTACCTTAGTGGGGCCTACAAGTAGCAGAGTCTGGAGGAAATGAGTCTCTGAAGAGTAAGAAAACTACACAGAAACACAGGAGAGGACTTTCTTTCTGACACCTTGGGAGAAAGGGTCATAAGAAAAGGAAATCAGGCTGTTGGTGTTCAGGGGAGCCAGCTGTCTAACAAAATAGAGACTCAGTGTGTCCAGGGTGCAGTCATCTTGAATCACAACCATCAGAAAGGTCCCGAGTAACCCTGTCCTCTTTTCCCTTCATGATTTCTCCAATGACAGTGGCAGGTGGGTCGTCGCCACCGTTTCCCAGTCTTGCGGACATTACACATGTGCCTGTCATCCTTGCTGTGAGCCGAGACAAGAGCAGGCACATTCTGCCTCCAATGAATGCCACCATTATCCTGCTAAGTATATAACCCCTCCCTCCGAGCCAGGAGGCAGGGCTCTCAGGCTTCCTGATTCTCTTGGCCCTCGTGTTGTCCGTGGCTCCCTAATAAAAAGTACAAGTGAAACCTTGCATTCTCTCTTCCTCTCCCAATATGGCAGCCTCAGCAAAAAAAAGAATAAAAAAGAGAAGACCCTGACCCTAACAGACTTTCTGACTGAGGTGAGGGAAGCTCCTATGACCCCAAACCACAAAGCTTGGCTGATGAAACCAGTGACCTGGCAGGGGACGTGTCCATTCATTGGCATAGTGATGACAAGGTAGTGTAGAGGGCACCTCTGCCTGGCCGTGCCAATCTTTTCCCTGCTCCATGTGCTGTTTGGGAACCCTATATCAACTGGAGCAGTATTCCTAAACTGCTACCTTCCACTTGTTGCCCGGGGAACCTGCCCTGTCATATGACAGAAAACCTCCTAAGGAATTCTCCTGAGGGCTGAATACCAGGGTAATGTACTTGCCACACAGACCTGGCAACCAGATGGATTGAAAGGCTTTGGCGTGCTGACTTGGAGCACCTGGGTTCCCTACTCGGTGCCTCAATCAAGAGTCTCAATCAAGAGTCTCGAGGTAACAGGAGACATGGAGTGGGCTTTGTTGATCAAGCATAGGACAAAGTCAGGATGACTGTTTCTTTGGCCAAGATAAAAATCAAGATTCTGACAAAACAGACACAGACTGGAGGGGCCAGAGCACCACAGACAACTTTATTGACCACTCATCTAAGAGAGGCAATGATCACTGTGGAGATGGGTATCAAGTTGGTTAAGCTGGAGAAGCCGGGTGCGGTGGCATATGCCTGTAATCCCAGAACTCAGGGAGGCAGAGGCAGGCAGATCTCTTTGAGTTCAAGGCCATCCTGGTCCATACAGAGAGTCTAGGACAGCCAGGGCTGTTAGACAGAGAAACACTATCTTGGGGAAGAAGGAAGAGGAGAAGGAGGAGGAGGAGGAGGAGGAGGAGAGAGAGAGAGAGAGAGAGACAGAGAGAGAGAGAGAGAGAGAGAGAGAGAGAGAGAAAGGAAGGAAGGAAGGAAGGAAGGAAGGAAGGAAGGAAGGAAGAAATGATAGTATCAAGATGGCACAGGCCAGAATAGTGATGACACAGAGGCTGAGGCTGGTGTGACAGCAGAGGCTGCAGAGACAAGGACCAAGGTTATGACTCCAGGACAGGCAGTGGAAGAAGAGCATTTGGTAGTGGGTGCTATAGGGCTGATGACTACAGAGGAGGTGGGGACCACTGTGAAAACCAGTATGAGAGATGGCATGATGAGCTATGGAAGCACAAGGATGCTTGCTCTGGATGGCTATGGATGTGCTGATAGAGGTCCTCCTCCAAGAACCAAACTGAATCAGAAGCCTCAGAGTTCTCCTAAGGAAGAGGATTCCTCTCCTAGCACCTCCCAGTGCAGCTGAGTGGAGGAGCAAAGCCTGTTGACACAGCTGCCAGAGGAGGAGGTAGAAAAGTGGAAAGAGAAAAGGCAGGAAAAGCCGCAGCATCAGCCGGATGAGCCAAAACTGTACCACAGGCTCAGAGAGGGACAGTCACCCAAGTTGAGGAAGTCAGAAGCATTTACTCTTAGCCACCAGCCATGTTCTGAGGAATCGGTGCTTTTCTCAAGTGAACCATCTCTTTGATACGTTTGATTCCTGCTCCTGTCTGCTTTCACCCCCTTGGAGGGCAGAGTATTTCAACTGATGGACCAGCGTGATGAGTGCGGTATGTAAAGCTTTGAGTTGGAGTTCTTAAACCTTGATTGGGGTGTGTAAGGTTTCTACTGTACCAGGTCCCTAAGTATTAGTGGGCCTTCAGACCTTGGCACAACCGGTTCCATGATGAAAGTTCCATTCAGGCCGTGAAAACTCAGCACACAGACAGCAGCACCTGACAAAAGGAAAACAAAAACCCAGCCCATCAAAGTCCACAGTTCTGGAAAAGTCTCTATAGGCACTAACCTTGCCTTTTGGTTTCTGTAGTTCCTCTTCTGGCTAACTGTTCTTGTTAACTGAAGTATGTCAGCCCAGGATATGAACTTTTATATATAAAAGCTCACCCTGAGAGAGGCCCAGGGCTACAGTGGACCCGGAACACCCAGTGTATTCAGTGGCTGGCTAATAAAGACTTTCTCCTGGCTGAACCCCACGTGAGCGGTCTTCTCTGGTACATATCCCACAACACTGTAAGTTATTTTTACTGGGATCCCACACCAGGGCTTGGGTTTATAATGTGACCCTGTGTGGTTTTCTACTCGGGAGGGTTGGTTCCTTGACTTCCCACAAGAGTACAGGCCATTGGGAAGAACAGTTGAAGAAGATCTTGGTTTTGCTTGCAACACAGGAGCTTGCTTGACCTCGTTGCTTTGATGCGCATCTTTGTAGGCGGCAGCTCCGAGGAGGACAAGCTTTCCCCTTTCAGAGAGTCAGGGTGCATGCCGGCAAAGGATACGGTGGTCTCATGTGTACGTGCGCCTTGGTCTACTGTGTGAACCTTAGGCTTGCTGCGTGGGAGCATTGCTTACTGTGCTGCATCAGGGACAGAGCCAGTCGCTGGCCCAGCAGAAATGTCAGCCAGTATCCAGGAAGTGGAATTTTAAAGAGATACCCATGGGTGCACGTGCTTGTAGATTATGAAAGGTAATTGTCCTCTTGGTCTATTTTCCTTCCAGACAGTTGCATCCAAAAGGAAGCTGTTGTGTCCCACTCTCCTCCTGTGCTCCTCTGTTAAAGACAGGGGTTGAGTTAAGCTCCTGAATACATGGAAAATATGTACAAAGACATCTTCTATGAAAATGATTCGTAGTCTGTAGGCTTTACTTAGAAGATGCCTTGAGAAAAATCCTGTCCTTTGAGTTGAGAGTTTTTTGGTTTTCTCTAAATATATTTCATCTTTAAAATTAAAAAAAAGAGGAAGGAAAATTGCAATAGGGCCGTCCTGACACTTTCTCTCTGTTTGCTCTCATGCCACCTTCTCTTGTGCTGTTGATTGTTTCATATTCCAGTTTTCCCCCAGCGGGCAGCAACATTTATTTAACCAAAGCTGAACCCTATGGGCAGAAGAGGCTCTTGATCCCAGACTCTCCCATATTCGCACTCTGCAACTTGTTTGGCCTCTTACTCCAACATGGTTTCCCTGATACC
Organism: Meriones unguiculatus; assembly: GCF_030254825.1. Classification (NCBI taxonomy): domain Eukaryota; kingdom Metazoa; phylum Chordata; class Mammalia; order Rodentia; family Muridae; genus Meriones; species Meriones unguiculatus. The sequence continues at coordinate 23,671,396 of NC_083356.1, forward strand.
CACAAATGAGGAACTGACCCAGCATGACACACGGGGATTCATTTTAGTTTCACGGGTCCTTCAAGTCACCCTGTCCCCTTCACAGTCTGGCCACTTGCCAAGAGCTCTATCCACTGTGCTGTCATCACTAGCATCCTCAACATCATCAGCAGCACCTGTCATCGTGTGGAAGCTGCCTGATGGACAGGGGGGTGGGAATCGCTGGAGAGAAAGAGCTGCAGCCTGCAGAGCACCATCCTGTGGAAAGGAAGTCTGTGGACTCCTATCAAGTGCTCTTTGGTTTCCCTGACCTCCTCATTGCTTGCTCCTGCACACCCCTCTCTGTCTAACCACAAACCACTATGTGGTTTTAGTCCAATTCTCCACACTCTCTAGTCCTCTCTGGTCCCTCAGTTCAGGCAGCTATCACAGTTTTGTTGACCCTCTAGCCATCCATATTAACCTCACAGTGAGCCACAGAAATATGAAATTCTTAACCTTCAGTTTATAGACTTAATCCCATACTCTGCGCTTGCCCAACTTCCATTTCTGTTGCTGTGAAAAGATACAACTGAGAGGAGAAAGCTTTTATTTGGCCCACAGTTCCAGGCTATCGTCCACCATCTTGAAGAAGTCAAGGCAGGGGCCCAGGCAGCTAGCCACAGTCAAGAGCAGTGAGAAACGAATTCATGCATGCGAGATGAATTCAGTCTGCTTTTTGTTATACACTTCACAATGTATACTTAGGGAATAGGGCCACCCACAGTGGAGGAGTCTACCCACTTTAATTACAGCCGTTATGACAAATCTCTCACAGGCATGCCCGCAGGACAACTTGAGCTGGACAATCCCTCACTGAGACTCTTCCCACAAGATTCTAGATTGTGTCAAGAGGACAGCTGAAACTAACCATCTCATCCCCCTCTACCAAAATGGCTCAGCACCTTGAATCTGTCCAGATCATCGCCACTGACCTCAATATTGTTTGAGGGCGGGTGGCTGTCAGTAAGACACCAGTAGGATCTTATGGATCTGAGCAATCTCTTCCAACTTCACCTCCAACTCCTCAGCCAGGGCCCGCAGTTCACTGGCGGACTCTGATTTTGCTCCATCATATAAATGCATGGAGTCCTTTACAAGGTGGTAGACATCCACCACAAGGAAGACTCCTGCAATGGCTGCACCCCTGATTCTGGCTTTCTTGGTCATCGCCAAAGCGGTGCCTCCAAAGGCATTCCACACCTGATCAGCACGTCGGGCAGGGATTTTTCCAGTAGTCATGAGGAGCTTGGTATCTGCTACTAAGCGCGGGTTAGCTCTGGCTACCCTAATGGCACGGATATTTTGTCCCAAGGTTTTCAAGCTTTTTATGACATCATAGGTTTTTCTAGAAAGTTTGAGCAAACTCTTCCCCAGGACAAACACTGTCTTCAGAGTATCCATGGTGTCTGCCACCAGGCGCTTGGCTTCAGCTTCATCTGACCACCTGCTTGCCTCCTCCACAACCACAGTGGCAGCACCAGTCAGAATAGACACTGCCCCCAGCCCCAACCCAGTTGCTGAGAGCAGCAGACTGCCCCCGACTGTTACGGGTGCCAGAGCCAGACCCACAAGTCCCAGGACTCCAGAGGCAGTGCTGGTGGAGTCGGCCACCACGTTGGAGACGGTACAGCACCTGTGCACTTGATCGAGGTGGTCAGCCAGAGCTCGGAGCTTGCTGATGTTTGCCTGCAGCTTCCTTTTCAGCTGAGGAAAAGCTTCCACAAACCTCTTCCTGTCCTGCAGCTCCTTTTGAAGCCTGTCTTTGTCCTCCATGGCTCGGAATCTTAGGAGCGGCAGCAGGGCCTTATGCAACGCTGCTTCCTCAGCTCTAGAACAGAAGAGGTCAGCGCATTAGGAAGACAGCTTGGTTCACCGTAAGATGGGCTCCCCTACGAGCTGCCTTGTCCACAGCACAGACGTATGGGATGAAACCAATGGGAAAGAATTTTACATATGTGCAGGGCTGTGTTCTACAGGGAACATTTGATGATCATAGACTCTCTCTGGTTTAGTCCATGGGCATCAGTATGTGAAATCATAATAAGACACACTTTAGTGACAGGCACATGATGAAGATGCCGTCACTCGAGGTACATGCCTTCACTACCAAAACGTTTGCCCAGTGCTAACACTGTAGAGAGCATAGGGATGTGGGATTAGAGCAAAACTGGGGGCATGTGAGGAGGGTCCTACGGAGATGACCTGGACAATTCAGCCTCTGCCACCAACACCTTCCAGAGTTCATCTTCGTCCAACAGGAGCTGCAGGTCTTCTCTGCTTGCTGAGTCCTGCAGATACTCACTGACTTCCTGGATGAAGTGTCTCTTCAGGACTTGGGAGGAAACAGAATGATGTCAGAGGACAGTTCAGGAGAGCTTAAGTGGTGAACAGCATATGGCATTAAACAGCCCAGGTATTCAGCACCTGCCATTGGGTACCTGGTGGGGTCAGCAGTTTTGAGGAATGAATTGTGCCCTTCAATTCATGTACAAAAGTCCTTATGCCCGAAAGTAAAGCACTGAGGATTAGGTAATGCCATACATACACCCGTAATTCAGGGGAGTGTTGTACTGAGAAGCAACAGAAGAGACGCTGTTGGGGTTGGTCTGGTGCTGTGCATTTTAATGTTAATTCCTGGCCTCTAAGACCTTGTCCTTGCTCAGAGGAGCAAATTCTCATGTATACCCGTCTCCTTGTTGTGTAAACCTTGCTCCTCCCAATTTAAAGTTGATCAGTTGATTAAAAAATGCTGAAGCTTGGGATTTGGCAAAAGAAAGGGAGGGTCGAGGGACCATGAGGTTGAGAAGGAGAGGAAGACAGGATCAGAGGAATTATCGAGCACCGTGGGTTAGTGTGGGAAAGGACCACATGGCCTGATCAGTGTGGATGGAGGAGATGGAGAACATTACTAAGTATTTTGGGACCATGGATTGGAGGTAGCTCTAGATTGGGCCTGGGAGGTTAAGTTAGTTTAGAGGGTTAACATCTTCTGTGCCTCAGGTACAGGCTATTTTATAAAATACATGTGTCTGTGTCTTTATTTGATGGGTAGCAGGCTAGACTATATTTATAGCCTAATAACAACCATTTATTAGGCCATAAATTTGAAATTTATGACAACAAGACACCATGTATATAATGTCATTTAGCTAGCTGGCATCTATCATTCTATGTAGTATGTATGTATGTAGATCTATCTATCTATCTATCTATCTATCTATCTATCTATCTATCTATCTCTCATTTCTCTCTCTTGATGGTTCTCAACCTTCCTAAACCTGTGACACACCTTAATATAGTTCCTCATGTTGTGGTGACCAACCCCCACCCCCAAGAACCATAAAATTATTTTCATTGCTAGGTCCCAGGTGTAATTTTGCTATTGTTATGAATCACAATGTAAATGTCTGTGTTTCCCCAAACTCTTTGGTGATCCTTGAAAGGGTTGTTCAACCCCCAAAGGGATTGGGACCCACAGGGTAAGCATTGCTCTCTGTCTTTTCGCCTATCATCACTGATTTCTGTGTCTATGAGTTCTTTCTTCCACTTGGTTCCTTGCTACTTCTCTCTCTCCATGCTCATAGGAGAAGCTGTGTGCAGACTCCCTGTCAGCAGCTGCTGCTACAAACCAGGAAGTATGGCCTCACTACAACCAACCAGCTATTCCTTCACTGTGCGCTTTGACTTTCAGAACTGAGAGGAACAGAGGCCTTTGCTTCACCCTCGGCCTGTGGGACCAGGAGATGGTAGCTGGGAACGCAGAGACCAAGGAGGTGTCATGGTGCTTTGCAATTCAATGCAATGTCTTCTACTCTGAACAATCAAAAGCTGTATCTTTCTGTCTCAGAAAGCGACACTTTGCAAGGACAACTTCCATCTGCCTTGAGGTTCCTGCCCATCAGCGGTGACACCAGAGCCTGTAAAGGGACTTTCAACTCCTCAGAGGGTGGTGACATTGGTTTGTTGGATAAAGGCAGCATTTCAAAGAAAATAGACTTCACAATGTCAGGACTAATTGCATGTAGGAGAAGTGAGGCTAGCTGTGGTGGATTCGATGAGACTGGCCCCCGGGGGCTTTTATATTGAAGTGCTTTGTTTCTATTGGTGGACCTGTTTGCGAAAAGTGGCCTTGCTGGAGGATGAGTGTTACTAGTTACTAGTTATTGACGTTTCAAATACCCAGGCTATTCTCCTAAGCTTTCTTTCTCTATCTCATATTTGTAGATCAGATGCAAACCTTCAGCTGCTGCCCAGTGGTCATGGGCTCACGCTCTGAAACTATAAGCCTCCGTTCTTGCGCATGTTGTGCCAGTCGTGGTACCTTAGCACAGCAGTAGAAAAGTGACTAAGATAACAGTTGGTACTAGGGAGTTGACTATTGCTGTGACAGGTTTGAGCATGCTGTTTGGTGAAGCCTTTATGACTCAGACTAAGAAAGTGGCTGAGCACTATAAAGGCAGTTAAAGGGACATCCTAACAGAGTTTGGAAGACAGTAGTGCCAGTAGCAATATGGTCCATAGAGGCTGAGCTCAAGAGGTTTTAGGAGAGATTAATAGCAACAGGTCTAGAAATCGCTTTTGTGTTATTTTGGCAGAGAATGAGTCTGCTTTCTGCCCTTGCCCTAAAAATCGCCTGAGGCTAAACTGAAGAGTTTTGGACTACTTTTGTCCACAGAAGAGATTTCAAGAGAGCCTAGTAAATTGACTCTGCCACTTTGTTCATAGTAGGCAATCTTATGCAGACCTACAACGTAGAAGAGAAAGCCAGCAAGTGCTATTTCTCTATGGCTTCTGCATGGCCTCCTGCCCCCAGGTTCCTTACCTCTTTGAGCTCCTGCTGTGACTATCTTTGATGGTGAACTGTGATGTGGAAGTGAAATAAATCCTTTCATCGGATGTTGCTTTTGGTCACAGTGTTTAATCACAGCAATAGAAACCCTTGTTACTACACCACGTCTATGAGTTTTTACATAGGGTGAAGAACTCATTCACAGGGGCTGCCAGACATGTAAGACCTGGTTTAGACAAAGACAGGAGTCTGTGTGGCAGGGAGGTTGGAGTCTCCTCAGACAATGGAAGTTGTCTCTGAGCCACATGGCCTGCTGTCCTTCACTTTTCTAGGCTATCCTAACTCCTCTTGAGTGATATGGAAGGGAGGAGAGGATTCCTGAGCATGACCACAAGACAGAGTCAAGAACGAGATATACCTAGTTTCAGTTGAGTCTTCTTAATCCATTTTGAGGACTCCTTTTCTATCCTCAGCTTAACAGGTTCTCAGTGTGGAATTCCAAGGTTCTAGGCCACACTCAGGAACCAGAGAAGAGGAGTCACATTACCTGTGGAGGCCATGAGGGACCTTGGTGTCAGGTGTGGGATCTCTCACAGGTTTTCCTCACAGTTCTTTGTGAGTCCAGACTAAAAGGAAGAGAAAAACAAACTGAGGAATGGAATGGGCACAGCTGTAATGAAGACTACTGTCTCATGGTAATCTCTGGGATAGCAGAGCAGCTAAGGTCAAAGGTGACTAACTACCCTCCGTGCCCACCTGCAACAAGGGACCGAGCTGGGTCCAAGGTCATGAGAGCTGTCTCTGTCCCTCATCTGCCTTGGGGTGGCATGGCCCCTTCCCAAGTGTTGCTGTCTATGGCAGTTAGGAGACGAGGTCCGGAAGTCATGAGAGCTGGAGAACTGGCCCTGTCCCTCACCAGCTGCAGCACTTGGGAGAGTCAGTCCTGCAGCTCTCCTGAGCAGCACAGTGGAGTTGACCCTGGAGGCAGAGGTACAGGGGAGCCAGCCTCAAGGACATAATTAATCATGGGCCAAAGTTCTTGCCACCCTCCCCCCTTTCCTGCTTGATGAGTTCCTGGAAAAACCACAGGAGATGGACATCCAAACAACAACTTCCCTGATATCTGGCCTGGGCCTAAACTAGATATGAGATGACCATTCCTTTTCCAAGTTGGAACCAATCAAGAATATGCAAATATCCCTTACCTCGAACCCAACCAATCGTGGCAACAATTACCTAACCATGACTGGAAATCCCTCAATGGCTTAAAAAGGAGCCTTTGAGCTCCTCTCAGGTCACCGCCATTTTGTATGACTGGGCAACCCTAGCAAGCTGGCTGTCTCTGCAGAATAAATGCTCTTTGATTTTTGCATACTGTTTGAGTCTGGGGTCTCCCTTCAGTGATTCTTGGACCCTTGCAGAGTGACCCTATACTTTGGTGAGATGTCTGCACTCTACTTTCCTGTTTCTGTGTCACTCTGTGCTAGTGGTACAGCCCAGTGGTAACGCTCTTGTTCAGTGTGTAGGTCCCAGTATCACGCACGCGCACACACACACACACACAAATCCGGGAAAGGCCAGATCTCTCCTTCATACTTCCCTTCGGTCCTCTACTAATGCCTCACAAAGAGTCTCTTAGGATTGACAGGATGTGTACCAGGAGGAAGTGTAAGTGGTCCCAGCCCTTCCTCTATGGTGGCAGCTGGGGGCCTCCCTTCCCTAGCTGTGCACAAGCTCTCCAAAAGGAGCAGGGTAGAGACTCTCAGCAAGTCTTGCTTCCCAGAGGCTTCAGGGCATCTTCCTAGGGCAGGGAGACCCAGGCTCAGGACAGCATGAGCCTGAGAATCTTTACTTCCCAGGGTCTCGATCAAGCCCATTCACCCTGGACAGAGGGCCTCCTGTCTACTCTAGCCCTTGCCTCCTCCCCATCCTCTCCCTACTTCTTTTCTCCTCCCCCACTTCCTTTGGCCTCAACTCACTACCCTTTCCCCACCCCACTGCCTCCACAAGCACCTTCCAGCACTGTGCTGAGCCACTTAGCTTACAGGGAATGTCACCCATTCCTGTGTGGTGCCTGAACCAAGGGGAACACCTTCATTCCATGTACCCAGACTGGCGCTGTCTGGGCTGTGGAGACATTGATTGGAAAGTGAGCCACTAGATTCTGAGGACACAGCCTCAGGGAAGGAACAGTGTGAATTAGAAAATATAACGTTTAAAGTTTCGAGGACTTTCTGCTTTTACAGACAGAGATAGTTTTCTCAACCTCCACCTGTGGCCTGGCCTTGTGATCACACAGGCCAAAGGCCAGAATATGTGATTGTGAGACTTGACCCTCCCTGCCCCAAACTTTTACATTACCCTCCCAAACACAGGACAGCCTGTCTTCCTTCTCCACCTCTCACAGGTTGGACAGAGGCCAGGGGAGTTCCAGGGGAGGCAGCCTGCCACCCACCAGCTCAACCTGCCTCACAGAACAAGACCCCCCCCAGGACCTCGCAAGCCACATGCGCAGAGACACACTCTGTGGCACCACGGCTGGGCACCTTGTATCTCCCACATCAACATTCGCCCCTTGTGATCTTGGCAGCAATAACTAACTACCCAGGGCCAGCCTCAGGTGCACAGGGCACAGGAAGCAGAGAGCTCTTGGCTGCCTGCCTGCCTTGCTCTACATTCTTCCCTTCCACCATTCCCCGAGGAGTGAGGACCCACAATAGCCACCTTCCCTGCTGGCCAGGTCTCAGGCACTCTGGCATTGCGGGGAGCTCTGGGAAGGCTGGTGATCTCTTCTGAGGAGTCTTCACCCTTTCTTGTGCTTATGGCAGAGAGGAAGAGAGGGGCAATGAGAGCCCAACTTGCCTGCTAGTCTAGATTTTGTCCTGGGCTGATGTCTAACCTCAGTCATCTTCCTCTTCAAGAGCTACTGGGAGGGTGAGCAAGTAGAGGGGGCTCAGGCGGTCCCCAACTTACCAAGAAATCTTCCCGAGGCTGAGCAGGAAGAGAGCACAGCTGTCCTTCCCGTGTGCATCGGCTGGCTAGCTGCACTTCAGGATCCAGTGAGACCCAGCAGCCGAAAGCGAAAGTCCCACCTTCTGAACACAGCCAACCCACACCCATGTCTAAGAACCACCCACATCCCCCCTCCTTGCTGACCCACAGAAAGGAACAACCTTAGCTCCCCATACCCTGTCCTTCTCAGTCCTTGACAGCTTGTTTTCGGCTTCTCAGTGGGCCTGAGAAAGAAAGGCCCGCCATTGCAGATGATGGGGCCCTCTGTAGTTCACCCCCTAAATGACCCTGCTCTGTCCACTCACCCTGTCCAGCAGAGCCCTTCTCCATCCTCCTCTACCATGGCTTTCCTCATTCTGTGGATGCAGACAGCGAGGCTGCTTTGTCTACTGTGTCTGGCGCCTGGATATCTGCGTGCATGGCTTCTTATACCATAGACCCTCGACATGCACCCTGGAATCATCATGCATTGTTTGCTGTCAGAAGCCCCCAGCATACCCCAGAGCAGACTTCCCTGCTGCCTTCTTGGCTCCCACAGTACCTTGGCGTCAAAGTCCTCTCTCTGGCCAGTCTCTTGTCTCCAAGCTCACAAAGCTGGAGGGCTGTTGAATAGCTCTCCTTTTCTCCTAACAAGAGGGACTGTTGGGATTATGTTCTTGTAGAATGTATACAATATACCCTCGTTCATTCAAGTGCTGGTTTTTCTCCCCCACTATGTGGTTTCAATCCAGACATCGCACTGTGATGTTTATTCTAAGCATCACCTGTCTCACGTTTGTGTAAACATGCCACCACTTGTCCTCTGTATTGTCAATGAAACAACCAACCAATGCTGAGCAATGGAGAGGATAGGATGGGGCATCCTGGTCCGGAGGGGGAGGAGAAGGAAGTGAGTGGGAGGAGTCTGAGAGCAGAGATCAGGAGGAGAGGACTTGGAACCATGAGGAGAGATGAACTGGACCTCAGATATGACTAAAAGCAAGTATAACGTGGGAAACCTGAATAAGGGGAAACTATGTGGGCTTAGGAGGCTTAGGATGGAGTAACTCTAGCCCGGCATTGTGCTCTAGGTAAATTAAATAAATCCTAGTCTCTGTGTGGTGATTTGGGTATGCAGCTGGTTTAGGAACAACCGCTGTTTAACTAAAAGATAAATTGATAATGAATATTAATAATCAACAAGGGACTTTAAGCAAGGCAGAATTGCAGGGACCAACTGATCATTCTGTCATGTATGTCCTTGGGGTTTGATGGCTCTTCCCCATCCCGCTTCTCAGAGAAGGATCGCAGGTGACACTGTGTCTTCCTGCTCCTGCTGGCAACGCTGTTAATTTACTATATATTTGGACTTTTAGAATCATTTCTGAAAACTAAACACCTCAGTTTCTTATCAAATCAGCACCTAATCATTATTGATAATGGGGGATGGGCTGTGATTCCTTTTTCCCAGGTACAAACAGATGTGGTGAGAGGTAATTCATGTCACAGCTCTTTCATATCAAGACTAGAGCCAAGATCCATATTCAGACAGCAGACACTCGTGAGCATGCTTTCTCTTTCAATTTTTTTTTTCCTGTAGCCTTTCTTGTTCTCAATTCCTTCCATTATTGTAAGCATAAGTTTATCTTGGTGTCTTGTGAGGAGGAGTGAATGAACTTCTGTGAGGTGTCCCTGTGAGGCCTGTCAGAGCTGCCTGTAGCTCCCAAAGCTTCCTTTCCTCAGCAGCTGGGTTTTGGTCCCTGACCTCATCACAGCAGCACAGTGGCTCCCAAGGTCCCTGATGTGTGTTCGCTGGTGCAGAGGTCACCCCTCTGCCCCTCCCTCAAGCCTGATTCTCCTCTTGGACAGAGAACATCAGGACTCTTAGTGGGGAGCATGCTCAAGCTAACAGTGACCATGTGACACAGGCCAGACACAAAGGGCAGCTGCTAAAGGACATCTGGGGACTCTTGCCACAGCTACAGGTGTGACAGGAGGGCTGGCTTCTTTCTCATTCTTTCTATTTCATAGCTGCAGGAACCCAGAGCTGTGAGGACTGTGTGCCAAACAGAGCTGAAGAAGTGAGCAGATATGATGAGATGGAGTCTTGGGTGACCCCCCACAAGACTCAAAGCCTCTGCACTGAGGGGCTCATTCTTCCATGAGAGACTGGCTGCAGATGTGGCTCAGAGGTAGAGCACTTCCCTAGTGTGCAGGAGACCCTGGGTCCTCAAAGCTGGAGGGTGGAGGAAGGCTCTCTTGGTCTGCTCTGAACCTGCCTTGGACCTGGCCCCCGTCTACCTTCTTGGATGAGTGTCCCCTGGCTAGGGGTTTTGAGGGATCTTGGATGATGTCTTCCCTGTCCTGCTCCTGGTGACCTGGAAGCCCAGGAGGGAACACAGGGGTCAGGACTTCATGCTTCTCCCAGGGTCAAGTTCAAGGGCTTCCCCACAGCACACAGCCCTCCTCCCGGAGAAGCCACTCCCTCATCACCCTCCCCTCAGACACAGTTACCTTCCAGGTCCGCAGACCTGCACTGGGCTCCTTCCATGCCATGACCTTCCTCCCTTTCCCTCCCATTCCAGGGCCTTATATAGCACTTCTCTCCTGGTGGCTGGCTCTCCCTGCCAGCCCTGGGTGTTCAGATTTCCTATGGTGCTTCTCTCTACTGCACTTGCCCCAAACATCTAGGTCCCTCCTACCGCCAAAGGACTTGTCATGATTCTAGCAGCATCCCAGTGCTGGTGATTAGGACCGGCTAGGTAGCCTCTTTCTCTAGGGTCCAGCAAGGGTCTCCTAGGCACCTCACATCTCCAGTAGGGAGACAGCAGAGTGTGTCCTTGCAGAAAATGTCGGGGCCAGAGCAGCTTGCTTTGTCCAAAGGGTTGTGAAGTAACTGTCCAGATAACCTAAGGAAGTACACAGAAGCCAGAGTCTACAAGCACCAGGAAGTGCCCTGCCCCCTGAGACAGAACAAGAGAAATAACAGACACGCAGTAAGGAACCATGGAGACTCTGTGGGACAGAGCTTGAGACACACAGCTTCCTGGAGCTAGCTGGGCCTGACCCCAGAATGTGGGTGTGTGTCCAAGTCTGTCTTATTCTTCACCAGATACACAAGACAGTGCCTGCCATTTCCCCATCCCCCACAGGCTGAGCAGAGACCAGATGACACCCAGAAGACACATACCTGCCGCCCACTGCTCTGCCTCCTTCCCAGGGTCCTGGACAATCCACCCTCTCCTGCAGCCTCAGTGTTCACACAGAGCCTGACATACAATAGGAGCATAGAGACAGGTCGGGGGATACACCCAACTCCTGGCTGCTGGCATCTCAGACATTAGCCTTTTTCCCACCCCCCTTTGGTAGCATCACCCCAGAGCCAGCTTTACCCACTAGGCTCCTGACACAGGCAGGCTTGGTTCTTTGACCTCTTTATCTCTTGTTTCCCCATTTCTCAGTGGAGTGGGCACCCACATCAGACACCTTTTTTTGGGGGGGTCCCCTGTCATGTTCCAAGCATTCTGTCATCTGAGCCCCAGAAGCTCAGGAGTCCCTCCTGAGGGAAAGCTTCTCTCTTCTTCACAAGTGCACCAAGACACAACAAGGCTCAGAGTCCACCTCTCCTGTCATGCATGTGTTCATAAAATGGATAGATACCTTTCTGTAGAGACGTCAGGAGGTTGGGCAAGTGGTTGAATTGGAGCAGCACCCAGATCTTCTTGGAGGTATGGGTGCTGCCACAGGTTGTGTCTGTATGATGAGGAGACAAAGGCCAGAACTCAAAGCAAGAGGGAGAAACTCCTCTTCTGAGCAGCTCAGATCCTGCAAACCCCCAGACCCAGGTGCTGAGCTCCTCCTTGCCGGGAGCCAAAGCCATTTAGTGGAGCCAAAACCAATTAGCGGAAAAGTTACCAACAGCTGCTCTAGGACCCTAGGTCATAGGTGATAGATTTATGTGAGAACATCTACTCGTTAGTCTTGGAGCATCCTTGAGATATCTTAAGGAAACATTCTTACGGTTTCTTGCAGGAGGTATCTCAAACCATAAAACACTTTTGCTATCTTCTGCACCAGTAAATTAGCCTTCCCCCTTTCCTGCCTTCTCCCTATATAGTTGTATAAAAATTTCAAATAAATGAGGTCTTTATCAGACAAACTGTCTTGGTCTCCATTCTTTGAATCTCTTTCCCACCCCATTCTCTTCACCCCTCCTTAGGAACCTGTTGAACTTCCGCTGGACGGGGCCTGGTGGCACCCAAGGAGGACCTAGGGGATCGAATTGAACGGCGTTCTTTGTGCCCCCCCCTTCATAGGATCTCGCGCTTCCATAGGGGAAGTGAAAGAAGATCCTGCATAGAGATCTCCACAGAGCCGCCCGTCTGTGAGTCTGATCCGTCGAGGTAAGCCAGAACGACGAATTTTGGGACAAGAATTGATTAATCATGACTTATTCTTACAGGGTCTCAAGGAGTCCCTCAAGACACCAGGAGTGAGGGTAAAGAAAAAGGACTCTCACAAGCTAAAGAGTTACTTGGGGAATTAGAGCAGCCAAAGAGGCAGAAAAAAGTACTTATGAGGTTATTTCAAATGTTCTTAAAGGAGCTCAAACGGATTTGTGTAATATGAGAGCAGAAAATAATTTAGGAGCTAGATAGTGAGGATAAAACAGAGACAGAGGAAGAAACTGCCAAGTCTCATAATTCAGACTAGCCTCCTGTGCCTACTTCCCTTCTACCCAAAGGAAAAAGGCTCCCAGGCGGGCTGGGGCAGAACTCGAGGAGCAGGGCTATACCGTGGTGAGCAGGAGGAACAGGGACACTACATGTCTCCTTCCAGCTCCCCTACTGGGGGCTAGGCTTGGATGGCTTTCGGAGAACCAGGCGGATGGGAATGCTCACACCCTCAGAATTGGCCTAAGACCTGCCACTGCCAGTTGCTGATCTGAATGGGGCTGCTGAGCTGAGCAGCAGTTCACCCCACCCCCTTCCTCCTCTCATCCCTCCACCCACAGGCCTCAGTTGGTGTAGGCTCTGGGATGGGGGCCAGAGGGATGGAGCCACTTCCAGTTTTAAAGTTTAAATTGTGTGCACTGATAAATTCTGAGTTTTAAATCTAGTTCTGACTTTTGAAATCATGGTTATACTCTGTAAATTCACTCCTAAAGAGGATGCTTTGTTTTAATATTACAAAAACAGGTTTAAAAAAAATATATATACTTAAATGTTTAAAAAGCAGGTACTGTGGTTGTTTTTTGTCTTTGTCTCTGTGTTTTGTTTTTGTGTGCCAGCTGTCTGTTTTGGTTTCTGGTTTTGGTATTGCTCATGAGGTTTGGGAAACTTGGAGAGTTTCCAATCTGGTCAAGGAAATCTGGAGTATGCTCCAATTCCCAGGGAAGGGGGCCCATAATGGCTCTCCTCCTTTTGGGACCAGGAGAGAGGGTCGCTGGGACCCTATTCTGTGTGAAAAGAAGGTTGCTGGAGCCCACTCTCCATCTGGAAGCTGTGGAGAGTGTCCATGAGGGGGTCCACTCCTTCTGGACTCGTGTTGGGTAGGGCCCTGTCAAGTCCTGGCATCTGGGTATTCTGGTTACTCCAAGGTGACAATGTCGGATTTCTATGTTCCTTAGCTATGTCTCTGTGTGTATGTGTTTTTCTGTGGACTTGAACTGATGATATTTTAAAATATGACTGACGATATTAATATTTTTGGACATGAGACAGTTTAAATCAACACCTCTGAGTTTGGTCCTGGACCATCAGAGTTAAATTCTATAAATTATTTTAAAATTCATCAGGTATTTTAAAATAATAAACCTTGGACAGCCTAACACAAAACTTAAAAACTGTTTCTCAACCCTTTGGGGCAGGTCAAAAGACCTTGGTATTTATTTTATTAATTTTACAAAGTAAAACCAAGCCATGTTGTTTAAGCCAATTAAACAAAAACTGCAGGTGTTACAGTATATCATGTAAAAAAAAAACCCTATAAAATATGTTGTTCTTTGTTTAAAAAGGCTGGAGATTCTTCAATGCAAAAGGTTTGCTTATGCTCTTTTACAAGAGAAAAAAGACTACAGTTCCATGTTAGCCCAGGGTTATGCAGGGTTATATTCAGATCATTGTTAACCATTATATAAAATATATGCCTGGCTGCCAGTACCTAAATAAATGATTTAATGCTGTTTCTTTCTGTCCTATAGATTTGATATGGCCAGAATAGTCCATTTTTGCTGAGGGCTGCAGGCTAAGTTTAGTTCTCTGTTTAATGCTAAATAAACTTTTGTCCTTTAATTTTTTGCTGTTAAGTTTTAATACAATATGATAGGATTTATAAGATTTGCTAGCCCCTTTATAAATTATGTATAATTAAAAGTTTTGCTTTGATTTTAGTTTAAAAAGAGCAGATTTAAAGTTATGCTAAAGATTATAGTTGAGTACAAGATTGAGTTTTACCTAGTCTCTTTGTTTAGGTTGTTTTTTTAAGGTAAAATTTAAAATTGGTAACCATAAAATCTGCCTATATAGATCTACCTAAAATTTGGTTCTAAAACATACATTTAAAAATATGCCAAAATTAAAGATTATAACATCCTGTTTTATAGGATGCAGTTTAGAGCAGATAATAAAGGTAACAAAGAGTAACTCAAATATGCTGACCCTCAGACTTGTCAGACATCTGATAAATATGGCTCTTTAACATATGTAAGCTTATTATGACAGAGTCCAACCTGTTGAGGGACAAGAAAACAAATTAATTCAGTTTTTATAGGTGCAATCTATAGTTTTTCCATTTAAAACAAAAGTTAGCCCACTTGTTGATATTTTAATGGTATTTACTGATGGTTCATTATCTGGTGTTGCTGCCTATGCTTATAAAAGAAAAATAATGTCTTTTCAAGTGTCTAGCACATCTGTACAAATAGCAGAGTTATCTGCGGTATTGGCTGTGTTTCAAAGTTTTAATAAGCAGTCTTTGAACATTTTTACAGATAGTGCATATGTAGCTCAGTCTTTGCCTGGGTTAGAGACTGCAGGTCAAATCCAGATATCTTCTCCTGCTGGAATTTTATTTTTACAAAATTCAAAATTTGATACAAAAAAAGAGAAACTTTCTCTTTTTTATAGGACATTTGAGGGCTCATTCTAATTTGCCAAGACCCCTGTCTAAAGGAAATGCACTGGCAAATAAAGCCACCAAAATTTATTGTTCACAGTTAAAAAGAGCCCAGGATGCCCATAACATGCATCATCTTAATGCAACCCTTTAGACTTGAGACTTAAGTATGGGTTGACTAAGGAACAGGCCGTAGTATAGTCAAGGATTGCAGTACTTATCCTCAGTTTCAGCCTGTTCCTCATTTGGGAGTCAATATTAAAGGATTGGTTCCAAATCAGATTTGACAAATGGATATTACTCATATTCCTAAATGTGAAAAATTAAAATATGTACATGTTTACATTGATACCTATTCTGGATTTATTTTTGCCACTCCTCAGCCAGGAGAAACTGCAAAAAAATGTTATTGCTCATGGTTTGCAGGCTTTTAATGTTCTAGGAGTTCCTGAGCAATTTAAAAACTGACAATGAAACAGGGTATACTAGCAAATCTTTTAAAAGTTTTGTCAACAGTTTCAAGTTTTCTTACATCATTGGCATTCCTTATAATCCTCAAGGACAAGGCATTGTTGAACGTGCCCATCAAACTATTAAAAACACCCTTCACAAGTTAAAGAAGGAGGAGTTATATCCCATGAAAAGATCCCCAAGAAATATTCTTCATCATGCACTGTTTCTTCTTAATTCTTTAACCCTGGATGCCCATGGCAAGTCCACTGCTGATCACCTTTGGCACCCTGAAACAAATAAAAACTATGCCACAGTTATGTGGAAAGATCCTCTCACTTCCATGTGGAACGGCCCAGACCCAGTCCTTATCTGGGGTCGAGGATCAGTGTGCCTGTTTGACACCAAGGAGGGTGCAGCCAAATGGCCGCCAAAAAGGCTGGTAGAACAAACAGACACTCCCTCCTCTAAACAGCAGAAAAACATAGAACCATCAGAGACAAATCATGTACTCCTGACATCCAGGGTGGTGAGCCCCCCTGAGATCCTGCTCTTTTCTTTACAGATGAGACCACTTTGGATGGTATTTCTTAGAGTGATGATGCAAAGCCAGAAGGTGATTACAGACCAGAAGAACAATGTCCACCAACCCTATAAATATACTTGGGAAATTTCTGGAGAATATGGTGAGGTATATTACACACAATCACAAGTCACTTCTGATACTGAGTGGTACCCAGACATGTCCTTTTGTGCCCCTGAGTCACTCTTCACCTGTGAACAATGGGAACCGGCAATTGGGCTTTATGCCTGCCCAGGTTATAAAAGAGTTAAAGGATGTGGCGGTGCCAGAGACTTTTACTGTGCAGCCTGGGGATGTGAAACCTCAGCTGTAATTGCCACCGGAAGCTGGGGACACCTTAATAGTGATGATTACATTATGATAACTATTACATCTAAGATTGATATTAACTCTTGGAAATCACATTATTATTTAACAAACACCTGTGGCAGGCTAAGATGGTCCTCAAGCTGGCAACAGCTCCAGCTCCCCATCTTAAAACTGTCCTTCACTTCTAAAGGAAAACAAAAATCAGTTCCCTGGCATAAGGGCCTCACTTGCGGCCTATGCCTATACTATGGTTGGGCCAGATATGATCCAGGAGTTATAATTTACATCACCCTAAGGAATGAATCAGCTATTCCACCCATAGCTATTAGACCCAATCCTGTCCTTGCCCCACTGGCACAGACAGGACCCAAGCAAAATAATTTTCTTGCACAGACAGAGCCTAAGCAAAATGTCCCTACCTCCTCAACTCCTTCCCTTGCTGATAAACCTATCCTCACCTTAATTGAAGATGGGCTTGATACACGCCATATTATTTTGGACCTTGTTAATCATACTTTTTTAACCTTGAATCATACACGCCCCGAGCTTACTGAGTCCTGTTGGCTTTGTTATGATTCTGCCCCTCCCTTTTATGAAGGCATTACAGTCACTGAGGAAATCTCCTACTCCTCTGACCATTCTAAATATAGATGGTCACAGCAAGCTGATGCTAGATTGACGATGACTTCTGTTTCTGGCTTTGGGCTATGCATAGGTAACAGCATTCCTTAGAAATACAGACATCTTTGTAATATAACCATTACATCATCAAGCCACCTTCCCAATTATATCCTCCCAGGCAATAATAGTTGGTGGACTTGCAGTGATGGCCTTACTCCCTGTATATACACCCCTCACCTCAAAAGCAATTTTACTACCTTCTGTGTCCTTGTCCAATTAATTCCCCACCTGACTTATTATTCTGTGGAAGATTTTGCCCGGTTTTGGGACCCTGTTAATGACCATGCATTACTTAGAACAGAAAAAGAGGCCATAACAGCTGTTACACTAACTGTCCTCCTCAGCCTGGGAGTTGCAGGTGCTGGGACTGGCATAACCTCTCTCGTTCTCTCCAATAAGCATTACTCTGACCTTCGCCGGACAATCAACAGGGATGTTGAGAGACTGGAGATTGGCATCACCAATTTGGAAAAATCCCTCGTCTCGCTGTCTGAAGTTGTCCTACAAAATCAAAGAGAGCTAGACTTGCTCTTCCTCCAGCAAGGGGGACGCTGTGCTGCCCTCAAGAAAGAGTGTTGCTTTTACACGGATTATACTGGGATTGTAAGGGACAGCATGGCAAAAGTTAGGGAGGGCCTAGAAGAGAGAAAGAGACAGAGAGAAAAAGAGGAAAGTTGATTTCATAATTGGTTTTCAACCTCTCCCCGGCTCACCGCTCTCCTCCCTTCAATCTTGGGACCCATGGTGGGCTTCCTTCTCCTCATATCTTTTGGCCCACGGGCCATTAAAAGACTTACTAGCTTTGTAAAATAGCAAATTGACTCCCTGGCATCTAAACCCATACAAGTTCATTATCACAGACTTGATTTGGCTGACAGAGGCTTAGCTGAGCCTGAGGAAGACTGTTAACAGTCCATCACATGGGTCTTGACTGCTTGCATTTAGCTCTCCTGAGAACAGCATGAAACTCACATAAATGCTTGCCTAATAATGCATGGGCACCTGCAAGGGGTGTCAGACGAGGTACCGCAGGGGGAGGGCCCAATTGCCTGCTTCTGAGTCCCTCTCGAAGCAAACCTGATTGCATAGAGGTTGGTGTCTGATTACCCCTAGCCACAACCTGCTGGGGATGCCCTCGGGTGTTGATGGGGTCTTCCTCTCCTCCCCCAAAAGACACCCAAAAAAGGCTGCAAAACGTCTTGGGAGGATCAGGTCACTAATTCCCCCCTCTGGTTAATGCCCACCAATTCAAAAACCTCATGTTCAAAACCTACCTGCTAGCCTCTTAAATTGTTTGCGAAGGGAGGAGATGCCAGGAGCCAAAGCCATTTAGTGGAGCCAAAGCCAACTAGTGGAAAAGTTAGCAACAGCTGCACTAGGACCCTACGTCTTGGGTGATAGACTTATGTGAGAACATTTGTTTGCCAGTCTTGGAGCATCCTTGAGATATCTCGAGGAAACATTCTTGTGGTATCTTGCAGGTGCTGTATCTCAAACCATAAAACACTTGTGCTATCTTCTGCAGCAGTAAATTAGCCTTCCCCCTTTCCTACCTTCTCCCTATATAGTTGTGTAAAAATTTCAAATAAAAGAGGTCTTTATCAGAAAAACTGTCTTGGTCTCCATTCTTCAAGTCTCTTTCCCACCCCATTCTTTTTACAACTCCTTAGGAACCTGTTGAACTCCCGCTGGACGGGGCACTCCCTCACTCCACTCCTTGTCCACACACTCACATGGCCAACCTCAGACTGACCTTCAAGCTTCTTCTCTACACACCTGTATTGTTGTGGGTTCTCCATGGTCTTGAAGGAAACAAACAAACAAACAAACAAAAAACATGCACTTTCAGGCTCAGGGACTCCCACAGATCACTCTCCACACCTCCAGTTCTGACCAGTTCCAGCCCTCCAGGCACACTGCCTCTCCTCACCCTTCAGCTTAGTCCCAGGCTCTGTGTTGTGCTGAAGTCATCGGGCAGGGCACTAGAAATCCACCATTACTTAGAACCATCATGCATTGCTTCCTCTAAGAAGTCCCCAGCATCCTCTCTAGCAGAGTTTACAGCCTCATGTCTTACCAAATCCTCTGTTCCACCAGAAACCTACATCTTGATGGCTGTACGACATTTCTTCTTGTCCCAGGAGAAGAGACCTAAAGGGGCTGGGCACCATAGGTGAACATAACTCTTCCTATGGTGGCCTATGTCACCCTATACGAATGTCACTGGGGTCTGATGGCCATGTCCTCACAGCTTTGAGCAGGGAGAGCAGGTGGCTATTTGGGACCCATATACTGTAGATCACAACTCGTTTATCGCACCATTTGTTTGGAGTTTTACAATCATTCTCTTAAGAGGCAAGTCTTTGCCCATGTTTCAATTCAGTGTGTAACTGCCACACGCACTATGGGGCTGGGCTGTGATTTTGTAGATGGGGAGACTGTGGTGAGGAATGAGGCATCAGCTTTCATTCCACAGCTCAGAGGCTGAGCCAAGAGCAAGCCATGGTGGACACTTTGATTGGAAACAACTTGTGACCATGCTTTCCTATAGAAAGCTGGGTTTTTCCTTTGCCCCCTAAAAACAAACAAACAAAAATAAAACAAACTTTTCTAACTTTTATTCTTCCTCTTTCATCGGCATGACTTTCACTTGTTGGAGAGAAACACAGTGAGAGGCAGGACCATGTAAATGTCCCCTGGGCCACAAGCCAACCATGACGGGCATCTCATGACCAAACCCAGGAATGGAACAGAACATTTCTAGACCCTTCAACTCTCCAGAAAGGGCTACAGACTCATATGGTGGTGATTAGGACACCTCTAGCTCTAACTGCAAGAACACAAACAGAGCCCATGCCACCTGGAGAGCCTGGGGTGGGGTCACTGAGGCAGGTCTTATTATAGAGCCTTGTGGATCTTCTTAAATTCATGTAACCTCTCTTCCAGCTTGTGAGCCAGGTTCCGAAGTGCTCCAGCCGACTCTGTCTTTGCCCCATCATACAAATGCATTGAGTCTTTCACAAGGTGATACACATCCAACACAAGGAAGATACTGGTAAAGCTCGCTGCTGTAATCCTGGCTCCCCTGGTCACTGGGAGAAGAGAGCTGGATGAAGCCCTTCCCACCTGCCTAGAACCTTGGGCAGAGCGAGTGCTGGCTCTGGCTATCCTGAGAGCTTGGATATGAACCCTGAGGGACCTCAAGTCATCAACAACTTCTCCAGGTGTTTTATAAAGCTTGACACTCATTTTAGGCGTGATCTTCATAATCTCTTCCAGAGTATCCATGCTGGCTCCCACCAGGCGCTTGGCTTCAGACTCATCTGACAGTCTGTTTAATTCTTCCACAACGGTGGTTGTAAGACTATTTAGAGATGCTGCCACTCCCAGCCCCAAGGAAGTTGCTGAGAGCACCAGACTGAGCCCTCCTGTAACGGGTGTCAGAGCTAAACTACAGAGGTACAGGGCTCCAGCGCCAATGCCAGCAGAGCTGGACACCACATTGGAGGTGGTGCAGCCCCAGTGCACCTCGTCGAGGTGGTCAGCCAGCCCGTGAAGCTTCCTGATGTCTTCTTCAAGTTTGCTTTTCAACCAAGGGAATACTTCCAGGAACCTCTTTCTCTGCAGCTCCCATTGACACCTGTCATCTTTATCTGCGGGCTCCTGTGATAAATGTCCCTTCAGTGCAGCACGCAGGGCAGCTTCCTCCTCTCTGTGACAGAAGGTGTCAAATGCATGAGAATTAGGTTTTATTTAAAACCAAAAGCTTGTTCAAAATTTACCCTTATACTATATACCAAACAGCACACCAAACAGCACATAATTTTCCAGAGATCCAAATTTTTGGATTCTACTGTGAACACTTGGTATATTATAGATGCCCACCATCCTTAGTCCAGAGGGTCAGTGTGTAACACAGAGTCAGGACACCACAGTGACTGGCACATGATAAAATGCCTCCACTCAAGGTCAGCACCATCCCTGCCTGTGGGAGCCCTGTGATGGGCACAGGGATGCGGGATTACAGTCCTCCGCATTCCCTGAAGCATCCAGCCTGCAGGAGGCCTGGGTTTGCCTGGGAGCTCTGCAATGGGATATGCAGACCCAGCATGCCAAGAGTGGATTCCTCAGTCTGAAAGGCTCCCAGACCTGAGCAGTCAGAAGCTGCACATCTGGCCTCGTGGGACAGTACACAGTGACAGCACACTTGCTTTCAAAGCTCTGCACAAGCCAACTCCATCTACCAATACAGTGTCAGCATCATGGCTAAGATCTGGTTCCCTCTGCAAGACACTTCACTAAATGAGTACTCCAGTGGGGAAATGCAGGGTCTGAGAAACACCTGTTCCCAAGATTTTCCTGTAAGAATGTTCAACCTTATAGATGTGTGGTGTGGTGGGGACTTGAGCCATTTCTGACTTCCAGGAACTGGAAGCCTAAGCCATTGACCTTAGGAAGATCCCCATGAGGCCCACATGTTGGTATAATGTTCTTTTAAAATGTATACACCTTACCATTGTTCATTCAAATACTGATTCCCCCCACCCCACACTCTCTGGTTTCAATCTGGAGATTGCATTGTGATACTCATTCTAAGCATCCTGTCTCAACTCTTGTATAAACAGGCCAAAAGGAAGCAACTAGACACAAAGTTGAGTTGGGAGGAGCCAGAGGACAGGAAAGAGGGGAGGAGCTAGAGGGCAGGAAATGAGTGGGAGGAGAAGGGGCAAGAGGAGAGCTAGGAGAGAGCTGGAGGAGAGAGTTTGGAACTAGGTGGAGAGATGTACTGGACCTAAGATTTCACAAAAAGCAAGTATAATGTGGGAAATCTAAAAGTTAGGAAACCTTGAGGGCTTGGATGTTTAAGATGGAGTAGCGATTGCCCAGGATTCTGTTCTAGGTTAACTAAATAAACCAAGTGTCTGTGTGGTGATTTGGTTATAGAGCTGCTTGGGATTAACAGCAGCATTACCAGAAGATAAATTAATAGTATTAATATTAATAAATATTAATCATCGCCTACAACACCCACATCACTGGTAATGATCTGCTGTCTGTCTCCCTGTAAGGGATGTGCCTTCTCCTGCCTCACTGTCAGGTGGCCCTAAGTCCCCAGCTCTCTGTGTATTTGGGGTGGCTCCATCTCTGTCCTCTGGGACACCTGTCCTGAGCAGTGTTCTCCTGGCTGCTTGGACCTGCTCCAGGATGGATGCTCTTCCCTAGGGTGGACTTCCTGGTATGCAGCAGGCATGTGCTGTGTCACACTCTCAATGCAGGATAACACTGCATCCTGAGGACAAGAAACATGAATCCAGAACCTCTCTCACATCATTGGCTCATTTTAACCCCCTGTGCTCCATGGCTGACTGCAACTGTGTGATAACTATCATCTATGTGAGTATTATGAGTTGCTTTTGAAAACTCTCCGTCCTGAATTTGGATTAGCGAAGTCCTTCCAGACCATCCAGATCCTTCTGCTTGCTGTTCGTTCTCTTCAGATCCCCAGAGTTGTTTCCTCCCAGGCTGGAGCTCACAGTCACAGCAGCTGCCTGTGGTGACTGAGCCAGAATATCTGCCACCAACCCTGGTTCCACGCTGACTCCCACTCCTCACTCCCTCCTGACTTCAACCTAGCAGGTCTAGTTCAAACTCCAGCAGACAGTGATCTTGAGGCTGCCAGACACCACAGCGGGGGACAATGTCACACTGAACACAGCAAGGCCATGTGCAAAGCTCTAAGTGCCTGGAGATCACCTGTAGCAGGTGTAAGGGCAGAAATACCCTGAATACAGACAAGGCAACAGCAGAAACGTTTTCCTCTGCTATGGTGACACGGGGTCTCCTCACACTCCCAAGTTCTGTGACTCCTCCTCCAACCACACTGACCTAGGCAGGTATCTCTAGCCACACCTCCTTCCTGAGATCCAGCGAGCTCTGTGTAGAACAGAAGAGACTCCCAAATAACACCTGAGAACTTTCCAGCAAAGACAGTGTGTGGAGGGCACACCCACCCACAGCCCTGTACACACACACACACACACACACACACACACACTCACAAGCATGACGTCAGAGCAGGGGATAAATGTTTCTTTTCATGTCCTCTGTAGGCCATCACCCCCCTCCCTTTTTGTGCCTTCAATTCCTCTCCTTCCAGCCCTGCTGTAGAGCCTTCTAACTACACCTTCCTTCTAGGTCACTCACACTCTCCCTGAACCCTGGTCCTGGTGTCTCTGGGCTTTGGGACGGGTGCTGACACTTGGTTCTCCATCCCTGACCTGTTACTCATCCAAGGCTCTCACCACGTCTATGACACTGAACTCCCATTCCTACTGGACAGAGCCCGTGGCTCCCGATGTGAACCACAGGAGCCAGGGCCCAGCCCTCTGTGTCACTGCACCATGGCCTCTCTGCCTCCTCAGCCCACAGGCGATCCTGCTGCTGTTAAGCTTCTCAGATGAGAGGAAAGTGACTGAGACAGAACCAGGGAACCTGGGGTGATCTTGTCTACACTTTTTTCAAAATAGTTCTTTATTCTCTGCTTCTACAGCAGACTCTGGACCTGGTCTCCTGCCACTCTGGACAGTAGTTCTTAAAGCTAACTTTCAGGAGCACCACTGTGTACCGGCCGCGTGCTGAGAGCGCCACGTGCATGACCATGTTTCCTACACTACAGATTCATGGTGGTCAATAACTTGCCAAGGTCACATGACCAGTAGATGGCAGGAATGGCTCTGGCATCTTGAGCAACATCCTCAATCAACCTGAGGTGATTTCCACCAAGGAGAAACATGGTGCAAACACTCCTCTCAGATTGTTAAGAAGGAGCTCTGGAACCCTAACCCCAGTGAAGGCGTGGGTGAGTGTTTCTGCCCAGGAAATATCCCCCATCATGATCAGGTGGGCAGTGCTGGGTGCACCAAGCAGGTAACCTTGACAACTCTGCTGCCTCCACAAATGCCTTCCAGTATCGATCTTCAGTTATCAGCCGCTTCAGATCCTCTCTGAGGAGGGTGTCCGTGAGATAATCAGTGACTTCTTCAACAAAGCATAGTCCCACTATTTAAAGAGAAAAAGAGCAGGATTAGAAGACAAAGTGGAAGAGATTAAATGACAATTAGCAAGGTTGTGAGATGCCATTTTCCTGAAGGTTTGTTGAAGGATCCTTATGGAGTCACTGGGGGTAAGGTTCAGTTGTGTTGCCAAAATTCATTTGTGAAAGCAGCTGGGCTCAGCAAGCTCATTTGGAGACAGGACCTTTAAGGAAATAAATTAATACAGACCAAGTGAAGCCATAAATATAGGGTGCTACTCAGTGAGTTGGGGTCCCTGTGACAAGAAGGTTCCAGATGTCTGCTTTCTGTCATCTGGTCATCATTTCATCATCTGCCATATGTACTCTCATGTCTCTAGGGGTCCACCTCTCCCCGTATCTATTTCTTACTCTGACCTGCTCCCCTCATGCAGAGAGGATGCCACAGGTATATGTAATGACCCAGATCTCTCCACCCACCAGTAAAGGGTGCTTACTAGGATTTCCATTGCGGAGAAGTCCCATGGCTTTCCTTGAAGTCCCTAATTCCATCCACCAAGAGCCTTGTCCTTGTTACACACTGGGGCACCAGCGCCTTCACATGAGACTTTCAAGCCACTGTAGGGTCTCTGTTATCTCACTGTGTCAACAGTAGGATTTTAATGAAGATGGCGTTGGCATTGGTGTATATTGAACATGGAAGGACCAAGGGCTTTGTGAAAAGGCGGAAAGCATCCATGTCTGAACTCTTGCGTATTTCCTGACTCTAAAGCCAGTAATACCTAGACAGCGCTGCCAGGTTTGGCTGACTGCTTGCGATGGACCCTTGTCACATGCCACCACACAATCAGCAGCTTTGTACACTGAAGCGGTGGCTTTCCAGGAGCGAGAAAGCTTTGGGAGTCCCCCCTCCCGAGCCAGGGCTTAGCTGGCCCTGTTCTTGCCTGCAGTTTCCCACTGTTCAGCTGCCTCCCCTGAGCACTCATTCTCCTGGACAGTCTAGGCCTTCTGTGACATTGACCTGCTTAGTGTCCCTTTCTCTCCAAATTAAAAAGGTGAAATAGTTGGCATTTCTTACTGTACCACTTGCCTTTTAATTGTAGACCTGCACACAGAGCCGCCGTGAATAACCATTCCACAGAGTCAATGTTAAGCTTTATTGACCTTTGCCCTACCTGAGAAATTTGTGTTTTGCTTTAATTTAGCCTTGTGTATGTTCTCAGAATAAGGATAGAAAACACCTCGGTTCCTTGCAAAATACCACCGGAAGGACCTCTACCCAGTTGCCAATGAAGTCCTTGAATCCCTGTGACACCTCATGACCAGTCTCCAGCCTTCTGCACTGTCCTCAGCAGAATTGTCTTCTGCATCCTGAGACATTGACCCACTGGGCTCTGCCTACAGTGTTAAACCACATTTCTAGTCCAAAGATCCAAAGTCTCCCTCATTCCTTGCAGAAATGCATATTTTCTCTCTTTTTCTGAACTCTCTTCCTACATAATGCAATAAATATCACCCATATATTGCACACACAATAAATCGTATACATATGTATTGCATATTTATACACATGTAGATAGATAGATAGATAGATAGATAGATAGATAGATAGATAGATAGAAGAGAGAATGAGAGAGCCAGTTTTGTCACAGCAAGAGCTCATTCTCTGGAGCAAATTGCTATGTTAGTTACTGTTGGTAAACAGGCCTTCCCACTGGCCTTCTTGCAGGGACCTGGTGGCAGCTTAAGTCATCCTCTGCAGTGGCTGGGTTGCCAAGTGTGCACTGTACATAAAAGGGTCCTCCACCTCAGATCTCTCTCTCTGTGCCTTTTCTCTTTTCTTTCTCTCTTTCTCTTCCTCTCTCTCTCCCTTCTCTCCTCTTTCCCTTCCCATAATCTCTCTCTCTTCCTCTCTCTCACTCTCTGATTTGCTGTTTCTCTCTCTCATTCTTTTTCTCTGTCTCCCTGTCTGTCTGTCTGCCTGTTTTTCTGCCACTATCTCCCCCTCATTCCCCACTCTTAAATGCCTTTTG
This sequence comes from Meriones unguiculatus, assembly GCF_030254825.1. Classification (NCBI taxonomy): domain Eukaryota; kingdom Metazoa; phylum Chordata; class Mammalia; order Rodentia; family Muridae; genus Meriones; species Meriones unguiculatus. The sequence continues at coordinate 23,697,402 of NC_083356.1, forward strand.
CTTTCGTCTCCACCAGTAAACCTCTTAGACTAGATCCATTGCATGAATCGATTTTTAGGGGCACAGCTTGTCATGGGCCTGTCAAAGGTATCCTACTCCTCCTCTTCCCAATTATATCCCATCAGTTACTCTTATGTGGTCATGGTAAAATACCACCACAGGAGCACAGCAAGGAAGGTTCATTTTGACTTCCAGCTCCACAGGGATAGATGTTCACAGTGGCAGAGAAGACACACAGGCAGGTGGTGGAATCTCAGAGACCACATCTCAACAGCACCAAAGAAGCATAGACTGTGCTGGAAGGGGGCAAGTCTGTGAACTCATGCTTTGTTTAGCTTCCTTTCTATCTTATGTGCTTTTTATATATGTTCTCACTATGTAGCCCTGTCTAACCTGGAACTCACTCTGTAGATGAGGCTGGCCTCAAACTCACAGAGGTCCATCTACCTCAGCCTCCCAAGTGCTGAGATCAAGTGTCACATTACAGTCTGCAGGGCTACACACCCTAAAATCCCACCCACAGGGATGGACATCCTGCAGGGAGGCTCCATGTCCTCTGATCTCCATAACCTCCCCAGAGAGCAACACCAACTGGAGACCAAGTGATCAAATGCGTGAGCCTCTGGGGGTATCATAGAGTCCAGACAGCACACTGGTACACACAGTGATCACATTAGTGGGCCGCCAAGACCAAAAGGACCCGATTAGGACAAGTAGAAGGTGCAGCATTTCCTCTTCCGCTGGAACCTTAGTGAGATGGAAGCAGGCAGAGAAGAAGAAATGGGATACCTCGTTTTGCCATGATTTCTTCTGGGTCCTCGGGGCAGGCCACAGGATGGTAACAGGTTTTTCTCAGTGCTCTTCAGATGCCCAGGCTGAGGGAAAAGAAAAACAGGCCCTGTGCATTGCAGTGGGGACAGCTGCGGGGAAGGAAGGTGAAAGGGCTGACAGACAGAGTGCCACTCTCCAGCGGGCCCTGCTTCTCACAGAGGCCAGTCATCTGGGGTCACCCTCTCCCCTCACCCTGCCAATTCAGAGCCCTCCTGTCCTGTCAGTGTCCATGGAGGATGTCAGCAGCTAGGGACATAGCCATGAAGAAAATCAGTAAACAGTCAACACAAGGAACAATTAGGAAAGGATGCCCTGTCGGCTATATGACAGGAACACAGGCGAACTGACGACAATAGCAAATATATATAGTATGTCAGGAGACCAGCCTCCTCCATGTGATGGGGAATCCAGTAAAGTCAAATTTAAAGTGAGAGAGTACTATTAAATTTGCCGACACCCTTCAATATAAGTAATACATAGTAATACAAGACCAGAGACCTGACCCTAAGATGTTCTGGTTGTCACCCTGCCGTTTAGATATGCAACCATTCCTCTCAGTGCACAGCAGCATTTCCTCCTCTCCACACTTGCTGTGGGTGGCTTCTCCCCCACACCATGGCTGTGCCCTGGGACAGGGGTTAATTCATGGTCACACACTTTCTCCCAGAGCCCACATCCCCCTTGTTTTGCAGGATCCTGCATCCTACCTGGGCCAGAGTCCTGTAAGACCCTGCCGCTGTTCCTGCCCCTGCCCCTGCCCCTGTTCCTATTCCTGCCCCTGCCCCTGTTCCTTTGCCTGTCCTTGTCCCTGTCCTTGTCTCTGTCACTGCCCCTTTCCTTGTCCCGGTCCTTGTCCCTGCCCCTGCCCTGCCCCTGCCTCTGCCCCTGTCCCTGCCCCTGTTCCTGCCCCTCCCCCTGCCCCTGTCCCTGCTCTGAGCCTTGCAGTCCCTCTGCCCTCTTCCCTAAATGTCCATACTCAGGCAGTTTCTAATCGTCGTGTGAAGAGCTTAATAAAGAACATTCTCTTGAAGAAAGTTCTGCACTGGGGGCTATAGCCTGTAAGATGTTTCTAGAGGCAAAATGAGTGGATCACAGAGCATAAACACCCAGCTCTTCCACAGCCTGTGGCTCACTGCTGGATAAAGAAAGTGAGAACCTGCACTCACTCGGCCACTGCACGAGGTGGGCATTCTCCCTAGACTTACAGAGCACAGCGGCCTTCAGGAAACAGCGGATCTGATGTGGACATGGGCTAGCCTCAGCACTGGAGGGGCTGAGGGAAGGTGTTTGCTGGCAGAACATAGAATAATTAGTTCAACTGCCCTTGAGATTTCACTCCCTTCAGAGACAGGGAAGTGAGTGAGAGTGTTCATAGAGCATGTCAGCAGGCAGCTGAGGGGCATCTGTCAGCTCCCAGCTGCAAGGACATGAGGGCATAGAAGGTGACCTGGAGGAGGTGGGGCCTCTTACCCTCCACCCTAGCCACTCTAAGCTTTCCTGAAGGACAACACACGATTCTCCCAGGGACCTTAAAGTGTGCCATTTGCCCCGTTTCATCTCCCCTGCATTGCTGGGCCAGCCTGCACCTCCCCTGGAGCGCCTTCCCTGCCTTCCAACCAGTGACATTTCCATCCTGTTCCTCCACCTTCTCTTCACACCTCGGCATCTGAGGGACCAGTGTCTCCTGTGTCCTCTCTACCACTGCACAGCCTGCCAGCACAGCCCAGGTGGACAGCAGCCTCCTGGTGCTCAGCAGGGCAGGCAACCCTAGCTTGCTCCACCAGGGCACAAACTGAAGTCTGGAGAAGGGGGACAAACCCCCGAGTCATACAGCACTCAGAGCAGAGAGGTTGGGGAAACAACAGCCCTGACCCTGAACTGAGGAAAGTCCTGTGGCCTGAACACTCCTGGGCCCTCTGCTTTACCTCAGCCCCACCCTGCTGCAGAGTCTGCCTCATGTTAGGTAAGGCCTGTGCGATGGTCCTCCCTGAGCCCATTCTCACTCCCTTCCCCGGTGCCCTTCTCCACCTGCACACACAGGACAGCTTTGGCTTCCTCTGTCTCCCAACAGGCTACCAGAGGCCAATGAGAACCTGGGAGACTCAGCCTCTCACCTACCTGCTCAGCGTCCTTCCAGTTCCCCTAGAATAGTCACTGTCTGCTGTGCCTCAGTTTCTCCACAGAGCCTGACACAGTAAAGACAAGCTATGCCAGACCCCCTTAGTCATCCTGGAGATCTTAATCCAATCCTCATTCTCATTGGTTCAGGAATGGCCCCCAGGGCCTGCTTGGGTATCCATGGCACAGGGGTTGATGGCCCTATGTCCCCAACCTCCTCCACTTCCCTTTTCTGTTTTGTAACTCTCCAAAATGACTGAGCACAGACAAAGGCTGCCTCCCCTCGAGGGCTTCCTGATCATGTCTCAGGCCACCTAACAGGCAGGGTCAGGCCCCAGGCAGTGTGGTGATCTCTCCTGAGGGATTCCACAACCTCTCCTGTGCACAGGAGAGAGGAGGAGGGAGGGGCAGGCAGACCCCCTTCTGACTGCAAGTACAGCCTGTGTCCTGGGTGATTGATTGTCCTCACTGAGTTCATCCATTAAATGGAGCCATAACCATCCTCCCCTAGAGTCCTTGAGAGAATGGACTTGTGGCGAAGGGAAGAGGGAGAGAGATGATCCCAGACTCACCAAGGAATCTTCCTGTCGGCAGGAATGGCTAGCCCCTAGCCCTCCTTCCCTGTGTGGACCCAGTCAGCAGCCGCACATCTGAGACACAGGCAGACACCTGCTCTGGGCCTGATATACCCAGGGCATGAAAGTGAAAGAAAAATTCTGGTTTAAGGTCCCTGGTAATAAAACAACCCACCAGGTTCCACCCTAAACCGATGACCCTGGGTGGGGTAGATAGGGAGCCAAGAATGAAAGTTGCTGACGAAGCTCGAGCTGAGCTTCAATTTACAAGAAAAGGGTGCACGTTTAGGACTGGTATGCCAAAAGAGTGTTTGCTCTGAAAAGGAGGGACCTGTTTCACTCGGGTTTGTGGAGAGGGAACAGGCTTGGGACTGTCCACGTTCACGGACACATTTCATATACACATAAATGTTGCTGTGCTTCCTGGCAATGGGCCAGGCTCAGCAGGGAGCAAAAGAGTCTCAGCATGGAGAAATATGAAGGCTGCTGGAGCAGGGCTGGGAGGAGACGGTGATCAGAGCCTTTGAAGACAGGAAAAGGAACACCGTCAAGGCCCTAGCGGAGGAGGCTTGAGATGAAGAGGAGACCTTACTCTGCTGCCTGCTCTCACCTCAGGCCTCATGGGCTGCGGAGCTGTGCATGGCTGCCCTCCACACAGAGTCTGCTCTGAGGGATTCTCTGGTGACATTTGGAGCTCTCCTCTTTTCTGCATAGAGATCCCTGAATATCAGGAAGGACATGTGGCTAGAGAGAGCTTCCAAATTCAGAGTGGTTGAAGGATGATTTTTATACCTTGCTTATCAGACAGGGTCGGTTATCCCCATTCCAGAGGAATACACTCCCTTATTGCCTTATCTACACAGAAGGGGTTTCCTGTCCTATCCATTATAATGAGTGGTCTCCAGGCCCCTTGTATCTTTGCACTTGGCCTTGCTGTGTTCCAAGGTGACACTGTCACTAGCTATGGTACCTGGTGTCCTCTGTCTGTAAACTGTGAACTAGACTTGCCAGTTGGTGGGTCGGGAGTGAGTGAGGGTGGAGTCATCGTAAAGCCAGGGTGGTGTCGGCTCTCTTGCTCTCAGATGCTGCCCTGTGAGCTCCAGCCAGGAAGGGAACGGGCTCTGGGCAGCTGCAGGAAACAGACAGCAGGCAAAACGGCCTGCAGCCTCACTCACGGCCCAGAGGCATTTGGGTTTCTATTTTCCATCAGTTTTAAGAGGAAGAAAAGTGGCCAAGTCTGGGGTAACAGTCTCAATTACCGTCTTCTGTCTTTCTGATATTGGCTGAGGTAGGGTTTCGGTTGCTGTGACAGACATGGTGACCAAAAGCAACCTAAAAAGGGTTCATTTTGATTCAGCTTCCACATAATAGTCCATCAGCCAAGGGAGTCAGGGCAGGAACTCCAACAGGCCAGTAACTGGAGGCAGGAGCTGACCTAGAGCCCAGGAGGCACTGTTGCTCTCTGGCTCCCTCCCATGCCTTGCTCAGCCAGCTTGCTTATGGCAGCCCAGAGGTACCACCCACAATGTGCTGGATGCCCCAGCACCAATCACTGTTAGGGAAATACCTACAGACTTGCCCACGGCCTGATCTTAGGAAGCCTTTTGTTCAACCCTCATTCTTAATACTCTTCTTAAATACCTCTGGCTTGTGCTAGTTGGCAAAGAACTACCCAGCCCACATGCCAACCACAGTCTACAAACTCTTGTTCACCAATCACACTTGCACTTGGCCTTGCTGTGTTCCAAGGTGACACTGTCACTAGCTATGGTACCTGGTGTCCTCTGTCTGTAAACTGTGAACTAGACTTGCCAGTTGGTGGGTCGGGAGTGAGTGAGGGTGGAGTGAGTGAGGGCTGAGAATCTTCTAGCAGAAGCCTGTCACGGAAGATGGTTCACCTTGTAGGTATAGTTGAGCAGAGAACCAAGGCTCAGGTTAAAAGCCGCCAAGAAGATATCCATGGGGCAGGACCTGAGAGGGCACCAAGAGGGAAGCTTCTTGTTTTCAGGTTGCCGTGTGGTCATTGCGCTTAGTGTGACAAATCCCATGAGAGCTGCCCACCCGAACGCCCTCCCTGGGGGAAAATACTCATCCTGAAATTGGATCCATCCGCCTGCCTAGGACTGTTGCCTTGGGGGCAGAGACAGACCTCCCCTTTATTATGCAGAGGGCTGGGGTCTTATGACCGCCTGGCATGAGCAGAGTATAGGACTGCACTCACAAGAACACCAAAACAGATCAGCACTAATGACACAGGCCTCATAGGGGTCTCCACAAGGGTACTTTGGTGTCTTTGTCCCCTCCAGAAGGAACGTGCCTTTCCCTTCCAGGGGCTTTGCAGACCCATAATGACCTATCTTGGAACTGAGACCCAACTGTGGCCTTGACACCCACTCAGAGAGATGGGGAGAATTTTACACAGTTGTTTTAGGCTGTGTGTGACCTATGACCTTTGTCACTAGGGTGGGTTTGGAGTCCAGGGACCCCGATTCAGATTTTTGTTTAGGTGTTTTCCACACATGGTCACAGATGCCTTAAAGACTGTCACAACAATGCCAGTATTTTTGTTCTTGTTTTCCAGGGAGAGGAGTGAGGTTCAGATTTGTGGAAAGGACTCACCTTTGTGAGTGGTGGAAATGAGGTCGCACTTAGGTCTTCCTGATTTCTGCTTTCCCCTAGCTGAGCTAAAGGAAGAGGCACAACCACATCCACATGGCCTCAGACCAGGATTTTCACCCCTGTGTTCTTGCAGCTAATCTCAGGTGAGTCAAGGCTCCCAAATACTGTGGGAGGTTGCTTGGAGACCATCTCTACTGTGGCTAGGATCGATGGTTAGGGGCTCTGACTGGGTCCCCAGTTCCTGACATCACTGACTACACCATGGCCTCTCAAAGTCTCTTCCTACAGTTGAAACTCTGATGTTTCAGCACGTCTGAGAGCAATGGCAGGTTATAGCCTCTCTTGTCCAGTTTTCAAATACACACACACACACACACACACACACACACACATGATAGACATCCACAAACAGACATGAACACCCGCACACCCATAGGGACACAGCTAATTGGGGAGCCCTGTACCGTGACCTCACTTTGAGAAGCAGGCAGAGAGTGGTGTACGGGTGTTCATCATCCTGTGAGAGGGCCGCTCCCTTTCAGCCTTCAAGAGCAACTGAAACTTTGAGGATGTCCCCTCTCTGTCTGTCTCTTTGCAGACACAGGATGTATGGAGTCACCTCTGCACAGATCCATCCGGAGGTTTCTGCAGACCCTGTAGACACTCCTCCAACCAAGCTCACCAAAGACCAGGTCCTTCAGTGGCATCTCCCAAAACCCCCACTAAAACCATGATCCCAAGGTGAGCCTTCTCCCTCCTTGAGGACACCTGACTGGTTCAGCTATGGCAGGCATGTCCCTGGGATCTTGGACTGGTGGACATGGAATGTACAGGCGTACATTGTCAGTGTCTCGAGAGGAGGAGTGAATGAACCGATACTTCTGTGAGGTGTCCCCGTGAGGCCTGTCAGAGATGCCTGTGGCTCCCAAAGCTTCCTTTCCTCAGCAGCTGGGTTTTGGACCCTGACCTCGTCACAGCAGCACAGTGGCTCCCAAGGTCCCTGACCTGTGTTCACTGGTACAGAGGCCACTCCTCTGCCCCTCCCCCAAGCCTGATTCTCCTCTTGGACAGTGAACATCAGGATCCTTGGTGTGGAGCATGCTCAAGCTAACAGTGACCATGTGACACAGGCCAGACACAAAGGGCAGCTGCTAAAGGACTTCTGGGGACTCTTGCCACAGCTACAGGTGTGACAGGAGGGCTGGCTTCTTTCTCGTTCTTTCTGCTTCATAGCTGCAGGTCCCCAGAGCCATGAGGACTGTGTGCCAAACAGAGCTGGGGAGGTGAGCAGACATGATGAGATGGAGTTTTGGGTGACTCCCCCCCACACACATGGCTCAAAGCCTCTGCACTGAGGGGCTCATTTTTCCATGAGAGACTGGCTGCAGATGTGGCTCAGAGGTAGAGCACTTCCCTAGTGTGCAGGAGACCCTGGGTCCTCAAAGCTGGAGGGTGGAGGAAGGCTCTCTTGGTCTGCTCTGAACCTGCCTTGGACCTGGCCCCCGTCTACCTTCTTGGATGAGTGTCCCCTGGCTAGGGGTTTTGAGGGATCTTGGATGATGTCTTCCCTGTCCTGCTCCTGGTGATCTGGAAGCCCAGGAGGGAACACAAGGGTCAGGACTTCATGCTTCTCCCAGGGTCAAGTTCAAGGGCTTCCCCAAAGCACACAACCCTCCTCCTGGAGCAGCCACTCCCTCATCACCCTCCCCTCAAACACAGTTACCTACCAGGTCCGAAGACCTGGACTGGGCTCCTTCCGTGACCTTCCTCCCTTTCCCTCCCATTCCAGGGCCTTATATAGCACTTCTCTCCTGGTGGCTGGCCCAGTCCCCCCCAGGCCTGGATGTTCAGATTTCCTATGGCGCTTCTCTCTACTGATCTTGCCCCAAACATCTAGGTCCCTCCTACCGCCAAAGGACTTGGCATGATTCCAGCGGCAGCCCAGTGCTGGAATCCTCTTTCTCTAGGGCCCAGCAAGGGTCCCCTAGACGCCTCACATCTCCAGTAGGGAGACAGCAGATTGTGTCCTTGCAGAAAATGTCAGGGCCAGAGCAGCTTGCTTTGTCCAAATGGTTGTGAAGTAACTGTCCAGATAACCTAAGGAAGTACACAGAAGCCAGAGTCTACAAGCACCAGGAGGTGCCCCGCCCCCTGAGAAAGAACAAGAGAAATAGCAGACAGGCAGTAAGGAACCATGGAGACCCTGTGGGACAGAGCTTGAGACACACAGCTTCCTGGAGCTAGCTGGGTCAGACCCCAGAATGTGGGTGTGTGTCCAAGTCTGTCTTATTCTTCACCAGATACACAAGACAGTGCCTGCCATTTCCCCATCCCCCACAGGCTGAGCAGAGACCAGGTGACACCCAGAAGACACATACCTGCCGCCCACTGCTCTGCCTCCTTCCCAGGGTCCTGGACAATCCACCCTCTCCTGCAGCCTCAGTGTTCACACAGAGCCTGACATACAATAGGAGCATAGAGACAGGTCGGGGGATACACCCAACTCCTGGCTGCTGGCATCTCAGACATTAGCCTTTGTCCCATCCCCCTTTGGTAGCATCACCCCAGAGCCAGCTTTACCCACTAGGCTCCTGACACAGGCAGGCTTGGTCCTTTGATCTCTTCATCTCTTTGTTTCTTTCATTTCTCAGTGGAGTGGGCACCCACATCAGACACCTTCCTTTTGGGGTCCCCTGTCAGGCCTCAAGGATTCTGCCATCTGAGCTGAGCACCGGCAGCTCAGAAGTTCCTCCTGAGGGAAAGCTTCTCTCTTCTTCACAAGTGCACCAAGACACAACAAGGCTCGGAGGCCAGCCATCCTCTCATCCATGAGTACATAAAATGGGTAGACACCTTTCTCTCGAGCTGCCTTCTCTCGAGGGCAAGAGGCTGAATTGGAGCAGCACCCAGATCTTCTTGGGGGTCTGGGTGCTGCCACAGGCTGTGACTGTATGATGAGGGACAAAGGCCAGAACTCAAAGCAAGAGGGAGAAACTCCTCTTCTGAGCAGCTCAGATCCAGCAAACCCCAGACCCAGGTGCTGGCCCTCCCTCCTCACTCCACTCTTTTCCACACACTCACATGTGAAAGAATCAGACTAACTTTGTAACCTATGTTTCTTTTAATTGCCTTATAACTTATATTTGCAAGTTTTAGGCCCATGTTAATTAAAGGCTCTTTGTGCTTTTACTTTAGCCATCTGTTTGGGCAGAGATAAGGAAGAGAACAAGCAGAGATCTCTATTAGGTAGAGAGTAAATCACCGTCCAGTGCCTGTGAGGTAAACTTTGTTTGGAAACTGGGCCAAATGGCCCCAATCCTCCTCCTGAATAGCTCCTGACCTTTGACCCAAAGCCTATAGCCCCCACTCCTCAGAACAGACTCGGGATGAGTTAATCATTCTCCCACCTTTAATTGTGGCTATATCTCATATGGCACGAAATTCCAAACTGACTTGAAAATCAGATATTTATGACGGGGCTGACCAGACCTAAGGGTGCCCAGAACCTACCAATTATTTTAAAAGTTAAATACCTCATCCAATCCTGAATTGACAAGACTGCAAGCCCTGAAAATTCCCACGCTTTGTCCTTTAAAAACCTAAGGCCTTTGTCTCCCAGTGCCACTCCTTGCAGACCAGCAGGGGTGACCCCATTGCTCAATGGTCAAAATAAACCTCTTGTGATTTTCCATCCATGAGATCCGTCTCCTGAGTTCTCTTCATCCCTTCTAGATATTAGGCTCATTCTGGCCCTAACACATGGCCAACCTCAGGCTGACCTTCTAGATTCTTCTCTACAGACCTGTATTGTTGTGGGTTCTCCAAGGTCTTGAAGGGAAAAAAAAAAAAAAAACCATGTACTTTCAGGCTCAGGGACTCCCACAGATCACTCTCCACACCTCCAGTTCTGACCAGTTCCACCCCTCCAGGCACACTGCCTCTCCTCCCCCCTCAGCTCATTCCTGGGCTCTGTGGTGTGCAGAAGTTGTTGAACAGGGCATTAGAAAGCCACCATTACCTAGAACCATCATGCATTGCTTCCTCTAAGAAGTTCCCAGCATCCTCTCTAGCAGAATTTATACCTTGATGTCTCACCCACAGGGCACCTCTGGTGAAGGATTCAGAGTCCTCTGCTCTACCAGAGATCTACATCTTGATGGCATTTCTTCTTGTCCCAGGAGAAGAGACCTAAAGGGGCTGGGCACCATAGGTGAACGTAACTCTTCCTATGGTGGCCTATGTCACCCTACACAAATGTCGCTGGGGTCTGATGGCCATTTCCTCACAGCTTTGAGCATGGAGAGCAGGTTGCTATTTGGAACCCATACACTATAGATTGCAACTCGTTTATTGCACCATTTGTTTGGAGTTTTACAATCATTCTCTTAAGAGACAAGTCTTTGCCCACATTTCAATTCAGTGTGTAACTGCCACATGCACCATGGGGCTGGGCTGTGATTTTGTAGATGGGGAGACTGTGGTGAGGAATGAGGCATCAGCTTTCATTCCACAGCTCAGAGGCTGAGCCAAGAGCAAGCCACTGTGGACACTTTGATTGGAAACAACTTGTGACCATGCTTTCCTGTAGAAAGCTGGGTTTTTCCTTTGCCCCCTAAAAACAAACAAACAAAAATAAAACAAACTTTTCTAACTTTTATTCTTCCTCTTTCATCAGCATGACTGTGGCTTGTTAGAGAAAAACACAGTGAGAGGCAGGACTATGTAAATTTCCCCGGGGCCACAAGCCAACCATGACGGGCATCTCATGACCAGACCCAGGAATGGAACAGAGCATTCCTAGACCCTTCAACTGTCCTGACAGGACTACAGACTCATATGGTGGGGATTAGGACACCTCTAGCTCTAACTGCAAGGACACAGCAGAGCCCATGCCACCTGGAGAGCCTGGGGTGGGGTCACTGAGGCAGGTCTGTCTGTAAAGCCTCGTGAATCCTCTCAAATTCACGTAACTTCTCTTTCAGCTTTTTAGCCAGGTCACGTAGTGCTCCAGCTGACTCTGTCTTTGCCCCATCATACAAATGCATTGAGTCTTTCACAAGGTGATACACATCCAACACAAGGAAGATACTGGTAACACCTCCTGCTCTTATCCTGGCTCCTCTGGTCATTGGGAGAAGAGAGCTGGATAAAGCCCTTCCCAGCTGCCTAAAACCTTGGCCAGAGTGAGTCCTTAGGGTTCTGATAGTTTTTGTGACAGTCCTCAAGTCAAGAAGAGCTAGACATGTATTTGAAAATTTGATGCCAATCTTAGGCGTGATCTCACTAATCTCTTTCAGTGTGTCCATACTGGCTCGCACCAGGCGCTTAGCTTCACACTCATCTGACACTCTGTTTTTTTCTTCCACAATGGTGGTTGTAAGATTACTTACAGATGCTGCTGTTCCCAGCCCCAAGGAAGTTGCTGAGAGCGCCAGACTGGCCCCTGCTGTAAAGGGTGCTAGAGCCAAACCAAGGAGGCCCAGGGCTCCAGAGGCAACGGCAGTAGAGCTGGACACGACATTGGAGATGGTGCAGCCCCTGTGCACCTCGTCGAGGTGGTCAGCCAGACCGTGAAGCTTCCTGATGTCTTCTTCAAGTTTGCTTTTCAACTGAGGGAATACTTCCAGGAACCTCTTTCTCTGCAGCTCCCTTTGACGCCGGTCATCTTTATCTGCGGGCTCCTGTGCTAAATATCCTTTCAGTGCAGCACGCAGGGCAGCTTCCTCCTCGCTGTGACAGAAGGGGTCAAGTGCATGAGAGTTAGGTTTTATTTAAAACCAAAAGATTGTTAAAAATTTACCTTTATACTATATACCCAACAGGATATAATTTTAAAGAGATCCAAATTTTTGGATTCTCCTATGAACACTTGCTACATCACTGCGAGGCTGACCCATCCATCCTTAGTCCCACTAAGGGATGATGGGATGATGACCCCACCATCCTTAGTCCAGAGGGTCAGGACACCACAGTGACTGGCCTCCACATAAGGTCAGTGCCATCCCTGCCTGTGGGAGCCCTGTGATGGGCACAGGGATGCGGGGTTAGAGTCCTCTGCATTCCCTGCAGCATCCAGCCTGCAGGAGGCCTGGGTTTGCCTCGGAGCTCTGCAATGGGATATGCAGACCCAGCATGCCAAGAGTGGATTCCTCAGTCTGAAAGGCTCCCAGACCTGAGCAGTCAGAAGCTGCACATCTGGCCTCATGGGACAGTACACAGTGACAGCACACTTGCTTTCAAAGCTCTGTACAAGCCACCTCCATCTACCAATACAGTGTCAGCATCATGGCTAAGATCTGATCCCCTCTGTAAGACACTTCACTAAATGAGTACTCCAGTGGGGAAATGCATGGTCTGTGAAACACCTGTTCCCAAGATTTTCCTGTAAGAATGTTTAACCTTATAGATGTGCGGTGTGGTGGGGACTTTCGAGCCATTTCTGACTTCCACAGGAACTGGAAGCCTAAGCCATTGACCTTAGGAAGATGCCCATGAGGCCCACATCGCTGGTAATGACCTGCTGTCTGTGTCCCTGTAAGAGATGTGCCATCTCCTGCCTCACTGCCAGGTGGCCCTAAGTCCCCAGGTCTCTGTGTGTTCGGGGTGGCTCCATCTTGGTCCCTTGGGGCACCTGTCCTGAGCAGTGTTCTCCTGGCTGCTTGGACCTGCTCCAGGATGGATGCTCTTCCCTAGGGTGGACTTCCTGGTATGCAGCAGGCATGTGCTGTGTCACACTCTCAATGCAGGATAACACTGCATCCTGAGGACAAGAAACATCAATCCAGAACCTCTCTCACATCATTGGCTCATTTTAACCCCCTGTGCTCCATGGCTGACTAGAACTGTGTGATAAGTATCATCTATGTGAGTCTTACGAGTTGTTTTTGAAAACTCTCCGTCCTGAATTTGGTTTAGCATAGTCCTTCATTCACAGCTGGTGTCATACAGGACAAGAAGGCTCACCAGGAGTCTTTCCTCAGGCTTTTTCATTTAGCTATTTCTGAGAATTTGAAATTGAAAAAAAGAAAAAAAAAAACGAATAAAACCCAAACCTCTTAGAGTCATGAGACCATCCTGATCCTTGTGCCTGCTGTTCCCTCTTTTCAGATCCCCAAAGTTGTTTCCTCCCTGGCTGGAGCTCACAGTCACAGCGGCTGCTTGAGGTGACTGAACCACAATATCTGCCACCAACCCTGGTTCCCCGCTGACTCCCACTCCTCACTCCCTCCTGACTTCAACCTGGCAGGTCTAGTTCTAACTCCAGGAGACAGATATCTTGAGGCCACCAGATACCACAGCAGGAGACAGTGTCACACTGAACACAGCAAGGCCATGTGCAAAGCTCTAAATGCCTGGAGATCACCTGTAGCAGGTATAAGGGCAGAAATACCCTGAATATGGACAAGGCAACAGTGAAATTTTTCCTCTGCTATGGTGACACGGGGTCTCCTCACACTCCGAGTTCTATGACTCCTCCTCCAACCACACTGACCTCGGCAGGTATCTCTAGCCACACCTCCTTCCTGAGATCCAGCGAGCTCTGTGTAGAACAGAAGAGACTCCCAAATAACACCTGAGAACTTTCCAGCAAAGACAGTGTGTGGAGGGCACACCCACGCACAGCCCTGCACACACACACACACACACACACACGATCAGGACGTCAGAGCAGGGGATAAATGTTTCTTTTCTCTCTTACATGTCCTTTGAAGGCCCTGACCACACCCCTTTTGATGCCTGCAATTCCTCTCCTTCCAGCCCTGCTGTAGAGCCTTCTAACTACACCTTCCTTCTAGGTCACTCACACTCTCCCTGAACCCTGGTCCTGGTGTCTCTGGGCTTTGGGACGGGTGCTGACACTTGGTTCTCCATCCCTGACCTGTTACTCATCCAAGGCTCTCACCACGTCTATGAGACTGAACTCCCATTCCTACTGGACAGAGCCCGTGGCTCCCGATGTGAACCACAGGAGCCAGGGCCCAGCCCTCTGTGTCACTGCCTGTCTGCCTCCTCAGCCCACAGGCGATCCTGCTGCTGTTAAGCTTCTCAGATGAGAGGAAAGTGACTGAGACAGAACCAGGGAACCTGGGTTGATCTTGGCTACAGTGTTTCCAAAATAGTTCTTTATTCTTTGCTTCTACAGCAGACTCTGGCCCTGGTCTCCTGCCACTCTCGACAGTAGTTCTTAAAGCTAACTTTCAGGAGCACCACTGTGTACTGGCCGCGTGCTGAGAGGGCCACGTGCATGACCATGTTTCCTACACTACAGCTTCATGGTGGTCAATAACTTGCCAAGGTCACATGACCAGTAGATGGCAGGAATGGCTCTGGCATCTTGAGCAACTTCCTCAATCAACCTGAGGTGATTTCCACCAAGGAGAAACATGGTGCAAACACTCCTCTCAGATTGTTAAGAAGGAGCTCCGGAACCCTAACCCCAGTGAAGGCGTGGGTGAGTGTGCCTGCCCAGGAAATAACTCCATCATGGTCAGGTGGGCAGTGCTGGGTGCACCAAGCAGGTAACCTTGACAACTCTGCTTCCTCCACAAATGTCTTCCAGTATTGATCTTCAGTTATCAGCCGCTCCAGATCCTCTCTTAAGAATGTGTCTGTGAGATAATCAGTGACTTCTTCAACAAAGCGTAGTCCCACTATTTATCAGAAAAAGAGCGGGATTAGAAAACAAAATGGAAGAGATTAAATGACAAGTAGCAAGGTGGTGAGATGCCATTTTCCAAAAGCTTTGTCGAAGGGTCCTCATGGAGTCCCTGGGGTTAAGGTTCAGTTGTGTCCCCAAAATTCATTTGTGAAAGCACCTGGGCTCAGCAAGCTCATTTGGAGACAGGACCTTTAAAGAAATAAGTTAATACAGACCAAGTGAAGCCATAAATATAGGGTGCTACTCAGTGAGTTGGGGTCCCTGTGACAAGAAGGTTCCAGATGTCTGCTTTCTGTCATCTGGTCATCATTTCATCATCTGCCATATGAACTCTCATGTCTCTAGGGGTCCACCTCTCCCCGTATCTATTTCTTACTCTGACCTGCTCCCCTCATGCAGAGAGGACACCAAGGGTACATGTAGTGACCCAGCTCTCTCTGCCCACCAGTAAAGGGTGCTTACTAGGATCTCCATTGCGGAGAAGTCCCATGGCTTTCCTTGAAGTCCCTTGTTCCATCCACCAAGAGCCTTGTCCTTGTTACACACTGGGGCACCAGCGCCTTCACATGGGACTTTCAAGCCATTGTGGGGTTTCTGTTATCTGACTGTGTCAACAGTAGGATTTTAATGAGGATGGCATTGGCATTGGTGTATATTGAACATGGAAGGACCAAGTGCTCTGTGAAATCGGGGAAAGCGTCCATGTCTGCTTGAACTCTTGCGTATTTCCTTACTCTAAAGCCAGTAATACCTAGACAGCACTGCCAGGTTTGGCTGACAGCTTGCGATGGACCCTTGTCACATGCCACCACACAATCAGCAGCTTTGTACACTGAAGCGGTGGCTTTCCAGGAGCGAGAAAGCTTTGGGAGTCCCCCCTCCCGAGCCAGGGCTTAGCTGGCCATGTTTTTGCCTGCAGCTTCCCACTGTTCAGCTGCCTCCCCTGACTGCTCAGTCTCCTGGACAGTCCAGGCCTTCTGTGACATTGACCTGCTTAGTGCCCCTTTCTCTCCAAAGTAAAAAGGTGAAATAGTTGGCATTTCTTACTGTCCCACTTGCCTTTTAATTGTAGACCTGCACACAGAGCCGCCGTGAATAACCATTCCACAGACTCAATGTTAGGCTTTACTGACCTTTGCCCTACCTGAGAAATTTGTGTTTTGCTTTAATTTAGCCTTGTGTATGTTCTCAGAATAAGGATAGAAAACACCTCGGTTCTTTGCAAAATACCACAGGACGGACCTCTAGCCCAGTTGCCAATGAAGTCCTTGAATCCCTGTGACACCTCATGACCAGTCTCCAGCCTTCTGCACTGTCCTCAGCAGAACTGTCTTCTGCATCCTGAGACATTGACCCACTGGGCTCTGCCTACAGTATTAAACCACATTTCTAGTCCAAAGTTCCAAAGTCTCCCTCATTCCTTGCAGAAATGCATATTTTCTCTCTTTTTCTGTACTCTCTTCCTACATAATGCAATAAATATCACCCATATATTGCACACACAATAAATCGTATACATATGTATTGCATATTTATACACATGTAGATAGATAGATAGATAGATAGATAGATAGATAGATAGATAGATAGATAGATAGATAGAAGAGAGAATGAGAGAGCCAGTTTTGTCACAGCAAGAGCTCATTCTCTGGAGCAAATTTCTATGTTAGTTACTGTTGGTAAACAGGCCTTCCCACTGGCCTTCTTGCAGGGACCTGGTGGCAGCTTAAGTCATCCTCTGCAGTGGCTGGGTTGCCAAGTGTGCACTGTACATAAAAGGGTCCTCCTCTCTCTCACTCTCTCTGATTTGCTGTTTCTCTCTCTCATTTTTTTTCTCTATCTCCCTGTCTGTCTGTGTGCCTGTTTTTGTGCCACTATCTCCCCCTCATTCCCCACTCCTAAATGCCTTTTGCTTTCGTCTCCATCAGTAAACCTCTTATACTAGATCTGTTGCATGAACCCATTTTTTAGGGGCACACCTTGTCATGGGCCTATCATAGGTATCCTACTCCTCCTCCTCCCAATTTTATCCCATCAGTTACTTTTATGTCGTCATGGTAAAATACCACCACAGAGCACATAGAAGAAGGTTCATTTTGACTTCCAGCTCCACAGGAATAGATGTTCACAGTGGCAGAAAAGGGACAGAGGCATGTGCTGGAATTTCAGAAACCACATCTCAACAGCACCTAAGAAGCATAGACTGTGCTGGAAGGGGGCAAGTCTGTGAACTCTTGCTTTGTTTAGCTTTATTTTTATTTTTATCTTATTTATTTTTATAGATGTTCTCACTATGTAGCCCTGTCTAACCTGGAGCTCACTATGTAGACCAGGCTGGCCTCAAACTCACAGAGGTCCATCTACCTCAGCCTCCCAAGTGCTGAGATCAAGCGTCACACCACAGTCTGCAGGGCTACACACCCTAAAATCCCACCCACAGGGATGGATGTCCTGCAGGGAGGCTCCATGTCCTCTGATCTCCATAACCTCCCCAGAGAGCAACACCAACTGGAGACCAAGTGATCAAGTGTGTGAACCTCGGGGGTTATCATAGAGTCCAGACAGCACACTGGTACACAGTGATCACATTGGTAGGCCGCCAAGACCAAAAGGACCCGATTAGGACAAGTAGAAGGTGCAGCATTTCCTCTTCCACTGGAACTTTAGTGAGATGGAAGCAGGCAGAGAAGAGGAAATGGGATACCTAGTTTTGCCATGATTTCTTCTGGGTCCCCAGGGCAGGCCACAGGACGGTAACAGGTTTTTCTCGTTGCTGTTCATATGCCCAGGCTGGAGGGAGAAGAAAAACAGGCCCTGTGCATTGCAGTGGGGACAGCTGCGGGGAAGGAAGGTGAAAGGGCTGAGGGACAGAGCGCCGCTCTCCAGTGGACCCTGCTTCTTGCAGAGGCCAGTCATCTGGGGTCACCCTCTCCCCTCACCCTGCCAATTCAGAGCCCTCCTGTCCTGTCAGTGTCCATGGAGGATGTCACCAGCTAGGGACATAGCCATGTAGAAAATCATTAGACAATCTACACAAGGAACAATTAGGAAGGGAGGCCCTCTCAGCTATATGACGGGAACACAGGCGAACTGACGACAATAGCAAATATATATAGTATGTCAGGAGACCAGCCTCCTCCACGAGATGGGGAATCCAGTAAACCTAATTTTAAAGTGAGAGAGTACTATTAAAGTTGGCTGACACCCCTCTATAAGTAATACATTGTAATACAAGACCAGAGACTTGACCCTAAGATGTTCTGGTTGTCACCCTGCCATTTATATATGCAACCATTCCTCTCAGTGCATAGCAGCATTTCCTCCTCTCCACACTTGCTGTGAGTGGCTTCTCTCCCACACCATGGCTGTGGCCTGGGACAGGGGTTAATTCATGGTAACACAGCGCTCTCCCAGAGCCCACATCCCCCTTGTTCTGCAGGATCCTGCATTCTACCTGGGCCAGAGTCCTGTAATACCCTGCCATTGTCCCTCCCCCTGCCCCTGTCCCTGCCCCTCTCTCTGTCCCTCCCCCTGCCCCTGCTCCTGCTCCTGCTCCTGTCCCTCCTCTGCCCCGGTCCCTGCTCTTGCCCTTCCAATACCTCTGCCCTCTTCCCTAAATGTCCATACTCAGGCAGTTTCTAATCAGCATGTGAACAGCAGTGAAAGAACATTCTCTTGAAGAAAGTTCTGAGCTCGGAGATATTTGCTTTAAGATGTTTCTAGAGGCAAAATGAGTGGATCACAGAGTGCAAACACCCAGCTTTTCCACAGCCTGAGGCTCACTGCTGGATAAAGAAAGTGTGAGAACCTGCACTCACTCAGCCAGTGCATGATGTAGGCATTCTCCCTAGACATACAGAGCACAGTGGCCTTCAAGAAACAGCAGATCTGAGGTGGACATGGGCTAGCCTCAGCACTGGAGGGGCTGAGGGAAGGTGGTGGCTGGCAGAACATAGAATAATTAGTTCAAGCCCCCTTGAGATTTCACTCCTTCAGTGATGGGGAAGTGAGTGAGAGTGTTCATAGAGCATGTCAGCAGGCAGCTGAGGGGCATGTATCAGCTCCCAGCTGCAAGGACATGAGGGCATAGAAGGTGACCTGGAGGAGACGGGGCCTCGTACCCTCTACCCTAGCCACTCTAAGCCTTCCTGAAGGATAACACATGATTCTCCCAGTGACCTTAAAGTGTGCCATTTGCCCCATTTCACCTCACCTGCATGGCTGGGCCAGCCTGTACCTCCCCTGGAGCGCCTTCCCTGCCTTCCAACCAGTGACATTTCCATCCTGTTCCTCCACCTTCTCTTCACACCTTGGCATCTGAGGGACCAGTGTCTCCTGTGTCTGATCTACCATTGTACAGCCTGCCAGCACAGCCCAGGTGGACAGCAGCCTCCTGGTGCTCAGCAGGGCAGGCAACCCTAGCTTGCTCCACCAGGGCACAAACTGAAGTCTTGAGAAGGGGGACAAACCCCATGTCACACAGCCCTCAGAGCAGAGAGGTTGGGGAAACAACAGCCCTGACCCTGAACTGAGGAAAGTCCTGTGGCCTGAACACTCCTGGGCCCCTCTGCTTCACCTCAGCCCGACCCTGCTGCAGAGTCTGCCTCGTGTTAGGTAAGGCCTGTGCGATGGCTCTCCCTGAGCCCATTTTCACTCCCTTCCCTGGTGCCCTTCCCCACCTGCACACACAGGACAGCTTTGGCTTCCTCTGTCCCCCAACATGCTACCAGAGGCCAATGAGAACCAGGGAGACTCAGCCTCTCACCTACCTGCTCAGCCTCCTTCCAGGTCCCCTAGAATAGTCACTGTCTGCTGTGACTCAGTTTCTCCACAGAGCCTGATACAGCAAAGACAAGCTGCACCAGACCCCCTTAGTCATCCTGGATGTCTTAATCCAAACCTCATTCTCATTGGTTTAGGAACGGCCCCCAGAGCCTGCTTGGGTGTCCATGGCACATGGGTTGACAGCCCTGTGTGCCCAACCTCCTCCACTTCCTTTTCCTGTTTTGTAGCTCTCCAAAATGACTGAGCACAGACAAAAGCTGCCTCCCCTCGAGGGCTCCCTGATCAGGTCTCAGGCCACCTTATAGGCAGGGTTGGGGTCCAGGTGTGTGGTGATCCCACCTGAGGGATTCCACAACCTCTCCTGAGCACAGGGGAGAGGAGGAAGGAGGGGCAGGCAGATCCCCTTCTGACTGCAAGTGCAGCCTATGGCCTGGGTCATTGTTTGTCCTCACTGACTTCATCCATTAAATGGAGCCATAACCATCCTCCCCTGAGTCCTTGAGAGAATGGACTTGTGGCGAAGGGAAGAGGGAGAGAGATGATTCCAGACTCACCTCAGAATCCTCCTGTCGGCAAGAATGGTTAGACCCCAGCCCTCCTTTGCTGTGTGGACCCAGTCAGCAACTGCACATCTGAGACACAAGCAGACACTGGCTCTGGGCCTGATATACCCAGTGAACGAAAGTGAAAGAAAAATTTCTGGTTCTTGGGCCATCATGATAAACAACCCACCAGGCATGATGCCTGCCAGGTTCCAACCTCCTGATAACCCATAGTTTGGAGATGATATGTCAACAGCTTCTCTGGCCTGGATTGGGTAGAAATGGAACCAAGAATGAAGGTCGCTGATGAAGGTCCAGCTGAGCTTCAATTTACAAGAAAAGGGTGCCCGTATGCCAAAAGAGAGTTTGAAAAGGAGGGACCTGTTTCACACAGGTTTGTGGAGAGGGAACAGGCTTAGGACTATCCACGTTCACGGACATATTTCATATACACATAAATGTTGCTGTGCTTCCTGGTGATGGGCCAGGCTCAGCAGGGAGCAAAAGCAGTCTCAGCATGGAGAAATATGAAGGCTGCTGGAGCAGGGCTGGGAGGAGACGGTGATCAGAGTGTTTGAAGACAGGAAAAGGCCCTAGCAGAGGAGGCTTGAGATGAAGTGGAGAGCTTACTCTGCTGCCTGCTCTCACCTCAGGCCTCATGGGCTGCGGAGCTGTGCATGGCTGCCCTCCACACAGCGTCTACTCTGAGGGATTCTCTGGTGACATTTGGAGCTCTTCTCTGTTCTGCACAGAGATTCCTGAATATCAGGAAGGACATGTGGCCAGAGAGAGCTTCCAAATTCAGAGTGGTTGAAGGATGATTTTTGTACCTTGCTTATCAGACAGGGTCGGTTATCCCCATTCCAGAGGAATACACTCCCTTATTGCCTTGTTCACACCAAAGGGATTTTTGTCCTCTCCATTATGATGGCTGCTCTCCAGGCCCCTTGTATCTTTGCTCTCGGCCTTGCTGTGTTCCAAGGTGACACTGTCACTAGCTATGGTATCTGGTGACCTCTGTCTGTAAACCGTGAACTAGACTTACCAGTTGGTGGGTTGGGAGTGAGTGAGGGCTGAGTCATCGTAAAGCCAGGGTCGGTGGCAGCTCTGCTGCTCTAGATGCTGCCCTGTGAGCTCCAGCCAGGAAGGGAATGGGATCTGGGCATATGCAGGTAACAGGCAGCAGGCAAAACGGCCTAGAGTCTCACTTATGGCTCAGAGGGATTTATTTACCAGATGAAATAGAGAAATTAGATTGCACTATGCCACACTGCTCTGATTCTGACTTTTTAGGGAAAATGTGATTTTTAATAACTCCATAGTTTATTAAACATTCTTTGGTTATATCGACACAGAGGTTGCCCCTACCTGGACTCTGCCCTTTGTTCTTTTGAAGACAGCATGGCCCTGTTTACAGGACTGTGCACTTTGTCCTCACGTCCCCACACTGGCACTCTGGCCCACCCAGACCCAGAGAACATTGTCTGTCTCCCTTCTTCTGCCCCACAGACTGAAGAAGGGCTGGCTAAGGCCAGGGCTGCAGGCCTGAAACCCACCTACTTAGCTTCTTCTAGTATCTGGAATAGGACACTTGGCTGGGCCTCAGCTTCCCCTGGGGACGCTCAGTGAGAATCATGGCCGAATCTCTGGGTTCCTGGTGCCTCACAAGTCCACAAGGCCCACCATCGGTTCATGTGGCAACACCTTAGGGTCTACTCCAGGGTGGTCATGACAGAAGGGAGAAAGGACTCTGGGTTCTTGTTCTCTCCATTCACATCCTTCACCTCCCTCATTTCCCAGAGCGCACCCAGAGCAGCCACCTTCCCTCTGAGCTTCCCTACTCACATGTCAGCAGGAACTAAGTCAAGCTCCTCGGTGGTCCCAGGTGTTTGGTTCTTGTACTTTCCTTAGTTTAGGGCCGAGGGAGAGGAGGGTGTAGCCAGATTCCAACCTGGATGCAAGTTCCCCTCTAGGTGCTGAATCTGGGACCTGGGCCAGTGCCTAAGTCACATCCATAAAATGGGCCAGGAGTCCTCTGTTTCTAGGGTGGCTGTGAGCATGGGCAGAGTCACCTCCTTATGGAGCATCTTCTCCTGGCTGAGCTGGATGGGACACAGCGGTCCAGGCAGGTGTGCAGTCCACAGGCATGCAGCTGAGTCACAAGCAGAGCAAGCTCTGGGCTGGTACTCCCAGCCTGAGAGGGCCAGGAAGTCACACCTGCCGAGCAGGTGATGATCCAGGGGACACCCCAGACAAGCCACCCGTTGGTGCCATCCTCAGTCCTGCCCTCGTCCCACCACCATGGAGAGGAGGGACCTCAGACCCTTCTCATCTCTCAATGCTGCATGAAGCGCTTTGGTCTCAGCCACACTGCCTGTGGGACCCTCCACAGATCACTCTGCAGCTCACCTGGGCCTGCCCCCTTCTGTGTTTAAGACACTCCTCATCCCTCATCTGGCTTCTCAGTGCACAAACCTTGACTCAACCTTCAATAACAATTGTGGATGGTCCAAGTGACTGTTTCCAGAACGATCTGGCAACAAAATCTTCTAAGAGGCTAATTAGCTGATTTAGACCTTCAGTGTATGTGGGGAGGTTGGAATGTTGCTGATCATGAGCCTGATTATGGGGAAAAAGAGGGAATAAAGTAGGAGAGAAAGTGTGGAGGGAAATGAGTGTGCGGAGCAGATGTGGGAAGAGTGGGGGGAGGAGGCCAGAGGGTTTGAAGAGAGGAAAGAAATTGATGGTGGGGGCATCTCTGAGACAAGCTGGAGACCTACGACAGGGTAGGCTCCTGAGACAACATGGGGGTGGCTCCAGCTAAGACTCTTAGTAGCAGGGGCCACGGAGACTGAAGAGACCACCTTCTAGCCAGGCAGCACGTCTAGTGAAGGGAGGGGGAACACCCACCCAACCACAGAAACTTCAGCTCCAAATTTTGCTTATCTACAAGATGTGCAGGGATAAAAGCAGAGGACAGATTGAGGGAATGGCCAAGCGGTGCCTGGCCCAACCTGAGACTCGCCCCACGGGAAGAGAGCCAATCCCAAACACTATTAACACAATCTGCTATGTCTGCAGATGGGAGCCTGGCATAACTGTCCTCTGAGAGACTCCACCCAGCAGCAGAGCAGAACAGGTGCCGAGACCCATAGCCAAATATTAGGCAGAGCTCGGGGAGCCTTGCGGAAGGATAGAAGGACATGAAGGTGATAAGAACTCCACAAGGAAACCTGGCTGTGACAGCTGAAGGTCTGCTGGGCTGTGGGACAAGTGAAGACTAAATGCTGCTCTTGTCTGACCCCTGAAGAGCGTCTGCTTCTGTGCTGAATCACGTAAGCCTCAAAGGACTGTGAGTAAGTCTCTGTCACTTCATTTTAGTTGAAATATTTCATTTATTTTACGTATATGAGTCTTTATCTGGTTGTACACCTGCATGCCAGAAGAGGGCATCAGGACCCAATAGAGATGATTGTGAGCCACCTTGTGGTTGCTGGGAATTGAACTCAGGACCTCTGGAAGAGCAGTCAGTGCTCTTAACCTCTGAGCCATCTCTCCAGCCCGAGTCTCTGTCATTTTACTTGATAAAGAGCATTTAGATGACAGATGCCTGGTCAGTCCATTTCATAGCACAGTTTGCCTCACTGACAGGCTTCACGCTAACAAAGAGTCAATTTCCGCACATCTAATAAGGTAATTCAAAGTGTATAAGTCTAACAAATGATCCAAGACAAGTCTGAAAGTCCCTCTCGTTCCTCAGTGCCTGACACAGACCTACTCCAGCACAAACCTTGATCCCACCCCTCCAGACTCCTCCCTAACTTGTTCCTTTCAGGGTTTTAGCTTTTCCCCTTCTTTCTCATTCCCTCATGTCCTAGTCCCTTGCAAGAAAGGACTGCTCTCTCCAAAACTGACATTAATTTCCCTTCTCTGCCGACAGCAGATCCTGGAACTCTCCCACATCCCTCCTCTTCCTCTCCTCAGCCTCCATTTGTCCACTCCCACTCTCCAAATGCCAAAACCTCTCTTGCCCTCTGCCTGCTTCTTTAATCAACCCCGTTTATGGGGCCACCTCCCCTTCTCTCGCACACAGCGTACTCAAAGACCCTTCTGCCCACATCTCCAGCCCAGTACCCCTTCCCCTTAACCAGCCTCAGAGGCCTCAAATCATTCAATTACTTTCATCCAAACTGATTCTACCTTTGACTTCCTCACCCCTCAATATACCCATATCAACAGTGAAAAACAAAACAAAAACAAAACAAAACAAAACTAAAAACAATGGAACTTCATGCGTGGTCCCGAACCATACAGCCTTTGGGATTGATGGCTACAGAAGGTTCTAGAGCTTTGGAGGACCCAAAAGACCCAGAAAGACCCAGTTGATCACAGATCACTTACCTGTCTTCCCCTCCTTTCCTCCCTCCCTTCCTCCCTTCCTCCCTCTTTCCCTCCTTCCCTCCTCTCTGTTCCCATGCCTCTCTGGCCCATACCTTCTCTCACTGTGGTCTCTATGACCCCTGTATGTGAGAGGAACACATGAACGATGTTTATCCTTCTCTGCCATTCAGAGACAACCAGGTGCCTACTATGAAACTGGCTTTGAGCTCTGGCCAGGCTTCCCACCCTCTGGGAAAAATTTATAAAACAGGGTTTTTGTTCTTACTCTAGCTCTCTCTCTCCCCAGCTTTACGTCCTTCTACATTGGTATCCATGGCAGCTATCTATCTTTTTTTTTTTAAGATTTATATTTTGTATGAACACTGTTTTCATGCACAGCAGAAAAGGGAATCAGATTCCATTACAGATGGTTGTGAGCCACCATGTGGTCGCTGAGAATTGAACTCAGGACCTCTAGGAAGAACAGCCAGTGCTCTTAACCTCTGAGCCATCTCTCCAGCAGCAGCTATCTATCTTAATGTATTAATTTAACTATATTTCTCAGTGACCTCCTCTCTGGGTATTAGAGTGTAGTGTCTCTTCCGGGCTCTGTCACATTGTCTCTGATGATTTTCTATCCCCTGATTGTTATCCCCCCTTAAATCCCGACTTTTCCCCACAACCCCTGGCAGACCCTGTGGTCACGTGGCTTTCTCTTCTAGCACAGCTCATGCTAGAGGGTGGTTTCCTGGTAGCTCCTTTCCCAGACTCTCCTTTCTTAGCCAGTGTCGATGTGTCCAGGTGGGAGCACAGCTAACCCCAGGTGTCCAGTGGGCAGAGTCAGAGTAAACACCCCAGGGAACCAGGTGCAGGGCACAAGAATGAGCCGGTAGCAGCTGAGCTTTAATGCCAAAGCAAAGAAGGAACTGACTTTGCAGACAGGCTGCAGCTGAAGGGCCAGCTGAGTCCGGTGACACTGGAGAGCTCTCAGAATGAGTGCCATAGGGGTGGGGTGGAGGAACACTCAGCTTCCTGGAGCTACTACAAAACACAGGCTTACAGGTGTGTGTCCCAATCCCCACTAGGATACACAAGAAGGCCCTGCCCTTCCAGGCCTCCCCTAACAGCTGAGCCCAGGGCAGGTGAAGCCCAGAGGGTAGGGGCTGCCACACACCTGTCAGGCTCGGTCCCAGAATCCTGGTCAAGTCAGACTCTTCTGAAGCCTCAGTTTCCTCACAAGGCCGGATTCAGAGAAAGTAAGGGTCCAGAGACAGGATGAGTGAGAAAAACAAATAAACTCAAAAACCCTTGAGTCTTTGTGTCTCAAAAAACAGCCCTTGTCCCCACTCTGCCTACGTCACAGCACCATACAGGCAGCTTTGGGTGTCCAGGCCCCAAGAACTGCCCTCCATCTCTTTGTTTCCTTCATTTCCCCGTGGAGGGACACTGACAGCAGACCTCTCTCTGAGGTCTCCTGGTCCAGTCTCAGGCATCCTGGCACACAGGCTGAGCCCCCATAGGTTCTGTGGTCTCATCTGAGGAATCTCCCATCCTGTCCTATGCTTAGGGCAGATGGAAGGGAGGAACAGCCCAACCCCAGCCTGGCTGCAAGGCCAGCTTTATTGCTGCTGAGCCTGGGACCCGAGTCAGATGCCCGACCTTGTCAACCTTACCAACAAAATGGGTCCACAATCCACTGCCAGATGGGAGAGCTCAGACATTCCCCAACTTACCAGGAATCTTCAACAGGCTGAGTTTGGATGGACCCGGAAATCCTCAGCTGTGTAGAAGAAGTGTAGTATCCTGCTTATATACCCAAACCAGAGAAGGAAAGAGAAAGCCCACTTCCAAGGAACTCACAACCAAAACACACAGGAAACTTGCTGCTTCCTGAATGCTATCCTCATCCCATGCACCCTGGGGACGCACTCAGAGGAGTGACCTTAGGCCTGTCCTTCTAGGTTCTTCTTAGCTGAGCCCATTTCAAGTGGGGGTCTGTGTGGTCTGGAGGGAAACGCCCAGCCTCTGTGGACTAGGGGACCCTCCACAGGTCACTTCCTGTGTCTCCTGGGTTATGTTCAATTCCTCCCTCCCTCACCTCTAGCCTCAGCCCTACCCCCACCTCCTGGGTCCTGTTAATGCTGACCATGGTGCTGCTGAGGATGGTCTGCACAGCATCTGGACATCGCTTTCATGGGTTCTCTTTCAAGGAGCTCCTGCTCTGAACCTGGAACCACTAGGTTTCACATCCTCTCAGTGTCACAGGCCTCCAGACCTTAGTAGGCTCCCAGATCTTATCCTAACTGACTCCATGATGGAAGTACCACTCAGGCCATAAAACTCAGCACATACCCAGCACCACCAGACAAAACAAAAACAAAGACCCAGTCCATCAAAGTCCGTAGTTCTGGGAAAGTATCTAAACGTACTAACCTTGCTTTTTGTCTTCTATATTTCTGTTTCTGGCTAACTGTTCTTGTTGACTGAAGTGTGTCAACCCCGGATGTGCTCTGTGTGCTTACCAGCTGACCCTGAGAAAGGCTCACCCTGAGAAAGGCTCACCCTGAGAAAGGCTCACCCTGAGAAAGGCTCACCCTGAGAAAGGCTCACCCTGAGAAAGGCTCACCCTGAGGCCACACTGGGGTTCTGAACCCTGGTGTAGTTGCTGGTGGACTAATCCATTCTTTCTATGGCCTCAAACCCACGTCTGAGTAGTCTTCTCTGGTGGATAACCACAACAGTTCTGGAATCCCCACAGAGATACCCAGAGACACCAGGTCTCAGAAACCCTCAGAGCAGGGAAGAGTGTGGTGGTCAGGGAGCTCCTGAGCTGTTCCAGGTCCTGTTGATCAACTCCTGCCTGGTGCTTCAGGGGACACCTCCACCCCCAAAGGAAACAAACTAGAGAGTCACTGGTCCGGCCACCTCCGGAGGTAAGTTTGGTCAAGGCATCTTCAGTGTAGGACGCAAAGAGAGGCTGGACATGGCCACAGATGCAGTGTCCTGGAGCTGTGTGAGACACCACAGACTCCTGGGTCTGTTCAGGTGTAGGAACGTGTGCTGGCCACCTCTGGTGTCTTCGCGGTGTGTCTGCGTGTCTTTCTATGTGTTTCTGTCAGTTCCACTTCCCTGTATTGACCAGTGGCTTTCTCTGGTGAGCCAACCACTTCCCCCCAGCTCCTGACCTCTGCCTTCATGTCAGGGACCTGAATCCTTTTGGCTCTGCCAAGTCACCTAGAGAAACCAGAAAGCCCTTCTCCTGCCCTGCTCCCAGAGCACTTGCTTGCATGGTTGCCTGATTCACAGTCCTGAGCTAAGTCAGACCCAGTCGCTGTGGAGAGGTGGGAGAAGCCTCTTATGAAAGAGTCTGCCATTGATCAGGATGAAGCAATAGGGTTTCCAAACTACACACCCTCTACTCCTCCCCCTCCTCTGTCAACTTCTCTGGGCAGCACCTGGGAATGAAAAAGTTCCCTGGAACAGAAGGGAATCTGTACTTCTTTCTCTTTCATATTATGAATGAACCCTTTCCAGTAGGTCATCTGTATAATTGAAAACCTGAAAGCCTACCCTTCTCTGGAATATGGTAGAAAAACCACCCCGGATCTGGAGGGGGTGGGGGTCATTGCTGGACAATGCAACCTGGACAGAATAGATTATCCCTTCTGTGCAATACTGACCAGGAAGACTCTGAATAAATTTTGCCGGGTCTGAAAGATTTTCTTTGTCACCCAGTCAGACCCAGATATTAGAAAATAGATATAAAACTGTAAAAATATAGAGTGCAGTAGCTGAAGGTAGCTCAAAAGCTTTTTAACAACAGAGATGTGATTAAGGATGAGACCCTTGGTATAAACTGAAAGCCACTGTCCCCTTCTCTGATGATGAGACACAGTTAAACTTATACAACTCAGCAAAGTTTTGGTGTCCTGCCCTCTGTCAGAAGACTATCTCCTAGGTGAAAGCCATGCCCTACAATCAAAAGATATAGTTGGGCTATCTCTCAGATTGACAACAAAGATTCCAGGCAGAAACCAACCCGGCAGGACTGACCCAACACTAAGTTCCAATAATTGTTCAGCTAACCAGTTCAGCCACCCCCATCCAGATTAAGCAATACCCAGTGACCCTGGAAACTCAAAGGGAAATTGCAGCCCATATTGTCTGGTTTAGGACACAGGCGTCCTTGTGCCCTGCCGGTGCCCTTATTCTGATGCCTGCTCTCCTGCCTTTTGTGTTACTCAACTGCACAACAGCGAAATCCCGAGCCCCTGCGACCACTTGGTGGCTGTGTACTAATGGTTTGATTTAATATGCCTCTGATGCTTTCCAAAATGAGAATCCCCTTTTCTGTGTCTTAATACCCATTCTGTCCTTGGTATACCTATACAATGTGAAAAATATACCCTTGACAAAACAAAAACAAAAACAAACCAGCAACTGCATTTGTCTTCTTCCCACAACTGGTGGGAGCAGGAACAGCCAGTTCAACAGCCATTGGCCCCTCAGCCTCTATCACAAGGGATAAAGCTTTAAGGAAGTGAGTAGACAGGGTGATCAGCACCTAGAGATATGAAAAGCTGCCATTTCTGAATTACAAAATTGCCTTGTGGAAATGGTCCTACAAAAACGGAGAGTCTTAGATTTACATCTCATGAGGTATGTATGACTTTTGGGAGAAACCTGTTTTCTATGGTAACCTATCAGGAATAATCAGAAGAAAAAAAATCTTGCTACATTTGGGGAAAAACCAGAGAGAGAGAGAGAGAGAGAGAGAGAGAGAGGGAGAGATTAGTTAGGTAATTGGTATCAGTTTCTGTTCTCTTGGTTCCCTCGGCTAACTACTTTGCTATCAGCACTGGCTGGGCCTGTAATTCTCATTCTACTTGGAATAATGATGAAGCCCTGCCCCTTACATTATATGGCCAATTATGTTTCAATAATTCAATAAAATTAATGGGCTTTAGAATCACCTATGCCTCTTTTATTTTTAAAGATTTGTTTATTTTTATGAATATGATGTTCTGCCTGCATGTACACCTGCATGTCAGAAGAGGGCACCGGATCGCATCATAGGTGGTTGTGAGCCCCCATGTGGTTGCTGGGAATTGAACTCTGGAAGAGCAGCCAGTGCTCTTAACCTCATCTATGCCTCTTTAGAGAGGGATGAGTCCACTATTTGACCCATTCACTAAGACCAGTGGGGAATGCAACAGGCCCCCAGACCTTAGCACAAATTACTCCCTGTTTGCCCCTCCGTTAAAATGAAAACAGGGGTTGACTTAAGGTCCCGAATGCAAGTCAAATGTGCACAAAGGCATCGCATATGAAAATTATTTGTAATTTGTAAATGTTATTCAGGAGATGCCTGGAGATGTAAAATCTATTCTTTGAGTGAAAGATTTTTTTGGTTTTCTCCAAATGATATTAAACTAAAGTTTTTTAGTTTTTTTTTTTTTAAAGGAAGATTACCAGGGCTGTCCTGACACTTTCTCCCTGTTTGCTCTCATGCCACCTTCTCTTGTGCTGTTGATTGTTTCATATTCCAGTTTCCCCCCCAGTGGGCAGCAACATTTATTTAACCAAAGTTGAACCCTATGGGCAGAGGCTGGTGATCTGAGACACAATCTCGCCTACCTCCCCTCCCCCAGCTTCAGAGGGGCCGAGGCTCACAGCTGAGTCTCTTGATCCCAGACTGTCCCATATCTGCACCCTGCAACTTGTTTGACCTCTTACTCCAGCATGGTTTCCCTGATACCCAGAAATCAGGAACTGACCCAGCATGACACACGAAGATTCATTTTAGTTTCATGGGTCCTTCAAGTCACCCTGTCCCCTTCACAGGGTGGCCACTTGCCAAGAGCTCTATCCACTGTCCTCACTGCTAGTGAGAATGCTGTCCTCACTAGCATCCTCAACATCATCAGCAGCACCTGTCATCATGTGGAAGCTGCCTGATGGACGGGGAGGGGGGGGGGGTTGGAACCTCTGGAGAGAAAGAACTGCAGCCTGCAGAGCACCATCCTGTGGAAAGGGAGTCTGTGGAGACTCCTATCAAGTGCTCTTTGGTTTCCCTGACCTCCTCATTGCTTGCTCCTGCACACCCCTCTCTGTCTAACCACAAACCACTATGTAGTTTTAGTCCAATTCTCCACACTCTCTAGTCCTCTCTGGTCCCTCAGTTCAGGCAGCTATCACAGCTTTGTTGACCCTCTAACCATCCATATTAACCTCACAGTGAGCCACAGAAATACGAAATTCTCAACCTTCAGTTTATAGACTCAATCCCACACTCTGCCCTTGCCCAACTTCCATTTCTGTTGCTGTGAAAAGATACACTGAGAGGAGAAAGCTTTTATTTGGCCCACAGTTCCAGGCTATCGTCCACTATCTTGAAGAGGTCAAGGCAGGGGCCCAGGCAGCTAGCCACAGTCAAGAGCAGTGAGAAACGAATTCCTGCATGCAAGCTGAATTCAGTCTGCTTTTTGTTATACACTTCAGAATGTATAGGGAATAGGGCCACCCACAGTGGAGGAGTTTACCCACTTCAATTAGAGCCATTAAGACAAATCTCTCACAGGCATGCCCACAGGACAACTTGAGCTGGACAATCCCTCACTGAGACTCTTCCCACAAGATTCCAGATTTGTGCCAAGAGGACAGCTGAAACTAACCATCTCATCCCCCTCTACCAAAATGGCTCAGCACCTTGAATCTGTCCAGATCATCGCCACTGACCTCAATATTGTTTAAAGGTGGGTGGCTGTCAGTAAGGCTCAGTAGTTCCTGCGGATCTGGGCAATCTCTTTCATCTTTCCCTCCAGCTCCTGAGGCGAGTCTTTGGCGGGCTCTGATTTTGATCCCTTACCCACCGCTGCCCTGGCAATTCTCAGACAAATCCAGGATCAGCTGCTGGTCTTTGTTCATCTCAAGAGGACAGGGGCTATGGAGGGCACAGGCGCCGGACCACCCAGGAAGAGTCACCTTCCCTCCAGGCTGCCCTTCCTTCTGGGCTTTGTATTTCTTCAGACATGAGTTTCCAGATTTGGAGTCTGTAACACAGTGACTGAGTGACCCAGTGAGCAACCACACACCAGGAAGGCTGATGATATTAGGAGTTCTTCCCAAAGAAACCAGTATGACAGCACAGCTGCTGTCTCCTTACCTCTTGTGTCCTGTTTTATAGGCTACAGGACCCCAGCAGCTTACAGGCAGAAAGCCTGGGATTTGGAGTTGACAGGATCTGGCTAACTCCGTTTTGAGACTGGAGCCAAAGCTGGGCCAAAGTTCTTGCCACCCTCCCCCCTTTCCTGATTGATGAGTTCCTGGAAAAACTATAGGAGATGGACATCCAAACAACAACTTCCCTGACATCTGGCCTGGGCCTAAACTAGATATGAGGTGATCATTCCTTTTCCAAGTTGGAACCAATCAAGATTATGCAAATATCCCTTACCTCGAACCCAACCAATCGTGGCAGCATGACTGAAAATACCTCAGTGGCTTAAAAAGGAGCCTTTGAGCTCCTCTCAGGGTCACTGCCATTTTGTATGACTGGGCAACCCTAGCAAGCTGGCTGTCTCTGCAGTATAAATGCTCTTTGATTTTTGCATACTATTTGAGTCTGGGGGTCTTCCTTCAGTGATTCTTGGACCCTTGCAGAGTGACCCTATACTTTGGTGAGATGTCCTCACTCTACTTTCCTGTTTCTGTGTCACTCTGTGCTGGTGGTACAGCCCAGTGGTAACACTCTTGTTCAGTGTGTAGGTCCCAGTAACACACACACACACACACACACACACACACACACACAAATCCGTAAAAGGCCAGGTCTCTCCTTCATACTTCCTTTTGGTCCTCTACTAATGCCTCACAAAGAGCCTCTTAGGATTGGCAGGATGTGTACCAGGAGGAAGTGTAGGTGGTCCCAGCCCTTCCTCTATGGTGGCAGCTGGGGGCCTCCCTTCCCTAGCTGTGCACAAGCTCTCCAAATGGGACAGGGTAGAGATTCTCAGCAAGTCTTGCTTCCCAGTGACTTCAGGGCATCTTCCTAGGGCAGAGAGACCCAGGCTCAGGACAGCATGAGCCTGAGAATCTTTACTTCCCAGGGTCAAGTTCAATCCCATTCACACAGGACCTCCTGCCTATTGCAACCCCTCCCTTCATTCTATCCTCCCCCGTCCAGTTTTTTCCCACTGCCTTTTACTGTGCTGAGCCTCTTCCCTCACAGGAAATATCATTCATTCCCATGTGGTGCCTGAACCAACCAGGACGCCTTCATTCCATTGCTCGCCCTGCTGCTGTCTGGGCTCTGGAGACGTCTGTTGGAAATTAAGCCACTAGCTTCTGAGGACACAGCCCCATTGACGAAAAAAAAGTGTGGATCTGAAAGATAATAACAATTGTAAAGTTTCTAGTACTTTCTGCTTTTTCAAACAAAGAGATCATCTCCTCTAACCCACCTATGGTCTGGCCTTTAACCTTGTGATTTCATGGCTCATAGTACAAAATATCATGGTGCAACTTGTTTCTTCTTGGGCCACACTGGTTTCGTAACCCCAGCCCCCAAGCACAGGAAAGCCTGTCTTCTCCACCTCTCACAGGTTGGATTGGGGCTAGGAGAAGCACAGGGGAGGCAGCCTGCCACCCACAGCCTGCTTCACAGACTCAGGATCCCAAAACTCAGGATCCCAAAGGGCCTTGTACAGGTGCACAGGACACAGGAACCAGAGAGCTCCAGGTTACCTGCCTGCCTTGCTCCATAGTCTTCACTTCCTCCATTTCCCTAGGAGTGGGGACCCACAATAGCCACCTTCCCCCGGGAGTCTGCTGGCCAGGTCTTAGACACTTTGACATATGAGCCGAGCGCTGGGAAGGATGGTGATTTCAT
Source organism: Meriones unguiculatus (assembly GCF_030254825.1). Taxonomy (NCBI): domain Eukaryota; kingdom Metazoa; phylum Chordata; class Mammalia; order Rodentia; family Muridae; genus Meriones; species Meriones unguiculatus. Next base: position 23,730,801 of record NC_083356.1, read on the forward strand.
CTGAGGGGTCCCAACCCTTTCTTGTGCTTATGGGAGAGAGGAAGGGAGGGGCAACCAGGGCCCAACTTGGCTGTTAGTCTATACTGTGTCCTGGGCTGATGTCTAACCTTGATCATCGTTCTCTTCCAGAGCTGCTGGAAGGATGAGTAGATAGGGAAGCTTAAGAAGTCCCCAACTTACCAAGAAATCGTCCCGAGGCTGAGCTAGAGGGAAATACAGCTGTTCTTCTTGTGTGCGTTGGCTTGCTAATTGCTCATCAGGATCCAGTCAGAATCATCTGCCTGGGTCAGGTGATTCTGTGGGCTGTTTTCGCGCGGTGTCCTTGGCCCCTCGGTTCCTCTCATCTTTACTCTGCCTCCTCTGCAGGACTCCATGAGCTCTGCCTAATGTTTAGCTGTTTGTGCTCCCATCAGTTGCTGGGTGGAGTCTCTTTCTCTCTGATGATGATTCTGCCTGGTTCTGGTCCCAGGATACTCAGCAGGCAGGATAAAGGTTTTGTGTAGATCAAAGGTTTTGTGGCTGGGTTGGAGTCCCAATCCTGCCACTTGAGGCGTTGCCTGGTTATGGATGATGGCCCATTCAGGCTCTGTATCCCCCATTACGAAGGGTTTTTGCTAGGCTTACTCTCATAGGCTCCATGAGTTTCCATTGCAGTAAGCATCTCTCTCTCACCAAAATGCTTCCCAATTCCATTTGTTTCTGCCAGTATTTTCTCCCTCCCTCACCACACCGTGATCCCTATACTGTTCCCAATCTCACCCTCTCCTAGTCCACCTGCAAAATCTATTCTATTTTTCCTCCTTGTATCCCTCCCCCCTCCTATGCCTTATTACTTGCCTTTCCAGGTCTGTGGACATTAACATGATTGTCTTTTAATTCACAGCTAATATCCACTTATGAATGAGTACACACTATGTTTGTCTTCGTGGTCTGGGTTACCTCACACAGAATTTTTTTTTTCTGGTTTCATCAATTTGCCTGCAAATTTAATGATGTCATTGTTTTCTAATAGCTGAGTAATTCTCCACTGAATAAATATACCACATTTTCTTTATCTTTTTTGTTGTTGTTGTTGTTGTTGAAAGACATCTAGATTGTTTCAGGTCTCTGGCTTGAATAAATCTTCTATAAACATAGTTGAGCAGCTATCCTTGTGGTATGATGGCGTATCCTATGGGTCTATATCCAGAAGTGGTATAGCTGGGTCTTGAGGTAGATTGATTCCCAGTTTTCTGAGAAAGTGCCATTTTGACTTCCAAAGTGACCACACACGTTGGCAATTCCCACCAGCAGTCGCAGAGTGTTCTATATGCTATGGCTGAGTAGCTTGGTGTTTTGGGCAGACTCCTAACAGGAGGAGTGGGGACTGTCCCTGACTCTCTTGCCTATTTGTGGGACCCTTTTCCTCCTACTGGCTTGCCTCATCCAACCTTCATGTGATGTATCTACCCAGTATTATTATAGCTTGGTTAGAGTGTATTTAGTTGATGGCCTTGGGAGGCCTGTTCTTTTCTGAGGGGAGGTGAAGGGCAAGGGATTCTGGGAGACAGGGGAGGTGGGAGGAAGAGACAGGGAGAGGGGAGGGAAGAGAAGGAGAAGAGGAGAAGAAGAAGAAAGAAGGAGGAGGAGGACGATAGAAGCAGCAGCAGCCTACTCATTTACAACCAGCAACCAAAAGTGAACGTCCTGCCTTCCTGAGCAAAGCCTAAGCCACACAATAGAATGTCCCCCGCCAGGGAACCACCCATACCCCACCCTTCTGGCTGGCCCACACAAAGGAACAGCCTTAGATGCTCCACATCCCAAGTCCTCAATCCATGACACTTTTGGTTGGGAATTCTCAGTGAACTTGAACAAGAAAGAACTGATATCACAGATTGTGGGACCCTCCGTAGATCATCCCCTCAAGGACTCTGCCCTGTTCACTCATCCTTTCCAGAATAGCATTTCTCCACCCACCTCTATCTCAGCTGCCCTGGGTCTGTTCATGCAGACAGTGATGCTGTTGTGCCCAGGGTTTCTGGCACCTGGATATCTGCCTGCATGGCTCCCTCTGCCTCTAGCCCCTGTTCTGCACCTGGAACCATCATGCATTGCTTCCTCTCAGAAGCCCCCAGCATCCTCCACAGCACACTCCACTGTTTCCTTTTGTCTCTCAACGTACTTGGGAGTGAAATCTTCCTTCTGGCCAAAGTCTTCCATCTCTAAGCTCACAGAGCTTAAAGCTTATCCCACAGCTGTGGGATAGCTCTTCTCTGCTCTGCCCCAGGCAGAGGGAACTTTATTCAAGGCTAGACTAGACTCCAGGGGCCAGGTGAAGTTTCCATCAAGACGGTGGGCACCATCCCACACATACATTCTTTAGCTTGACCATCCCTTCCAGCTCCTAGGAGAAGGAGATACTTGAAGTGAAAATTTCTCATTTCTTTGAAGAGGCAGCTGAGCCATGTGATGTTTTGCTGGAGGCTGCCTTATGAGAGGACACGTGATGTTTTGCTGCCAGCTCTCTCGAGTGAGGGGGGTTTCTTGGGCCAGGTGAAGCCCATGGACAGTAAGAGATGATTTTTTTTTTTGGATCGACATTGCTGCGCTGATCTTCCTGCTTCAACACTTGGCTTCACAGAAAGAAACATCCCAGAGAACATCCAGGGCGATCCACCTGCATCTTGCAGCTTTCGCTGACTCGTCCTGATCTTCTGAATTGTGCTGATTTGTGTTGCAGGTTGGTGTTGGGTTTTGGACTGGACTGCTGACATCCAGAGAAAGAAGAGTGGACTCAACGTAAGGAACTACTTCTAAAACCGTCTACAACCCCTTAACTAATAGCCTTCTTTCTAACCTACCTCTGGCCAGTGGGCTGCAAGGAGGTAGAAGTCTTTAAAAACTCACTCTAAATCAAGTAAGTTTGGTGAAAAATCTGAGCCTACAGATACTTGATCTTCATACAACTGCTGGTGACTCATTAACGTTTGATTAGAATTTTAGAATCATTTCCTAAAAACTAAAAACCCAGTGTTTTATTAAATCAGCATCTTATCACTGATAGTAAGATATGGCTATGAATTTTTTTCAGGTGGGAACATGTATGGTGAAAGTTATTTGTTTTCATATCATAGTTCAGGAACCAGTTAAGACTCCAGCCAAGAGCCACACTTTTTTTTTTTTAAACCACACTCTCTTGTTTAAGGTGATTTTTCCCCCTTCTGTATCCTGTCTTTAACTTTATCTCTGCAGTGAGAGGACACCACAGTGAGAGAGAAAACCAGGACAATGTCCATGAAAGCTGGGGGGCTGGGCACGATGGAGACCCACTGATGAGGGCACAGAGTCAGCTGGAGCACTAAGACACTCCTGAAGAGAGTCAGTGCGGGGCCACAGGACCAGGCTTGCAGATTCAGCTCAAAGAGACAAATAAGGATCTCAACCTCCAGGTACACAAGCAGAGCCCAGCCTGCCTGGACATCCTGAAGAAAGATCTGCTAAAGAACAGCTTGGTTGACCAGTGACAAGGCAAGAAATGTCACCTGGGGTGGCTGCCATTTCAGAAGTGTGGATGCTGATAACACACCTTTGGTCCAGAGGCAACTACAGCCAATGGGAGTGTGACCTTAATGCCATGGGTAGCATACAATGGTTTTGGGAAGGCAGACGGTGAACACCAGCACCACCTAGTGGAACTCAGAGGTGTAATCAGCCAAGGCACAGGGTCACCTTGGGCAACTCAGCACAGCCCACATCCTGAAAAGGACAGCAGCTCAGACAAGGCACTGGTTGCCTCAGAGTAGCCGCTCATCTGCAGGCTGACCTCCCTTTCTCTGGGGACAATGGAGAGGACAAGGAGCTAGAAGTCCAGTGCAACAGAAACTCCCAGCAATCTGTGAGGGTGACCCTAGCTAAGGCTCCTAGCAATGAAAGATACGGAGCCTGAATCAGCCATCTACTATAACCAGACACACTCCCATTAAAGGGATTGGAACACCAATCCAGCCACCTCTGACCAACAATTTGTGTCCTGCCTACAGAATGTGCTGGGGCAAAGGTGGCACAGAAATTCTGGGAGTGGCTAACCAATGACTGGTCCAGTTGAGACCCAAGAAGGAGTCCAGCCCTGACATTGCCTGGAGGGCCAGGACCCAGAGGCCACATAGCCCAGAGATCTAGGATAGACCCAAACACGACTGGCAAGAACAAAACCAAAAAGTCAATGCAATGACTCCTAACAAGATTCTGCTATACCCATAGACTGGGTGTCTAGCCATTTATCATCAGAGAGGTTTCATCCAGCAGCTGATGGAAACAGATGCAGAGACTCGCAGTCAAGCATTAGGCAGAGCTCGGGGAATCTGAAGAGAGTAGGAATCAGAGTGGACAAGGACAACACAGAAAACTCACAGAATCAACTATCCTGGGCTCATGGGGCCTCAAAGAGGCTGAACTGACAACCAGGGAGCCTGCATGGGTCTGACCTAGTTCCCTCTCCATATGTGTTACAGATATGTAGCTTGGTGTTCTTGTGGGACATCCCAACAGTGGGAACAGGGGCTGTCTTTGGCTCCTTTGCCTGCTCTTGGAATCCTTTCCCTCCTACTAGATTGCCAAGTCTAGCCTTAATACATGGGGAGGTGCCTAGTGCAATTTAATATGCCATGATTGGTTGATACCCATGGGAGGCCTACCCTTTCCTGAAGAGAAATGGCGGAGGAGTGGATGGGGGAGGCAGAGAAGAGGTGTGTGTGGGACTTGAGGAGAGAAGGGCTGGAAAACTGAGATCTCGATGTAAAAAGAAAAAGTGATAAAATTAAAAAAAAAAAAAAAAAGGAAGAAACGTGGGTCTGCAGAGATGGATCAGTGCTTGAGGTCCCAGGCTGCTCTTCCAGAGGACCCTGGTTTGGTTCCCAGCACCCACATGGCGGCTTACAATGACACGTTACTCCAATTATCAGGGATTTGACACCCTGTTTTGTTGTCCACACGCACCAGGCATGCATGCGGTGTACATACACGCCTCATAGGCAAAATTTCCTGGCAAATAAACTGAGTAAATTCTAAAAGAAAAAAAAAAAAAAAAAAGAACACTAGAAACACTATAGATATATAGGTCAATAGAGGACTCATCAAAAAAAAAAAAAAAGAATGTATTTCAGGGAAGTCTTTGGGGGGGATAAAAAATATATAATTATAGCCATAGAAATTGTCAAATTTTTCTAAGGAAGTTCTTTGCTGTGGGAGGGATTTCTGACGTTTATGAGGGTGGAACGATTGAAAGTATTGGATTTACTCAAGATTGCAGTGTCCTGCTTCAAAAGCGTAGTTGGGGAATAGACAAAAGAATTTTGACAAAAAAAGTTGATTACTACTGAAACTGGGCTAGAGGTACTTGGGGGTTCCAAGCACACATTCTTATGTGTACTTAATTTTTTTCCCGTAGTTTAATGTTGAAACATTAAGAAAAAAAAAAGAATTTATGTAGGTCCAGAATGTTGCCATGAACATTTGGTACAAGAGATGCCCATGGTTCTTAGTCCACAGGGGACAGAGTGTAATTTGACTCTCAAGACAGCACGGTGACAGGCACTTGATAAGATGCCTTCACTCGGTGTCACCAGCACCAAGTTATTTGTGCACTGGTGACTGTGTGGATGACAGGCTGTGGGATCAGAGCAAAGATTCTGCACTCGGACAATGCCAGTGGGTGGAGAGGGAGTCGCCTTTCCTGAGTCTTCCCTCTCTCTAGGCTGCTGGGAAGTCATCTGCAGCCGGCACAGTAACCGGCCTGCAGGGATGTGCGCTTGCCTGAGGAGCTCCACCACAAGACCGCAGGAGCTGAGCCTCGCAGTTTTTAAAAACCTGAATAAGGAACACTCTCCAGTCTGAAGCTGGGTCAGTATTGGTTTGGCAGCACAGATCTAAGTTTCAGAGCTGCCCTGGTGGCAAAGGTTATAGGTCACACACAGCCTAAAACAACTGTGAAAGATTCTCCCCATCTGTCTGTGTATGGTGTCAGTGCACCTGAGTGGCTCTCAAGGCTACAGTTGGGTCAGTTCCAAGATAGGTCATTACAGATCTGAAAAGTCCCCTGGAAAGGAAAGGCACATTCCTTCTGGAGGGGAGGAAGACCCCAAAGTTCCTTTATGAAGACCCCTATGAGGCCTATGTCATTAGTGCTGATCTGTTTTGGTGTTTGTGTGAGTGCAGTCCTATACTCTGCTCAGTGCCAGGCAGTCATAAGATGCCAACCTTCTGTATAATAAAGGGGAGGTCTATTGCTGCCCCCAAGGCAACAGTCCTAGGCAGGCAGATGGATCCACTTTCAGGATGAGTATTTTCCCCCAGGGAGGGCATTCGGGTGGGCAGCACTTATGGGATTTGTCACACTAAGCACAATGACCACACGGCAACCTGAAAACAAGAAGCTTCCCTCTTGGTGCCCTCTCAGGTCCTGCCCCATGGATGTCTTCTTGGCAGCTTTTAACCTGAGCTTTGGTTCTCTGCTCAACTATACCTACAAGGTGAACCATCTTCCGTGACAGCTTCTGCTCGAAGATTCTTAGCCCTGTGACTGGTGAACAAGAGTTTGTAGACTGTGGTTGGCATGTGGGCTGGGTAGTTTTATGACAACTAGTACAAGTGAGAGAATCAGACTAACTTTGTAACCTATGTTTCTTTTAATTGCCTTATAACTTATATTTGCAAGTTTTAGGCCCATATTAATTAAAGCCTCTTAGTGCTTCTCCAGAGAGCCCAGGAATGTAAAAGTTCCTGACATTAGCCATCTGTGAAGACAGAGATAAGAAAGAGAACAAGCAGAGACCTCTACTAAATGGAGAGAAAATCACCGGCTGGAGCCGGTGAGATGGGCTTTGTTTGGAAACTGGGCCAAATGGCCCCAATCCTTATCATGACCTTTGATCCAAAGCCTGTAACCCCCACTCTTCAGAACAGACATGGGATGAGTTACTCACCCACCCACATTTAACTGTGGATGGCAGGAAATTCCAAACTGACTTGAAGATCAGATATTTACGACAGGGCTGACTGGACCTAAGGGTGACCAGAACTAACCAATTATTTTAAAAGTTAAACACCTCCTCCAATCCTAAATCGCCAAGAAGGCAACCCCAGGAGATTCCCGCCTTGTGTATTTTAAAAACATAAGGTCTTTGTCTCCCGGTGCCACTCCTAGCTGACCAGCAGGGGTGACCCCATTGTGCAATGGTCAAGAGTAACCTCTTGCGTTTTTTTTTTTTGTTGTTGTTTGTTTGTTTTGTTTTGGTTTTTTTTTGCATCGATGGATGATTAGTTTCCTGAGTTCTCTTCATACCTTCCTATATTTAGGCTCTTGCTGGGCCTAACACAAGCCAGAGGTATTTAAGAAGAGTATTAAGAATGAGGGTTGAACAAAAGGCTTCCTAAGATCAGGCCGTGGGCAAGTCTGTAGGTATTTCCCTAACAGTGATTGGTGCTGGGGCATCCAGCACATTGTGGGTGGTACCTCTGGGCTGCCATAAGCAAGCTGGCTGAGCAAGGCATGGGAGGGAGCCAGAGAGCAACAGTGCCTCCTGGGCTCTAGGTCAGCTCCTGCCTCCAGTTACTGGCCTGTTGGAGTTCCTGCCCTGACTCCCTTGGCTGATGGACTATTATGTGGAAGCTGAATCAAAATGAACCCTTTTTAGGTTGCTTTTGGTCACCATGTCTGTCACAGCAACCGAAACCCTACCTCAGCCAGTATCAGAAAGACAGAAGACGGTAATTGAGACTGTTGCCCCAGACTTGGCCACTTTTCTTCCTCTTAAAACTGATGGAAAATAGAAACCCAAATGCCTCTGGGCCGTGAGTGAGGCTGCAGGCCGTTTTGCCTGCTGTCTGTTTCCTGCAGGTGCCCAGATCCCGTTCCCTTCCTGGCTGGAGCTCACAGGGCAGCATCTGAGAGCAGCAGAGCCGACACCACCCTGGCTTTATGATGACTCCACCCTCCCTCACTCCCGACCCACCAACTGGCAAGTCTAGTTCACAGTTTACAGACAGAGGACACCAGGTACCATAGCTACTGACAGCGTCACCTTGGAACCTAAGCAACCTCCCACAGTATTTGGGAGCCTTGACTCACCTGAGACTAGCTATAAGAACACAGGGGTGAAAATCCTGGTCTGAGGCCATGTGGATGTGGGCGTGCCTCTTCCTTTAGGTCAGCAAGGGGAAAGCAGGAATCAGGAAGACCTAAGTGCGACCTCATTTCCACCACTCACAAAGGTGAGTCCTTTCCACAAATCTGAACCTCACTCCTCTCCCTGGGAAAGATACTTGCATCGTTGTGACAGTGTTTGAGGCATCTGTGACCATGTGTGGGAAAACACCTAAACAAAAATCTGAATCGGGGTCCCTGGGCTCCAAACACACCCTGGTGGCAAAGGTCATAGGTCACACACAGCCTAAAACAACTGTGTAAAATTCTCCCCATCTGTCTGAGTGGGTGTCAAGGCCACAGTTGGGTCTCAGTTCCAAGATAGGTCATTATGGGTCTGCAAAGTCCCCTGGAAGGGAAAGGCACGTTCCTTCTGGAGGGGACAAAGACACCAAAGTACCCTTGTGAAGACCCCTATGAGGCCTGTGTCATTAGTACTGATGTATTTTGGTGTTCTTGTGAGTGCAGTCCTATACTCTGCTCAGTGCCAGGCGATCATAAGACCCCAGCCCTCTGCATAATAAAGGGGAGGTCTGTCTCTGCCCCCAAGGCAACAGTCCTAGGCAGGCGGATGGATCCAATTTCAGGATGAGTATTTTCTCCCAGGGAGGGCGTTCAGGTGGGCAGCACTCATGGGATTTGTCACACTAAGCGCAATGACCACACGGCAACCTGAAAACAAGAAGCTTCCCTCTTGGTGCCCTCTCAGGTCCTGCCCCATGGATATCTTCTTGGCGGCTTTTAACCTGAGCCTTGGTTCTCAGCTCAACTATACCTACAAGGTGAACCATCTTCCGTGACAGGCTTCTGCTTGAAGATTCTCAGCCCTGTGGTTGGTGTACAAGAGTTTGTAGACTGTGGTTGGCATGTGGGCTGGGTAGTTCTTTGCCAACTAGCACAGGGCAGAGGTATTTAAGAGAGTATTAAGAACTACGGTTGACAAAAAGGCTTCCTAAGATCAGGCCGTGGGCAAGTCTGTAGGTATTTCCCTAACAGTGATTGGTGCTGGGGCATCCAGCACACTGTGGGTGGTACCTCTGGGCTGCCATAAGCAAAATGGCTGAGCAAGGCATGGGAGGGAGCCAGAGAGCAACAGTGCCTCCTGGGCTCTAGGTCAGCTCCTGCCTCCAGTTACTGCCCTGTTGGAGTTCCTGCTGTGACTCCCTTCGCTGATGGACTATCATGTGGAAGCTGAATAAAAATGAACCCTTTCCAGGTTGCTTTTGGTCATTGTGTCTGTCGCAGCAACAGAAACCCTACCTCAGCCAGTATCAGAAAGACAGAAGCAGCTAATTGAGACTGTTGCCCCAGGCTTGGCCACTTTTCTCCCTCTTAAAACCAATGAAAAATAAAAACCAAAATGCCTCTGGGCCGTGAGTGAGGCTCCAGGAGGTTTTGCCTGCTGCCTGTTCCCTTCAGGTGCCCAGAGCCCATTCCCTTCCTGGCTGGAGCTCACAGGACAGCATCTGAGAGTAGCAGAGCTGCCACCAACCCTGGCTTTACGATGACTCCACCCTCACTCACTCCTGACCCACCAACTGGCAAGTCTAGTTCACAGTTTACAGACAGAGGTCACCAGATACCATAGCTAGTGACAGTGTCACCTTGGAACACAGCAAGGCCAAGTGCAAAGATATAAGGGGCCTGGAGACCAGTCATCATAATGGACAGAACAGGAAACCCCTTCTGTGTAGACAAGGCAATAAGGGAGTGTATTCCTCTGGAATGGGGATAACCGACCCTGTCTGATAAGCAAGGTATAAAAATCATCCTTCAACAACTCTGAATTTGGACGCTCTCTCTGGCCACATGTCCTTACTGATATTCAAGGATCTCTGTGCAGAACAGAGGAGAGCTCCAAATGTCACCAGAGAATCCCTCAGAGCAGACTCTGTGTGGAGGGCAGCCATGCACAGCTCCGCAGCCCATGAGGCCTGAGGTGAGAGCAGGCGGCAGAGTAAGGTCTCCTCTTCTCTCAAGTGTCCTCCGCTAGCGCTGTGACCGTGTTCATTTTTGGTTGCTGGTTGTAAATGAGTAGGCTGCTGCTGCTTCTATCGTCCTCCTCCTCCTCCTTCTTTCTTCTTCTTCTCCTCTTCTCCTTCTCTTCTCTCCCCTCTCCCTGTCTCTTCCTCCCACCTCCCCTGTCTCCCAGAATCCCTTGCCCTTCACCTCCCCTCAGAAAAGAACAGGCCTCCCAAGGCCATCAACTAAATACAGTCTAACCAAGCTATAATAATACTGGGTAGATACATCACATGAAGGTTGGATGAGGCAAGCCAGTAGGAGGAAAAGGGTCCCACAAATAGGCAAGAGAGTCAGGGACAGTCCCCACTCCTCCTGTTAGGAGTCTGCCCAAAACACCAAGCTACTCAGCCATAGCATATAGAACACTCTGCGACTGCTGGTGGGAATTGCCAACATGTGTGGTCACTTTGGAAGTCAAAATGGCACTTTCTCAGAAAATGGGGAATCAATCTACCTCAAGACCCAGCTATACCACTTCTGGATATAGACCCATAGGATACGCCATCATACCACAAGGATAGCTGCTCAACTATGTTTATAGAAGATTTATTCAAGCCAGAGACCTGAAACAATCTAGATGTCTTTCAACAACAACAACAACAACAACAACAACAAAAAAGATAAAGAAAATGTGGTATATTTATTCAGTGGAGAATTACTCAGCTATTAGAAAACAATGACATCATTAAATTTGCAGGCAAATTGATGAAACCAGAAAAAAAAATTCTGTGTGAGGTAACCCAGACCACGAAGACAAACATAGTGTGTACTCATTCATAAGTGGATATTAGCTGTGAATTAAAAGACAATCATGTTAATGTCCACAGACCTGGAAAGGCAAGTAACAAGGCATGGGAGGGGGGAGGGATACAAGGAGGAAAAATAGAATAGATTTTGCAGGTGGACTAGGAGAGGGTGAGATTGGGAACGGTATAGGGATCACGGTGTGGTGAGGGAGGGAGAAAATACTGGCAGAAACAAATGGAATTGGGAAGCATTTTGGTGAGAGAGAGATGCTTACTGCAATGGAAACTCATGGAGCCTATGAGAGTAAGCCTAGCAAAAACCCTTCGTAATGGGGGATACAGAGCCTGAATGGGCCATCATCCATAACCAGGCAACGCCTCAAGTGGCAGGATTGGGACTCCAACCCAGCCACAAAACCTTTGATCTACACTTTATCCTGCCTGCCGAGTATCCTGGGACCAGAACCAGGCAGAATCATCATCAGAGAGAAAGAGACTCCACCCAGCAACTGATGGGAGCACAAACAGCTAAACATTAGGCAGAGCTCATGGAGTCCTGCAGAGGAGGCAGAGTAAAGATGAGAGGAACCGAGGGGCCAAGGACACCATGCGAAAACAGCCCACAGAATCACCTGACCCAGGCAGATGATTCTGACTGGATCCTGATGAGCAATTAGCAAGCCAACGCACACAAGAAGAACAGCTGTATTTCCCTCTAGCTCAGCCTCGGGACGATTTCTTGGTAAGTTGGGGACTTCTTAAGCTTCCCTATCTGCTCATCCTTCCAGCAGCTCTGGAAGAGAACGATGATCAAGGTTAGACATCAGCCCAGGACACAGTATAGACTAACAGCCAAGTTGGGCCCTGGTTGCCCCTCCCTTCCTCTCTCCCATAAGCACAAGAAAGGGTTGGGACCCCTCAGATGAAATCACCATCCTTCCCAGCGCTCGGCTCATATGTCAAAGTGTCTAAGACCTGGCCAGCAGACTCCCGGGGGAAGGTGGCTATTGTGGGTCCCCACTCCTAGGGAAATGGAGGAAGTGAAGACTATGGAGCAAGGCAGGCAGGTAACCTGGAGCTCTCTGGTTCCTGTGTCCTGTGCACCTGTACAAGGCCCTTTGGGATCCTGAGTTTTGGGATCCTGAGTCTGTGAAGCAGGCTGTGGGTGGCAGGCTGCCTCCCCTGTGCTTCTCCTAGCCCCAATCCAACCTGTGAGAGGTGGAGAAGACAGGCTTTCCTGTGCTTGGGGGCTGGGGTTACGAAACCAGTGTGGCCCAAGAAGAAACAAGTTGCACCATGATATTTTGTACTATGAGCCATGAAATCACAAGGTTAAAGGCCAGACCATAGGTGGGTTAGAGGAGATGATCTCTTTGTTTGAAAAAGCAGAAAGTACTAGAAACTTTACAATTGTTATTATCTTTCAGATCCACACTTTTTTTTCATCAATGGGGCTGTGTCCTCAGAAGCTAGTGGCTTAATTTCCAACAGACGTCTCCAGAGCCCAGACAGCAGCAGGGCGAGCAATGGAATGAAGGCGTCCTGGTTGGTTCAGGCACCACATGGGAATGAATGATATTTCCTGTGAGGGAAGAGGCTCAGCACAGTAAAAGGCAGTGGGAAAAAACTGGACGGGGGAGGATAGAATGAAGGGAGGGGTTGCAATAGGCAGGAGGTCCTGTGTGAATGGGATTGAACTTGACCCTGGGAAGTAAAGATTCTCAGGCTCATGCTGTCCTGAGCCTGGGTCTCTCTGCCCTAGGAAGATGCCCTGAAGTCACTGGGAAGCAAGACTTGCTGAGAATCTCTACCCTGTCCCATTTGGAGAGCTTGTGCACAGCTAGGGAAGGGAGGCCCCCAGCTGCCACCATAGAGGAAGGGCTGGGACCACCTACACTTCCTCCTGGTACACATCCTGCCAATCCTAAGAGGCTCTTTGTGAGGCATTAGTAGAGGACCAAAAGGAAGTATGAAGGAGAGACCTGGCCTTTTACGGATTTGTGTGTGTGTGTGTGTGTGTGTGTGTGTGTGTGTGTGTATGTGTGTGTGTGTTACTGGGACCTACACACTGAACAAGAGTGTTACCACTGGGCTGTACCACCAGCACAGAGTGACACAGAAACAGGAAAGTAGAGTGAAGACATCTCACCAAAGTATAGGGTCACTCTGCAAGGGTCCAAGAATCACTGAAGGAAGACCCCCAGACTCAAATAGTATGCAAAAATCAAAGAGCATTTATTCTGCAGAGACAGCCAGCTTGCTAGGGTTGCCCAGTCATACAAAATGGCAGTGACCCTGAGAGGAGCTCAAAGGCTCCTTTTTAAGCCACTGAGGTATTTTCAGTCATGCTGCCACGATTGGTTGGGTTCGAGGTAAGGGATATTTGCATAATCTTGGTTGGTTCCAACTTGGAAAAGGAATGATCACCTCATATCTAGTTTAGGCCCAGGCCAGATGTCAGGGAAGTTGTTGTTTGGATGTCCATCTCCTATAGTTTTTCCAGGAACTCATCAATCAGGAAAGGGGGGAGGGTGGCAAGAACTTTGGCCCAGCTTTGGCTCCAGTCTCAAAACGGAGTTAGCCAGGTCCTGTCAACTCCAAATCCCAGGCTTTCTGCCTGTAAGCTGCTGGGGTCCTGTAGCCTATAAAACAGGACACAAGAGGTAAGGAGACAGCAGCTGTGCTGTCATACTGGTTTCTTTGGGAAGAACTCCTAATATCATCAGCCTTCCTTGTGTGTGGTTGCTCACTGGGTCACTCAGTCACTGTGTTACAGACTCCAAATCTGGAAACTCATGTCTGAAGAAATACAAAGCCCAGAAGGAAGGGCAGCCTGGAGGGAAGGTGACTCTTCCTGGGTGGTCCGGCGCCTGTGCCCTCCATAGCCCCTGTCCTCTTGAGATGAACAAAGACCAGCAGCTGATCCTGGATTTGTCTGAGAATTGCCAGGGCAGCGGTGGGTAAGGGATCAAAATCAGAGCCCGCCAAAGACTCGCCTCAGGAGCTGGAGGGAAAGATGAAAGAGATTGCCCAGATCCGCAGGAACTACTGAGCCTTACTGACAGCCACCCACCTTTAAACAATATTGAGGTCAGTGGCGATGATCTGGACAGATTCAAGGTGCTGAGGCATTTTGGTACAGGGAGATGAGATGGTTAGTTTCAGCTGTCCTCTTGACACAATCTGGAATCTTATGGGAAGATTCTCGGTGAGGGATTGTCCAGCTCAAGTTGTCCTGTGGGCATGCCTGTGAGAGATTTGTCTTAATGGCTCTAATTGAAGTGGGTAAACTCCTCCACTGTGGGTGGCCCTATTCCCTAAGCATACATTCTGAAGTGTATAACAAAAAGCAGACTGAATTCATCTTGCATGCAGGAATTCGTTTCTCACTGCTCTTGACTGTGGATGCACTGTGGCTAGCTGCCTGGGCCCCTGCCTTGACCTCTTCAAGATAGTGGACGATAGCCTGGAACTGTGGGCCAAATAAAAGCTTTCTCCTCTCAGTTGTATCTTTTCACAGCAACAGAAATGGAAGTTGGGCAAGGGCAGAGTGTGGGATTGAGTCTATAAACTGAAGGTTGAGAATTTCGTGTTTCTGTGGCTCACTGTGAGGTTAATATGGATGGCTAGAGGGTCAACAAAGCTGTGATAGCTGCCTGAACTGAGGGACCAGAGAGGACTAGAGAGTGTGGAGAATTGGACTAAAACTACATAGTGGTTTGTGGTTAGACAGAGAGGGGTGTGCAGGAGCAAGCAATGAGGAGGTCAGGGAAACCAAAGAGCACTTGATAGGAGTCTCCACAGACTCCCTTTCCACAGGATGGTGCTCTGCAGGCTGCAGTTCTTTCTCTCCAGAGGTTCCAACCCTCCCTCCCCGTCCATCAGGCAGCTTCCACACGATGACAGGTGCTGCAGATGATGTTGAGGATGCTAGTGAGGACAGCATTCTCACTAGCAGTGAGGACAGTGGATAGAGCTCTTGGCAAGTGGCCACCCTGTGAAGGGGACAGGGTGACTTGAAGGACCCATGAAACTAAAATGAATCCCCGTGTGTCATGCTGGGTCAGTTCCTGATTTCTGGGTATCAGGGAAACCATGCTGGAGTAAGAGGTCAAACAAGTTGCAGGGTGCAGATATGGGACAGTCTGGGATCAAGAGACTCAGCTGTGAGCCTTGGCCCCTCTGAAGCTGGGGGAGGGGAGGTAGGCGAGATTGTGTCTCAGATCACCAGCCTCTGCCCATAGGGTTCAACTTTGGTTAAATAAATGTTGCTGCCCACTGGGGGGGAAACTGGAATATGAAACAATCAACAGCACAAGAGAAGGTGGCATGAGAGCAAACAGGGAGAAAGTGTCAGGACAGCCCTGGTAATCTTCCTTTAAAAAAAAAAAACTAAAAAACTTTAGTTTAATATCATTTGGAGAAAACCAAAAAAATCTTTCACTCAAAGAATAGGATTTTACATCTCCAGGCATCTCCTGAATAACATTTACAAATTACAAATCATTTTCATATGCGATGCCTTTGTGCACATTTGACATGCATTCAGGAGCTTAAGTCAACCCCTGTTTTCATTTTAACGGAGGGGCAAACAGGGAGTAATTTGTGCTAAGGTCTGGGGGCCTGTTGCATTCCCCACTGGTCTTAATGAATGGGTCAAATAGTGGACTCATCCCTCTCTAAAGAGGCATAGATGAGGTTAAGAGCACTGGCTGCTCTTCCAGAGTTCAATTCCCAGCAACCACATGGGGGCTCACAACCACCTATGATGCGATCCGGTGCCCTCTTCTGACATGCAGGTGTACATGCAGGCAAAACATCATATTCATATAAATAAACAAATCTTTAAAAAAAAAAGAGGCATAGGTGATTCTAAAGCCTATTAATTTTATTGAATTATTGAAACATAATTGGCCATATAATGTAAGGCACAGAGCTTCATCATTATTCCAAGTAGAATGAGAATTAAAGGCCCAGCCAGTGCTGATAGCAAAGTAGTTAGCCAAGGGAACCAAGAGAACAGAAACTGTACCATTTACCTAACTAATCTCTCCCTCTCTCTCTCTCTCTCTCTCTCGCTCTCTCTCTGGTTTTTCCCCAAACGTAGCAAGATTTTTTTTTCTGATTATTCCTGATAGGTTACCATAGAAAACAGGTTTCTCCCAAAGTCTTACATACCTCATGAGATGTAAATCTAAGACTCTCCGTTTTTGTAGGACCATTTCCACAAGGCGATTTTGTAATTCAGAAATGGCAGCTTTTCATATCTCTAGGTGCTGATCACCCTGTCTACTCACTTCCTTAAAGCTTTATCCCTTGTGATAGAGGCTGAGGGGCCGGCCAATGGCTGTTGAACTGGCTGTGCCTGCTCCCACCAGTTGTGGGAAGAAGACAAATGCAGTTGCTGGTTTGTTTTTGTTTTTGTTTTGTCAAGGGTATATTTTTCACATTGTATAGGTATACCAAGGACAGAATGGGTATTAAGACACAGAAAAGGGGATTCTCATTTTGGAAAGCATCAGAGGCATATTAAATCAAACCATTAGTACACAGCCACCAAGTGGTCTCAGGGGCTCGGGATTTCGCTGTTGTGCAGTTGAGTAACACAAAAGGCAGGAGAGCAGGCATCAGAATAAGGGCACTGGCAGGGCACAAGGACGCCTGTGTCCTAAACCAGGCAATATGGGCTGCAATTTCCCTTTGAGTTTCCAGGGTCACTGGGTATTGCTTAATCTGGATGGGGGTGGCTGAACTGGTTAGCTGAACAATTATTGGAACTTAGTGTTGGGTCAGTCCTGCCGGGTTGGTTTCTGCCTGGAATCTTTGTTGTCAATCTGAGAGATAGCCCAACTATATCTTTTGATTGTAGGGCATGGCTTTCACCTAGGAGATAGTCTTCTGACAGAGGGCAGGACACCAAAACTTTGCTGAGTTGTATAAGTTTAACTGTGTCTCATCATCAGAGAAGGGGACAGTGGCTTTCAGTTTATACCAAGGGTCTCATCCTTAATCACATCTCTGTTGTTAAAAAGCTTTTGAGCTACCTTCAGCTACTGCACTCTATATTTTTACAGTTTTATAACTATTTTCTAATATCTGGGTCTGACTGGGTGACAAAGAAAATCTTTCAGACCCGGCAAAATTTATTCAGAGTCTTCCTGGTCAGTATTGCACAGAAGGGATAATCTATTCTGTCCAGGTTGCATTGTCCAGCAATGACCCCCACCCCCTCCAGATCCGGGGTAGTTTTTCTACCATATTCCAGAGAAGGGTAGGCTTTCAGGTTTTCAATTATACAGATGACCTACTGGAAAGGGTTCATTCATAATATGAAAGAGAAAGAAGTACAGATTCCCTTCTGTTCCAGGGAACTTTTTCATTCCCAGGTGCTGCCCAGAGAAGTTGACAGAGGAGGGGGAGGAGTAGAGGGTGTGTAGTTTGGAAAACCTATTGCTTCATCCTGATCAATGGCAGACTCTTTCATAAGAGGCTTCTCCCACCTCTCCACAGCGACTGGGTCTGACTTAGCTCAGGACTGGGAATCAGGCAACCATGCAAGCAAGTGCTCTGGGAGCGGGGCAGGAGAAGGGCTTTCTGGTTTCTCTAGGTGACTTGGCAGAGCCAAAAGGATTCAGGTCCCTGACATGAAGGCAGAGGTCAGGAGCTGGGGGGAAGTGGTTGGCTCACCAGAGAAAGCCACTGGTCAATACAGGGAAGTGGAACTGACAGAAACACATAGAAAGACATGCAGACACACAGCGAAGACACCAGAGGTGGCCAGCACACGTTCCTACACCTGAACAGACCCAGGAGTCTGTGGTGTCTCACACAGCTCCAGGACACTGCATCTGTGGCCATGTCCAGCCTCTCTTTGTGTCCTACACTGAAGATGCCTTGACCAAACTTACCTCCGGAGGTGGCTGGACCAGTGACTCTCTAGTTTGTTTCCTTTGGGGGTGGAGGTGTCCCCTGAAGCACCAGGCAGGAGTTGATCAACAGGACCTGGAACAGCTCAGGAGCTCCCTGACCACCACACTCTTCCCTGCTCTGAGGGTTTCTGAGACCTGGTGTCTCTGGGCATCTCTGTGGGGATTCCAGAACTGTTGTGGTTATCCACCAGAGAAGACTACTCAGACGTGGGTTTGAGGCCATAGAAAGAATGGATTAGTCCACCAGCAACTACACCAGGGTTCAGAACCCCAGTGTGGCCTCAGGGTGAGCCTTTCTCAGGGTGAGCCTTTCTCAGGGTGAGCCTTTCTCAGGGTCAGCTGGTAAGCACACAGAGCACATCCGGGGTTGACACACTTCAGTCAACAAGAACAGTTAGCCAGAAACAGAAATATAGAAGACAAAAAGCAAGGTTAGTACGTTTAGATACTTTCCCAGAACTACGGACTTTGATGGACTGGGTCTTTGTTTTTGTTTTGTCTGGTGGTGCTGGGTATGTGCTGAGTTTTATGGACTGAAAGACACTTCCACCATGGAGTCAGTTGGGATAAGGTCTGGGAGCCTACTAAGGTCTGGAGGCCTGTGACACTGAGAGGATGTGAAACCTAGTGGTTCCAGGTTCAGAGCAGGAGCTCCTTGAAAGAGAACCCATGAAAGCGATGTCCAGATGCTGTGCAGGCCATCCTCAGCAGCACCATGGTCAGCATTAACAGGACCCAGGAGGTGGGGGTGGGGCTGAGGCTGGAGGTGAGGGAGGGAAGAACTGAACATAACCCAGGAGGCACAGGAAGTGACCTGTGGAGGGTCCCCTAGTCCACAGAGGCTGGGCGTTTCCCTCCAGACCACACAGACCCCCATTTGAAATGTGCTCAGCTAAGAAGAACCTAGAAGGTCACTCCTCTGAGTGCGTCCACAGGGTGCATGGGATGAGGATAGTGTTCAGGAAACAGCAAGTTTCCTGTGTGTTTTGGTTGTGAGTTCCTTGGAAGTGGGCTTTCTCTTTCCTTCTCTGGTTTGGGTATATAAAGCAGGATACTACACTGCGTCCACACAGCTGAGGATTTCCGGGTCCATCCAAACTCAGCCTGTTGAAGATTCCTGGTAAGTTGGGGAATGTCTGAGCTCTCCCACCTGCACACTCTGGCAGTGGATTGTGGACCCATTTTGCTGGTAAGATTGACAAGGTCGGGCATCTGACTCGGGTCCCAGGCTCAGCAGCAATAAAGCTGGCCTTGCAGCCAGGCTGGGGTTGGGCTGTTCCTCCCTTCCATCTGCCCTAAGCATAGGACAGGATGGGAGATTCCTCAGATGAGACCACAGAACCTATGGGGGCTCAGCCTGTGTGCCAGGATGCCTGAGACTGGACCAGGAGACCTCAGAGAGAGGTCTGCTGTCAGTGTCCCTCCACGGGGAAATGAAGGAAACAAAGAGATGGAGGGCAGTTCTTGGGGCCTGGACACCCAAAGCTGCCTGTATGGTGCTGTGACGTAGGCAGAGTGGGGACAAGGGCTGTTTTTTGAGACACAAGGACCCAATAGTTTTTGGGGGTTTTGTTGTTGTTGTTTGTTTGTTGTTTTTTGTTTTGCCTAACCTGTCTCTGAATCCCTACTCTGGGTCAGGCCTTGTGAGGAAACTGAGGCTTCAGAAGAGTTAACTGGACCAGGATTCTGGGACCGAGCCTGACAGGTGTGTGGCAGCCCCTACCCTCTGGGCTTCACCTGCCCTGGGCTCAGCTGTTAGGGGAGGCCTGGAAGGGCAGGGCCTTCTTGTGTATCCTAGTGGGGATTGGGACACACACCTGTAAGCCTGTGTTTTGTAGTAGCTCCAGGAAGCTGAGTGTTCCTCCACCCCACCCCTATGGCACTCATTCTGAGAGCTCTCCAGTGTCACTGGACTGAGCTGGCCCTTCAGGTGCAGCCTGTCTGCAAAGTCAGTTCCTTCTTTGCTTTGGCGTTAAAGCTCAGCTGCTACCGGCTCATTCTTGTGCCCTGCACCTGGTTCCCTGGGGTGTTTACTCTGATTCTGCCCACTGGACACCTGGGGTTAGCTGTGCTCCCACCTGGACACATCGACACTGGCTAAGAAAGGAGAGTCTGGGAAAGGAGCTACCAGGAAACCACCCTATAGCATGAGCTGTGCTAGAAGAGAAAGCCACGTGACCACAGGGTCTGCCAGGGGTTGTGGGGGAAAGTTGGGATTTAAGGGGAGATAACAATCAGGGGATAGAAAATCATCAGGGACAATGTGACACAGCCCGGAAGAGACGCTACACTCTAAGACCCAGAGAGGAGGTCACTGAGAAATATAGTTAAATTAATATATTAAGATAGATAGCTGCTGCTGGAGAGATGGCTCAGAGGTTAAGAGCACTGGCTGTTCTTCCTAGAGGTCCTGAGTTCAATTCTCATTGACCGCATGGTGGCTCACAACCATCTGTAATGGAATCTGATTCCCTTTTCTGCTGTGCATGAAAACAATGTTCATATACATAAAATATAAATCTTTAAAAAAATAGATAGCTGCCATGGATAGCAAGGTAGAAGGACGTAAAGCTGGGGAGAGAGAGAGAGAGCTAGAGTAAGAACAAAAACCCTGTTTTATAAATTTTTCCCAGAGGGTGGGAAGCCTGGCCAGAGCTCAAAGCCAGTTTTATAATAGGCACCTGGTTGTCTCTGAATGGCAGAGAAGGATAAACATCATTCATATGTTCCTCTCACATCCAGGGGTCATAGAGACCACAGTGAGAGAAGGTATGGGCCAGAGAGGCATGGGAACAGAGAGGTGGGAGGGAGGAAAGGAGGGAGGGATAGACAGGTACATGGTCTGTGATCTAACTGGGTCTTTCTGGTTGTCCTCCAAAACTCTGGAACCTTCTGCAGCCATCACCCCCAAAGGACGTGTGGTTTGGGACCACGCATGAAGTTCCATTGTTTTTAGTTTTGTTTTGTTTGTTTGTTTGTTTGTGTTTTTTTCAATGTTGTTGATGTTTTTTACTGTTTATATGGATGTATTGTGGGGTGAGGAGATGAGAGATAGAATCCATTTGGATGAAAGGAATTGAATGATTTGAGGCCTCTGAGGCTGGTTAAGGGGAAGGGGTACTGGGCTGGAGATGTGGGCAGAAGGGTCTTTGAGTATGCTGTGTGCGAGAGAAGGGGAGGTGGCCCCATAAACGGGGTTGATTAAAGAAGCAGGCAGAGGGCAAGAGAGGTTTTGGCATTTGGAGAATGGGGGTGGACAAATGGAGGCTGAGGAGAGGAAGAGGGATGTGGGAGAGTTCCGGGATCTGCTGTCGGCAGAGAAGGAAAATTAATGTCAGTTTTGGAGAGAACAGTGCTTTCTAGCAAGGGACTAGGACATGAGGGAATGAGAAAGGAGGGGAAAAGCCAAAACCCTGAAAGGAATAAGTTAGGGAGGAGTCTGGAGGGGTGGGATCAAGGTTTGTGCTGGAGTAGGTCTGTGTCAGGCACTGAGGAACGAGAGGGACTTTCAGACTTGTCTTGGATCATTTGTTAGACTTATACACTTTGAATTACCTTATTAGATGTGCGGAAATTGACTCTTTGTTAGCGTGAAGCCTGTCAGTGAGGCAAACTGTGCTATGAAATGGACTGACCAGGCATCTGTCATCTAAATGCTCTTTATCAAGTAAAATGACAAAGACTCGGGCTGGAGAGATGGCTCAGAGGTTAAGAGCACTGACTGCTCTTCCAGAGGTCCTGAGTTCAATTCCCAGCAACCACAAGGTGGCTCACAATCATCTCTATTGGGTCCTGATGCCCTCTTCTGGCGTGCAGGTGTACAACCAGATAAAGACTCATATACGTAAAATAAATGAAATCTTTCAACTAAAATGAAGTGACAGAGACTTACTCACAGTCCTTTGAGGCTTAGGTGATTCAGCGCAGAAGCAAACCCTCTTCAGGGGTCAGACAAGAGCAGCGTTTACTCTTCACTTGTCCCACAGACCAGCAGACCTTCAGCTGTCACAGCCAGGTCTGAGGAATTTTTTTCTATAGAACAACTTGGGGAAAATCTGACCTTACTTTGATGAGGCAGAGCACAGCAGTGAACCCAAAGCGTCCACATTTGCACGAGTTCCTGGCGGCCAGTAAGGAATGGCACAGTTTCATCCAGTGGTTAGCGTTACCACAGGACTCTGGGGCGTGTTTCATTTGTCTTCTCTGGAGACCTTAAAGTTTCTTGTTGAGGGTAAGAGGACACATCTCTGTTTATTGTGGCAAGATTTTATTGAACATTTTAAATGTCAGTTCGGCAGATCTCTGAGGAATCCGAAAACTGAGTATTTATTAGACATATCTAATTTTAGGGTTAACCTTGAAAAAACATGTAGGAGGCTAAAAAAGCTTATTTTTGGTAATTATTTTGGCTCAGAACCAACAAGAAATGTTATATGAATAAGGTTTGGTTTTAATCCCAGGTGTGGTATACGGGGCTTCTTCAGATTGTCCTCAGCAGCTAACTATGATTTGTCTCCGGCTCTGGCAGGGATGTGATTTTGCCAATTGAAGATAGTTTATGTTTGGAATTCTGTGGACTCTTCAGAGGGTATATAGGTTCAAGAGCCCAAGAGGGGAGGTGGTTGCTGCTGCTGCCTGGTTGATGGACTACTGGATTGCTTATTGCTAGTTGGAGATTTCCTGATTACGAAGATCAAATTTGCCCCCCAAAACTCCATGACTATAACCAGCAGAAAGTAGTCAAAGGATATAGACACACCCTCCCCCACTAACCTCGTTTCTCTCCTACCCAGTGTTGGAGGAAATAATGTAGGGAGATAAGAAAAAAAACCCATTAAAGTAGCCAAAAGTCCAGCCACAGAAAGATACCTACTATAGTCTTTAATGGGGAACTATGGACGATAAGAGGACAAAGGAAGAAGGAAGTCTAGAGGCCTGCCAGGGGTAAAAGGGAGGAGGTGCTGTGTGATGAGCAGGAAAATGCTGACATTTGCCAGACCCAGAAATTGGCTGTTCTTATCTCACTGAGGCTAAAAGGTTTATTTCTAATATGACAGCACAGGGGTCGTGTGCTAAGGTCCCATGTGACACTGAAATGGCTGCGAGACCAGGCAGGGAAAGCAGAGAGGGATGTCTAATGCCCACTCTGGATGCTTACATCTCAAGATACCTGGAGTCAAGCCAAGTTGGATCCCTGCAGTGACACACTGAGCCTGTGTTGTGGAGGCTGATTGGCTCCCTGGGTACCAGATGCATGGCTTCTCTTCATTGTGAACCTTCTTCCAGGATGTCAGGCAGGGAACTGAATCTTCTGCGGCCTTCCTCTGCTTTCTCTCTCTCTCTCTCTCTCTCTCTCTCTCTCTCTCTCTCTCTCTTGGACTTCCATTGGTCTCTGCCATCTACAGACCCCACTGGTACAATGCTTGAAACCCATGCCTGTCTGGTGTGTCTGGGCACAGGTGCATTCCTCAGCCATCATGCAAGGGAAAGACTGGCTAGGCTCAGGGGCCTGAAGAAAGTGTTGTGCAATGGCCAGCTACAGAGAGACAGTGAGCAAACCTGACACAACATAGATCAGTGGTTGTGAGAATGCACTCATCTGGACTGCAACCAGATCTTAGGGACCAGAATTTAGCATCTTAATACACAGAGCACCACACCAACCCCCAACACACAATAGTTTGATTGAGGTGAGTGAAACATGGACCATCTAGCCAGGGGATGAGGAGGAGAATGGATGATAGAGGTACACCCTGAAAAGAGTATCAAGTCGACAAACACCCTCCTTCAATCTGCTTTGAGTCCACACTGGGGCATCGATTCTTCATACACCCACACAAGACATCTGACTGGAAGCCCTTCCTATACAGGACAAGAGCTTGTGGTGTGCAAACTTGTGCCTACCTCCTGTCACTCCCAAGGAGCCTGCAGTGCTCAGTGGGTACTTTAGTGCCTGCACCCTGCTGAAGACCTCTCACAGCGTCTGTCCATTGGCCCGTGTTCCCCCTGTGGCCTGCAATAGGCTCTTCCACTTCTCCTGAAGAAGTCCACTGAGCCATAGTCATAGTTTACCTCTCATCTGAGTAATGTGTCTCATTTCTTGGTCAATTGCCATCTCTTTCCTACTTTACACTCTTTCCTAGGTGTTCCCTGGGTACCGAGGGCATCACACGTCCAGTGCTGGAATTTTTCTTGCACCTGGATCACATGATAGCTGTTCAGTGAGGGTCTTTGGGTTGTAGAAAGAGAAATGGAGTCTGGCTGATTTGAGCAAGAAGAGCACCCATTGAAGGAAATAGGAAGTTCAAAAAATGGAAAAGATCAGTATCGACTCGAGTCCCAGACATGAGGACCCAGATCCAACACCATGAACTTATGGACACCCTCTCAGTGCTGGGCCATCAGATGGCTTCTGTCCAAACACCTTAACTTCTAATGTCCCCCATTACAATTGCAAACTCCAGAGACACAATTATTGTAGAAGATTTCTTAATTCTGGAGGATTTTCCACTCACCCGTTCTAGCTCCCAAATAATTGAGACAGAGACCTATTGATTTATTCAACAAGCTTTAAGCAAAATAACTGGCAGGTCTCCTTTGTGTTAATCCTCTAGGCTAGTCTGGCGACTTCCCAGCACACACCCCAAGTTGCTGGCCAATATCGGTCCTGTCTGGCTGCATCTGCTCCATCAGCCATGTCTTCTCTCTCTCTCTCTCTCTCTCTCTCTCTCTCTCTCTCTCTCTCTCTCTCTCTCTCTCCCTACTCCCCCATTCGTGATCCCTACCTAAGAGCCCAAGCCCTGGAACAAAAGCCCTGTCTACCTCTCTTCTGCCCAATTACAAGCTGTTCAGCCTTTTTATTAACCAACCAGAAATGACTGGAGAGCAAACTTTACACGACATAGATCAGTGGTTGTGAGAATGCACTTATGTCATTGCAACCAGATCTTGAGGACCAGAATTTAATATCTGAATACACAGAGCACCACATCAACCCCCAACACACAATAGGTTGATTAGGGTGAGGGAATCTTGGGCGATCTAGCCAGGGGATGAGGAGAGCAGTGGATGATAGAGACACCCTCTGAAGGGAGTGTCAAGTCTCAGGTGCATGTGTATGTGAAATTACTCTACACAGTCACATTCTGTCATAGCTGCTCACATCCCGCTTCTCAAACAGACAAATACCATCAGAACTTGTCATACATTCCCAAAGCTCAAGAAGAGGGCAAATGCACCCACCGCTTCCAAAGTTGATGGGACACCCACAGACTCTCCTCTATGCCTGAATGTCAAGGTCAGGTCAGGGTGCAATGTTCTCAGCTTTGTATTATGTCCATTTCACTGAATTCATTCGTGTGTGTGCGTGTGTACACAGTAGAAGCTATAACCTGCAATTGCTGCCTGGTAGACTGCAATGTCAACATCGCAGTTGGCATTTCTTCCTGGCTGTGGGGAGTGACATCGAACACCCTGTACCAATGGCAGTGGTCATTGGAGACCCAGCCGGACACACCTTCCTACATCTGCTAAAACAGACCAGGTGGACTCTAGGCAAAAATCTTGACATACCTGAGGTATGAGGGCATGACAGTGACACCAGCCACCCCTCTCTCTGGTGAAGGAGGAGTGCGTGGTACCCTTGACCATTCTGCAGAACTGCCTGATGGGGTAACTCTCAAGGACCCTCCCCACCCTCTTGTCTCTTCTCCATGCTCCTATGTGGGAACCGTCGAACTGGAGGCTGGACCTTCTGGGTGTTTAACGTTCACTGGCACCATCCTCAGTACTCAGCAGAGAGTCTCCCATGCCACCTGCCCAGAGGCTCTGTGTCAATCCCTAGATCCTGTCTAAACTGGAATCACAGAGATGCCGCGTTCCCTCTGCAAATGCATCTGGCATCCCCGATCACTACACCTGTGTCAAAATGAAAAACAATTATGAATTTATGAAGAAAATATGAATTTTCTCACAAAAATATGGTAACCATGATATCTTAGTTAGGGTTTTATGGCTGTGAAGAGACACCATGATCACGGTAAGGCTTACAAAGGAAAACATTTCATTGGGGCTGGCTCTGAGTGTCAGAGGTTTAGTCTATTATTGTCATGATGGGAAATACAACGGCGTGCGGGCAGACCCGCTGCAGAGGGAGCTGAGGGCGCTCCATCTTGATCCAATGGCAGCAAGGAGAGACTGTGTGCCACACTGGGCAGAGCTTGAGAGGAGGAGACCCTCAAGGCCCTCCCCCATAGTGACACACTTTCTCCAAAAGGCCACACCTCCTAATAGTACCACTCCCTGTGGGCCAAGGGGGAGGTGCCTATTCACACCACCACATGGGAGTTACATTCCATCCTCTCTGATCCTCCTTGAAGTTGGCACTTGCTCTTTGAGTCCTGATGTCTCAGGGGAGCAAAGGCAAGTAGGATTGTCCTTGGACTCAGGCTGTAGGCTAGACTGTAGTGGCTGGGGCACTGGCTGCCTCCTTTACTTCCTGGTGGTCACCCAGAGCTGTGAGGGTGGCATACACTCCCCGTCCCTGGGTTTTGCAATCCTGGGTTGTTTGTCTCTTGAGTGCTTTCGGAAGCCTCCCATCGCATGGGTAGTTGGAAGATCCCTGCACCCTACTCTGGGGTGTCCCTAGAGAAAGGGAAGCAGTAGAGAGATGGACCGGTGTAGTGAGGGGCCTTGTACAGTGTCCAGCATGTTTGCCTTGAGTATGTCCTCCGTGGTGGGGACTGGATGGATGTGAAGACCAGGCTGGCGAAAGTGTCTTGGCTGATGATCCCCGCAGTGTCCACTAGGCGGTGGTAGTGTTCCCCCTCTGCTTCCTAAAGCCTTTGCAGGGTTGCTTCTCTCTACGTTAAAGTCACATTCCCATTGGCTACAATTGCCTCTAGACCAAAGGTCTTTCCAGCATCCCCTCCCAGCCACCCCGGGTGACTTTTCTTGCCATGTCACCGGTCAACTGAGCCATGCTTTAGCAAATTTTCAGGATGGGACGGGCTCTGCTTATGCACTGGCGGTTGAGATCCTTATTTGTCTCAGCTGAATCTGCAGCCAGGCCCTGCAGCTGAACCCTGCCTCTATTCAGGATCATATTAGTGTTCCAGTTCATTGTGGGCTTGGTTCTCAGAATCCCCTTCAAGGCTGTCTCTCAACTTTAGTGGACATTGGTATGGTTCTGGATCTTGCTATGGATTTTCTCTCTGTCTAGCCATGGCAAGGAAGGAAAAAAAGGACAGAGCCAGGGAGTTTGGAGAAGAAGAACAAAAATAACTTTACACTTCTTAACTTCTATTGATTCTTTAAATGCCGGTGTGTATGGGCACATCTGTCTGTGTGTTCCTCACAGGCAGAGATCACAGAAGGGCTTCAGATTCCCTGAAGTCGGAGTTACAGGAGGCTATGAGCCACTTGGTGTGCATGTGCGGAGCTGAACTACCCAGCCCCCAGAAAACTTCTAACAAGTGTGGTCACAAGTGTCTATCGCCTAATGCTGAGGATTGGTTGGAGTCTTGGCATGTCCCTAAAGCCTCAGGTCCAAGAAATTGCCTCTCCCAAAAGCTGAAGTGTGTTGGCAGCAGTAACGTGAATATTCCATGTCCCCTTTTGTTCTTTTCTCAAAAGCTGAGTAGGGCTGGCCACCAAGCCCCAAGGACACGTGTGGAATGGAACCTGTCCTGACGCAAGGGAATTTGGTCACTGAGGTCTAGCCATACTGTAGTCCCCTGCTGCCTAGAGCAAAGCTGAGCTGTTCCCCAGCCATCAGGCAGCCTGTGTTTGTAGACATGAGCCTTCTGTCAGCAGGAGGTTTTATCTCCTCTACTCAAGGGGTCAGGGAGCCAATCAGGGGCTCAGGGAGTCTGCCATGGAAGATGCTGGGGGGTTCTCAGAGGAATTAACGCATGATGGGTCTCAAAGCAGAGCAGGAACTTTAAGCAGAAGAATCCACACAGGTTGGTGTCTACACTGCCTGCTGGCTCAGCAGCAGCACTGGCCTCAACAAGCTGGGACAAGGATGTTCTCCTGGAGTGGGAATGGGATAAGGTGTGCTGGGGACTGTGGAGGCTCGGCAGAACAGGGGTGCTGGAAGCGATGGTGAGTTAGTGATGGTGAGTCTTCCCATCAATGGAAGCCCCACCCAACATGGGTTGGCCAAAGCAGAATTAGGAATGTTGAGCTGAAGTCACTCTTTTGAGTTGGCAAGGTGAGTGGGATTCTGGGAGGCACCCTACAGGTGCTCATTTCAGAGCGTTGATTGGATCAAGTTCACCTGAGAGGCAAGAGTTTCACTTTCCATTTCCTCCACTGAGTATATCAGGCCAGAAGCTGCTTGTCCTGTGACTCAGAGGTCCAGCTGCCTACTGCACCTACATAGCTAAGGCCATCTGTGTCCTGTTCAAACTAGGTAAGTTGACTCTTTTCAGCTCCTTGGCCTCCTCACAGCTTTACCTCTGGAGAGAGGGATAATTGCCTCATTCTAGGGATGAACCCAGGGAAGTTAGGAGAATTCAGAAAAACTGGATTTGCTGCCAGGTTGGGGTCTGGCTGTTTCTCTGCCTCTGCACTACACACAGGCAGGGAATAGAGAAGAGAGAAAGAGTTTGCTGCGGATTAGGTGGGGAAGGGTGTCAGTGTGGGGCGAGGAGGGGAAATTCGAACCATCACGTAAACCGCGCTGTGAGCCTTTTTTCATTCAAGAGGTCAACAGGCAGACGTCAGGTGTGTGTGGATGTGGTTTTAGTCCTCTATGCCTGTAGAAGCAGAGAACGTCCTAAAAGTTTTTGGAGAAGAGGAAGGAGAGGGGGAGGACAAAGAAGAAAAAAATTTAAAAGTAAGCACTCTTTCTTTTTCTTACCTTTAATGAGGCTGTGTCCTCAGAGATTGGTGACTCTATGTCCAACAATAAATGTCTCCCTGAGCCCATGTCAGGAGCACCTTAGGCCTAGGAGGGCAAGACCAACTGAGATGGTTCTGGCACCAGCACTGGGCTGCTCCAGGAATCGTGGCTGATACTGTTACCCTAGAGAAAAGTGCCCAGGAAAGCACTCTATTCAGACCTGAGAGGGAACGCAGAAGCCAGCCAGAAAGAGGTGGCCTGTGAGACCTCACGTGGATAGAGGGGGGAGGCCTTTTGTAGGAAGGGAACAGCCCAGCATAGGCCTTGGCAACTGGAAGCTGCTTGAGGGGATAAGGAGAGAGGAACTGAGGCAGGCTGGGGGCGGGGACCCTCTATACAGGGTTCAAGGTTCTGAGCCTGACCCTGGCAAAGAATTACAGGTTCTCAGGGAGGAGCTTGCTGTCCTGACCCCTGTCCTTCTTATGGAGGGGAAGTCAAGCAGCCACCAGGAGAGGCTGTGCTGACAGCCCCTGAGGTGGTGAATGTAGAGAACCTGTCCACAGATGGGGAAGGAGGCTCTCAGCCTGCTACTTCAGGTAGCCAAGAGCAGAAAAGGACGGTCATCTGCACACCTCCGGGCCTGTCCAGGGAGGTTTCCTGGAAACGCCTTCAGCTGCCACAGCTCAACAGGGAAGGCAAACTTTGGGTGGCCTGGCAGGGACACCTCCCAGCTCTCTTCAAGGAGACTGGAAGAGAGGTGTTTCTGTGCAGTTGGTGTCCTCCAGCCCAAAGCCCCAGGGGCACTCCTGTCAAGTTAACCTGCGGTGCTCAGCTCTCAGTGATGGAGGAGGTCCACCATGGAGATCCAAGGCTGGAAGAGGCTGGAGAAAAACCCACCAGAGATCAGGACTGTGAGCGGGAGGTGTGGGGGGGGGCGTCTAGAGGGGGGCTGCGGGAAGTGGGAGCCGGCTGTGTCCATGCAATCTCTCCATCATCCTGTCTATAGAGTAAGGGACCCAAGAAAGGACCCCACAATGTGTACTTTTTTTCCAAAAATGCAAGGAAGGAACTCCATTCTTTCCCATTATAGGGTAGCTCCATGTGATCTGTGCCTATAGCAAAGTACCTGCAAGGAAGCAGTTTACAAGCAGCGATCATGCCTGAGCTCACTGCAGAAGGCTGGGACGTCTCAGAGCATGGCCCATGCACTAGCTTTAGGTTTTGACAGGATCTTCCTATGGCACCACAAGACATCGTCGCAGTGAGAGACAGAGCAAGCATGCAGACTCCACACCCTCTTCCTCTTCTCAGAGTCCTCAGCCCCAGCCTGGAGCTCAGGCCCCTGCTGATATTAGCCATTACTTGCACACAGCTCCCACGCCCCTGGTAGCTGCCAGAACACTCTTCCCACCTCTACTTTTCGTGTGTTGATTTGAATCTTTTTCACAACCGTATCCTCAGTTCCTCACGCTTCCCTTGGACCCCACAGGGCAGGAGGAAAGACTGATGTCTGGGAATTAAGTTCCTTGGGTTCTTGGCAGCCACCCCGGAGGAAACCAGGAAACACCGGGCAGGAAACAGCCTCCTGCCCTCGCTGCTGTGGTCCCCACTCCATCCCACACCGCGTTTCTTCTTACTTTTAGCCTGAGCATCTGGTGAGCTGCAAGGACAAGCTCTCAAAGGTCCTGTGACAGGTGCCGAGGATCCAGACACTCTCATGGCCTCCAGAGGTAGTTGTAGCAATCTACCTGCCTGTTTTCTGCCCTCAGCCCAGACCTGGTGGCCTCCACACCACAGGAGGATGAGGCCACCAGGACCAAAGCCCATGCCCTGACCCCGGGTCTATAGGGATCTGCCTCCAAGCACATCTGGGGCATTTGAGGGGTTGCCTTCCCTTTACCTTGTCCTCTCTGGTGTGACCAGGAGAGCCTGAGGACATGGAAGTCAGTAGGGTCATGTGGCTCAGTCACAACTCCCAAAGTCAGACTCTTGTGTAATTCGTTTGGGTCCACAGAGGGCAAAGTTTCTATCGAGGAAGAAATACTTCTTTAATCTTGATTTCGGGCTCTATAGCCTACATGGATGCATGCATTGTGACTACAACTTGAAAATCAGTATCCACCCTTACTGTGTTCAACACGCTCTGATATCCATTCAGTTTCCTTTTCCAATGTTCCCCTTGAGCCAATACGCTAGAGCCAGAACCAGAGAGGCTGAACGTCACACTTGAAGGTACCAGCACCACAGTGGCTGATGTGCCAGCTGTTTGTGGGATGTGTAAACCAGAACCGAGACCCTCCCCCCTTGGCCACTGCTCAGTCTTCATTTCCCATTTGCTCTGAGCTCCCTGCTCAGCAATGTGGTACCTCCCTGGTGCCTGAGTCAGCTTGGCTCCCATCCCGCAGTACAGCAGGATGACGGCCCAACAGAAATCTGTGTCTTCTCTCAGCTCTGGAAGCCAGCGTCCACCATGGAAGTGAGGTGGCTTGGTTATGAGGCCCATCTTCCTGGGGTGAAGAGGGAGCAGGCTCCCTGGATCTTTACAGCACCCCTGCTGTAGTTTTTGTATAAAGAAAGAGAGAAGGGGGAGGAAGAAAGAGAGGATGAGTCGCTTTACCAGGACTGTGGATTAGGGACCTATGTTTACAGTGTTGAAACAATAACTGTAACTACTTCACCGCCAGAGACTCTATCTAATCAATATGGAAGCTGGGCCTTACAGCTATTACATAGGGACCAAATGACACAGCTGAGTCCAGGGCGCTGCTGAATCCATCAACAGAGCTTCATGTGACAAACGCTCATGACACTAAAAACCTTATACTTACACAGGTAGCTCCTCTGCCCCGGTCTCTGACTTCTTTTTCTTCTTTCCCACCTAGGGAGCAGATACTTCATCAGTGAAGCCTCTGGGTGTCCCCAGGACATGGCAGGCAGACGAGACCTGCATCACCTGCTGGCTGATGATGGAGCATGGGAGGCTTTTGTATCTGAGACCAACTTGCCCAGGTCACTGCTGTGGGAGGCCCCGTCACTGCCCCCACCCCCTGCATGGGTCTCTCTGGGCAGACACACCCATTCCCAACAGTCCCAGGAGATGGAGCGGAGGGCATTCCTCAACAGCCCTTGGAAAGTGTTCTAACACGTTGGGTCCCAAGGATCCAGCCAACTCTCCCCAACCCAGCACTGAGATTGCAGAAATGTGCTCCTGGGCACAGCTTTCATGACTTGGGTTTGAGGGACAGGACTCAGGTTTACAGGTGTCCCTGGCAAGGGCTTTCCCAACTGAGTGTCTCCCCAGCCCTTAAGGTGGCTTACCCCTACAGAAGACCACAAAACATCTGAACTATCTAAGCGCCCCCACCAAAGGCGAACTTCCACACAGCTCTAGAATCCTGATTGGGTTGTTATAGGATGGATCACCGTAGGAGGGGTCTACCACAGTCTATTTTACACAGACCCAAGCCATCCCTCTCATGCTGTTGACCTCTGCTCCTCCAGGGAGAGGGCAGCCGCCCTGCACGAAGTGCTGAGGGAGCTCACAGCGCTCCTGGCCATCGCAGACAGAGACAGAGACAGAGCTCAGAAAGGCCTGAAGGGCAGGAAAAAGTTTCTGAAAGCATTTCCTCGCTTGAAAGCGGAGGTGGAGGAACAGCTCACGCAGCTCTACACCCTGGCCGACCACGCTGAGGAGCTGCACAGGGGCTGCGCCATCTCCAACGTGGTGGCTGACTCCTTCAGCACGGCCTCTGACATCCTGGGCCTCCTGGGTCTGTTTCTGGCACCCATGACAGCAGAAGGCAGTCTTATGGTCTCAGCAACTGGGTTGGGGCTGGGGATGGCAGCGACTGTCGCTGATGTTGCTAAGTCGATCGTGGAGGATGCAAGCAGGCATTTGGATGAAGCTGAAGCCCATCACCATGCTTCAACCAGCATGGAGGTCCTGGAGGCAGGAACAACCGTGGCTAAGATTGCCAGCAGGGTCACTCGGGCTACCAGAGATATCACCAGAGACCTGGAAGCCCTTCAGCAGCACATGGATGCCCTCAGGCTGGTTAGAGCCAACCCTCGCTTAGAAGAAGAGGCCAGGATCTTTACCACCACCGGAAGCCTCCCTGCCCAACAGGCGAGAAAGGTGCAGACCACCATGAAAGGAACCCCTCTGGCGATGAGCAGGGAAGCCAGGATCTGCAATGCCACCTCCACAGGTGTCTCCCTCCTGAGAGGAGTTGACAGCCTTGTGAACGGGGCCCGGTCAGAGTCGGCTGAAGCACTGCGGAAGCTGGCTCGAGAGATGGAGGAGAAGCTGGAGGAGCTCATCGCATTCTCCAGGACGCTCTGACCAGGCTCCAGTCAGCCAGCCCCACGACGTGCTGAGGTCAGGGGAGAGGACGTGGAGAGAGGTGGGAACAGTGGAGGCAGTGTTAGAGAGAGAACAAGGGTGAACTCGGGCCCGTGGGACAAAGCGTCTGGGTTTCTGTGTATTGCTATACACAGATGAGACCCCCTGGAGCCTGAGATGAGGGACCAGTGGATGTGCTGATGAGGGACTGGGGAGAGGGGCCTCCAGACTAAACATGGGGAGGCCAGGGAAAAGAAAGACTGGAAAGCCCTCCCCATCTGAGCATCTGGAAACAGCAAAGCAGGAGACAGGAGACTCCACTAAACGCAAACCCAGCGGAAGCTGTGTGCTCTCTAAATAAGCCACTGGCCCTGCACTAGAGCCCGTGCTTTCCTCCAGCTCGCCAGACCACCCCATCCTCAGGCATGTCTCCATCCCCTAAATAAACTGCTTCTGTTGTGACTGCCTCAACACGTGTCTGATTCAATCCTTTGTCCTGGGACCTGAGAACCTGGAGTCAGGGGTTCTCCTGACCCTCAGCCTTGTCTGTTACTGCAGGGGCAGCCGGCCAGGGGCCAGACACACAGGCTTCTGAAGTCCTTCTTTCCAAGAGCATCAAGGCAGTTCCGTCCCCTCCTACAGAAGCTCTGGGGCACCATGTCAAAGCCCCCTCGGGCAGCCCACGTGTGGGGCATGCCTTCCCTTCCATCTTTCCCTTCTGTTTTGTCTGTAGACTCTGGAGCCAGGATGCACAGTGTGCCTGAACCCTCACTGCTCATTACCGTTGTCAGCAGAAAAGGACAACTCTCACCTCAAAGGGCAGAAGACAGAGTCTATTCTGGAGACAAACACGAGTGACCACGGCCCAGGAGTAGTTTACCCCAAAGTCCATCTTCCCACACAGTAACGATTTCCTGAAGCTTTTATAGTAAGAAAACAAAGGTGGGCTCAGAGGTTAAGAGCATGGGCTGCTCTTCCAACGGTCCTGAGTTCAATTCCCAGCAACCACATGATGACTCACAACCATCAATAATGGGATCTGGTGTCCTCCTCTGGTGTATGTGCAGACAGACCACTGTATACATAATAAATATTTTTTTTTAAAGAAAGAAAAACAAAACAAAGAAAGTCAGAAATCAACACACTTAACCAATTCGTTTGTGAAAACCTCAGAGAGATAGTCACGGGGAAGCAAAAGGAATCTGTTACAGGCCTCAGCTGCTGTCTGATGACCTTCTTGGCTTGTGGGTTGGTGAAGCTAGGGTTCTGCTAAGTGAGTACATCCCAAAAAGTTTTTATGTATTAGTCACCGATCTTAAGGCCAACACAGAGGTGGCAAGGAAAGGCTACACAGGGCACTAAAGATAGTCAGAGACCAACGTAATCAGGCTCTGGATCTGCAACCTCCCCACAGCCACTGAAGGCTTAATCAGCTAATTAGCCTCTTACAAGACTTTTGTTTCCAATTCCTTCTGGAAACAGTCATTTTTACCAGCCACTGAAGGCTGAGTCAAGGTTTGTGCACTGAGAAGCCAGATGAGGGATGAGGAGTGTCTTGAACACGGAAGGGGGCAGGTCCAGGTGAGCTGCAGAGTGATCTGTGGAGGGTCCCACAGGCAGTGTGGCTGAGACCAAAGCACTTCATGCAGCATTGAGAGATGAGAAGGGTCTGAAGTCCCTCCTCTCCATGGTCATGGTGTGAGGGCAGGACTGGGGGTGGCACCAACGGGTGGCTTGTCTGGGGTGTCCCCTGGATCATCACCTGCTCGGCAGGTGTGACTTCCTGGTCGTCTCAGGCTGGGAGTACCAGCCCAGAGCTCGCTCTGCTTGTGACTCAGCTGCACACCTGGGGACTGTCCAGGTTGGAATCTGGCTACACCCTCCTCTCCCTCAGCCCTAAGCAAAGGAAAGTACAGGAACCCCACACATGGGACCACCGAGGAGCTTGACTTAGTTCCTGCTGACATGTGAGTAGGGAAGCTCAGAGGGAAGGTGGCTGCTCTGGGTGCGCTCTGGGAAATGAGGGAGGTGAAGGATGTGAATGGAGAGAACAAGAACCCAGAGTCCTCCCTCCCTTCTGTCATGACCACCCTGGAGTGGACCCTAAGGTGTTGCCACATGAACCGATGGTGGGCCTTGTGGACTTGTGAGGCACCAGGAACCCAGAGATTCGGCCATGATTCTCACTGAGCGTCCCCAGGGGAAGCTGAGGCCCAGCCAAGTGTCCTATTCCAGATACTAGAAGGAGCTAAGTAGGTGGGTTTCAGGCCTGCAGCCCTGGCCTTAGCCAGCCCTTCTTCAATCTGTGGGGCAGAAGAAGGGAGACAGACAATGTTCTCTGGGTCTGGGTGGGCCAGAGTGCCAGTGTGGGGACGTGAGGACAAAGTGCACAGTCCTGTAAACAGGGCCATGCTGTCTTCAAAAGAACAAAGGGCAGAGTCTAGGTAGGGGCAACCTCTGTGTCGATATAACCAAAGAATGTTTAATAAACTATGGAGTTAGTAAAAATCACATTTTCCCTAAAAAGTCAGAATCAGAGCAGTGTGGCATAGTGCACTCTAATTTCTCACAATTTCTGTTTTTCATCTGGTAAATAAAGTTAAGATTGGCTGCTCTGTTCATCCCTAGGAAGCCACTGCTCACCAAAAAAGTGGCCAGATGGCCGCCACATGCTTGCCACAGAGGCCGAGGGAAAGCAGGTCCCAGGAAGCCTGAGCTTGTCTCTGATGGTGGAAACTTTCATAGTGAAGAGACCAGGCCACTCATCCTGAATCCCAGAACCGTTGGGGACTTGGAGTATAGGTAGTAAAACTAATTTAAAAGTCCCCTGAACTAATTCAAACAGCATCCGAACACAGGCACATAAGCACAGGCCCGCACGTAGCTCCCATTCATACTCCGCTTGGCCAAGCTGCGTGTTGTTCCAACCTTTGTCACACAGGCTTTCAAACGTGTTGATTTCTTAACAATTTCTGTCTCTGGGGGGCAGAGCACCCCCTGAGGCTGGTGGCCTCTGGCGGGTGAGGCCCATCGTGAAGGGTTTTTGCTTAATTTGAGGTGGGAGACCCACTTCTAATCCGGATCTTTGAGGAGGAAAGACATGCCTTTTCAGACAGATCATTCGAGAAGGGAAGGACGGCCTCTTGTCTGGGCCACACCTTCCCCTGGAAGTCTATATAAGGACGCGGAAGGAGGGTGTTTGTGCTCTTTGCCTGCTTGCCTTGCCTCACTAACAAGTCCATGTCTACAATGGCATTAGAGCCTCTTTCTTCAGGGTTCCAGAGCGTACTGGAGACCAGGTAAGACAACACGCCCTGTCGACTAAAAAGCTGCAGGAGTCTCCACCTTTCATTCACAGGCAGCCACTGTTGGACTAGCTACACCGCAGCCTGGGAGTCGTTCTAATAAACCCCCTTTCTGTATGCAGATACTCCTCTATACACTCTGTTACTCTGGAGAACCCTTCCTAACAGATGGTCAGTTCTCCCTGCCCTCTGCTTTGGCCTTAAAGCCAGCTACTCTAAGCGACCACTCACACCCCTCTATACAGTTTTCTCTGCTCACTCTGCTGTCTGATTTCTGGACTTTGAGTGCTGGGGCCCTGCCTGGACATTTTACAGTTCTGGCTGGGTGCTTTAGACTGTCCTACAAAACCCCACAACGTCTCACAGCCCAGAGGCTACAATGGGATTGCGTGCCCAGAGCTGGATCAGGAGGCAGCATCCAGACATGGAAATTCTCTCAGCAGGACGTTAGCTTTAAGATGCATTTCTATTTACATGATTTTTTTTTTTTTTGTACCTTCCAATGACGAGAGGACTTTACCCTCATCCTCTAAAGCCCCAAGTTCCTGTTAGCATGATTGCACAGGAAGGATGCTGGGTGTGAGAAGCTGATCCTTGGGTGTCACTTTGGGAAGGGGACTTCAGAGCACCTGCCATGTCTCAGACTCTGGCTGGCTCTTACGTTTTTTGAAATGTTCTCTTTCTCTCTCTCTCTCCCTTTGATTTTGTGTGAGTTTGGAAAGGTTTGAGCAAGGCGCAGGAGGGGATATCCCACACCGGCAATCCTAACACTCGGGTGGTGCCGGCCCAGGATTTGTAGTTCATACTTCTCCTAAGCTGCATAGTGAGACTGTGGCCAGCCTGGCCTATATGTACACTGGGAGAGTACGGGCAAGAACAGTGAATTATCAGTTTACAAGGGTGGAGTCCAGTCCTGAGAGTGAGTCACCGATATCTTCAGCTCTTACCATAGCAACAAGTACATTTACTCACAGTGTAGTCAGGTCCCAGGAAGAGCTGGTGCCTTCTCCTGACAAGGCTTAAACCCATTTTTTTCCCCTTCCTCGGCCTCCAAGGAAATCTCAGTATAGTTTCTGTTTCTCTCTTTATGAAGTCTCCCACCTCCACACACACTACTGAGGACTGGTGAGGGTGAAAGAATGAGCATCCCACACACTGCCCGTGCTAAGATGTTAACGCCCTTTAAGCCAGGCATCTGCCTCTACAGACATCATAAAAAATAATCTCAAATGCAGGCACCAGCAGGCAATGATAACATTCTTTGCATTGTTATTTACATAATGATTAGGAACTTCACAAAGTCCAGTAGTCAGGGAAAAGAGCAGAAGTCAAAGGTAGCACACAGCAGGGCTGGGGCCAGGCAGGACCCCAGGGCCTGATGGGACTATGATATCACAGAAGCGAGGAGGGTGTGGTCCCTAGGAAGCCACTAAGGACCCCAGTGAATTTGTTAAGATGAGGACCTGGTACTTGGCACAAGGCAGTGCTGTGGAGACAGAAGGACCATTTAGAACTGTAGACATACTGCAATGCACACATGTTTTAGAAACAGGAGGGAATTCGAGTATACCTTTAAGACAGTGGGGCTTAGTCATCCGAGGGAGAGATGTGGACTAGAATGCCCCAGGTTCAAAACCTCATCTATCAACACTGAAAACTCACACACATTAGGTAAATAAATATGCGACAGTCTCTCCTCCTTGACATGGAGTCAGGTGAGTCCAAACCTATTAAAGCATGCATATTGACTTTGTTATGTATGAGTAGGGAGCGCAGAGCATCATGGAGAGTAAGTGTTGTGGCTTGTACGGGAATGGCCACCATAGGTTAATTACATTTGATGCTTGGTCATTAGGGTGTGGCCTCACCATAATGATAAATAGACTAAATCTGTGACTCTGTAAGCAAACCTCAATTAAATGCTTTCTTTTATATTAAGACTTGCCTTGGCCATGGTGTCTCTTCTTAGGAGTAAAACAGTGACTAAGACAGTAAGTAGAAGATATTACCATTAATACAAACATGGTTCCCACCCTCAGCTAGCTACCAGAACATCCTCTCTTTCTGTGCATGGAGGCTGTTGCTCCCCCACAGCTGTGTCCTCATCTGACCCCTTCTCCAGTGTCCCCAAAGGATAGGCGTCCTTCACCTTGGCTTGGAAGAGGGCAGCAGGACTGGAGCCACAGATGGACTTCTCTAAATAGCAGTGACACGGCCCAGGAAAGCAGAACTATGCCTCAAGTTCTTTTGGTCCTGGACAGCCACCGTTGAAAGAACTGTGGGTCACCTGATCCCTGGTCAGGACAGCTGTCCCCATTCTATCCCACAGGTTGTTTTTTCCTGTAGCCTGGACACCTGGTGAGCTGTAAGGAACCCTGTCAAGTCCGCTGACTGACACCAAGACCCAGCAGCTGTCATGGACACGCCAGGTAATCAGTCTTGTTCTCTACTCCTCCCCATGGCCTGTGACTGGCAGAGCCTCATGCTGACAGCCTGCTGAGGAGTCAAAGATACAGAAGGAGAACCCCAAGGAGAGCATGGAGTTTCCCAGTGCTGGGTCAAACTGTCTCCCCTTCCTAACTCCTATGATTCTCAGGAGTCATCTCCTTAATACTCAGCTTGGAAAATGGAAGCCAGGAGCGATGGATAGTGAGGGAGGAAAGGAGAGAGGGACAGAGACAGGAAGGGAGAGAAAGAGGGAGAAGGGAAATAGGAGGCAGAGGCAGGAGAGAGAAGGGTGAAGACAGGGAAGGACTACCAATAGTGACACCATTAAAATATCTCACGTGGCAGGTACTCAGATACATATATAAACAGCTTCTGCCTGATGCTGTTCAAGCTCTTATGCAGGCCCCTCTAACCGTGTTCTTTTTCCTCCCCATCTATAGAGACTAACTGTGTTTTTTTTTTCCTCCCCACCTACAGAGAGAAAAGGCTTCGTTGCCACAGTGGCTGAGTACCTCCTGGACATGAGCACAGAGGACCTGCAGCTCCTGCTGACGGGAGACGAAGCCTGGAAACAGTTTGTGGCGGGACTTGATTTGTCCAGGTCAGCTCCCTGGGGGACGCCAGCAATGCCAGAGCCCTGGCCTGGTTGGCTTTTCCCAGACAGGAATTCAGGCTGTCCCTTCTCAGCAAATATTTCCTCCACGCTATTTCCTATCAGGGAACAGCCTCTGGTTGGGGGGGGGGGGGGTTGGCAGCAGCAGCCTCAGGGGACAAGATTGTTCCTTCCATTGCTGTTCCTTAGGAGAGAAAATGAGATGATGCAAGTGGAGGGCTCAGCACATGGCCAGCACACAGTAGGCCGCCAGCACACAGAAGCTGTTCATCAATAGCTAGCTTGTGTGTGTGTGTTTGTGTGTGTGTGTGTGCAAGCAAGCACACGTGTGTGTATGTGTAGTTTTTGCACATGGAGCTGATTTCACAAGCTGTTCTTCTCATTCAGGGGTCCTCTCCTGTTACAGGGAAGAGGAAGCTTCCCTTCGTGAAGCTCTTGGTGGGATCATTGTGGACACTGATGTGGAAGATGAAAATGAGCTCCAAAATGACCTGAAGGACAAGAAAAAGAGGTACTCAGCCACAGATTCAAAGAAGCCTTTTCTCTCTAGCCGGGGACGAAGGGGAACATGGTTACAGGAGCACGCCCAGGAGTGTGAATGGATCGGGAACAAGCTGGTTAAAAGTGTTTCTGAGCACATGTCACATCAAGTAGGGACTGAGTTGTGCCCCCGCACTCATGTGTAAAAGCCCTAACCCTGGTGAGTGTATTCAGAGGTGGACTATTAAAATTAAGTGAGGGCTTGAGTGAGGTCCCTAATTCATTGTATAATCCTTGCAGGCCAAAAACAGAACATCAGACCCCCTACACCCAGTGTGGGGTCCTGGGAACTGAACTCCCTTTTTCTGAGAGAGAATGGTACATCCTGAATGAACGAGCCATCTCTCCAGCCCCTTTAAAAAATAATCAGTCACCTTGATTTATCTGGAACTCGCCAGTTTGACTAGACTGGCTGACCAGAGCACAGCAGGAGCCTCTGATGATTCTGAGATGATTCTGCATCTCCAAACAGGGATTACAGGCCTGTGTCCAGCACCAGGCTTTCCTATGTGGACTCTGGAAGACTGGATTCAGCCCCTCCTGTTTCCATGGTAACACTTCACCAGCTTAGCCACATCCTAACCCTGAGTGGACAGATCTTAGCTGTGAGTGGCCCCACCAGCTCAGATGTACACACCGCTGAAAGGCAAAATGTCCTCTATAGTGCTTCTTTCTTGGATGTGCTAATCACAGAGTTTGGCAGCCCACAGCCCCAAGCAAACATGGACACTCCCAACCAGAAGGACACTGTAGGTGGACAGGTCACGTCCTAGCCCACTAAGGCCAAAGTGCAGCTGTTCTTGGGGGAAGTGACTTCTTCAGCAAACACTACCGTTCCCTAAATGGAAGAGTTATATTTTCTCTCTGACCCCACTTCTCTGTCTTCCCTTAGAGTTCCTAGGGAGACGTTCGCTAGTGATGACACTGATCCGGAGGGGGAGGGCTTCTCTGTTAAATGTCTAGCAATAAAGGGGTGTGCGGGAGGACTAGAGAGGTGGCTCGGGATGAAGAGGATGGGCTGCTCCTCCAGAGGACTGAAGTCCAGTTCCCAGCACCCTCACGATGGCTCACAACTGGAACTCCAGTTCTGGGGATCCGCTGTCTTCCTCTGCCCTCCACTGGCCCCAGGAGAGCACGTGGTACACAGACACACGTGGAGGAGAACACGCACACACATAAAATAAAAATGAAGAGGACACATATGGTTGGTGATGAACTCCTTGTGTCCTTAGCACTAAAGGATGTTGTTGTGTGTCAAGCCTGCCAGGACAGATCTTACTTTACAAGCTGTCTCCCTCACTCAGTTGGTCTCTCCTGTTACAGGGCAGAGGGAGATGCCTTGAGTGAAGCCCTGGGTGAGATGATTGAGGATGCTGGTGCAGAAGGCGAAGAGGAGCTCCAGAATGCCCTGTGGCACAAGGAAAGGTTCCTGCGTGATTACCCTGTGGTGAAGCTGGACCTGGAGGAGCGCATCAGGAAGCTCCGTGCCCTGGCAGACAAGGTTGACAAGGTTCACAGGGACTGCACCATCTCCCAGGTGGTGGCCAGCTCCACCGGTGCTGTGTCTGGAGTCCTGACAATCCTTGGTCTGGCTCTGGCACCTGTGACAGCGGGAGTCAGCCTGGCACTTTCGGCCACGGGGATAGGGCTGGGGGCGGCGGCAGCTGTGACTAGCGTCTCCACCAGCATCGTGGAAAAGGTAAACATGGCGTCCGCTGAAGCCGAAGCCAGCAACCTGGTGCCAACCAACAAAGACACAAAAAACGGCATTAAAGAAGTTTTGGATCTAAAAGCCCCAAGACTTGTTTCCGTATCCAAGAATTCCTTCAAGAACCTGCAAGCCATCAAGAAGAACGTTGATGCCATTCGGCTGGCCAAAGCCAACCCTCGCCTGGTAACTAATGCCAAGCGGCTCATGACCACAGGCAAGATATCAGCCCGAAGCACTAAACAGGTGCAGAAAGCCTTTGGAGGCACCGCTCTGGCCATGACCAAAGGAGCCCGGATCATGGGTGCAGCCACCGCAGGTCTCTTCCTCCTGATGGATGTGGTCAGCCTTGTGAAAGACTCAAAGCATTTGCATGAGGGCGCAAAGGCAGAGTCTGCTGCAGAGCTGCGGCAGCAGGCTCAGGACCTAGAGGGGAAGTTGCAGGAGCTCAACCGAATCCTTGAAAGCCTGACTCAGTGATCTCTCTCCCTCCTCAATGCAGCTCAGAGGACAGGGCAGGGGGCTGTGCTGGACAGAGCCACAGCCATGTGAGAGCCCCTGACTGTATCCCCTTTCACAGTGGTGCCTGCTAGAGAGAGAGAGACCACATAAGACACAGGAACCCAGAAATCATATGACCTCCCACAGGACTCCAACTCTTAGATCCAACAACCTCCCAGCATCCCGGCCAATCCCCCAAGCTGGGAAGGAATCCAAGTCCTGACGAAGCCACAGCATGGCTGCTCCCGAGCTGTATCCACCACACAGCTCTGAGCTGAGGCTCACCATCCCTGATGTCCACCGAGCTGCCAGTCTTCCTGCTGACTTTTGATTGGTGGCATAGTGACCTTCTCCTCCTCCTACCTCTGCCTAAGGTGTATTTTTCTATTTCTAAACCCTACTATCAGACTCCAGTGAAGAACATCATTCCCTTTTCTGAGTCACATGGGTACTTTCAGTGAAATGCTCAAAGTCTAGAAAAGAGAGGATGCTGGGAACACCAGCTGCCTAGGCATCTCACGTTCTTGGTCCTACATGCTAGCCATGGGTGCTGACAGAAAGAGAGGTGACAGGATATGGCTGCTGAGTTCTGCTCTCTGCTACCGGATTCTTGGAAAAACCACAATGTTTAATTCCTAGTGATGTTTAAAATATGATATACCTGGATGAGATCTTATGAGATGAACATGAAGGGCTGCACTTGATCCATAATTTTTGAAAAATGAATTTGTGACCACTGACCTGGTCACGATTTCTGTGTTTTCTACAAATGATATCATGTGTCTTCTGGATGTTGACTATAGAAGGTTGATAATTCCCTCCTGATCTCAGCGTCTCCTCTTTTAAAAGCTGTTTTCTTTATTGTGATTTTACAAGAGTATTTACAAATTGAGCATGAGCCATTTTCATTCTTTTCTGTCACCCTCCCCCTCTGAGTGAGGAGGCACCCGAGGCTACAGTACAGTGCGTGGTGCCCCCTCCAGCGTGGCAGCTCAGGCAGACTTCTTCCCGAGTTCTGAGCAATGGATGCTGAGAGGTGACGCGTGGAGTGTCTAGGTCTTGTTCCTTAGAGAACCATCCTTCTGTCCCACAGCCCCTCTGTCCTTCCTTTGCAGCGTGTGGCTGAGGGAGCGCTTGACAGAGAGTGAGCATCTCTCTGTGGCACGGAGCAGGGACATACATCGTGAGCTGCCTAGCAACTTCCACCTCAGGGCCCAGGTTCACTGAGTCTTCTCTGCTGTTGAGCCCAGGTGTGAACATTGGTGAACCCCTTGCCAGCTGCTCAGCATCTGTACCTTAAATAACCCAAGTGCTATCGCCAGACTCCACCCTTGACCTTGACCCCTGAACTATTCTCACACTCTAGCCATCTGGACCTAGGGAATATAGATGACTTGAAGACCCTTTGCCTTTGTCATTGAACTCTTCAAGGCTTGCATACCCTGCAAACCTCTACACCACGGCCCACCGAGTGAATGACCAGTACCCAGCACCCACATAGCTCCCTCCAGTCTTCCAGGCCAGGCCCACCATACCTCCATAGCTCTGCCCTTACAAAGCACCCCTTCCCTTACAAAGACGAGGATACAGGCAATGGGTGTTGGGGAAGAATTGGGACTGCCCCTGTGACTTCTCATAGATACAGCATTGCTTTATGGGTGATGAAAGTTTTCTAGTAGGCAATAGAATAGTTTCAAAACAGATACATTTTAGTTCATGTGATGTAATATGGTGTCTCAAGTTTTTTAAGTGCTGTCAACAAGAGAAAAGGCTATGGGAAAAGCCAAAGAGGAGCTCAGGGGTGAGTAGAGGTCCCTGAAAGGGACAGGAGAGATGGACAGGGTAAAAGGGAGGACAATGCAGAGGAGAAGAAGCTGTGATCAGATCTGTCCCTGATGGACACAAGTGACAGGCAACAAGGATTGTGCCTGCAGATGCTGCCCCGGGGGGGGATACCGCATTCAATTCGAGCTTTTTGAGGGTGTCCTGGTTATGTGTGAGAGCCTGGGAGGATCCTCACAATGAGCTGTGACTCCTTAGCCACTAAGATGGAAGAAATAATAGTGCACACAGCGTCGCAGATGGCTGTCAATGGCACGTGCTTAGTCAAAACAAAG
Organism: Meriones unguiculatus; assembly: GCF_030254825.1. Taxonomy (NCBI): domain Eukaryota; kingdom Metazoa; phylum Chordata; class Mammalia; order Rodentia; family Muridae; genus Meriones; species Meriones unguiculatus. The sequence continues at coordinate 23,775,103 of NC_083356.1, forward strand.
CCGATTGTCATGGGTTATAACATCCATGATCCAGTTATAAAATAAACCTTTGAAAAGAAAAGATGGTGGATGCTGTGGCGCATTGGGTCATTGCCAGGGATTAGAGAAGGCGCAGGACCCTGAAAGATTAAGGCCAGGGTGTCACTTTGTGGTCATACAAGTTTCTTCACCTTGATGGTCACCATGGTTCCATGAACCCATGACTGTGATAAATATTCAAGGACTACTGTGAACACACAGAAATGAGTGCAGAAAAAGCCAGTGGAATTGCAATGTGTTCTGTGGTGAAGCTCACTGGGCAGGCATTGGCAAAGGAAAACTGTTGACCACATGGCAGCCATGAAGCAACAAGGAGTGACAGGAAGGGACACCGCCAAGATATGTCGTTAGGTTCTGTGCTCCCAGTGAGCACTCTTCACTCCACTTCCTAATAGACTGTTCAGAATCTTACTCATTCAATAAGGTAAACGAACCATCCCATCGAGGCCTCCCCAAGCAGTGTCTGCAAACTCAGATACACCCAGAGGCAAGCTCCATCAGTCTGCATGCTGTCTTGCAGTTCAGCCAAGTGGACAATCACAATGACTGTCCACAACTCGCCTGCTGTCTTGCTGCGGTCTTTTCTCCATGACCACTTTGGAGCTATGCAAGGAAATAAATATGTAGACATTTTTAAGAAGCCTGACATGTTTCCAGATAGATTTTTTTTTTTTAGTTCATCTTCTCCCTTGCCAAGTAGAGTTTGATGATGGCCTTGTTCCATTGCTGTCCAAAAGACACTAAGAAAAGAATAAATACAAAAGCAAGAAAAGCAGCTGTGGCCACCACCCACCCAGAGAGCACTATGTACAGGGTGGACAGCAATGTTATTTCCACGCAAGAGCTCAAGTGGGAGAACAGCTGTGAGATCCTCAGGAAACAGATCCAAGCATCAATCCCCTGGTCAGCTCAGGGTAAGAGTCTGTGTGTAGTTAACTAGTGATTTGGGACAAATTCGCAAACATTATTCAGAGTGGTGGTTCTCAACCTGTGGGTCATGACTCCTTGCAGGGATCAATGACCCTTTCACAGTGGTCACATACTAGCTATCCTGTATATCAGATACTTATATTATGATACATTAACTGTAGCAAAATGACAGCTATGAATAAGCAATGAAATAATTTTATGGCTGTTCAGGGTGTCACCGCAACATGAGGAACTGTGTTAAGTGGTTGCAGCATTAAGAAGGTTGAAAGTTCTGATTTAGAGGAAGGTTGATAATACAGCTGTATTCGTAAACAGACAGAGGCTCTTAGAAAACCCACAAATGGAGACCCTAAGTCAGTCAGCAGGAAGGAGAAGCCTGACACCCATGGACTTCTTAATCAGCTACAGACATCAGGAAAAATAAACAACCTGCAATAAAAATTAAACCCTTCTGGCAGGGGAGTCTGTGTTAAATGGCCTTTATCATGTGACTAAATCTCTAATAGACATAATTAAAAAACAAAGAAAGCCTTATTTGTGCTCATGGTTCCATACATTTCAGCCTCTGGTTGGCTGGACATTTTCTTGGTCATCAAAGGCATCACGGTAGACAAGGATGAAGGACCAAGGCTGCTCACCTCACCTTAGGTAGCCGGTGGGCAGAGAAGAGAACCTGAAAAAGCTTGTCCACATCAATGTTCTGAAGCCACAATTGACTCAGTGCCCTCCCCACCAGCAGGCAGCTAAGAATTCAGGGGATGACGTGCACGCTGTGGGGACAGTGGAGACACGGTCTTAGAAGAGAAAGACTGTGAGATCAAGGCTATGGATCTGAGCACCGAGAAGTCTGCATTTCTGCGGCAGAGTGCAGCAAGGCCAATTCAGATAGCTACTGATTCAAGGAATTGACAGAGACTGGAGTCTAAAAGAAGGGGCCAGAGTGGCCTAGAGAGGTGGAGGAATAGGACTGAACACTGGAAGGGCTGTACGGGAGCAAGCGATGAGAAGGCGGAAAAACTGGGTGGCTGAAAATGGGGAGAGCCAGAGTGAGAGTTCTCCAGAAGGGGAAGACACGGGAGTCCGCTGCGCCCCTCCCCACAGGACAATGCCCGACCAACACAGCCCTTTCCAGTCCCACCAGTCCCAACTCACCCTTATACCTTCCAGGCAGAAGCTTCCAGATGACATCAACGGTGCTGATGGTGGGGATGCTATGATGTTGATGGAGCTCTTGGCAAGTGTCCGGTCCTCCAAGGGGGCAGGATGACCTGAAGGCCCAAATGCCTTTAAAACGAACCTCCGTATGCTTTGCTGAGACAGTGGTTGACTGAGGGAAGGGGGAGGGGTGAAGCTGGATTTTGGCTAAGAGGTCAAACAATCCGTGGGTGTGGGGACATAAATCATGGGGAGTCATGGGCTGTGGGCCTCAGATTCCTCTCAAGGGGTGCTGGGTAAAATGAAATTTCAGCCTACTGGCTCTGCTTGTCTACTGTTCTGTAGACTTGGGTTCAGTAAACCTTAATTGGTTGGGAAAACTGGAATATGACACAGTGTCACAAAAGAAGGTGACATAGAATGAGGATATAAGCAAAAAGTGTCAGGGTGTCACTAACTGCAATTAATGTGAAGTCCTCAGTGAGGCTTACTGTGTAATGGCCACTGTGTTAAAGCCACTGTGATGGCCACTGTGTTATGGCCACCATGTGATGGACATGGTGTAATAGATACTATGTGATGATGGCCACTGTGTGACGGCCACTGCGATGGTCCCAGTGTGATGACCACTAGTGATGGCTACTATTGGTGGCTACAGCGTGATGACCACTGAGTGATGGCCACTGTGATGGACAATGTGTGATATCAACTGTAATGGACACTGTGTGACCACAGTCACAACACATGGCTCCATATGTTTGGTCCATAGTTGGTGATACTGTTTGGTGAGTCTTAAAGGTATGGCCTTGTTGAAGGAAGTGTGTCACTGGAGGGGGGCTTTATAAACGTAAAGACTCAGGTTAGAGAGATGGCTCAGAGGTTAGGAGCACTGGCTGCTCTTCCAGAGGTCCTGAGTTCAGTTCCCCAGCAACCCCATGGTGGCTCACAACCATCTATAATGAGAGCTGGTGCCCTCTTCTGGCGTGCAGGTGTACCTGCAGGCAGAACACTGTATACATAATTAAAAAAAAAAAAAAAAGAATGTAAAGACTCATGCTATTTCTAGTTCAATCTCTGCTTCAGGCCTGTCTTCAAGATGTGAGCCCTCAGCTTCTGCTTCAGCCACCACAGCAACTGCATGCTGCCAGGCTTCCCTGGCATGACAAACTGAATCTACATATCCAAGGACAGTCTTCTATAAGTTCCTTGGTCATGGTGTTTTATCACTCTAATAGAAAAATAGCTAATACAGAAGCTATGGACAATGTGGAGCCAAGGGAAGCCGGAAGCCTGGAGGCCTAACACATGGGTCACAGGGAGGGGTTTATACAATAAGCAGGATAATGGTGACCTTCAAGGCTAATGTGTCTGCTCTTGCCCCAGCTGACAGGATATCAGGCATGTCTTAACTCTGACAGCACTAGGGTCCTGTTGTAAAGGACCAAATGTCACTGCAATGACAGGGAGGCCATGCAGGGAAAGAGGGCAGGGTTTCTCACAAAGGCTCTTGACGGAAGTGATTCAAGATGGTGGCAGCCGAGCTGGCTCCCTGCCCTGGCTCCCTGAGCCTGCGCTGTGTCGGCGGGCACCCCTGGGCACCTGAGCTCTTCTCATCAGGATTCTGTCACGGTGTCAGGCAGCAAGTCCTCCAGTGTTCTTCCATCCCTCCACCCAGGCATTTCTTTCAGACTCTGTCACCTTAGGGACCGTGAAGGAACATGCCGGGCTGGGGTAAACACAGGTGTATCCCTTACCCGTCGGCTAAGCACAGGATTGACCTTGCTGGGAGGGCCTGTGTTCAGGTGTGGGTGAGGGTCAGCTGTAGCAGGACCAAGAGAGACAGCAAACACCCTTATCCAAGCTACCTTCCTATCCCTTCTCCTCCCCTGACCACTGATCCCCAACCCTGAACCAACCCTGCTATCCAACACAGTACCCACTGCCCACACTGTTTTTTGGGGTAGTCTCTTGGAACTTCTCCTTCCCAGGAGCAATAAGAAACCACCCCCTTTTCTATGGAGTTCCTATTTATTCACTTAACTTTCCCACCAAAACAGAGTGACTCTCCCATTCCCGGGCAAGACCGCAGCATGAGCGAAGTCCCTGGAAACCCAGCCCCAACTGTCCAGTTGCCTTCAAGGCTTGGTTCATCGTCTCCTCCCCTCTCCCCCTTCTTTTCTTCTTTCCCTACTTCTTCCTCTTCCCGTTCTCTTCCTCGTTCTTGCTCCGTCTCATTTTTCTCCCTCCTCCTCTTTCTAGTTCACGCGCTTTTGCTTTCTGGCTTTTTTGATTGGTGGAGAATTGCAGGGCCCGCCCTCGGCACAGTTAGAATCACAGCTGCTGGAGCAAACACTGTCAGCTGAGGATGATCACAGCAAGAATATGCTCTCCCCTTGTCCATCAACCTTGGATGCCGCCCACACACTGTGTCCACTCGGGGGCGCTCCCACAGTGACTTGCCAGGGGGCTTTGGTGTCTCTGTCGTTTCTAGCCTGCATTTTTCTCTGGTTAGCGGGAGGAGCCCTGGTTTCCAGTCTTTGTCATCTAGCAGCGCAGAGAAGAGTCTGGGCTCGTATGTTCTTAGTGTAGTTTCCTTTATCAGAGGCTACACATCTGAAGAGCCCTTAGATTTTGTTTGGAAGTGGGTTTCAACAAATTCCCTCAGATATCCCTATTGAAAAAAAGTTCTGGGCTGGAGAGAGAATGGCTCAGTGGTTAAGAGCACTGTCTGCTCTTTCCAGAAGTCCTGAGATCAGTTCCCAGCAACCACAGGGTGGTTCACAACCATCTATACCCTCTACTGCCCTCTTCTGGCTGAACATGCAGATAGAGCACTCATATACATAAAATCTTTCTTTAAAAAAATTCTAATTCATTTTTAAAATTTTATATGTATGGGTGTTTTGCCTAGATGCATGCTTAGTGCCTTTGGATACCAGAAAAGGCCATCATATCCCCGGGAACTGGAATTACAGATGGTTGTGAGCTGCTATGTGGGTGTTAGGAATCCAAGCCAGATCTTCTGAAAGAGCGCTCAGTGCTTTTAACCACTGAGCCTTCGCCCCAACCTGCATTTTGAAATTCTTTTACAGTCAGTCTGTACCAGACTGAATAATGGCATCCCAAAAATGTGCACGTCCTAGCCAGGCCTAGTGGCACACACGCCTGTAATTGTAGCTAGTTGGGAGGCTGAGGGTTAAGATCAGGCTGTTCAATGTTTTCGTTACTCCAAATTATTATATAAAACAGACCCCGTCCCTTGCCCTGAGAGACTACATTTTACAAGCAACTTTTGACTCCATTTTAAGGACGGACCCGCATGAAGAATAGCACCTTCTGCCCTGCACCCACCACCACACATTGCTTCCCCGGGGCCACCTAAGGGATTCGTTTTCAGTGGGAAGCTGCCCCAAGCACTCAGAGACCGGTGTAGCCATGGTTCAGGGAGAACCAGCTACCTATCATCTGTGTGCTGCTGGGTTTTTTACACAGAACATAAGAGTTACAGGGTCATGGGGACTTCCGTGTATCAGAGGAAGGCCCGGAGGGCCAAAGAATGTGTAGCAGCCGCTGAGGGAGACCGAGGAAACCTGTGAGAGTGAAATGGAGACACCAGGAAGTGAGAGAAGCCGAAAGAATGAAACATTGGCTGAGGGACACTGCCAATGGGGCAGGCATGGCCTTCAGAGGTCCTCTCTGGGCACTCACCTCTGCCAGCTAGGCCCCACCGCTAAAAGGTTCTGCTCCACTAGCCTTGGGACACAAAAATTTATCTCAGGAAAGAAATGAGCTCGTGAGAAAGCCCGTAGTATTAACAAACTGTCCACACGAGGGCACCCACACACCTTTTAAGACAAGCTTTGGAGCAAGCCGGTCCCCAGAGGCACCAGGAATGTCTGCGGCTGGGCTGAGCCTCCCTCCAGGCCTTCGCTCCACAGCCTTCCGCCTCTGAGGATTTCCTAAGAGGCTTTCATGTTTCCTAGGGAGAGATTCCATTACTCCTACGAGGTCTCAGAGCCGGGATCCGTGGCTAGGGGACATAGTAGGCAAAGGGCTGTGTCCAGGGGGATGAGTTGAGTCTTCCTGGGGGCTTCCTCTTCATCCCGGTGCACCAGTAGAGAAACCCAACATTCCTCCCTTCCGATTACCGCCTTTGTCAGGGCCTCTCCCAGGACAGGAGCTGCAGACAGCTGGGCCAGCTGGGTGGCTGTGTTCACTAGTCAGGCCGGTCGAGTGAGCCTCTAGAGTGAGCCTCTAAAGTTCCGGCTTCCTTCTCACTCCCTCACACATCAGTCAAAGCCTCCCTCGTCTGTATCAAGGACTTCTTGAGTCTTCTGTTCTTTCTTCCTAATTCCTCCATGTTTCCAACACACCCCCACCCCGGCCTCCTGGTTCAGCTTTCCATTAGCATCTGGCAGCAGGCGGGTGGGGAAGGCGCTGGCTGAATAAAGCTGGTTTCCACATGGCTTCATGGAGCCAGCCATACTGCTTCCAGGAGACACAGGGAGAGAGCCTCACCAAGTTCCAAGGCCGGTTTCTCCCGGCAGGACCAAACACCAAAGGGGTTTCTGCACTGGCTTGGATACAGGAACTCAGTAAACTATCTTCCTTCCTTCCTTCCCTCCCTTTCTGTCTCTCTCTCTTTCTTGCTATCTATTTTAAGCAGAGTTTTACTAAGTTCCTCAAGCTGGTCTTGAACTCATCTGTAGCCCAGGCAGGTCTTGAGTCCGTAATCTTCCTGCCTCAACCTCCACAACCGTGAGATGACAGAGCTCCACCACCAGTCCCAGCTGAAGTTTCCTAACTCTGGTCAGTCTGTCCTCATGTCTTGCCCTCATGTCTTGCCCTGTGCCTGTTGACTGCCACAAAAGCCCAAAACAGAGGAGGGGTACAGGGCAGAGTTTGGGGACGCATCTGTGTTCAGAGCCTCCCTCTCCAATTTAGAGTAAATTGTTTGCCGAGAAGATGCACACGTCCTCGGGTCAGGACCACTGGACAATGTGGACAATGCTGGTCACCAGCACTCATACGGGGACTGCAACTAAGGATCCTGAGCCAAGGCAAAGGTTTGATGCCGGTGGAAAGAAGACTGTTCTGCTCAGCTCCTGGAGGCTGTGCCCCGAAACGGTACTATTGTCATTCAGGCTTCCCAAGTGTAACAATTACCTCTCTTTCCTTTCCCTCATTCTTCTCGATCCCGTTACAGACCCACACTGGAGACTCTGAGACCTCTGCTATTGCATAAAATCCCACGTGTGTGGAAACTACATCCCATTATCCGCTCGACTGTTCACGGGCGTCCAGGTTGGTTCCATTTCCCCGCTTTCACGACTAGAGCAGCAATGAACATGAATGTGCAAGTATCTCCGTGGCAGGGTAGGGAGCCCTTTGGGTACATGCCCAGGAGTGGAATATCTGGGTCATATGATGGGTCTATTTTTAAATTTCCAGGAAAAAAAAATGGATGGATCTGGAAATTATTATAAGTGAGGTAATTCAGACTCAGAAAGAGAAACACCAGATGTTGCCTCTCACAGGCAGGTCGTAGTTACTAACACGTGTGTGTGCACACACGGGTGTGTGCGTGTGTGTACACCTATGGATACAAATGTGGGTGTAGGGCGAGAAACTAGGAAGGGAACATGAGAGGGTGCAGTGCATTTTTTTCAGAGGGGGTAACAATAGAATGCATGTGACATTAAAAGAGAAAAGGGACTCCCGGGGAGAAGGATACAGGAGTGGGGGGGAGGAGGATGGGAGAGAAGGGGGGAGCTCAACAAAAACGAATCATGTTTGAAAATGCAAAAATAGAACCTGTGACTGCTATGTCGGTTAAAAACATAAATGCATGAATAGTTTTAAAATCTCTTGACTGTTGTCTCTGAAAAACGAGGGACAATTCAGGGGTGTGATGTTTGGGGCCTTCAGCCATTAGCACTGCCGAGTGTCCTGTTTAATTTTTTTTTCCTTGTCAGTTTGACACAAGCCAGGATCATCTGGGAAGAGAGCACTTCAGCTCCATCTCACTGGCCCACAGGCAAGCCTGTGGAGAATTTTCTCCACTAATGACTGTCGTGGCAGGGACTGGCTCAGTGTGGGCTGAGCCACTGCTCGGCAAGTGCTCCTGGGTTTTGTAAGAAAGCAGGCTGAACAAGCCTTGAGGAGCCAGTCATGAGGAGCAAGCCATGGCCTCTGCATTGTTCCTGCTTCCACATCACTGCCTTGAGTTTCTGCCCTAGCTTCCCCTTATGATGGACTGTGCTTGAGATGTGTAAGCCTAATTAGACCCTTTTCTCCCCCAAGAAGCTTTGGTCACAAAAATTAGGACCCTGGACAATAGAGCAGTCCGTCTCCCCCTACTCTCCTACAGGCTTCCCCAGATTCCGTCCCTTGTGTTCTTTGAGGAGGAGCTAGAATGAGGCCAATCCGAGAGGATGGATGACCATGGACTCTGGAGCCAGCCTTCCCCCAGCACAGACCTTGGTGGGGATCTCCAGAGGTTTCCTGGGTTGGCCTTGGCCCCTGGGTGGTTGCTCCTAGGAACCAGTGACCAGCAAAGGGAATCAGAGTCCTAATGAAGCTAGGTGCTCTTCCAGCCATCCTTGAACGAGTGAAATCTTTCAGGTGCTTTGTTAAGTCTCAGAGGCTAAGAAGAATTTAAAAGACCTATATCTGGAATCCAGTTGCTTGGAGGAGTGGGATTTGCCCAAAAATGGTCTTTAGAGTTGCTGTAGGAATGCTGGGTATGTTAATCTAGAGACACTGAGGGTAGTCCATCGATTTGAGCAGGGGAAACGGGCGGATCTCTTAAAAAGGAAGGCTGAAGTGTAAGCGCCAGATGTGCTGGGCAAAATCCAGCTGCTGCCTCCAGCTGCTCCTCAGCAAAGACCAGAAGAGGCAAACCATAGAACTGCTGCAGCTTCAGCAGCGCACAAGATCCAAGAGAAAGAGGGGCGCTTCCACAGCCCAGTCAGAGACAGAGGGGCGCTTCCACAGCCCAGTCAGAGACAGAGGGGCGCTTCCAAAGACCAGCCAGAGACAGAGGGGTACTTCCACAGCCCAGTCAGAGACAGAGGGGCGCTTCCACACCCCAGTAAGGAGCTGAGATGCTGGAAATGAGCAAGAGGCACTTTCTAGCTAAGATCTGGGCAGACCAGGGTGGTGCTTTCGGAAGAGTCAGGTCATGAGTACGGGGGTGGGAGGTATCCAGGGAGATAAGTAGGAAAAGCCCATATTTTAGGAGCAGGAGGATGAAGGGATGGGAATGACCAGGAAAAGTGGGCCAGGACGTAGTAAAAAAAAGTGTTTTCCACACAAGCACTTAATTGAGCCCAAGTTTAATCATTGACATCCAGATTAAAAAAAAAAAAAAAAAAAGCCAGAATGGTAGCATTGGTCTGTAATCCCCAAACTGGGGAGGCAGGGACAGGTGTTCTGGGCTTGCTGGCCAGTCAGCACATCCTAGTTGGTGACCTCCAGACCAATGAGGGACCCTATGTCTAAATAATTCAATGAGATAGCCCCTGAGAGACAACTCCAGGGCTGGCCTCTATCCTCCACATACATACACATACACATATATATGTACCCACCTACACACACATACACACACACATACAAAGAAAGAAAAAAAGAGGTTCAGGAAACACGCATTCCAATAGCTCAGACAAGGGAACCATATGGTGGCGTTCAAACTCCAAATCAGGTGCTGGCTGGTGGAAGGAGACCTCTCCTATGAATCAGCCACCCTGGGTGGTGGTGGAGGCTGTCCTTCTTCCACAGTGGGAACTTCTGGATAGCCCCGCCTCTCGGTTCACTGTCTCTACGTCCGGTAGTCTCTGCAAGACGGACCGCAGAGGCTTACATGGGGAAAATAACCGAGAACAGAAACAAAGGTACCATGACCCAGAAAACCATGCCAGCCCTGCCCAGCTTTGAGAAGGAGCAGGACCAAACAGTGGTGAGAGGTGGACAGGAGTGGCTGGGGAAAAAAAAGGCCCAGCTGCCACGAAGCCACACACATTTCCCAGAGTCTGAAAGTGAAGAACCAAGGGCAAAAAGGCTCTGGGGGGAGCAGAGAAAGTTCGTGTGGGTCCCCTAATTTCTGTTGCACCCCTCAGTCCGTCCACCACACCTTCATTTTTAATTCAGCACGTCCGTCGCACGAGGCCTTTCCGAATTCTGTTCAGATTCGTCCCGCCTGCCAGAGCCTCCGCTCTCATGAATATTTAAAAGGTCCAGCTGGGATTGCTTCTCTCCCATGAATATTTAAAAGGTCCACTTGGGATCTTCGTCTCACCCACCAGCACGGCTGACTCCAAGGTCACAAAGCTCAAGTCTAGCAAGTGACACAAAGAACCTCAAGAAAGCATTGCCCCCCAAAAGGACTTAGGGGGAGCTGAGCATTGGCAAGAAGACTACATAAAGAAATGGAGCTGGAAGGCTTCATACCTAATTCACTTACTCACTCACTCACTCATTCATTCATTCATTTACCCATCCATTCATCACAGCATCAGGGACGATGCTGGGTACTCTCTAGGCTCCGAGAAGATAAAGATGCTTCAAGCAGAGTCTTTTCTTTTCTGGAGCTCCGAGCCAAGACGGAACACACATGTAGACACAAAGATTATGAACCGGGACACAGGCTTTCGCTCAGGCCCTCCCTGTGTCTCTCCTCTCTCTGTCCCTGCCTTGCCCTGTGCCCCAGTAACATTCCCCATCCACTGCTCTGCTGGTATCTGGATGCCCTCCCCTCCCCCACCTGGCACACCTGCCTCTTCGGCTTGCTCTTCCTAACACACTGCGTGGAGTGGGTTTTTTCCTGACCCCTTGGTATGACTTTGATGGTTCTCTTCTGGGCTCCCATCACCCCACAGGGTTCCTCTGATCTGCTTCCCATCTGGTAGCTTCTACTTACCAATCCTGTCCAGCACTGAGGCCCTGCAGCTTCGAGGCTAGGTCTCCCGCCCTCTACCCTTCGTGTGACTGTTGCCAGGTATGGCCACAGCATAAACCTTACGAGATGCTGTTTTGCCTTTGGCTTCAATGTAACATGTGTTTTATAATTTTTAAATTACTATTTCAGAGGCAGGAGTGTTTTGCCTGCATGTATGTATGTGTACCGCATGCCTGCCTGGTGCCAGGGGAGACCAGAAGAGGGTCGCCTGGAACTGGAGTCACAGATGGTTGTGAGCTGCCATGTGGGCTCTGGAAACCCCAACCCTGGCCCTCTGCAAGAGCAACAAGTGCTTTGAACTGCTTGAGCCTCAAGCAAGAAGTATTTTTTAATAAAGAAATTATAGTCCTTCAGTTACTAATAATTTCATAGATCTTACTGTGTTAGCCCAGGCTGTCCTGTCTCAGCTTCTTTTGTGGGTGAGATTATAGGCACATGCCATTTTTACAATTTTTATGTCTGCCTGATTCTGGAGAGGTGATCTCTTGTTAGTGTCATTTGACTTTGGCCTGAGAGATTTGTTTCTGCAAATAGTCCTGCATTTTTGGCAGTGATGACCTCTTTGCTCTTTCTTCTTTTCTTCCTTCCTTCTTTCCTTCCTCCCTTCCTTCCTTCTTCCCTTCCTTCCTTCCTTCCTTTAATGTGTATGAGTGTTTGGTCTGAGTATTTATGTGTACCAATTGCATGCCTAGTGCCAGAGGAGGTCAGAAGAGGGTTTTGGAAACCCTGGGCCTAGCAAGGCACAGTGGCACACGCCTGTAATCCTAGCGCTCAGGAAGGCAGAGGCAGGCAGATCTCTCTGAGTTTGAGGTCAGCTTGGTCTACAAAGCGAGTCCAGGACAGCCAAGGCTACGAAGGAAGGAAGGAAGGAAGGAAGGAAGGAAGGAAGGAAGGAAGGAAGGAAGGAAAGAAGGAAAGAAGGAAAGAAGGAAAGAAGGAAAGAAGGAAAGAAGGAAAGAAGGAAAGAAGGAAAGAAGGAAAGAAGGAAAGAAGGAAAGAAAACCTGGGACCATAGTTACAAGCGTTTGTGAGCCACATGTGGGTACTGTGAACTAAACCTAGGTCTTCTTCCAGAGCAGCCAGGGCTTGTAACTGATGAGCCATCAGCCCCATGATGACTTCTCCTAGCCCTCCTTTATCCAGAAATGCCATTGTCATCATGTTTTTGTTTGTTCATTTAAGACAGGGTCTCATGTAGCCCAGGCTAACCCTGGGCTAACTACATAGCTGAGGATTGCCTTGAACCCCTGACTTTCCTGCCACTAGCTCCCAAGTGCTAAGATTAAGGCCTATGCTTCCCTGCCGAGTTTGTGTATTACTGCATTTCAAACGTGTCAGGCTCTACCACTCCACCAGCTGAGCTACGTCACCTGTTCTTATTTCTGGACGATAATTTTCTTCTAATACAGAATTTTGAGCTGACAGGCTTTCCCTTTAACGATGCTGTCTTCTAGCTGCCCTAGCGTTTTGAATGACTCCCTTTGAGTAGTTCCCATCAACTCAGCAGGTGGCTTCAGTCCCCCAGCTGCCACTGTAGACCCAGATAGAATACCTGCGGGAACCCCCCTGAATGGGCCCCTTTGATGTGGCCTTGCTGTCAGGCACAGCAGTGCGGCACAGCTTCAATGGCACAGCTGTAATGTCAAGGTTTTAGAGTTTGTGGCCTGTGTTTTTCTTTCATACCCCAGGGGTTTTCCCAGCATGCCTGATGGATAGAGAAGGAGGAGAGAGAGAGAGAGAGAGAGAGAGAGAGAGAGAGAGAGAGAGAGAGGCAGGCACAGGCTGACGGGAGAGGGAACCCACAAGCCGACCCCTTTATCTGATGCACAGAGTAATACGAGAATATTCCCTGTGAAATATAGAATTGGCAACTGTGATGGCGCTCTGCTTCTGGGCAGTAGAAAATCAAACTTCCATTTAAAAATGGAGGCTGAGGGCCCATCATGGTGGCACACACCCGTAATCCCAGCACCTGGGAGGCACAGGCAGATGGATCTCTGTGAGTTTGAGGGCCAGCCTGGTCTACAGAGCAAGTCCAGGACAGCCAGCCAGGGCTCTGTTACACAGAGAAACCTTATCTTGGATGCTGAAGGCTGGGGATGGTGGCACACGCCTTTAATCTCAGCCCTCGGAAGGCAGAGGCTAGAGGATCTCTGCGGTCTAAATGAGTTTCAGGACAGCCAGGACTACATAGAGAGACCCTGTCTCAAGAACAAAACAAACAAATGGATGCCGACACAGCATGCCATTGTCACACACTTGCCACATCCAGCTTCTTACCCAAATGGCCCTGTTGTTTGTGTAGTTGGTATGGATGTAACAAGCATGAAACACATATGCAGCATGTATGTAATATATTCTCAGGATGGTTTTAAGGTTTTGTGTTTGGTTTTGGTTTCCAGCAGGTTTACTATGATGGGCTTGGGGGAACTTGTATGTTGACTCTGGGATTCACAGAACCTCTTATAGATGTGCATTTCTCTCTTCCACCCAAACTGGGAAGGCTCTGGCCATTATTTCTTCAAATATCCTTTCCATCTATTTCCTCTTCCGAGACCCCAGTTCTCCAAGCGCCCATTACACGTGGTGTAGGGAGAGGAGGGACCCCAGATCGAATGTGTGCCGTTGACACGAGCTAGCCTCGAGCTCAGAGATCCACCTCTCTCTGCTCCCCAAGCTCTGTCATCAAAGGTGTACGGCACGCCTGGCACACAGCAATGATCTCAATGACAGTCCCTGCTCACCTGGGCACCCACCTTTGTCTCCTCAGACATCACAGCCAAATCACTCTCCTGCCTCACAGTCATCTATGGCAATCTTCTCTTTCTGAACTTCTAAAATGTATTTATTTCTATTTATGTGCATTGCTGTTTTGCCTGATTCTTTCCTGAAGGTGTCCCGGGGAACCTTTATTTTGAATAGAGGCTTTTTTCATCAGAATTAAAATCAGAGCCAGCAGGTGGCTTTCTTGACTAACCCACCAACTGGACAGTGTCTTATTTTTTTTCCTCACCTGTGCCACCAGCTTCCCTGATGACCCAAAGCTCACTAGGGCAGCTGGAGAAGTGGCTCAGTGGTTACCATCACTGGCTGTTCATGCAGGGGATTTGGGCTCACTTTCCAGCACCCACACGGCAGCTCACAACTGCCTGTAACTTCGGTTCCAGAGGATCGGATGCCTTCTTCTGCCTCCACGGGCATCAGGCGTGTGCACATTGCATATACATACATGCAGGCAAAACACCCATTCACATAAAATAAAAAATAAGCATTTTTTAAAAGTCAAATTTAAAGAAGCTTTCAGTCACCGAGTTACGTCATTTCTGTAGTCTTTTCATTTAGTATTTTGAGATTTCAGTTACCGGCTGATCTCTAGTAACGGAATCCTTGAGAAGCAAGACAACAGAGAGGAAAACGTACTGGCTCTACAGAGTTGTCAGAGTGAACACGTGCCCCAGATTTGTCTCAAAACCTAACTGTGCTGGGGAATCCCAACTATAACCACAGTCATCTATGGCAATCTTCTCTTTCTGAACTTCTAAAATGTATTTATTTCTATTTATGTGCATTGCTGTTTTGCCTGCATGTATGCCTGTGTTGGGGTGTCGGATCCCGTGGAACCGGAGTTGCGACAGTTGTGGGCTGCCTGCGATCCTCTGGAAGAGCAGCCAGCGCTCTTTATAGCTGAGCCATCTCTCTCTAGTCCCTCCCTATGACAATCCTCTCCCAGAGGTTTTGGGATAAAAGCAAAAATCAGACTAAACAAGACAACGGTCGGGCTATATTCTGGGACACTTGTGACACTCTTTGTCCCAACTCAGAACCAGTTTGGTGTCTCGAGTCTAGAGACCGTACAGAGGTCGGCAGGAGTGTGGTGCCAGTGCAGAAGGAAACCATGTAGCCTGCGCCAAGCTAGCGCCCCCAACAGGACTGCAATCCGGAGAGTGGGGTGAGGGTGAGGTTGGACATGACCAGCCCTGGCTGGGGCTGGTGCTGAGGAGGGAGTCGCTTCCTTCCGTGTAGTTTCAGTTTCCCTTTCCACATGTCTCTTGGATGTAGAGTGCTCAGCTGAAAGTCAGTAACTCAGAGCCTCAGTGCCCCAGGGCCAAGGTGGGAGCACAGCTTCCCTTCCACCTGCCCCCAAACGACCCTGGAAGGAAGTGGTCATTGTCTAATCTGGCGAACGAGGACTCCAAGACAGAGGGCATTGATGTGACTACTCTGAGGTAAGAGCCTCCATTCCAATTGAGCGAAGGGTGCTGGAGGCGAGGCCTCCTGTGACTGGAAGATCAGGACACAAGGAAGCTGGGAGCCGTCCTTAGCAAAGAGGCGATAAAGGAGAGGATTCATCTCTTGGCCACTTACAGCGGCAGGTTTCTCATTAAGACCAGCACGCCATCTGAAAGGTCGAAGTGTGGGGAGCCAATCTAAGGACATCGTTTGCCCCTTAAAAATACATTTGTCTGGTGGCTATTCCTTCTTCCAAAGCCTTCATCAGCCACCCAACAGTAAAGGAGTCGAGCCCAGGCAGGGGGACTGGACTTCATCCAAAGAGCCAGTGGCATGTCCCTCAGGAATGATGCTGGAGCCTTCAAGACAGAAGATTGACAAAGGGACGGACACTGAAAGAAGTGAGCCAACGATGCTCTGAGCAGCAGGCTGGAGAAGTCAGATGGAGAGCTTGGGTCCAGTATTTTAACACAGATCTGCAGGGGTCTGAAGGGAAATGAGCTAAGCAGAGGGTCAGCCACTGGCAAGTCCTGTACGGAGCCCTCCCTGAATCCTCTGGCGGAAGCTGTGTGAGATCTGGGACAATAGAAGCCCGCGCAGAGCCAGCAGCTTCGGAACAGACAGGAGGTGGCACTGTCAGCACGGTCAACCTAGGTCAGAACTGTGCCTCTGCCGCCCTGAGGACCTGGATGCCAACGCCCACAGAGGGGCTGCCGCTGACGTCAGCAGTAACGGGAGACGTACAAAGCCCGAGGATCTGTGAGGGGCCCATGGCCAGGCAGAAGGGGGAGGTTTTAAATTGAAAACACACCAGAAACGCTACGTTGGGGCTCCCTAGACCATTAAAAGAATTGACTACGTTCTGGAATCCAAGTGAGTTGGGAGGGGCTATTCCATAGCTGTTGTGTAAGTAAGCTGAAGGGCCAGGAAAGCACGGATTCTGCAAAGCTTCCCCACAATTATGGACAATCCAGTGTCCCGCTTCTATCAGGACCAGCCGCAGGACCTGTAGCAAAAAAAAAAAAAAAAAAAAAAAAAAAAAACTGTCCCTGGGCAGTGTGGGTTCAAGCCACACTGAGAAAGGCACCCAGTGTTCCCACACAAAACTAGAGGCTGTGGAGATGGCTCAGTAAAGAAAGTGCTTGCAGCAAAGGCATGAGAACCAGAGTTTGAATCCTCAGCATCCAGATAAAAAGCTGCACACCTGTAATCCATTATATATATATATATATATATATATATATGTATAATATTGGAAATATATTGAAAATATGTGTCTCTTCTAAGCCAAGCATTTGATGCTAATAGAAAGCTGTTTTGTATCATGACAATCCGTGATGTTGTAGACACTAGCTGCTCCATGACCTCGGGTCTGGGCAAGGAGACAAGTCAAAATGGACACGCAGCATGCAGTCTGTTGGGACTGTTTGTCACTGCAGCATAACTTTGACTCTCCTGACTGGTACAGGCCAACTCTTCTGGATCATCAGGCTACTTGCAGAGCGCTGTGGAAGTGTGCGTGTGCATCCTTACGGTATCCAGAATTGTTAGCAGTAACGAGTGTCTCTTGGCTACTGCGTGTCAAGAATGATAGTGGGCTTTTGGCAGGCTGTCTCTCATCAGCCCCTTCCACGGTCCCATGGATTTATGTTATCATCCTGTTTAGTATTAGTAATCTCATTGCAGAGTTCAGAGGCTAAAGGAGAGTTGAAGGTCATGTAACTAACAGGTACTAAAATTATAATTCCAATATAGAAGCTTCAAGTTTCAACACCTCCCATTGTTGTTCATACTGTGAATGTGCACAGAGCTGGACTAGGCATTCCAAGGGGGAAAAAAGTAAAATAGTTTTTAAAGAAATGATTTCTTAACAGGAGAAACATGAACATCAGTATCAGGAAGGAATCGAAAGTGAAAGGCAATCTAGACGCAGGGAATGGAGACGCCCGTGCCAGGCAGCCTCATTCATTTTCTCCTCTGATTAGGTGCTTTACCAGCTAAGCTGCGGCAAGCGGCAAAGGTTTGAGAAAAATTCAGAGAGATCATTTTGTCTGTCACTTAACATTGCTCTGAACAAGCCGGGAAACAGGTTGCACTCTGTGCTTTCCCTGCATAGCAGAATGAATGGCCCCAGGTCTTCAGGCTTAGCCATGACGCTGAGGACAGAAGCCATGTACGTGGCTAGCTTGATACCCTCCCGCTTACCCAGGCATCCTTCTCTCCCTTAAGGCCCAGCATCCCACAGCGCTGCATACACAACCATTCCATGCCCCATTGCCCTTCCTACCCCCACCAGGCAGGGCTCCTCTCTGTCAGCACTGCTGTGACCCGTGGTAAAATGCAGAGGGTCATGTCCAGACCTGAGGCTGATGAAGGCAAAGAGCACATACCACATTCTTGCTGTTTCAGGAAGGTGGGTGGGCAGATGGATAGGAAGGCCAGAGAATAAGATGTTACAACATAGGAGCTGTGCGATTTGTTTACTCGGACAGATCTCCGTTTAGGTTGGTGGGCTGGCCAGTGAGCTGCAGGCATCCTCCTGTCTCAGCTTTCCCTGCACTGTAATTCTATGCCTGTGCTCTGACACTCAGCGTGAGAGGGTGGGGAGGAAAAAGCAGGATTGTCACTGGCACAGCAAAGAGCCCAGAGGACAACTTGTACAAGTCTGTCCCTTCCTTCCACCATGTAGGTTCCAGGGATGGAACTGAGGTGGCAAGCTTAACAGTGAGCAGCTTTACCCCTGAGCCATCTTCCTAGAGCCAGCCACACCTACTCCCTTCCCACCACCCCCTTGTTTGACCCTAGCCATCTTCCTTTCTGTAATTTTACCTTTCAAAGACGGTTATATGGGGGATATGGATGAGACCATAGAAATGACCTCGGGGAATTGGCTTTTTATGTTCCACGCAATCACCTGCAGACTCATTCAGGCTGCTGTACACGTGATCAGAGCTGCAGATAGCCCCCCTGCCTGATCATGCCCCCGGGGAAGGGCTCCTTCAGCGTTTGGTCAGCAGTGCGCTGTGGAGAGTGGGCTCTGAAATAGGAGAGACCTGAACTCAACATACAGGTGAGAGCAATGATCTCAATTCCAACTGTGTGTTTCTTCATTTGTAAAGAGGGAAGTGGGGTAGCACACATCTCTTATGGTTGTCACGATAATCAAACCATTCAAGGCATGCTCTGCATTTAGTTCACAGCCTGCCTTGCAGTCAGAACATAATTCACAGTTATTGATTACAATTAAGACTATGCATACATTGGGCTGAATTGAAAAGTCTGGGATGAGAAAAATTCAAACTTGCAAAATGTTCAAATCAGGGAGTGATGGCACGTTCTCTAAAAGAAATGATTCTTTTCTTTCTTTCTTTCTTTCTTTCTTTCTTTCTTTCTTTCTTTCTTTCTTTCTTTCTTTCTAGAGCCATCTCATAATTTCTTTCTAAATAATGGGCTCCCCAGACTCACTGAAATACAAATATTTGAAAACAATTCGGCAGAGCCCATTGTAGATTCTGCACCCATTCAAATGCAGTCACAGCCTCTCTCCGGGACAATGGAGACTGGATGGACTAGAACAATAGTTATTGAGTGCCTACTGTATGTATGCCAGGTGCTGGTCTAGGTGCCAAGAAGGCAGCAGGGAAGAAAACAGACACCTCCTCCAACCCCTGCTCCCTCCCGGCAGGATCAAGGCGAAGGAGGAAGGCCTTCTGTTTTCCCCGGCTCTGGCTCCAGGCTGTGGAGGATGACTGTGTACGCAAGCTGCTGCTGCCGCGCAATGGTGACATTGGGGCCACGTGGACATGCCCTCTGCTTTCGTTTTTCAGAAGCAGAGCTAGCCCTCCTCTTCTTGGCTTGACTGGCTGTCAGGGGATGAATCTGACAGGCCATCCGGTCCTCTCCCGACCCCCACCTCCCACCCTGTAGTCCCTCTGGTGTCTGGACGTGACTCCAGGATGTGCCACCCTGAAGTCGAAGGGGTACCTGGGACCTTGGCCTTCTGGTGGTTCCTACTGAACGGGTGTCTTGCAGAGGGCTGGCTTTGCTCTTCTTCCTTCCTCCCTTCTTCCCTCCCTCCCTCCAGGGTTGCCTGTGCCTCAGCCCAGAGACTAGCGGCAGAGCTGCAGTCCGGCTGCAAAGCCACAGTTTTCTCCAAGGGATGCAAACTGGCCCATGACCTTGGCCTCATTAGCTTAGAACTCTCCACCTGAGCTGCCTGGATTGGGGCCAGGCAGAGAAATTAGCTCAGCCCACAGGCCCCCGGGAGAGGAGGCATCAGGCAAAAATAGATCAGAGAGAGCCAGAGACTCCTTGTGCAGGAGGGCCCACGGAGCCTATCGGCTCCGGCTTCGTCCTACCTCTGCAGATGGAGGCTGAAGCCCGGGAGAGGAAGGTCATACTGCCGTCAGCGCAGGCCTGAGTGAGTCCTCACCTGGACATCCCATCAGGCCATGATAAGGGAGAGATGAAAGCTACCAGTAGACAATAGGAATCTCAGACAATGGAGTCATTAGTTACAAGTCATTTGGCTTGGCTTTTTTTTATTGTTATTATTATCAAAGCATATAAAGAAGTAAAAATAAAAAAAAAATGGCCTGTAAGAAAATGGCTGTGGATCATTAAGTGAGGCAGTGTGGCATGGTAAAGGGGGACCTCCACTGCCTGCATTCAAGCCCCTGCGCCCCTCCTTCCTGGGCAAGTGTCTTCAAGCAGGTTATTCAAACTCTCTGTGCCTTGGCTGTACATCGGGGAGAAGAGCAGAGCCTGCTGAGGCAGAGAGGAGGTGGGAAGCAGAGCCCTCCCCAGCCCCCCACCAGCACAGGAACTGGAAGCCGAGACCACCGTAGAACAGTGCCATGCCAGCGTTTGCCAGGAATGCCAATGCCACAGACGGGAATCAAAAGAAGAGCAAAAAAAAAAAAAAAAAAAAAATTGACAGCCTGGACTGTGAGTGCTAAGGCAAAACAGCATTAGCAGCTCTCTCAGGAGCCTTACAGAAAACAAACTCTGTGTGTGTATGTGTGTAAGCATGTGTGCGTGGGCATGTGGTTTGTGTGTGCATGTGGTGTGTGTGTGCAAGTGTGTATGCATGCACATGTGAGTGTGTGCACTTATGTGGGGCATGTGTATGTTTGTGCGTTGAGCAATAGTCTTTTTTGTTGTTTTTTTGTTTGTTTTTGTTTTATTTGAGACAGGGTTTCTCTGTGTAGCCCTGGCTGTCCTGCACTCACTTTTGAAGAGCAGGCTGGCCTCGAACTCACAAAGATCCTCCTGCCTCTGCCTCCCAGAGTGCTGGGATCATGGGTGTGCACACCCAGCCTGAGCGATATCCTTTTAAGGACGGCGTCAAAGCATTTGCCTTATACTGTCCCTGCACCCTGCCTCCGCCCACGAATACCACACCTGGGATTTTTTTTTTTTTTCTTTTTCATCAGGTTCTGAGGCCCTCACTCCTTCTATTTTAGGGCTTCATAGTGCTCAGCTTATCATTGGTTCTATGTACTGAACCAGACCCCGGGAGGAGATGGCTGCAGCACAGAGAAGAGGCTCTGCCCAGCGGAGACGCAGGAGTGTGTGTGCCGTGCAAAAGCAGGCTGAGGGGAAACGCTGTGTCTTCGCTGCTCTGCTAAGTAGCTCGATGCAAATGAAGAATTTTGCTCGTGTGCAGACACTGTTCATCTCCAGGGCTCTTGGCTTCACCATAACTACTCATCATTAGAATCCCACTTGTGGTGAAGGCTAGAGCTGAAGTCAGTTCCCCTGGATCATACCTTACCAGTGCCAGTGTGGAACGTCACCCCGGCAGTGTGCCACGCTCTGCTGCTACCTGCAGTGGGCGGTCTGTGCTTGATCCTATAGGAAGTGACACTCCCCCACCCCAGCTGCCTGCTCTGACGGATCCTCTTGTCAGATCCTTCTCTGCCCCCAGCTGCAGCTACTGCAGCGGTTCATGGCTCCAGGGTCTGGGGTCAGAGATGAAGGAAAGAAGTCTTCAAGAGGCCTGAGTGTGCTCAGGGCCATGAGGGGGCAGCCTTGTTGGGCCAAGGGCAAGGCTAGATTTCGATGAGAGCTGGCAGAGGAGAGCTTGGGTCCCTGCTCAGCCCCCAGCCATTGTCCAGTCTGATTTCTGGCCTCCCTTTGCAAAGAGGCTCAATTAATCAGCGTGTCTCTACGGGACCGCTGTGAGATCACCATGGATACCAAACAAGGCCCCTCTTCTCACCCTGCAGCCTCACCTAAGCATCCTCTCCTGCTTGACCAAACCTACTCTTTTCTGTGTGTGGTGGGACATCAATCATGGAACAAGGTTGTTTCTGATGGTAATCTCTCCCCTGCACAACTTGTCACAGCCTGCCCTGATCTGCTTCTCTAACTCAAGTGGATTTGCCAAACTTCTAGGTATACATACCCAAAAGGAAAATAAAAGCAGATCCCAACCTCACATCGTACAAAACTGATCCGGGCAGCATGGGAAGGACAAGTCCTTCAGACTCCTAGAAGAAAAATAATGTAAAATAATGGCTCAATGGCCTGACCTTGGGACAGAAAAGGGGACAAGAAATCTTTTCCTGTCCCATTTTCTTTGTGGCTTGTGTTGTTATTGTTGAGAAAAGATCTCCCTAAGTGTCCCAGACTGACCTTGAACTTGCCACCCTCTTGCCTCAGCCTCCAGAGTACTGAGAACCAAGCAAGAATTTCATTTCTTTATTTACTTATCTATTTAGAAAAGAAAGAAAAAAAGAAAGACGGAAGGAAGGAAGGAAGGAAGAAAGGAAGGAAGGAAGGAAGAAAGAAAGAAAGAAAGAAGGAAAGAAAGAAACGTTCTTCAGAAAGTGTCCTGTGCTCATCCAAACAGCCCTGAATACTCAGCACAGCCTCCTTGCTCAGGGGCTCCATTCTGCCTCCCACCTCCACCACTGTTAGTGCCTACTGATGGAATCACTGCAGAGGGGCATTAGGCACTGTGAGCACATTTGCCCACACCCTGGACTTCTCCCAGACACAGGCAGAGTTTGTGCACAGCTTGCTCTGGACAGGAGCTTTTAATGTTTTTATTTTTTATTTTTAACACACATGGGTATTTTGGTCTGCAAGTATGAGTGTGCACCTCATGCTTGCCTGGTGCTCACAGAGGGCAGAAGAGGGAACTGAATCTCCTGGAAATGGAGTTACAGTTGTTGGCTGTCCCGTGAGTGCTGGGAACCGAACCCAGGTCTTCTGAAAAAACCAGCTGGTACTCTTAGTCCCTGAGTCGTCTCTCCTGCCCTGTGGTAGCTGTTATTCAACCCCAGGGCTCTGCTTCCTG
The DNA here is from genome assembly GCF_030254825.1 of Meriones unguiculatus. Taxonomy (NCBI): domain Eukaryota; kingdom Metazoa; phylum Chordata; class Mammalia; order Rodentia; family Muridae; genus Meriones; species Meriones unguiculatus. The sequence continues at coordinate 23,797,722 of NC_083356.1, forward strand.
CATGTAAGTTCTCAAAAATCTTCATTTACATCTGGCCAGTGATGGCTCAGGCCTTTAATCCCAGCACTTGGGAGGCAGTTCTCTGTGAGTTCAGTGGAGTCCAGGACAGCCAAAGGTACACAAAGAAACCCTGTCTTGAAAAAAATTTTTCATGTATATTCAAAAGAATAATAGGATAAAGGTTCAGCCCTGGAGTCATCACTGCCTGGCATTTGTCCACGTTCCCTTTGTTCCTTTTTATTATTAATTTTATTATCATCATTCATATTTTGAACCATGCCCAAAAAAGACAAAAACCAACAAAACAGACATTTGATCTTCACCCTGGACACTTCCCTATGTCTCTCCCGAGAAAGTGGCTTAGAGACATTGGATATCTGTAAGACAGTGGTATATGACCGTACAGAGCATTTTAGTATGTACTATACTTAGAATACGAACTTACAGGGGGCTGGAGAGATGGTTCAGCAGTTAAGAGCACTGGCTGCTCTTCCAGAGGCCCTGAGTTCAATTCCCAGCAACCACATGGTGGCTCACAACCATCTACACTGGGATCTGACGCCCTCTTCTGGCATGCAGGTGTACATGCAGATAGAGCACTCACATGGATGGATGGATGAATGGATAGATAGGTAGATAGATAGACAGACAGACAGATAGATAGATGAATAAATGAACAAATGGATAACACTTACATAGCATGTTAATAAATAAATATCACATGTAAATAAATAAATATCACTAGTATATAATACACAGCATTTACTCAGGAGACATTCTATTATGTAATGTCACTGTGGAGTATGTTGATTTAATACCAAACACTGAGTCAAATGTGAATTCAGATGAACAACATGTATTTTTTCCCCTAAGCATGTCTCTAAACTTGCATGACAATCATTGGCCACCCTGTGTGGTTTTGTTCGGGCATCCTTGTGTTGCTACTTGATGCCTATTGTAGGAAGTTTGCTAATCGTCCAGATGGTGTCATTTAGATCAATTTTTTCACCTGCCACAAGCTGTGTTCGCCCCAAGCCAGCCATTAATACCCTCTACTGGCGATAGCGCTTTTGCAGGATTACAGATGTCAGAGATGCCCTCAGGTCCGATGACCCGGGAGCCACTGTACAAGGATCTCTAAGTGGCAGAGTAAAGAGGGCTAGGGAGGTGAGGAGCTCGGGGTTGGCAGTGTCTGTCTTTGGGCCAGGATAGAGCTGGCCAGTGACTGAGACCCAGTGCTGGAAGCTGAGTAAGTGCTCCCAAGAGTGCTGAGCTGCCATCCCTGTCCTCGGGTCCCAGCCACGAGCTGTCCACAAACGCTCCCTTAGTCTGAGCACCAAGTGAGTGCTCGAACCCTCAGGAACAAACCCAGACATCTCGGTGACCGTGGTGGCACCATGAGCCTGGAGGGACCCTCCATCTGATCTGTCCTGGACACTGAGGGAAGGCCTTTTATGCTACAGGCCTCTCATTCTTTCCCCCCACCCCCCATCAAAGTGCCGCTCTTTCCTCTAGTGGCAGCATCTTTAGGTGAGGGAGTGGAAACCCTGTCTGAGGTACTCTTCTAGTGGAGAGCAGAGAAAGCACCTCTCCGGAGTGAACCAACCCCAACCTCTGAGCCAACGTGGCAGCTGCTTTCAGCACAGGCAGAGATCAGTGAGAAAATCCTGCTGGAACTGTGTGCCTAACAGAGGCCAACCCAGCTCAGAACAGCCCCAAGAGCCACGTTAGCACCACGTCATGAAACCACCTCACCGAGGCATGCGAAAACCGAGAAGCTCAATGACAGCTCGTGTTAACCAGAATGTAGAGTGCTAGGGGTTCGCAGAGGCTGCCGAGGGTACAAACTGGCACCACCAGCCTGGAAAGTGATATTACCTAGCCAAGCTGAAAGGAGTGAGTGACTTGTCGGTTCTAGTCCCGCACACCGGTGGTGGTTTGGCTAAGAAACGTCCTCCAGAGGCTCCAGTGTTGGAACACTTGCTCCCCAGTTGGTGGTGCTGTGCGGGAATGCCATGAACCTTTAGGAGGCGGAGCCTCATGCAGGAAGTACGTCACTGGGGTGGGCTTTCAGAACTCATGAGGCTGCCCCACTTCCGGTTTGTTATGTTTTTCTCCACGAGTTAAAGTGACCGTCCAGCTTCCTGCTCTCACCAGTAGCTGCCAGGCCCCTCCCTGCTTCCCTCCCCCCACTCTCCTGGACCCACCCTGTAGAACCATAAACCAAAATAAACTCTTTCTTCCAAAGCTGACTGTGGTTCTGGTGTTTTGCCATAGCAACAAAAGTAACTAACACACCACCCTAGAAAACACACAAGAAAATTTGGACAACAAGTTTGTAATATATTCATCCATATGAAAAGTTGGAAACGATCAAAGGGGCTGGGGAGATGGCTCAGTAGATAAGATGTTTGCTATGTAGGCATAAAGACTTCAGTTCGGATCCCTAAAGCCCTCATAAAAATCTGGGTATAACACGGGTCTGTAGCTCTAGGACTGCGGAGAGAGACAGGAGGATCTCAGAGGCTTGCTGCTCAATCTTTAGATTCAGCAAGAGACCCTGTCTCAAAAAACAAGGTTGACAGCCATAGAGGACACAAACATTGACCTCTGGCCTCCACTGGCACTCATAGACCCATGTATCCCACATATACAACACACACACACACACACACACACAAGAATACAATCCAAATATCCATTAGTAATTGACTGTACAAATAGACTAAAAGGTGTGTATGGTTGTGGACTAGATGTCAAAGTAAAAGAATGTCTAAAGTGAATAGGCTACATATGTATACTGAAAAGTATGATAGTAACGAGCCGGACATAAAATTATGGAGGAACGTGTGAATGTATTCAGCAGAAAGATCAAAGCAGCCCAAAGGGAACACTTATGATTAGTCACTTAGATGGCAATACAACAAAGGAAGACAAGAGACAATTAACCTAAAATGTAGAGGGCTGGAGAGATGGCTCAGCAGTGAAGAGCACTGGCTGCTCTTCCAGAGGTCCTGGGTTCAATTCCCAGCAACCACAGGGTGTGGTGGCTCACAACCATCTATACTGGAATTGGATGCCCTCTTCTGGCGTGCAGGTGTACATGCAGATAGAGCACTCATACATAAAATAAAAAGTAAGGTCGTTTCTAAAATAGAGAGATGCTAGTCACAGTCACGGAGAGTGAGTGAGTAAGGCCATGATGGAGAGGCATGTGACATGCCTAAGACATTGGACCACTGGGGGGCTGGAGAGAGGACTGTAGTTACAAGTGCTTACTGCTCTTGCAGAGGACTGAGGTTTGATTCTCAGCACCCACAAGGGTGGCTTACCACCACCTGTGATTCCAGTGCCAGGGGATCTGACACCCTCTGGCTTCTGCGGACAAACAAATTTGTGGTACACATAAAGTTTGTGCAGGAACACATGCACGCATGTAAAACACACATAAATTTAAAAATTTCTCATGCTAGTAGTGTCTACACAGGAGTACCCTGCATCATTCTTTAAACTACTTTTCTGTGTTAGGTATATAGATTCAATGTCTTTAAAAAAAAAAATTGCGGGGTTGGAGAGATGGCTCAGCGGTTAGGAGCACTCACTGGCTGCTCTTCCAGAAGTCCTGAGTTCAATTCCCAGCAACCATATGGTGGCTCACAACCATCTATAATGTGATCTGATGCTGCCTTCTGGCATGCAGATAGACCACTTCATATACATAAATAAAATAAATCTTAAAAAAATGTGCATGTGTATATGTGTGTGGAGTGGGTATATGCTGGTTCCTGTGTGTGCAGCTGTGTGTGTACTTGTGTGTGTATTTGTGTACCTGCGTGTGGAGGCTAGCGGTTAGTGTCAGGTTCCTTCCTTGACTGGTCTCCATTTTATTTACTGAGGATTAACTAGTGCTCTCTAGAGAGGTGCCCGCCTGGCTATTTCCTCAGCGTGTAAGGTTACAGCGAGAAAAGGCCTTCACTTCCTTTCTTCAGGAACCAAACTGGCCAGCTCCTTGACCTGGGCTGTCTGTCTTCAGAGTTTTAAGAACTGCATGTGTGTTGTTTTAAGATGCTTGGGCCGTGGGACTGTGGGTGTCACACGCTGAGCTGCCTCGGACAGCAGTGTGTGCAAACTCAAAGGCTGCGGAGAGGAGCTGATATTTTTTCACAAATAGTGTAGGCAGACCACAGCTCAGGAGATTCTGTGGAGCTGGCATTAGCGACCACACGATACTGGGGCAGGCAGAGAACCATCTTTGTGGGTCATTTTGGTCAGGGGAAATTCAGAAAACATACATACACACACACACACACACACACACACACACTCATACACACTGAGTCTATTAGCCCAATCCACCAATTTAACCTAACTGATTCCTTTGGGCAGAGCCAAGACATAAAAGAGGAAGCCGGAAGCCGGGAGAAGCCATGAAAGCTGTGCCTGCATCTGGAAAATGACATTCCCTGGGGCCGCTGGGATTTGAGCTGTTTTCAAAGGCAGCAAAATCTATAAGGTCAGAGCCCTGAAAACCTGAGAGAGACTCCCTGAGCCAGTGAGAGGACCAGAGTCCCAGGGCTCCAGTCAACTCTGTCTGCGCCCTTGCTGAGGTCGTTTGGCCTCTCTGACCCTCTGTGTCTTCACTGGAAAAACAGGGGTGATGGATAATGTATTCTGTGTGCCCTGGATCCACACTGACCTTAGTCTAACAAACTCACCGGACCCCCGGGGACCTCCAGCTAACCTGCTGGAGGACAGTGGCAGAGCATGGCTCAGGGTGAGACCCGGCCTCCTGCACACTCTCACCCACGTGGAAAAGGCTGATCGCGGGGAGCCCTCCCCTTCCCATCCTTTGTAGAGTGGGCAGCACAGCATTTTTTTTTTTTAGGCCCGCCCAACATAGTATTCAGGATGTGGGCACACACACTCATCTCTAATCTTTGTCCCCAAGTACGAGCCCAGGGAAGACCGTGGTGACAACTAAAGAGGGCCTGGGAACAACTATAAACCTGGACGGAGGAGGCTGGCCCAGCTCTGCCCTCCAGCCCCTCTGGCCTCCTCCCCCTTCTGCCTCTGCCTTCTGTCAGGCCTGCCTCCTTTGGCTCTGTTTCAGGAATGCTGGTAACTGGAGATTCTTCACCTTGATCCTGGCTCCAAAGCACACATTCAAACAGAAACATGCCTGCTGCCACGACATCCCAGTCGAGTGGGAAGCCGCCTGCCTGGACAAGGATGGGAGGTGTGGGGCCCAGAGAACAAGGACAGGCTCTCCCTGACCCAGCCTCCCTTGGACTCTGAGTCTATCCGATCCCCATCCCCTCATTCCGCCGCCCCCCACCCCCGCCATCTTCCCCGCCCTCCGGGGCCCTTCCAGACCCTCCCAGACCAGACTGTTTCTCTGGCTCTCAGCTAGAGAGGGAAGTATGGAAAGAAAAACCTCTGATCCCTTAACTCTTTCCTCCCTCCCCTTCTGAGCCCTCTACTTCCTCTGCACTCTGTCTGCCCTTCTCCCTTCCTTGGGCTCCATCCCCCTTGTCTCCAGAAGCTTGTCCTTTATGCAGTGACGATCGTGATGGCGACCAGCCAGTGAACAGCTGCCCCTTCCCACTCTGCCCCACCCCCACCGTGCCCATCTCTTCTCAGCCACCCTGAGGTATCTTGACAGGCTCCCCACATCACAGAAGGGAAGCCAAGACTTAAGAAAGTCGAGTGACTCGCTCGGGCACAAAGCCAGGACGCCCGGGAGGCCTGACCTGGTTCCCTGAGTCCCAGACCTTCTTGCTGTGTCCCCACATGACGCAGGGAGCGCATCTGGCCACAGTAGAAGCCTGAAAAGCTATGGGGCTACCCATCTAGGGAGGGGCAAGTGTCAGACTCCCAGGAAACCCTGACAGAAGGCATGAAATACGCGGTCAGAGGGGCTCCTGGCAGGGAAGCTGGGCAGGTCCGCCGGCAGAGCGCCCCCTGCTGGAGTCTCCGTTCTGTGGTTCCCGCGGTGCCCACCGCTTTCCTTCTGTGGGGTCCTTGCCCCGTATCCAGAAGAGGAACAAGGGCGAGGTGTACCTGCGGTGTTGCCGTCAAGCTCCAGCCTGCTGCAGGCCGCTCTTTCCCCCACCGCCTCTCTCTGAGTCCGGTGTCAGCTCAGGCCTTGCCATGCTCTCTGCCAGCCTTCCCACCACCTCCCTGCCAGCCTGATGCCCAGGGGACCAGAGGAGAGACACAGTCTCTCACGGCCGCAGGATTACGGGAGGGCGACCGTCACTCCTGTAACTTGGAAACGCGTCTTCAGGCTTCTCTCAAGCCCCTTCCTTCATCTCTTCTCCTGTCCATCGTCCAGTCCCAACGAGTTCCGCCCCCTACCCCCACCCCGGGAAGGCAGACAACTGCATGGACAGGAGTGACTGCCCTTGCCCCAGCGGGACAGGAAGTCCCTAGACATACACACAATGGGTCTCTGTAGAGAAGGCGGACAATGGAGGGATTAATAGAAGCGCGCTCTGTCGCCACCGTTGACAGGCATCGCTTAAGCACTGGCTGGCATTTGGTATCCCACTCGGTGCCATGTGCTCAAGTTTGCGGAGTCTAGCAGCGAAAGCGAGGGACTGCCCTGCCCTGCCCTGCCCTGCCCTGCCCTCCCCTTGGCTTTGTGACCTCAAGCAAGTAGCTTCACCTCTCTGAGTCTCAGACTTCACATCCATAATCTCAGCCCTTGGTCTGCGGGCTCCGCCGCTTCTGGGCTTATGGGAAGCCATGGTGAGGGGACGGTGATGCCCCTCCTGATGGCCAGGGCATCGGGAAACCACAAGAAAGCGGGTGGGTGTAAGATAGCCCCTTCTACACGGGGCTTGGTGGTGCACGCCTGTAACCCCAGCACTTCGGGAGGCAGAGGCAGGGGGATCTCTGTGAGTCCAAGGCCAGCGTGGTATACAAAACGATTCCAGGACAGCCAAGGCTACACAGAGAAACCCTGTCTTGAAAAAAAAGAAAAGAAAAGAGAGAGAGAGAGCCCCTTCTAGGACACACTTCTGATGATTCCTTCCGACAACCAGACACCACCCCTTAGTTCTCATCACAGTCTCAAAGACACTGTCAGGGCTTCTGTGTTTAACAGTACCGACCAGGAGAAGAATAGAGAGGGCCATCTGGAAAAGCCACTGAGGTCAAACGGGCCATGGTGGGAGAGGGAAGAAATGGAACGAGAAGCAATGAGCATCCGGCAGGGGGCGCTCTGCCAATAGGCAACGCTCGGAAGGTGTAGAGCAGTGATTCGCAACCTGGGAGTCAACCTTTCACAGAGGTCGCCTATCAGGTATCCTGCATAGCAGTTATGAAGTAGCAACAAATACTTTTATGGTTGGGGGTCACCACAACATGAGGAACTGTATTAAAGGGTGTCGGCATGGGGATGGTTGAGAACCACTTGTGTAGAGTACTTTAGCTGGGGCAGAAGACTGGGCAGCTGACCCCAATACCATCTTCTGAGAAGAGGGGGCGGGGACCTTGATTGCGTTTTAAAGCTTGGTGGATATTTGACCGTGTAGGAGACTGAGCCCTTGTTCTCGAAGGTCTCAGCAGCCCAAGGGAAGGCTAGCTCTTAGCTGCTTTTCATACTAAGCCTCACTATTGAACCCATATTTAAATTTTGACTGAAACAGGATTCCAGCATAAGCCCTCACGTATTTATAAATGTCTCCTCACATGCTGCTTTGCGCTAAGCATAGGACTTTAAGTTCCAAACATGTCCAGGAGAACTTTGACGCTATGATCCCATCGTCTTCCAGCATTCAGTATGGCTGTTGCAACCTCTAACTCCACTGCAACTCATTTCTTTGCCAGTGACCTCATCGCTAAGACTCCATCTTCCAATCTGGATGCTCATGAATCCCATCAGAAGCAGATGATCTTTTCTTCTACTATTTCTTAGCTTATGTCTTCCTTTAGATTATTTGTTCTTTTATGAAGGCATTGGAGTATAGGACAGTCAGACCAATCTGGTAATTTATGTCATGTAACTTTTTCTCTCCTGTTTTCTATATTTGCTTCATTTTTTTTTTTTAATGTCTATGCTCACCACGCTATTCAGTCTGTTTTACCGACTTTCTTTCTCACAGCTGCCTGTTACTTAAAAGCTTAGTTGGGCTCTTTAACAAACAAGCCTTTAAAAACTGTTTCTGCGCAGAAGAGTTTTGGAACCTGATACCAGGAAGTACCTGCAGGGCAACCAAGGCAGTAAGGTGAGGAAGGGAGGCAGCCGAGGAGGTATGTGTTGTCAAGGCAACAGTCGAAGTCAGCCACGCTGGGAAATGCCGGGGGCAGAGCACGCTCAGACTCATTCCAACCAAAGTGTGGGAGACCTGAGGTGCTCAGGACAGGTGTTATCAACTGTTGGCTGAGGGCCGCTTCCAGAACAAGAAGGGTTAATTCTTTGATGCACCAGAAGGGTACACAGTCGATAAAGGGACCCCTGGGGAGGAGGAAGGAATTCAAGTAATACAGCAGCTCCTGGCTGGAGTGAGTCACTCTGAACCCAAGAGGCTTGAGGAGGACACATGCGTGGGGAGTTAATGGCTACGATGGTTGTGTCACAAGCCTTGAAGACATTTAATGACTTCTATTATACTCCTTTCTGTTTCCTTAAGTGCCGGCCCATATTTTATGGCGCTTGGAGCTTCTCTTTAGTGGTTTCGTCTCCTGTTGCTTTGAGAGGCGTTTGTCACTTGCCAGCGTGAAGATGAGATGATGGGTGACGCTCTGATGGGTGGCACTCTGCTCTCGAGGCCGCATTGGGGAGAGTGGAGTCTCCTCTTACCCCTTCCTTCAGCCGCTCAGTACTGGTCCACTTCCTGTTTCTCCCGTCCACATCCGAGACCTGCTCCTCAGGTCTGGAGTCAAGAGCCATTGCTCACTGCTTCCTGGCAGAGTGGGAGGAGGAAGAGGCCAACAGGTCTTATTGTTCTAGATGCTGCTTCTCGCAGGAGCACCTTCATGATAACCTCAAGACGTCACACCACCCCTCAGACGTACTGTCGAGTTTGGAAAGCTCCAGGGACTCCCACCATCCCCAGCGTGCCCTCCTATACATATCCTAAACCCCTGTCTTCTCCATGCTTCTGTGTGTATCCCCTTCAGGGCTGATATTCCTGGCTCACTGCTGCCACACTGTTTTCCAGAATGTGTCTGTGTGTGTTGTTTTAAAGTATTTCTTTTCTGTCCTCGTTAGGAACCAGAGATGGAAGAAGCAATAAAAATATGTGCTTGTTTTATCATCTTGATCCAAAATCCCAAAACAGATTAAAAAAAAAAAAAAAACAAAAACTAAGTATTGCTGAGTGCTATAAATGTGGGTGTTGGCCCTGGGTGGTAGCCACTCTTGTCATCCCAGAACAAGAGAGACTAAAACTGAAAGATCAAGAGCTTGAGGCCAGCCTAGGATACAGAGATCTCGAATAAACAAACAAACAACAAAAGCAAAACAAGATTTGAATGTCTGACTTGTGCTTCCTTTGAACCTGGTATGCTGGCGAGATGAATGAGGCAGGTACATTCTCCATGGCCGCTCCTGCCGAGTGTGGGCTCCGTGTGCTTCCCCCAAGGCTTCACAAACCAACCCCAGATGTTCCAGGACACACGATCTGAGTCTCAGTTCCAAGGAGGGTCCACCAAGAGGGTCAAAATAACACAGCACTTGGGATGTATTGTTAATTTTATTTTTGAGATGGATCTCCTGTCACCCAGGCTGATGGACAGCTTTGAGCTTCTTGTCTCCCTTTCCTCTCCCCAACGCTGGAGTTACAGGTGTGCATCTACACACCTGGATTTATGTGGTGCTAAGGACACCCCAGGCTTGCCTGCCGTATGCTGGGCAAGCGCGCTACCATCTGAGTCAAATCCCCGGGCCAAGGTGTTACATGCGATTGCTCTAATGTCCTGTGCGTTAATTCACAAATCTGGATGCAGTAGCTCACTCCCAGGTTGCTTAGGCACCTGTGATGTCATCATTGGTTGCTGCCCACAGGGGTTTGGGATAAAAGGACCCCTGCCTCTTACCTCTCTCTCTTGCTCTCTTGCTCTCTTGCCCTAGCTGTTTCTGTCTCTCTCCCCTCTCTCTGTCAGAGCACTCCTCCCTATCTCTATCTCTCTGTGTGTCTCTGTGTCTCTGTCTCTCTCTCTCTATCCTCATGGCTCACTCAGGCCCTAACTCTTTTGCTTCCCTTCCCCTGAATAAGTATCTTTCCATATCAAATCTGTCATATGTGTGGTGTATTTTTAAATATATCATAACACTATGTGTTATGTGGAACACACTAACACTCAAAAATTATTTTTTCTGAAATTCAAATTTAGCTGAGAATCCTGTACTTTATCTGGCTACCATGGTAGCAGGGACTACCTGAGGCACAGGGACTCCTGTGTGTCCGGGACTAGTCAGCCCCTTTGTGGACACCTTTGTTTTTAGGGTTCTGACTTGTTTATTTTGAAACAGGTCTCCAGAAGGGCCATGGCACCTAATGCCTGACATGCAGAAGGAGCACAGTAAATATTTGTAGATTGGCATAATGAGCCTGGGTACTAGGCTTCCTGCTCCACAGAGGTCAGAGTCCACAGAGGGTGAAAGAAGAGGCATCGGTGGCACACCTCGTGCCAGCTGGGTTTCATGGCGAGGGCAGACCTCTAGGGTGAGGTCAGACCTGACCTGGGAGTAAGAGACACAGAGGAAGCTTCTAGAACGTGGTGAGACCCGAGCTCAGGTGACTAAAGCAAGTGTCAGGAGACGGGTGAGCTTGAACCCTGAGGGCTTGGCAGGGGTCAGTCAGGCCTGGAGGATGTGGGCACAGACTGTCACTCTGTGGGAGATGGAGACAGCAGGAGGGCTGAGCAGAGGCTCAGTGAAGAAGGATGTGACACCTGAATCCTAACGCAGGGTTTTCTCTCTGTGGGTCAGGGAGCCTAGCACCCAGGCTCGTTCAGTCAATCTGTGAATGTGACATTGTTTCCCAAGACAGCCCTCATTGGTTTGTTCCAGAGAGACGGACACCCAGTGTGGGCATAGCTGCCGCCTTCTGGTGATGCTCATCCGGGCACCTTGAGGATGCCACATAAGCCGACATTGTTGCTACCATAGAGACGGTGGCGGTGGTGATGGTAATGGTGGTGGTGATTGGTGGTGGTGATTGTGTGGTGGTGATGGTGTGACTGTGAGCCATCATCTAGTGAGATCTTCTAAGGCAGTGGTTTTCAACCTTCCTCATGCCACAGTCTTTTAATACAATTCCTTATGTTGTGGTGACCCCAATCATAACATTATTTCATTGCTAGCCAGGAGGTTGTGGATGCCTTTGATCCCAGCACTCAGAGGCAGAAGCAGGTGCACCTCTGAGTTCTAGGCCAACCTGGTCTACAGAGTGAGCTCCAGGACAGACAGGGATACACAGAGAAACCCTGTCTCAAAATTTAAAAAGAAGAAGAAAAAAAAAAGGTTGTTACTCCCCTATTAGTGGGCTGGAGAAGGGGGATGGGAGGAGGAGATGAGGCAGGGAGGGAGGGCAGAATTGGAAGGGAATGAGGGTGGGAGCTACAGCTGGGATACAAAGTGAATAAACTGTAATGAATAAAAAAATTATATTAGAAAAAGAAGATTGTTACTTCATAACTAATTTTTCTCCAGTTATGAATGATACTGTAAATATCTGTGGGTTTTGATGGTCTTAGGTGACCCCTGTGAAAGGGTCATTTGACTCTCCAAAGGGGTCATGACCCACAGGTCGAGAACCACTGTCCTAATGTACTAACTACACTGCATTCATGGCATTATTGACTTTTCATTCATACTATTACTGTTTGGTCTTTTGAGACAAGCTTTCTCTGTGCAACAGCCGTGGCTGTCCTGGCACTCTCTGTAGATCAGCCTGGCCTCAAACTCACAGAGATCCCCCTGCCTCTGCCTCCTGAGTACATTTGGGATTGAAGGCACATGCCACCACATCCAGCTCATTATGGACTTCTTGAAATAAATATTTCAAGAGAAATAATTACTCCCAATTAATGGATGAGAAAACCAAAACCAAAGAACAGAGAAGTCAAGTTACTTCCTCAAAGTCACACAGCTTTGGGAAAACAAGAGTCTAGGATTCGAACCTCTATCTTTTTGGCCACAAAGTCCACATACGACCAGGCACCATGGCCATGCTTTGGTCCAGAACTAAGCTACCCCTCCTCTCATTGATTCATGCAGTGAAAAGGCTAAGGAAGGGCAAGCTGGGGAGAGATGTGGGCAGATCCCTGGGGAGCAGGGGTGCTAGAGACACCTAAACACCACTGGTCACAAAGGACAGGGCCAGTACTGATCTAAATGAGCAGTCTCGGAATCCAGGCAGAGTCTCATAGGAAAGTGGTGCTCCAGGGGCCGCCATGCTGGGGCTTCACTTCCGGGCATCCCTGGCCATCATCTCACCACTGCCTCAGCCAGAGGAAGCCCCGCTATCCCTGATGGCCGTAACCCCTTCTAAAAACGTGGATTTACTTTAACTTTACCTTTTGAGGAGATGGCCAGAATAAGGAGAATGTGATGGTTGGTCCAGGTATCATTGGTAGGCCAGGGGAACTGTGAGGGAGACAGACACGTGTGTGAGATTGTCGCAAGAAACTGGTTTGTGTACTTCCGAGAGCTGATTGGGGAAATCCAAAGTGTTGAGGGCGGGTGATGAAGGGCTGGAAAGAGGGAGCATGCGCCAGCCCTGTTGTTCCCTGCAGCGTTTCCTCCGCTTCCAAGAGCCTCAGCTGACCCATCCATTAATGAACTGAGACCCATCCAGGTACTAGGTGACTTACAGCTCACACAAAACACAGGCCAACACCGTATTGGGAGGAGCCGGGGGCCCCAGGGATGTTTGGGTTTGGATCTACTCTGCCAGCACTAGCCCTGTGATGCTGTTGGATCTTGGTGAGCGCCCTATGCCTCGGTTTGCCCTCCAGGGGGCGCAATAGAGCTTCTGCTGCAGTCGCGGGTGGGTGGGAGGTACTGCCTGGCCCAGCGGGCTTCTGGGCGTTCTTGGAAAACACTGGACTTCCTGCCACGAAATGGGTGGGGACCGCAAGCGGTTGCAATCCCGGGGAACACCGCGCCTGTAACTCCGCTTGCACTGCCAGATTGGGGGACACCCATCACGTGGCTCTGTCTGCTCTACAAGCTAGTCTGAATTCCTTGGAGCCAGCAGGCTTTCGGTCCCTTTCTCTGCCGTAGCCCACTCCTTCCACTCTGCAGACCACGCAGTGAGGCAGGACAGGAAGGGGGTCCTTTAGAGCATGTAGGCAGTGGGAGCACGCAGGCCGACGTTATGTTCCACAGTGGCTGACTTTTTGGCACAGCAGGCTAGAAGGAATGGGGAGAGGCTGAGTGAAGGAGCTTTGGTAAGAATCCCCAGCCAGGAGTCTGAACCAAAGCTAGTGCCCTTTGAGCTGAGAGCCCTGCCTGGGCACAGAAGAGGCAGCTTTCGTCCTGGACTGTTTGTTTGCTTTTCGAGACGGGTGTTCCTCTGTGTAGCCTTGGATGTCTTGGAACTCACTCTGTAGACTGGACTGGCCTTGAACTCGGTGATCTGCCTGCCTCTACCTCCTGAGTGCTGGGATTAAAGGCCTGCGCCATCACCGCCCGGTTTTAACTCTGGACTCTTACTATCAGAACTTCAAACGCACAAATCCTCCCTCCTAGCTAGAAAAGAAATAGGCAGGGGTCAGGAAAGGGGCTGGAGTTCTGGAAGCAAGCAGACCTGACAACAGGTCTCCAATCCTGTTCCTATGAATGTTGCCTCATCTACAAGGTGGCATCCTAATTCCTGCTTACAAAAAGGAGATGGATGGGAAATTCCTAGCATCGAACTGCTCTGCAACCCACAGCCAAGAAATATTTGTTGGATGAATGAATGAGGAGAGTAGTCAGCTGATCTGTGAATATTGTACACAGACAAAATTTCGAGCTCCAGGCCCTACAGGACTGGTTGCCCAAGGCCCTCAGAAGCTTCTCATATCTGTTTATCGTGGCAGAACGAGTTAGAATGTGACCTGTGGGGCCAAAGTTCACACCCTCACTTTGGCACTGCTGGATGCTGGCTGAATCCTGGGCAAATCGTTTAACTTCTCCTGGCCTCAGTATTTTTGTCTGTAAAACGAAGATAATGGGGCCTGCTTTGTAAGTTCCTAGAAAGGTCAGGAAAGAACACAAGAAAGAACCACTAAGGGCACGCACAGGCACGCGCATGCACATGGACCGTCCTGAGAGAGGTTGACAATTTCTGAACCGTTCTCGATGATTTATGAACTGTTCTCGATTTATGAACTGTTCTCATGTCAAGTGTTTGCCCATCTGCTTAACAAACAAACATGGCGGGGTCTACTGTGGGCTAGGTCTCATTGTAGCAGCCAGGAACCAAGACTACAACCGTGTCTGCTCTGCTGGAGGGAAGCGAAAGGGTGCCAACAGACAAATGAGGATGGTCTGTAATGGTGGTCCAGCCGCAAGAGACCCAATACTCTCTACAGGCATAGATAGGCACAGGCACACCCGCACGCGCGCACACACACATAATTATTTTAACCTTTAAAAAATTAAATCCATCACAGGTAATATTTTTGTAAAGAAGAAGAAAAAGAAAGGCTCTGGTTAAGATTCATGGAGAAAACCAAACCCATACATACTTCACAGGACCTTGCCTCTGGAATAAGAAGTTTCCTCCTCCTCCTCCTCCTCCTCCTCCTCTTCTGTTTATCTTAATCGTTTATATATGTGTCTTGCCTGCATGTATGTATGTATGTTCTACAGGCTTGTCTGCTTACAGCCTGATATTGTGGAAGGTACATTAGTCAGGGCTCTGCAGAGCAGTGGTTCTCACCCTTCCTAGTGTTGTGATCCTTTAATACAGTTCCTCATGCTGTGGTGGCTGCCAACCATAAGATTATTTTGGTTGCTACTTCATAGCTACAATTTTGCTACTGAACGGTGTCTCAGTTTCTAAGACCATGGGGTGTGTGGAATATACAAATGCATGGGGTTTATTAGATTACCTTACAGGTTGTACTCCAGCTAGTCCGACAATGGCTGCCTACCATCAGCAAGTCAAAGCATCCAGTCGCTGTTCAGTCCATGAGGCTGGATGTCTCAGCTGGTCTTCAGTATACGCCAGGATCTCAAAGATGAAGGAATGGACGTACGTCAGTGAAGGAGTGGACTTGCCAGCAAGAGTGAGGGCGAAGAGAAAACCGTCCTTCTTTCATGTTCTTATATAGGCTGCCGCCAGAAGATGTGGTCGATATTAAAGGTGTATCTTCGTACCTCAAAAGAGCTAAATTAAAGATGGGTCCTCCAACTTCAAATGATGTAATGATTAAAAAAAAATCCTTTGCGAGGTGTACCCAGCTTGGGTGTTGGTCAATTCCAGATGTAGTTAAGTTGACAACCAAGAATAGCCACCACAGAGGCATTTTCTCAAAGGAGGTTCCCTCCTCTCAGGTGACAACAGCTTGTGTCAAGTAGAGCTAAAATTACCCAACACAACCAGTGTTAGGATTCTGTCGAATCTTCACAGTTTAAAATTTCTAACAGTTTGGCTTTTGCTCAAAAGCACAAATTTTATCATCGTCAATCGATTTTGACGGTCGTTTTGCTTGGGCTCACCGCATTTATTTTCAAGAACTCCCCTGCCAAATACTTATGTCTGAATAAACAAAACTGGGGGAGGGTTTGCTTGCTTCCTCCCCAAGACTCAGCATCTGCATGAGCTGGCTCTCCCTAGTGACAACCACAGCACTTTGCTAGGAAACCAAATGGCTCCTTACATATTTCCTGTTCCATCCCACGGAATCATAGGGTTCTTTCTGGGGAGGGAACCCTAGCTCTAGATTTCAAGCTACCTAGGGGCTCATTTTCTTGGTTAGAGAGGCACCAAGTGACATCATTTCATGGCCTCTGGAGTCTTGTCTGTGGAACCCCCTTGTACTCACCCCAGCAAGGTCCTGCCACCAAGATCTACCCAACCAGTACCTCCAAATGGGAAACCAAGGGCTCAAGTCTGTGAGCTCATAGGGAAACATTCTCTTTTTATTTTATTTTATTTGACTTTTCTGAGACACGGTTTCTCTGTGTAGCTTTGACTGCCCTGGACTGACTTTGTAGACCAGGCTGGCCTCAAACTCACAGCAATTCGCCTGCCTCTGCCTCCCTGAGTGCTGGGATTAAAGGTGAGTGCTACCACGCCCGGCTGGGAAACATTCTCATTCAAACCACTGTACCATTCTTCTACTTGACCACTTTGGGGCCAAGACCAGTGTGGCCTCAATTCCAAAAGAGTACCTGGGTGGGGGGTAGTCACAGGCAGTAGAGTTTGCCAAAGTGGATGAATTTATAAGTTTTCCCTGACTCTGCGGGGATCTCCCACACCACATTTTGAGAAGCAGGACTGCAGTTCAGAACTTTCTGGAAATGTTCAGGTTACAACGACAGGTAGAACATGCATAGGGTGTTTCTCCCTCCTGAGACCTCAACAGAATTTCTAGAAAACAAAACAAAAGAAAACAAAAAGACAGACACGAGCAGTCTGGTGATGACTAAGCTGGCAGGCCTGGGAAAGCCATGTCCAAGGCAGCGGTGTGAAGGCTGAGTGCCACTGGTTTACAGGGTATGGTCTGCCACAGACCTGGGGTGCTGCCGGGGTCCCCAGAAGTGGGGGTGGAGCTAAAATAAGGCCTGGCAGGCGAGCTAGGCGGGCATCAGTCAGATTCCTAGCTTTGTCTCCCATTACCTACCCCAGCCTCCAGTTCTCTAAAACAACTGTAAGATTATTCTCCGGCGTGGGAGGCGTGGGCTACAGTTGAGGATGTCGCTGTTATCCCGGGGACTGAGTAGGCGGAAGCAGAAGGCTAACCTGGGCAAGAGTATATAGCACGCATGTAGAGCAAGACCCTGCCTCAAAAGCAAACTAAATGAGAGCCCCCCAAAAAAAATTTGAAAATACTAAAAACAAAGAAAAAAGAAAAATAAGGAACTGGATATGGCGTCAGAGATCTGTAATCTGAACACTTGAGAAACTGAGGCAGGAGGTTTGCCATCAGTTCTGGTACACTGTAAAACCCTGTTTCAAAAACAAAATAAAGAGGCTGGAGCGACAGGTTAGCAGTTTAGAGCGCTTCCTGTTCCTGCAGAGGACCTAAGTTTGGCTTCCTGGAAGCGCCCACCTGGAAGTGCACACTTGCGTGTAACTCCAGTTTCAGAGCATCCAGTGTCCTCTTCTGTCCTCCGGGGGTCCAGGACATGCGTTTGGAGCGCACACACAGGCAGGCAGTCTCTCACACACAAGATTAAATTAGAAAAATACGGAGGAAGGAGCAAGTGTTTCGAGAGCTGGCCGTGGAAACAGCACATTCCTTCTGCCCCAGCCCTCAGCAGTTACTCAGCGTGACCTCACCCTCCAGGGAGGCCAGTGGTGGATGACCAACCTAACGAAAACACATAAAAACACTGGCATGCTGGCGTTCCTAGCAAAAAGCCACCCAGACCACCCTGTGGTCAAGCAGACGGCCTGTATGTGCTCAGAGCTGCCAAAAAGCCTCTCGGCAGCACGGCCCTGAGGAGAAAGCCAGGGAACACCTCGCAGCCTGGGAAAACCCTGAGCACCAGTGAGATGTCGAAGGATATCTGATCATGCTGTGAACCCCGAGATTGTGTTATTTACTGGGGGGAAAAAACACCAAACCTGTTTTTAGTTGTGGTATGGCTCAGCCTTAGCACACACCATTAATCCAAGAGCTTTCTGCTTGACTATTGTAAACAGTATTAAATAAAGTCAGCCATAGGTCAAGAGGCGGAGCAAGCAACCAGTTGACAGGAAGTGAACAGAGGATTATTAAGAAAAAAAAAAAAGAGAGAGAGTAAGAGGGAATCAGAAGGACCGCTGGAGTGAGGCACAGGAAGTAGAACGGAGGGACATTCAGTTTGAGGAGTCTTGTTTGAGATGGCGTGGGCCGGGGAGGATTTGGTTTAGGACATTAGCTGAGGAGGAAGGTCAGTTTTCATCCCAGTCTCTGGCTCCTGAATCTTCATTGGTAAAATCCAATGATTGAGATTTTGTTTAAAAGAACAAAGACAGAAAAAGAACAAATAGTATCCTATTTCTGGCAACCCAGAAGAAACAGGTGCTGGGATGGAGGCCTGGGCACCAGCGTGTGTGTGTGTGTGTGTGTGTGTGTGTGTGTGTGTGTGTGTGCATGCGTGTGTGTGTGTGTGTGTGTGTGTGTGTGTGTGTGTAAAGCATTTGTCTTTGTAAGTTCAAAGCCAGCCTGGTCTACCAGGCTGTACCCTTGCTAACCAGGGCTACACAATGAAACCCTGTCACGCTCCTCCACCCCTGAAAAGACAGGATGAACAGGAAGATCAGGAGTTCAAGGAAAGGAGGGAGGGGGGCAGCTCTGATCAATGAAAAATTTAAAATAATAATAAAAGTGTTGGAAGACCAAACTGAGAGAGGAAAGGAGAAAACAAAAAACAAAAAAAAAAAAACAAAAAAAAAAAAACAAAAAAAAACAAAACAGAGATTGGTGGAAATGGGAGGGGGAGTAAGTGGAAGAAGTGGAAGTCTAGGTTGAGGAGACCAAATACTAGAGGATCATTGAGGGAAAAAAATAAAAAAGCTGAGCACAGTGGTGCATGTCTGTAATCCCAGCACTCAGGGAGGCAGAGGCAGGAAGGTCTCCGTGAGTTTGAGGCCAGCCTAGTGTACAAAGCCAGTCCATGACAGCCAAGACTACACAGAAAAAAAATAAAAAACCCTGTTAGAAAAACGAAGCAAACCAACAAACAAACAAAAAGTCCAAGAAAAATAATTTGCAAAATGTTTGTGTAAAAAGACCTTTTCAGCACTGTGGCTCAAGAGGGACAGTAGTGACTGATTGTCCAGAGAGCAGATAAGCAGCTCACCTAGTCCAGAGCCTCGTGAGTCAGCAAGTGGACGACATGGTTTGGTTGTTCCTGCAGTTACCGGCTTGAGGAAGACACTGTGCAGATGAGAGTGCTGGCCCTTCCTGGTCCAGCTAGCCCCGGGGCAGCAGCTCCTGGAGGCCCTGTCCTGCCTACAGAGTCAGCACATTTCAGCTCTGTCCTACCTTGAGGCATAGAGATAGGCACTGAGCTAGGAAGCAAATCAAACAAATCACTGAAACCAGATCTTCCCCGTTCATGCAAGACTGCAGTCCGTGCCTCACTCTCGGGATGCCTTGTCGTTTGGACGTTCCTGGACAGAGGCTGCCTGTGGCTGTTCCCTCTCCGGCCCACACTGCTAGGTGGGCATCTTCATTTATTTGTACATGTATTGTCACTCCCTTGCTGCAGGTGCACATGGCTGCTTGGTCTTCCAAGACTAAGAAAGAAGTGTGTCACTTCTGGATATTTGACTAGATGGTAAAAACCACAAAGCAGTGTGGGAGAAATAGAATGTAGCCTTTAGAACAGAGGGCTGTCACTGCCACTCACTGGTAGATGATGTGTCTAGCAGATGGGGAACCTGGGTTTGATTCCCAGAGCCCCCCCAATGATGTGAACATTCTTTAAAAGATTCTGAGAATAAGCAGCCAGGCACAGTGGTACATGCCTGTAATCCCAGCACTCTGGGAGGCAGAGGCAGATGGATCTCTGTGAGTTCCAGGCCAGGCTGGTCTACAAAGTGAGTCCAGGATAGACAAGGTTACATAGAGAAACTCTGTCTCAAAAAAAAAAAAAAAGAATCAGAACAGTGGTTCCTTTTGCAGAAGCAAGAGACTGAAATTCCAAGTAAAACTTCAAAGTATTAGAAGAATTTTTCTTTCTTATTTCTTTAAATTATGGATTCTTATACAGTTATATATAATTAACAATAAAAATGATAAATTAGGATAAGTGGGAGCATTTTGATTTTTATTTCGTTTTCAGTTTTACTGGCATACTTGTGCATTTTATGGAGTATAGAAAGAATTTTAAATCGCAACTTGGAACTATCAGATATTTGATTTATGCTTATCTTTTCATGCCAAGCTATAACTCCTTTTTGGTTTGTTTGTTGTTTTGTTTTTGTTTTTCGTGAGGGTTTCTCTGTGTGGTTCTGGCTATTCTGAAACTCACTCTAAAGACTAAAAAAAATTAAAGATGAAAAGGAAGGACTCGACTGTTTCCTAGGTATGGTGAAAGAGAAAGGTTATTGTAGATAAAAGGGAGGGCATAGCCAGAGGCAGAGACATCTGGGAGAGTCCAGAGAGGACATGACCCTGAGCCATGAGGTGGAAGAAAGGAAGGGAGGGGGCAGAGAGGGGAGCCAGGTGCAGCAGCCAAGAGGGCAAAGGGTAAAAAGAGAGCCGGTAACCAAACGTCTAGATAACCTAGGGAGAGCCTCTGGGGAAGGGCAGGCCAGCCCTTGGGTTGGAGAGCTTGAGGTGGGGGGCAGAGTGTCTCAGCCAGGCCGTGTGACAGGTAGGTCCACTTTGAAGTGTTAAATAGGCACCTCAGCCATTTGTCCCAGCATCTGAGATTTAACCTAGGCCAGAACTGACCTCAAACTCAGAGAAGCAACGGCCTCTGCCTCCCAGGTGCTGCGATTAAATTGTGCCACCACCACCTGGCTTAAAATTCCTTTTCTTAAAAGTTTGTTGTTTTTTTTAATTATATGTGGGGGCGTATGCACATCAATGCACAGGAAGAGCAACCCTTAGCCGCTAAGCCACCTCTCCAGTTCCTTATTGAATACTGCAAACAGCTTCTCCTCCCCATCCTACACCTCCGGTGGCAGCCCTTCCCATTCCCTCTACCTTTTCATTTTCTCATACTTCTTGTTAACTTCTTTGTGGTATCTAGAAAAACAAGGATCTCAAAGCTTTGCCTCCCACCCCAAATATTATGTCCTTAAACCTGACTGAATGCTGTAAAGAATTCATTACAGGGGTGATTATCTGTTGCTATTTACCAGGCTTTGGAAATAAAGCCAGCTGAGCCTGGGGCTCTCACTTATAATTCCAGCACTCAGGAGGCTGCGGTAGTAAGTTAGAGTGAATGGAGTCCTAGCTTAAAAATAAAGAAACGATGTAAAAAAATTTATTTTTATTTATTTATTTTTTAAAGACCAGTGAGATACTCACTTTTGGCCAAAACTGCCAAGAGCTTGATTCCTGGGACCCATGTGGTAGAAGGAGAGAACTAATTTCCACAAATTGTCCTCTGTCTTCCATACATGCTATGACATACATGTGCCCTAAACCATTATATACATGTATGTATGTATGTATGTATGTATGCATGTACACATTATATATATATACACATACATACACAAAATAACTAAATGTAATGAAAGTCCTTAAAGGATCGGAAAGTTGGCTCATGGGTTAAAAGCACTGGCTACTCTTGCAGAGGATCTGGGTTCAATTCCCAGCACCCTTATGGCAACTCCCAACAGTCTGTAACTCCAGTTCTAGAGGATCTGATGCCCTCTTCTGGCTTCTCAGGGCACCAGGCAAGCATGTGGTGCAGATATACAGGCAGACAAAACATCCATGCACGTAAGATAACGGCACAATAATTTGAAAAAATCCTCAAAAGATAAAAAAAGAAAACCAGAATGAAATGAAGCTCGGAGCCCTGGGGACAAGAGATGCACAGACAAGCAGTGTGCCATCTGTCTTGTCAGCTATCTTGTAGCCGTCGACGATCTCGTAGCTTTGGAAAGCCCTGCTGTGACTTACGGAAAAGACTGGCAAAGTTTGTCATTGCTCCAAAACACTTTTCATCTCAACAAACCCCTGAAAGGGCCTTAAAAACCCTTACGGGGGATGGAGGTGGGGCTGGAGAGATGGCTCAGAGGTTAAGAGCACTGTCTGCTCTTCCAGAGGTCCTGAGTTCAATTTCCAGCAACCGCATGGTGGCTCACAACCATCTATACCCTCTACTGCCCTCTTAGAGCACTAATATGCCTAAAATAAATAAATAAAATCTAAGCAAAACAAAACAACAAAAGCCCTTATGGGGTGCCTGGGCGATGTTCTGAGAACCATTGCTTAGAACAATGCTCTGCCCATCATGGGCACAGGAAGTCCTGTGCCAGGTCCTATAGATGTTTCTCACATAGAGAAGACTTTGACCCACCCAACTCACATCCCATAGACACCCTCTGAGGTCTAGGTTTTTTTCATCTGTGGATTCAGCCAACCATGACTTTAAAAATCTCAGAAAAAAAAAAAAAAGATTGCGTGTGTCCTGAACATGTACGGTCGTGTCGTGTCTCCCCCATCCCCCACCTCAGCCTCCGTAAACAACACAGCACAATCACTCACCGGGGAAGTGCCCACTAACAGGGAAGACTTGAAGTGTACGGGAGGGGCTGGACTTGATGGTGCGTGCCTTGAATTCCAGGACTTGTAATATTGAAGCAGGACTGCCAGCTAAGGATATACAAGGCACCATCTCATTGGCTTTTGTGTAGGGGGCTTGAGCACCCCTGCGTCTGAGTGTCCCTGCAGAACCAGAGAACCATGGATACCAAGGATGGCCATATTCTGTTTCTAGAGAAACCTTCTCAGGGCTGCAGGCCTGGTATTAGTCTACATAGCCTAACCAGTGAGCTAGCTCAGCCGGGAAATGTCCTTGCTGCAGGAGCCAGGCTACCTGAGTTAGAACCGCATAAATCCATAGAAAGAAGGAAGAGGAGAGCTGACCTCACAGCCAGCCTTCACTGTTTCCATCTGCGAGACTTTGTGCCTCTTACAGAGATTAATCCCTGCTTTTATAAGTGACGGGAGAGGTGTTCGTGGGACTCCCACTGAGAGAAAGAAAAACCCACACGGGCCCAAGAGTCTTGAGGCCTTGGGAAGATCTCTTTGCCAGTCAGTTTCCTCCTCTGTTAACTAAAGCTGTACACTGGAGTTTAGTCCCTGGGTGGCAGACACTCAGGGCTTCAAGTGTGTGCAGTCTATGGTCCTGTCAGCACCAACAGAGTCACCCTTAGCCAAGACAAGTCTGTCTCATTAACAGCTTGATCCAGCTGAGCTGACTAAAAAAATTAGCCTGTTTTGAAGACATTTGATCTCCTGATCAGAAAGCCCCCGGGGCCAACTCAAGTCATTTGGGACCAGTGGCACCATGAAGAAAACACTAAACCCTGTCACATAATCTTGTACAGAAGACAAAGCCCCTGCTCTGTCCCACTGGAGCCCAAACTTGGCCAAATGATGCTCACTTAAACCTTAGATCCCATTGAGATGAGCTGGTGAGGTTCATTTTTACGTGGGGGAATATGTTTTTCTTTAAGAATATATATTCACACATTTAACAAATGATGTTCAGTAGCTATGGTCTCCCATTAATTACATGAGATAATGCGGTATTTTTGGATGAGAAATCTCGAGACCCTTAGGCTCATGTATCTGGACACAGATGGTGGTGCTCTTTGGGAAGGTTATGGGACTTTTAGGAGAGCAGGCCTTGCTAAAGGAAGACAAGCTTCTAGGCTTTGAGTGTTTACAGACTGGCCCCACCTCTTCTCTCTCTGCTTTCCCTGCGTGGATGAAGATGTGATCAGCCTGCTTCTGCTCCTGCCACCACGCTTTTCCTGACCAATGCATGCCTTCTCTGATGTGATGGACTTTCCTTCTGGAACCGTAAGCTGGAATAAACTCTTTTCTTTCCTAAGTTGCTTTGCTCAGGGTATTTTATCACAGCAACCGAAAAGTAACTAAGGCATACACTGAGACTGCTACCGTTAAATGATGTCCCCATGCTTTGGGCCCTGGGATCTGTGGGTTGGATGTGGTTTAGATGCAGTCTGTGCCCCAAGGGCTTATGTGCCGGAAGCCTGATCCCAGTGCAGCAGAGTGAGGCCATGAGACTTTTCTGGAAGGTTCACTGTGGGTGCTGCCTCCTTGTGAGAGCAGCTCTTAATTAAAGGATTAAGATGAGTTGCTGCTGCACTCTGGCTGCCCATCTCGCCACATGATCTCTCGCCATCGTGATGCCATCCGCCATCATGTGATCTTAGATTTCAGCCTCCAAACTGTGGCTCAGGAGGAAAACGCGCTCACCACCACGCCTGACGACCCAATCAATCCCCAGAGTTCAATCCCCAGAGCCCACTTGGTGGGAGGAGAGACTAGGCTCCCACAAGTTGTCCTCTGACTACTACACATGCTCTCTTCTCTCACACACGTCAAACAAACAAATAAATGTAAAAATTCTGAATTGTGAGGGAAACAGTCTATTTTCTTCTTTATAAAATTACCTAGCCCTTATTTTGATATAGCAACAGCAAAGAGACAAGGGTTCACTTAGCCCTTCAAGGGAATTAACTAGTTCTAACACTTTTCTCATATTCCTAGAGTAATCCTAACACTTTGGTATCAGATTTTATACACACACAAAAATACAATAGAATTACACGAGACTCTGCTGTTGGTACCTGGCTTCCTTCATGTGCTACGGGCATAGACTTCCTCCCATCTGATGGCCACTGTCTCCCATCAGGCCCTTGCCGTGCCCTCATAAAGGAAGCATGTTAATAGCAACAACAGAATATCATGCCCGCTCTCAAGGAGCCCTTCAGTCTGCGTTTCTCTGCATACCTGCTGTGTGTCCAGCATCTTCCTAAAAGAGGAATGAGAAGGAGAGATCCGGCCATTATAAAGTCCCCAGTACCTTCCTGAGCGTCCAGCCTAGTAGTCTTTGCGGAGTCTTTCCCACTCTCTGTTTTATGATAGTTAACTGTCTTATAGTCTGTTTTTATCCTAAAGGTGGTTCTCACGAAGAAGCCCTCTGTGTCCTTCCCATCAAAAAACTGGCCCGTTTCTGCCAGCCTTCCACTCCCTTTCATCCTCCGAGTAGCACTTACCAGAATCTTACGTCTTTGTTAATACTTTCTCAATCTTCTCACCAGAATGAACTCTTGAAAGCTGGGCCTTTGGGTTCTTCATCGTCGTGTTCCCAGAGAGGAGCCGTTCAATATTGGCCAACTGCATATGAAGGGATAATTGAAAAATCCTAAATTATAGGCTGGAAAGAAAGAAGAGCATTGAGATGTCTAAGGCAAGGCTGGCTGGCACCAGCGTGGATGGTGACGAGGTCACAGTGGTTTGACAGGAAACCAGAAGCTTCCGCAAGAGTGTCCAGAGTGGACTGGAATCAAAGGCTCCTTGGCTACAAAGATCAGGGTCAGAAGTACATGGCCAAACAGAAGAATTACTGCTGAATGACAAGAGGCTAAAACGTCCTTTTAAAGGTTTATATTTATTTTTTAAACAAACAGATGAAATTATACATCCTTACAGCATACAGTATGGTGTTTTGTTATGTTTTTATTGTGAAATATATGTATATCATGAAATGATTAGATCAAGCTGGTTAACTAACACATTTTCCTGCACTACTTTGTGTGTGTGATGAGCACTTAAAGTCTGTTTTCTGAGCAGTTTTCAAGTCCCTGAGATAATACAATCACATGATGCTGTGCAGGAGAT
This sequence comes from Meriones unguiculatus, assembly GCF_030254825.1. Lineage (NCBI taxonomy): Eukaryota > Metazoa > Chordata > Mammalia > Rodentia > Muridae > Meriones > Meriones unguiculatus. The sequence goes on from NC_083356.1 coordinate 23,823,225, forward strand.
CTCCAGACTCATTCTGCTGGTCTCCCTCAGACTCTCAGCCCTGAGACCAACCTCTAGTCCACCCCCTCTGCTCCTGGAAACCAGCATTCTGCACTCTGCTACTGCTGGTCCTACTCTTTTTAGATTCTGGGTGCTGCTAGCCTCTCCATGCCTGACTTGCATTCACTCAACACAATGTCTTCCGGGTTCATCCAGGGGGTTCAAGTAGCAGGAATTCCTTTTTTTCAGATAGACATGAGCCTGTCAGTGGCCATACACACCTTGAAAATCCTAGCACTTGGGAGGCAGTGGCAGGCAGATCACTTGAGTTTGGGGCCAGCCAAGTCTACAGAGTTCCAGGACAGCAAGGGCTATGAAGAAAAACTATGTCCGGGCTTGGGGTGAGTGGAGATAGGCAGGAGACTGAGGAGGTGAATCAGTATTCTTTCTATTTTCATGTCATTTGTTTATTACCGTCTTGACACCCTTTTTTTCTCTCTCTCTTTTTTAAAATATTTATTTGTTTGCCAGGCCTGTAATTCCAGCACTCTGGGAAGCAGAGGCAGGTAGATAGCTGTGAGTTTGAGTCCAGGACAGCAAAGTCTACACAGAGAAACCCTGTCTCGACGAAAAAAAACCAAACCAAACCAACAACAAAAACCCCACAAAATCAAACCAAGAGATTTATATTTATTATGTATACAATGTTCTGACTGTATGTACACCTGCACATCAGAAGAGGGCCCAGATCCCATTATAGATGGTCATGAGCCACCATGTGGCTGCTGGGAATTGAACTCAGGACCTCTGGAAGAGCAGCCAGTGCTCTTAACCTAGAGACAGGGTTTCTCTGTGTAGCCTTGGCTGTTCTGGACTTGCTTCATAGACCAGGCTGGCCTCCAACTCGCAGAGATCCGCCTGCCTCTGCCTCCCTGAGTGCTGGGATTAAAGGCATGTGCCACCTTGCCCTGTGACTCCCCTCTCTTCAAACCTCTTTTTCCTATCTCAGGGATCCCTTTCTGGTTTCTTGACATGTACCCACAGTCAAATACACAAATTAAAACGACAAGCAAGGTCTGAATGTGAGAGAAAAAAAACAGTATCTTTCTGATAAATACTGTTAACTGTCTCAGTTACTTCACGTAATATAATATTTCCCGTTCTCACTTCTTCTGTTTTCATTTTCAAAATTTCATTTCCTGGCAGATGCACAAAATTCCATTGTGCAAATGTGCTGCATTACGTCATTCATTCATCTGCTGATGACCTCTAGGCTGGTTCCACGTCTTTGCTATTGTGAGCAGTAAATACGGATGTGCAGGTATCTCCATGGGAGGATACAGAGCCCTTTTGGAATATGCCCAGCAGCGGTATAGCTGGGCTATAGAGTAATTTTTATTTTAGCTTTCAGAGGAAACTCTAACACCTCATGTTCTTTTTCCTTCCATCAGGAGCTAGGAAACATCTTTCCTTGTTGAACTGGGCTTCTTCAAGACACTCCTGGAGCCAAATGTGGGTGCCGTGGTTTATTTGGGTGGTAGCACTGTGGGGCGGGAAGATGGAAGGAAGAGGAGGGAAGGAAAAATCACTTCCACCACGAGCGCTTTACAACACTCAGAAACTCCTCAAAATGGTCCTAACCAAGAAGGGAAAGATCTGAGGACTTCATACAGACCTCCTTCTGTGTGTCGTGCAGCCTGGCTGCCAGCATGGTTAACCCCAGCACACTTATGCAGCAGGCCCCTGCAGTCCCAGCGTTGCCAGTTTATGGCAGCGAATGACCTGTGTGGGGCCTGTAGGCCTCACCTACGGAACTGCAGGGGACCTCACAGAAGGGCTAGAGGGTGCCAGTGGCCAGAACAGCCACTGCCTCCCCTTGGACTTCCAGCTACAGATTGGGAGAAACAAGCCACGTCTTCATTTCACAGCCCAGGAGAAAAGGTGTGGACAGTGCCTGTCCCCTCAGAAGCACTAAAGGCTTTGTTGTCTTCGTTTGGGTTTTATTGCTATGAAGAGACACCATGGCCAAGGCAGCTCTTGTAAAGGAAAACATGTATTTGGGGCTGGCTTACAGTTTCAGAGATTCAGTCTATTGTCATCATGGTGGGAAGCATGGCAGAGTGCAAATAGACACGGTGCTGGAGGAGCCAAGAGTTCTTCATCTTGATTTGCAGGCAGCAGGAGACTGTGTCACACGGAGGGTAGCTTGAGTATAGGAGACCTCAAAGCTTCCACCAAGGCCACACCTACTCTAGCAAGGCCACACCCACGCCAACAAGGCCACGCCCCTAATAGTGCCACTCAGTATGGGCCAAGCATTCAAACACCTGCTGCCATTCCTATTCAAAGCATCACAGCCCCATTTCAGGATGGCAAGACCTGCCAGTGGAACAAAGGCAGAATCACAGTGTCTCCTCCCATGAGACTTGAGTGAAGAGGACAGACAGCCCATCCAGAGTGCCCAGGCAGTAAGGAGCCAGACAGCCTACCCAACAGTGCATGGATGCTACGTCTTTTGGTGCACAGAAGCTGTGATTCATCTGATTGGAGACTTTGGAAGAGGAAACTAGACAGGACCAGGGTTCAGTCCCTTCTTGACTCTTTCTTCAAATCTGCCCAACAGCTGAGAGAGAGAATTCTGGTTAACTTTTCGCCAGGCTATAAGGGACCCCCATCTTCTGTTGGGGACAGCTTGCAAGTGCCCAGCCATGCCAATATGTAGGTGGTGGGGTTGGAGGGCCTAGCTATTCTATTTGGTTACACACTCCGGTCTAACTACACAGAACTTAACTACCCTGCTTATCCATAACATATCAGATGTTCTGACTTCCTCTCTCCTCTCCTACAGCGATGTCTAAGGTAATTCCTCACGTAACGCTGAAGGTAAGTGTCTATGAAACTCCTTCAAAGCTTCAAGATCCCATGGGTGGATTTGTTTGTTTGTTGTTGTTTTTAACTTTTTATTAATTCTTTGTGACGTTCGCATCATGCACCCCAATCCTACTCACCTTCCCATCCCTTCATATCTGCCCTCCGTCCTTGCAACCTCCTCCCCCAAAAGCAAAACAAAAACAAAAATAGAACAGCAAGGAAAAACCAACCAACCAACCAAAACAGACAAACCGTCTCACCGTGGAAGCTACAGTGTGTCAGGCGTGTTACACAGTATACAGTTTTGCCCAATCAGCTTAATTTCAAATGTTCATTGCTAAGAGTCATTGGTCTGGTTCGAGGCCTCTGGCTTCTTTTACACTATCAATGCTCATGAGGAGTCCTCTCACACATCCTGTGGTTGCCTTGTGTCATGGAGATCCTTCAACTTTGGTTTTCTAGGACTGTCCCCTTCCTGCATTCCAGCAGTTCATAGATAACATAGATGTTGGGGTGGGCCAACCCAAAGCCCTGGATCTGGGCCTGGGTAGAAGCTGAGTTGGTCAGCCTGCCAGCTCTCTTGCTTTTCTCAAGTGAGGGGCAGGGTCAGCTCTCCCTCACTCATGTCCTTGGGGCTGGCTCCCCTGGGCCCTGGCCACCAGGGCCAGATCCACTGTATTGCCCAGGTAAGGAGGTTCAGGCCCCACTCTCCCCAGTGCTGTAGCCAGCAAGCTGTGTGGCCAGCTATGTGATGGCCTTGGACATCAACATGGCCCTGGGCACCAGCCCAGACTAGGGACGTCTGAATGGCCTTTGGTGGTATCATGGGCTATGGGCATCTACATAGACCCCTGCTGCTGTGGGCCACAGACACAGACGTGTCCCTCGGTGGCAACACAGGCTGCTCCCATTAGGCTGTTTCTCACTTCCCTCATGTCTCCAGTTCTGCCTCTCTTCATAGTACACAAAAGATTCAGCTTCTCTTTCTCTCCCATCTCTCCAGCACAGACTTGCTCGTGGTGATGGCTCAGCCACACAATAGTGGGGGGGGAGGGGGTCATGGGGGAGAGGCACCTCTCTGCTGTTTTCATTACAGGGTTTTATCACATCTCCAGTCTGACCTTGACATTTTGTCACTCTTGCTGCCTCAGTATCCCAAGTGCTAGGATCCGAATATCTGCAGGCACCTTCAGTTCCATAGATTTAATCGAAAAGACTCAACTTCTGGTTCCTCAGCTCGGATACTTTATACATTAGAAACAGAATAATAGTTAAATATTTTCTTGGTGAAGAATGTGAACAGTTGCAAAACAAAACAATAAAAACCAAAGTTTTGGGCTGGAAAGATGGCTCAGGGGCTAAGGACACTCTTCCAGAGGACGGTAGGATTGATTCTCAGTACCCACATCGGGGCTCACAACCATCTTGTAACTCCACTTCCAGGGGATAGGACGCCCTCTTCTGGCCTCTACTGGCACTGCACAAGTTTGGTGCATAGACATACACGCAGACAAAATGTACATACACATGAAAAATATAAGTAAATAAACGTTGAGGGCTAGAGAGCTAGCTCTCCTGTGGAGAGCACTTGCTGCTCTTCCAGAGGATGCCAGCTCAGTCTCCTTCACACACACTGGGCAGCTCATAACCACCTACAATTCCAGCTACAGGAAATCCAATGCCTAGGGCCTCTGAAAGCACCTACACACAAGTACCAACACAGACACATACACATCAATTAAAAAATAAATAACTATATTTTACAAACCAGACTTCAGCAGTTTAACCAAGTAAAATCTTATGCCTTGCTTACCCCCAGATCATCATCCAGAGCTCTCTCCATTTGATGACCAGGGCTTGGGTCCCTTCCTCTTACAACGGTCCTGTCTCAAGCCCAGGTCTCCCCAGCAACCATGGAAGGAAGAGAGACGGCAAGAGAGTTGGTAGGAGACCTTAGGAGCCATATCTCAAATGGCTTCCATCATTTTATCTGTCCTCTATCGGCCAGAGCAGAGTTGCCGCACATCCCCACCCTGACTCCAGGGGAGGCCGGTGGCCACAGGAGTCACACCCAGAGTTGTCTCTACCACAGAAACTCTAACCTAGGCTCTCCCTCTTCTTGCTATCCCAGGTGTCTTTTGCCTTTCCTACCTTCCCCCTTTCCACCACTGAAACTGCTACAGTGGGGCTGGGGAGATGGCTCAGTTGAATGCCCACTGGAAGCAAGCATAAGGACCTGAGTTTGGTAGAATGTAATGTAATCCCAAAGCTAGGATGACAGTGACAGAAAGACTCTAGTGCGCAGCTGAGGGCCAGGCAGGGTAGCTGAACCAGTGAGTTCCAGGTTCAGTAAGGAACCCGGCCTCAACCAACCAAACAGCCAGCCAGCTGGTCAGGTGGAGAGTGATTGAGGGAGACCTTGACATCAACATGCTCATGTGTACATATGTACACACAAGTGCATACAGGAACACATATGCTTGTAACGGAAGTTTTGGCTTTTTTGTATGTCATGTAAATGTGCTTTTGTTTTAATCCCAAGTGTGGGATTTTAGTTGGGCTATAGTTTGTCCACACCTGTTAGTTGTCATATTTGGGATGTGATCTTTGCCAGCTGGTAACAGCCTTCCATGTGGGGCACAGAGAGGGGCGTGGTCTAGGACTCTTGAGAGTATAAATATGAGGCTGAGAAAGAGAGTGTGTGGTGTTGGGGGTTGCGTTCGGTGGTGGTTTGTGGATTGTGGGGTGTAGCAGTGTGGAGAGACCAGAGACCAGAGACGGTGTGGCAGTTTGGAGCAGACAGACGGAGAGAAACGCTTTAGTGTGCAGCGTCGTGGAGGAGCCTGATAGCTGTGTCTGCGGTTGACCGAGATTCATGTAGAGCCCTAAAAGATCCTCATGACCCTAAATAGCCAGGAGAAGTAAAGGGGTCTGTGCTCCCTCTCCCCACTAGCCTTTTCTCTCTCCTACTTAAGGATGGGGGGGCTGACAGAAAGGAGGTAGAGGCCTAAACACCCCAAATAAAGTAGAGTTAAAAAAAATTACATTAAAGGTAGCTTTCCACTACACACATAAGCACATATATACACAAGGGCCACACATGTACACACATACACACAGGTGCTACAATGAAAATGCAAAGAGAGATATTCAGGACCTAGCTCTTGTATCTCAAAACATACTTTTGAAATGACGTTTGGAAGAAAAGTCTGTTTCAGAAAAGTTTGGTCTTTTTCATTGGCCAGCCTAGCCCTGTATGACTCTGGACATGAAGTTGGTGCTCTGGGAAAAGCAGAGGTCTGGAAGAGTCAGAATCAGCTGGACCAGTCTGGCAGCCCACTCAGAAGAGGCATTCGCTGCTGAGGATGCAGGGAAGCAGGGCTGGTGAGGATGTCAGGGCCCCCATGCCTGTATCCTCCTACATGGGGCCGCCCAGAGGGCAGAGGGAGATTCAGCACTCCAACTCCAGGTTCCGTGTGACTTCTGGGGGAGGAGGCCTGGCTTGCTCTTTAGGGTCCTGGGGGCAGCAGCTTAGCAGTTCACCTCCAGGGAGGTGTTGGCAGCAGAGGTGCCTATTTATCTTCACAGTGGGGCCTGAGTCAGCGGCTTGGAGGTCCTGGGGGCCTTTCAAGGTGCTAGAGGCTTTGGGGGAGGCCATGTTTTTTCTGTGCCCTTGACTGAGGCAACCTGCATGGATCAAGGACTGACGATCTGATAACCAGCTCAATGAAGGCTGATGGGATGGAGACTGACAGCCAGGCAGAAATCCAGAGAGGGCGTTTGAGCAGGAGCCAGCAGGGACATCAAAGATAGCAAACACCTCGCGCCTTGACTACAGAAGCCCAGGAGCTCACACCACCAAAGCAAAGCTTCATGAAGATACCTAAAATCTGTATCTGCAAATAAAACGTTAAGCCTTTTTGGTTTCTTTCTTTTCTTTTCCCTGCAAGATTTGGACCTGCTCAAAGGAAAACACATTAAAAGGTCCTTAAAGAGGGGTCTGCAGAGGACTGGCTGTCAGTTCGAGGCCAGCCTGATCTACAAAGTGAGTCCAGGACAGCCAAGGCTACACAGAGAAATGCTGTCTTGAAAAAAAACGAAACAAAACAAAACAGAAACCCTCCCCAAACAAAAAACAAACAAACCAACCAAGACAGGAAGTGGCATGTGCGCGGGTACACACTTAACCATCCCAGTACTTGAGGGTGGAGACAGGCAGATCCCTGGAGCTCTGGCACTGGCTATTTGGCAAGTCTGGGTGGGGTCTTGTGGCAAACGCTTGAGCCACAGAGGCAGGAGGAATTCTGTGAGTCTGGGGCAAGCTTTGTCCTTGTAGCAAGTTCCAGGAAGCTACATGGTAATACATAAGCACAACTCACCCACCGCCAACACACAGGGCTGCACTGGAAGGGGCAGAAATGGAGTAAAGGGATGGGAGTGTCCCTGTCATTAATTACCCCATGTGACCTTGAACAGGTCATTTCATCTCTCTGGGTCTCTGTTTTTTCATTTACAAAAGGAGACGTAATGCTGCCTACTTCACGTACCTTTTTCTGAGAGTTAAAAGTAAAAGAAAAAAAGGCAAACAAAACACAAAGCTGGTTGAGGGCTGCTCTCTGTGAGGGGCTCGGCAAATGTCTGAGCTTCCCTGCCTTTCCCTTCTGAGGTCATCGCCAGTATTGAAACCCAGTAATTCTCCTCAGGAAGGACGGGTGCATGAAGCTATGTATAGCTGTGCCTGGAAAATGGAATAAAATAAGGCTTTCCTCCATTCTCAGAGGAAGCAATAAAAACCTAGGGCCAGGCACAAATCAGACAATGAAAACATGACTTAAGAGCAGGGTAGGGGGCAGGGGCCAGGGTGAGGGCGGAGACTGCACTAAATGAAAAACAACAGCTCAATACCCTGCTATCATCCTTCATCAAACTACAGAAATAGAAACCAGACAAACACATTATGTGAAGGGCGAAAGGGTTGGCAAGGTCCTGGCCTATAGGAAAAACCCAGGTTCAATAATGCCACAAGCAGAGAGGACGTAGGGAAGTGAGGCCCGGAGTCAATAGCAGGCTTTGTGTTCGAATGGCTGCTTTTACAGTTCTAATGAGGCTTAAGCACACTCCCCCCCCCCCCCCCCGCCTTTTTTTTTTTTTTTTTTTCCCTTTTTCTTTTTTTTGCTGAACTCAGTTTCTCATTAGACTCTGTATCTGCTCCGGGCTCTGCCAGTCACTCGGCGGGAGTTGCTTCCACTGCCTCTGGCCGCTGAATTACCAAGGGTATTCTCCACCTTTCTTTTTTTTTTCTTTTTTTTGGGGGGGTGGTGGTGGTGGGGGGGTGGGAGCGGGGAGAGCTTTGGCTTAGAAAGCAGTTTCTTCTGTTTGTATGTACTTTTCTGCCCCTGGCTAGAGAGACGGTCAGTGAGTTCTTGGGACTGGGCTCTGTGAACTCTGTTGTGTGTGTGGGGGGTTGAACTGTTAGGACTGCAGAGCAGGAGCACCTGCTCCGTTGTCTGCTCTTGGGGGATCTGGCTGCAACCACTGAGTTTACCTGGCCCCCTGGGATGTTCCTTTTAATACCTCTACCATTGTTGGAAGAGCTACATTTTGGGGCAAGCTCGCGAAACCTACCTCCTGTGTCCCTGCTGGGTGCGAGGACAGCACCAGCCCTTGAATGACTTGATAACCAAGGGACTGGGGTAACTGGTCCGAACTCATCTTGCCTAAGATCTTTGCTGTCCTGGAGGCCTTGTAATAGTCTTGTGGATGGGTGCTCTGGTCCCCATTTCCAGATGGGAAGGCCACTCTGTTTATCTGAAGACTGTCGGCATTGCTCCAGAGCCAGACTGATAGGGTCTGATCCCTTCCTCCTGAGGAAAGGCAGACAGAATAATTTACTTCTTTTTTTTTTTTTTTTTTATCCAAAACCATAGCCCAGAGCTAGCAAGGTGGCTGAGTGAACTAAGGTCCTTGCCTTCTCCGCCCCCCGCCCCCCCATGCTGAAAAGAGAGAACTTGAAACCGGGCACGTTGCCCTTTGACCTCTACATGCACAAAATAAACACATGGGTGTAAGAAACAAAGCAACTCCACCCCCGCCCCAAATAAAAATAAAAAAACAACCAAAGCCTGGAAAATTGTTAATTGTTAAAGACCCAGCCTAGACGTAGTATCCTGGGCTAGCTCCTCCGGTCAGGGGGAGTAGCGCCTACCTCTGCAGCCCTCTCCGTCTGGGCACCTGCGATGATCATGCTGATAAGGAAGCGAGATATAGTAATAGTAGTACAAAGGTCTTCAGTACTGCTCACCAAGTACCTGTGAAGCAGGTGTCATGCCCACTGCCTTTCATGCATTATTTAATTCTCAAAAGAACCCGGGAGAGACATCACCTTTATCCTTTATAGATTGTATCAGTTGGGACCTGAGCTGGGCTGGCTGCATGTTGAAACCTATCCTCAGTGGCTTAGCCAAATGGGAGCTTCCTCTTCTCAAATAACAATGAATTACAGGCAGCCGGACTTGTGTGGGTCTGGTGGTTCTCCAGTACCACTCTTGGAATGTATAGCCTTGCTGCGGGGACAAGCTGTCTGCTGTTTCCCCTGTTTGTGTTCTCAGCAGGCAGAAGGGTAAAGGGCGTGGATCCTTTCCTTTCTTTTTCTTTTCTTTTTTTTCTGAAACAGGGTTTCCCTATATAGCCTTGGCTGTCCTGGACTCGCTTTGTAGACCAGACTGGCCTCGAAATCACAGAAATCTGACTGCCTCTGCCTCCCAGGAGCTGGGATTACAGGCATGCACCTCTGTGCTTTCAAGGATCCTTTTCTTCTTGAGGTTTTGTCTTATTATTTGAGAAAAAAATGCTATCTCCTGCCTACATCTTGAGGCTCTCAACTGTGTTACTTGGCTATCCTTGGCTGCCAGCAAACCTGGAGAAATTCTTCCTTCTTTTTCTTCCTCCCTCCCTCCCTCCCTCCCTCCCTCCCTCCCTCCCTCCCTTCCTTCCTTCCTTCCTTCCTCCCTCTTCCTCTCTTCCTGCCCCTTCCCCCAAAGGCTGGGATGATAGAACAAAGTTGTGATTTTGCAAGTAACAGCTAAGAAATTAGATGCTGGGCAGTGCATGTGATATAAAATGCAGAATGGCCACCGTTCTTGCACAAGCTGAGCTGTAAGGAGAAGCCAGACCTAAAGCCATGTCTAGCTGATGCCAGAGTCCGTGTTCTTGCCCACTGTGAGAGATGAGCTCCAATCATGATGCAATTAGCTCTTTGTTTGTTTAGTCTTTTTTTTTTTTTTTTCCAGCATGATGGACCGTTTGGTCCTAAGAACAATTTTGTCACCTTGTTATTCAAGAAGCCCGTCCATAATCTGTTAAACAGATAGATGAAAGGAGGTCAGGAGAACGATCATTTCTTCAGATATTTTTCTTCTCCAGGAAATTCTTTTTCCCTTTCTTTCAAGCAACTTTGTATCTATTTCTATACTCCAGAAATCCATTTAATGCCCTCAAGGGTACAGTGGATATTAAAATAAGAACAGGGTCTGAACTTGATATTAGTTGAATGGCCAAAGAATGATAAAAATATTCTCCTCCCCCCAAGCATACACATGTGTGTTTGGTATGTGAGCATTTGTGTGTGTGAATGTGCATGTGTGTGTGAGGAGACCTGAGAGTCTTGCTCAGTCATTCCCCCTCATTCACTGTGACAAGCTCTCTCAATAGAATTCAGAGTTCATTGATGAGTCTAGTCTGGCTCAGATATCTCTTGTCTCTGCCTCTGGAATGCTGGAATTACTGAAGGGCTCTCATGCTCAGCTCTGAAATCATGTTCTCAAGCTAATGCAGCAGGTACTTTAAGCATGGAGCCATTCCTCATGAAAATATTCTTCAGCTGGTCATGGTGACACATACCTCTAATCTTAGCAGTGGATCTCTGTGACTTTGAGGCCAGCCTGGTCTACAAAATGAGCCCAGGCGCAGCCAAGGTTACACAGAGAAACCCTCTCTCAACCCCCTTCCACCAATATATATGTATGTATGTATAAATGTATATCTATATGCATATATGTATGTATATGTTTTCTCAGTGTTATTTTCTTCTGTACTATTTCATGCTTTGTTGTGTGACTTTTCCTGGAGCGATGTAAATAAACATGCATTCACCCCAGATAGGGCATCAATGATAGACCAAGGAAACAATTCCCCTCAGGTCTAGCTTGAGAGCCAGTAAATTTACAAGGGCTAGTAACAGCAGTGTGGATGAGGAGTTGACCATCAGCAACACGGACAGCTCAAAGGCAGGTGCACCAAAGAAAAACTCATTCTAACATGGATGATGACTCACAAAACTGCATCCCTGGAGCTCGCTGCAGGATATAGAAGGCAGTTCCACAGGTCAGATAATCTCTGGGGATCCTACTGTTTAGACAGCCTTGGGGGAGGGGACATTGTGAATCCTTTAAGTTTCAGGGCCTTCCTGAGACGTGGGAGTTGTTTACCTTCTTGACTTTGGTTCTCTAGGAAAGAACGTTTGAATTCAGAGGAGACCGATATACAATGTATCTATTTCCAAACAAGTAGCTCGAGAATATAAGAAACAGAATGAGTTGTCTTTTTGCAGTTACAGGTGTATTTGACATGTTCACTGGCCGACTTCTAGTCTCTTCTACTTTTTTTAAGCTCTATTTTCATTTTATACATACAGGTATATGTGTATATGTTTTTGCCTGCGTATGTCTCTGTGGGTATTGTCCTCAGAGGCCAGAAGAGGGTGTTGTATCCCCTGCAATTAGTTACAGACTGGGAGCTGTGTTGTGCGCTACCACCTGAGTGGTGGAAATAAAACCTAGGTCCTCTGCAAGAGCAGCCAAGTGCTGTCAACTGCCGGGCCATCTCTCCGGTCCCTTCTAGTCCCTCTTTATTCTCTGAATGCCTTATGTGTGTTTACAGAGCATGGTCCTATTTCTCTTTGTTCTAAATCATCTCAACATTTCTGCACTTCACTGCTCTACTTCTTCCTTTTTTTTTTTTTAAGATTTATTTATACAACATTCTGCCTGTATACAAGATCTTACTATAGATGGTTGTGAGCCACCATGTGGTTGCCGGGAATTGAACTCAGGCCCTTTGAAAGAACAGCGACTGTTCTTAACCTCTGAGTCATCTCTACAGCACTGCTCTACTTCTTAAGGACTTGGGTGGTAGCTGAGTAGCTATAATTTGAGTGAAAAGCAGCTCTGTTCCCAAAATCTTATTTCTCAAGGATCTGACACCATTTAGATGACAGAATTTTGGCAAAGCAGGTAGGGAGGGGAGAATTGTTCTCAAGATACCAGCTTAGCAGGTTAAAAAAATTAATAAACCAAATACTTATGTGCTTAGGTTTGAAAAGAAAAGTTACTGTTGCTCCATAGGTTAGCCCAAAGACACTGGGTTTTCCTTCAAGCTGTCATGGTCAGGTGGACAGGATCAGGCTTGATCTGTTTGTTACTGCCAGTAGGAGATCCCTGACTTAAGTGGGACTCTACTTCTACACATTGAGCTGGTAGGCAGGCGGGCTCCCACTTTGGTGGTGTAAACAGTAATATAAAGAGATGTCTGGGTTTCCATCCCCAGCCCCATGAGTTCCTGGCCAGTAGCTTATTGGCACTGTATGAATTAGTTGAGAAATAATTACTACCTATTAAGCAGTTACTATGCTAGGCATTCTGTCAAGTGCTTCCATTTAATGCTCAGAAAGACATCGTGACTGTTAGTATTGTCATCTTACAAAGGAGAGATGCAAGGCTTAGTAGAAATGAGTAATTGGCTTAACATTAGTGGTTGCATCCATGACTTGTAGAGCTTTGTCCTATCCGAGTCTTACATAGTCTCATCCAAGCCACCTCACATGGCAATCTCAATACTAATAATTAACCCTTTCTTTTTTTTTTTGCTGGACATCTGAAGGTCGGATGGGTTACTGCAGCTCTTCTGGAGTCACCCTTGAAATTCCAGCTAAGGTTCTCATTCTTGCTGTGTCTGCTCAAACCGCCACAGTCGGGTCCGGAAATACTGGCTAAGGGTGAGCCAGCGGTCACCCTTTGTGTCGGCATGGGAAGGACAACAGTCTCATTAAGTTGGAATATATGCCCTTCCTTGAATGGATTATTCAAGACTAGCTACCCTATAAGAGAGATCACGGGAGCTTGTTGTATACAACACTCAGAAACCTTAAAAAGAAAATAGCGATGATGAGGTTTTGATTTTGATAAGGAACATATATTTGGTTACTCTGACTTACAATGTGAATAAAGTCATAATGATGGCTCATTGGGTGAAGGTGCCTGCTGTGAAATCCTGATGACCTGAATTTGATCCCAGGGACCTACGGTGGAAGGAGAGAACCAACTCTGAAGGTTGTCTTCCCTCCACGTGTGTGCTGTGGCGTGTAGCTGCCTATACCCACATGCCTACCTACACACACACAGCAGTGTTGGTAAGTAACACACACTTAGACAGGCTATAGCAGTCCTGTTGGTCAGTTCTTCGTCTCCATGACGAAGCACCCGAGAAAGCAATGTAAGGGTGGCTTTAATTTCTCCTCATGCTTTCAGGTCAGGGTCACTTGGTGGCTCCTGTTGTGAGTGAGGAAGGTGAGGCATAACTAATACCACAGCAGGGATTATGCGGTGGAACAAAGAAACTCACCTCCAGGTAGACTGGTGGTGATGGAGACAGACAGAGGAAGAGGCTGGGGCCTACAGGGACACACTTTGAGACCCTGCCCCTAGGAGCCCACTTCCTCCAATCTGTCTTCACCTTCCAGTTTTTACCATCCCCCAGTCACAAGTCAGTCAATGCATTAATTGACTGCTTAGGTCATTGGGCCTAGTGATTAGCTCCTTTTGATCCAAACATTTGCCACAAGTCTATCAGAGGTCACGGAATGAGCTTTGGTTCATGATCAAAGCGTTTTTCTTTTCTTTTTCTTTCTTTTTTTTCTTTTCTTTTCTTTTTTTTTTTTTTTTTTTTTTTTTTTTTTTGAGGCAGGGTTTCTCTGTGTAGCCTTAGCTGTCCTGGACTTTCTTTGTGGAGCAGGTTGGCTTCATATTCACCACAATCCACCTGCCTCTGCCTCCCTGAGTGCTGGGTTTAAATGCCAGCTTTTCCGAAGGAACTTTTAACCACCATTACATGGGCAGTAGTTGGTAAAGCATTGGGCCTCTTTAGGTTGCTCTGACTCTGAAGCAGCCATCTTCATCATTCCATCCGTTTTTAGGTGCTTAATTTAAAGTTCAAAGGCCAAGTCATAGACTGGTTGCAATTGACTTTAGAAATCATCTGCCCTGGGGTTTCTCCATCTCTGAACTATTGACATTCTGGTTTGGACAACTCTCTCTTGCAGGGACTGTTCTATGCATGGTAGAGTTTTGAACAACATTCCCAGCCTCTATTCACTGGATGCCAACAGCAGCTTTCATTTGTGAAAAATAAAATTTATCAAGTGATGTTGGAAGGTTTTCTTACCTTCCCTAGTTGGGAACAACTGACCCAAACGATTATTTTACTGCAGCTGGGATCCAAACAGAAAAATTAAGTTGTTTAAAGCAGCAAGCAAGCAGGACCAAGACAGGAGTAGAGGCTTTCTCTAACTCTGTTGCCTGCCTCTGGATCCCTTTTCAAGCTGGGCTTCCTTGTTGGGTCTCAGTGGGAGAATGTGCTACGCTTATTCTTGCTGTGACCTGAGGTGCCAGGGTGGGCTGATATCTCTTAGGGGCCTCCCCTTCTCTCAGGAGGAGAGGATAGAATGGGGGGCTGTGTGAGGGCAGGGCTGGGAGGAGGGAGGGGCCTTCGATCAGGCTGCAAACTGGTTAAGTAAAATAAAATAAATTGAAAAAATAAAGGACTAATAAAATCTCAATAACAACAACAAAAATGAAGTAGCACGCAAGGAAAAGGCTAAAAGTTAGGCAGGCTATTGTGAATCATCCCCTTACAATGTACCTGTCACAGCATACGACCCTGAGAGGAAGAACAAGTTTCCATTTACAATCAGGCAGAGAAAACCTCCTGGACAGACCCAACTGCACGAAGCTGATAAGCAATGAAGGGCTACTCAAGCAGCAAGGAGTTAAAACAAGGGAATGGGATCTGACTGGCCACATTTTCTGCTTCAGAACTTGAGCAAATTTAGGTTCATTCATTGGATTGAAAGCAAGTTTTCAACTGTCAGCCTCAAAAAGGTTTTCCGTGAATGCATAAAGCAAAAGCATCAGGCATTATCATCATTATTAATTATTGTTACTTTTTTTTTTTTCGAGACAGGGTTTGTCTGTGTAGCCCT
The DNA here is from genome assembly GCF_030254825.1 of Meriones unguiculatus. Lineage (NCBI taxonomy): Eukaryota > Metazoa > Chordata > Mammalia > Rodentia > Muridae > Meriones > Meriones unguiculatus. The sequence continues at coordinate 23,838,388 of NC_083356.1, forward strand.
GGCTGTTCTGGAACTATGTAGACCAGGCTGGCTTCAAACTCCTGCTTTCGGAGTGCTGGAATTAAAGGTGTGTGCCATTACTCCCAGTAACATCAGGAGTTATTAACAGGGATGCGATTGTTCTATTCATAGCAGAATTTCTCAGAAAAGTATGTATGGGAGCCTTCATTCCTGACTTTCCAGTTCTTCTTGGGCGGGAGAGAAAGCTGGCAAAGAGACCCTCCTCTCGCAGAGTGCCCCTCTACTCCTCTTCCTCCCCGCCCCCCAAATCCCAGGCAGCCAGAAGAGAGGGATCAGGTCACCACGTCGCAGTAGCGCTACTAGCCGGAGCTGCAACCCGGTACTCCGACCCTCCAAGCTCCGCCCACCGGCCACCGCCCTAAAAAGGCGTATCCTTTCCTCTCTGAGAGTCCCCGAGCATCCCGGAGATTCCCGAGCTTTTCCGATCCCTTCCCGGCCTCCCGCGGGCGGCCCGCGCGGAGGCGGCGAAGATTGCCGAGGGGCGTAGCCACGCCCCCTAGGCACAGCCTCCTCTCGCGCGGGCGGCCCGAGTCCCACACCTCCAGGTCCTTCCTTCCCTCCCTCCTTTCTCTCTCTCTCCCCGCCTTCCCGGCGCTGCCACAGTGGCGGGACAGAGAATCCTGACCAGTCAGCTCGCTGCGGCCTCGCGCTCCTCCTCCTCCTAAATAAACAGCCCTCCCCACGCTGGGAGCCCGGGCCGCCCCCTTCCTCGCGCAGCCGGCGAGTGGCGAGGGAGCGCGGGACCGAAGGACCAAGGGACGGAGGGAGCGGCGCACGCGCGTGCGTGCGTGCGGGCGAGCGAGCGGCCGGCGCGAAGCCGGAGCAGGAGCCGGAGCCGGAGCCATAACCCGGGCCGGAGCGGTCGTGAAGCCGGAGTCGAAGTCAAAACCGGGCTCCGGGCCGGCGCGCACGCACTCACGCACGCGGGGGGCGGGGCCGGCGCGCGCCCGCTTGTCGCGACAGTCGGGGCCGAGGCCCAGGGGGAGGTGGCCTGTCGCGGGTCGCCCGGCTCCCGGAGGCGAAGGGGGCGCGGGCGGATGGCGGAAGGTGGCCAGCCGCAGCAGCAGCCGCCACAGCTCGGGCCCGGCGCCGCCGCCCGGGGCATGAAGCGGGAGTCGGAGCTGGAGCTGCCGGTGCCCGGAGCGGGGGCAGACGGACCCGAGCCCGGCCTGAGCAAGCGGCCGCGCACCGAGGAGGCGGCCGACGGCGGGATGCAGGTGACCGCGCGGGACGGGCGCCCGGTTACGGCGGGCCGCAGCGCGCTCGGGCCTCGGGGCGCCGGGTGGGCCTGGCTGGAGAGTGGGCTTGGGGCCCGGTGCAGGGGCTGGGCTCCTAAGGGGCCCCGGAGGCAGCGCGAGGGGATGGGATTTTCTTTTTGGAGTTGGGGAAATTGAACAGGGATGGGATGCAGTCCATTTCTTAAAGCCCGTCCTTAGTTCCTTGAGAAGTTGGGGGTCTCTTGGGTCTGTTTGTCCGGAGGAGAGCTGTTGGGCCGAGCCGAGAGCGAGGGAATCTGGTGGGAAGCTCCCGAGGAGAAGGGGGCGCCTTGTGGTTTACCCTGGGCGCACACTGGGATGGGGAAAGGGGAGCGGCATGTGGAGGACAGATTGAAAAGCTAGCCAACTCCTGGAGAGAGCCCGAAAGGGGATGTGGCTTAGCTTGTGGGTTCAGTCAATTACACGAGGAGTGTTGAGAAGTCCGCGGAGTTTGGTAGTGTGATGCTCAGTCTCAGTTTTGTGCGGCGTGTCATTAAGTCTGGAGAGAGACATGTCTCTTCTGTGCTTTACCCATTGCGGAGTTGCTCCTTAGTGTCCTGGGGTGGAAAAGAAAAAAAAATTATAGGGCTGTTAGAAGACCGGTTTCTGAGTTGTGGCCTCGAGGGTAAGCTCGACCGATGAGGGTAAGGAATGGCAAAGATATTGATACTTAATTTGAAAGGCATGAATCCTTTATAGGCTTTAGGATTTGGTCTCTGCTTAGAAACTATTGGCCATGAAATGGAGAGGCTCACAGCAGCAACGGGATGCTTTCTAATTCTTTTAGAACCATAGAATGTTAGAGATGGAAGGGACCAGAGACGCCATCATCTTTTTTTTTACCAGGGGTTCTCAGTCTATTGCTCTTGGAAGAGTTAAGCAGAATGGCTTATGTGCACTTTTGGTGGAGAGTCAATACTTTGTATCTTTTTTTTTTTTTTTAAACTTGTAGTAGGGAAGGATGTCTTCAAGTTCCATCAGCAGGTTTTAACATTCTCATTTTTTACAGATAGGGAATTAGAAGTCCAGAGAAGACTAGTGACCTGCCCAAAGCCACCCAGTTAGCTGGTTCTAATTCCTATTCCTGTGCTCTCTCCATTACACCACTCTTGGAAATCTCTGCAGTGCTGAAAGGCTTCCTGTGCTCTGCCTTACTTCCTGTGGCAGGGAAGGAGCTGTACTTAAAAGCCTGGCATGTTTGCTGTATGCCTCTTGTCTCCTTTGCAGAATCCACCCTGTTATGTTACCTCTGTTGATTTGGGTAAAAGGAACTCCCTGGGTGTTTATTTTTGAATTCTTTTCCTTGCTGGCTTCTGTTTCCCTTAGAAGAAGTCTGTTAGGCAGAGGGATTGTGAGGTCAGTCTCAGAGCCAGAGAAGAATGGGGAGACTTAAAGTGAGCTGGGTTAGCACTGGATGGTAAAGGACCACCCACTGGAGATGCTGATGGGCGTGTTCACTTGGAGTGAGCACATATCTGAGTACATGTGTGATTTTTTTTTTTAAACCTGTGTCAGTCTTAGTTAATAGTGAGTTCTCTTTTCTTTCCCTTCTGCCAGGGCCTGTTATTTGCTGACTGCCTTCACATTGGCTAAGGATAGTGATACTTGGAAATGGAGTAGTGCATGGGGACTTTGGGATGTGCAGAGGAAGGAGTGAATTAGGTCCTTGGGGTGCAATTGGATAACTTAGACCTATCCCACAGAGAATTATTTTACTCTGTATTTATGGGTAGTCTTTACTTTTCCTTTTTTACAGTCGTAGGATTGTAGGTTTTATTTATTTATTTATGTTTTTGAGACAGGTTCTTACTTGTTGCCCAGATTGGTCTTGAACTCATTGTGGTAGTTGAGGATGACCTTGAACTCCTGGACTCCTGATTTTCCTGCTTGTACCTACCTTCCCAGTAGATTGCTGAGATTATGGGCATGCACCACCATGCCCAACTCATTATAGTAGTTCTCCTATGCCATGTCACACAGGTAACATCATAATTGATTTAGTCCTCTGTTTTCAGCTAGCTGTATTATCCTGGGGAAAACCCATGTTTGGGACTTCTGTTTTCTTATTTAGAAAAGTGTTTGTATAAAACAATTTCTAGGTTGCCTTCTTAAACCTTAAGCTAAGTTCCCTTTCCTAACTGTGTGTCTGACCTGGGTAAAGAGACAAATGAATGACAGTTTAAACAAACAAAAAAACCTGTGGATGTTGATACTTCTTTAACTAATGTTTTTCAAGCAGCTGTGAATCTCTTAGGCACCTTTTTTTTTAGACAGAATCTCTATTTAGTCCTGTCTTGGAACTTGCTATGTAGACCAGGCTAACTTTGAATTTACAGAGCTCTGTCTCTGGTGGTGTTTAGGCACTGTCTTAACCCTAGGGTATATATATAAAGAAACCCTACTTTTTTGATTATTTTATGGAAAGAGACAAATCAGCAGTTTTTGTTAGCATGTGAGAAAATTAAGCAGGGAAAGGGATAGAGAACCTTAGAGGTGGCTCAGGAAGGTCTCTCTGTAGGTGACCTTTGAAGTGAAGATGTGGGTCATTCAGAGCTTTTAGGGAAGAGGATTCAGGCTATTCAGTGGTTTAGGAAAGAGGAACCCAGAGAGCTGAAGCGTTGGGAGAGAAGCCGCTTGGTGTGCTGACCGGGAGGCCAGGGTAGCTGGGGCAGAATGTGCATGGGTCTTCCCAGGAGATAACATCAGCACTTTAGAAGAGCCTGGAGGCTCTAAGAAGCTAGCTTATCTTCATATAGCATTTTACGGATTTGAAGGCAGCTGGGGTTTTTCTGAAGTCAGAGCTGGGCCCTTGAAGACTTCTGACAGCATAATTGGCACTAGTTAGACTCTGCCTTTGCCTCCTGGTGTATTTATCTGTACTTATGCTTCATCTTTTATTGTTATTAGAGGCTTTATTGTGCCTACTTCCTTAGACTGTAAGCTTCTACAAGGAAGAAACTGTATTTCCTTTGTTTATTCTTAATAATACCTGGGTTTATAATAAATGTTCAATGTCTATTAAATTGAAGCTTAAATTTACCACTTACAAATAACCCAGGGATTAAAATAATCATGAGATTCCTGAGTGAAGGAAGTATAACAGAATTACTCAGTACCTTAGAGTGCAAAGAATTAATTTTTTTTTTAACAGAATGCTGTGTTTAATGCCCATAGACTACTTACTAAATGGAACTTGTACAATCCTAAACTTAAGTTCCAAGGCTGAGTCTTCGTTGGGTCACTAAACTTTTTTACTTCATCCTTTATCATCCTTCTAAAGTAGAGTCCTGGGGCTCCAGAGAGTTTGGGCTCAGAAGGAACCTGGGGGAGAGAGGAAGGCTTTAGTGCTCTTTAGAACAGTACACAGAAGCCTCCTGAGGGGAGAAGAAGCCTGAGGGAGAGTAGAGAAGCAGAGAAATCTGGACTGTAGAGTTGGAGGGAAAAGATGGAGTCAGTGTCAAAACTGAAGCATGGGTTGAGAAGTGTAACTGCTAAAAATGGAGCTTGGAAACAGTTACTGTAAGTGCCACATGTGTAGACGTTAGCACATCACCTCACTTTCAGCACGGCTGATGTGCGTCACATGGAGGTTCAACCACACACACCAAGGGATGCTTTCAGTCAGCCTTTTAGGGATCGCAAACAATTTAATTATCAAAACCTGTGTTTTTAGGTAGCTTTCTAGGAATTGGGCTGCTGTGTAAGGTGAGCCTTTAATTATTACTTAGAACCTTCAGCAAAAGTCTTTTTGGCAGTGAAAGGTTGATATGTGATGATTTTGTGGCCTGGTAACTGTTTCTGACCAGTCATCAATCCACAGCAGCCAAGTGAGTTCAGCACTCTGAACAAGTGTGTACATGTACTTGTGTCTTAGTGTGTAAACCCATACATGGCTGGGGAGTGAACATAGGGTCTCATGCTTGCTTGGTGATTACCGTACCACTGAGCTCCACCTGTAGTCTGTGAGAGTGTTGTTTTTTTCAGTACTGGAGATTCAAACCCTTGAGCATGCTAGGCAAGTATTTTACCACTGAGCTCTATTCCCAGCCCTGTTTTCACTCTACATTTTGATATAGTATTTTACTACTTTGCCTGGGCTGGCCTTGAACTTTCCCTGTGGCGTAGGCAGGCCTGCTGTCCCAGTCAGCCTCCTGAGTAGCTAGGATTATAGAGTTTGGCTGTCAGGTGTAGCTCATTTTCAGTGACCAGTAGGGGGGCTCTTCCTGGTCTCAGGGAACGGCTTCTGTGTGTGAATGCGGTATCTGTTTATCTTCCTATTTGCGCATTTCTGGGTTGATCTCCTTCTTGGTAGTTATCTCTTTGGACCCTCATTTGGGTTTTTGGCTCTGAAGCTGGGTGTTGTGCTACTCTCAGTAAAGTTACTCAACAATGTGCTTTCCCTACAAGTAATTTCAAGGACAGTATCTCACTTAAATGACAAACTTGATTTCTCTCTGACTCATTTCTCTCAGGCTGCTAAATAACAGATATATCTCATAGCTTTGAAAGGTCATGATGGTGCCAGGATGTCTGGGACCTGGTGAGGGTCTGCTTCTTGGCTTGCAAATATTACCCTCCGGCTATGTGCTGAAGTGGCCTTTGCTCAGTGCATCAGTGGTACAGAGAGTGAGAGCTATGTAATCCTGTTTATCTCAGTGGCCCCACCCTCACGACTTCATCGAATCCTCATATCTTCCAAAGACTATCTCCAAATATTGTCTCACTGGGAGCTAGGGCGTCCACTGAAAGAAATTTTCACCCCTGAGACAGAGTTTCTCTGTGTAGTCCTGGCTGTCCTGGACTCACTCTGTAGACCAGGCTGACCTCAGACTCTTAAGAGATCTACCTGCCTCTTCCTTTTGAGTTTGAGTTCTGGGATTAAAAGACGTGTACCACCATGGTTCTGCCATGTCCACTGAATTTTGGGAGAACATTTTTGAGATCGAGAAAACTGAGGCATAATCACAGAATTCATTATTTTTTTTAATGTTCTTTTAATGTATTACATGGAAGCCCAGAAATGTAAACCTGGGGATGTATTTGATTTACAAGAAGAATTATTCTTCTGGGTAGCTCGGGCTAAGGGGACGTCTTAGCTCCTTCCCCTCTTGGAACCATCTAGTTATTGTTTTCTCTTTGGCACTGACGTGTGAATGTAACCTAAGCTGACTAGAGATTGAACTTTCATTTTGTTATAAAGCAGACTAGTGCAGACAGGCCCCAAGATTACAGGATGAGGGAAAAGAAAAGCAGAGTCCTTCTTCGTGTAAACATGCTTCATGTAACGGCGCTAGTGACGGGCTGCTCTGATATCTCTCAGGCCTTTAGTGGCTGTTGGGCTTTAATTTCAGAATAAATTTTGTTTAGTGAGTGATTTGTTTGAATTTCTGTTATATGTTTGACATGACATCATTAACACCTTACTCTGGGACACACTAAACTTCCTGTAGAGACAGGAGGGAAAGAGCCATAGAGACGGTGGGAAGGAAATGGCAGCCTCTGGAGCACGAGCAGACAGACGGAGAGAGGCATGGCGAGTGCATGTGGTGTTTAGGTGGCCTCTCGGAGTATTGAGTTTCCCATTCTCTTCCCTGCCGCCCCAGTAGGAGCGGGCAGCTTACACGGCTAAGGTTTCATTATCTAATCCATCACAGATCAGCTTGAGTAAGCCCATTGGCCAATGCTGATCTAGTTAGGGGGTAGTGCAAAGCTGCTTGAGCCAGGATTGGGACAAATCGGATCAGAACTGCCACGTGAATCCTGGACATATTTCTGTAATTTGGGTTGGCAAATGGTTTGGGAACTCAGCCGAGAGTGTGAGGGAGCAGCAGGGCATTTCCCACCCAAACAGTATCTTAGGGACCCCAAGGGGAGTGTGTATGGAGGGGGTATTTCTATGGATTGTGGCCGGTTGCTTTAATTATGTGAGCCTTAACTTTCTTTTTCTTTTTTTTTTTTTTTAGTTTTATTTATTTTACTTTGTGTGTATGAATGCTTGTTATGCATGTATGTGTACCAAATGTGTGTCTGTTGGGTCTCTTGGAACTGGGGTTAAGTATGGCTTGTGAGGTACTGGGAATGCAACTCCAGACCTCTATAAGCACAGCCGGTGCTCTTAACCTCTGAGCCATCTCTTCAGTTGCTGATCCTGAATGTTTTTGCCTTTTTTTTTTTTTTTTTTTTTGCATTTGGAAGTTCCATTTGTTATCATCTAGTTGTGTCCAGCCTTTCTGAGTGATTGACCCCTGATCTTCCTTTAAAGGGGGAGAGCCTGTTATTACCAAGCTTGTTATAGAAACATTTGTTATCTGTGTGTTTTACAGGTGGTGTAGTAAATGCCACTCAGTTTTCCCTGTTTGCATTTGAGTCCTGGCTTCTCCATTTACCAACTCTTGGCAAGGTCCTGAGTTCTTGCACACACATCTGTGACCTGGAGAACTAATGCTTATGAGCTAGGACAATGAGTAATTGAGATTATTTAAAGTGCCCATCAGTGCTAGCTATTGCTTCCCAGCCCTCCTTCTCTTCTGCTGTGCAGCACTCAGTAAGTTCCTGCTTACTGCTTGATGAGCATGGAGTGCTTAATGTGCTTCCGATTAAGTACCAGAGTTGGGCACCGTGAGAGGTGAGAGGTGAGAGGCGTGTTGAACTGTATCCAGGGAGAAGAAGAGAGTGAACCTGGCATGGAAGTCTCCTGTCTAAGAAGCAAAGGCTACTGAAATATCTTGGTTCTTGCTGGGGCTGAGGGCAGTGTAGCTAGTCTGTAGAGCTCAGGGGAGCCTTCCTGTGGGTGACAGATTGGCTGCTGTTCTTCCAGAGAGCCTGGGACACAGGATCAGCACATATGTATTTGTTGGATAACTATGTTGCACTAAGTAGATTGTTTGCTGTCTTGTTTGTTCCATTATTTCATTATTGCTCGGGTTTGTGAATTGAACAGGGATACCTCTGTTTTCTCAATGTCTTCAAACCAGTTTCAGACTGTTGATAGGCGATATTCCCCCAAAGCGAATCTGCTGTTAAGTCAGCTTAAAATATTGTTGGAGCCTTTCCTTGCCCCAGGATCAAGTCCATTCTCCTGTTGTGTCTACTGAGTTCTTCTGGTCTGGTCTGCCCAGTGTTCCAGACCTTTCTTCCCCCTTCACTCTGTCTCCATGTCCATGTTTAGACACTTGCAGTTTCTGAGGAAAGTGTTCCTCCACTTTGTTTCTGTTCTTTTTCTGGAAACTCGTGCCTCTTCTCTGTGCCTTTGCCCCTGCCTCCTTCCCCCTTATTTGTGAAGCCCAGTCTTTAAGACTTGCTTAATTGTTGACTGTCCCTCCTGACTACTCCCATCTACCCAGTGGTAAGCTTTTGTTGTTGTTGCTTTCTGTTTTCTCTTGCTATGCGTATGTGTGTACTTTGTGTACACACGTGTATATATGTACCAGCATGTTCACTGGTGCACATGCTAGTTGGAAGCCTGAAATTAATGTCTGTGGTCGCCCATGATCACAGTCCCTCTTATACACCCAGATAGGTCTTTTGCTGAACTGAGAGCCCCTGCTGCTAGTCTAGTTAGTGAGCTTGCTGGGTGCAGCTCCCCACCTCTGCCTCCCTAACGTTCAGATTACAGGCTGGCTACCACACTCACTGACATTTATGTGGGATCTAGAGATCTGAACTCTGGTCCTCACACCCTGTTTCCTTTAGAGGATTTTGTAGATTAGCATTTGATCAGATGTCTGCTCCTCCCCTTTTGCCTAGACTGTGACGTCCTTGGGGGCCCATAGGCTTCAATACTGTGCCTGCCCCAAGTGGCCAAGGAACCTTGTTCTTGTAGGAGTTAAGATTTGTCTTCTGTTTCTCAGTTGCAGCTCACAGATGGCTTTAATTGTTTCCCCAGATTTTCCCTGAGGGTCTGGCCCTTAGTGTGCCTTGAAGCTCCTGTGAAGGTTGGGTGTTGCGTGCTCCTGTGTGAGTTATTGGTTCTCTATGTTGGTGTCAGGGTTAGAGGTGAGAAGAGGCTTTCTGAAAACAGAAGCTGGGGTGGAATTGAATTGCCAAATGCGTTGGGTGGGCATGGCAACCTGATATTTGGTTTCCTGTGCTCAGATGTTAATTGACTGCATGTGTGTGTGTGTGTGTGTGTGTGTGTGTGTGTGTGTGAAAGTGCCTTTGTGATAGTATATTAAGGAAAACAGGAGCCACGGCAGTGAGAAAGGCATTTGGAACTAAGATGTCAGGTTCATTGAAGCAGCTTCTTGGCCTGCCTTTTTATCATACTGCCCAGAGAGTCTGTATGTTTGTGGCTGAGTGATATCCCCACCTTTGCCACTAGAATTACCTGATCAGTTGTGGACCTGTCCTTCTCAACCAAGGAGTTTCAACAGATACTGTGAGGGGCCCAGAAAGATTAGTATCTATTTGTTTTTCAGATCACTCATATTGGGTGTGTTTGAAAATGAGGACGTGTGACATACTTCTTTGAAATATCAGCTTTGGAGATAGATTCATAGAAGAGTTTTACAAACATTTTTCTCTCTGGCCCTTGTTTTCCTCTCTGCTTTCACTTGGAGGTCCTTGTACTAGTACTAACCCTGGCCTGCTTTCCATCTTCCAGCCTTCTTCAGTTAGTGTAGGTAGGGGCTTCCTTAGGGCTAGTGGTCATGCTTGGTACCTCACATTTTGGATTCTGAGTGAAGGCAGCAAGTTCTAAGTGGAGGAGAGAGAGTAGCCACAGAACTCCCCTTGACTTGTCTTGCACTGTGTGGAATCTAGAAATTTTAGTTGAGTATTCATGACAAATACCATCACAAAGTGGCTAATTTTCTTGAATTATCAAAGATAGTGGTTGACTAACTGTTTTAACATTTGTTTTTCCGGGGCCTGGAGAGATGGCTCAGAGGTTAAGAGCATTGACTATACTTCCAAAGATCCCGAGTTCAATTCCCAGTAACCGCATTGTGGCTTACAACCATCTATAATGAGATCTGCTGTCCTCTTCTGGCATACAGGCACAATGCAGGCAGAATACTGTATAAATAAAATATTTTTTTTTAAAAAAACTTGTTTTTCCAAGGGAGGAAGCTGAGTTTTTGAGATGGGTATGTTAAACTCTTTTTCTTTTTTTTAAAGGCTTCCAGTCCCCACTAGCATCCTTGTATGTAGGATCTTTCCCACATAGGGGCTGATTCCTTTGTTGAGGAAAGCATCTTTGCTTTGGATATTAGGTGTATCCAGGCATATGACCTTTGTTTGTTTGTTTGTTTGTTTGTTTTGAGACACTCTGGCTGTCCTGGAATTCACTTTGTAAAGCAAGCTGCCCTCAAACTCACTCTGTCTCCCTGCCTTTGCTGGGATTAAAGGTGATGCCAGCTGGCAACATGGCTCTTTTTTGTTTGTTTGTTTGTTTGTTTTTCAAGATAGTTTCTCTGTGTAGCCTTGGATATCCTGGACTAGCTTTGTAGACCAGGCTGAGATGCGCCTGTCTCTGCCTCCCAGAATGCTGGGATTGCAGGCGTATGCCACTGTGTGTGCCCAGCGCACTATGACTCTTAAAGGAGACATTCTGTTTATTTTTCTTTCTGGCTGCATCGATCCCCTCCCCATTCTGATTGGAAGTACCACAAGCAAAGCATAATTATTTTGAGGATGGGTTGGTGGCTGTGGGACTCTTCTGGAGGTGGGTGTGAGTGTGGGCAGAACAGGGGATAGAATTGGTACTAGCAGAGCTAGAGGAACTACAGACAGGGCTGTGGGGTCCCCCTGTGGCCTCCAGCTGCAGCTTGAGTTGGAACACTTGAGGAACAGAGGCTCATGGGAAGGTCTTCCAATTGCTTTATTTTGAGAGCCTTTTCCTCTGCATATTGGCAGCTGTTTGGAGGAGGGGACATTAATTGCTGACAGTCAGAATGTTTTCCAAAGCAGGCTGTATGGATCTTATTTAGGGATTAGTTTCTGGGGATGAGTGGAGACGAGAGGTCTTTGGTTCCATTTCCTAGGAAGTTGGTGGGTTTTGTGATGAGCCTCCTTCATTTGCGTTGGGTGCTGAGGCCAGTAGAAAAGCAGCTGCCTCGAAGCCTGGAACTAGTTGTATAGATCACCTCCTGGGACTTTTACACTCATCTTTCAGCCTTCGGTTTGTCCTCTCCCTCTCTGTCCTGTAGTTCAGCATGCTCCACAGAAATTCTTGAGAGGTTTGGACATGGTCTTGGTGGAAACCAGGGATTGTAGGTCTTTGCTTAGCTTCTTTTTCTCCCTCAACTTGTCCACCCCTGTGCAAAAGCATCTGCAAATAAGACCCCTTATCCTTAGTCAGGCTGGATATGTAGCACTGACAGCCTTTACCTGATGCAGTGTGGATTCTGTGGGTTGGAATGGTAGACTGTGTGACTTGAAAACAGTCTGACAAAATCAGAAATTTTGTGGTGGTTCTCAGCACCACATTACATAACTCATTGCCTTACACCAAGGAAACTGACAGGAACACTGTCACTGTCAGTGGTGGGTAGAGTGGGCTTGACCAAGGCTTTGTTGAAACTTCAGGAGATCTCCACAATGGCTGCCTCACACACTGGGAGCTTTGGCAGAGCTTGTTGGGAGTTAGTTATGCTTCTCTTGAAAGTACCAGGTTTTGTACTGTACATCTTCTCCAGGAGAGAGGCAGAGAAGCAGCCAGAACGTTCTGGTAAACAGAACGGAGTGGAGTGCTAGGCAGGTTTCATATACCTTGTGTTTGCTGTATTTCAGGCTTTATTGCATGTTTTATATGGTGTGTTGACTGATCGGTGTCTCCCAATTTAATATCAGTGAAGACTGAGATCGGTATTGCTGGTCATGTTTGGGTTTTCATCTGGCTTTAGACAATCCTTTTTGGGATTGGGATGGTGGGCAAAATCTCTTGTGTTCTAGGCTGGCTCTGAACCAGGTGTGTAGCTAAGAGTGAGCTTGAACTTTGGATCTCACTGCTTCCACCTTCTTTGTCGTGGGATTATAAATACCCATCACCTTGTTCCACTTAGGCAATGCTGGGTATTGAACCCAGGGCTCTGTGCTTGCTAGGCAAGCAGTCTTCCAACTGAGCTGCATGCTGTGCCCCAGATATGAACATTCTCTTCACCCGGCCCTATGTTACTCATTGCTCATTGTAAACATCTTCTGGCTCTTTGCTTGTGCATAGGTCTGCAGCTGCTTCCTGTGGTACTAGGTGGGTCTTTTTGCTGTAGCACTTTGGCCTTGTGCTGGCTTAGTACAGTGTTAGGGACCAGTTGGTTTTCTTGGCACAACCTGCCTTCAGGCTTTAAGTTTTAAGATGTTATTTTGTGTAGCAGTGCTTATTGAGAAAGATACTTATCAGGGACCCTTACTGATTTTTGTCAACTGCCTAAAAATGATGTGATGATTGATGACCCTGTATCTGTTTGTGTGTTTGTGTCTCCTGTTTACTTTATGTCACTCTAGGTTTTGTTTTAAAAGCCTATTAAGGAAAATTTATAATAAAATACACATAACATTAAAAAAAAGCCTATTAAGGATTACTTTGATACTCTTGGGTTTAGTGATGGGCTCGTTTACTTCTTTTAGATTTTAGCTTCAGTGTTAGTTTTAGATGGTTAATAAAAACTTAACTTGATTTAACAATATTTTCCAGAGCTTGAATCAACCTAAACAACTCACCTGGTCTAACATTGTTTTAAGCACAGCAGATGTTGAGACTGTGAAGTCTTTCTTTTTTGGTTTTTCTGTGTACTATTGGCTGTCCTGAAACTCGCTCTGTAAATCAGACTGGCCTCAATCCGGAGGTCTGCCTGCCTCCGCCTCCCTGAGTGCTGGGATTACAGGCATGCAGTACCGCCTGGCTGTGATGTAACCGAATCCGGATTTGTGCCCAGGTTTTCTACTTCTAAGTTAACTCCTCACTCTGATGTTATAAACGTAATGTTTAATGAGATGCTTTCCTCTCTTGGTGTGTCCCGTCTGCCCAGATGCCAGGGCACTGCAGTTACCACTGTTCTTGGAATCCTGTGTTTTTCTTTTACTCTACTGGAGTGTAAGTGCTTTTAAAAGGACGGTGAAGGTGTTCATCAATGGTTTGAGGCTTGTGATGCTTATGGGTGCTTTTCTCAGTCCTCGGTTACAACAACTAGGATGGACCTCACACAGTCCTTAGCTGGCGCTGCCTGTGCTCGCAGCTCAGTAAATGCTCACTGGAAGCAGACAAAACTCTGTGTTTCTAAGCATCCCTCAGTAATCACATGCTGCCTAACGTTGTATGTTGTGGTCATGAAGCTCATGGTGTGTTTGTAAAACGCTTCCCCATAGGCTGCTCAGACAGTCCCTCAGCCAGTCCTCAGAGGTGGGACTAGGAGAGGCAAGCTGAGACTCCTCCCCCAATCTAGAGGCTTTTATTAAGGCCTTTTAAGTTTGTTCTTCCATAGGAATTACTGGTATGACAGATGAAAAATGGAGCACATAGGTACTTCATTGTCCTTGAATGCCACATACTTAATATTGAAAGCATTTCTCCCTCTTGTTTCAGCTTCTCAAGTGCTGGGATTAAGGGTGTGTCCACCAAGCCTGGCTTAAAACGATTTCCAGTAGAACTTGAAGGCAGCACTGAACCTCAGTGTCTTTCTTAAGTTATTTGGATATAGCCAGTGTATTTCCAAGTGCCAAACATATTAGGGCTTTGTGTGTTTGTCTTGTTTTCCTGTGGGTTAGATTTATGAGAAACTGTGTGAGATCATTGGTTGTGGTGTGTATGATGGGCTGTTTTTGTTTTTATGTTTGTTTATTTTATATATGAGTGCTCCATCTTTACACATACCCCAAGGGGGCCATCAGACCTCATCACAGGTGGTTGTGAGCCATCATGTAGTTGCTGGGAATTGAACTCAGGACCTCTGGAAGAGCAGACAGTGCTCTTAACCACTCTTCAGCCCCAATGGGCTGGGTTTTGTTGTTTTGTCTTAGAAGTATGTCTAATTTCATTGTTGATTTTAAAGATGAACGCATATCAATCAGTAGATTGATCATGGAAGGCAAAAGAAAACCATCAAAGCTAAAGGCATCTTCTCGGATTTAGTTAGGGAGAGCAGTTGATATGCCTAATAACATATTTTGGGACAAAGTTTCATTGTGTAGTCCTGGCTGGCTTGGAACTCAGAAATCTGCCTTCCTCTGCCTACTGGGTGGTGAGACTAAAGTTGTGTGCCGCCATGCCTGGCTTAAGTTTATTTAAAAACCTACAGCATATTCACATGGTTAATACACATTAAGACCTACCTAGTATCACAGGAAGCAGCTGCAGACCAATGCACAGCAAAGAGCCAGAAGATGTTTACAGTGAGCAGTGAGTAACATGGGGCTCGGGTGGTCACGAGACACAGATTAAGGAGTGGAAACTGTCTTCCTCCAGCTTTCCGTTCTCTCCTGGGGTAACTGGTGTGGTGGTGGTTGTGAGTGCTCCACATTCGAGACAGTTCCTATACATTTCCCCACCTCGTTAACAACTCACCATTCTCACAGTGCTTTGCTCTATTTGGGCATTCTCTCCTGTCAGTTTGATCCCCCATTTCTATTTGTTAGCTTTTTTGAATTAAGATGATTTTGTTTTGGTCTTCTGAGATAACTGTATCTGTGTGTCCAGAGGGGATGAATTAGTCTTGGGCCTTACATGGTGTGCTGTCTTGTTTCTCATAGAACCAGAAACAAGGCCAGACACCTAAATTGCATCTTTATTCTTTTTGTTTGTTTGTTTAAAATATGGAGCACCTCACAAATTTGCGTGTCTCCTTGCGCAGGGACCATATTTATTGTCTCTGTATCATTCCGATTTTAGTTATTTGTGCTGCCGAAGCTTGCCCACATCTCTATTCTCTGACCTGACTATGCTACAGATCCTTGACTGTTGATACCACAGAGTTGTCAGAGTAAAAGACAAGTACCATCAGCTTTCTCCCTTCCCAGACAGCTGCTTTGTTTTTGTCTGTTTGTCTGTCTGCCTGTCTGCTAGTGGGCCAAGCTGCGGGTAAGATAGCCTACTTGTCATTGAGCTAGTTACTCCTGGTCCTCAGGATCTGCCCTGTGTCACTGCACACGCTATCTGACTGCAGTGATTTTTATTTCATGACATCGAGTATAGTTCAGACATCCCCCATGTGCCCAGGATTGTTTTGATTGAATGTCATTGCCTTGCAACCAATTGTGAGAAAGTTAGGTTTAATTGCCATTAGCCACATGTAACCCCTGTGTTTGTAGAAAGTCCCAGGTTGATGTTCTTTCCTAGAACATGGGCTCCCTGTAACCAAGGCCTGATGGGAAATAAGATATGGTTCAACACACAGGAAATATTCTTATTTCCTGGCTGGTGGAGGATTAGATTTCAAATGTAGGCTTGATTCTAGCTGGTTACCTTTGCAGACTAATGCACTTAAAGATGGGAAAGAACTGGTTGGATACTTTGTTTCAAGAAGGGTTTCTCTGTGTGGTCCTGAAGTTCACTGGGTACACTAGGCTGGCCTTAACTCAAAGAGATTCATTGGCTGCCTCTTGAATGCTGGGATTAAAGGCATACACCACTGCATCCAACTTGCGACTTGTGCTGTTTTTAGAGTTGGCTTCGGTTATAGACTTTGTTTCCATGAGGAAGAATGCATAGAGGGCCAGCATCACAGTAGCCTGGAAATGAGAATGAGGCCCATGAGTCTTTCAGAGCATAAACCATACTGTCTCCTGGAGTTGCATGAAGACCTTCCTGTCTAGATGGATGTCAAGCTTTCCTCAGTGCAGCTCATCCCACAGTCATTGTAACCCCCAAGGCTCAGTGGGTGAATCAGGGTTCCTCTGTCGTAGTGGCCTGAGTCCTTTTCCTGAACAGTGAATGGACACAGACAGGGTACCAGATGCTCTGTTGTTTCGCCTCTTGCTCTTTCCTTCACACCCAGTGTAAGGTTTCCAGGCATTTGTGCAAGCTGATAGCGGAAAGCGCCTGCTGTAGCAGTCTAGAGATGGCTTAGCCAGGGGCTTAGGTTACTCTGTGATCTTGATAAGAGCCATCGATCTAGGTTGGTGGCTGCTGGGGGTGGGGCTAGGCTGCCAGTGCTGTCTCTACTGGGAAAGGTGATGTGGGCCTACCGGGACCTGTAGAATGGCCCCCCGTTAGCCTGAGAGGTCTGGCCAGTATCTCCAGGGGAACAGCATACGTTGATATGTCTATCTTACTTTCCAGAGAATGTGGCTCAGGAAACAATGGCAAACAGGAGTGACTACAAGTAGGAACCACGAGGAGCAGACCTATAGGATAGGGTTATTATTTTAAAATTTTTTATGTCTTAACTAAACCCAGTGGAAGAATTTATTTGAATCATGAAGGGCTGGGCACAGTAGCTTGAATTTTCAGTGTGGCAGGGATGTGTGCACAGACTCCTGACAGATGGTGACACTTTGTATTTCCACACCAAACAATTATGACATTGTATTAAAATTCTGAGTCTGGAGGAGTTCTTCTGGTATGAGATTGCCAAGGTTCAAATGCCATCTCCAATTATTTATCTGAGTGTCTTAGGGGCAAGTTATTTCTGGTTTTACTTTTTCATTTGTAAACTAAAGATGGTATTTCCTTGGGTGAAATGAATTAATAGGTGACTGTAGTGCTACAGCAAAGGCTATATTTGTTGCTGGGGGCTGTGACACAGAAAGCAAGTGTTCAGGAGACCCATGGCAAGCATGGCTGACAGGTGTGCAGGGCTGAGTTTCTGTGTTTACTGACAGACTACCCAGAAGCAGGAGAGTAAAGTGTTAACGTGACCAGGTACGTGAGGAGAGTCGGCCCTTTCAAGGCTGTATAAACTGTTGATGGGTGTGCTTTGGGTCCTGAGATTTCAGAGCATAAACCATACTGTCTCCTGGAGTTGCATGAAGGCCTTTTAGCCTTCTTGGCATTTGAATGACAGACTTCTGTAATTTTTCTATATATAACCTCTTGTGCCCTAGAATTTTCAAATGAAAAAAAAAATTTTAAACAGTATTTAGGTTGTAGAGATGGGCCAGCAGTTAAGAAGAGTAGCTATTCTTCTAGAGGACTGGGGTTCAGTCCCTAGCACCTACACGATGGCTCACAGCCATCTGTAACTTCAGTCCTAGAGGATCTGACTCCCTCTTCTGACCTCTGCAGGCAGTGCATACATCTAGTCCCCAGACAGACAAGCAGGTGAAATACACATACACAAGAAATAAAAGGTAAAAAGGAGCCGGGCGGTGGTGGCACACACCTTTAATCCTAGGGAGATAGAGGCAGGTGGATCACTTGAGTTTGAGGCCAGCCTGGTCTACAGAGTGAATTCCAGGACAGCCAGGGCTACACAGAGAAACCCTGACTTGAGCCTTCCTCCCCCACCCCAGAAAAAAATTAAAAAGGAATAAAACCTGTAAGCATGTATGATGCACATGTGGAGGTCGGAGAACTTACGGAGTTGCTTCTCTTTCTATCCGTGGGTCCCAGGGTCTGAACTCAGTTTGTCATGCTTGGTGGCAAGTACCTTTACCCACTGAGCCATTTCACTGGCGCTAAATTTGTTTTTAGAAAATTTCATATATTATGTTGTGCACTCTGATCGCTCTATTTCCTCACCTCCTTCCCACAATTCTCTCTCACATTCATGTCTGTTGTGTGACTGGGTGTGGAGCTACCCATTGGGTCTGGTAGACTCTGCAGAGGATATACAGCTGAAGACAGTGATTCGCCCTCTCCCAAAATTTGTCGGTGGCTAGTAGTTCAGAGGTACAGGGTAGGGCTAGTGAGCTCCTTGCCTTTCCTCGACTAATTGTTGATGGGCCTCACTCTAGTAACTACATTTGTTGTGAGTGAATGATTGCAGTGGCCGCATCTTGTAGAGAATGGCATTCTGCAGCCCTTCACCCGGCCTTCTGGCTCTTACATACTTCCCACCCCCTCTTCCCAGTGCTCCCTGAGCCTTAGAGGGGTGGAATCAATGTCTTGTTGGTGTTCATGTGCATCTTGAACAGCCACGAGTCTCTGCATTCACCACCAGTAGCTGTGAAGAGGGGATTCTCTGATGAAGACCAGGATTAGCCTTTGTCTGTGGGTATAACAACAAATGTTTAGAAAGCAGTTTGCTGTCATGTCAGTCAAACATTTACAGTAAGTTCCTCACCTGGGCCTCCAGCCTTCCCAGATACAGGTTGTCAGCTAGGCTTCCTTTCCTTCCTCCCCGTGGAGAGGAGGACCTCAAGGCTCGTCAGGGAACATACAGGCAGTTGGTGTCAATCTGCTATTGCAAGAAGAGGGTGGGGCACATATCTTGCCTAGTGGGCTTGCCTTCTGGTTTATATAATGATGCTCTTTCTCCTTTAGTAGCTGCATCCCCTTTAGCACCTTCTGGGGGTCTGGGTGCTAGGGAGGAAGTCCTGGTTCTCTTCAGCCAGCTTCCTCTAATTCTTACGACTGAGGTGTGGCATGTGGTGTCTTTGTAAGAACATCTTATCTTTTAGTTCTGGTTGCTCCAGAATTTTTCATACGACTCTAGGTTTTATGTACATAAAATATATACACAGTAAAAACATTGACTAGTAATACATCTTAAAGAGGTTTGTTGTAAAAAAAAAAGGTGTTTGGCTATATTCATTAGGTTAGATTATATTCATTATTAGCTCTAAGATAATTGTGACAATATTATCTAACCCAGTTTCATAAATAATAAAACTCAGGCACCTGTTAGGTTTTATAATTGCCATATTTACCTTGGGCCAGGCATATATACCTACCTACCCTGTCGGAATCACTTCACCATCCATCTTCCAGCCCCCATCCAATGCCATCCTCCTTAACCATCCAGTCTTCCTTCCATAATCTTATAAATACTTGCTTTTATTCTTCATCTGGGCCTTTTCATGCCATTATTGGAGTCCTTTCTCCTTGCCCATGTGGGTTTTTTTTCTCCACACTAACTTATCATGGTGTCCTCCTTCCTCCTCTCTTTCTGTTCATCTGACCCATCTTCTCGTGATTCTCTCATCCTCAAAAGCCTGGGAACCTTAGCCACACCTACTCCATTCTGCCCTGCCTAGGTATAGGCCATTTAATGAACCAGTCAGGTATAATGTTTTAGGCAGGCTTAAACAAACAAGGATGGGTGTATCCAGTGGGCAGCAACCAGATCTTGAGGGCCAGTAATCAGCATTAGACCAGCCTCCAAGAGAGGTTTATTTTAGGAGAGACGTTTCAGTGGTTAAGAGCTCTAGTTGTTCTTGCAGAGGACCCAGGTTCTATTCCCAGTACCCTCAGGTCACAGCTGTCTCTGACGCCGGTTTCAGGGGCTGCAAACACCAGGCGTGCGCATGGTGCACAGACTGCAAGTAGGCAAAACGCTTTTTTGCATATAAAATGAAGCAAATAATCTAAAAATGTTCATTTTAAAAGGTTTTTAAATATATATTTTACAGCCTGTTAAAGATGAAAATATCTGCATGAGATAGATGTACTTATTTTTATATATAAAATCAAATACTGGCTGACTCTTGATACTGCAGGTGTAGATCATTACTATTGTTTTCCTGAGAGCATAGCTATTCTGAGTTTGTAATTGTCAGTGCCGAGGACACTGCTTCACATTAACACATAGTGCAAAGTGGTCGAAGGATGTTTAGGGTCATTTCAGAAATCGTTGAAAATTTAGCTTAATCCCAAATCAGAATTTATAGAATGTGGGCTTTTTCTGGGGGATGTTGGTCTTGTCTTTTTCCAGACAGGGTCTCACTATGTAGTCCTGGCTTTTCTGGAACTCACCACGTAGACCAGGCTGGCCTTGAACTCACAGGGTTCCTCCTGCCTCTATCTCGCATGTGCTGGGATTAAAGGTATGTAGCACTATGCCCAGCTCGTTCAATGATTTTTAAAAATGGAACATTAGCAACTCAAATAGCAAGTTGAAAAAAACCAAACATTCCAATAGTGCATCTATAGGTGTACTAATTTGATACATGCTGAAGAATGTTGGTAGGGAACTCTTAAGGCTTCATGATTAAACCATTAAATTTCTGTAAGAGAAGCTGGGCATGGTGGTGCACACCTGTGATTTCAGCACTTGAGGAGGCAGAGGCAGGTGAATCTGTGAGTTCGAGGCTAGCCTGGTCTACAGAGTGTGTTCAGGACAGCCAAGGCAACACAGAGAAACCCTGTCTCAGAAAATACAAACAAACAGAACAAAAAACAAAACAACAAAAAACCCAGATGTTTCTGTAAGAATGGTAAAAACACTAGTATTCGTGACATAAACCAGTGTCATCTGAACTGAGGTATTTCAGGAGTGTCTGCTGACATTATGTGCCATGGTAGACATGTACCGGCAGTGTGTACATGTGTACCAGAACCAAGGTTGCAGGGAGTGTTGGGCGTGACATGGGTGAATGCTGCAGACGCTTTGGGTTTATTATGTGTTGGATTTTGAGTTAATCTTTTGATTATCGTAGTCAGACCTTGATGCAGCACCACAAGTTGTAAACCACTGTTTGCGAGAGTCGTGTTTAAGGTAGGAGAACATTGGATTATTTCAGATGGCTGTTTTCTGTTCCGGTGATAAAACATGACCAGAGCACGGTATAAAAGAAAGTGTGTAATTGGGCTTTAGAGAGTTAAACTCCATGATGGGAGAACGAAGGCGGAGTTGCTGGAGCTGTTGAGAGTTCACCTCTGGACCTGTAAGCAGGAGGCAGAGAACACACTGGGAATGGCAAGAGCCTTTTGAAACCTCAAAGCCTGCAGCCAGTGACACGCCCTCCTCCAGCAAGGCCACACCCTCAACTCTTCCCAAGTGGTTCCAAGTATTCACTGTGGACCAAGTATTCAAACATGTAAGCTGATGGTGGGCCATTCTTACTCAAACCTCTATAGGTTAGAGTCTTTCCTGTTTTGTAAAAATCCTTGAGAAAAGCCATTTTAGATCAAAATTTATTAATGCTTTTTTTCTTTTCTCTCTAAAAGAAAAATTGCCAGTGTTTTAATTTAAGTGCTTTCTTGTTCTTTGTTCACACACTGCACATCTTTAATTCTAGCATCGCACAGGCAGAGGCAGTCAGCTCTCTGAGGTGGGTTCAGGCCAGCCAGGTCTACATTGTTGTGAGGGTGAAAAGTCACATAATTCCCATAGACTTATTTGGAGGGCTGGGTCAGGGCTTAAGAGAGCCTCTTTTTCTGCTCTTGGAGAGGACCCGGGTTCACTTTCCAACACCCACTTGGCAGCTCACACCACCTGTAACTCGACTTCCGAGGGCCAAGAGGGAAGGTGGACAGTTTACTCTTATTTTTCAAAAGAGTGTACAACTGAAAGCTTATGACTTATTTCTGGACTTTTCTATTTAACATTTTTATAGTTTGGCCAAATAACTGAAACTGTGAAGTTAAATAGTATGTAAAGGGAACTGATACGCACGTGTTGGCTAGCTATTCTGCTCATGTCTAGTTGAGTATTTATGGAGTATGCATAAGGTTCATCCTAGCATTGCAGGAAAGAAAATTGATTATCATCATATAGGAGTACTTACAGAGCTTCGGACCTGTAAACCTGTGTTATGTTATAGACATGAGTGAAGTGATGCGTTGGAGCAGAGGTGTGCTAGTTCTGCTGTGATCGTCAACAAGTGCTACTTGTAGTGCCATACCGTCAATTTAATTTTGTCTTAGAAAAGTTTTGTGAGCACATGGGGTATTTCTGCTGCTTACTTTGCATATTTAAATATGCATGAGTTTATGCATAATTTTCCATATATTTATTGTTAGTTATGTCATTTATTATTGAATGGAAGTGCTTATTTGAAGGGGTGGACAAAGGAGAAGATAAAAATGGAAAACAATGTTAGAAAATTGAATGTTTGTGCAAATGAGTCATTTGATAGAACAGTTATAAAAGGCCAAGTGCAGATCAGGAAGTAGGCTGAGAAGTAACCAGGTGAGTCAGGACCAATGCATAAGCCTCTGCAGTCATCTACGTTTTCATTGGTTGGTTTTCTTGTTGGCATTTTATGGGCAGATGGACTTAGGAGCAGCTCTTTGTTCCTAAAGCTGAGCTGATGGTAGATGGAGGAGCTTCTGTGACCTGACAGAAGACAACACAGTACCTACAGGATTGGGGTAGAGAGTTATCAAGAGCTTTCTGCTGGAGCTATTGCTGAGCAGTAAGGAGGAGAGGAAGGAGCAGTCGCTTCTGGGCAGAAGCTTTGGCATTTTTACGGACAGGGCTTGCAACGCTGAGGTTGGGGTTGAAGGTGGGATTTTTTTCACACTGTCCTTGGCATCCTCAAGACAGCCTTCCCCTGATCATCCTGTGCCAGCATTCACAAAGCTAACTGCATGTGATTGCCTTATTCTATCCCTCAAGGAGTATGTTCTGTGGTGGGGCCAGTGTCCAGTGTGGTGACACTGTTTTGTACATTAACAGAAAGCTAGGGCTGGCTGTGGAGCTCAGTGGTAAGGCACCTGCCTAGCACTCCCAAGGCCCTAGATTCTGGCCCCTGCACTGCATCTGGTGATGATGGTGGGTGTTGTGTAGCCTCCAGTGGACTCACCCATTTTCTTTTCTCAACCGTCATCATCATAGAAGAAACTTTCCCTCAGGTTGGAATCACAGTTTGCTCTGTGGAAACAACTTGAACTCTGTGCTGTTTTATTTGATTCATGTAAAGCCCTTGCTCCCATGCAGGTACAGGTTTTGTATTTCACATTCTGGGATGCTACAGGCAGTCCATCCCGAGAAACTTTAAGATGCTCCCTAGACCTGAGTGCTTCATCGCTGTAGTACACTGAGTAGGTGCAGCTGGACAAGTGATGTTTCCATGCGCCCTGGGTAGTACTGTGCTGTGATTGTCTGCCCCTTTAGAGGAAGCTGTTCCTTTGGAGCTGAATGTTCCATGCTTCGAGTCTACTCAGAGGCAAACTATTCTGAAAAACAAAGCTTGAGCTGAACCTGGTCAGAGCCTCTGGGTTATGAGAGAGGGATTGAAATCAACTTTTCCAGCTAAAAATAATTTTGCTCACATGTTACCAAAAATGGTTTACTAGAACTGCTTTTAAGACATTTGTCTAAGCTTTTAGGTCAAGAAAAAGTAGAGAACACATTTTAAGAAGGATTTGGCTCTAATTTGGTACAATTTTTGCTAGGCTGCTTATCCTGTAATTACCTCACGAGACAAAAGCTAGTAAAAAGTGTCTGTCTTGGATTCCCTAGGGGCCAAGTAACTGTTTTTGTTTGTTTGTTTGGTTGGTTTTTGAAATGGGCACTCATGTAGTCCAGGCTGGCCTAGATTTTTTTTTTTTTTAGTGCCTCATGAGTGTGGTTAGAGGAAGGGAGAATAGATGGTGAGTGCTTTTGCTGGCAGGAGAGAAGCTGCAGGAGCAGCTGCCTGCGTCCAGAGGCAGCTGGATGCGGATAACCTACTCCTTGGGAGGGGAGGCAGGAGGATCACTCTGAGCACAGGCCAGACTGGGTTATCCAGTGAGACCCTGTCTCGGGAAAGTGAGAGCGGTGCTCCCGTGGGCAGCGCATGATGCTGAAAAGGGAACTGCACAGAGAAGGTTAGCGTGACCGCTCTGCATGGGTAACATGCAAGTTTGTGAACCCTTCTATGTCCTTATGTTTATGGTGTTTTGCCTGCATGTGTGTCTGTGCACCACTTGTGTGCCTGGTGTCTGTGGAGGTCAAAAGAGGGTGTAGGCTCCCCAGGACGGGAGCTGCAGACAGTTGAGAACCACAGTGTGGGTGCTAGGAATTGAATCCAGGTCCTTTGCTTGATGATTCGGTGCTCTTAACCAGTGAGCACCCTCCAGGCTCATATTTTTATGAGATGGAAGAAAGAGACTTGGGTGGGAGGTTATAGGGGGATAGAGGGAGGGAGCTGGGAACATGACAGGAGGGATCTTCTAAAACATACTTTGTTTGAAATGTCATAATTATATCTAACCTTTCGCTTGCTAGTTAAAAGTTAAAACAGAAGCTGCAACAACAGCAACAACAACAACAAAAAACGCAAACAGGATAAGACAAAAGAGTAGCTGCTTCTCATGTGTACTAAGGATTCATGAGAAACTCTATGGCTTGGAGTTAGGCAGTCTGGATGGTTTGAAAATATTTTTTTCCAAAACTTGTTATAGTGTTTATGAATAATCTATATATATATGTATGAATGACACATGTTTGTAGACACACATGCTATGATGTATGCTGTGTGGAATAAATTCTTTCTTTCCACCATTATGTTGGTTCTGGGGATCAAATTGAGGTTGCTAGAGTTACATGGTAAACTCCCTTACCTGATGGGCCATCTTACCTGCCCCAGGTTTCTTAAGTTTATCAGGCAGACTTAAAAGCCCATGAATGTAGCCTAGTGCTATTACTCAGGACCGGGCATTGATCTGCTGCTGAGGTAGGTAGGTTTGGATAGACTCAAAGATTGGGGAGGAGAAAGACAGGAAGGAGCTTGCTTACAATCTGAGCTTGAGATCACAACTTTACAGGTTTCAGTAGTGGTGATTCCTGAGGGTCTGAGGGGTGACTGTGGAGGTGACCCCTGGATATAAGAGCTTGGAGTCTAGAGTGTGCATATGTGTGTCAGTTTGAGTGTTGGACAAACAAGCCTGAGCATTGAAATCACTGGGCAGCGTGTATGTGGAATGCTTAACAAGTTAGAGGCTGAGGAGGCAGAGATGGTGTCGGCTGAAATTCACTTTGTTCTTGCCTGGAGGCGATCATTGGGCCTTCCTAATTGTGGAGATGCTGGCATCTAGTGGATACAGGGCAGGGATGCTGAGTGACATCTTACAGGTCCAGTTGTAGTCCCACAGCAGTGCTGCCCAGTAGCTTGGAGGTCGAGAAGCTGCACTAATTTACAGAACAGTTGTTGAGTCAAGACAGTAATTTATAAAACAGGATTTTCTCTTCCATTCTGCTCTGTAAGCATTGCCACATCATCTGGGGACAGCTGTGGAGCGCCAGTTACAGCTGGGCACTGTGCTCTTCAGATACAAGGACTGTAAGCACAGTAAATTTACTAGACATTATCACTTTCTTGAAGTTTCTTTTTTACTTTCTTTCATTAAAAAAATAATTTAAACATAAAAAAAGCAGTCTTGCTTTGTAGTCCTGGCTGGTATTGGACTTGTGATTCTCCTGGCTCAGCCTCTTGAGTGCTGGGATTATAGGTGTACACGCTACACCTGGCCTTTAAAGCTTGTTTTTAATTTCAAATTAGTATGTAAAATTGTTCTTACAAATATCCCTTACACACACACACTCCAAGATGCAACGCCAATGGCCAGTGACCACCACCTTCAGTTTGTCGGCCCCTTAGAGGCGCCCGGTGTTAGCAGTTTGCTTTGTTGAGCTGAATGGTTGGCTGTTGCCTTCTGCGTTCCTTTCCTTTCCCATTCTTTGTCTTTCGAGACAGCGTGTCTCTGTATATCCCTGGCCATACTGGAACTTACTCTGTAGACTGGGCTGGCCTTGAACTCAGGTCCATCTTCTGCCTCCCAAGTGCTGGGATTAAAGGCATGTACCGCCACTGCCTGGTTTCTCTCCCATTCTTATTTGCCATGTTAAGAAGTTTAATAGTCTGTAATCCCAGCACACAGGCAGGCGGATCTCTAGGAGTTCGAGACCCTCCTGGTCTACAAAACTAGTCCAGGACAGCCAAGAATACACAGAGAAACGCTGTCTCGAAAAACAAAACATCAGCAACAAAAAACAAGTTTAATATTGCAAATTTTTCCCTAGGATGCTGTTTCTGAAGCTAAGGACCATTAGCCTTTTCTTCCTTTCTCACTTTAATTATATGGAACGCAGTTGTCACTCAGTAAACATTTGTTATGTAGTGAATGAGATAAACTGATGAAGAACTGTCAGTGGGAGTGAAAAAATACCGTGTTGCTGGGAAGGAACAGCCAAAGCGGGGTGAGTAGGAGGCCCTCGTGGGCACAGCTAAAGACAGGACTCTGAATACAGAAGGTGCCAGAGATCAAGGATCTCTCTGCTTTCTTTCCTTTTTGAGACAGTTTCCCCAAGTAGCTCAGACTGGCCTGGAACTCCGGGTCATCTTCCTGCTGTGGCCTCCCAAGTGCTAGGATTATAGACATGAGCCATGGAGCCCAAGGAACGTGGGAGCTTTTTAGGACTAAAAATGCCCAAAAAGGTTCTTTTGGAGCACGGAAGTGATGGATGTCAGTGGCCGTTGTTCTGGAGAACTGTGTGTGTGTGTAGATCTACACCTTCTATGTGTACCCAGAGGCTCAGCAGAGCTTCTTCGTTGAGCGGAAAGAACATCTTGGGAACATTCATTTCAGCTTGTGCAATTCGTCCAGCTTTTTTTTTTTTTTTTTCCTAGACAGGGTTTCTCTGTGTAGCCTTGGCTATCCTGGACTCACTTTGTAGCTCAGACTGGCCTCACAGAGATCTGCCTGCCTCTGCCTCCCAAGTGTGGGCACTAAAGGCATGCTCTGCCACACCCAGCTAATTCTTGCCCCTTTTAAGCCACCATATAGTGTTCACTAGTAAGGTTTTTTTCCTTTTAAATCTTGATTTGTTGGAGCATTTCCTTTGGGCAAGCCTTTGTTTGCTGCTGCTGTAAACAACCCTTTGCACAGTGCTCCTGTGGGGCAGGGTAAATGCAGGTATGCTGCGCTGAATCCTGTCTTGGCTGAGGGTGTGCACTAGTGGGCTGGGCTCCGCTTAGCCAAGCAGGCTGTGTGGAAGAGTGGAGCAGAGAGGTCTTTCCTTTTGCCATACTTTGATTTGCACCGCCTGGAATGGAAAATGGTATCTTGAGCTTCTAGTTTCTTTAATATAACGTAACCTTAAAAAATCTAAAGATAATTTCTTTTGTCATAAAATTAGGTTTGAAAGAACTGTTTTTTCCTGTTTAAACTTAAAAACTTTCGTAAGGTTCATAAACTTTCCTAAGTTGTTTATGTTTCAGAGTTTCCCATTCAGCTTGTCATTTGACTTTTGAGTTGTTTGTTGTATGGGTGTGTGCATGCATGTATGCATATATTTGTATGTGTGTATTTCAGCCAGACGAAACCGCTTTAATATAATTAGATAAAGTACTTGGTTTTAAGTTTTTGGATCTAGTTTCTTACTAATAAAGACCTTTTCCACTCTGAAATTTAAAAATAGCTTTCTGTACTTTTTTTGATGCTTTAATGGGAAAACCTAGATTTTAGGGTTTTTTTTTTTCTTTTTTGTTTTTTTAAGAAAGGCTTTCTCTGTGTAGCCTTGCCTGTCCTGAACATGCGTAGTACACCATGCTGGCCTCTGCCTCCCTGAGTGCTGGGATTACAGGCGTGTGCCATTACACCTGGCTTTAGATTTTAGTTTTGATTCTTTTTATTATTTTGTGATGTTGGACAGATTACCTACATAATCTCTCTGAATCCCATTTTTCCAGGGAGAGTAGGTCAGGTGATCTGTAACACCATAATGAACTTTGAGTTCTAAAATCTTACTGGCTTTTGAATGAGATTTGCTTTTGTGATGTCTGAAGACATGGAGCAGGTGTCAGGACAGGCAGGGCCATGCGCAGGGATTTCCTGCATAAACTCAAGGGAGTGTGGCTGGAGAAGGTGACCATGAGCAGACACCCCCAGAAGGCTAGAGGTGGAACAGAGGAGCCCACGGAGGCAGAGAGGATGACGAGAATGGCAGGGGTGCCCTGGACACAAAAGATCAAGGAGTCTCTCTCTGCTTTCTTTCCTTTTTGAGACAGTTTCACTAAGTAGCCCAGGCTGGCCTGGAACTCCAGGTCATCTTCCTGCTGTGGCCTCCCAAGTGCTGTGATTATAGGCATGAGCCATGGAGCCCAAGGAACGTGGGAGCTTTTTAGGGGATGAAAACACGTTGTTCGCCTTTATTTTGTCATCACCCCCAGCTCCCGCCTCTTGCCTCCCCTTCTTTCCTTTTCTTTTTTCTTCTAATCTGTAATGTTAAGTATAAGGCAAAGGTTATGGATAAGCACCGTGAATGCAGCAGTCAGAGCTTCAGAGTCTTCCTCTTGTTGTACATATGTAGCATTTATTTAGAGCCAGGACTTTGAAGTCCTTGGGTACATGTCTTGGGGTTGTTACTCTGTGACTTATTGTTTCCAGCCCTACAGTTCCAATTAAATGTAGGCAGGCATTTTAGCATTTTCTTAGGAGCCATAGCGTTTACATGTCTTCCTTTTAGATACTGTAGAATTAATAATGTATTTATCTATGTTTGCTGTTTCACATGTACCTTCATGAAAACTAGCCTTTGTCTTGTGGGTGCCTATCCTCTGTTGGACTATGAGCATGGATGTTACCTGATTCCTGGTCTGCTGAGCAGTATGCAAAGCAAATTCCTTGCAGAGATATCTTAACTAAGATCTTGTGACATATGTTGTTATTTACAAAGTTCATACTTGAGAACTGTACAATTGACTTACCAGAAGGGGACAACATTTCATGTATTAGTATGAGTTTGTGTTGGGAAGGATGTAGCTATCTTTGACTGCATGTAGGCCTTGGGTTGGACAGGTCTCAAGTATCAATACTATGCATCAGTTAAAAGGTCAGTTTGGGGCCTGTAGAATGCCCCAATGACTTAGCGAACTGGCTGGTCTTCCAGAGGACCTGAGTTGGTACCCAGCACCTTCGTGTGGCTCACTGTTCCCTCTAACTCCAGTTCTGGGAGATCCAGTGCCTTTTCTGACCTTTGGGCACCAGGTTCATGAATACATACACCAAAGTAAATAAAAAACAAAATCAACTGCTTTAAAGATTTGTGCTTTGCTCTTAGATTCTAATTCTGACCACCTTGTTATCTTGGCTGAAAACTAAGAAACTTGTAGGAAAAATGTGCACACTTGAGTTGTGTACTCTCAGCTGATGGTGATTTTTTTTTTTAAGATTTAGTTATAATTTATTATGTATACAATGTTCTGTCTGCGTGTGTGCTTGCATGCCAGAAGACGGCATCAGATCTCATTATATGTGGTTGTGAGGTGCCATGAGGTTGCTGGGAATTGAACTCAGGACCTCTGGAAGAGCAGACAGTGCTCTTAACCTCTGAGCCATCTCTCCAGCCCAGCTGATGGTAATTTCTTCTCCTTTTCAACCCTGTGGGTCCCTTTGGAGTGGCCTCGGCCAGTCTCATTTGTTGGCTTTCTCAAGTTGTCCTTGAAAACATGACTAGATATATTAAAATGGTTTCTTGTTACTGTTCATTGATTCTTTCAGCCTAATTGGAGGGGTTTTCTGTGCTCACTAGAAATGCATGAGGAAGGAAGGGATGAACGTTCAAGGGGCTTTGGCTCCTCCGCTGTTACTGGCTCTTTATTTGTTGTGTGGAGGTGGAGAAAGCTCCTCTTTCCCCTTGGCAGCTTTCTTCTTCTCCACCACTGGAGTGTGGCTCGCTTTCGTCTATTCCTCATTTTGTGTAGTTTAGGTTCAGTCTCTCCATCTCAGCCCTACATTTGTGTGTGAAATATGACCTGGTCAGAGGTATTACTTGAGGCTCTGCTGTGTGTATGGTAGTGTGGGAAAGGGTTAAGGTTCCCTGAGGTTTCAGGATTTAGTTGGTGACAGTATGGAAACTCATCCCTTATTTAACTATCAGTTGAAGTTGATGATATATACTGTAGGATGATAAATTGCTGTTTTGTTGGTGAGACAGATATAGTCTGACTATATTTGATATAAAATTGAACTGAAATTGAATAAATAGTTTTAGCTTTGGTAACACTGGGAAAAGAGAAGCAAAAGAAGGGGCAAAAGATGTAGAATTTTACTTAATCTAGTAAAAAAAAAAAATTCTTGTGACTTTTTTTAAGACCAGGCTGGCCTCAGACTCACTATATAGCTGAAGATGACTCTGTACTGCTGACCCTTTACCTCTCAGGTGCTGGGATTATAGGCACACACCACTGCTGTGTCAGGATGTTTAGTTTCTTCAGGAGCTGAGGAGATGGCTCAGTGGTTAAGAGCCTTGGCTACTCTTCCAGAGGGCCTGGGACCCATTCAACTCCCAGCACCCACATGGAGCTCACAACTGTTTGTAACTCCAGTTCCAAACAGACACCCTCACACAGACATACATTCAGGCAAAACACCAATGCATGTGAAATAAAAATAATTTAAAAATTAAAAAAAAATGTTCAGATTCTTCAAGGAAACTGTCAGTAATTTTCATCTTAAACCTAGTGTCTCTCCCTGGAAACAGCCTCTTTGTCTGGCTTCCCTCCCATCTACTTGCCTTCCACTGCTTGAATGAGCTCCTTGACTCCCATTGTTACTGCAAAATGTTTTATGAAGTAATGTAAGAGTAAATAATATTTGTGGAAGAAATAAAGTTTTGTAGAGAAAATAGAAAACCTGGGAGGAAGGAATGTTTGGAATGTTAGGAACCTTGTTTCTTGCTTAGACAGAGTGGTACTGCTGGCAGGTGGTGGGGCGGAAGGGGTTTTTCTGTGGGTTTTATTTTTTTTTTGGCGGTTCTTTGTTTTTGAGATAGCCTTGGCCGCCGTGGACCTGGCTATGTAGATCAAACTGGTCTCACAGATATCCGCCTACCTCTCTTTCTTGAGTTAAGGTGTGTGTGCCCCCATGTCTGGCTCTATTGGCGTTTAATCTCTCCCCCTCTTCAGAAGGCAGCCTTTCTTCCATTTTCAGCATGGTTTGGCTGGTGTCTTGGGTTTGGGCTGCTTCTATCATGTGACTGTCTGTAGTGGCTGAAGAATGCTAGACTGACCACCCAAGGAGAGTGTGTGGATCCAAATTTATTTGAGTGCTGAGCCAGAGATCCTGAAGTATGGCCATCTGGATGTAGAGGGAGCCAGTGGAAGAGATTGTCATTAGTTCTCAAGTTCCCACACAGTGCTGCTCAGCAAGTAGTCACTGTTAGTTTGCATGATGCCAGGAAAAGTCTATATTCTTCCTGTCAGTCACCGAGTTCTTGTTCACAATTGGTTCCTCCTCTCTGGAGCACTGCTCTTCATTTTGGTTCTGTGGCAGGACTTGTGTTCAGCCACTTTTCCTTCTGGAATTGGTGTGTGACCAGTTTTTGGCCACAGTGGAGAATGGATTAATAGTACTGAGGATGGTGGACTTGGAATTGTTCACAGAAACGCTTCTGATTCCTCTTTTTTTTTTTTAATCAACAGAATGCTTTATGATCATGTGAGGCCCAAGAGGACAACCTCTCTGCCCCTAGAGCTGGTTCTCTGGGTTTCAGCAGCCTTGTATTTCTTGTTGGGCATCTTCTTTTCTGCCCTTCCGCCTTTCTCTGTTTGGTATTAGATGTATGTGCGTTCACCTATGGGTATAGGTAAGCGTGTGCCACAATGTGCAGGTGGCCAGTGGCCAGCCTTGTATATCAGCCCCCGCCTTCCACTTTGTTTGAGAAAGGGCCTCCTGAGGTGATTTTTGCCAGGGCTAAATCACTCTGGTGATTTAGCTGGTCCACAAGCTTTTGGGGATTCTGCTGTCTCTAGCCTTTTGTTTTGCCAATAGGAGTGT
The DNA here is from genome assembly GCF_030254825.1 of Meriones unguiculatus. Taxonomy (NCBI): domain Eukaryota; kingdom Metazoa; phylum Chordata; class Mammalia; order Rodentia; family Muridae; genus Meriones; species Meriones unguiculatus. The sequence goes on from NC_083356.1 coordinate 23,870,182, forward strand.
GCTGGGCCTACAGGCTCGTGCTACCACACCCTTCTCCATGTGGGTTCTGGGAACTCTAATTCAGCTCCTGACACTGTGTAGTAAGTACTTTACCCAGCGAACCATTTTTTTCAGCTGGACATTTTCTTTTCAAAGTTTTATTTAAGTCAGAGGTGTGTGGCTTTAGCAGATACTATTGAAGCATTGTTCCTGTTTGCTCTGCTGTGTATTGGGGAGACCTATGGTGGCAGTGGCCTCACATGTTGGCTAGTACTTCATGGGGTCTTTGCCTGTCAGTCTATCATCCTTCATTAGGAAAGAATCTTAAGAAGGAAGAAGAAACATTGTGGGGAGGAAAAAAAATCAGCAGCAGCTTTTCTGAGGCCAGAGTGGGATCATGTGTGGTAAACTATGAATTCATCCTCTTTTTCCTCCTGCTTTCATTGCAGTTGATCTCATAGCAGCTGTTTCCAGCTGTCTTCTGGATTTTGCCCAGGCCCCTTGGGATGGCAGCAGTGACTCACACAGCTGGGCTTTTTTCAGTAATGGTCTGAATCTAGAAATGGTGGAGGAGGAGTTGGGTACAGTAGAGTAGTTTTTATTTTTAAGTGGGAATCGCTGTCTAAGGACAGGTTGATTGGTCCTTTAAGGATCCTGGGAAGTATCATTGGTAGGCGGCAAAGGAGCTCACTGGAGAAAGCCAGATGTGCCTCCTCTGCTTCTCCCTGCCCTGTATTTCTCTCTCTGATTTTTTTTTTTTTTAAATATGTGTAAGTATTTTGCTTGCATGTATGTTTGTGAACTGTGTGTATTCAGAGTCTGGGAAGGCCAGATGAGGGCGCAGCATTCCCCCTGGGATTGGCATTACAAATGGTTGTAAGGCCTCATATTGTGTGCTGGGAATTGAGCTCAGGTGGTCTGGAAGAGCAGCCAGTGCTCTTAACTCCAGGCCCCACTTTATATGTGAGATAGCCTCCTTACATAGTCCTGCTGTCCTGGAACACTATGTAAACCAGACATAGACCAGGCCAGCCTCCAACTCAAAGAGATCCGCTGGAAGCCTCTGCCAGGTGCTGGGATTAAAGGTGTGAGCCACTATGCCTGGCATCCTCTGCTGGTTACCCCTCCACTTCCTTCACAGTCTTATATTTGAGATCAAACTGCAGCTTGCCTTAGCTGACTCTAGGCCAGAGTGTGCAGTAGATGGCGGAGTGAGGGCTGAGAGAAGCAGTTAATAAACTCAGGCTGTGGTGCACACGCCCCTCATCTCAGCACTCAGGGAGGCAGAGGCAGATGCATCTCTGTGAGTTGAAGGCCAGCCTGGTCTGCAGAGTGTGGCAGTGTTTTCTGTGCTCTTGGTTTTGTTGCTTGTATGGAGAATTAATTTCTTTTGGGTTTTTCCAAGGGGTTGTTTTTTTTTTTTTTCCCCTGGCAGTAACAGGTAAGCACCATCTTCTCCGGCTTAGGAACAGGTGTAATGAGAGCCATTACACCTGTTGGTGTAATGGGAAGAGAAAGCCCTTTGGGTGTTTGCTGTTTCACATATTCTGCCACTTTCTGCAAGGGAAACTAGGTGCAGAGCAGACACCGCACAGGTCGCCACCGCCATCCATATGGCGCTGTCAAGGACCTCGATTGACTGGTCTTCGTTAAGCGCACAGCAAATATATTAGATATAGGCTTTGAAGAACTTTTGCAAAAATTATGTGAAATATTTCATTATGCTTTTTAAAATACCAAGTTTTTATATCAACATGTAAAATTCCATATTTCAGATTATTAATAAAATATATTAAATCAATCTCGCCTCTTTTTCCCTTTTTAATGTAGTTGCTAGAAAAATTCAACTTGCATAAATGTCCTATATTTGTGGCTGTCATTGTATTTGAAAGCCATTTCTTGGTAGAAGCCACTTTAGTTCAGGCAGTGACCCCAAGATTCAGAACCTTTCTTAATGGTTTGGGATTCCCAACACTGGACTGTAGTGTTACAGTGATATCAGCTGTCTGTTGGTGCATAGCAAATGGCACCCATGCTGCCTGGCTTCAGACAACACTTTCTTCCGGTCACAAGTTTGGTAGCAGCATGGGGTCTCCCATGACGTTCAGGCCTGCAGTTGGCTGGACTTGAGTCACCTGAAGGCATGTCTGAAGCAGTAGATCTGCTTCCATTTATGCCCTGTGCTATGAGAAGCAAGTCTAGCTCCTCCTGGAGGGAGGAGGGTGAGCACCTCCCTAGAGTGGACCTAGTAGCAGACTGTGATGTGGCTTAAAGGCTGCCGCTTGTGGTCAGTGCAGTCAGTGGCTGAAGCCCGCTTCACTCTCCCTTGCCCGTTCAGCAGGATTACTTGGAATAATTGTTTACTTTGAGCTCTAAAATTCTGACCAATAATAAAAATAGACATTAATGAGGGCAAAGGTGAATTTAGCTCCACCATCACGTGTACACATGTGTGCTGTCTTACCTATGCCTCAGCTGAGGTTCACAAAGCTGCCGGGGCTTTGCACAGTAAGTGTGTTAAAAGTGTCAGTTACCTGTTTGTGCCTCACATTTCTGCTAAATGAGGTTCAGGGTCTTTGAAAATACAGCAGGATATCCTGCTTTCTGTGTTGTAAGTTGGGAGATAAGATGTGTTCATTTCCACGTGAGGCTGAGTCAGGATAGGTGCAGAATATGGACACGGGTGAGGCAGAGATGCAGTTGTATCCAGAGGCGCGTTCACGAGTGCTACCAAATCCTAGTAGCCGCTTTATTTTGGACTCAGTCCAACACTTCTGAAACTTACATTGAGGCAAGTGCTGTAGGTTAAGTAGTCCTGGGGATGCAGTCTTGATAGTAGATTGCTGTCTGCTTGGATCAGAAAAAGAGCTTTAGTACAAGGTGAACAGGAGGGAAAGTGGTTGGGGTAGAATAGGTCCAAGATTCAGGAGAGCCAAGTATTCAGTTCAGAACACTTGGCTTTATGTTTTTCTGTGTACTGCGCTGTAACCAGGTATTTCCTAAAGAGTGTAGCAGTAACTCTTAAGTTTGGTAGGCAGTGGACTGTGTCAAGTTTGCTGCCTTAGGGGAGAATTAAGAAGCTGTTGACGGGCGGGTCCTCTGCGTCCTTGTTTTGCTACTAAGGTTGTGTTGGGTGCCCGAGTTCTTCTTTTCAGTTTAGAAAAGAAGAGGTGGTCTCACCGAGTCCAGGCTGGCTTCCAGCTTTCTGGAGAGTGAGACTGGCCTTGAAGTGCTGACCGTGGTGCTACCTGCTAAGTACAGGGATTACAGGCATGGCCAGCACGCCTGTGTATATGGTGCGAGGGATGAAGCCAGGGCCTGGTGTGTTTCAGGCATGCTCTGTCAGCTGAGCTACACCTCTAGCCCTTCGGTCATTATCTACTCACTCTATTCAGACAACTTCTTACAGTAATGCCTTTGATTTATTTGTTCTTTCTGATAGCTGTGTTCTGAACTGTGTAGGTGAGGGAAGATGTGCTTCAGAACACAGATGGCCATGCCCATCTGTACAGTTGTAGAGCCCAGTGGTCAAGAGTCTGGAGTTGCTAGGGTGATGGCACACCCCTTAAATCCCAGCACTCAGGAGGCAGAGGCAGGCAGATCTCTGAGTTTGAGGCCAGCCTGGTTCATAAAGTGAGTTCTAGGATAGCCGAGGCTACACAAAGAAAATCTGTTTTGAAAACCAAATGAGCTGAAGTTTAGAGGCACCTGGCTCTGCTCCTTTAGAGGTGTGCAACGGCAGGCATGTTCCTTGAGTTCTCTGAGGGTCTGTGCCTTCACCTGTACAGTGCTGCCAGCAGCTTCTGCCTCATAGGTTTGTGAAAAGTACAGCGCTTGGTACAGAAGGGCTATGCATATATTAGGTTGGTAACATTGATTAATTCACTTTATTTGTCATTAAAGGCACCAGAGTTCATGCATCTTGAAGCAATAAAACGTTGTTTACCTGACACTTATTGGTTAGTTGTTGCTGCTGGAGGTGTCAGAAGCCTAAATGTTAAGTGACTGCATTTAGAGAGTTGTCTTGTCTGAAGTGGCAAAATAGAGAGAAAACAAACACAAAACAATCCATAAGAACCTTGCAGTAGCCCAAGGGCACGGTCTGCAGCTCTTGTCAGCATGCAGGAGGTGTAGCTCAGGTCCTGTTTCCTTCTCAGGCCCAGCCGACTTTGCCTGTTCCCTTTGACCTGATCTTCAGTGGTTAGTCCTCTGTGGTCTGTCCACTTAACTGTTGTGTAGTGACAGTCTCTTCACTGGCTCAGTCCTACTCCTTTAAGCCCTGTTTCTTTAAGAGGTCCTGTCCTCACAGTGCTCCTAGTGCTCCTGTCGAGGGAGCTGATGGTCTGCCTCCCCACCACCCCATTCTTCTCCACTACACATCCCTGAGCCCTCCACCGTGGGGCAAAGTCCCAGGTGACTCCCACTCTGAGGTCACTTGTTTGTCTTACCAACCCTTCCCCATTTGAAACACAAACAACTTGTGGCTCTTGGACCGTGAGCCATTATTTTAGGAGACTCCAGCGCCCCTGGGAAGATTTAACATCTGCCCTATTGACTGAAGTCTCTCTCCCACCTATTTTAAGGCCTGGCTGTCAGGCTGGAACTCCTTAATTTCTGCAAAGGTTACAGGCTTCTCTCATTAAGTCTGCCTGGTCTTGTCTCCAAGCACTTGCAGGCATTGTTCCTCCAATGCTGCTGAGAAATGCTGGGCTTTGTCCTCTCGAGCTTGTGCACACTGTTAGTCACTGCTCTTTGCTTACGGGAAGGCGCTTTGGTCGGAAGCTTTCAAACACGGCCGGGATCATAGAGCCATCTGCCTTCGGCCCTCATGGCTTCCAGCCTTTCCTAGACCAGGGGTCCTGCTGTTTTGGTTCCTTTTCACTTGGATCTTAGGTTGTGAATTCTTGTTCTTGGAACCACCTCACAGCCCACAAATGTCCTCCTTTCTTTGTGCCACATTTCTCCTGTAATAAATGCTCCTGGGTCTCCTAGATTTTGACTTGTCTTTCTGTTTTGTTTCATCATCTGAACAGAATGGATAAAATCCAGCATGCTTTGTTTCATGACTGTCTTCACTTCCAGATCTTTTTTACTCTTCTCCCTTCTGCAGCCACCTTCTTGTAATAGCTGTTTGTCAGTTTGAACTTGATACAGTCTGGTTTTTACCTCAGCTACTACTGTTCTCAACATTACCCTCTGGCTAATTCTGGTGAGTGCCTCTTTGTGTCCTTTTGTCCTTTCAGTACCTTGGTTCTGCTGGCTGCTCTGGTGCTGTCCTTTAAAATTCCCTCTCTCTGGCTGCAAGCTCTTTTGCAGTCCTCTCTGGAAAAGAGCTGCCCCAGGCCTTTAGCTGTGCGTTATATATATTCTGCTTGGGCAAACACATCTATGTTTAGCTTTATCTGTATGTTTTTGTGGCTTGTGTGTCCCATGTGTGCTTCATTACTTTGTAGCCACTGCAGATCTAGCATTGTATAAACCTGAGTGTTCCTCATCTGTTTTTGGTGTCAAAACTCTACCAGCATGTAACTCAGGGACTAGTGCCACCATTTGCCCATTGGCAGCAATAAGCCACTGCTTATAGCCTCCTAAATGATTCTTTTGGTCCTAATTTTGTCACTCTTGATCCCTGCCATTGCACTATAGTGAGGCTGAGTGACCCTCAGAGAAACAGCTGTGCTTACTGCCCAGCCCCAGTATTTCAGTAGCTGTGATCTGCCTCTCTGGCAGCACAGGGTAGGTGTGCTTAAGCTCTCTGTAAGAACTCTCCCGCCTTCCGTGGCTCACCCTCAGTTTTGAGATTGCAGTTTATGGACCGGTTTTCATTGAATCTTTCGAAAAATGGCTAAAAAAGCTAGGGACGGATTGCTGCCGTCACTCCTTGTAGCCTCTGTGTAGCATCTGTTGCTCTGTGTCAGCTTTCCATTATGATGGCAAATTATCCAAGGTAATCAGCTATCAAAGAAGAGGTTTTAGGCATTTCAGTTCATTGTCCCGTGGCCCTGCTGCTTTGGGCATGTTGTGGCCAGACTATTGTGTTGAGAGTGTGTGGTATAGGAGGCCTCGTGGCAGAGTGGGAAGGTAAAGAGAAAAAATCAGGCCAACATCCTTCTGTCTCTGTTAGGGACACTCACTCCCAGTGACCTAACTGTCTTCCACTAGGGCGGTACTTCCTAGGGACCAAGCTCTGGACACATGACTTGGGGACATTCAAGATCTAAACTAGAGCAGAGCATGTTATAAATGCCTGTTCACTTTACTGTGGTCCACATTGTGTTCCTCTAGGGTTGGTATGGTGCCTGCTTGTTTTTTCCCTGATGTCCAGCACAGTGCCTGATGAACAAACAATAAGTCTAGTATTTCATTAAATGGCCAAATGGCTAATGGTTGGATAGACAAGGACTCCTTTTGCATTCCAGATTTTCAGGGTAAGGGATGTGTTATTGTCTTTGGTTCCTCGGCTAGAGATAGTCAGAGTCAGAGGCCCAAAGCTGCCTATTCATGCTTGCCTCTGACAGAGCACCTTGCTTCTAGCACTGACTAGTGTGTTTTGAGTTTTTTTTTTTTTTTTAACCAACATTTCTCAATATATGAGGGCTTATTATAGTTATGTGAGGAGCTTAAAAACAAATACTGCTGGGCTGGGTGTGGTGGCACAACACTGGGGAGGCAGAAGCAGGCTGATCTCTATGAATTAAAGGTCAACCTGGTCTACAGATCAAGTTCCAGGCCAGCCATGGTTCCAACATTTGAGGCAACCTGGACTACTGTGAGACCCCGTCTTTAAAAAGCAAAAGACAAACTATTCTTCTAACATCACCACATGAATGACAAAATCAATTTTGTTTTGTTTTGGGAAGGTTGTCATCCATTTTCTAGTGTGTAGCAGCCATTAAGCATCTGGAAATTTGGGGCCTATTCTGCCTGAGGCTCTTGGGAGATTGCTCCTTAGACCTTGGATCGTGATCTTTATCAGTTTGAACAAGTGTCCATCTTTTGTCTTCTCTAAACGGTCTTTGGGTTGAGTCACTGTGATGTGTTACACACTGTATAATGGACTGGCAGATTGACTCCCTAGAGGCTGGCAGATGTAAATAGGAGGATTTGTTACCACTGGAAGAAACAAGTTTTATTTAATTACTTTTCCATTTTAATGCTATTTCTTCTTTGCTTTTAGGGCTGAAATATTTCCCAGTCAGCCTTTGAATTTGAGAAGTTCTTTATGGTTGTTGATAACTTTGGGGAGTCAGGTTAATTTTCACAGTGGTTTTTAAAAGGATGAGCTCACACTAAGTACATTTTTTTGTGGCATCAATTGCTTGACAAGATATACTTCCTACCTCTTAGCTAGTAAAGTAGTTACTTTAGGCCTGGGACAAGCAACTAAGGTACCTTTTGGGACAAAAGTGGATCTGTCTTGTAGGTTCTTCCAGCATCCCTTGGTGTCTACCTGCTGCAGGGCGTGGCTGGCATACCCTGCCCTCTGAACTCTCTAGCCCTGGTGAGAGGCTTTCCCTCCCCCAGAGGCCCTTCACTGTATAATCCAGACATTTTGGTTCCCCCCTCTATCTCTTTCCCCTCTCTCTCCTTCTTGCTGTATGTCCCCAGCCCCCTCTGCTTTTTCTCTTTCCTCTCTCTGTAAGTGGACTTTCCTGTCTCCCCCTGCACTGCAGGTTCCCTGGCCATGTTCGTTCCTTGGGACCAGTGAGTGAACCGGTCATTTATATGCTTGTATTGAATTAGCTCATTCTAGCAGTGGAAAGAATGGTAACATCAGTTAGAATCAGCTTTTTGCTTTAGAACTTTGTCTCTTTAGAGCCTCAGGATTTGAAGTGCACCTATATTTGTTCTTCATCCTTGATTGTTGGAGCAGTGCAACAGTGTTTCGGCATTCAGAAGCCGGTATGTGCCTGGTATGGTGTTTACAAGTAGCGTTTCCCAGATGCAAGATGGAAACAGTTACCTGCATCAGTTGGTATTAGAGCCTAAAAAAAATTGAGACACTTGAACTGTTTTGAATATTTTGTTGTCATTAACAAACAAAACTAGAAGTTAAAATGCCAAACTGGTCACGCACAGGTGCTCTACATCGTTTATATAGTAGGTTTTTATTTTTTGAATCTTTACATACACCCCACCCATCAGTCTAAGAGCTAACGATGACAGATAATGCTCCAGCTGTAACTGGATTTGTTTTCTCAACAGGCCTGTGGGTTTGGGTTACCAGTGGTTGGGACACTTGTAAGGACTGTGTTGTCAGCTTGCAGATGGGTATTAATGCTGGTCCCTTCCTTCTGCCTTGGGATAGTAGTGGAAAGGGTTGAGATGAGTGCCTTTTTTTTTAATTAAAAAAAAAAACAAAACGCTCTACTGGTTGATATTTCTTTTGTGGTTTGGTTTGGTTGTCTTGTTTTTTGAGATGGTCTTACTGCTTTGCCCTGGCTGCACTTGAACTCAGATCCGCTTGCCTCTCTCAGCCTCTGATGTGCTGGGTTTAAAGATGCATGCCCCCGGAGGCATTCTTAGAAGATGGGTGTGAATAAAGTACATTCTTTTTTTAAACAACAGTATGGGAACACTGCTTACTTTCAGGTTTGGTCATTTCTGATGAGTTAGCGCTCAGAAAAATAAACTTCTCCCCCCACAGCAAGTGCATTTGGATGTCTATTCAGATTGCAGTTCTGTTGCTTTTAGCTAAGGGAGCTGGTGCAAGCCATGGGGTTCAGCTTGTGCTTGACAGGACTTTGTTAAGTGAATTGGGGTCTGAATTATTCATTCTTCCTCTCCATCCCGCTGTTCATATCACATTCCTGCTGTGTCTTTGGGGCATCTTGCCAGTCTAAAGTGTAATTGATTTCCTCATTGTCCCGTGTGCTGTTGTCTATACATGGGCTGTGCCTGTTTAAGCTCCTGATTACGTGGGGCAGCTCCATGTTGAGCACAGGTGGGCAAAATCCTAACAGTTCAGGTTAAAGTTCCTTTTCTGATGAGACCTTTGCTGCCTGTTGAGCAGTGATAATGATTTTCCTGTGGTCTCATGGGAACATTTGGGAGGGGATTGTTCTTTTTTCTCTCTCTAGCCCTGTTACCTCCTTGTTGGTTTTTGTTGAAAAGCTGTGTAGAGCTTGGACACTGGGAACTAGGAGGGACTTAAGGATGAGGAGGGCTAGAGGAACAAGCTGTATGGCAGTTGATTGACTCCTGCATGGGGGATTGTGTTTGACTAAATATTTTATTTCTTTAAGAACGAGTCTCATGCAGTTCAAAATTGTTTTGAATTCACTGTCTCATTCTCAAGGGAGCTTGAACTCCTCATTCTCCTGCCTTTACTTTCTGAGTGCTGGGATTACCAGCAGACCATGTTTATGTGGTACTCTGGGCAAACACACATCACATGCTAGAAGAGCATGCTCTCAGTTCAGCTGTATTCCTAGCTTTGAGGACGTTGGCTTTATCATTAAAACGCTGGGGAAAGCTCATGTGAAATCCTGATCGCCTATGTACACAGATATACACACCTCACATGGAATATAGCAAGGAAATTGAGGTAGGTTTCATGTAGCCTAGGCTGGTCTTGAATTTATTGTGTATCTGAGGCTGGCCCTGAAACTCCTGTTATTCTTGAATGCTGCAATTAAAGGCGTGTACTTCCATTAGCTTCTCCAGGTAGGCAAGGTAGCTCCCATTCTTATGTGGAGCAGTCTGCAGCTGCGCAGATGGCAACTTTCAGCTTCAGTTTTGCAATGTCCCTGTCTGTTCTTCATGGTACCTCTGTGTGTGATAGCAGCCCACTGTGTTTGGTCTGCCTATCTTACAGTGAGTAGGATTTGCCTATAGTCCCATAGGTGATAGGAACAATGAGCTTCATGGTTCTGGGCTTTTAGTTGGTTGTATTTTCTGCTACTCATTGGAAATTTTACATTCTTTTCCATATTTTAAAAATTAATTTATAAAAAAAATACTCATTATGATCTAGGCCTGGTGGTACACACCTTTGGTCCTAGCATTTGGGAGACAGAGGTAGGCAGATCTGTGAATGTGAGGCCAGCCTGGTCTACATAGTAAATTCCAGATCTACATGAGTTTCAGGACAGTCTGGGCTATGTAGAAAGACCAACCAACCAACCAAACAAACAAAACCAACCAACCAACCAACCAACCAAACAAACAAACAAACAAAATTCATTGTGTACCAAGAGTATGAAAAAAACAAAACAAAACATGGTAAGGTTTCTTGTTCTTGATTTGGCCTTGAGGACTCACAGGAATCTGCCACCATTATTAACTACTGTGATATTGTTAACTCCTCTGGTACTCTTTCTACTGCCACTTAACCTTAACTACCATTCAGAATTCTCCCCCCACCCCTCTCTCTCTCTCTGTTTCTCTATCTCTTTTTAGCTTTTTTGAGACAGGGCTTCTCTGTGTAGCCCTGGCTGTCCTGGAACTCACTCTGTAGATGAGGCTGGTTTTGAACTCAGAGATCTGCCTGCCTCTGCCTCCCCAGTACTGGGATTAAAGGCATAGGCCATCATGCTAGGCTTCATGTGGATTTACCTTAATTGTTTCCTTGTTTACTATCTGACATCCTAATCAAATATAAGCACCATGAGACTAATCTATACCTATTCATTACTCCATTATTACTACTTTTGAGACAGTCTCCTCACTCAGAGTACTAAGTCTCACTCATGTACTTAGTCCTGGCTGGCACGGAGCTATATAGACTAGGCCAGCTTTGAACTCACAGACATTGGCTTGCCTCTCCCGTCCTGAGTGCTGTGTTTAAAAGCACACCCAGCTTCATTGCTAGACCTCCAATGCCTGTGTCGATGCAAAACACAGCAGTCACTTCAAAAAGAGGTAATATATACTAAGTCAAATATGAATGACAGTGGCCTGGGAACATGGATTCATATTATCTCACATGATGTATTCCAATGTGGAAGTGTTTACATGAGCGTTTGTAGTCACAGAACAGAAGAAAGTCACAAGTTGGTGACAGTTTTCAAAAATGTTGGTGGGAGCATTAGGTGGGTGATTTATAGGAAGGCAACATCATCGTAACATGTCACCTGTTGCCATTTTCAGCCTTTGGCTCAGAGGAGGCTGCTGGGCTGTTAATATATTCCAGGTGTTTTGCCTGATGAGTAAAAAGATGTTAGGACTCACACAGAGATAGTCAGTGAATGACTGATTAGGGAACTTAAAATAGCCCAGGATAATTTGTCTTTAGAGCCACAACTTTCCAACTCTGTATAATCAAGAGTTTTAACCCATCAACGCAGCCTTATAAGAATCCTTAACATAGGTGTGGCTTTTAACTCCAGTTCATACCTTCCATGTAAGATTCTCAGTGGTTGTTGAATGAATCACTTAAAGGTAGTGGTTGAAGGGTTTTGAAAGCTGATTTTCCCTGAGGACAGGGTAAAGATATTCTAGACAGGAGTTAGTATGCACAGGAGAACACATGAAAATGCATGACGTATTCTTGTGCCTTTTGGGGGTTGGGTTTGTCCATGTACCACAGGAAGCTATTTTTGATGCAGAAAGACCATCTGGGTTCTTGGTAAAAAGCCTCCCTCACTCCCTTTCTTCTGTGTTGTTTTAGTTTACTGGGTGCTGGCCATTTGGTGTCATTAATGAGCTTTGGAACTGACTTGCCTGAGTGCAGCAAGGCAGTGCTCTCAGTGGCCCTTCTGCCGGGAGCTTCTCTGCCTCAGTGCAGAGCAGTCCAGAACAACTGGAAATGTTATTTTTAGAGTGTATAATGACCAAATGATGGATTTCTGAGGTTTTCAGCTTTTGCTACCTGTGTATTAGAACCTCCTTAGGACCTTAAAAAAATTTCATTGCTTAGGCCAGCTACATTCACCCAGACCAGTGGAACCAGGATTGTTTGGATGGGGCTTAGGAATCTGCATTTTCAAAACTTGGCTGGGAATTATGCTGCCACTATCTTACGGGCCACAGAAAAGGGAAAGGACAGGCTTTGGGATGGTTTTGTAAATGACATAAGGAGGAATTCCAGAAAGGATAGTCATTAAGAGAAGGTTGGTTAATTTAAGAGAACTATTGGGAGGGACTCTGGATAGCGGGATTGTTTTAATTTAAATTTAAAATTTCAATGTTATTTTTAAAGGATTTCATAAGAGTGCTGTATTTACCTCACCCCCTTCCTCTCCACTAACTCATCTTAAGCCGTCCCTCCCCCATTCATGAAAGAGTGGTATTTTTTTGAAACTAGTTTAGAAATGTATAGTTTTTAGAATAGTTAGAAGAAAGACAGGCTAGAAACTGAAGGCTGGTGTCAGAGACGAAGTGTAGCTGGATATTGAAGCAGGCTATCATGGGCTATAGTTCCAGCCTTCCCATGAGTTAGTTGGGCTCATCCAGTTCAGATGTGTTAAGTGCTGAGCACTGCTGGGGCACATCGGATGCACCTTTCTCATTTCTGCTAACGTGGCTGCCATTAGCAGTTTTTGACTCTTGTGAACCATTCTCCATCTGTTCAGGATTGGGGGAAGCTATTTCTTAGGTTGCTTTTAGCTCTGATGCCCTGTTACATAAAGTTTGGTAAAGACCAGTGCCTCCCCAAAGTAATTGCTGTGTTTTCATCCGGAGGGAAGAACGTCTTAAGCAAAAGGTGTTTGAGGATGCAAACAGAAGCACCCTCAACACCTTGTCATTGTTTTGCCCGCCATATGTACTGTTGAGTTTGATATTTACGAGTGTGGTCAGTAAGGAAGGCTGTCCAGCGTGGCTTGGAGGTTAGAACTGGCAGTGCTAGGGATAGCTCTGTGCAGGCCAGGTGCTGTTGGCGTGGCCTTTTGATAGCTCTTCTTCCCAGTACTTGTGGAGTTTGTAACTACATCGTCACTCAGATGAGTTTGCTGTAATCGGAATTGCATGCCTTCTCAGCAACCTAGAACCCCTGCACAGATGTAGCCCATGGCAGTTCAGGGTCCAAGTGGGTTCCATTGTAATGGGAACAGGGACTGTCTCTGACATGAACTGATTGGCCTGCTCTTTGATCCCCTCCCCCTGATGGGGGAGGAGCCTTACCAGGCCACAGAGGAAGATAATGCAGCCACTCCTGATGAGATCTGATAGACTAGGATCAGAAGGAAGGAAAAAAAAGACCTCCCCTATCAGGGGACTTGGGGAGGGGCATGCATGGAGAAGGGGAAAGAAGGGAGGATTGGGAGGGGAGGAGGGAGGGAGCTACAGGGGGAATACAAAGTGAATAAAGTAAAATTAATAAAAAAATTTAAAAAAAAGAATGAAAAAAAAAAAGAATCAGGTTGGGAGAACTAGGGAGATGGTCTTTCTGAGAATTCATGAGGATCAGAGTGCATTCATTGTTTTCTTGGGTACCTTATGGGGGAAGTGGTGAGCAAAAAGCTGAGGGCGAAAGGAGCCCTTGGAGAGCTGCTGGGCAGCAGCTGGGTGGGAGGCTGTCGTTTTACCTTACTTCTACCTCCTTTTGTGCTTCAGGATATGACTCTGATTTGAGTGCTGTTTTTGTTGTTGTTTTTAATACGTGATGCTCTTAACTTTATCTTATTCCAAAGCTCTCTGTTAAAGACTGTTAAGAACCTACTTTGTTATATGAACATGCTCACCACAACAGTTATTCCAAGTTAGCATAGTTTCTGTGCTGATAGTACTGTCAGACCTTTGCACCTCAGATTACTGTCAACCAGCACTTTTTGTATTGATCCAGCATTCCTTTATTTTTGCACTATTGTCCTCAGTAGCTCTATTATAGTGGGAAACCAGTGGCCACACTGCAGTGAAGAGCTGAATATCTGGGGAAAGAGGGAAGGGATTTCTGAGACAGCCAGGGAAGGGTAGATGTCAAGGAGAAGGGCCTGGGAAGGGGGGCAATGGCAGCTCGTTCAGTCAGGACTTAGGACCTTTGCTTTTTGGTCTTTTGTGTTCAGGAGTATGGTGGCTTTTTTTGCTTTTTGTTTCTGGCAGCAGATTATCTATTCCTTTGAAATTATGTGGGCTGGAAAAGAAAGGAATTGGCCCACCTGCGTGGAGGGAGAGGGTGGCATTAGGGATGTGGGTGTTTAAAAGCTCTTGGCATGCCTGCCTCTAAGTACAGATGGCTATTTGTGTTGCCATTATTGTAGCTGTTATGCCTACATTCCCTTTGGTATGCCTCTCTACAGGGATAATTGTAGGGCCCTAACTTATATCTCTTCCTGCTGCCAGATAAAATGGATGCTGATGTGCTGTGTGCTGCAGACAGTACAGGGAAGTCTGTGTGGGCTGTCTCCTGGCCGCTGCCTCAATCTTCTGGGGCTTCTGGAACATAAGAGTTAAAGTGCTGCATTTTTACAACCCACATTGGTGAAAACATAAAAACCAATATACAAGATTTTACTGAAGGATCTGCCTCTAAGTGGAACCAAGTTAATTTTGGTGAATGTTTGGAGAATGTAGGGGAGAGATTTGCTAGTGGTATCTAAGCGGCTTGTCAGGTCTGAGAACAACTCTGAGGAGGATAGAGCAGGAAGATGGATTTTCTAGTCAGGCTGTCATTTCTCTCTCTCTTGGTGGGTGTGGGTGTCTACATGTCTCTGTGCGTGTGCACGTGCATGCGTGTCTTCAGTCTCTGACTTTCCTCAAGTCCCCACACGCTCATTAATAAAATGAGACTGATGATGATTACCAGAGAGGTATGGTGATTGTTTATTCCCTACTAAAAATCCCTTCACAGGTTTCTTTACTAAAAATCATGTTTAAGTGGGCTGGAGAGATGGCTGAGCTGTTAAGCGCACTCTCTGCTCTTCCAGAGGTCCCAGGTTCAATTCCCAGCAACTACATGGTAGCTCACAACCATCTATAATGGGGTCTGATGCTCTTTTCTGTCATGCAGGCAGGCATACGTGTAAATAAAGTGCTCATATGTATAAATAAATAAATCTAAAAAAAATCATGTTCAAATCATATAGATTCATTCCCTATTTTTTTCTTCTCTGCCTTTGTGTGTGTGTTTTAAATTAAACCTATTGTTTAAGAAAATTCCATACAGAATTAAGATATGAGCTTGATAGAATCATGTTGATGCTTATCACTGAATGTGAATGCACACGTTCTTCTGTGTGCTCTCGTGAATAAAAATGGGCATGTGTTTGCCAGTCAGAGGGCAACCTCTGCTGTCAGTCCTTGCCTTCCACCTTGTGTGAGATCTCCTGTGGACACGGGATCTCCTGGCCTGGGAGCTTCTGGGGAGCCTCCTGTGTCCACCTTCCATCTTTCCGAAGAGTGCCAGGGCTACAGACGTGTGTGCTGTGTGGTGTGTCCAGCGTCTGTGTAGTTCTGGGCATCTCAGCTCAGATCTTCATGCTTAATCAGCAAACACTTTTAGCCACTGAGCCATCTCCCCAGCCCTTGTTCAGATGTCAGCCAAACAGTGTTTCCTTTTGGAGGAAGTGGATGCCTGGTTATTTTGGCTGGTTATTATGGTTCTGGAGAATGAAGTTCAAGGTTTGGTCTCTGGTGAGGGTAGCATAACTTCTTGAGACACCTGGAGCCAGGAGGCAGGAGAGAGAGAAGACCCAGTGTGTCTGCAGTCCCTTTGAGGGCCTGCTCCCAGTAGCCTGAGGACTTCCTAAAGGCTTCCAGCTTCTAAGTGTATAGCACTGCCCCATGGGCCAAGTCTTTACTAACGTGGGCACTGGTGAGGGTTAATCCCCATATTTGGACCCCAGCAGAGCTCTTTCTAGATGATGTCTGGGTCACTGGGCAAAATGTGGACCTTAAAGAACGTGCTTTGACCACCCTTGATTTGTTACAGGAAGGAAACCACTTCATGTGCACATAATTGAAGGCAGAATCTACTTCTTTAGGGGGTGATCTGATTTTCATTTACTTGGTGTTATCTTCATATATAGAATCGATTCCCCTTTTGGCATAAAAATCCAGGGTAGAATTTACGACAGTAATCTAGCTTAGCTGTGTCAAACAGTTCTAATCCTATCATGACTCCTGATTTCTAGTAAATGACTTCACAAATAAAATACAGAGAACTTTTGAGGATGATAAAAACCTAAGGGCAAGAACAGCTGTTTAAACTCTGTTTAAACTGGGCAAGCAGAGGCAGGTGAATCTCTGAATCCAAGGCCAGCCTGGTCTACAGAGTTACAGAACAGCCAAGATTACACAGAGAAACCTTGCTTCAAAAGAAAGAAAAAACAACAACAACAAAAAACAAGAGCAGCAGCCGTTCGAGACCCTTCGAGCATGTGTGTGTGTGTGTTGGTCAGATAGAGTCCTTCACTGATGTGACTATAGTCTTCATGTTCTGTATGTCTCAGATGTCATGGATCCTTGCATTTCCTTTCTTTAGATTTTTCAGTTGTTTATACTTTATTGTGTTTGCTGCCATATGGACATGTGTGTGTGGGATGTTGGGATGTGTGTGTGTGTGTGTGAATTCTTTCTGGGAACCAGCTGCAGATGTGAAATCTTCTCACCCCTGCATACGTTCCAGTGTGTACCTGCCAGGCATGGCCCTCCTGCTTAGCTCCCCAATGGCTGTCACCTTAGGAAATCAGTGTTGGCACTGCTCATCTACTGAGCCATCAGCATTTTGCTTGCCAGCCCAGCGTTTTGTTTGTTTTTGGAACAGGAGCCTGTGTAGGAGTGAATGCGTGCTGGATCCCTGTGGCCCCGTAGGCTGAAACAGTTTCTCACCAGTCCTTGTTAGTTCTTTCAGATCCTTTTTAAAAATTGCACTTTTGAAAAGTGTGTGTGTGTTTGTGGGCGTGGGGGAGTGCGCGTGCGCACACACATGCAGGTGGAGGATAGAGGCCAGCCTTGGGTGTTGTCTTTCAGAGGCTGTCCGGATTGGCTCTTTTAGACATAGCGTCTCTCATTGGCTTGGAGATCACCAGCTAGGCTGGGCTGACTGGCCAGCAAGCCCAGAATCCACCTGCCACAGAACAAGTGTGGAGGTTAGGTGGTAACGTGGGGGTGTTGGTTCTCTCCGCTAAATGGATCTTGAGAACGCAAGCTCCTAGGCTTAATGGCAGGTCTTTTACCCACTGTGCCGTCTCATTGGCCCATGTCCTTGTTATTTTTGAAGATTTGGGCTTCTCAGTTCCTTCCTAAGGGTGGTTAGTTCATATTGGTCAGGAATAGGGCAGAAATGGTGCAGTGATCTTCTTGCTACCTCTGATCCCTGTCTCACTGTATCCCCATCCCCAGTAATAACGTTAGGATTACCTTGTAAAGTTGATGTCTGCTAGGAGTTTCCACATAAGCTCACCATTTCCTTTCCTATAGTTGGTTGTGTTCTTGTGGAAAGGTGTTTTGATATTATACATTATTGTGTTCTACAACAAAACTGAGGGCCTTGGGTTTTTTGTGTTGTAATGTTTACAGTGCTGGGGTTGAACTTCAGCTTGAGTATTCAAGAGTGTTTTGTCACTGAACTACAGCCTCAGCCCTGACCTTAGTACTATTGGCAGTCCCTTCCTGGACCAGCCCTTTCTGTGTTAGTAGAGTGATGAAATGATCCTGTTTCTATTAGTTGTGTTTATCAGTGCCATTCTGTTGTAGGAAGGAGTGTTCTCATTGATTTCTCTGTATATCTTTTTCACTGTGTTGTAATGCAGTTATATAATTCTGCTACTTAACCTGTCTTGCATTGGCCAGTGAGAATCAGCTTAACCTTCTTTGTCCTTTGATCTGTCTACATCATTCATGAGATATTTCCTTGCTTTCTGATACAAGTATTTTTTTAATTCTTGTTTTGTTTTATTCTTGTCAAAGCCCTGAAATGAGTAATTTCCAAGGAGCTCGTGTTCTTTCAAATGGAGGAGGATAGTTAGAAACCAAGATCTGGATGGCGGGTGTGCACATTGCTAGGTTTATCATTGCCTCTAGGCTCTCAGCAGACAGAGGAAAATGCTGCAGATACACCATACATGTATATGTTTATGTCTCTGTGTTCTATGCATGACTAGTGTTTGTATTATAAAGCCATGAGTTTAGCTAAATAACTCCATTTAACACCTGTTCTATCCTTTTCAGTTTTATAATATCTTCTGCAGCAGGAAGAAACTTGGCTCCTTAGGCCTTAGTGTAGATACTTAATTGCTCAGTGGAACACATTTCCTTCTTTTTTTAAGATCTATCTATCTATCTATCTATCTATCTATCTATCTATCTATCTATCTATCTATCTATCTATCTGTCTATCTATCTATCATGTATACAATGTTGTGTGTGCATGTACACCTGCAGGCCAGAAAAGGGCACCAGATCTCATTGTAGATGGTTATGAGCCACCATGTGGTTACGGAATTGAACTGATGACCGCTAGAAGAGCAGCTCTTCCCTTAACCCCTGAGCCATCTCTCCAGCCCGTGGAACACATTTTCTAACCACCTCTGTAACCTGTCTTCGTGCCCCAGAGTCCTCAGTCATGGACTGTCTGCCCATTCTTGATCATGTGACTTAACGTTGCCACTAGCTGCTTACCTCTCACTGTTCCATTAGCTGTGGGGCTGCTGTTGTGGGTGTTCCTCAGCTCACCGATTCACCTGTGTTCTTCCATGTCTTACTACCCCGTGGCAGAAGGGAAAGTGTGCTTTCCCTTTGTTAGGTGTATTTTACACTCGATGAAATTCATCCTTTAAGATTTTATTTTTACAAATCTTGATAAAACTTAGTCATATAGACATTGTCACCGTCAAAGTACATACTGTGTTCCTTTGGGCTCCTTTGAAGTCGGTCTCTTCCTGTTCCTGCTGCTGGCCTTTCCATAAATGCTACACATATGTATACCTTTTTGAGTCTGGCTTCTGGTGTAATTCTTTTAGAATTAATCCCCCGTGTTTTGTGATTGATTATTTGTACATGCATGAGTTTGTGCATTCTCTTTTCGGTGAACATTTGGATTGTCTCCAGTTTTTGACATCTGTGAATAATGCTACAAAAAGTTTGTATGTGGACTCTTGTGTATACCTGTGTCTTTTGGGTAAATAAGTAGAGGTGGGATTGGCGGACCATGTAGTTAAATGTATGGTTAACTTTACGGGGAACAGCAAAGTGTTATCCCAAAGTGGCTACTCTATTCAGATTTCCATCAGCAAAGAATATATGTCTTCCACTACCTGGTATTGTCAGGTTAAGAGTCATTCTAGGAGGGATGCAGTGCTCTTATCTTCATGGTTTTAGTTTGTACCAGTGATGCTCAGTGTCTTTCATTGTATCTTTGTTCTCTGAATCTCTTTGATGATGGGTGTTGTAAATCTTTTGGCATTTCTTTTTTCCCTTGGTGACGGGATGGAACACAGAGTCTTGTGCATGCTAGGCAAGTGCTGTACCACTAAAGCTACAATTCTGGTCCTTTTAAAGTTGTAGTTTTATGTTTTAATTTAAAAAGATTTATTTATTTTATGTAGATGGGTGTTTTGTCTGCATGTACGTCTGCACACCAAAAGAGGGCATTGGTTCTCATGAGACTGGTAATAGATGCTCTTTGAGCAATCGTGTGGGTGCTGGGAAGTGAACTCAGGACCTCAAGAAGAATAGCCAGTGCTTTTAACCATTGAGCCACTTTTCTAGCCCTGGTTTTTTTTTTTTTCCTTCCTTTCCTCCTTCCCTCCCTCTCTCCCTCCACACAGAAGTGTTGGACTGGATTCTTCAGGGCTCTCCATATAGGCTGTATGCTGTGATTCCACAAGGGGGATGAATATTTACCGGAGAAGGCATCTTGGAGAGGTGAAGCTCTTGGGGATCAGAGAGGACTGCTTCCCCTCAGTGACAAGGAAAAGGAAGGGAAGGGAGGAGAGGGTAGTGGTGACTAGTCTTAGATGGTTTAGGATGCTAAATGCAGTTGTGTAAGAGCAGCTGCTAAAGTTGTTCAAAACAGAAAGATGGAGAGAAGAGGGTTTGACCGAGTGTTGCACCTAGATCAGATCTTACAGTGAATT
The DNA here is from genome assembly GCF_030254825.1 of Meriones unguiculatus. Classification (NCBI taxonomy): domain Eukaryota; kingdom Metazoa; phylum Chordata; class Mammalia; order Rodentia; family Muridae; genus Meriones; species Meriones unguiculatus. The sequence continues at coordinate 23,890,119 of NC_083356.1, forward strand.
GTTGAGAATTTTAGCAACCATGTTGCTGACCTCTTCATTTTATAGCCAGCATTTGCTTTGGGGATGGGGGTGGTGGTGGAGCTTCCTGAAGATCAGGTGGGTCATGGAGTGACTAAGTTAGGACAGCAGTAAGGAAGACTCTCGTTATCCTATGAAGCAGGATGGGCAAGGAGAAAACTAGAATAGTAAATACATAGTTCTGTTGTTTTAAAAATATCTTTGTATTGACTTCATATTTAGTTTAATAACAGTAAAACAAAAGCAGAGTGGTGCAGTTAGTGACTGAACTGAGAATATTTTGGCTAGAATATTGGAATATATCTTAGGTCAAACAGAAGCTGCAAGAGATCAAATGAAAAATCATGTTGGCAGGCAAGGAAGTTTGTTCTTCCTGAGATCAAAAAAAGAAATTTACAGAGATGGTAGGCCTGAGTTATGCTAGTTATAGTTAGCTGTGAAAACACTCCCAAGATGAGGATTTGCTGGAGTCTGAATGCCTTTGGACTAACAGGGTCTACTGCAGGAAGTACTGGAAAACCTGACCGTGGTTGCTGCTATTTAGCCCACTTCAGGGTGGTACTGGGCGCCTTACCCTGCATTTTTCTAATCCTTCATAGCAATGAGGAGTGTTTTGTGACATTACATTTCTATTTATAAATGCCAAAAAACTGGGATTCAGAGAAACTAGATGATGTGGCCAAGGTCATATGACCAAGAAGTGGTTGAGCTTCGCTTCGTCCTGAGGATTACAGAGTGTCCCAGCATGCATTCTCTTTGCTATGCCGGTGTTAATTGAGGTGGTGTTGGTAGGCCGGTATTGCTTTCCTCACTGTTTATTATCAGTTTATACAAGATAGGTGCAGAAGTTGAAAGCACTTAGAGACTCACAGCAGTTTAATGGTAACTTTGTGAGTGTGCAATCCAATAAGATTGTGTTGTGTGTCTTTGGACTTTTTTTCTTTTAAAATTTGATTTCACACTTCTAGTAAAACATTTTAATGCATTTTAAGCAAGCAAGCAAGCAAACAAAAATGCTATTCACTGCTGGCTAGAAACTTGACAAGAAAAGGTTGCTTTTTGCTGTTGTCGCTCTGAGAAGCCCTACTGACCTTGCTGTGACCCAGGTGTAGATACCTGCTTCAGCAGAGTTTTAGATTGACACTTGGTTAGTGGAGCTCTGAGTAGCTGGGGAGTGAGGTCAGAGAACAGGAGAGGCAGGAGGGAGACATCAGGATGGGAGAACAATGTGCAGCAGAGCTTAGCTATCAGCAGTGGCATTTGGGTGAGGGATGCCCGCCTTTCGTGGTCAGTAATGTCCAGCTAGCTGTCTTTCTGTAAATTTGCTTTTATTACACTTAGTGGCCGTGGCTAGCAGTGATGCAGAAGACACCAAATATAGGAGAAAGAAGTCACAGAAACAAAGTTAATTGAAGGTGGAAGTTCAGAAGAATCACAAACACACACACACACACACACACACACACAGCCTTAAAGTGTTTCCCTTTAAGGAAAAGGCTGCAGTTTTTTGGCAGAGCCAAGAGTTTTGATTGGCCCCTTCTCCTGCTGTTTGCCAGAAAAATCCTGACCATTTTTTTTTTTTTCCTTTCTTTTTCTTTTTCTCCCCCCCCCCCCAAAGTTGGTTTGGGAGTCAGCCCAACAGCCAAGTCTCTGGATTTAATTTGGAGTGTATGTTTCTGAAGAGGGCTGGGCCTGCTGATGCGCCCCCTACTGTTCGGCTTTTACTGTCCACCAAGGATTTTTTTTTTTTTTTTTAAACTTCTGATGTCTTGCTGGTGTGGAGAGGAAGGAGCTGTTTATAGGAACCCCGTGCAGTGGCTGTGGAAGAATTACTCATCCCTCCTCTGTTCCTCAGGACATGGTGGATAGGCTTTCTCTACTTCCAGGTGCTCTAGGAGATGGATCAGTTTCTCTTGTGAGGAGACATTTTGGGCGTTGACTCAAATGAGGGCAGGCGCTGTGTTTGTAGATGGACCTCTTGCCAAAAACTTTACATTTGATCTGCGGCAATCTCTGCCATCTTAGTTGTGTCCGAAGGCAAGGCTGCCAGTAAATGGCAGTTTAATCCCCAAACTTTAGTTGCTGACTGATCTCAAACCCTAGAGCTCAGCCTGAGGTGGAGAGCTGGCTCCTGGCTCCTTAGGTATGGCGGGTGCTGTTGGGCCACAGTTGCTGTACACTGCTAGACTGGCCGGAGGTGGCTTACTGGGGCTGCCCCTCTGTGTGGAGAGAGGCTGCTTGTTTAACATCAGGGCCCTGTGGGAAGGTTAGACAGTTCATAGTGCCAGCCTGCACAGTTCATGGTAAAAACAGTTTTCAGATTTTTAAACTCTCATAACCGATTAACTGAAGAGTTAAAAAAGAAAAAAATCAACCCTCTAAAAAGTACCCCTTCAGGAAGGCTTGAAGGAGCATCAGTCATGGGACTCCGCTAAGTATTTATCATTGTACACAACACATGTCTCATGGTGCTCAAGGGCTGGCTCTCTGTCCTCACACACAGACCCCAGAGTCCCTTCTTTAAATGGCACCGTGGTTGATTTAGCCTGGTATCCTCCCATGTGTCCTCATGGTCTCTAGATCACTCATGATATCTAAGGTGTTGTCATGCTGTGTAAGTAGTGGCTGCACTGTATTGTTTAGGGAATAACGGCAGAGAATATATATGTTCATGGCAGATGGAGTGTTTTGTTCGTGTTTTCCTCAAGCATTTCCAGTCGATGGTTGATGCAGGTGTGGAGCCCACGACGGTGGAAGACTGGCTTTACTTATCAACAGTGTGAACTAAACTCCCTTCCAACACCTGTGCCTCTCCAGGAAGGAGCCTGGGGTCTCCTGGGCTGGAGGGCAGTTTCTTAGTCTGCTTTCTTCTCAGACAGTCTAGTCTTGGTCGATTCAACCGTTAAGTGATTCAGTTACATAAGAAGAAGCTTTTAAACTGAGAACAAAGGATGGAGTTCTTTCCGCAGCTTCCTTGTAAATTTACCTCTTCTGGTCTTGGTGCTGTACTTCTCTGATGGCTGCTGTTGCCAGGGGCTTGTAGACACCTCCTCTTCCTTTAACACTACCCACCTGCCTTGTTTGCTGGTCTCTAAGCAACATGGGGAGGACCTGTGCTGGCTCTTTACTGAGAGACAGCCTTCATCCATTCTCCTGTTACACGTTTAACTCTCTCTAGTCTGGAGGGAAAGAGAAACTGCCTTGAAGTGACGGTTCCCACCTATGCTTCTGTTTCATTAAGCATGTGGAATTGGAGGGTTTTCAGTGGGTGCTGAAAGAGACTGCTGTGCACATTTTACTGAATTAAAGGATAGAGACCTAGGAAAGTTGAGTAAACAGCTAAGGAAAGACTGCCAAGTTTGTCCCCAAGACTGGGGTTTCCCGAGCTGAGTCCCAGGCTTTCTCCACTCCATCAGGATTCCCATTTTTAATAGAAAGAGTGAATAAAAATTGGCTTCATGAAGAAACAAGTGTTAACAGTTAATTCAGGATTGTGAGCAGGAAAAACAATTTTTCTTTTGAATGCTAGGACAACTGTGCCAGTTTCTTTTTTGTACTTTTTGCACAAAAGAAGACAGGATAAATGCCAAAAGTTTCACAAAAGATAAGCATCATTTACAACTTTTTAAAAAAGTAGAGCAATATTTGAGTTTCTAAATATAGCATTTAAAAATGCTAATTGTTAAAAGGGAATTTTTGTTGCACAAATGCTACAATTTTCTTGGGGTTCCTGGGCGCAGAGAGAAGATGGTACCACTAATCATATGGGATTCTTGATTGTGGCTCCCAGGGAAAGATGGAGAGACTGGCTCTGAGGTTTTTCCTTTTCTCCCCTCCACCTTTTTCCTTTTTCTTTCCTTTCCATTCCATTCCATTTTGTTTTCCTTCCTTTCCTTTTCCCATCCTTTCCCTTTCCTTTCCTTTCCTTTCCTTTTCCCTTTTTCCTATCCTTTTTCCTTTCCTTTCTTTACCTTTCTTTTCTTTCTTTTCCTTTCCTTTCTTTTTCTTTCTTAAGAGAAGGCCAACTACAAGCCTGGTCCTAACTGATTCCAGATGGGCTTGTTAGAGTACAAAGGTTTTCAGTATGTTTGGGCTAAGGCCGACCATGAGGGGCCCCTGAGCACTTCCTGTGCAGCTCTGCAATTGTATTCACATAATAAGAAACAGCCCTTACTGCTGGAGCCCACAGCAGCCATGTTGGTGTCTTGTCTTTATGCCTCATTTTGTGAACCGCCTGGCTTCCTCACTAACCTCTTCTCTGTTGTTTTCAGGGGACATTAAAATACTCACATATGTACACATATTTCTCATTGAAGAGAGCAGAGAAGAAAAGAGTTGTCAAATAATAGGAGATTATGACTATTTAAGAAAACCGTTTTTCCCTTTATTTCTAATTTAAAAAAAATTCCTGGCATGCTTCCTGAATAGTTCAGAGTGCTCGTTTATTCATATTGTACACTGACTATCATAAGCTGTGTCTGTGCTGAAGGGTGAGCACGACCTTGAACTCAGAGGAAGGTGTTTTGCATTCAGACCCTGTGCAGCAGTGTTGCCAGGGGAGCGTGCCTGCTGTACTGTGACCCTGGCTTGAATTTGGCTGTCCTCCCAGCCACTGCAGTGTATCTCTGGCCTCTGCACAGCTTAAAAGAGGATTCTGTGCTGCTCCACTGCAGGCTCTGGGAATTATTTGGGGCCTTATAGACGACATCAAGAATATATTTTATGTATATACTTAACTTTTTATTTTGACTGAGAATGTGCTGGTATCAACGCTCAGTTTTCTGGATCTGGCTGATTGCGAAACTCTGCCATCCCTGGGGTCCATCTGGGCCTTTGCAGTCGAATTCCAGTCTAGTCAGAGGACAACTTATGAAAGCTGGTTTCTCCACTATTGTGTGGATTTCCGTGATTGAGCTCAGGTCATTAGACTTGGTGGCAAGTGCCTGTACTCATAGAGCCCGTGTAGCATTCCCTGTAGCTTTTTCTTGAGCCAGACATGAAATATAGTGTCTGATGAATTCTTACTCTGTTTCTGATTGGTGAAGTTGAATCTCTGGAATGCTTTGGTGTTGTGATAGGTTGGTTTACTTGAAGTAGGATGCTTAAGACAAGTCATATGGTCATTTATTTTTTTAAAGATTCATTCATTCATTCATTCATTCATTCATTCATCTATGTATGTATGTATGTATGTATGTATGTATGTATGTATGTATGTGTTCTGTCTACATATACACCTGCTCGCCAGAAGAGGGCACTAGATCTCAGTACAGATGGTTGTAGGCCACCATGTGGTTGCTGGGAATTGAATTCAGGACCTCTGGAAGAGCAGCCAGTGCTCTTAATCACTGAGCCATCTCTCCAGCCCCATCTTTATTTATTTATTTTAGTTTTTTTTTTTCTTTTTTCTTTTTCGAGACAGAGTTTCTCTGTGTAGCCCTGGCTGTCCTGGACTTACTTTGTAGACCAGGCTGGCCTCCAACTCACAGCAATCCACCTGCCTCTGCCTCCCGTAGTGCTTGGATCACAGGTTTGCGCCACCTCGCCCAGCAATGGTCACTGTTGTTACGAGCGAGCCCCAGCTTTGATTTTGAAGGAGATTACTCATAATTAAACACCCAGTACTTGTAATGTTCTCAAGAAAGAGGAGGGTCCTCTTTCTTCACTAAAGTTAGCTGTGAAGGGAAGAAGGCAGCCAGGGCGTGCTGTGTGTGCTTTGAGAAGTTGAGTGCCAGGCTCCCATTACCCCTGTTTCATCAGAACTGTCAGGTAGGCAGCTTCGTTTCCCCTTTCACATAGGAATGTTCACATTCTCCCCCCTATACCTTTCTTAGAAGCTCCTCCAAAAGGATGTAGTGCCTTACAAGCCATAAAAATAATTTTAAGCTTATTTTTTTGTTTTTGTTATCTTCTCTTGTTAGGTTTGTTAGCTTTCTGCCTCTGATATATGAAGGGTTAACACTGGAGAAAGAGGCAAGCTAGTTAGCCATTGTTTATAGTGAAACTTGGGTCTCCAAAAAATGCTATTTTTTTTTTAGTTGAAAAAATTTCAGGGCAATTTTCAGTGGCATGTATTTGTGAAAAAGCAGCTTTGGAATTGCAAGAAAGAAGAGGCCCTGACCTGGATAAACATTGTACAAGAAGAGTGTATGAGGGGTTTGGGGGCGCCCACTTGAGGGGTCAAATACTCTCCCGAGCTGTGCTATGAGAGGCACATGGTGTGTAGCGCCCAGCTCAGGCTGTACCCTGAAATTTTACTGATTGGCCTGAACAGAGACAACATTGAGAATGTGAGGCTAGGTCAGGTGAGACACAGGAGTCAGTCATGAAACACAGTTGGATTTGGTGGGGGTGGGGTGGGGTCTCGCTTGAAAGTCTCCTTACGCATTTTTCTTGTGCTTGCAGTGACTTTTAATGATTTACTTAGTGTAGTATTTTCTGTCTTGACTAAACATCAAGAGGGCAAACACTGGGTCTGTTTTTCATGAAGGATTCATGGTGCTTGTTTATTGAATTCTGGTCCAGCCTTTGCCTATTACGTAGAGTCAGGGAACTGACCTTGAAAGTTTTATTGAGCTGGGTCTTGTGGTACAGACTTGCAATCCCAGCTTTGTGTGAGAGAAAGGCAGGAAAATGGAAAGTTCAAGGCTAGCCTGGGCAAATAAGAACCTGTTTTGAAATAAGTGCAAAAGGCTGGAGGTGTAGCTCAGTGAGCTAGGCATGCTTGCTGAGCACGAGTGAGCAGGCTGTTGGGTCCATACCTACCCACACTGGGAAGAGGAGAGGGGTGCTGTTGACCAAGGTTACCGTCCTGCAGTCAGCTCAGCAGTGCACTCTGCTGATTCAGAAGATGAGCTTACAACTTAGAAGCATCTTGCTTATTGTGGCCTCTGACCTAAGCAGACTTGTTCTTCCCCCTGTTCTGCATGTTTAGAAGGGCACAGATTCTATTGTAAAATGGGGGAGAAAAGAGGATTCAGTAACTCTTTAAAAACTCTGCTCACCTAACAAAATTGGTTTAAATACTGTTCATTTATTTAGCCCCTTCAACTTTCCATCTTGAATTGACCTGTACATTTTTGTTTTATGAAAATGATTTACACATGCACCAGAGAGTTGTGTGTGTGTGTAAAATCTGTAGCTTGCTGGTCTTCTTTCTTAAGTCCAGCATTGAAAAAAAAAATTTGCTTCCCCCCCCCCCCCCCAAGACCAAGAAGAGAGAAACAGTTACGAGCAAGAGAATTAGAAAACATTTGGGAAAAAGATGTCTGGGTGTGTGATAGCATGTGTGTATACGTACATGTTTTCCTTCTCTGTTCTTTGGCTAGAATGACCTAGTTTTGTTCTGTTTTGTTTTTTTTACATTGTGGAAAACATTGCATAATTCGTGAGCCTGTTATTTTAGGTAGTTGGGTTAGAAAACACTGGACTTATAACTTCCCCTTTAAAGATCTTTCTTACACATTTAAGAAGAGTGTTAAATGATCTGGATTTTAGATATGTACATTGAAGAGGGAATTACAGTAATAAATTAATGGCTTTCCCTCATGTTCTTCATTGAAGTAGAAATTGCTCAGGGCTGAGGATGAGGGGGGATTATTTGTTATTCTGGGCTCCAATGTCAGAATCCTCAGATTTACTCAGCTGCTCAACACAACTAATGTTTGAGTCATGCTGTCAGTAGAGGTTAACATATTAGCTTGTTTTTGTTCCTGTAATGAAGAATTTAGGACTAGAAATGTATAAAGTTTCAAAGGCTGAAAGCCCAAGCTGCATAGTATTCCTTGTGGAGAGGCCCTTAGCTATACTATCTCATTGCTGATGGCTCCCTCCAGCCCCTAGGATAATGCTTGATCTATATGTTAGAAGAAACTTCATTTATGCACTTTATCTATACATATCTGATACATAATATACCTGTGAATCTTTTTAAATTTCATTATTCTTCTCTTACTTTCTTCTCTGTACCACAGTTGTCCCTCTCTCCTCTGCTGCAGATCCACCCTCCTTCCTCCTCAACCCTCCACTCACACCCCATCCACTTCTCCTTCATTTCCCTTCAGAAAAGGCAGGCCTTTCATGGATGTCAACCAAACTTGGCCTATCAAGTTGCAGTAAGACTAGGCACCTCCTTGCCCATTAAGGCTGGATGAGGCAACCCAGTAGGAGGAAAAGGGTCTTAAAAGCAGGCAAAAGAGTCAGAGACAGCCTCTGCTCCCACTGTTAGGAGTCCCACAAGAACACCAAGCTAACAACTAACATATATGTAGAGGGCCTAGGTTAGACCTATGCAGGCTTCCTGTTGGTTCAGTCTTTATGTGCCCCTGTGAGCCCAGGTTAATTGATTCTGTGGGTTTTCTTGTGGTGTCCTTGAGCCCTTTGGCTCCTACAATTCCTGCTCCCCTTTTCTCACAGGATTCCCTGAGCTCAGCCTAATGTTTTGTTTTGGGTCTCTGTATCTGTCTTCATCAGTTGCTAGGTGAAGCCTCTTTGATTACAATTGGGCTAGGCACCAAACTATGAGTATAGCAGACTATCATTAGGAATCATTTAATTGACTTTGTTTTTTTTCTTGCAGTTGTGTTTGGGCTTACCCTGGGTCTCTGGCCTATCGGATTTCCGAGTCCTGCCCCTCCAGGCAGTGTCAGAGGTGGGCTCCCTCTTGGGATGTGGGTCTCAAGCTGGACCAGTCATTGATTGGCTACTCCCACAATTTCTGTGCCACCTTTACTCCAGCACATCTTGTAGGAAGGGGGAATAGCTGGAAGGTGTTTTGTATGGGTTGTGTTCCAGTCCCTCCGCTGGAAGCCTTGCCTGGTTATAGGAGATGGCCAGTTCAGGCTCCACATCCCTCATTGCTGGGCTCTTAGCTAGGGTCACTCCTGTAGGTTCTTGGGAGTTTCCATTGTACTAGGTTTCTAGCTCGTCCCCAAGATCGCCCCGCCCCCATTTCAGTTGTCTCTCAGTACTCTCTCCATCCATCCTCCCTCCACCCGGTCCCTTCTGTCCCTGTACCCATCCCATACCACCCCTGTCCACCCGCAATGTCTATTCTATTTCCCCTTTCCAGGGAGATCCCTGTGTCCTTCATTGAGCCTTCCTTGTAACTTAGCTTCTCTGGGTCTGTGGATTGTAACATGGTGGTTATCCTTTACTTTTCAGCTAATATCTACATAAAAGTGAGTACATGCCATGTTTGTCTTTCTGGGTCTGTGTTTTGTCACTCAGTGCCATCCATTTGCTGCAAATTTTATAATATTATTATTTTTTAACAGCAAGTAGCACTCCATTGTGTAAACATACCACATCATTTTCTTTATCCATTCTTTGGTTGAGGGGCATCTAGGTTGTTTCCAGTTTCTATTATGAACAAAGCTGCTAATGCCTGAGAATGTTAAATGATAACTTTAAAATGCCACGATATTAAAGTTTCTAGAGAAAAGCAGACAGATAGTCTGCGTTAGGGTTTCTGTTGCTGTGTTAAAATGCCACAGCTATAGACAACTTAAAGAGAAAGTATTTATTTCAGATCACAACTGTCAGTTCACCCTGAAGTCAGGGCAGGGACTTAAACAGAGCAGAAACCTAGAGGCAGGAGCTGATGCGGAGGCCGTGGAGGAGCTTGCTTCCTGGCTTGCTGCTTATGGATTGCTCAGCCTGCTTTGTCAAAGCACCTAGGACCGCTCCCTGGCCCAGTGGGCGGTGACCTGCCCACATCAATCATCAGTCAAAAAAAGTGTACCACAGTCTCACCCACAGGTCAGTCTGGCGGGGTGATTTTACCCAATTGAGGTTGTTTCTCTTCAGATGACTCTAGCTTGTGTCAATTTGTCATAACCACCCAGCAGGGCCACCATTTCATGAGACTTTATTTGAACAGGGCTATTCGGAAGACACAGGATAATCTGAATGTATCAATTTTAGGAATAGCTACTTATTAAGAGACAGTTAAGAAAGTGAAAAAGCAAATCCCAGTGTAGGAGAAAGTATTTGCTACACACAGATTTGGTTGCTATCCAGAAGACATCAGTTATTCTTGCATCTCATATGTAGAAGAATTGCTAGAAATTATTAAAAAAAAAAACAACAACCTAGTAGCAAAGTGGGCAACATATATGAATAGCTACTTTACAAAACATGCTATCCAGCTGTTCAAAAAGTGGTTAATGATTATTTTCCAAGGTAAAGCAGATGGCCACAGTAAGGTCCTATTACTCTGCCTCCTGAATGACTGAACAAAGAAGGCAGACATTCAGTGCCTGGAGCCCCCCAGCGCCGGGGAAGATGCTGAGTAGCATAGCTGCAGAGATAGCAGTAGTGCTGTCTCCCAAGGCTTGCCACTCCTTGCCACAGCAGCAGAAACCTGAAATGTATACGTAGGGTTGCCAAAAGACTGTACAAAGGTGGATATGGCAGCACTTTATGTAACAACTTCTGATAGTGAGCCTTCATTACCGACTTGGCTGTATTTGGAATCACTTAGAGACACACCTCATGGCATTACTTGTCCTTTGAGGAAGGAGGCCCAACCTGGATGTGGCCAGTGCCAACCTGTGCTGAGGGCTCAGACTGAATTACAAAAGGGAAAGTGGCAAAGCCAGCTGAGTACCAGCATTCCTCTCCTCTCTGTTACCTGATCTGTCCAGAGGTGAACATGCAGTATCCTGCCGCCATGTCTTCCTGCCATGGGCTGCACCTTTAAACTGTTATGTTTCTTTTTGTTAATATTTGGTCATAACCATAAGAAAAGTAGCTTGTACGTAGCCCAAGCTGGAATGATAGGAATGATAGGAATGCTTTTCACCATGCCGAAGTGCTTTCCAGGGCATTATGATGCATTTGTAAAATAGGATATTTTAACATGTACAAGTGTTATTGATACAGAGCTTCACAGAAGAAGCCACACAGAAGGGAGCATAGCGTGTGATCATTTATTTACAAGTGGGAACAGAGTCAGTCTGTGTTGTTTATGCTGTTGCTGTGAGCAGCTGAGAGTGACTTTGCAAAGGTACAAGATGGGCTTCTAGGGTGTCAGTAATGCTTTCTTTCTCTTTGTCTTTGTGCTGGGTTTCTCTTAGGGTAGGTTCACTCTGTGAGAATATATTGTATTGTACACATAGGATTTTTGCATATATTTATGTATATATAATTATCAAAGAGCTTACATAATTCATCCTTTGGTTGCTGTAGCTGATAGATAGCTGGCCCCTCAGATGTGTTGTTCATTGGCCTGTCTAGCTGGTAGGATGTGAGTCTGCACATACACTGATGTGTTAGAGTACTGTGTGGGAATGAAGGAGCTTTTTAAAAATATAATTTGTCAAGATATTCAACATGTACTAATCTCTTTAAAGAGACATAGGAAAAGTGATAACTACTTTCAAACCAGTTCTCTTGAGAAGAGTAAGGAAATGTTCGCTGTCCTCACCGGGCAATGCATTTGGACTTGTTCTCTGGGCAGAACATACTTCATGAGTGTTCTTGGCTGCTAGAGCCTTCATTTTCAGGACATACCTCATTTTGGCCATTAATTTTGCCATGGATATTTTAAAGATAAAAACTGTCTATATGATAGTAAATGTTTTGACCTATTTTCTGTTGGAGATCTAACAGAAGAAGACATTCTAGGCAAACCCAACCTGCTGTGGAAGATCTAAGTCATTGCCTGTGCCTTCTCTTAACTGTTCATTTCTCTCAACTTTCAACCTGGCCTTTATAACGTACATGCCTTTTGTGGTAGGTGTTTAATGAATATCGGAAGTCAGTATCTGTTTTCTAAAGGATAAAAGCTAATTGTATTATGTGGTATTGGTAGATGTGTGGTTTGAATTTGTCACCAGAATTTGTCTCCATGTTTGCTTTGTTGCTTTACTCCCCTCCTTCATTTATAGCTCTTTGTTCTCTGTCCCTGGCATACCTTTATCTTTATTCTTTACCTAAATGAATCCTGCTTTGTTCTTTACCTAAATTAATCATGTACCCTCTGGTGCTAGCCACCTTGTTTACTCTCCCTTTGCAAGTTGTGTGCCTTTGCTGTTGCATGTCATGCATTGGTGTGTTTATGTGCCTAATGTGCTTGCCTTTTGTGGTAGGTGTTCAATGAATATCGGAAATCAGTATCTGTTTTCTAAAGGATAAAAGTTAATTGTCTTACGTGGTACTGGTAGATGTATGGTTTGAATTTGTTTCCAGAAGGTGTACTAGGTTATATTACTTCTTGATAAAAGCAAGCTTATGTGTTTATAATTGTGTGTCGCAGTAGGAAAGAGTGATGCCAACTGGATCCCATGAGTATCAGACATGTGACTTTGGCCTCTTTGGTATGGTCCTCTAATCACTTGATTTAATTTTAGTGGAATCCCTGCAGAAATGCTCTGATTCTGTATGTAGAATGTGGAAATTTTAAATTTAATATAGATCCTGACTGCGTTAGGGTTTCTGGTTTAAAGCTGATGGAAGAGGAGCTTGAGGCATAGCTCGGTAAGTGGTGAGCTGCTCATATTTAGCATCTGTTAGGCCCTGGGTTCCATTTCAAGCACCAAAACCCCGATTACAACTGCTTTCCATCAGAGCAGAACAAGCAAAGACACTGCATAGGCAATTTGACATTACAACTAGGTCAGTGTAGGCATTAAGACTCTGATCATTTCTTTTTAATCTCAAATATAAGAAAATTAAATGTTATCTGAAGTTTCGTCATTTCACTTCAGCATGTAATTTCTCAAGCTAATCTTAATTTTAAAAGATCTGAGTAGAATCATTACCATTTGTTCAGAAGTTTAGAATAATAGGATTAGACTAATAAATTAAGTATTGTATGCCTACTTACAGTTAACTGATTATAATACATCAAAAGTATGACACTGACTTTGCCCAATAACTTACATTTTATTGATGATTTAAGAGAACACAGATGCAAAATGACAAACATGCATTAAATAGAGAAGCAAAGCCAAGGTCCATGGTTACCTGTTGTCTAGGGGGGAGAGGGGTGCCACTTTAGAATTAGAACTTGGACTGAGGAAAGATCAGTCCCAGAGCACCACTGGGCACAGACCAGCTTGCTCTGATGTGTTGCCAGGTGTTTTCAGAAGCGGAGACCTTGGAAGGGGCTGTCCAGGGCCTTGAGATTATAGATCTATCTTATGCATGTCTGTGCTTATGAGGTGGTTTCCAGAGGCTCATGTTCTCCTGTGGCAGTTTCAAACTTATTATGTCTGCAGGAATTTTGCAGTCATGGTGGCACCATACTCACTTGCTCAGTCCCTTTGGCTCAGGGGCCTACTGCTTCTTTTTCCTTTTGTCAGCAGTTCTGAGCGTATCCCTGTGTGGAGCCACTTTGCAGATGGCAGGTGTGAGAACCTGCTCCAGTTTCCACAGTAGGTCAGCCCATGAGTTGTGAGCACTTGGATGCAGCGTTTACAGCGTGTGTGTTCTACCTCACCTCTCCACTCCTGTTTCTGCAATGGAGGGAGTTCGTCAGAGGGCAGCTGCTGCTCTGCCTGTGTAGGCAAGGCTTTTCTCTGCTTGCCTTAGGGTGGAAGGAGGGAGCAGAGACTGATGTGCCCTACACGAAATGCCCCAACTGTGTTTCGCATGTTTTTGTTCTTCTGTTCTTTTCCTCTCCTGATGGGAGGAGCTGAGTAGGGAATGTTCTCTGGCCAGTCCTCTATGTGGGGCAGGCAATCTGGTTGATTTTAAGGCTCAACACATACTGCTGCTTGTGTTTGAGTTGGGGGCCAGAGAAAAGAAACAACCACTTTGGGGTGTGGTTTAGGGGCGGGTAGGATATAGGAAGGAGGATATTTCTATGTTTTCTTAGTCATAAGACACAGAATCACAAGTAGCTAATTTTAGCTCAGGTTCCTGTTGAAAGCATCATTTTTGCGGGCGGACAGTGGGGGCAGAACGGAAAACCTTTTTGTGTATCCTGCTCCATGAAGCCAATAGGGAAGCAGGAGGAGGTGAGGTTGCCATGGAGATGGTAGCTGTGTGCAAGGGGAGAGCAGCAGGGTTTAGAATTCCAGGAAGGAAGGGAGAGTGATGTCATCAGATTCCATGGACCAGCCCAGGAACCCCTGTGAGGTTGGTGGGGCGTTGGGTGTGTGTGGGGTGGGGGTGGAGTGGGAGTTTGTGGAGGGGAATGGTGGCCTCAGTAAGGTGTGGGGAGTCCAGTTCAAGCAGAGAGGTTGGTTGTATAGAATTATGCTGATCTACATTAATGCCTGATTTGAGGGAAAATTCCGTAAATCATTTCTGAATTAGCAGGATATTTTCTTTGTTGAGAAAGGACATATTTCTTCCACAAAGGAGCTCATCAGATATAAAAATGTAGTATCTTTTTATAGCTAAATCCCTATAGTACTTGTGTTTGCCTTTATCCCCTGTATGTGAGGGTATTTGGATGCATATTTTAGATATATTGTTAGTTGCCTTTGCACAATTCCTTTTATGGTGCTGCATGCAATTAAATGATTCATTAATGCCTGATTGTGGTACTTCTTTTTCAATGGATAGATGTAAATAAATTCTGAATAAAAATTATGAAATCAAACCATTGCTTTTCAGCAGAGAGGAAAACTGTACACTTTAAGACAGTTCTGAGCACATGCATGTTTATACTGCTAGTCAAGGACAGTTTGTTCAGATGTGATTGAAAAGATGATTTTTAAAAGGAAAAGTGTAGCAGAATCTGTGCGTCCGAAGGAGTACTGTCCTTCAAACAGTCACCTGGGCTCTGGTGATATAGAAGCATTGCGCAAGACATAAAGAACTCTGGTTTGAGTCAGCTTCAGAAACCAGTGAGGAGGAAAACATTTTCCATATCTAACTCTGGATTTTCTACCAAAAAAAAACGTAGTCAGAATGGGTTCTTCCTGATCTCATCATGTTAAAGTCTAGTCCATGCTTAAACAAGATTTTATCCCAGTTAAAGCTATTTCAAATACATGTCGATTCTAAAGGCATTTTTGTTTTCTGAAGAAGAACTGTTGTATGCTGTAGTTTAGCAGTGGTGTTTTGAATGATGGTAGCATGTGAGAATAAGAGCATTAGCTTTTCCTGGGTGACATCTCTGAGGTGACCCATTTGGGTTTATTTGTTCAAATGTGCCACTGGGAGGTAGAGGGTTTGGTGTGTATGAGAGCTTGATGATGCTGGGATCAGATTGTCTGAACCTGGCCTCTGTTCTTCTCTAGCTGACCTTGGACAAGTAGCTGTTTCTTGCTGAATTGTTTTCCTCAGATATAAATGAGCTGTGATGTAAGAACTAGCCTCAAAGTGCAGCTTGAGGATTAAGCAAGCCAATACGGAAAGCAGTTCCACATTTTATGGGTTTTCAGTGCTTGCTGACTGGTCAGTAATAATGCATGTTTCTTAAGCTGGTGTGATAGCACACACAGAACCAAAGCACAGGGGAAACTGAGGCAGGGAAGCTATGAGTTTAAGGCCAGTTTGGACTACATTCAGAGATCTTGTGTCATAAAACAAAATGGGTCAGTGAGATGGCTCAGTGGGTGAGGTCGTCAAGCCTGATGACCTGAGTTTGATCCCTGTGACCTGCATGGTGGAAGGAGAGGACTGACTTCCACAAACTTTCCTCTGACCTATATCTGCATGCTGTGGCATGCTCACCCCATAAACAGAAAACAAACAAATAAATAAAATGTTGTTTGAAAGGTATTAAAAGCAAACAAGGACTGGGGATGGGTTGGTAGACAAAGTGTTTGCTGTGCGAGTGAGTCTTGGAATCTGGATCCTCGGCACCATGTAAAGGCAGCTGTGCTTGGCTGCCTGTGTTCCCAGTGTGGGAGCCAGAGGCAGGATCCAGCAAGCTGCCTGGGTTCACTGGACACAGTTTGTGCACTCAGAGGCAGGGTTCAGTGAGAGACCCTGCCTCAAAAACTTGTAGAGACTGAGGAAAGCATCAACTTCAGTCTTCCACACACACTAGCCAACTTGCACCTACTACATTGAACTTAACACATGGATTCGCACACATGGGAAATCTCACACACATACACACACCCTATGGATACACACTTGCGAGCACCCTTTCTCCCCCAAACAAAAATTATTTTCTTGAAATGAAGAACTATGAGGAAGGAGTTATCTGGGATAGTGTAGCCTAGTGGTTCCACTTTGGTATTAAAATCAGTCTGGGACCTTTTGTACTTAACATGGGACCCACTAAGAAGGGGCCCAGAACTCAATGGTTTTTATATGCTTGCCCAGTTATCATTTAGTATTGCGAGCCATGGAGAGTAACCTGTTTCGGACCACATACTAAGCTTCCTCATGCATCATCTGGGGGCTGGAGGGTTGCAGGTGTTGCGCAGAGCAGCTCTGATTTCCAGAGCCTGCACTTTAACAAGGAACCAGGTAACCCGTCTTTACAGTTAAGTGTGAGAGGCACCGCTGGGAACAGCTGGGCAGGAGCTTAGAGTCTCCACCATTGCCAGGAGGGAATCACTCGTGGAGCCAGTGTCCAGATCATCCTGCTCTTGCCTCGCCTTAGAGAGCAAGGCTTTTCTGCACGAAGCAGAATGTGATAAAAAGAACATTTACAGTTGTGGCTGTGGTTCAACCATAAGTAGCCGTCTGCTTAGCTCAGTCTGCTTAGCTCAGTCTGCTTAGCTCAGTTAGCCTTTCTGAGTCTCATTGTCCCACAGTGTCATTGTGGACATGATACCCAATTATGACCTAACTTATATGAATTGCATGTGCTGTGTGTAAAAGTATGGCTTTTCTCTCTCACTTCTCTTTCAGCCTCCTCCCAACCCCCCCCCCCCCCAGACAGGGTTTCTCTGTGTAGCCTTGGCTGTCCTGGACTCACTTTGTAGACCAGTCTGGCCTCGAACTCGCAGAGATCCGCCTGCCCCTGCCTCCCTGAGTGCAGGATCACAGGCCTGCGCTACCTTGCCCAGCTCACCTTCAGCATTTTATTGGTAGATGTGTGTAGGAGTCCTGTTTCTCAGAAGGATCCCTTTTTGAGTCTAAATATCATCTGATCTCTTTAGGTTCCTTGAGGGACTTAACCTGTTCCTCAGCTCTCTCAAGTATTTAATTGTACACAGAGAAAACTGTACAAATAGATTTCCCCTACAAAATACCTTCTATCAAAAGTTTATTCTTGCCAAGAAGGCTGTATGAGGAGGATTTGACAGTTGAGTGAGTATCGGGTTCGAGTGTTTGAAGAGGAGGGCTGATGAGACAGTTCTGGGGATTCCTGATACTTGATCACAGGTGTAAGAAAAGTTTGTGTTTTTTAGATCTTTCGAGAAAAAGGATTGTCTGTCAGGGCAGGTACCAAGACCATGAAGATGTTTATCCATTGCATTTTGGATATCTTGGCCCCTGCAGATTCCCCAAATCAGGGAAATGACTGTGTAATCTGTGAATAAGAAAATTGTGTATGTAACCCCACCCCCCAAATCAAACTCTCAGGTGGTTTTGTTTGAGGTTTCCTTGATTGGTCCCAGCAAGAGTTAGCATGCTGGACTGGAAAGATCGCTCAGCAGTTAACTCACTGCTCTTGTAGAAGACCTCGGGTTGATTCTCGGCAGCTACTTGGTGGCTTACAACTGCCCATTTTTAAAAAACTTTATTTAGTTGTTTTCTTTACATCTCAATTGTAGTCCCCATCCTTCTTTCCTCCTGGTCTCACCTTCCCTTCTTGTTCCCCTCCTTCCCGCTCCCCCTACCCCTTAGGAAAGGTGGACTCCCCACTAACCCATCCCTTTTTACTCTTTCTTCTTCTGCACATTGGTGTTTTGCCGTCCTTTATGTCTAATGAGCCCCTGGAACTGGAGTTAGACAGTTGTGAGCTGCCATGTGAGTGCTGGGAGTTGAACTCAGGTCCTCTGGAAGAGCAGCCATTGTTCTAACCACTGAACCATCTCTGCAACTCCAAACTGCCTGTTCTCAGTTCCAGTTCCAGGGGATCCAGCTGCTTCTATTTCTAGCTTCCATGAGCACCAGGCATGCCCAAGTAGTGCATTTACATATGTTCAGGCAAAACTCTCATACACAAAATAAGATTTTAGCATGGCAATTATCAGCCGTTCATCAAGTCATCAGCAGTAAGTCCTGCTTTCTTCCCAAGCCTGGAAGCAATACAATGAGAGGAAGTTTAGAGAACCCCAGGAGAGATAGCAGGGAGTTGGCATTAGAAGTGTCACAGGAATAGCAAATAAGAAAGGCCCATTTGTACGTAGTCATGCAGCTCTTAGGGGACAGAGAGGAAAGGTGGGGTTGTGAGCTCAAAGCTCACAATACCAATGACTAAGCTTTTCTCTGTAAGGTAGGTTCTTTTCTGTGTTATGCTGAATCTTAACATCTGTGAACAGTATAGGTATAATTACATACATGTTACAGATCAGAAGATGGTTACCTAGAAGGGTTGTCCTGAGTCACCATGCCAGTAAGTAATAGAGCTGGTGTGACATGTTGAATAGCTGTGTGAGTCAAGAGGCAGCTGTAAAAGCTAAAGTGAAACAGTCAGTGTAGACCAATTAAGTAAAACAGAATTACTGTTTTGTCTTTATTGACTTTGGGTAGAACTGTTAATTTAGAGTATGATATTCAACATGGTAGCCTATCTCAGAGGGTTTTTTTGCATAGTACAGAATGATCATTTGTTTTGGTGTGTGCGTGTGCGCACGTGCGTGTGCGCAGACACTAGTTAAGAGGTATCTTTTTAAATGCCAAAGCTTGCGAAGCCTTGAGCTCGGTGAGACACCAGTTTGAACTGAGTATCGCAGCATACACTAATTTGTCGGTGGTTCTCAGTTGGCATATTTAATCATAGTAAGTGTTGTAATCATGTCTGCTGTCCCATTCAGCTCTAATGTGGATGATCATCAATTACTGCCCAGAACAAATTTCATTTTCTTAGAGAGTTCGAAGTTCTAGATGGAAGAACCCTACATCTGTAGTTAGAAAACTTGGGTTCCAGGTCACTTAGCTATTGACTGCCTGTGAGCTCTTGGGTATGTCGTTAACCTCAGCAAGTCTGACCTGGGATTTTTTTGTCATCAGTGAAAAGGGAACATGGTTGCTCCTCAGTGCCTGCAGGGATTGGTCAGGATGCACTCAGACACCCCCCTCTGTTCACATATCTAATAGAAAGTGGGGTGGTTTTTGGTTTTGTTTTTGTTTTTTTAAATGTAGCACGTGCACATACACCTGCACACTTTTAACTAATCTTCACGTTAACTTACAAATACAGTGTCAGTGCTGTGTAAATGTTATTGTGTGCTGTTTAGGGGAGTGTTGGCAAGAAAAATGCATGTCTGCGCTCAATACAGACAGTTCCCCTGGCTGCTCCCTGAAGTTTTCCATCTACCGTCAGATGAGTCCACAGAGGCTGAAGTTATGGATATGGGGTGGGTGGGGTGCACAGCTTCATGTCACCTGTCCACCAGGACTGTTTCCAGGAGGATGTCGCACAGCAAGCTCCCGCTCTTCTCAGCCCTGTGCCCACAGGAAAGGTTTAAGAAAACCTGCTATGCTTTTCCTGTGTGTGTTCTGTGAGCATGGTGCAGTAAGGAGGTGTACACCAGAAATCTCAGCCTGGACTCAGAACTGTCTC
This sequence comes from Meriones unguiculatus, assembly GCF_030254825.1. Taxonomy (NCBI): domain Eukaryota; kingdom Metazoa; phylum Chordata; class Mammalia; order Rodentia; family Muridae; genus Meriones; species Meriones unguiculatus. Next base: position 23,909,728 of record NC_083356.1, read on the forward strand.
AATCTGTATGTGCGAAGTGCTGTATACAGCCGAAGCATTGATTCCCATTATCTCTGTTCTCTAACAAGGCTGCCCCATTAAGGAGCAGTGGCTCTGTCGGTCATTTTTGCGTGTAATGCTTTACTCTTTAAAACAAGTAGATGGTGATCTCATTTAAAAGGTAAAGAGTTTGAGGTTGAGAGGCAAACTATCTTCATGATCCCAGGTCGTTGTGATGCAACAACTTTGCCCCCTGTAACTTCCTTGCATGGATTAAGACATCCCAGACTAGGGTGTGGTCCTGTTAGGCCACAGACAAACTGCTGGCAGTAGAGGAATGTAAAGATTACATTACGTTCTGTGTGAGTATGTACCTATCCATCTATGCACATGTCCCATGTGTGTGCAAGCATGTAGGTTGAGGTCAGAGGTTGCCATTATGTTGTTTTTGATCACGTTCCATCCAATTTCTTAAGATAAGCTCTTACTGAACCCAGACCCCTCTGATTTGGCCAGCTGGCTGGTCAGCAAGTTTCAGGGACCCACCTGTTTCTGGCCTCTCAGCGTGTGCTGCTCTCAGCTTCTCTGTGGGCTGTAGAGCTCAGAATTCAGGTCCTCATGCTTTGCCCAGCAGGCACTTTACCAACCAAGCCTTCTCCTTAGCCCCCAAGAAGTTGTATTCTTCCCGCCACATACTCTTTAGAAAAAGGGAGAATGGTGCAACAGTTACTCTAGTGTTGTTCTCCACCTGACGGTGCGTCTTTTTCGTCTTGTGCTGTACAGTCTTGTGGTAGATTAATACGTAGAAGGCACGTGTGTTGCCTGCTGAGTATAGTATCTATTGCAGTAAAAGTACCTTCGTGATTGTTTGAGTTACCAGGTAAATGAGCAGCTTTTCTGTGGGGTGCCATTTTTTAGTTGAAAGAACAAGCCAAAGACCATGCTTACTGAGACTTGGGGTTTTGGCAGACATTTTTATTAAAAGTGAATGAAATTTGCCTGTCATTTGAGGGAAAACAGCAGCAATATTTGTTGCTAATGACAAATTTTGAATTTTCATAATTTTTGAATTTTCAAGTTTTAGAAAGTTTACCCAGAAGTGTGCTTTATTGATCACCTAGGAACTCCTTAACCAGTCAGGTTGACAATCAGGATTAACTCCTGCTTTCCTATACCACTTTCAGCCATATTCATCTGTTTTTCTTGGGTTTTGTTTCACTTTACTGTATGGCTTTTGTTAATTTTTACATGCCCCTCTACCTTAGTAGTCAAAGATCCTTGAGATAGGAATCCCTATGTCAGTTTGTTTGCCTTCTTTTTGTTTTTATTTGTTGAGATAGTTTTGTGTAGCTTTGAGCTTGTGATTCTCCTGCCTCCACATCCTGAGTGCAGGGATTACAGGTATTACATTACACAAAGCTTCTGTTTGCATTCATAGTACAGGACTATTCATAGTGCACACATTAAAAGAAAAAAAAAAGAGTCCTCTAGAAAATACTTTTTCAAGAGGCCACTGAACTCATGAGATCAGGCTTAGGATTTTGGGAACGGAATCATGTAAGATAAAGAGGGCTGTTAATATTGAAGTGATAGTGTGCTTGTAGGTAGTTAGCTCTGGCCCTAAGAAAGCCACAGCTCTGTGCTTAGCTGGCTCTGTGCTAGGTCAGCTAAGGGACTGTTACTGTGGGAATTCAGGCTCCAAATAGCTCAGTTCTAATTAAGGAGATGCTTTTTCCCCCCCTGTAGATCATTAGGCACTTAATTTGAGGAATATTTTGAAAACCAGGTATATCGCAGTCCTTGTAGGGACCAATGTGTACTTATGATAGGCTGAATGCCAAATAAGGGCTTTATGTGTGTAATGTGCTACAGTCTCTTTTTATCCTAAGCTTCAGTAACATCAGGCTTTTTACAACAGTTTTTTTTTTTTTTTTTAAGATTTATTTATTATGTATACAGAGTTCTGCCTGCATGTGCACCTGTACTCCAGAAGAGGGTACCAGATCTCACCATAGATGGTTGGTAGCCACCATGTGGTTGGTTGCTGGGGGTTGAACTCAGGACCATTGGAAGAGCAACCATGCTCTTAACCTCTGAGCCATCTCTCCAGCCCCTTTTTTTATCACACGGTAGAATGTGTTGCATTCAAAACTGTTTTAGTTGAACAAATATTCCCATAAAATTAACTTTATTTTTATTTCTTTTTAAAGATTTATTTATGTACTGTTTATTTATTGTTGTACATATGTGGGTGTTCTGCCTGTGTGCATGTCGGTGCACCATGTACAGGCAGTGCCTGTAGAGGCCAGATGTTCTTGGATCCCTTGTAGCTAGAGTAACAGACAACTGTAAGCGGTGGTGTGGGTGCTGGGAATCAAAGCTACGTTCTCTGGAAGAACGTCGTGCTCTTGACAATGAACCTCTCTCCAGCCTCAAGGCTGACTTCTTAAAATGGAAAATTTGGTGGCATATAGTATGTTCTCAGTGTCAAACCTATGAGTGCCTCCGTATTATTCTGACATTTTCCATGATCCCAGTAGGGATATGACCCTTTATTTTCTTTGACAACTACCATTCCACTTTCTGTTTCTGGGATTTTTACTGTTCCTCATTTCCTTTTGTGTATGATTTTTTTTCCCCAGCAGTGTAGTATACTGGTAAGTTGCTACAGGGCACACATGGGTAGACTTTGGAAACTTCCTTCCTTCCTTCCTTCCTTCCTTCCTTCCTTCCTTCCTTCCTTCCTTCCTTCCTCCTTCCCTTCCTTCTGTTTTTCGAGACAGGATTTCTCTGTGTAGCCCTAGCTGTTCTGGAACTCACTTTGTAGACTGGGCTCACCTTGAGCTCAGAGATCCCACCTGCCTCTACCACCTCCCCACCCGTGCTGGGATTAAAGACTTGCGCTGCCACCGCCGCCGCTGCCGCCGCCGCCGCTGCCACCACCACCACCACCACCACCCTGCTGGAAACATCTTCCAATAGCCAAATAGCAGTCCTTTGTTTATGTAAATCATTCTTTTGTGTTTGTGCACTGATGTGCTGGTCACAGTTGAAAATAGCGCTGGGAACAGTGTATCCAGGGTTTGTTTGAGTACCTGGTCTATGTTTGATTTATGTGCCTGAGAATGAAGTGAAATGGCTGGGTCATGTGATAGCTTTTCATTTAATTTCCCAGGGAACTGGCAAGTTATCTTCCATATCAGCTGATCTTTTACGTCCTCACCAGAAATGCTCAAAGGTTTATCAATTTATTTTTAATGAAGAACACACTAAGATGGGGAAGATAAAAAGAACAATGTATGCTTGGTCTTTTGAGTTTATTAGAGCTCTGTATCTCCGATTTTGTCTGATGGACTTATTAAATATTTATTTACCATCACTTCACTAAGAATGAAATTTAGCTCAGGGAAATATGTCTAATCCACTTAAGTGGTGCACAGACTAAGAAGTGAAGAACAGAGAGGTGAAGGAAGGGGAATTTAAATAGCCTATGAAGTTTCTGGAGGGCAAAGGACTTACTTCTCTGTGCATCTCAGTGTCTAACAACGTCATTAGCATGCCAGGGGGTTGTTCTGGAGCCCTTCAAGACCTCTCAGGCTTAGTGATTTGCTAGGACTTACAAGCTGTAAGTACCATAATGCTGTAGCTTTGCAGCAAGAGGCTGGAGTGAATGGCGCCAGCTCCAGGAGAAGGTGCAAGAGGCCCCAGACTGTCTAGGAAGGCCAGGCTCTCTTTCTCAGTGGAGGGGCCCGGGACAGAGTTTGTCACAGTGAGTTGGGGCAGCGTTCTCTACCAAGGAAGTTCAGCAGCCTTGAGTGCTGAGATGGATAGGTTCACTTAAGGGTACCCTGTCCCTAAGTTTCAGACTCTCAGTAGGAAAGTGAGCATCAAGAGGTAGGACTGCTGTGACTGGTCTGGGAAAGAGCCCTGTCAGATCTATGTTCCTAGACCCCAAGCTCAAAGGGTAGTAGTGGGACTTGCTGTGTCCTTCTGTGTGTAGATGTGTTTCTAGGCTTTGTGAAGAAACAAATAACAGTAGAGAACCAGCAAAAACTGGAGCATTAAATGGACTTGGATTTGTAATACTATAGGGAAATTATAGTTTTTCAGAGTCTGCTTCCTTACTGTTGAAGTGATGTTTCACAGGGTTTTAGTGAGGTAATATGTTAAGACATTAAGCACATTTATTCTTTACTAGTAAGTAGCTTTTACTGTTTCACTTCGTCTCATTTTAGCAGTCTGGGTCTGACCAGGAGAGAGAGATTGCTGGAATTTGGACAGGAAATTTGATAAATGTAATGTAGGATTAGTTCATGTTAACTGAGATAAAATCTAAACAATGGGATACATAGTAGTGGATATAATATGCTAAGATGGTTGATATATGATAAAGCACAATGTAACTTTGATATAGTAGCATCTACTCATGAAGAAGGGTACCTAAGGAGCTGGCACCTTCAGTGGCTCCTGGACTTTTTCCCTCTCCAGACCAGGTCTGGACTTTGTTGGAGAGGGCATGATAATAACTCATGATGGCAGAGAATATCAAATCACCAGAAGTTCACCTTCCAGGATGTTGGAAAATTCAAGAGAAATTTACTCACCAGAAGTCTTCTGCTGTGTATCAGCCTGCAGAGGGCTCCTGGAGAAGCTTCCAGCTGTTGGCTGCTGTGTAGGAGCTGGATGGAGGAAACTGCTTTTCCTGTAGGAGAGGGTAGGACTTTTCCTCCTGAGGTGTCTCTGCTGTGCCCTCTACTGACAAATTTTCACATCATGCATGCCAGCAAAGCAGAAGTGAAGGGCTCAGGCGAGATGGCAGTTTGGAGATAGAAATATGAGCAGATGCATAGAATGGTTATTTAATTTCATACTTTTAGAACTGAAGAGGATGGTAATGGATGGAGATCTAAGGAACTTTTTAAAAAATGTACAGAATACAGAAGAAAGAAACCAGTATGTTTGACTTTATGAAAATTAAACTCTTTAGCTGGGTTTGGCATTTCGTGCCTGTCGTGTCAGTACCTGGGAGCCAAAGCAGAAGTGCTCTGAGTTTTAGGTTAGCCAGGGCCACAGAGCAGAATCCTACCCGCCCCCCCCCCCCACCAAAAAAAAAAAAAACCCACCAAAATTGAGAGATTTAAACCCTTTTATGCAGCAAAAGACACTAATAACAGAATGAAAGGCAACTCAGTAACAGAAAAAAATTGCAAATCATGTATCTGCTAAGTGATTGGTTTTAAAAAACAAGACCAACAACTGGACCATGAGATCTAAAAGATAAATCTACCCCTTTCCATAAGGATGAGGAGGCTAAGAGGTCGAGAGAGGTTCTGTATAGCACTTTTTAAAGCCAGGTGCCAAGGAAAAGGCTCTGGCCTTTTCCTGTTCTTTTTAGCAAAATAATCTTCCACAGCTCAATTAAACAAAATATTTTAATGGACTGTCAAGATAGTTCTGTAAAACTTAGGTAAATGTCCAATAAGGACAGAAAAGATGCTGAGTTCACTAGTTATAAGAAAAAGAAAATGAAAGTCGTCATTGCATGCTACACCCATAGAATGGCTGTTATTAAAGAAAAAAAGGACAAAATAAGCAAGTGTCTATAAGGATGGGAAGAAATTGCAATTGAAATCCTTGTGCTGGGCCTAGAGAGATGGCTCAGTGATTAGGAACACTGTCTACTCTCTCAGAGGTCCTGAGTTCAATTCCCTGCAACCACATGGTGACTCACAACCATCTATCCTGGAATGTGGCGCCCTTTTCTGGCTTGCAGGTGTACATGCAGACAGAGCAGTCACATCAAAAAGATAAGTAAAACTTAAAAAAGAAAATAAATCCTTGTACTGATAGGAATGTGAGATAGATGGTGCCACTGCTGCGGAAAGTAGGAAGCATGGTGGGGACTCAAAAATTTAGAATCACCAGGGACATAGTTCTCCTCCTAGATAGAAACCCAGATGAGCTGGAGGCAGGTGGTGAGCAGGTGCTTGTCAGCATAGATGTTTAGCAGCTTTACTACAGTGGCCAAAGGCAGAAGCAGCCCAAGTGTCCAAGATGGTGGGATATGTTGTTTATAAACAGTACAGTGCTTCTGAGCCTTAGAGGGAAGGCTCTGGCTCCTGCTACAGTGTGGATAAACTTCAAAGATCCTGTGGCAGTGAAGTGAGCCAGCCACAGAGAGACAGGCACTCAGGTTCTGTTCATAAAGTGTCTGAGTAGCCAGAACTGTGATGACCCAGAGTAGAGTGGTGTTTGCCAAGGCATACAGAACAGAGAGTTAGTGTTTAATGTACACAGAGTTTCACTTGCGGAACCTAGAAAGTTCTAGAGTTAGGTGATTGTAAAAATGCTAAATTTTATATATAACAAACCACAACTTTTTAAGAATGGAAAAGTGCTTAATAATATTTATGTGAGTTGGATATCCTTTACCCAAAAAATTTTCAGAATTTAAGATTACTGCTTTTTTGTATTTTGGAATATTCACATGTTTGGAATGAGATTTGGAATGAGACTCAATTTTACACATGAAATTCATATAGTTTATGTACCCTTTACATATATAAAGGTAACTTTTATATTGCATTGTAAATAATTTTGCACGTGAAACAAAGTTTCATGGTTGGCATTCTCCAATTAGGACATCATGGTGACGGTGTCATGTGTTCAGACTGGGGGCCCTGCTTCTATGAGCATGAGTCTTAGAACTGGAAGGGGTAAACTAAAGGAGAATCTTGTTTCTTTTTTACTTCAAAATAGTAATGTTTTAATGAACAATGGTAGTTAAACAATAAAAGCAAGGACAAAGTAAATTAAAAAACCCAGGGGATGGACGGCAGCAGCATGTTTTGCCTAGAGCGTGAAGCACGTTTATTGTAAAAGGCTAAGTTGCTTTGCTTACCTTAGAAGTAACCTCACCCGTTTCTTCTTCAGATGCTAATGATTTTATTCATTTGCTTGTCCTTTTTGTTGTTGTTGTTTTGTTTTGCTTTATTTTTTGAGTTAGGGTTTCTCTGTGTAGCCCTGGCTGACCTGGAACTTACTCTGTAGACCAGGCTGGCCTCAAACTCATAAAGATCCCCCTGCCTCTGCCTCCCGAGTGCTGGTGTCTATGTGCACCACCACCGCCCTGCTACAGTTCAGTTGTTTAATTTTTGTTTCTTCAGAAAGGGCCTCAAGCTGGCCTTGAGCTGTCTGTGTAGCTGAAGCTAGCCTTGAGCTCCTGATCCTCCTGCCTATACCCCTGGAGTGCTTGGATTACAGGCATATGCTGTCATTCCTGATTTTAATTGTTTTTTTTTTTTTTTTAAACATAGTTTTGCTTTCTGCCGCTAGGTCCATTTCTGAGCAGGTTTTGCTGTGTCACCTAGGTTGGCCTTGTGCGTCTGTCCTCAGGTCAACATAAATAATTTTTATCAAATTTTTAGAATCTCTGAGACTGGACGGTCATTTGCCATACACATACCTGAGGAAATGATGTTAGAGAAAGCTAAGAGAAGCTTAATTGTTTGGAGATGTGGGAAGTTGTATAGTTATAGTCTATAGTCTATACTTAGGAGTCATTTCGGTAGAAACTGCAACCCGGGAAGTCATTTTTTTGAGCATCTCTGTGTTAAATTCTGTGCCAGGTAAGCTTGTATTGTGTTCCCTAATCATCATTGCTGTGTTAAGCAGACATTCTCTTTTATATAGTTGAGGAACTGAGGTGTGGTTGCTAGCATCAGGCAGTTAGAAAGTATCCAGTATTTGAAAGTGAGTCTTTCTGACTTCCAAAGTCCACACCTTCCCTGCTGCAAGGAGATAGGAGTTGGATGTGTCAGGTGACTAGGATTTGAGAGCAGGGAATTCTAATTTCCCAGGCCAGGGCCTTTTACTTGGCACCTGTCTCTTTGAAAGGTAGACTGGAGAACCTCTCTTAGCCTCTTAGCCTCCTCATCCCTAAAGAAAGGGTTGATTTTTCTTTTCAATCTCATGGCTGATTGAAAGATGGGCTATGAAGAGCCTGCACAGTCTTGGATTTTGGTGTAAGACGAGTTTACATGGTTATTTCTAGTTATAACAAACAAGTAGTAAAGCCAACAAGGTCGGGCCATGTCCGAGTGTTGAGTGTGACAAAGCCCAGTCATCCATTGTGGTGAGCAGGAGGTGCAGTGAGCTGTGTTTTGTAATGGCAGGAAAGTTCAGTTTACTTAACAATTGAACCTTAAACTGGGAGCCTGCTACAGCTAGTAGATCTCTGCCCGCTGGAAACCTTCATCTTACCTCTAAGAACTTTGAACTCTGATTTGGAAGCAGAGTAAGACTCATGGTTGCTTATCAGTGTCTCTCCTTGAGCTAGCGGTGTTTGTTGCTGGACTTCAGTTTGCACCTGTTAGCTTAGGCTTAGGCTCGTGTTCAATGCCTGTGGAATTGGTTTCCTTCTCTGTTTAAACTAGACCCAGTACGTGAAAAAGAGCAACTTGCAGTGGAGAAGGTAATGAAATATTCTGAGGAATTGGAGAGTCCATGTGGTGTAAATAATTTCTCCTTCCGTTGTTCCAAATGCATGCAAGGCAATAAATTCAGTTCAGAGATTAAGTCATGGGGCAGTCAGAATTTGTGGCATTGCTCAAGCTGTGCTGGTGGAGAACAGGTCAGTTCTCACCTTAAATTTACATACTTTATTCTCCCAAGGCATAAATTTTGTGTTATTAAATGACCACTCCATTATTAGGGAAGGTTTTATTGAGAGAGAGAGAGAGAGAGAGAGAGAGAGAGAGAGAGAATGAACATCCTAGGTCATCTAAATAGTCCAGAGACAGAGTAATGGAATCAGACTGGACATGGCCAGGGCTAGGGAGGTGGGAGAGCAGAAGAGAATAGTGGAATTAGCAAGAGCTAGAATAGAGCTTAGTGAAAGGGAATAAGAGAGAGCAAGTGCAGAAATAGTGAATAGATTACAAGGAAGGTGAGCAGCTGGGAGGGAAGAGCCCAGAGACCTGAGCGGAGGTTTTAAGGTCTTTAACGAGTACTTGTGAATAGGGACGAGAGCCTGGAGTGTGAAATGGGCTTTCATTCACAGCTACAGGTATACGCCAAAGGAGCCATATGTCCCTTTTGCCAGAGGTAGAGGAAGTGACTCCATTTGGCAGAGGGGAAGCAGTTTCACAAGTTCCTGAGGAATGCTGGCTTTTATCTACCTGCCAGAAATCTTATAGTCCAGTGTGAACCGTTTCTGGCTGTTTGGACTGCCTGAGACCTAACAGTGGAGTCGATTTTGAACTTTTTAATTGGTTAGCTTATTTCATTGTATATTTAGTGTTTTTGGCTCTAGTCCCACCCAGCTTTCAGTGGTACAAACGAAGTGACAATCTTTCATCCAACTTTTAGGTGGGTAAAGCATAATCCAGGTGCCTGGGAGACTTAGCTTTAATGCTGTCTGGTCTGTTTCATAGGGTAGAACACTTATGTGACATGAGTGAGGCCCTAGGCTGGTCACTTGCCTTTGAGATGAGAGCAGAAACTGACCACTGCTGCAAACAAACAAACAAAAACATACTGTTTTTCTTTTCAGCATGTACCATCAGTCACAGTTTTACTGGAGGTCTTGTCCTAATAAAAAGCTAGGGATATTAGGCTTTTGTGCCCCTACCCCTTTCAATAAGAACCCTGTGGTTCTTTCTTTAAAAAATTTTTTTTCTTTAATATATATGATTGCTCTGTTGTATGCACACGTGTGTGCCAGAAGAGGGAAAAATCCTAGTGTAGGAAGGACTCTGGAAGAACAGACGATGTTCTTAGCCACTGAGCCATCTCTCCAGGCCTGGGCCCTGTCCTTCTTAACAGCTTCACTAACTTTGCCTTCTAATCATCAGGACTGTAGCCTTCAGTAGCAAGGACAGTGGTGCCTTGACTGTCAAAGAGACATTGCTCCATAATTGAAGGTTCTTCTGCGTCAGTGGATCTCTCAGACCTAGGTGTGTCAGCAAAGATAGGAAAGTCAGTGTCGTTTGTCTTCTGTGTCTCTTCTCAGTGTCCACTTGTACACTCAGCATCCATTGTGGTTGTCGTACTTGACAATTACTTACCGACCTTGGTTTGCCTTTTCTCATGTTCACGCAGGTTTAATTGCTGGCCTCTGTAGCTAATAAGCATTTCTGTGATTGTTATTGTACTTCTTACGTGTATGTAGTTAACTAATTAGTTAATTTATGGGCTTTTGAGACATAATCTCACATAGTCTGGACTGGCCTGGAATTCACTGTTACTAAGATTGGCTTAAATTCCTGGCCCCTACCCCATTTCCTCAGATTGCAGGTTCACCACCATGCTCTGCTTTTTATGTGCTTCATTTCTGTTTAACCTGCGAACTCCCTTATAGTTCCATCTCTGTTTCCAACCTTTCAGTTGTTGGTTTCACACTCATTAAAAACTGAACACGGGGCCAGCATGATACCTTACCTCTAAAGTGCATGCCATCCAAGCTGAATTACATGAGCTTAAATCTCTTAGAGATCTCCCCTTTATTTCTAAACGTGTACATAGGATGTTGAAATCACATAGTGATATCATTTCCCCATTGCGAGGAAACTGAAATTCCTTCTAGGTTTTCACTGTGACTGACAACAGGGACAGTCTGCACACACTTCCTGAGCACATGCACTAGTGATTCTCTAGAATAGAGAGAACAGTGGGGTTCTAAGATCATGTATGCACTGTGCATTTTTGTCCCGTTGCTTGTCAGTGGCCCCAGCATACTCATATTTTTACATTAGGTATGATGATGATACCTGTTTGTGCAATCCTGACAATTGTAGTAGTTTCATTTTGCTTTTTGCTGATCTCTTGGATTGGAAATGGTGTCAACGCTAAAAGGATACCAACAGGCTGTGTGGTTAGTAAGCACAGAGTATAACTGAGGAATTCAGTGTTCGGCAGCAAGAAAGTAGAACGGACACACCTATTGACATTTAGAAGGATGCTGGACTAGAGCAGCACTGAGACTGGGTGGAATGTAGTCGTGTGCATTAGTGGAAATGGGGTTTCACCCAGCATTGAGCAAGTTGTTGGAAAACACACAGTCACAGTATGTGCAAAACACATACTGTTAAGGTAAAATTTAAAAGGAAAGCCATGCCTTTTCATTTAGTTTAGACTACTCTGAGGCATGGCTCCCCAGCACCCGAAGAGTTCCCAGTAGCCTTAGCCTTCTGGTGTGACAGGTGGTGATGCTCCGTCTTTGCTTCTAGTGTTTCTGACGATAGCTGCTTCCCAGATGATGATCTTTTTAAAGACAGCGTTCTGTGCTGTTGGCCCTCGGATGTCAGGACATAGGATGTGGATGTGGGCTGTTGTTTGGGGGGCATGCGTCCTTGTTAGCAAGCGCTTGGACTTCTTGACTTTCTTAGTCATATATATAACCCCTCTGAGAAGAGGTTGAAGTCTTATAGTTTGATGGTTGTGGAGATGAGAGCCTGCAGAATGGGGAGAACAGGGCCCCTGACTACTAGGTTCTGCAGGCCACGGCCAGCGTTGCTTCCACAGGTGGGAAACAGGCCCTCACACATTCCCGTGTCATCTCGTTGCTTCGATCTCTTCCTCCTTCCTCTCATCTTTGTCACTGTCACTGTGAGGGATGACATCGAGTAGATCTGCAGACTCCATACCAAGTAAGGTGCCTGTGGCTTTCAGGAGCCTGTTCCTTGTCCTCTCCTGTCTAGTCTTTCTGCACTGCCCTGCCACGCCCCACCCCCTTCTTTATATACTTTCCTCTTATTGAATGTGATTCATAAGTATTCTCCATTATGTAGGTTACCTTTGTTCCTGGTGGACTTTGAAGGACAAAAGTTGTCATTTTTAATGGTGTTTAATTGACCTTACTTTCTTGTCTCCTATGCTTTTGCTGTCATAGTAGAGAAACTGCTGTTTGTCCAGAGGCGCTGAAGATTTCATTCGTGAATTTTATAGTTTTAGGTCAATCTGTCTGGAGTTAATTTAGTATATGGCATGGGCCTTTAACTCCTTTTACATGTGGATGTCCAATTATCCAACTGTCTCATCAGCATTTCTTAAAAAACAACAGTTTTTTCTGCCTTTGACTTTCTTGGCATCCTTTAAAAACATTAATTGGTCGTAATTGTGAGTTTTCTTTTGTTTTGTTTTTTTTTTTTTTGGGTAATTCTGAGTTATACTTTTGGGCTGCATGTCTAGTCCTTGCCCCATTCCCTCTCAGAGTCATAGGCTTTTATTTAAATATAAAAGGGCTGGGGACGTAGCTCAGTGGTAGAATGCTTGCCTAGTGTGAGGCCCTAGGCTAACTTCCCAGCAGCACACACGAAGAAATGGGTGCGGGGGAGAATTAATTTATCGTTATGCAGACATGCCTGTCATAGGCCAGGGTCACATTGTCCTGATACAGCTTTGTGGTGAACTCAGAAATCTTATTCTTCAGCTTGTTTCTTCTTAGAACTTTTTGGTTTTGATATACATAAGTTTTAAGGCAGCTATCTCTAATACTGACTAGTGTTTTTTTGCCTTTTTTTTTTTTGAGGATACTATAAATATACAGAAAATAACAGGTTAGAATTCCTAGCTTATATAAGACCAATTCCATTTATTTGCGTAAGTATTCTTTTAGGTGTCCACCATTTGTTAGTCATTGTTCTAGATCCGAATGAGGCATGGTGGATAAGACATAGTGGAACTCTATGGGCTTAAATTGCCGCTGCCTCTTCTGGTATTTTTTTGTTTGTTTGTTTGTTTTGTTTTTGTTTTCTTTTGAGACATGGTTTCTCTATAATAACCCTGGCTGTCCTGGACTCACTTTATAGATCATGCTGGCCTCAAACTCACAGAGAACTGCCTGCCTCTGCCTCCGAGTGCTGGGATCAAAAGTGTGTGCCACCACGCCTGGCTATCTCTTATGTTTTTGAAGGGACTGCAGACTTCAGTTCTGTATTGAGGACATACCCATGCATATCTTGGTAGCTGCCATTAAGTGGAAAACTTATTCTCTTCCCGTGAAGCCCAAGCAGTGAAAATCCCTCTTTTCTCTACTATGAATGAAAATCCAAGGGCCTGGGAGAGGATGGGGTATTTAAGTAGATCCATTGAGTTCTCAGAAATTACAAAGAAGTGGTATGCCATCATTTCTCCTTTGTGTACACCCTGTCTCCTCCCAAAGTTTCCTGCAAGGCAAGGACATTGTTTTATTCACCTTTTTTAAGTCTTTTAACATTAATTTGGAATTTTTACGCTCAGTATCTGTTGCCTGAATAATCAAGTGGATCTAGCCAGCCAAAGTGCGAGCTCATGGTGTGTGTGCGCAGCGGTACTGAATTAGTAGCATAGCTTTTGTTGGCTAGCACCTCTGCCCTCGGGGATCTTGATGTAATTGTTTGCTGTGAAGAGGAGACACACTAAATGTGAATTTCTAAAAGGAAGAAATTAAAATAATAACATGGAAAGTGAACTGTGCAAATCATTTAAGTAATACTAACTTGTGTGCACGCTAGGAGTCACTTCAGTCCACAGGTAGGGGGGTCTTGAGCAGCAGTGGAATTTCATCTGGGTTTAAAAGAACTGATAGAAAGAATTGAAACTTTCCAGGTTAAAAACGTTTCTCGGCAGGGTGAATGCACATGGAAACGTGTGGAATTCTTGTTGTCCTATGTCAGCTTCTGGGTCTGCTCAAACTTCAGGGGTGAACAAAGTTAGGACCTATTCTCCTTGGGTCTCAGTAGAACTCAGTGTGAGGTACACGAGAAAGGAAACAGTTTACCTGCATAAAGAGAAACTGGGATTGTCTGTGGTGTGTTTCTGGTTATGGTATTGTAGGACTCAGCTGGGGGCTGTGTGTGTGATAGGCAGGTAGAGTATTGAAATGGAAGATTTTGGGAACTTGGGCAGAAATTCATATTTGATTATTTTAGATGATTTTGATTCTTAATATTTCCTTTTCTTTTAAAGTTTGATTATTATTATTTATTTATTTTCTTAGAACGAGCCACTGACCCCGGGTTATCATGGATTCCCAGCACGGGATGGCCAGGTAGGTATCTGTTGCTTCTAATTCTATTAGTGTGTTCTGAATGGAACAGCAACTTTTCCTGAAACTACTTACAAATTAGTTTGTTTCACCACTGAATTTGCTTTTAGAGATTATGACTTAATTTCATTTCTTAACCCTAAAGGTATTATAGTCCTGTTATTTAATTATGGGTCTTACAGGAGAAACAATCTCTTAGCAGTATATCTGTTCTAATACTTTTCATCTCCAGGCTGTGTAATTTTAGCCTTATTTTCTTAGTGCCCCCTAGTTATTTATGTATTTTTTTTTGAAGGGGGGTGCATTCTGGGTAGCTTTGGTTGTCCTGGAACTTACTCTGTGGACCAGGCTGGCCTTGACCTCAGAAATCCACCTTCCTCCGTCTCCTGAGTGCTATTATTAAAGGTTATGGCATCACTGCCCAGCGGACCTCTTATTTCTTAGAATGGGACTTATCTTTTTTATTTTCTATCACTTGGCTTCTGCTTGCACAGATGTTTGAGTCTGATCACTTGGCTTCTGCTTGCACAGATGCTTGAGTCTTTGCAATAATCTGCCACAAGACAATTTCATTCTTCTCCCCTGAGGTGGCTTTTAGCCATGTGGGTTGTATAAGGGAAAGCTTACTTGAGAATGCAGTTTCTGTTGCCTTTGTTGTTGGGTTGATGGTCCCAAGATGTCTTTAAGCCAGGGCAGTAGTACTTCCTACAAGTCAGCCTCAGTACAATCAGTATGTAAAGCTTTCAGCCTCTGTATGTAAAGCCTTCATAGTCTTTATGTTATTTAACAGGCTGGAGCAGAGATAGGGTTGGACCCATAAGGCCATCCCTTAGAGAAATGATGTGAACTTCATCTTGTCAGCAGTGAAATTTTCTTTTTATTGGGGGGAGCATTTATATTTTGTAGGATGTTTGAAAGGGTGATTTTTAATAACCTTTGACGGCTTATTCAAGGTTCTTTGTAGGGTTCTCAAAAACAAAACAAGACACCCATGTCACACTTGTCCATGGAACACATGGAGTGGCAGTGCTAAGTGAAAGGTTGAGTAGTTTCCTAGTCTAGAAGGTGACTGAATCACATCAGAGCTGCTGAAGCCGATCTCAGGAACTAGGGTAATCAACAGTCCTCTGCATGGTTGCCTTCCACATTAAAGACTACTTACCCAGTGCTCGAATTTTTGCAAGGTTGACGTCAGAGTGCCCAGAGGTAGGAGAGGAAGGACAGAAGAAGAGTTGTTCTTCTCAGGGCTCCTCTCCCAGTAGATCCTTCCTGTTGAAACAGAATATGGGAGCTTTTCTTGAAAGATGTGGTCGCTGCCTCCAAATCTAAAGGGAATGTATATACCGTGCATGCTTTTCTTTCTAGTGTAGGTCTGCCCTTGAGCTTCTACTGGTTGTGGTATTTATGACCTTTGATAGTTCTGTATCTTGGCCACCAAATGCTGGTGCCCGGAGATGAGCCCCTACAGATTCCGACTAAGTAGGTTACAGAATGGGTTTAGCAGTTCTAATATTAAAAATCCCTGCTGGTGGTTCAGTCATGCAGAGCGAGAGCTGGAGTGGTAGGGGCTGCTTTATTAGAAGAAATTTTTCCCTATATCACCCTTTGCTTTTTATCTATGGTGCTAACATATAAGAGAGCACCTTCATTCTCCTAATCTACTTTTACATAGTAATGCACAGTTTATTATTTATAAAACATTGCCTATTTGGGGGTCAGAAGGTAGGTTAATTGATACACCTCTAGGGAAATAGAATTCTGAATTTAAAGGCTCTGAAGAGTAATATCCAGTTTTGTGTTCCTGTGCAGAACTGCAGATCAATAAGGGAGCAAAAGGACTTAGCAAGAATTTGTTAAAGCTCATATATCAGTCTCTGCACCTCACTCTTTATTTCTCCTCTTTTGCAGCAGGGAGCTGTTTGTATCTGTGTGCCTATTTATTTGTGCTATTGAGCTGTAGGCTGGTGCAGGCCCTTTGTTGTGGGACAGAGCTGCTGCTTTTACTTGAGGCACATTCCAATGGTGAAAGGTTTATTTCAGTTTCTTTTCTTGGGGTTTGTTTTTGCTCTGGGTGGGTTTTTGAATTAGGCATCTTGGGAGAGTGCGTATATGCAGGTACTGAATAGCTGCTTGTTGTACTTGGTGGGTACAGAATCCAAATAAGTGCTGCTAATTAATGCACCTAACCTTGTGAACTTTCTCTCCATGCTCTGAGATTTGGGAGGCATTTATCAGTGTGAAACAGTGGTCACTGAGCAGTTTGCACTGGGCAGGAACTAAACTTGTGATCTTTACAGCTCCCAAGTGTGGATTTGTCTCAGCAGATCCAGGAGGGAAGGGGGGATGGGGTGGTGGGGTGAATTTTAATTGTGTGTCTTTATTTGCTTTCTTTTTTATTTTTTTGGGGGGTTCTGCTCTAAACATGTAAGAACTAATTCTACCCAGGCTCTCATCAGCATCTAAGCTTTTCTGGTTGCTGTGGAATGCTGTCAGCAGTGATTTCTCTTTTTATCCTCTCAGGCTTCTCTTACACTAAATGAGGCAAGTGTTCCCTTTGGAAAGGTAAGGAAACCAGTAAAATTCCTTCCCCAAGGCTGCAGTTGAAAGTCAGCACTTAATCAGATCTTAAACTTCTCTTGTGCTTGTGTCCTTTCTTTTAAAGTAGGGTGATTGATACTCACTCACACACATATACTTTTACTTCCATTTAGAAGTTTCCTAGACTCTATGATGCTTAGCCATCATAAAGAAATCAGATGAGAACCCATCTGCTGGTAGAGGTTTCAGTTTCTTTCTTTTTGATAGTATTTTGTTTTTGTGACATGTTCTTTCTATGTAGCCCTGGCTGTCCTGGAACTCTCTTTGTAGACCAGGCTGGTTTAGAAATCACAGCTGTCACCTCTCACGTGATTAAAGGTGTGCATCACCACACCTGACAAGGTATTTTTGTTAATGTTGTTTTAAAATTTATTTATTTTTATTTTATGTGTAGGAGTGTTTTGCCTGCATGTATGTGTGCCTAGTGTCCACGGAGGCCAGAAACGGGCTTTAATCCACTGGCATTGGAGTTACAGATGGTTTTGAGCTCCCTTGTGGGTGCTGGGAATTGAACCAAGTCCTCAGCAACAGTGGCCAGTGTGCTTAACAGTTTTTCTAACCTTGGGTTTTTTTTTTTTCTTTTTTTTTTTTAATTTTTTAAAAAAATTATTTATTTTATATACATGAGTGCTTTGTTTTTATGCACACCAGAAGAGGGCATGAGATCCCATTGCAGGTGGTTCTGAGCCACTGTGTGATTGCTGGGAATTGAAATCAGGTCCTCTGGAAGAGGACAGTGTTCCTAACTGCCAGCCTACATTGGGTTTCTTAATCAAGGTGAGCACAGCCTTTTTTTCCTGATCAATCACTTGGATGGCAATTTGTTTCATTCATCAAGTGCTCAAGCAAACACTAGTACTTACCAGTGTGGTCTTTCTGTAAAAGTGGAGAAGGCAAACAGTGTTACAGTTTCACAGATGTAGAATCAGCTCAAAAAAGCTGAGTATTTATCAAAGCCACGCAAGATTTTAGGCTGGTGATGCCATTTAGTGGTTTAAAATCCTATTTACTGGGGGCTGGAGAGATGGCTCATTGTTTAAGAGCACTGGCTGCTCTTCCTGGGTTCAATTCCCAGCACCTGCAGGTAACTAACAACTATCTGTACGTCCTGTTCTAAGGGATCTGGCCCCTCATACAGACGTACATGCAGGCAAAACACCAGTGCACATAAAATACACTCCCATTACTCGTTCTTGTCCTTCTCTTACTGCTGCTGCCACTTTTCCCTTCCCAGTTTATCCCTGTTCTGCTTCATCTCCCTCCATTCCCAGCCTAATGGGTTTTATTAAGGCTATTTTAGAAGCATGAAGTGAGGGGTTATTTATAGTAGCGTTTCTATATCAGCGAACACCCCCCCCCCAAAGAAACCATTAACTACCTATAAATCCATAGGGATAAGCAGACCTCATGAGCCCCATTCTGCTCCATGGGGGTCTTGATGGCCCAGCTTTGTCCAGGTAACTACAGCTGCTGTGAGTTCAAGAGTGCCACACACATGTCATCCAGAGATAGCATTCTGTGATGCTTGTCCTTCTCAATTCTTTCTGCCCTCTCTTTTATGCTGTCTTGGAGGGGGTGACATAGATGTCTCAATAATGGCTGAATGCTACATGATCACTTATTCTCAGTGCCTTATCACTTATCACTTATTCTCATACCTCAGGTATGAGTTAATACTGTCTTGTGGGGAGGGGTTCCTCTGATCAAAGCTGTCAGCAGCACCAATCTGTATGGGGCTAAGCATATTTGTTTAGGTGGCAACTTGACTAGCATGTCATGTCCATTTAGAACAAACCACAGTTGCAGCTTCTCTGCCGGGACTTGCAACCCCGTGTCATCCTCATAGAGTTTTGGCCAGATTGATAGCACCAGACATGGATTCCTTCTTGTGAAGCAGACTTGATTCCAGTCAGAAGGTGGTTAGTTATCCTTATAAAAGCCATGCCACTGTTGCATTAGCAGGCACCTCTTGCCTGACCAGTGTCAGTATTACAGGAAAGTCCTACCGCTAAGTGAGAGCTTTGGCGATGTCTGCTGCACCTGAGCAGCAGCCTCTGGCACTTCTGCAGAGGATGCTTCCTTCCCAGCCTCAGCCTGAGCTCTCCATGCCCCATGACCAAAGTGTGCCATTTCAGCAGCAGAGTCTTAACATCTAGTTTTGGTGTACAGCCAACTACAATTTGCCATGTGTGTATTTATAAATGTCCCCAGGTATAGTAAAAATGAGGCTGTTTGTGAGCTTGTATTAACTTTTAAATAGGAGGATAGTTTGCATGTGTCAGGTCTTGAGTTCTTGTGTAGAAGGGACTTAGGAATGGTAGTCCAATTAGAAGAGGGCTTAGTTCTCTATAAAAACCTCACTGATTTGCTAAGATACTGGTTTGGAATTGACTCTCAGAGAAAACTTTAAAAATAAAACAGGAATCTGAAGGCTGGTCCTTTGTCACCTGAGTGTCACAACTTTCTATATCTACTATTATTAAGGTGACTAGTAATTTGTTGTTCAAGTTGGGGCACTTTTGAGAGTAGAAAAGGATGTTGACAGTTACATTGACACAGCCCTAGGACCAACTAGGTGGCACAGGATAAAGGCTAATTTTAGCTGTGATGAAACAGTCATTTGTAGTAGGCCACCAGGGGTTAACTAAGCATTTGGCTGAAGTGAAGAAGTAATTTTAAACTTTCTCTTTAACTCAGAATGTTGTATTTTAACTTAAACATATGTGTTTGCTTTTCAGTCTTTCAGTAGGAGGCTAAGGCATGTTATGTGCTTACAGAGCTGCTGTTAGAAATGCTGCTAAGTTGTTTCATAACCTGGCTTCACAAAACGTCCAGTGTCTGTTAATATTTGTTTGTTTTTTGAGACAGCTTCCCTGTGTGTTCCAAGTTTACCTCCAATTTAGGATCTTTCTGTGTTAGGCTGCAAAGTGCTGGGGTCATAGGTGTGTCGCCAGACTTGGCAGTGTGTGTGCTTTGCCAAAGAGAAACATTAATGGCATTCCTAGTAGCCCCGTGGAAGTCTGTTCTTGTTCCTTCTTAGTCTTTACATTTGTCTTGCTTGCATCTAATCTGACTGAGCAAAGATTTCTAGTGTCTTATTAATGTTCCCAAAGCTTTCAAATTCATATGTGAACTGTTTGCAAGGAAACTCTGCTAACTTCAGTTTCATCAATTTATATAGTAGCTAGTTCTACTGTAATAACTTAAACTGGTTGCATATAGCCCAGCAGCTGTGAGAAGAGCTTGGGGGAGGAATGCAGACTTGTGACAGGGTTTATCAGGAAGGAGGGCTGGAAGCATGGCTAGGAAGTGCAGAGCTAGTGTACCTAACAACTGATCTGATTAGAAGTACCCTGGCAGCAACTATAGCCGAGGTGGCTTTGCTGTCAGGAGTTCTGTATGTTTCTAGAGTTGTCAGGAGACATTCTGTTAAAAAGCTCATTGGCAGGTAGGCCTTCTAGAAGGGGATCTGGTATTTTGCAGGGTCTACCATGATGCACCCCAGAATTACTTCCAGTCTCTGACATTCATTCTTTGTGCACTGCTGTGTCTCTCTATACTCTGGTATGGTATGAATCGTCACTTTCTGGGTATTTATACACTTTGATTGAACGACCTTCTTACGGGATCTTATAGATGTACTGCTATTTAGATGAATTAATTCCTGATCATGGAATTACTGATTTGATTCAAACAATTTTAAAAGTGAAATTGTTTTAGAACTTCTTAAACAACTTCAGAAAGTTTATGGCTGCAATAAGTACCTTTGTGGACCTCCAGATGCCTTACTAAGATACAGGCTTAAGGCAGATTTTTAGCCTGATAGCCTTCACTCAATAAATCTTGGTATATACCATAAATATAAGTACGATGGTTTAAATTTCCCATGAATCCAAATTATGATGGGACTACCAAGCAATATCTAATTAAGTACAAACCTTGATGTCATCATATACAACTGTTCTGTCATAATTTCTTATACCTTGTTACCTTACAGCATTATATACCGTCATTTTAAATTTACTTTGTTTCTTGGAATGAAAGCTGGATAAGATTATCGTCCCAAAGATAGCTGAAAAATGTGTAGCCAAGTCAGTCCTAATTGAAAAGACATACTCTTGTAACTTTTTGATCCTGTTAACCTGTAGGCCTCGTCAAACCTCTGTCACTCAGAACTCACTATGAACTTATTTAATGGATATATAGATAAAAAAACTTTTAATTTTAAAACATGTAATCTGTTGTATTTTGGAATTCATCTGTTTTTGTGATTAATTGCCTTTTTGACTATGAGTTAATTTCGTTTCTAGGAGCTTTGTCTCAGAGGTATAAAGACCATACAATAAATGGTGGCATCACACACACACATCATTGGCAGAATCCTGGTGGTGGAAGCACACTGAATGAAAGCTGGCTGGAATTCACTTCCTCTATGAGTTATAAATGTGTATATAGATGTGTTTCCATATAAACATGTATGTCTGCTTTGATATGTTACATGAGTACATGTCAGTTGTTTATCTGCATGTGAGGAGCTCCTTTTGTCTTGTCCATTGAATGTATGTATGAATATGAAAGATCTGCTTGTCTGATTGTTTGTCTGTGTGTATGCATGGGCTGATGCTATAGTACTCATAGCCTAAACTTGAAGCAGTTTCTACGGAGGAGATGCTAGCAGAAATCAAACACCATTGTCATATGTAATCTTGTGAGAATTCAATGAAGTTAAAGTTCTTAACTTCTTCCACCCTTTCCCTGGAGCATATGTGAATGATCTTTACTTTCTTCCCCTTTTCTTTTTCTTACCTATTTACAAACAAGTCAGCAGTGATTCAGAATCCAACTATCAGCATACCATAAGCAGGGAAATATTTACTTTAGCCTGTGGAGGTCTCAAGGTAGCCTGCCTCTGCACAGGAGCTAATCTCAGATCAGAGAGCCCCTTTTTACAACCCCTTACAGTTTGGGCTGGAAGCCATTTTACAGTACTGGTTACAGGAAAAAAAAAAAGATGAGCAGTTAAAGTTTTCCTTCTTAGTAGCAGTGTAGCCAGTCCCTAGACCTAGAGAAGGAATCCTGGGACCCCTCCCCTACTTCCCTTCAATCATCTTTCATGATCAGTTGCTGATCGGTTGATGGCTGAGCCATCAGCTCGGTGACCCAAGGGATAAAGTGAACAGGGGACTCCACATCCAGTTCCAGATCCTACCCTGGACCCTAGAACCTTGCCAAGCAGAGAGAGACTTTGGCTGTCAGACCCTAGAAGACCTTAACATTAGAGTGACTAGGTTGAATTTTGTCTTGGAGTCACCTCCGTGCAGGCATGAATAAGGATAGAAGCAGATTCATGTAGGTAAAAAGAGTAGCCCGTCTGAGACATGCTCAGTAGTGGTGGGAATGCTAGAGCTAAGTGTGGGAAGCCAACACTGCAATACCCTGTTGTAGTCCTCTTCAGAGCTTTAATTCAGGCACATCTCATGCCTCACATCTAAGCTGTTTGGGATGAAGTGTTGTATTTGAGACAAAACCAGACTGGCTTAGGTTCAGGTGTTGGAGTCTCTGTAGAAATGGGATTATCGGTAAATTACAAACACAAATGTCTGTAAGGTGCTCTGGGGCTTCAGTTTACAGAGCTCTGTGTGTTACTTGATTTTTAGAGTAGCTCTCCCAAATTGGGCTTTGTTCCTGTTTGGGACAACCAAAGCGCTTGTCCCAAAGTTCTTATCGGTAAATTACAAACACAAATGTCTGTAAGGTGCTCTGGGGCTTCAGTTTACAGAGCTCTGTGTGTTATTTGATTTTTAGAGTAGCTCTCCCAAATTGGGCTTTGTTCCTGTTTGGGACAACCAAAGCGCTTGTCCCAAAGTTCTTTTTGTCAAGTTTTCTTCTTGTCTTGCTTTAAGGGCTCGTGGCCCATAGTTTATCTCTTTATTTTAAAATTAGAGGAAATTATTGTTATATTGTCAGCCTCTTGGTTTGGCTGAACAACCACTTTTTCTAACAGTTTTTAATGTTTGTGTGGATATGCTTTCGTGATTCACAGAAGTGGAATTTTCAGAGCTCATGTGTAGAGGGTGCTAACACTGAGGGCATGCTGAAAGTGATGAACTTTATTTCATTCAGATGAACCTAATATTTTTTAGATTTATTGATTTGTTTATTTTTATGAGTGTTCTGCCTCTTTTATGTACACATGAATACTATGTGTGTGTCTGGTAACCTTGAGGTCAAAAGAGGAGACCAGATTCCCTGGAACTGGAGTTACGATGATTGTAAGCCCCTGTGTGGGTTCTGGGAACTCACCCTAGATTCTCTCTGTGAGAGCAACTAGCGCTCTTCACCGATGAGCTACCTCTCCAGCCCCCTCAGACCAGTTTTTTTGCAATGAGCTTTCCGGAATTATAGTTATTTTTACTGGGAAGTATGGACAACAGTAATATAGCTTTTGCAGTCCTTCGGCCTTGTGGCAGACAGATGCTGGCTGCTCTGCTTCTCATGGGTAGAAATGGTGGGTGGAGACACAAGGAAGGCATCAGTCACCTAGCTCAGGGCCTCCCAGCTTAAAAGTG
Source organism: Meriones unguiculatus (assembly GCF_030254825.1). Classification (NCBI taxonomy): domain Eukaryota; kingdom Metazoa; phylum Chordata; class Mammalia; order Rodentia; family Muridae; genus Meriones; species Meriones unguiculatus. Next base: position 23,932,900 of record NC_083356.1, read on the forward strand.
GACACAGGCCTTTCCAAGGTATGCCTTTCAGTTCCCAGGCTAGCACACACCCCGACACATGTACGCCTTGTTCAGAATTAGTTTTACCACACCCCACAGCTATGTGTTAAGTGTTTTAAGATTTTCCATTTTATTCCATGTTATTAAAAAATTGTTGATTGTGGCCAACAGTTGCTTGATGGAAATTATTTCTTGGACTTGCTAATGGATTATAATCTGTGACTCTGGAAAAACATTATTCCAGTCATTCTTGTCTTTCAAAATTCAACTGGGAATGAAAATCTGTTTAGGATGTATGAAGCCCCTGGTTTAAGCCTCAGCATAAATGCAAACAAACAAAAAATAAGGTGCCCATGTCTTTAAGCGTACACTGCCCACCTGTGTAACCCAGTCCCGGGCTGTGCCTACCCCAGCTAGAGGGTACATTAAAATGATGCATTCCTGATTAAATACTTCCTGTTCCTTACAGTACATCATTCTCTGTCTCTGTCTTTCTGTCTCCTCCCCTGTGCTACCCCCCTCCGTGTCGAGCTCTGAACGGAATGTATGTGATGTTGTCCTTACGCCCTCTAGTGGAGGACGGCCAGACCCATGCAGCAGCTTTTCACCTACATGGGGTGCTAGGCCTTGGCTTTTGCCCCTGAGGACTCTCTCTCCTCAGGTAGTTCACAGACTTTATTCTTCTGGGAAAGCAACTTTTTTGTTGCTACTGTCATGGATCTGCAGAATTTGCATTCTGCTGTTTCCTGTTTATCAGTTGTTCATATCCTCTGACTTTCTGCTGCTAAAGATAGGAATTATGTTTTATAAGCATACCTCCTTCCATCTAATAGACATTATTTGTTAAGCCACTATTTATCGTTGCTTTATAGGTTACATGATACATCATTAGCACTGGAAATATTTTCATAGCCAAATGGTAAAGTATTATGACTACATTTCCTTTCTTACAGTATTTCCCCCCTGAGCTACTATATATGTACAAATGTACACAGGATATAAATCTATTTAAATGTGCATGTGCCAGTTGTTTCTAAAAGCTCTATTGAAATATAGTTTCCAACTCTAAAGTTCCTCCAGTGTAGCAGTTTCATTCAACGACTTTTGCTGATTTGTGGAGCTGTGCCCCCACCATCGTACTCCACTTTTAGGACACCTCTGTCATTCCAGTGTTCATACAGATTCTCTTCTAGTTGGTCCTTGACTAAAAGAAGAGTGCTGTGATAGCTCTCTGACTGAAATTCTCTCCTCTGGGTGTTTTCTAATGATGGACTTGTGTGATGTACATGACCCATTGTCTGTGGCTCACACAGTGTAATGCTTTTGGGGCTCATCCAGATTCTAGTCTGTATCATTATATAGAAGTGTTTACATAAGCAACAGTATTTTAGTTTTCAAACTTTTGAGCCACGAGAATTCTATTGCAGCAAGTTCTCTATAATTAGCATTTAAGCAAAAGCACAGTTCTGATTTCACTGGGGTCATTCCACTTCCTAGCATGCATCTGCTGAGTACTCCTGCTGCTGGCCATAGCCTCCTCTCCTCTCTCTCATGTAAGGTTCCCTGTATTCTGTCTTCACGTAGGGCTAGGAAAGGGAAAGGTGTTGTGCATTCTTTAGAATGGGTTTGAATTCCAGGACCTTCACTTGAGGTACTTCCATGTTTGTATTCAGCCCATCCCTAAGTCTCACTGCCGTTGCTATCTTTGCCATGAAGTCTTGCTAAATGTTTTTTAGGAATAGATTTTTGGTACCTACTGTCCTTCAAAGGATTTGCTTTCCACTTCTGTTGGTACTTTATCACTGCCATTAAGTGATGGCTAAAAGGTTCTGATCCGTACAGCCCTGTGATAAGAACTTGATATATTTGGACAAAGAGTGGAGCAGGACAGCTTTGGTCATTGTCTGCCAGATTTCATCGCCTTTGCCTTGCCAGCGCTTTATGAAAAATTAATACTCTAGAAGCAAGATATCTGATCTTTCATGAGAGAGTACCTCTTACAACTTTAATGAGTTTGGTCAAGTGGGTATTAAATGTAAATCTGTCATTTTATGTAGCCCTTGAAGGCTCTTAAAGCACCCAATAAATGTCTTTATTGAATTAGTAGAAGTTTCCCTGTGTTTCCTACTATTAGGACTGCCCTTTGTTCTTCAGGGCACTGGCAGCCAGTGCTTTCGCAAGCTTCTTGGCATCATGTGGACCATAGGCTTGATTGCTTCCCACCTCCAACCCATACAATGGTTTTAGTAGATGTGTTCCAACCTTGGGATGGCAGGTGGCCAGGCAGGTAGTATAATGCTGGCACTAATGGATGGAGGGCACAATGGTGCCAGAACCTGCAGGAGACGTTCAGACATACTTAATATATACGTAGGTAAAGAAATATATGTAGACACAGGGAGGTTTAGATGGGGTCTGGGGTTCTGTGTCTCTTAATTAGTGGATCTGAATTATAAATCTAAATGTGCTAGGTTTCAATTTTTATGAATTTTCAACTACGCACATTTTGTGTTTCATTACTTTCACTTTGCTTAAAGAAACAATTTAAAGAAATCTTTTTGGGCTGAAGAGATGTCTCAGTGGTTGAGAGTACACACTGATTTTTCCAGAATACTGGAATCTACTTCCCAGTGTCCAAGAACCTCAGAATAACAGATAGGTGTTCACAGCTGCCTCTGACTGTCTAGAACCTTCTTCTGACCCCTGCAGGCATTACACTCAACGTGCGCATACACGCTTGTGTTTGTGCGTGTGTGTATGTATAAACACACTCATGTGTATATATGTGTACTCATACATACACATACAATTAAAGACAAAGTAAATCTTAAAAGAATTTTGTTTATCATTTGATTTTTCTGTAGTCACATTAGCTTTCCCTCACTGAAGGGTCATGTGGTCTTATCTTGTTTCTGCCTATTACCTTCATAATGGTTCTCCTTTGATCTCAGTGAGACCCTCCCCCCTATAGGAGTCTCTATGCAGGGGGACAGAATTTTAGTCTTTGCGGGCACATGAGGAAATTAAGATTTTCAGTTTTGTGAGCGCGTGATAAGGAGCTATAATAAGGGGCATGGCTGGGTTCTGTTTTGGTGAGATGCACTGAGCTTCAGACTTACAGGCTTAAAGCTTTTTGGAATAATTTCTCTTCATATGTTTGCTTATGGTAGAAGTTAAGAGGATAGTCAAGTATGATTTGGTAGTCCTACAGTTCGTCACATGCAAAGACTTCTGTTTGAGGATTAAAGAGGAGGTACAATGATGAGGATAAAATGCTATAAAATATCCTCAGTAGACAGGGATGCTAACCACACAGTGAGTGACCGAGGAAAGCAGGCTTCATGGAGCAGAAGCCTAATTAGCGTTCCTGGGAGATGCCAGCTTGCTTGCCGCTACATTGGAGAGCTGGGCAGCACAGGAGCCCTGAGTGCTACAGGACTGTCCTGTGTGGTCAGACAAAGCTTCATAGCTCCAAGGTAACATGTGGTATTCTTGGGACAGTTCTTGGAGGACAAAAAGAGTATGCCCTGCCATGGCCTAAATGCACAGCGTTAATCATACTCTTGAGTTCGGCATGTATTGAAATCCAGCAGTTTAGCTGAGTAACCTCAGTGAGGGTGTTGTTTAAAACGTTCGGGTAACCTTTGGAAGCGGTGGGATCTAATGTCATACTCTGTAAGGGAGAGGGGAGGGTGTACGGCGTAGCAAATCATGTAAGTGCCTGGGCTGTCAGGTTCAGTGTGTATAGGCAGATAAGTGGAGGGAGGCTCTGGAGAAAACACAGGGAAGCTGGAGCCTGTTCTCTTGGTTTCTTTCACTTATGAGGCCCTGAGGTTGACTGCAGCAGTTGAAAACCACAGGAGAATGATTGGAGGACCGTGTGTAAGATTCAAATTCCAGTTTGTGCTTGATGTTTTTACCTCTTTGAGGTTTTGTCCTTATTTGTAAAAAGGAATGCTGAAAAATACTGACTGAAAACATACCAACAACTTCCACAGTGTTTCTGGAGGCAAGATGGGTCAGGTACCCTTAGTGTGCAGGGATGGAGCTGAGTTGTTGGTGAGTGGCAGCAGAGACAGACAGAGACCTCACATGGATGGTGATCGTTCTACAAAAATGAAGGCTCCCAAAACTGCATGTCTCAGTAGTTTAGAGTGGGGCAGGTATAGATACATGGGGGCTATCTGCTCTGTTAGTTCTGAGGAAAGGAGACAAAAACAGAAAATTCAGTATGTGTGGCTTTTGTTCTAATAACATTTTATTGGTGGGCCAAGAAATTTGGATTTTTAATAAAAGTTTCACCTCCTTTTGATTTTTTTCATCCACTAAAAAAACAAAACAAAACAAAACAACAACAAAAACAGAAAAACTGGGCCTAGGAGCTGGCTCAGCTGATAAAATACTTGTTGCACAAGCATAGGGACCTAGGTTTAATCTCCCACAGCCATATAAAAAGCTGGACGTGGTGGTTCTTTTTAGGTCTTAACCACCAGGGAGGTGGAGAAAGGTAGAATCCCTGGGCTTTGCTGGGCAGCCAGCCTAACCTAATCCTCAAACCCTGGGCCCCAGTGAGAGATGGTTTCAAAGAGTAAGATAGGTGGCTCCAGAGAAATTCTCAAGGTGGACCTGGGGGCCCTCTGTACATATAGGCTTTCATATGTACACCTAGAAAAGGGCTGGAGAGGGAGAGAGGAAGAGAGACAGAGAGAAAGAGTATGCATATCTTACACATAGGCTATATGTAGATCAAACAACAAATGATGGGCTGATTTTTGGCTCACAGACTGTAGTTAACTGGTCCCTAATGTAGATATTCCTTTTTTAACAGCTTATGAAGCTTTTTTGCTCCATGAAAAACAATTAAACAACAGATTGTTATTAGTGAGAAATTGGTATTAAGAAAAGCTTAGTTTTGGTCAGGTGCACTCCTTTAATCCCAGCATTTATGGAGGCAGAGGCAGGTTAATCTCTGAGGCCAGCCTGGTCTATAAAGTGAGTCCAGGACAACCATGGATACACAGGGAAACCCTGTCTCAAAAATCCAAAAACCAAGGAAAAAGAAAAAAGAAAAACTTAGTTTTGATAATATAAAAAGTAGGACCTCAACCCTGTGAATAGTTACATGTTGGTTTGTTTTTCTTATTCCCCATTTGTAGAGGTGCTAAAATAGTTTTTCTTACTCTCTATTTAAAGAGGTGGCTGTCTTTGATGGCTGAATGAAAGAAGTGTTCTGACCTACACTTTGAATCCCCAGCACTTGGAGACAGAAGCAGCCTCTTTGAGGGAGCAAGTTCTCTGAGTTCTAGCCAGCCAGGCCTCTATAGTGAGACCTTGCTAACAAAAGGGGGGATGTTCTAAATAACAAGAAGACCTCGAGTCTTGGGTTTGTTGCTGATTTTTGTGGCTCATATTTGTTACTTGATCTTTTGAGCCCATTAGAATTGGAGAAAGTAGACATGAAGACACATTATAGCTCTTGCTTTTACCTGGAACAGGCTTAGCACAGTTCTTGCCAGTAAAAAAGCTCAAGTGTAGAGGAATGTTAATTCAGAATATGGCTACTCTGGCAAGAGATCACATCCAAAGACCTTCTAGGTCTGTAAGATCTGGCTGGAACACAAACACGCCTTTAACCCAGGAGACAGAGGCAAGCAGATCTGAGTTCAAGGCCAGCCTGGTATAGAGCAAGTTTCAGGTAAAGAAAAGCTTAGGTCAGGCTTGGTGGTACATGCCTTTAATCCCAAACAAGGAGGGTAAAATTAGTTTGTAGAAGGAAGCACTCATGTTTGAAAGTGATGTCTAATTGAGTGTCAGAAAAGGTGATGAATCAGAGAAAGGTTTGACAGGATACACCCAGCTCTCACAAGAACAGAGAAGAAAGGGAAGATACTTAAGGAAGCAACACAGAATGAGGAAAGAAGAGGCATTTTTACCAAATTTTTAAAAAAAGATTTATTTATCTGTTTATGTGTGTGTGAGTGCCCTCTCTGTATGTACAGCTGCATGCCAGAAGAGGGGAGCAGATCCTACTACAAGTGGTTGTGAGCCACTATGTGGTTGCTGGGGATTGAACTCAGGACCTCTGGAAGAGCAGATAGTGCTTTTAACCACTGAGCCATCTCTCCAGGCCTTACCAGGAAAATTTTACAGAGAGAGGTTGAATCGGAGAACAAGTTAGACACAGGTGAAGACAGAACGAGCCAGAGAATGAGGAGCCAGAAGATTAGAAAAGATTGCTGAAGTTAGTTTGAGACCAAGCAGAGCAATTCAGAGACTGAGAGAAAAGCCAGATTGAATAAGTCATCTGGGAGAGGAGTTTGAGCCAGAACAGCTTAATTGAATGAGCCAGCTATGAGCTCAAAAGAGCAAGAAAGGATGAGCTTATTAAGCAGTAAGTCTCAAAGGCTGAAAACATTCAAGGCCTTGGTTAGATTGTACAGAGGCTAGAAGCTTCCAGGACTAGGCCTGGTTAGCAGACAGAGGCAGTAATTCTCCAAGACAACAGCTAAAGCAGGTGAATAAAAGTTCCTTTTACACCTAAGATTCCCAGCTACATTTCACATTATGCTGGGAACTTTACAGGAGCAGTTTTTTCTCCTGTGCCACTTTTGAAGTGAAAGGCAAATTTGTGTTTGCCTTATACCCACCATTCCACCAAATGCTAGTCAGTTATTCTTCAACTCTGAAGCAATTAATGTGACAAGATGGGGTCTTATGTGTGAGGAAAGAGCCTAAGAGCTGCCAAAAGAAGTCTATCCTGCCTACTATGGGCTGAGAAAAATTTCTTAACTGGAAACCTTTTCGCAATCTGAGTCATATTCTGTGGACCCTTAAATTTCCTGGGTGGGAAGAGGAAAGAAAGGGAGGAAACAAAGGTGCAATGGTTATGTTGAGTTTTGTCAGCAGAGGGCACCCAGAGCAAAGCAAGTAGCAATTGGCCTGGGTGAATTTTACTAGACAGACATGGGTTCACATATCTGTCTGTTGCATTTTGTTTGATCTGTGTTAGCACTCTCAGATGTTTTCACCCACATCAGAGTGTGGCTTTGTTTGTTGCCCACTTTGAGTAGAAACCCAGCTCTTATTGGGTCTCCTGAGTATCCCTCCTAATAGATTCTGTTTATTTCATATCCAGTAAGGAAGTAGCCCTGAAATCACATGGACCTAGAAAGGTCTTTAAAGGCTGTGTGGCATATTGTCAGGGGACTTTGTTCTTGTCACTTGGAGCAGTGGGTGGCTTCTGGATCAGCAGCGGCAGTGCTACCTGGGAGCTTATGCAAATTGATCATCTTCCTGCCTCCCTGGCTTACTGAACCAGAAACTGAGAGAATGTGGTCCAGCAGCCCATCCCAGCGTGCTCTCCAGAGGATTGTGGCTCACAGTCAGGCGAGAGAGAGCCTCTGTAGTAGAGGAAGGAGTAGCAGAGCACAAGCCCGGCCTTGTGCTAGAGGGCGCTGTCAAGTATGAATGAGAGCAAGAGTTGCACCTTCGCTTTCTAGGCAGGGACTCCCAGCCTAGGTACAGGCCCTCATTTGTCTCTTGTGTGTGATAGGTAATGGGAAAGCTCTGAGCCCTGGTCCTTCAGATTCACAGACACGTGCTGGTTGCTAAGAGAATTCTGAATCGTTGAATTCATGTTTTAAAGTCTTTAAAAGCAGTACGCATTCATCAAAGGAAAAATACAATCCACAGCAGATCAAAAGGATAAAATAAAAGTTCCCCTCGTGTGTGAACCTTCCTGCTCATTCTTCTAGTGCTGTTTGTATGCAGCTGCTTTGTGTATATGTACATTATAATTTTTTTTTTCCAGATTGTCAGTTGTTTTGTAATAGGCTCCCAGCTCAAGCCTATTCTACTGGAAATTTCTTTTCATGTTATTAACTACTACAGATTTTTTTTTTTTTTTTTGTGGCTTCCTAGTATTTCACTGTGAGAGTATCAAGTTCCGTCTTGTCTTAAGTAGTTTTCCTGATAACACTTAGGGAGAATAGGATTGTGAGTGCTGTACTAGGCATCATTTACCATGGTAGCTTAAAAGTGTCATAATTAAGATGCTAAATGCAGATGGTGGTAGAGGAGGGATGTGAAGTTGGAGAGGCAGTACTTGGCGTGTTTGAGGTTAAAAGTGAACTGGAAGCTAGGAAAACCAATTGAAGAGCATGCTAGTAATACCCAGCGTCCGTGTAGCCTTGAGCAACTGGACTAAGTCAGCTAGGAAGGGGTTATGGCCGTTTTGGTGATAATAAACTGCTTTTATCACTGGCTTTTTGACATGGAGGTCAACCTGCTGGTTAGGTGACATGAGGAAAACTGGGTGTACAGTTTCTATAACTGGTTTATTATCGAGTACTTTCGGGCGATAGACATCATATTAATTATTCACATGGATTTTGTTGCTCGTTTAACTTTTGTTACAGCCACATATGTTAACTGTGTTAGGCAATATTTTCAGTTTACAGAAGTGGAAGCTGAAAGCTAAGGTCAAAGAAACTTACTGGTTTGCTCTCAGCCCTGCAGTGTTGAAGCACCCAAAACCTTTGTCTGTACTGTTGCGAGCCATTGCGTACCTCACACTCTCTAGTGGCAGCGTCTGCCTCTCTGTGACCTCACTCTCCCTGCTGCACCAAGAACAAGTAGATGTGTGGGGAAGGGCACTAAAAGTCAAGACTGAGCATGGGCTGGCCATAAGACCCAAATCAAGCTGACGGGAGCCCAGTTCTCTTGGGGAAGGTGGGAGGAAGCCTGACCTGGATAGTGCAGAGGGACAGAGAACGGGACTAGAGACATGTCGGCAGGAGCTGGCAGGCACTGAAAACAGAGGTGGCTGGCTAGAAAAACCCAATCTCCCTTGTCATCTTCCCTTCCAGAAGAAAGATGTCATTTCTCAGGACATTTTTTAAAATGCCAGCTCGGAGATATAACCTGTATGCTCTACAGTTGAGTCATTTAGCGCATATAATTCCACTGACTTTGTGTGCGCTCACAGAGTTCTTCAGCTGTCCCAGCGTCAAACTGAGAACAATTTCAGCACTTCATCCAGTGCCGCTTCCCCCTTAGTCATCACTTCCTGATTCCTGTATTCCACCGTGCCTCAGGTTGTGGGCAGCCGCTACACTAGTTGTACTTTTTTCTTCACAGGTTTTCCTTTGCATGTAGCTAAGTCTGTGGCCCTGTGAGTCTGGCTTCCTTACATTGTGTATTCACATGTCCATCCATGCTGGGTGGAGGATTATGTCGATGCCTCTTTTTTCTCTTGTTGTTGTCGCTAAGACATGCTCCTTTACTTGGCTATGATGTAATGATGTGATTATTCTGGAAAATATTTTTTATGCTAGGAAGAAAGGGTAAAGGAAATGGGACGATAAATAAGCATTGGTAATTCCTGGGGAATGGGGAACTGCTTGGTAAAACAGACATAAACCATGCCTGTCTGAGTGTCAGTAACTGTCAGCAAAAGGATGGTTGGCAACTCCTTCTTGTGGATCATTTGTGGCAGGAGCGGCAGTGTTTCCGACCTGGACACGTGTGGCTTTCAGGGTGCCCATTGTGTAACTCTGGTGTGGTGGCCAGCACATTGCCCTACAATGCCTCGTGTGGAACTGGAGAGGCCTTTGCTGATGTAATCTGGATCCATTTCCCTTGGTTCCCATGGCACTGGGTCCCTTGAGCATCTTTTCTAAAGAGCTGCCAGTTTGCTGAGTACAGGCAGTTGTGAAACTGTTTCTGACCACGTGATTTGCCCAGTGCTGATAGCTCCATTCGCTTAGAGCGTAATCTGCTGGTCAGATGTAGCAGCCATCATTTCTGCGTGGGATATGAAGGCCCAGCTCAGGCCCTTGAATGCTCTCCTTAGCTCTGGTGTTTGGGAGGGTTTCTTTACAAGCCAGTTGAGTGCCCTTCCAGGCGCCAGGTGATTTTTCTATTTGCCCCATTATTTCCTGATATTTGCTTCTACTCCAGAGATGTGTCTTGACTGGACCTGAACTATCATTCTAGTCTAGAGAATGAGCTGTAATTACTTGTCTTGATGTCCTGGCTCTTCACTGGCATGTCTTCCAACATAAAACAGCCCAGTGTAGGAACATTAGCTGGGCCTCAGGTCCGAGTTGGCTTTAATCATGCCATCCTAGTTCTGTAGTTGGGGAATCTGAATCATAGAATGTTTTTTTGTTGTTGTTTTGTTTTGTTTTGTTTTGCTTTAAAAAACATACTCCAGGCCGTAGACTGGTATGCCTATACTGTAGGTAGTAAAGAGTTGGGCCTATGATACAGGGCCCTTATTATCAGTGTGCACTTTCTCCAGAGCAGTTTCCTGATGGACATGTACTGTCATGACCAAGACTTGCCCTGGCCCTGCTCTCCAACACTCAGGCTTTTAGGAGTGGGTAGGTGTGAGTTTGACAGGTTGGGGTTGTGGTGATGAAAATCTCAAGAGACGACAGTCATAACAGCACTGGCTTGTAAAGCTTGGGAGCCAGCTGACTGAATTCTTCCCCTATGTGGTGAGTCTGTCTATCTGTGATTATTTGGTTGTTATTCCTTGAGAGTTTATTTCTTTTGATAAAATTGTGCTGCTGCCCCTTGTCTAACTAACAAGCAGCTATCTTACAGTGTCCGTGTAGAAATGTGGCTTGTGGTTGTCAGCTCCATGCCTGGTAAACTGTGAAGAGACAAGATAGAGACCTTCCCCCTCTTGTCCACATTTCCTATGTTCCGCCCCATCTTTCTTCATATGTGCAGATCCAGAAGGGGTTTGCTTTGGAGCACTCTGCTTTTTTAATCTCCACAGATGTGTTCACTATGGCAGCACATTGCAGTGGGACACTTAAGCTGAGAGCTGGCTCTGTATTGAGACCCTCCTCACTAGCTGGCTTCATGACCTTTCTCTGTGCTTCCACCTAGGAGTCTCTGGAAGAGACGATCTATTGCACTCTACTCCTTGAGAGGTCTGCGGCATCCTCACATTGTTTAGGTCTCACCCATGGATGGGTAGAGAGCAGAAATGCTAATAGGCCGGTCGTCAGCGGGCAGTAGTGTTACTTCTCGCAGAGTCGTTTTTACAGCCCTCCATTATAATTTATAGCAACAGCTACTATTTATGGAATGCTTACTCTGCATCAAGTATGTACACCTAGGTCCACATCCCTTCAACTCCTCATTATCTTAACTATCATTCTCTTTTTTTCAAGGCGAATGGGAGAAGCTGTGTTTTGCAGATACGTAGACTGTACTGTAGTGAAGTTGAGTCTCAGAGGCTGAAAGTGGTGGAACAGGTATTTAAACCTAGACTTGCCTGAGAGCCAGCCTGTGCTGCTAACAGCTATGCTCTAGTCTTCCCTGAATAGTTAATTTGCTGAACATTCCTGAGAAAAGACTGCTTGGTCACCAGTGCTTCTAAGATGTATACAAGAGGCACCTGTGTTAGCAAAGGGTATTAGCAACATAGTGGAAGTTAAACTTGGCTTTGAGATAACAGAGCCAACAAAGAGAGGAGCTGAAGGAAAAACACCCTGCCACCTCGTTCTTCAGCTCTGTTGAGGGGGGGCTTTTGCCCTTTGAGGTCAGAATGATTGCAGGTCTTCCATAATCTCCACTTCTGGAGAGATGGGCCTGTCCAGCATTTCTGGTTTGTTCTGTTGGGCAGGGAAGGATTTGGCCCAGCCCTAGTTCTGAGGCCACCCAAAGGTGAGCTCAAGTTCATTCCTGCACTGACTTGGGTTTAGGTTCCCAAGCTTTGCCACTGCGCGGGAAACCCCCCCCACCACCACCAGTTTTGAATTTGTGGTGCTATTTAGGTACAAAGGACACAAAGCTGGTTTAAGTGACTCTTTGCTGCTTAGCATGTGGAGTCCTTGTCAGCTGCAAGGCAAAGCAAATGCTACTCCAAATTCTCTTCACAGAACAGATACATACACTTCCTGTAAAATTTTGAAATGGGACAGAGAAACTCCTGAGCAATAAAGAGTTGGCTAGTGATGGTATGAGGGGCTTACATTTCCTGCCTCTACTGGGGGCGGGGGGAGAATGTAGCTAGGACTGAAGGGCATTACCTCAACTAATTCAGTTAAGTGGCCCCAGCCTGGCTTAATGACTTGGGCAGACCTCCCAAAGGATTTGGCAGGGTATTAGGTTTCTTCTCTTCCTTAGCATGTGTGTTAACACAGTTGCAGAGTTATAGCTTGCAATGAAATAGATTTCTTTCAAAATGTTTCTTTCCTTTGCTTTGTTTGCTTGTTTGTTTGTTTGTTTCTGTCTTTCTTGATAGGGTTCTTCTTAAAGAGAGTAGAGACAAACCAGAGGAGGGAATGGAATTGAGGAGCACGTTTCCAAAGTGACAGAGCGAAAACACAGGGAGACAGAAGACAGGCTGGGTCTGCTCTGTAGAGGGGGAGGGCAGCAGTGTGGGCTTTCAGCTCCAGAGCTTGAGTGTGGGACACTGTGGAAATATGAAACTGCCCTAATAAGCATTCAGTCATCCCGACTGTGTTCTTAGGAATCTAGTCCTGGAACAGCAAAGGTTTTCCATTTCCTGAGCTTGGTAGTTACAAGTCTTCACAGAAATATGTCACAGATTGAGTAGAAAACCTGAACAGATGCTCCTGCTGTTGTTTACTGTGGAGATCGGGTGACATTCTTCTCTCTTCTTCTTCCCACCCCTTTGGGAACCAACCAATCACAAGGAGGAATGGATTTCAGTGCTTCTCTGGCCTCTTCCCATAAGGCCCTGCCTGGCATCTCGAGTCCTAGTAAGGCTGAGTGTTTAACTCTTGGGTGTCTGAATTATAGAAGGGACAACAGTGCAGACTCTGAGCCACCCTCTGAGAGATGTGGATGTACTGAGCAAGAAGGAGCTTGGTTTTAGCTTGAATTCTGTCACTAACCAGTACTATAACCTTAGCAAGGCTACTTTGCCTTTTGGGTTTGATGCCCTATCTGCAAAATGGCAGGGGGAAGAAAGCAGACAGGAACAGGATTACGGCATATTCCCATACACACCACCTAGGGTCTGGGGGAAGGCATTTGTTACCTAGTAGGTGCCTGTTCCGAAGCAGCTTACTTTTTGTTAAACTTTCATAGCTCGGCAGGGCAAATACTGCTCACCCAGTTTTATAGATGAGAGACCACAGACTAGAGACTCCCCAAGGTCACTTCATAGGAAGGCCCATCTGGCTCTGCTGCCCAGACTAGATTCCACTGGACTGAAGAAAAAGCCCTGGACATCCTACCAGCCATTTCCCTCTAATCCTCTGAAAGCTTGAACTCTCAGCTTTTAGACCTGCCTTGAAGAGCCAGTGCTGCCTTCTGCCTCTTACTAGAGCACACTGAAGGGCTCTAAACTTTCCTCAGGAGCTAAGCAACAACAGAAGCTGGTACAGCCTTGGCTACTGCCAGAGGCTGGGAGAGTCAGATTTCATACTTATTAGCCCTTTAAACCTAAAACTTACTTATTCCTGGGAAAGACAGGCACACATACACACCAAGATGCACGTGTGGAGGCCAGAGGACAATTTTGGGAGCTGGTTTTTTCCTTCCACTGTGGGAACCAGGGATTGAACTCAGCTGAGGCATCTTATCAGCCCCATTTGGCTTTTGTGTATGTATGTTTTAATTTTTAACTTATTTTTTGCATGTATTTCTACCAGTTGCATCCTTGGTACCTGTGGAGGCCAGAAGAGGGAAGTGTTGGATCCTTTGGAACTGAAATTAGACTTTTGTGAGATGACACGTGGATGCTGGGAATTGAACCTTGATCCTTTGGAAGAACAGCCAGTGCTCTTAACCCTGAGTCATCCCCAAACCACCCCCAACCCCCTTCTTAAAGACAGGGTCTTAGTATGTAGCCTTGGCTGGTCTGAATTTACCGTAGACCAGACTGGCCTCAAACTCACAGAGGTCCGTCTGTCTCTTGACTCTGCAGTGTTGATAGATACCACCACCCCTAATCCATGAGATTAAAGCTTTTCAGGAAGAGCTGACTTCTTACAGTTAGTCTTTGGTTCCCTTGCTTAGCTTTTTAAAAAAAAAATTAGACAATATACTTTGCTTTATACTTAGACACTCTGACAATTATTCTTCTGGGTGTTTTGTTTTAAGACAGCTTCACTATGTAGCCCAGGTTAAGGAAAATTAGAGTGCGATCAAGCAAGATGAAGCTACCACAGGCCTCACGGCACTCTCATTGCCACCTGAGTGACTTTCTGTGTATTTCTGTGCGTTGCTACGGACGGCTGTTGAATGTCCATGTAGTTCCCACCCACAAAGCATACCCAAGAGAAGATTCCTTTTAAGCTCCCAGAATTTACCTTAAACTTTGCTGTGGGAGATAGTTTAGGAAAAGGACCTTTTTTCTTCTTCCTCTCTGCCACGCTTGCTTAAGTACCTCGAGATAAAGATAAATGTGGAGACTTGAGATGAGAGCAACATTAGACCCACAGAAGTCAAGGGAGGTCGTATCAGCTTAAGTGGAAACTATGTTACAACCTAAGTAAGGAGCAACTGATAGGTCTATTAATAGGTTTTATCTCCTCAGAGAACATTTTTGGCATGGTTTGTCGCTTCCTCTGTGGGGTACTATAATATTTACTAAAAATAAACTGTTTTACAAGAATAATTAAAATGAATCACAATGAATGCATTTGTGTTATTAAAAGTGTCGTCACAGCCTAAAACCAGTGGTATGTACTAGTTTTTAGGAACTCTGCCGTTGAAGCCGTTGGTTAGATGTGGATAGAGCAGTGTGGTTCCTCTGGTGTGGCTGTGGATAGGCCACCTTCTTAGAGTCCTGGGTTATTCCAGTCAGTCCTCGCTAGCTCAGAAGACTCCCACACCTTCACCTGCATTCCCACCCGGGAGCTGGTGCTCTGAGTGGTCATCGAGGCAGGTAGGGTAGCTGTCTCCCTAACAGCTGGTGCTGGGAAGCAGAATGTGCACGGCAGCTCAGAGCAGAAGCTCCGTAAACCAGCCCCTTCCATCGAAGAAACAAATCTGGAACTGTCTGCAGTCGTTCCTCACACTCCCCTTATCTTGATTGTAGCTCTTTCCATTTTGCAGCAGTGTGTTTGGCATAGGTCTGCCTGTCAGCTCATCTCTGACACCCCTTAGTTATCGGATTGCTTCCTATCAGTACTCGGTAAACTTTGTCAAAAACGTCTATTCGTTCTTAAATTGGGCAAAACACTAAAGTTGCTAAAAGTATAGTTTCCAGTTATTTCACCCTAGAATATTTTAAAACTATGCTAGATGGAACAACACAGCACTCATGTGACTCAAGTTCAGTGCATTTGGAGTAAGAGTCACCGTAAGTGGCCTTAGAAAAGAGGTGATTTCATAAACCCTTTCAAACTGTCAAGCACATTGTATTTTAAACAATTTAGGAACACAAGCATTTTAAAGAAAAAAACTAAGCCAGTTTTATTTTGAAAATAAAATTCTAAAATGTTGAAATTAAATATTTAAGATTTATTTATCATCAAAGTAAACTGTGCATGTCTGGCATAAAGCTTGAAACTTGTCTTCCCAAGTCAGAGGAGGCCATGTCCCTCTTCTCATGTTTATGGTCTTATTCTCATAGACAAAGTACAGCTATATACGTACTTGGCCTTTTTGATGTGAAAAAGTATTTTTTTAAAGAAAAATGAAATCATCAATTGACAAATTCTTGAGGGTAGGGCTGTA
Organism: Meriones unguiculatus; assembly: GCF_030254825.1. NCBI lineage: Eukaryota > Metazoa > Chordata > Mammalia > Rodentia > Muridae > Meriones > Meriones unguiculatus. The sequence goes on from NC_083356.1 coordinate 23,948,575, forward strand.
GAGATGGCTCAGCAGTTAAGAGCACTTTCTGCTCTTCCGTAGGACACGGGTTTGGTTCTCAGCACACACATGGCAGCAGACAGCTTTCTTTAACTCCAGTTCATGGGGATCTGATGCTCTCTTCTTGTGTCCTCACTAGGCACACTGGTGATGCATGCGTGTGTGTGTGTGTGTGTGTGTGTGTGTGTGTGTGTATCATCTACACATACATACATACACACAGCCACATACAATGGACAGCTTGTGAAATTTTAGGACAGGTTATAGATTTCAACAGAATCTATTCAGAAGGTGTTTTAAGCCTTTAACTATTCTTTGTTTGTTTTCCTCTCCTTTCCAGCCACTCAACTCACCTGGTGCTTTGAAGAAGGGAACCGCAACTTCCAGTAGAATAGTTTCAGAAAGATACAGAAATGGGAAAGTTGGTAAATTTGAGGCTAGGCAAATTCACTGATTTATTTGGACTACCAGCCCAAGTTCATGCCTGTGTAAGGTTTGCTTGTTTGTTTCCTGACATTTGCCCCTTGTCTGCTGCAGTGGTGATGGTGAACGTATGCACTTTGAACATACGTGTGCACACTGCTGTGTTTGCAGGGCTTTTAGCACAGCTTGGGCCTCTCAGCATCTCTGTTTATTCGGGTGTTGTTTCTATCTTTTCAGATGAAGAAAATGAGTATAAATATTTGATTTATAGAAAGGATTGTCTGTGTGTGTATGTGTTTGTGTGAGAGAAAGATATTGATTCTGTGTGGCCGTGGCTGTGCATGTGGAGCTCAGAGGACCTTTTGGGAGTCAGTTCTCCCACTGCACCGTGTTGGTTCTTTGGACTGAACTCAAGTTGCCACACTAAGGTGCCTGGCTGCCAAGCCATCTCACTGCTCTGTAGTTGACTCTTAGAAGTACTCAGGACTGCTATGTTAAACTTCGATATCAGTTTCAGTGAGAGTGCTCAGGGACAGGAGGTTAGGGGGATTGACGACTTAGTTGACTTCTTGGCCAGGATTTCCCATTTCAAGACATTTCAAGACTCTTGGACAGATAGTTGGTTAGTCATTAAATTTGTACATTTTTGCTATGTATAGAAATTTCTATGCTTCCAAATGAAGTTGAATGAAATTTTACATTAGTACAAAATAAATTATTTGGGTAAAGGTTACTGTGACTAACCAAACAAACAAAAAACACCAAAAACCACACAACCTCTCAAATAAAAGAGGTTATTCGCTTATATAAGAGAGGTTTATTTGTCTTTCACAAAAAAAAATTGATAGTGTGATGTGCTTCATTCTGAACCTTTCTCTTTTCACTTGTGACATACATCAGGCTATTTTGACACGATTTAAAATCCCCCATACTCCCATGGTATTCTGTTGTATGGCTCAACCATGATTCAAGAAAAGTAAGGGACTTGCCTTTCTTATTCTTGTAAATACCTGCTTTGTAAATAGCATGTGCTCCTATTCATTAAACTTGAAGTCTTAAATTTAACCATTCAGAACATTTTTACAATGAGTTTTGTTGTTGTTGAGTATTTTAACTAGCTGAGAGGATTTTTCCCTTTGAAAACCAAGATGTTTAAGAATAGTCTTTGGAAGTGAGTTCTTTAAGAAAGTGGCACATAACTGTTTCTTTTCAATAGTGAAATGTAGGCACTTTGAAAATGGATTTTAACACAACTGCCAACATCTTCTGGCTGGGAGTGTCAGGGTGTGCTGTGGGAGTGGGGGCTGGCGTTCCTTACTAAATGCTGACTTTCGCTCTTGTTTTGCTTGGATTGGTTTATATCTTCTTTGCCTTCTGGGTCTTCCTTATAGCCAGCACAGTACCTTCTTTCCTGCTACTTCCTGTAATCCTTTCTCCATTTTGAAACTTTGGTGCACAGATCACCAGGACAGTTCTCCTAACCTAAAAGGAGCTTTCACACTCAGAAGGCACACAACACACAACAGTGCCATCTTCTGTGTACTTAAGAGTCTTTCTGCTTCCTCCTAGTTGTTACTGTTCTATAACAGCTCTGTCCATACAGCTTTCTGCTGGTGAAAATGTTTTGTATTTGCCATGTCCACAGTGATATCTACCAGCCATGTGTGGCACTTAACTGTGGCCAAGAAACTGCATTTAAATTGAGTAATTTGAATAGTCATATAGGACCACCTCGTGGGTCTAGACATGCATGCGCCTAATTTGATTAAGTGCTGCTTCAGTTGGGTGGTTTTTATCATACTGAGAATAAATTTACACTATTAGAAATGAGGCAGTTTAGAATATTAATAATTAAATTAGTTTAAAATAAATGAGTAAATCAGGCCTGCTTTTAATACTAGTATTTGATTATTTCCAACTGTTATATTTTAAAGTCAGTGGTGCTGATGTTTATTTATGGCTTGTAGTGACAGTAAAGCTTTCTGTCCTTTTGGTAACTAGGGGTAAATTAGTAGCACTCCAGTTTTATTTATAGGACTTGGTTAGACAGTTGTTGAGTGCCAGAAATGCCTACGAATAACTTTGACCTTCCATGACAAGAAGTCAAGGGATAAAAGAAATGTTCCATGATAGAAAGTCTTACTTGTGTCTGTCTGAAACTTAGAGTACTGCTTAAAGGAGAAACTAGCCTGGGGAGAAAGGGAGTGTGAAAGAGGGAAGGACTTGGGGAGAGAGAAGGGAGGGGGTACCCTTGGAATGTAAAGTAAATTTTTAAAAAAAGAAATTAAAAGGAGAAACTAGCCACAGACAAGGGGAAAAATTCTCTAAAGAGTTTGCAGAGCTGTGAGGAGGAAAAGAAGCAGGGCAGGTGAAAGAGGATCAAGGATTGGGAGAAAGGACCTCGTTTATAAATGGAGTAGCTATAGAGGCATATTTCAGGGAAAGATGTTTAAGTCAGGACTTGAACCATAAGAGGAGCCAGCCTTGTGAAGAACAATCAAATGTAGAGAAATTTGGAGATGAAGGAATAAAGGGTTTAGAGTTTGGGGAGAGGGAAGGAGCATATCAGGTCAGAACCTGGCATAAGATCTCAGTGTATTCAGAGCATTGACAGAGAGAAAATAATGGTTTGAAACAGGGTTGGCAGGTTGGGAACCTAGCAGAGCTCAGAGGACATTACAGGAGTTTGGATAGAAAAAGTTGTTGTATATGCTGACGTTGTAGGTGTGTGTGTCTGTGTGTGTGTGCACACGCATGTGTGCGTACGTGTGTGACCTGTGATCTTGTTTCTGGCTGCAGTCTGGTAGATATTTTTGAAGGGGTATAGCAACAGAAATGAGGAAAGTGTTGTGAGGTTCAGGAAAGAGATGTTACCGCCTGGGTTAGGAGAGAAACACCAAGAGAAGTCAGATACATGGTCGCTCAGGAAGGGGCCCTTATTCTTGTGCTTGCAGGCGGTGCCACTCACTGTTGAAGGGAAGGGCAGGGGCGTGCTGGGCTTCAGAAGTGGTGGCAGTGGCGGTCAAGGAGCCAGTTTTGAGCGTGTAATATTTTGTCATACCTGTGGGACAGCCAAGTCATGATCCTGGAACATGGAAAGGGAGACAGGTAAGGATAGGTATGTCACTTGGTCACTAAAAGCACGATTCAAAGTAGTGAGAATAGAGGAGACAATTCGCAGAGAAGGGAATGACCTAGATTGAGTAACAAGGAATATTTTCTGATGAGGGGGGAAAAGAATCATTCCCCAAACAGGAATAACCAGTGGTAATGTTAAAACAAAACAGAACTACACGCAGCCTAAGTTGTAGCGGGTTTAAAACTAGAGGAGAGCATTTTAAGAAGCTGTCAGCTCAGTTGACTCTTGCTAAGAAGCCAGCTAACTAACTTCATTAGGTGACATGGAGGAAGAAGACTGAGGTGACTTAATGGAGTACAGGCCTTGGAAACGCTGATCAGATGGAAGAAGAAAGGAGAGGGAGATATAGAGGGGACAGATCCAGATGGCTTCTTGGAGTTTCACTGTGAAGTCGTGAGCAAGAAAGTGGTAGGGTCACAGGTAGCTGGAAGGCAGTGAAGGAGGGGATGGAGGGAGAACCTTTATTAACCATGCCTTATCCAGCCCAACCTGTTAGGAGATATTTAGGCGTAAATTTTGCATTTTACTCATAGAGATCGATGCAACAAACTTCCATTCACACTGAGAGTCTGTTCTCAGATGGGCCACTTGAGGGGCATTGCAGTGCCATAACTGCCACAGTTCACCAGGGCATTTCCAGACTGACTTCCAAAGTTAGGACTAACTTACGCATTGCCCATCAGTGTATGAGAGCAGAAAGGGAGGTTTTTAGGAGATAAGGTAAGTATATCTTATCTGACCATGATCAGCAAAGAGGAGAAGTTTCCTATAGTGATGTAGGAAAGGGTGTTTGGGTGGAGTGTCACTTTTTTCCACCCAGGCACTCAGGGGTAGCATACATTTGCCATAGTGAGGTGGGTACTGGGAGGTAAAAATACCCTTTTCTTGTGTTGGAATATAAGTAGATGTGTGCATCTCTAGGCAGAACTGAAGTCTTGATAGTGAGAAGACATTTTCTTCCCTTTTAAAATGACCTATTGGTAGAGAGTATCAGCTAAGAGTAGGTGGTAGAGAGAGAGAGACAGGTTTCAGAAGACTTCCCGCTCCCCTATTCCCCCCCCAAAAAAAAGTCATCTTGGAGAGTGCAGAGGTCTACAAGGACAGGATCACCCGTTTATGGAGTGCAGATGTGAATACACAGGGACATCGGCTAGTGGGGTCCACACTTGCATTCAGCCAAGATGGGGTTTTGCTGGCAGTGGCGAGAGCAGATGCTTGAGGATATTTACAAGGCAGGGCTTATAATTGATGGTTCCTGGAATCGAAGTTGGACAGAAGCGATTGAAGACAAAACTGGAGTGGGTAGGTAATGTAGAAGTGGCTGGGGTAGGAAGGCTTCTTGAGGTCTGAAGCTATGGTGGGGAAGATACCAGAGGGAGTCAAAACTTGGGGAGGTTCTTTGAGAGAATATTTGAAACAGACGCCTAAGATAATGAAGTTTTCTGTTTCAGGGATGGTGGCCCTGATTTCTTTCCCTTGGCATTGGAGAAAAAGCCCTGACATGCCCAGCTTGCCTTTGCCAAGAACCCAACTTTGAGATTTCCACTTCTTCTGTGTGTAGCTAGAGCTTATTTTAGCTATCCTAGAACATAGCCACATCTCACAGGACACTTTGGTCAGTGCCTCAGCAGCATGTTTATTCAGTCACAGTCTTCTCTCTGGCCTTTGTTTTCAGTCTCCATAATGGGCAGAGGTCAAGTGCAGGGTAACATCCTGGGTAAAATTCCCAGTGACCTTGCCAGTCTCAGTTGCTGGTGAGTACGTATGACTTAGCAATGATCATGCCATCTTGTGACCAAGTTACTGCCCTTTAGTCAGTACCGTGAGAGCATAAGTGGTATTTAACCTCTTTCGGCCTCATTTTCCTTTTGATACATGTGAAGATGTAGTGAGGTGCTGATGTAGTTGTAGTTCATGTGAGCCAGCAGCCCAGGTCCCTCTACTGCAGTCTGAGTGAGCCGGCACCCTCTGACCAGCTTCTGAGATTTTCTGTACAGGAAAAGCACTTGGAGCCCTCGTTGCAGTGCCTATTTTGATCCTGTCTTTTGGAGTGGGGCACAAGAATCTCTGTCTAAGAGGCTTCTCCTTAGTGATAATGATGTGGAAGCTGGTCTTGGGACACATTTGAGTAGCAGAATTCTGTGGGAGAGCTGCTTTGTGGGGATCCCTGCTATTTTAAGCTGAGAGGAAATAAGGTAAGAAGAGGCTCATTCTTTTGAGCTTTTATAAATCAATTTAACTGGACCCCCAATCCAATATCTCCAGCTTCCCTTTCTTTTTCTTCCTTAAAGCAAGACCTCATTTTGTAGTCCTGGCTGGCCTCGAACTTCTATCTGTAGACCTCTGCCTCTAAGTGCTAGACTTGAAAGTGTATGCCACCACACCCAGCCATCTACCTTCATTGTTGTAGAGAGGTTCATTGTCTCTCCCAGGCTTGGTGGTGAGAGAAATATAAAGTGCACATAGAGATTTGCCTCCGGTTCTTCTTAAACTTCAGCACCTGATTTTTCAGGTGTGTTCTTGAGAAGTAGTGCTGCTCTTCACATGTAGACACTTCAGCAGCTTTTCATAGTCACAGGAAACTTACAAAACTAGTAGTCCTCCCCTCTCCCCAGGGTTTTTGTAGACAGCTCTTTATAGACCAGGCTGGCCTTAAACTCACAGAGGTTTGCTTGCCTCTGCCTTCTGAGTGCTGGGTTTAAAAGTGTACACTATCATTGCTTGGAGTAGCTGTTTGTTTTTTTTTTTTGTTTGTTTGTTTGTTTTACAAATTTTGAAAGTCTAAAATATGGACCACCAGACTTCTTAGTATGAAATTCAGTCCTTTTGGAAGAGCAGTCGGATGCAGGCCCATGGTAGCATTGTAGACAATACCCACAAGCTGTCCTGAGCTATCTTTCTTTCCCAGAGTCAAGCATGCTAGAGATTTCTTCAGACCTTCCCTGGAAGAACGCCTCCACCAGTCTTCAAGATGACCCTCTACACCTGGACTAATACAGCCACTGATAAAATTTGGAGTGTGAGCACACAGTCTTTGTGGGTTTTTAGGTAGCTGCATAGTGTGGAATCATAGTACGGTAACACCCTTTTGTGGTGTTACCCAGGGTCCCACACATGCTACCCAAACGCTTTTACTGTGCTGTGTCCCCGAATCCTATGTGGCTATAAACCACAGACTTCCTTATTTGACTCTGATGATTGGAAAGACTTTTTTTTTTCTTTTTCTTTCCTCCTGCCTCTTTGTTTCTTTTGTTTTAAGGTAGAGAATGCGAGCATGCATGGGCATGAACACAGGAGATTCCCTCAGCTTGTCAATGTCCTTCCTGTTTGTGAAGGAACACAGAAGAATTTGACTTCTCACTGTCCACCAAATCTTAATCCCCCACCCATCCCCTGACTACAGTCTCATAGTGTAATGTTAGTGTGTTTATTTCTCATAGAAGAGGGACAAGGCTGCTGGCCTCAAATTTAGATCATTGTCTGTGAGACAGGTAAATTGCATGTACTGATTAACTGTGGACATAGTAAAGGCTTCAGGCTGGAGAGTGTCTCAGAAAAATACTTGTGTTTTTTTTTTTTGTTGTTGTTGTTATTTGTTTGTTTTAATTAAAACAAAAATCCAGTCCCAGCTTTACGTTTGGCAGGTTTTTTTTTTAATTTTTATTTATTTATTTTTATTTTATGTGCATTAGCATGAAGGTGTCAAATCCCTTGGAACTGGAGTTACAGACAGTTGTGAGCTGCTATGTGGGTGCTGGGGATTGAACCCCAGTCTTTAGGAAGAGCAGACAGTGCTCTTAACCACTGAGCCATCTCTTCAGCCCCCGTTTAGAAGTTCTTACCCTGATTTATACTGGAAAGGAGACAACTTTACCCTCAGGAAGCAGAGAGAGATTCTGTGGGAAAAAGAGAAAAAGACAGACAAAGCTGAGATTCCTGCCCCCACCCACCACATCAGAGCTGATGAGGGAGGAAGGGTACGGGATTGTTGTAGGCTTCCTGCAGAGGCCCTGCTAGAGTGAAGACAAGGGAAAAGGAGTAGGCCCTGATAGGAAACAACACTGTGTTAGCAGGCATGTAGGACCAGAGCAGCACAGAGGCAAGTGCCAGAGCTTGCTTGCCTTGCCTGTGACTTGTGCTTGCAGCCCTTACTCAGAGATTTCCCAAGCTGGAGGGAGCTGTTTAAACGTGTCAGAGAGGGAATGTAAACCCCAAAGCAGCTGAAAGACAATACACTGTCTTTTTTTTTTTTCAGCTTTGTTTTGGTTCCCTTTTAATAAGTTAACCAAGCAGAATATTCCTCTAAACCAACAACATTGTGAGTACGTTGTAGCTCTGTGCCAGTCACTATGCAGAAGATTCCAGAGCCAGAAATAGATAAGCTGTACCCTAAAGGATGTGGAGGGAAGATAGGTATACTGAGTTACAAGCTCCAGGCCAGGGGGGAGTCATGTGCTGGTAGGGTACGCTTTGTTTTTATTTTGTTTTGTTGCTTTTTTGAGACAGGGTTTCACTTTGTAGACCTGGCTGTTTACAAGCTTCAGACTGTAGGATCTTGCTGTTTCTGACTCCTGAATGTTTGGATTGGAGTGCCTTTGAGTTTAAACACAGAGTAGTGAGTCAGTGAGCCCCAAAGAAGAGTGTGGGCATTGGCATATAGGGGCAAATTTGCTGTTTTTGGAATGAAAACCACCAGGACAAGTGATTCACTAGTACTTGCTCATCATTGGTCATAATGGGTGGAAGATCTGGCATGCAGAAGACAGAGTGTTTAAACTTGAATTAAAATTAGAAAATGTAGCTAGGTGGTGATGGTAGATGCCTTTAATCCCAGCACCCGGGAAGCAGAGGCAGGCCAGTCTGTGAGTTCAAGGTCAGCCTGGTTTACATAGTGAGTTCCAGAACAGCCAAGGCTACATAGAGAGACCCTGTCTCAGAAAACCAAAAAAAAAAGGAAGGAAGGTAGTGAATAAGATTTGTGGTAAAGGTTTACATAGCATATGCATTTATTCGATTGCAGTTCCAAAAAGTGTTACACCTTGTTTTTGGTTAAGGAATTTATACCCAAGCCTTACACCCTGCCATGTTCACATGCTCAGGTAGAGTCTGTAGCATACTAGAGACCCATGGGCTCTGACGCTAAAACCCTTGTTGCTGGTCCTTTCAGACAGAAGGCAGTGTTAAGTAGGGACAGTAGTGATAGCAGCAAGAGCTAATGATGATGGTGACGAAAAGCCTTTTTAGAGTTTCTGTCTGAATTTTCCTGTATTTAAAAATCTTACAGTTTGAGAGTTTTTAGTGATGAAGTGGCAAAAAACATAGTGGGCCCCAGGCCAGTGTCATGGGAAGGGAAGGCAGAAGCCCAGCAGAGCTGTGTGTATGCCTGGCCTCTGCCACGGGACCCAGAAGAATCAGGACAGGGGGCAAGCTTGGTGCCTTTGCCTTGGTCTTGGAGGTCAGAGTGTTTTGGTTGAATCACTCATGTTTGAAGTAATTTATGTCTAACACTAGAACCTGGTGCTGGTTGTTCATTATCAGCCCCACCCATCCCTGCCTTTTGCAACGATCTTTGTGAGTGGTGATTGTGCTTCTAGAGGGAGAATGACAGAGAGATTCCCTGAAGGCAAATACAGAGAGCGTGTGCTGTACACTCCAGTTTAGACACTTGGGCTGGGAACTCCCTGAGAGGGGGGGAGGAGAGGGTGAGAGGGAGGAGAGAACAACAGAACAGGCGGCCGGAGAGGAGGGAGGAGGGGGGAGAAAACTGGTGGAGATTTTTTAAGAAGATTTTTTTAACTCAAGTGATTTGAGGGGTTCCCCACTTAATTCCTTGCCCCCTATTCTAGTATCCCTCTTCCTCTGGTTCACTGAAGTGCCTTTTTGCAGTCCAGGCTCAACGCCAGCTGAGTCTGCAGCGGCTCTGCCATGATGTACCTCTGGGTGAGTAGAGCGCTGTGGTGAGGCTTGCACTTGCACATATAAGGAGTGGAAAGCTGAGGTTCTTCTGCTCTTCAGAGAGGCTCCACAGAGCACAGGCCACAGCTCTTCCTCACACAGGTGTGAGGACCTTCCAGCCTAGCAGATTACGATGTCGTATTCGGTTTCTAAATGTTGTTTATCTTGTTAGACTTCATGCAAGGGCTGAGCTCCCAGGGCATGCTGTCCCCTGGGCTTGGTAGGTTTGGAGAAGGCAAGTAGGCAGGTGACATGAGCTGGCGGTTTCAGGAGTGGCAGTCTTCTTTGTGGGTCAGGATCGGCTTGTGTGTTGAGAACAGTGACTCTGATTATCAAGCCATGTCTGTGGACGGCACCAGTCGATGGCACAGTCCTTAATTAGGAATAAGCGTTTGTAAGTTTTTATCTAATAACTAATGTCCTTCACAGTTGTCTTGTGAAGTAGGTCATTGTTGTTATTAAAACTATATGAGGGAAATAATTAATCACAAAGAGTGACTTGTTCATTGTTATAAATAAGGCCTATGACAACTGGAGTAGTAATTAATAACCAGCTATTATAAAGCATTTTATATTTGTAAAGCCAGAACTTAATGTGTACCTTACTTTATTTTAATTTACTGGTAATTGTGGCATTGTATTTTGGGGTAAAGAGGACATTCTGTAGTTACAGAAGTTTATAAATTGTGAAATATAAAATCATTTAAGAGAATGTCAGGGAAAATAATACAGCACCCTCCTTCCCTCCCTTTGTTTTAGGTGTAAAAATACTAAGATCAGTAATTTCTTGTAAAGATGGTGATATCTGTCTTGAGCAGACAGCTGTTGTATGTTGCTAAGGGAGCCTACTGTTCCATGTGATGCCTTTGGCTACTAGCCAGCTTTTGGAAGTTTCGATTTGCCCTTTGCCCTTCGGCCCAGATGTCTGGAATTGCAAGAACCTACTTGGCTCCAGGAAGCTACATTTGTAAATACCAGAAGCCAAGATTTTAACGAGGTTTGTGAAGATGGAGCTGGGTATGGAGAATATATCTGTATGGTGTGTTGGGAAAGCTTCTTTATTTGTTTCTCTCTCCCATTTGAATATGACCTTGAGATGTAATTTCTTCCCCTATTGATTTATTTTTGTATTATTGTGTTTATGATAACTCAGGGGTTTGCTGGTACGCTAATGTGCACTAAGTAGTTTTCCCTGGCTGGGGATTGATTCCATCCTTCTCTGGAAGGATGGCCTCATCTATCGCTTGATTGTTTCTAGGAGAAATTATGAAGGGATGTGAGTTGAATTAATCTCATTTTGGTTTACTTAGGCTTGATGAAACTGACAGTGACGGTCTTCTTCATTATTTCTTCTGTGTGTCTCCTGCCATCCCACATAGATTTATCGTAGTCTTTTAAAGCCCCAGAACGACTTGCCAACCAATTACCATTTGTTGCACTGAGATGCTGTTGTGCAAAGGGAACTGGAACAGCCAATGGATCTTGTGATTTCCTTGGTTGTGTTGACCATCTGAATCTGTCACTGCCACTGTGTGCCATTATTATCTGTCTCTCTGTCTGTCTATCTATCTATCTATCTATCTATCTATCTATCTATCTATCTATCTATCGTGCTGTAATTATCCATCGTCCATGGATGCATGCATCCCTCCGTCCGTCTGAGAAAGGCCTCTTTACGTAATCCTATTATTCATTCATTCACCATTTATTTGTTTGTTTGCTAAGTTAATTATTGGAGATAGTGTCTTTTTATTTAGTCCAAGCTGTCTTGGAACTGAACTCACTGTGTAGATCAGGCTGGGCTTGAAGTCATAGAGATCCTCCTGCCTCTGCCTCTCAAATGCTAGGGTTAAAGACATGAGTTGTCACACCCTGTTCATAAAAATATTATTTTTCAGAGCTAGAGAAGTGGCTCAGTGGATAAAGTACTTGTATAATTATAAGGACCTGAGTTCAGATCCCCAGCACCCAAGTAAAAGAAAACCTAGCTAGGGCAGTGTGTGCCTGTAACCCCAGCACTAGGGGATTAAGATAGATAGTGGAGGCCTATTGGCCAGCTGGTTTAGTTAAAACACAATCTCCAGGTTCTGTGAGAGACTGTCTCAAAACATAAGGTGGACAAATGATAGAGGAAGAACACCCAGATGTCATCTCCTCTGGTTTCCACATCACTCATGGACACACACAATTCCCCTACGCCCCGAGCTATTTTCTGTGTGTACTATGACACCTGAATGTTTGGGTCGTGTCGGCTGTTCCAGAGATGTGCACTCAGTATTTTCATTGTCTACCCATAGACACCCAGCAGAACCGCAACTGCACAACCCCTGAATGTGAAGTAGGTTAGCTAGGTGGTCAAGGATTAAGAAGGAATCCCTGGGATGCTATGGGAAAGCTTTCCTCTAGGTTTAGCCTGGACCATCCTAGTGAGTGCCAGCTTGTGTGACTGTGGAGTCCTTAACTCTTCCATGCCTCAGCTTCCATACTCATGACACAGTGGGGTTGACCAAAAATGCTCCTGATTCGAGAATTTTATATATCACTAAGTATCCCCAAAAGGTGTGTTCTTTAAGTATAAAAAACTGTGACGCTATGCCACACATGTTATCTGCATCTGCTTGATTCAGTATTAGTAATGTCAGCAGCACTGTTCTAGTGTTGCAGTTGTCAATACCTCTGACTGGTGTGAACATTCATCTGACCTGTAGTTGAAAGGTAAAGGTTACAGACCATCTAAGTGTTTCAGTTTGTGCAGATAGCTACAGCTCACTATTTTGCCCATGTGTTTAGAACTCTTAGAGGGAATGCTGTGCTGTTTGCCTCTTTGCCATTCTTCTCTCCGGTGCATTTTGTGGTGTTAGTGGGTGGCCTCGTCTGTGCAGAGCCGAAGTGTTGGAGACGCCACTCCATGCTGCTTGTGCTTTTCCCAGCTGTGCAGCTGTGGGCGAGTTGCTTAACCTGCAGGGAAACTAATGCCTGCCACATGGTTGTCGTGATCTGAGATGACCTGTAACACCGAAGTTGCTTGGCAAATTACTAGCACACAAGTGTTTGTGTTTTGTTCGTTTGTTGTTTGTTTGTTTTGGCAATCTTATGTAGCTCAGTATGGCTTTAAACTGACAAAGATGACAACATCAAAGATGGCCTGGAACTCTTTCACTTCACCTTCCAATCACTGTGACTATGGGCATGAACCACCCGCTCACCACTGGCCAACTTTTTGCTTTGAATATTTGTATCATAAACAGGCTGCAAAACCACCCCTGACTGTTTTCTCCATTGTGTTGAAGATGTCAAATTAACCCGGAGAGAACTTTGGTAAACAAAAATTAGTTTTATGTGAAGTACTCGACCCTTGTTGGTATTTGAAGTGTTAGTGGGTAGGGAGTCCTCATTAAGGCTGCCTTTCAACTCTTTTGGGACTGTATGCAGTGCTGTGGAGATTTTGTGTGTCATTTATTCAGTCAATTTTTTTTTTCATAATCTAAATGATGAAGACAAGAAAGAAAAAGAGGCAGGAAAACCTGATTCCTGTGTTGAGCAATCATGAATGGAGTGTATGGTTAGTTTTTGTTTTATTTTAATTTTTTAAAGTTAGCTATACAGATTAAGGCAGATGCAGAGATGTAAAGTGACCATGTGAAGTGGTCTCAGCAGCAGGGCTGGAAGTGGAACTTGGTGGGGGAGACTCAGGGAGAGAGACAAGGTGTCACTGTGGTGTGTGGAGACTCAGGAGAAGAGACAAGGTGTCACTGTGGTGTGGATGGGTGGCAGGTTTTTGTAGGAGGAGAGATGAAGGGGATCATGGGTGTGGTTTTGGATTTGATTATTTTGGGGTGGGGGGAGTAACTTTGAGATGTTCAGAGAGGAAATACTGTGTAAAATAGCTGTCTACCCAGGTTCAGGAACATGTTGAAAGATAGAGGTTTAATTTGTGAGAAACTACATAAAGTGTCACAGAACCCACATGCTTAAAATGAGAATGGCCTCAGGAGGAAATAGAGGGCAGGGAAAGAAGTTAATTCCTGGTAGAGCAGGATGAGCCCTGGCAGGAAACAGGAAGCCTGCTCTTCAGGAGTAATAAACACAGGAGGTGGAAACCAAGGTAAGAGGTTGGCAGTTAGCAATATGGAAGCTGCTAGTTATTTTGGGTGAGTGATGAGGATAAAAGCCTGCCTGGAATGGAGTCAGGTGAGGAGTCCATTGGGGAGAGACAAGGTGCAGAGGCTTGATTCTGGGGAATGCGGTAGGAAGCTAGATGTGGGGAGAAGCTGTGTTCACGTTGTTTTAATATAAGAGACTAGGAGTATAGCTCAGTGGGCAAGGCTTTGTGTTTGATCTCAGGTACTCCAGGGATGTAAAATAAAATATAGGAGACTGTTGTGTTTAAAAGTGAACTGATACATCCACTAGAGTAGCTTATAAGAGCACAGGGGATAAGTGCTTGTGTTCTGAGAGGGTAGGATTGACTTTGGGAGGAGGGCAAGGAGGAGAGAGAGAAAGAGTGGTGTGAAGATTTTCTAAAAGAGAATATGTAAGTTAGCAGTCCCTCTCTCTCTCTCTCTCTCTCTCTCTCTCTCTCTCTCTCTGTGTGTGTGTGTGTGTGTGTGTGTGTGTGTGTGTGTGTAGAACCATAGAGAATTCAACGTAACCTGTTGAATTCAGCAGGAGCTGAGTAGAATGGCAGTTATTGGTAAGAAACATTACGGAGATGTGATGTTTGGTCCAGTTATGGTGATGTTCTCCTGTAATCCCAGCACTCTGGAAGGTTGAGGCAGGAGGACTGAGAGTTCCTTGTCAGCTTGTGCCATAAAGCAAAACCTTGTCTCAAAAACCAAACCAAAACAGGCAAATGCTTGCTTATTCTAATAAAGAGCAAGGTGAAGTATCATTAGGTTCATATATTAGAAAGATAACAAAAGGATTCCATTGTTATTGTAGAGTTTATACTCTGGATAAATTCGGTTTAGTATATAATGGCTTAGAAAGCCAGGCACGGTGGGGTCACACTTGGGATCCAAGCACTTGAGAGGCCAAGGAAAAAGAATCACCTCAAGTTCAAATGAGCTTATGCTGCATAGTGAGTGAGTTCCAGGCAGAGCAATAACAAAGAAACAGGTAAGTGCCAAGAAAACTGGACTTGGGTGATGGCTCAGTCAGTAAAGTGCTTGATTATATGAAAATGACCAGATGTGGTAATGGACACTTTTCTCGCTAGGGAGTCAAGATGAGACAGGAGGATCCCTGGGTTTCCCTGGCCTACCAGTAACCTAATTTATGATCTCCAGGCCAACAAGAGACCCTATTTAAAAAGTGATGACAACTCTGGGGTTGTTTTCAGGCCTCCACAGACACTAAACACACACACACACCACAACCATTTTTTATGTTGAGAGAGAGGAGAGAGGGAGGGAGGGAGGGAGGGAGGGAGGGAGGGAGGGAGGGAGGGAGAGAGAGAGAAAGAGATCTGGTAGATATGTAAGTGAATCTAGAGCTCAGAAGAGACATAAGTTTCGGATATAAGGTTGAGATTCATTGGGTATACAGGTGAATATTTGAAGTCTGGGATTAACTGTAATAGGGTACACTGAGATCAAAACCCTGCCTCATTTCTGAAAATTACTGAAAAGAATGGGATTGGGTAGGAAGAAAACTAGACAGATTTGACTGGAGAATAAAGTGCTACTGGGTTTGGGTAATAAAATCAAATAATTGACATTGCTCTCAGTAGGATGTTGGTGACTAGGAAAAGCTGTTTTGGAGAATATTGGAGTGAACTGCATTGTTAATTGGTAGGTGTGGGTGTTGAGATGGGGAACACTGTTGTGGAGCAGAGAACAGAATTGCACAGTAATTGCAGACAACTGTAGGATGAAGGACTTTTGCAAAGTTAAGTGTCAGGCATGTTTCATACCACTTGGAAAGATCCAGGTAGAGATGAAGAAACACAGAGAGAATGTGCTGGAAAGAAAAAGGCTATTGCAGGAGTAGAGTATGTTTTGTCCAGCACAGCACAGGGGTCTCTGATGGCAAGGACAGCAGAATGTATGCAGGTTCAGCTAGGTAAGGAGGGAACATTGGTTTTGGGGAGGTCTGGTTTCATCTTCTTTCTCTGTGTCATATCTGGTAAACAGAGCTGAGCCTTGAGTATACAGGAGTGACAAGTACTACAGCCTTTACACCTGAGGAAAGGTGTAAGACTCTGGAAAGATGATGATTATTGGACCACCCCATCCGAGCTGTCCTAAGAAGAAAGGAGGGGCATGATGGGGACTAAGGCAGTAAAGTGGGGTGAGGTCACTTTGTAGACTAGAAAGTATAAGAAGGTGGAGAATTGATACAGGGGAAACTAGCATAGACACACTCTTCCTGTGTGAAAGTAAACCTTTAGATGCTTGACATTTTTAGAGGGGATAGTGGTGTTAGCCTGTGATTCTAAGTAGGTGGAGAGGAAGAGGTGAAAAATATATTGGATGCTAAAAACATTGAAAACAAATCCTAGGAGGCCAAATGTTGGTTCTGTGTGGATTTTGAAGTCCTTAAAAGAAGACTAACGATGGCAATGAAGACAGGGCTAGGTGTAAGACTAGGAAGTCAGCAAATGGAACCTCTTTTTAAAGATCTGCAGTTTGGATGGAGGGCAGGGTAGGGGTTTGAAAGCTGTGCTGGGAAGCAAGGAAGATGCTTGCCTCTGCCAAAGCAAGGCAACAGCTTTTGCTGCAGAACCAGCTGTATTCTTGGGTTGTCAGGCTGCTTTTAGGGCCAGGGGGTAGGGCACATTGTAGAACAACAAGCAGATTTATAGACAGGTCTGCTGAGGACACTGCTGACTTCCAGTTCTTGGGAGTAGGAAGTGGGATTGGGAACAGACATGTGGATAAATTCAGGTGAGCTGTCCTTTAGGCTTGGGTTTACTGCGATAACAGAGACAAAGGTGAGGTGGGCCAGGCAGTTTTGTGTTGGTAGTCTTTCAGAAGAACAAGGATCTTTAATGAACCTGTTGGCTAGTAGCAGTGATCTCAGATGTAGTCGTGCATCAAGAGAGGCAGGTGACTAGCTCTGCCTCCAGCTTTAGACTTTTTTGGATCTGGGTGGGCCCGAAACTTTACATTTCTAATAAGTTTCAGTGCTGCTGCTGCAGGCGGGGAACACACTTTGAAAACCACTGAGCTGTCTGTGGCTAGTTGTGAACTGTAGTTCACAGTGTCCAGTGTCCTGGCAATAGGCAGAAGAATTGACACATAGAAATATGGCTTACTTGGAGTAGTAGGGATTGAGCGCAGGGCTTCATGTACGCTAGGCAAGCGCTGTACCACTGGTTTGTACTCTAAGCTCAGTGCGAGCTTTTTTTTTAAAGATTTATTTATTATTTTTACAGTATTCTGTATTGCATGTATGCCTGCAGACCAGAGGAGGTCAGACAGTTTCAATATAGACGGTTATGAGCAACCATGTGGTTGCTGAGAATTGAACTCAGGACCTTTGGAAGAACAGCCAATGCTGTTAACCTCTGTGCCATCTCTCCATCCCCCCAGAGTGATTTTTAAATGTCATGTGTTGTTGCTCGTCTTACCTGAAGTCTGCATGGTTTATATCTCATCAGCTTTGAAAGTCACATACCTTATACTGGCCTGTGTAGCCTTGCTATTTGTTCTCCTGCTTAAGTGTTGGCATCATTTTCTTAGAAGCTTTTCTGTGCTCCACAAGCGTCATGCTGACTAGCGTCTAATATTTGAACATACTAGGCACAGTGTCACCTCTGGGTTTTAACATTTAGGCATTTCGCTGCCCTTTCCTCAGATGTCTGCATGTCTTTCCTCCTTGTTTACATGGTACTCAGATGTCATCTGTTTGGGTTTGTGGAAAGGATGGCTTGAAGAAAGACTAGGACCATGGAGACCTTTTTCCATTGTAGTCACATGGGAGTGAAAAAGGTTTGGAGATGAGGGGTTGGCACCGAGAGCACACTTTCGTTAACTGTGGCCTCTTCAGGAATGCTAATTAATGGTGACAAACTTCTGATTCAAAAAGAAAACTGTTTTTATGATTGTTTTAATGTGGCCTTTAACCTTAAGAATATTTTCATGTTTCAAGCCAGAGTATAGAGCTTTGTTGCTATACAACAATTTATAAACTAGAGAAGAAACCAAGTAGAGAAGTCAGTTTTGGATTTTAAAATTGTTTGTAGAGCTAAAGCATCATTGGTACTTATGTGGGCCACACATGGACCAGAGACTGTAGGGAACACTGCAGCTCTTAAGTGTTCTTCCGGAGGTCCTTTGCCCCAGCAATGAAAACCATCTTAGAAATGGTAGTTACTTACTCTCCCATACTTTCCTGGAAATATGGATTGTTTTTAAAACCCACAATATTCCTATCTGAACATGAGCTGCTGCTGCTCTTCATATGCTTTTTCAGACATTCTTCACTTTATTAAAGAAGAAAACACATGCTGCCTAGAATATAGGGCCAGCATAGGCTAGGCACTTCACAAACCCTACACGGAAGGCTGATTAGATATTGTATGTGTAATAAACTGTCAATGTAGCAGTGTCCGCTTGAAATACTGGGTTTGTACTCCACTTAGCTGAAGCCAGTCTGCTCTGCACTGCTGTACTTCTGAAAGCCTGTGGGCTTTGCTTGCTTATTTAACTTTACACCATTCAGAAGTTAACTAAATTAAGGCTGGATTTTGTTTTTTAAAATAACTGTCTTGTGTGTGTGTGTGTGTGTGTGTGTGTGTATGTGTGTGATGAACTGCTTAATATGTCGCAGTTTTAGCAAGGTCTGTACATCCCTGGAAGGCAGACACAGTAGCTGTGGCTCCATTGTGCACTGCATCACAAGCTGGTTACATCCATTGCTGCCGTAGGCATTAGTCTGCTCTGTCATCTTTATGCTTTTGTCTTCGTTACTGTCTTAAAGTGCTAGTCTTCAGGGAAGTTGAAAAAGAGTGTGTGAGTGTGTGTGTGTGTGTGTGTGTGTGTGTGTGTGTGTGCTTAGGTCAGGGGACAGAGTTGGTTCCTGCCATGTGGATTCCAGAGATTGAACTCAAGTTGTCTGGCTTGGTGACATATGCCTTTACCCACTGTCCTATCTCACCAGTCCAGAAAAGCAGATATGTGATATGTAACTAGAGATTCTTAATGATATTTTTTTTTAATTTTGTTTAATGTAGCTATAGTTACTGTTATACTAAAAGCAATGCTTTGGGTTAAGATGAGCTGAAAGTCTCCCTAAATAGTACACACAAAGGGGAGAGGTGTTGGCAGGATATGGGGAGTGGCATTTGGTACTCTGTGCTTCTCCTGTTAGGCCTCATTATTTGCAGATGTTTATTTTTTTAATTTTTAATTTTTTTTATCAAATTTAAAAAATGAATTTGAACTCATTGAAAATGAAAATCACTCTGTGTACTTCTCAATGCCATGCATTTACAGTGTCCACTGCCAGAGAAAATGTCAAGTTGTTAAGACAGTTGAGATTGGAAGGGAAGAGGAATAGAAATTGCCAGATGCTTCCTACAGATGAAGTTTTGGGCCAGCTATTTCCACAACTGTTACCTTCTTTTATTTGTAGACAAGGGAGCAAATTTTTTCAAATCTAAGCTGAGTGTGGTGCCTGTTCTCCCCACACTCAGAAGGCAAGCTGGAGGTGAAAACAGGCCATGTGACAGGACTCAAGATTCAAACTTAGCCATAGTGTCTCAGAATTGAGCTTCAACTTGCCTGTGCTGGAAAGAATCTAGAATATTCTTGGTGATAATACCTGCGCACATGCAGGCCCTTGTGTAGTTTCTCCCTTTATGCTCACTAGGCATAGTGGCTTTTCAGGACTAGAATATGGCAGTAAATGTGGCTGTGGAGACCAGCTTTGCTCTTTGAAGCTTGTCTTTCCCAGAGCTTTCTCTTTGGGTTCGTAGTTTGGGGGAACAACTTGCTTTTCTTGCAAGTAGCCCAATGGAATGGCCTATGTGGCTAGGAGCTGATGACTAGGGCCAACAGCCAGGTGAATGAGCTTCAGTTAAGCCTTGGTGACTACCAACACATGGATCGCAACCCTGGGAAAGACTCCAAGCCAGCAGCACCCCACTAACCTAGTTGAATTCCTGTCCACCTTAAGTGTGAGGTGATGCTGCTGCTTTAAGCCGTTGTGTTTGAGAGCAGCTTGCTACACAGAAATAGGGAACTATTTGATAGCAAAAAGGGGGTACTTTATAGCACAAGTCTAAAATAAAAATTAATTTGGAAACAGGGCAGTGAACTTTAAAGAGAAGGTTACTTACTGTAGATCAAAAAGATTTCTAAAATTTAAGACTTTGAAGGGATTGCCACGAGGGAATGAAACTGGAAGATTTTGCTACATAGTAGCAGAGTTTAGCAGTGCTGTCATTTATGGTTCTGTACCTAGTGAGTTGGGAGGTCTAGCTAAGGAGACATCCAAGCAGAGCACTGGAGATATGTGCTCTTGTTTTTACTGCTTATAGTAAAGATGGTGGGGAACGGGATGAGATGAGGAGAGGACTGCTAAACACAGGAGGCCAGAATATGATGCTTTTGAAACTTCTGTGCCTTTCTGGATGGTAAGTGGTAATAATTTTTAAGCACTTGTTCT
This sequence comes from Meriones unguiculatus, assembly GCF_030254825.1. NCBI lineage: Eukaryota > Metazoa > Chordata > Mammalia > Rodentia > Muridae > Meriones > Meriones unguiculatus. The sequence continues at coordinate 23,968,706 of NC_083356.1, forward strand.
CAGCCCATGGCAGTTCAAAGAGAAGATGAGGCTAAAGAGAAAGCCTACAGCTGTGAAATCTTTCAGCAAGGCCTCACACAGACCAAAGGCATTATTAGCAAGGGCTTGTGGTCATTTTCACAGGAGGTACCTTAAAGATATTTGTGGGTGTAGCTTTTCTCACACGCTGAGTAGTGTGGTGGGCACAGTGAATCTGAGACAAGAAAGAAGAGGCTGTTGGATACCCCTGTATTTCTGGCAGTTAGCAGGCTGAGAAAACCCCTCAGCTGTTAACACATGCCACTTTTCACGAAGATGGAATGACTCAGAGTTTGGAACTGAGAGTTCAGACAATGGAAGTGAGAGTCATGGAGAGCTCTTTCCCCAGCCCTGAGACTGAGCCAAGGATTTCTAACTTACGCTATATTTTGGGATCATTGGGGACCAGAGGCTCATTTGTGCCTGCCATCCCTGTCCCTTTAAGCTCAAGAAAACAGTTATGCACACTGATTTCAGAGGACAGACCCCGCAAGAGTGAATTAGAAAGATGCTGCAATCTGTGCCAGAACTCCACACTTGGCTATTAAGTCACCGACAGGAGTGGGAGGCAAGAGAGAATTCCCTACGGTTTTCAGCACATGTGAGAAACTGAAACAGCAAGGAGAGGTTCTCGTGCACACCACCCTCAGCTAAGGCCCTGGCTGTGTGCTGGGACTGGGAACCCCCAGCTCTCCAGATCATTGCGTTTTCTCTGTTGGGTTTTTGGTCTGCATATAATATGCTGTTATTTCACTTAATAAGTCACACTTTTCCCACCTTCGTATTTCTGCCAGCAGCTGTGGATTTCCTTGCTTTTGAAGCAAATGCAGTAGGGCTGCTTTCATACCCAGTCTCCTTTTCATCCCCTCTTTAAACAAATACACAGTCAGGTTTCTATTGCCTCCTAATGAACCTGTTGGTTAGATCTCAGTTCTCATTTCTGTGCCTTATCTCCATCCTCACTCTCTTGATATGCTTTCTTAGATATTTGACTTGCCTGGATACTTGTGAAGTTTATCCTCCTCAGTCTTAGATTTATAATACTCTAGGCCAAGTCCTTGCTTCTCTTTTAGTCATTACTTTATCCATGACTTTAGCACACATAGTTAAAAGGAAACCATTTTTTAAATGCTTAGCATGAGAATCCAATGAGCCCTTTAAATTTTTTTTCTGTTTTTCAGCCTTACAAGTAAACCGGAAGTAAATATAAAAGGAATAGTGAAATAATAGAGCTGGGTATGATTGTGCACACTTGTAGTCACGGCACTGGAGGCTAGAGAAGTAGAGCTATAAGTTTAGAGCTGGACTACAGAGCCTGTACAGTCGTGTCCGCCCCCCCCCCCCCCCACAAAGCGGTGTGCTTTTCTTCATGTACACCTGGACAGCATCTACAACTCACACACACACCCCCCCCCATAGTTCTGGGGTAGTAGATGGAAATCAAGGCTTCACATTCTCACCAGCTACCTCTCCCGTCTTCAGTCTGTGTTTTTAAGTGCTTTGCAGTATTTCATGTTTTCAGTCTGTGTTTTTAAGTGCTTTGCAGTATTTCATGTTTTCCTTCTCTTTCCTTTTTTATTTTCTGAGAGCTCCTACTCCTGTTTTGTATTCTTGTGGGGCCATTTCCTAGTGTATGAGAAATTGTCTCATTTGTGATACTTGACTCAGCAGAATTCACTGTGTTAATATCCACCTTATTGTAGAATATTGGGTGAACTGTTATCCTGGCTCCTGGCCACCTTTGCCATTTGTCTGCCCCTTCTTTAGTTCTGTAACTGTGTCAGGTCACTCCAGGTTGGTTTTGCTTTGTGTTTATTTATGGTGTGTGTGTGTGTGTGTGTGTGTGTGTGTGTGTGTGTGTGTGTGTTTTAAAGGCAGGTCTCACACAGACTAGGACAGCCTTGAATTCCCAATCCTTTTGCTGCACCTCCTCGGTGTTGGGGCAGTTTAATCCTGGGAACGTGAGGAGATGAAAGAAGACTGTTGTGTGACCTTGGGGATACTGAACTTGAGTGTGTCATCGGTTCCCAGATGATTCACCTGCTGATTCTTAACAGAAAATTCATCTGTTAGGATATTATCCTCTAAAGGTCGCTTTGAGCTGAGCACGGTATTTCATGCGTATAATCTCAGTATTTGGGAGCTGAGCCAGGAAGATTACTATGAGTTTGAGGCTAGCCTGGGCTACATTGTAAGCTCCAGGCCAGCCTGAGCTACAGGTATCACAAAAACAAACAAACAAACAAACAAACAAACCCTGCTCTTCATACCCTTAAATGCCACTCATAGTCCAGCGTGCCTGGCACCACCCAGTTTAGAATGCTACTTTCTTTGCATCTTATGAGTTACTCAATAGTGTTTGTGAAATGTCTACTTTGTTATTCTCTTCGCTGCTGTGGGTAAAAAGACTAATAAACGTTAAATTTCTAAGTGTTCAGAGAAAACTAAACAAGCAACCTATAAAGATTCTACGTTCCCTTGAAAGATGCCACAAGCTTTGCAATGCAGCGAACAGATAGTGTCCATTGGGAGTGGCATGTTCACTGTTGTGATGTCCTTCAGAGTTGGTGGATGCTGTTGATCTGTTGTTCTAGTCTTTCCTTCAACACAAATGAGAGTGGTTAATAAGTAAAGGATGACAGAAAATCAGTGTTTCAGTGATGCGGGAAAAAATAAGGTTCTTAACATATCATAACTAGTATGAGATATAAGTATAAGAAGAACCCAAGAACAGTATATTCATCAGAATAGAGTCAGGTTTTAAAAATAATTTTTTAGATTTTGAGATCATAACATAGTTACATAATTTCCTTCTTCCCTTGCCTCTTCTAAGCCCTCCCATTTGCCCTCCTTGCTCTCTTTCAAATGCATGGCCTCTTTTTCTTTGTTACAAACGTATACTCATGTGCACTCATTTCTAATATATAAATACCACCTGCTCAGTCTGTATAATATTACTTGTTTGTGAATAATACTACTTGTATGTTTTGGGGGCTGATCATTTGGTGTTGGATAACCAATTGATAACCAAAGTCCCTAGGAAAGACTTTTCCCAGTCTCAGCATTCAATAGATGTCTGTAGTTCTTTGTCTAGAGTAAAATAGAGTCAGGTTTTAGAAGTACCTTTTCAGGTTATTTTTGGAGTGGTTCTATTTTTTTAAAGCCATAAAATATAAATCTTCACAAATAAAACCCATATTCCCCTAGAGAAAAAAGAAAAACCTGTAGACTGATGGTATACTAATATAGAGAGCTAAATTCTGTCTGAACACTGTTGTCGAATGCATACCCCTTGGTCAGACCTCTTCCTAGCTTACATAGAGTGCTCACAAGACACTTCCATAACTAATAGCTAGTTTAAGCTTACCATTTCCAAAGCTGAACTTCTGATCTGTGTTTTCTTTTTAAATTGTGTGTGTGTGTGTGTCTGTGTGTCTGTGTCTGTGTTCTGCCTACCTGCCTATGATGGCATTGGTGGCTCAGCCTGTAGAACCATACCTGATTCTGTTTGGTCTACTCTGATTGGTGTTTGACAAACCATTATACTTTCTTGACTGTAAGATCATAACGACAGCATAGAAGACAGGGTTTGTAAGAAAAGAAAGCTTTCACAGGATGCCTGGTATAGAGATGTCGCTCTTGTACTGGTTACCACAGCTGCTTCTGCTGTAGTCCTGGACCAGCTACACTGGGCCAGCTGTGCCCCCAGGCAGTACCACTGAGCAGGCTCTCCCCACCGCCTGCTATTCTCCCTCCTTATGTCAGGTGTGCTGGGCCCCCTTCCTCCACCTCTCTCTCATGCCTCCAGCATCTTACTGTTTCTTCCCTCCATGTCACTCTCAGCAGCTATTTGTAAGGTTTACTTTTCCCTTTACATTGTGTTTGGAATCTTACTGTTTTGATTTTGTTGACTCCCCTCTTTTTGTTTCCTGTATAAAGTGAAGTCAATTTTCCTTACAAGTTGATTGCCTGAAATTGCATTTGTATATTTAAAAAAGGAAATGTTGTAAGTATACAAACAAAGGTAAAATTGATTCTTTTTTATTGATTTTATTTTGATATACGTTTGGTGTTTGACCTATATATATATATGTCCATGTGAAGGAGTCGGGTCCAGTAGAATTTGAGTTACAGACCAGACAGTTGTGAGCTGCCATGTGGGTACTGGGAATTGAATCAGGGATCTTAACCACTGAGCCATTTCTCCAGCTCTCAAAATTGATTTTTTTTTAATACAGTGGAAAAATGACAAACAAGCCTAACCTGAAGACTGTGCACTCCTGCTCTTTTCTCTCCTTCCATAGCAAGTGATTAAGTCCCTGACCACCCGAAATGGAACCTGACTGGGAAGTGATTTCCTTGTACATCAGCATTGTCTGAAGCTTCCGCTATTTTTTTTTTTTTGTTTTGTTTGTTTGTTTGTTTTTTGAGACAGGGTTTCTGAGTCTTCGTTTCTGTTGATATAGTTCCGTGGTCTCAGAGCTCCTCTGGCCCCTTTATTATGTCAGGCAGTACTTGTGGCCTAAATCTCTCTATGTGTGTGGGGGTATGAGTTGGTGTTCTTTTTCCCCAGTGCTCAAATGTGATCAGTATTCTAAACCATTGAAATAAAAAGCATGCTCTTAGACTACAGTGTGTTTTGTGAGTTTTAGGCAGTGTATGACAGGAAGTGAACTAACTCCCTTCAGCATGTGCTTGAAAGGGCTTTGCTCTTTTATCTGCAGGCTGAGCCACACTGTTACCTGTTGTCACAGTGTGTTCCCTGGCATTTTAAACATTATTTATCTGGATGTATATGAGTACTTTACCTCCAAGTATGTTTGTGTGCCATGTGTGTACCCATTGCCAGGGAAGCCAGAGAAGGCATTGGATGCCCTGGACCTGGAGTTTTCAGATGGCTGTGAGCTGCCATGTGGGAATGGACTCATCTCTGGAGGAGCAGCCTGTTACATTAAGCACTCTTAACTGCTGGACCATCTCTCCAACCCTCTGTTCCATTTCTTGATGGATTGGGGGGGTAAGAGAGACCATATACTTTGATTTAATGGTAGTTTGTAATTTTCAGTAACATTCATTTTCCTTTGAAATGCTGAGATTCACTTCTTTCACATGATAAGTGGACCAAATTTTATTTTATACCTTTTAAGATTTATATTTTAATTGAGCAATAAAGCTTTATTTTAATTACTTCCCTCTTGTCTGGAACAAAATACCTGACAGAGTAAGGAAGGGTTTCTTCACATTCCCTGTTCAAGGGTAAATTCCATCGTGGAGGGGAAGCTGTGGGAGGGGCGTGAGGCAGCTGTCACGCTGAATTGGCAGTGGGTAGAGTGATGCCGATGCCCGCCTGACTTTTTCCTCTTCATTCCATCCTGGACGCCAGCCCATGAGATAGTGCTGCCTTCAGGAAAAGGGGGTGTGTCCGCCACACTTACCCAGTAGAGCAGATCATTAGCAGATGTATCCAGAGATGTGTCTCCTCGCTGGTTCCAGGCCTGTCTGCTGGAAATACAAGCTCTTTGCTTAGGTTTCTACTCTTTCTTTAAACAAAATGTATTAGGAAGACTTCTGAAACTAGTGAAAAGTCACCTTTATTTTGCCAATAAAAGTTAAATGTTAAAATATGAAGAGATAAGGAGGGGTCAGGAGAGAAGCCTGGTTAGAAAAGTAAGACTTCTTTTCCCTGTTATTAAAATTGTGCTGTGTATGCCATAAGGGTACACACGTACACACCTACCCCCCACGTTACTACATATACACCCGAAAGGAGAGGAGAGAGAACGTCTCGTTCCATCCACTCACACCCAGCTTGGGAGCATTATTTTTATAGCTGCATCTATTTTAACAACTCATTAGTTGAGTGAAGGTTCACTTGAGTTTCTACTGTGCCTGTAGTCCAGCATTTAGGAGGCAGAAAGACACAGATTTGAGGCAAGCCTGGCCAGTCTAGCAAGTTCAAGACTATTCTGGGTTATATAGTGAGGCCCTGTCACTGACAGACATAGGTAAACAGAAAAAAAAAAAAAAAAAAAGAAAAAAAAAAGAAAAGAAAAGGAAAAAGGGGGTAAGGCATATATTTGTTCTCTAAGTTAGAATTTCACTTTTGTGAATGCTTCAGGGCTTATTGTCTTAGCCTGCTAGGACTAAGGTAAAAAATTACCATAGACTGGTAACCCAACAAAACTCGGCATAGGGAGATCAACTTTCCAGCACAATCTGATTGATGCCAAGGTTTTTCTCTTGGTTTATTGGCTTTTGCCATTATTTACCTTTTGGCCCATGGCTTAGTTGGATTTTTTATTGCTGTGAAGAGACACTATGACCATGGCAACTGTTATGAAGGAATGAAGGAAAACATTTAATTGGGACTAGCTTACAGTTTCAGAGGTTTACTCTGTTATTGTCATGATAGGAAAACATGGCAGTGTGCAAGCAGACATAAGTGTTGGAGGAACTAAGAGTTCTATATCTTTGGTTTTTTGAGACAGGGTTTTTCTGTGTAGCCTTGGCTGTCCAGGACTCACTTTGTAGACCAGGCTGGTCTCAACCTCACAGAGATCCTCCTGCCTCTGCCTCCTGAGTGCTGGGATTACAGGAGTTCTAGATCTTGATCCCAGGCAGCAGAAGGAGACTGTGTGTCACACTGACTGTAGCTTGAGCATAGGGAACCTTAAAGCCCATCCCCCAGACTGACACACTTCCTCCAACAAGGCCACGCCTCCTAACAGTGCTGCTCCTTATGGGCCAAACATTCACTACAGCCCACATCCCTTCTGGGCAAGGAAAACAAAAACAAAACAGTTCCACTTTAATTAAAAAAAAAAAAAAAATGGAGTTTGTAGCCTGGTGTGGTGGTTTGTGGCTATAATATAACTGCAGTGCCTGAGTTGGACATGGTTTCTAAGAACTTAAACTTTTAACTGTAAGCATTACTCTTTAACAGATTAAGCAGTGTGTAGAATATTTCATGTGTCTTTCTGTGAACCATACTAAAATCCCATGAACTTATTTAAATGAGTTGTTTTTTCGTTGTTATAGCACAAACTTGGTTAGATTCCTATTACCTACTGACCGCCCTTTGCTGTCATTTCCTCACAGCATTGTTCCCAGCTCTTGTTCAGAAGTTGCTAGAGATGCTGGTGTTTATATATACTTTTACTTAAGCATTTCGTTTATTTTTACTTTTTGAGATTACAATAGAATTATGTCATTTCCTCCTTTTTTCTCCCCAAGCCCTCCCATATACTCCTCCTTGCTCTCTTTCAAATTCATAGCCTCGTGTTTTTCATTACCTGTTTTACATACACATATGAGTGTGCAGTTTTAAATAGATATATTCCTAAATATAGAATAACATTCTATATATTCTTAAATACCTAAATGCAGCATGCTCAGCATGTTTAATGTTACTTGTATGTGTGTCTGTTTTCAGGGCAGACATGTTGACATTGGAGAAATGATTGGTGTGCTCTCCCCTGGGGAAGACTGTTTCTCCTACTCCCAGCATTCCTCAGTTGCCTGTAGTTCTTTATGTTTGGTTGAGGCCTTGTGAGCACTACCCCACCACCACGCCACTCAACATTTTAAAAGGAACAGTCCAGATGAGGTTCATTTGATCAATCCGTAGTCTTGTACACTTGGATCTTAGCTTCTCTCTGTGGAAAATCAGTCTTTCTTTGTCCAGCCTTTATTCACGTTCACAATTTTTGCTCCCGTAATTTCAGTTGTTCTACATTTCCACTGTTGCATTTAGAAGCTACTGTTGTTCTGAAGGTTTCTTCTGCTGCTTGGACTTTTACAAGTCTCTACTTTGCCCATCTCTGATTTTCATTTTTTTTATGTTCTTCCTCCTCTGGCTACCTAGTAGAAAAACCCAGTTATATTTTGAAGTGTGGGCCTTGGAAACGTGTTTGTTCATGGCCAAAGCTGTTTGCCTTTATTCATCCATCCCTCTCCAGATAATTAACACAAATGAATATAGTGACCTTTTGGAATCTCTTTCAAGGACGGCAGCCAACGTGCCAGCTCCCCCAGGAGACTGTTGGATGGAAGCCAGCTCCATGAAGTAAGAACGAGAAGTGTGAACCTTTAACACGAGCAGTTCCATAAGTATGAAAGCCATAAAGGATGCCTAGATGTGCTGCTGCTCCTTAGCACTGAAAGGATTAAAGCATCCAGTGAGCTGCTTTCTTTAAATTTCATGTTCTGTGTAGCTGTGTCAGTGTGTGGCTAAGTGGATAGACTCACGTTTTAAAACTCATTTTTGCATGTGAAGTTAAACAAACAGTTTGTTAACTCTTGTATGCTATCACTTAACAGACCCAAAATTTCAAATCACTAGATGTCAGAACCAAAAAATATACCCGCTACTTTGGGGGAGGTGATGAGGCCTGTTATTTTTCAACCTTTTTCAATAAAAGACATGCTCTGTCAGCCTAGCTCTGTGGCCTGCACCGTGGCATGTGTTCTCACAGATAGTTGACATTCTTAGGAAAAAATACGGCTAACAGAAAACAGCACTGCTGGTCTGTCAGTGGAACAACAACTTCCATCTTGCCACACAGGCCTACATTGCCATTTTGTGTGTTTAGATCCTCCTTGTCCCAGAAAGGAAGGAGAGGGTCATGGAGACCAAGAGTCTTGCAGGTGGCATACAGACCCTACAGTTCAGAAATAAAGGTTTTTGCAGGATGTTGTGGCACATTCTTTTAATGTGGAGGCTGAGGCAGGCAGATCTCTGTGGATTCAAGGTCAGCCAGGGGTACATAGTGAGACCCTCTTCAAAGAAAGGGTTTAAACTCCAGGTCATAGTAAGCATGTCAGAAAATAGAAGGTACATACTGTTCTGGATTGCTGGAAGATTCAGAAGATAAAAGTAGATATTATGAAACAAGGGTTTCAAAATGGTTAAGGAACTCTGGTTTAGGGGTTTTCATTTTCTCAGACTAAAAGAATTTCAGCTTTGGTAAATCTGCACTGGAAGCATGTCATTAGAACTTGTTCTGACTCCAAGATGTGGGATAACGTGGCAAAATATAGGCACAGCCTAGGGCTGATGCGTCCCTAACCCACGTTTTCACATGGAGACCTGAAGCTAGATTAGTTCTGTTAGCTCCCAGCTCTCTCACGGTGTGGGTGTCTCTTGGTGGGGGTGTCCCTGAATGGCACTGGCAGCGTTAGGAGCTGGAATGTGGCTGGACAGTTAGTCCCTGCCTTGAAAGAATCACCATGAGGTAGGCTATTGGGCCTAGCCAATAATAATTAATTGATGTGAACAGAGGCGACTGTTATAAATGAGGTAAAAAGTTTTTTCATCAAAGGGGACCCCTGGAAGAGGTAGGACTGAGAAGTAGAGTTGGGAGAGTTATTCAAACTAGAATTACTACTCAGTGTATGGCAAGTTAAAAATAGAGCATTTGACACCCACCTTTAATCCCAGCACTGAGGAGGTACAGGAAGGTGGATCTCTGTGAGTTCAAAGCCAGCTTGAACTGCATAGTGAGTTCCAGGACAGCCAGAGCTGTCCAGAGAGTTCCTGTCTCAGAAAAAAAAAAAAAAAAAAAAAAAAAAAAAAAAATTTTTTTTTTTAAACAGCATGTGTCCTCGAAGAAGAAATTACAGGCTTGTTAGTTTTCTGTCCTGTTGGTTTTTAAGCTGTATTTGGAGTCTTCACATCTAATGAAAACTCTAGATGGAAAGGTCCTCAGGACAAGCTCTACATTTCAATGTATTACTCTATTTTAGGGTGTCACCTGTATAGCCCACCTCTATTAAAGACATGCGTTCTTCGGTCACTTGATGTTACCTAGATTCAGTGAAAGTACAGCAGCAACCCTGGTGTCTCAGGAAGTATTTGGAGGCTAAAAGATGATCAGTGTTGCTAGACATACAGATAAATCATGGATTACATTCTGAATAGAAGTGTCTGTGTGCATTTGAGTTGTACTCTGTGACAGGGTCTTTGTTTTGTTTTTGAAGAATTTACCTTTTTCATGTTTTGGAAATCGAAGATGACCGATGTAACCAAAGCATATGGTACATTATCTAATAGACAGAGTGAGGACTTTAGACAGCCATCTGCGTAGCTTACTGTGGTCCTGGGCAGAGCTTGCTAACACTTACCCTGTTGTACAAAAGGAGAGAAAAGTATACTGCAAGTAAGCTGAATTGTAGGAGAATAAACAGCAACAAATAAAATGGCTCCAACTCTGGGAACATTGGCCCAAACTTGATGACAGAGTAATGGGGACATAGCTCAGAGCTACAGATCTTCCCTCTTGTACAGACACCCTGCGTGGCTTGAGCTCCAGCATTTAATTTTTTTGTCCTGGTAGTGTAACTATAAAGGAGATGCAGCGATGGCTGCTGTGAAGTTGGGTGCTTTGGTGCACAGCAAACTAGTGAGCTCGAACACCAGGAATTTGCAGCTTCCTCCAGTCAGTGGGCTTCAGATACCATTATTCCTCCATTTATTTTCTTTCATTTCGAGTCCACATTGTGCAGACCGTGAGCCACCATTGTAAGCTCCGGGTGTGTTAAGGTGTTCTGGGTTTAGATACTGAATTCCTCCATGCTTCATCACAGAACTGCTTTTGTACTTTTCTGGTGACGATGGGATGTGTCCCTACCCTGGCAAGTGGGACAGACAGGCTGGGACGAGGAACAACACGGGGCAGTTACATCTGATTATAGCCAAAATGAATAAATGATAGGCTAATTCCTAAAGAGCAATGGAAATTGTTCATTGCTGTGTCCACAGATATTTCACAATTGAAGGATGGGTTTCTATGCATTGTTTAGTTTGGAATAGTTTAGTTTAGTGAATAACAGGGTTGGGGGTGTTTGTTTGTTTGTTTTATTGTTGGTTTTTGAGACCTAGTCTTACCATGTAGCCCTGGCTGTCTTGGAACTCACTATGTTGCCCAGGCTGCCCTTGAACTCACTGAGATCTGCCTGTCCGCCTGTGCCTCCTGAATGCTGGATTAAAGGCGTTCATCACTGTGCCCCAGAGTAACACAGTTTTTAATGTGGTTTAAAAAGAAAGGTGACTTGAAGGTGTCATTGGTAGATCTTTTCCCATCACTCTCAAATGAGAATAACAGGCACCGGGATTAATCCAGACTTTCTAGAAAAATTCTTCATATTACTTTTGATGCTTAATTTTAACCAGAACTTCTATCTTGAATTTTCTGTTTAGTTTAAAAAATTTAGGTAATCTAAAATCCAGTTTAAAAAAAAAAAACTGGTTGGAGCTGGGCGTGGTTACACATACACTTAATTCCTGCACATAGGTGTTCAGCCTGGCCTACGTAGGGAGTTCTAGTCCATCCAAGTGACATAGTGGGATTCTGCCACAAACAAAAGACTCAAAACCAGGCCCTACCACTCAAGTGGTATATGTTTTGGATGTTACCGTTGATAAAATAATTATCAATTTCTGAAAGTGGGTCTTCTGAGAGTAGTATTTTGTCCTTAAGCTAAATGAAAATGTCCCCTAAAGTAATAACTTACATGGAGTGTGTGCGTGGATGGAAGTCAGAGCCTGGCAAGTGCTAGGTAAGTGCTTTGCCACTGACTTACACTCCTCGCCCGAAACAAAACTTTTAAGAGGATGTTGTGCACATACATCTGCATACAGGTGTATGCACCTGGAAGTTCGGGGGTTGGGGGCCGTCCGGCATGGGTCTCCCGCCCCAGTTCTCCACAGCTGCACAACAAGGACAACCACCACCAAGCCATCTCTCTGGCTGCTAGAGATATATTTTAAAACTCTGAAATTACTGGTTACTTGGCAAGATACCTTTATTTTTCCTCCACAAAATAGTTTTCAAAGTCTTTTCATTAAAAAGCTAGTGAGACACACTAACACGGGACTCAGCCTGAGCTCTAGGAGCCCTTAGGGCAGTAAGATGGAGTGTTGATGAGCTGCCTCTGTGCAGCTCAGGGCCACAGTCTTTCAGATTGGCAGCTGCTGTGACTTTGCATGTTTGTGCTTAAGCTTCAATGATCTGAAGACTCTGAAATCTAAAATGCTTAAACATCTAAAGTGCTCAACAGGCACTTGAAGTTGCATTATTTTCAGGTTTTGGATTAAAGATATTTGACTTATGTGTTAAAAACATGAGCAGCAAACCAAAGGGTTATTATAGGATCTACATACTGACTGTGATTTGTACAACTGTGTAACCAGTGAAGACAAAGAATACGTTGTAGATTTCACAAAATGTTGTTAACTCTAGAAACACGCCATTTTGTGAAGTTTTTGGGTGACATAAAATATAAAATTACCGACAGGTATACGCAAATTATTCTTGATTTCTGTGCTAAGTAAGTAGGGTTTTGGTTAAATGTTTTGTTCTGATGTAATTACTCATTGGCCCTGCTTGAAGTATGTTGCTGGTGGAGCTTTAATATGGGTAAATACCATGACACATTGCATAAAGATTATGAATGTATCCCTTAACCCGGAAAGGTTTTTTTAAATTATCTTTTATCTTATTTGTTTTAACATCTTCTTTTTAAATCATGTGAAATTAATTTTAAATTGTGTCTCTGAAAACTGTCTTGAAGGTTCTCCGTAATTCCATATGTAACACAAGGGCATCTTCCTACGTAATTCCAGTAGTATCGGAATCAGACCATTAACTATAGCTACTGTCATCAGACTGGCTAGGTGTGTTTTTTTATCTGGATTTTTTTTAATAGACATAAACTGTCAGATAATGGTTTATGAATACCTTCTTCCAACAGTGTTCTTTGCAATGAGGGACTTGCTTCCCCCTCCCTCTGTCTGTAGTACCTCCTCAGCAGACATGCTGGGGCACCTGGAAAGGGGAAGGCCAAGGCCCAGCACCCAGCACTTGGCTGTTTGGCAGTGCTGTCCTGCTGGATTTCAGAAATTTGAGTGCATATGTGTTTGGTGTGCATGTGTGTGCATATGTGTTTGGTGTGCATGTGTGTGCATATGTGTTTGGTGTGCATGTGTGTACATATGTGTTTGGTGTGCATGTGTGTGCATATGTGTTTGGTGTGCATGTGTGTAAAGGTTGGGCGAGTGCTTGTAGAAGCCAGAGATAGACTTTGGGTGCCTTCTTGTTCACTCTCCAACATTTTTGAGACAGGGCCTTGCAGTGAGTATGAAACTCATTGTTTGACCTGGGCTGCTGGGCAGTGAGCTCCAAGGACCACCTTTCCTTGTCAGTGCAGCATTGCGGACAGGAGCTGCTTGCTGGACTCATAGGTAGCTCTTCATGCTTACAGGCACCTTACTAGCTGAGCCGTCTCTCCCACCCCTTGTTGAACTTTTTATTTTCAAATAATTATAAATTCATACAGCTTCACACAGTATAGAGAGTACCCGTGGGCCTGGGCCCTTCTTCTCCAGGTGGCCACATACAACACTAGTACAATATCTCTGCCAGGACCCTGGCAGTGATGCTGTCAAGACACAGACTATCACCATGGGCTCCTGGTGTTGCTCCTCTGTAGCCATGCCCTCTGCTCCTTCTCCTTGAGTGACGTGGCTTTCCTAATGTGTTCTTCATTTCAGCAGGCTTCTCCTTCCGTTTTCCTTCCCTCCTTCTCTCTTTTCTTTCCTCCCTTCCTCTCTCCCTCATTATTTCCCCCAAGACAGGGTTTCTCTGTGTTGACTTGGCTGTCCTGGACTTGCCTTGTATACCAGCAGTTGAACTCACAGCAATCCACCTGTCTCTGCCTCCCGAGTGCTGGGATTACAGGCGTGTGCCACCACCCCTGACCAGACTTTTCATTTCACTCATTTCAGCCATGCTGTGTAAATAAGAAATAGTAGAACACTTTCTGAGACTGAACTTTTAAACTCAGTGTGAACTCTCTGGAGAGTTTCAGGATGTTGCAGGCAGCAGTCAATTTGTCTTGATCTCTCAGTGGTTCTTCCATGACATAGATAGATGTAAAAAAAAAAAAAAATCTTAAGTGATCTTGCAGCAGAAGAAATCTTTGTTTCTCTTCTCTCCTGTTTCTTCCCTATTCCCTTCCCTTCCCTCACCTATTATAGAAAAAAGCATTACAAACATTTGTATAGAGGTTTTTGTATGAGTATAAACTTTTCATTTCTGCCGGTAGGTGAAGATGGTGGATCATGTGGTAATTGCATGATTTTTTTAAGGAAATATCCAAACTGTTTCCAGAGCTAAAGTAGCACTTTGTATATGAGTATATATACAAAGTTTTATCATAGTCTTGTTACATTTGATATCATTACTGTTTTTAAGCCTTTCTGGTCAGTGTATAGTTTGTCTTGCTATAGTTTTAATGTGCATTTCCCTGTTGGCTAAAGACGCTGAGCCCATCTCCATGTCTGTTTAACTGACTGTGTTTTTGATGAGAAGTCAGTGTCTATCCATATTCTAATTGGGTGATTTCCATTGTTGGATTTTGGCAGCTCTTATAGTTACATAGTTTCTGATAGATGGTTTACAAATTCTTGTTTCATGTAGCAGAACAAAACAAAAATTTAATTGTGATACAAGTCCAGTTGATGTTTTTCCACTTATGGCTCATGTTTTTGGCGTCTGAGTCATGGAGATTCCCTGGTCTCCCCTGCCCTCTGTCTGTAGTACCTCCTTAGCAGACATGCTGGGGCACTTGCGCGCGGGGGGGGGGGGGTAAGGCCCAACACCCAGCCCTTGGTTGTTTGGCAGTGCTGTCCTGCTGGGTTTCAGAAGTCCAGGTGCTGTGTGTTCTGCCCTTCCTTTGGGTAGAGAGGCAAGGCTCTCTGTGCTCACTGGTGTTCCTAGGTGCTTGAGCCGCAGGTCTGGTCAGAGATGCAGAAAAGCAGAGAACTCACCGCCCTGTCCAGAGGGCACTACCCAGTTTCCTTTCTCCTGTCCACCTTGAAGAGTCTGTGCCTGGAGATGTAGCTCAGTGGTAGAGCACACTAGAAAAAAAGGAAAAAGATCTCCTTGTGTTTGCATGACTGTGAACGGTAATAGACTTAAATTTATAATGGCTAAGCAGTAAAAACTGTGGATGCACTGCCTTCCTGGAATCAGAAGTCAGTAGTTTGTTTTGCTAATTGAATACTGCCAAAAAGAAAGATATATAAATTATTAACATGCAGATCTTCCAAGAGAAATAAGTGGTGTTTGAAATTAACTTAAAAATAGGTGAGTCCAGAGGCCAACTTATTCAGGAGAAATAAGGGAGCACACAATATCTTTCAATAGCCTTTCTGTATTAATTTTTTTTTTTTTTTTGGAACTAAAACTTTAAAAATCACACGCAAACATAGTCAGCAAATCCAGTCATGCTACCTTCCCTGGTATATTCCACCGTCTCTCTTGTTGTTCGCTTTTGATTGATAGCAAGTTTCAAAAACTTAGCCCCAACCAACACTCTGAGCAGGTTTTCTTAACCCTCATTCCTTTTCTGGGTTGCTAGTGAGAGGTAAAGGACAGCGCACGCAGCCTTCGTTTCAGCTGGATCCGCCTCACTCACATTGATATCACCACCCAGAATGTTGTTGCTTACGGCGTCAGCAGTTTAGCATATTTTCCAGATTTGCCATGGCATGAGCCACTGTTACCATCTGTAAGAGAGAGAACACCGTCCTGCCAGAGGGGCTCTCAGCTCCTCCAGCGCACTTCCACTGGGGAGTGGAAGTACCAGAATCCTTCCAGCCCAGGAGTTCAGGGCTGCCCCCAGTCAGACCTTGCCTTTTAAAAACAATGAGCTAGATGGCTCAGAGGTTAAGAGCACTTGCTGTTCTTCCAAAGGTCCTGAGTTCAAGTCCCTGCAACCACATAACCACATGGTGGCTCATAACCATTTATAATGAGATCTGTTGCCCTCTTCTTGCCTGCAGGAATATATGCAGGAAGAACCCTTATAAATAATAAATAAATAAATATTTCAAACAAACAAGCAATGAGCCAGGAGTCACAGGCCTTTAATCCCAGCACTTAAAAGGCAGAGGCAGGCAGGTGGAACTCTGTGATTTCAAGGAAAGCCTGCTTTACATAGAGAGATCTGTTTCTAAACAAGCAAACAAACAAACAGCAATAAAAACAGCAACACATTTAGAAACTGAATGCAGACCCTCAGCCTTTGCTTAAAACAGGGCCATCATCTAGATTTTTTGTTTTAGGAGGAACCGTGGCTGCGTTCTCTGCTAGAGTGCCCATTTGTTTCTTGCTATTTTTAGATACTCACACAATGTCCACATTGGTTCAGCTCACGTTTGTCATTGAATGAATCTTCTTCCTACCACCACACAAAAGTAGAAGAAAAGAATTTAAAAGAAACTTTGTTCTAGACTTTGGGACTTTGGAACTAAGGAGAAGGGCTTTTGGACCCTGAAGTATGCTCATTAGCAGGCCTAGCCACAGCAGAAGCCCCTGTCTAGCCTTCAGCTCTCCTAGTTAACCCATGAGGAGATGCAGTAGGCCTGATTTTGCCAGCTGTAGTTGTGAAAACAAAAGTAGCTATTGATTTAATCCTGTTACATGGTGTTGATCTTAGAAATCATTGGATTCAAGCTAGGATTTGGGGTTTAATCCTGTAAGGATCAGACTTTCTCATCTTATTTATCCTAAGTCCTTTTTAATCTTATTAATTATACCAGGCTATTTTCCCAACGGGCTAGTGTGTGTATAAGGGTGTGTGCAGGGGTGTGTGTGTGTGTGTGTGTGTGGTGTGCAACTATTTTTCTAAGATAGCCATGTCCCACCTTCTGGCTTTGAGAGAGAACTTGAGTTTTTTTGTGAAGAGTTACAGACCCCTTCACAGGTCTCCAGATTAGCATTGCCATTGTGAGCATGGCGGCATTTCTGTATTCGTATACCTATGATTAAAGTATGTCTTGGTAAGCTTATGGAGAGGGACTATAGTCTTAATCTTGGATTTCCTGAGAAGGCATATGGTACTCTGAAGAAGGGCATGAGAGTGTCTGTGCATGTGTGTGTGTGTGTGTGTGTGTTTGAATTTAGAGGCTCTTAGTTAGAAGAATTAATAATAATTGTGATACTGCTCTTCTATGGTAGAACAAAAAAAAACATTTCTTAACTTTTAACCTTCATGCTGAAATTGTGCTGAGTTTGTTAGGAAACAAAAATACACATTTAGTCTTGGGGCTTTTGTACTCACTTTGTAACTCTTAACTAAATGGGACCTTACACTCTCTAGTTCAGTCTTTTTTTTTTTCTTCAAAGAATATCATTATTGACCATCCCAGCCATCAAAATGACAAATTTTAGGCAGTCCTAAATTATTATTTAGGGGATAGGAACGTTCATAAATGGATCAGCAGTGTTATGATTGACTTCAGAACTACTGGGCATGCTAAATATTAACTCTAGCCCCACCCAGCTCCCCTGTCTTTGTTGCTAGTGGTTGTTTTTAACTAGTTCATTATGCAGTTGTTGTTTTAATTGGGAGGGGCCTGTCACAGCACCTGTGAGGAGGTCCGAGAACAATGTACAGGAGATGGCTTCCACTTTCCACAATGTGGATCCAGGGAATCCAGCTCTGGGCAGGCTTGGTGGCAGGTACCCTCACCCACAAAGCCTTCTTGCTTTCCTTCTTGCTAATACGCAGTTTCATGCAGGAATGTCTGATGCAGAATCTTTGAATTGCTGTAAGATGGTGGATTTATATTGTAGGTGGGAAAACCCTAGGAAAGACTTCTTTTCCCTTCAAACTTTGGCCCTTTCTCGTTCGTTTGTTTGCTTAACGTAAATTGGTGTCTGTGTGAGGTTGTCGGATCCCCTGGAACGGGAGTTACAGACAGCTGTGAGCTGCCATATGGGTGGACACTGAGAATTGAACCCCAGTTCAATTAAGCCCAACCAGTGCTCTTAATCACTAAGCCATCTCTCTAGTACCCCCTAGGAGATATTCTTAACCCTTAAAGCC
Source organism: Meriones unguiculatus (assembly GCF_030254825.1). Taxonomy (NCBI): domain Eukaryota; kingdom Metazoa; phylum Chordata; class Mammalia; order Rodentia; family Muridae; genus Meriones; species Meriones unguiculatus. The sequence continues at coordinate 23,986,616 of NC_083356.1, forward strand.
TGTAAGGGTTAAGAATATCTCCTAACCTTATAGCTTAAGATTTTCATATATGCAAAGTATGCCATAACAGACTGCTGTGGTTTGAAGTGAAATGAAACTGGCTAAGGTGGGGCCAGTGGGCCTTTAATTTTTAATACATTGAGTTTCTCCTGCTCCTTCTTTTTTAAGACAGCATCTCACCAGGTAGCTGGCCTTTATCTTGTGGTTCCCTCAAGAGTTAAGAGTGGCTGAGCCACTCACTTGATTACATTGTATTTTAGGCAGTGTGTATGAATGTTTACTTTGTTTATTTAAAAGGAAATTAAGGTGATTTTTTTTTAAACCAAAGGAAAGCTGACTCTTTAGTGATTTCTCTAATTTTGACATTATGATCTTGAAAAGTAGAAAGAAGAATCTAAGTATATAAATGAGGAAAACTTTGGGCTAAAGGACCTACTTTAAGTATAGGGTAATTATATAGGAAGGGGGAGGGGTTTAGTTTATAATCCTCTTCGGGGATGCTCCGTATCAGGCCTGCACAGAAACATCCAGTGGAGCAGCTCCTTTATCATAAAGGGAATTTTAATTTAAAAATGTTCTTGCATCATGAGCAGAGTAAGCGACAGACAGCTACACTGGGCATTTATCTCCTTCAAACCACATTACCAGTAATTGCTGCATTAAATCAAAGTCAGAAGAGATTACAGGTCTGAATAGAGCAAGGGTTCCCACACTGCTTCGTTGTGCTGTCAGACCCCTGTCCTTTCTCAGTGGGGGTGAGAGGCCAGAGCTGCCCTGACTGGACTGTGCTTGTGCACTGTAGGATCAAGATAATGAACGTCCAAGACCCCACAGGCCCCTTTGGCTAACTCTTTACTTGGACCCAAGGGGATGCATTCATTCATTCATTCATTCATTCATTCATTCATCCATTCATTCGGTGCTGCTAGATAAATAAGAGATAGTCATAAAAATCATGTTTCCACCTAAACTCGTGTATAGATATTCCCTCCTTCCTAAGTTATCAGAGATGATGATGAGGATCCTCACTGTGTGCTGGGCTTGTCTGTGCACTGACTTAGTGAACACAGCAACTGCGAAGTTCAGAGACATTGAATACCTCCCAAATCTTAGGGCTGAGCGCCTGGCTGCTAAGATTTGACTCCAGCTCGTTTAGCACATGCTCCTGTACACGCTCAGGAATCCTGCTGAGTGTGGGGGTACTTGAGCAAAAGGACAGTATATAACCCTCTCTTTCCAGGACTGGAGTAACAGAAAGATGTGTGCAACAAACTGGGAAGCCCGTGTGCAAGTGCAAAGGGAGGGGTCTGCCAGAGACCTAGCCTAGGTCATTAGTAATTTCTAAAGCAGCCTGGCATTTCCGCTCTGCTTACCTTTCACATTTTCCTCCAATTTCCGCCATATACCCTACCCTAGGACATGTTGGTGCTTTCACTATTTTCCTTTGCCAACTCTCCCTCCCCTCAAAGCAGATAACTAACCTTCCAAAAACTCTACAGTGAGGAGGGTGGGAGGTGAGCCTTTTATTGACAGTTGAGCTGAGGTGTAATTAATACACAGGACGTGGTACAAAGTCACAGCTTGTTAAGTTTTGACATGTACACACCCATGAAGTCATCATCACAGCTGAGATAATTAACAGATTAAAGATCTCCAGAAGGCTCCGTATGTCCTGATGCCTTCCCTGTCCCCGCACACTAACAAGCAAACAGTGGTTTGCTTTCTGTCATTGTGCATAAGTTGTACTTTTAGAATTTGACATAAATGTAACCACACAGTAAAAAGCCCTATTCCTGGGTGTCTTATACTTTGCACCATTTTGAGGTTCATCGCACATGCATTCACGGCTCCTTTATTTTTGCTGCTGGATCACAGTGCTCACTTGTGACTGTGGCAGTATGTTAGGTCATATCTCTTGATGGGTTGTTTGTACTTCAGTGTTCTTGTACAGATGTGCATATGAATATAGGTTCTCATTTCTCTTAGTAACTGTTAATACAAGCAACTACATTAGGTACACTAGGTAGATGACTGGTACAGGGGTAAATGAAAGGTATAGCTGATAACTTTAAGAAGTTGCTAAATGCTGACTAGGTCAGTTGTACAATTTTTCTTATGTATTCTGCCTTAAAGCTCTTTATAAAATACACGCTTTAGAAATGGTGCCTCTAAATTGACACTTGTTTGCGTCTCACAGTGACCATTGGTAATGAAAGTTTTTAGTGAAGTCTGAATTGTTGGTTTGTTTTTTATGCCTTGTTTTTAGTCTCTTTGGTACTAGAGATCAGACCAAGGGCCTTGACTATGCTAACCATGCTCCCTACCAACTGAGCACCACCCACAGGCTATGTCATAGCTCAGAAATCTTGCTCCATTCAAGGAGTTTTTACTACTGAAGTTTGTAGTTTCATGTTTTGTGTTTTAGGCCTGTGGTCTAATTTTCTGTATGGTAAAAGTGTGTACGTGAAGAATAAAAGCAAGTATTCATAAGATTTTGGATGAAAGGTAGCCCAGATAAAGATGGTGAAAGGGGATGGTATTGGATGGGAGCTGGGAGATGGACGGTGAGGTTTTTGAGACAGTGTTGGTGAAGTATCTGTCCTGCCCAAGGTAAATAATGCAATTATATATCTAACAGGTATATGGGTGTTATTTGTGATAGCGGGTTAAATAATACCACCATGACAATCTTAGGGCTAATAATAAACATGTTACAGTTCAACACTTCATGTCTACTGCAGCCTTTAAGCCTTTCTTTAAACCTTCCTCATTAACATGATGTTACCCATGAAATCTGGAGGCTTCTAAAACATTCCCTATTCGTAATTGGTCAATTTCCTCACTTCCTTGTGCCAATGGACCTGGCAAACCTTAATGAGACCTAATATGAGCAATACATGTTGTTTATGCTAGTGGGTTAGATGATACCGCATGAGTTCTTAGGGTTAATATTATCATCCAACACTTTCTATTTACTACAACATGTGCACCAGCTCATTGTCACAGATGTGACTGTGGATGTCCAGTTCCAGGTTGGAAGACTGTTCTCTCTCTCTGATAATCTCCTCCTCCCCTCCCCTCCTCCTCTCTCCTCTCCTCCCCTCCTCTCCACAGCTTGAATAGTAGTTTGGACCCCAGAACCAAAATGCTGAGATTTCTGAGTGCCTAGATATCTGGGGTATTTAGGAAACCTTTTCTAAGCATGTAAACAGGGGACCTCGTGGCTCTTTCTTCTCAAGGGAAAGTCTTTCAGATACATATACATGTTTATACCCTTGAAGTGGGTGAGGTCTGGCCAATTTTTGAGATGCCTCTGAGCCATCTTTCCTGTTGCTCTGGTGCCAGACTTATTTTTCATCTCTTCTGCAGCCACACTTCCCAAGGCCTTAACTTTATGCAGCCTCTTTTGTTGGCCAAACCACAAGCTTCCAAAATCCTTGTGTTCTGCTTTTTGCCTCAAATTCTTACTATAAACTTAGCTAAAAGCAGTTAGCAATAATCATGCAATAGTCTATATATTGAACTACTTTGGGATTTATTCTACCAGATTAGTTTGTAACTTTTAAACAAGCTTTCCACAAAGTCTCAGGACATGGACAAAATATAGACAGTTTCTCTTTGATAGAGTAACACGAGTGATCTGTATTCCAGTTCCCAGAGATTTGTTGTGCCAATCTGAAATCACATGGATACAATCTTATCTGGGCATGTTTTTGTGGCATCTTTCTCTTCTGGCTTACAACCTAGAGTTACACAGTAAGCTTGATTTCTATTCTAGGCTTTCTCTAATCTGCTGCTTTATTTTCTTTTAATTTTATTTGTACGGGTTCTTTGCCTGTATGTAAGTTTGTGCACTGAATGGATGCAGTGCTTGCAGAAGTCAGAAGAGGGCATTGAATCCCCTGGAACTGGAGTTCACAGACAGGCTGCTGTGAACTGGGAATCAAACTCTGGTCCTCTGGAAGAACAGCCAGTACTCTTAACCACTGAGCCATCTCCAGTCCCTAGCCAACCTCTTCAGACTCTTCTAAATTTCATGATAAGAGTTTTAAAGTCTCACATACTTGTGATAGAATAATTTTTAATTATCTACTTAATACAGTCTAGAACTGGCGTAGGATAAGTTGTCAGTGGGGGATTGTCTGGATAGGTTTGCCTGTGAACACGTCTGTGGGGATTGTCCTGATCATGTTCCTTGGCTCCATTCCCTAGAGCTGGGTCCTAGACTGTGTATGAGCGAAGAAAGTTAGCTGGGGACAGTATGTGTATATTTATTCTTTCTGCTTTTTACTGGGGATGTGAGTAACAGCTTCAGGTCCTGCTGCCTTGACTTCCTCCGAAGTGATGGCTTCTTATCTGGAATGTAAGCCAAATAAATTTTTTCTTCCCCGAAGGAAAGAAAACTAAGACCTCAGGATGTGGTCAGGACGAGTCACAGCAGCCATTCTACTTTTTTCTCTTTTTTTTTCTGGTTTTTCGAGACAGTATCTCTGTCCAGCCCTGACTGTCCTTGAACTCACAGAGATCTGCCTGCTTCTGCCTTCCAAGTGCTGACTTGCCTGTCTAGCAGTTCTACTTTCTGTGTTGGCTGCTTTTTGCCCTGTGACAGAGCATCTGAGAGAGCAGCTTAAGGAAGGAGATCCTGGCTCAGTGTAGGGGTAGTCCTCAGTTGTTGCCCACCCCCAACCTATTTCATGTTTAAACACTAAACAATGTTTTCCAAAACTTACTTTCTTAAAATGATGATCATTGTTTATCCATTTATTTTGTGGGCCGGGAGTTTGGGTGGTTTTCGTTGGGCTGGATTGGCAGGACATAGGTATTATCTGGTAGTGAGCAGGTTGTTTGGTCTTGAGGAAGTCTCAAGTAGACAGCTCATTTTTTTTCTACTTGGTCTCACTGTCACATTCCTTAACAAGGTGGCATCAGGACTGCAGACAAAAGCAAAAGATAGGTAGGCCCAGTGAGGAAGCACCTGTCAAATTCTCTCCTTTTCATTTGCTAATTTTTAGTAATTCTTTGCTTTAAAATGTTGCTTTTTTTTTTTTTTTTAAATCTTCACCCCTTTATATTATCTACCAAGCCTTGAATAACTGTGATGCTTATATTTTGCTACCTTTTCTTTCTCTTTTGATACAGGGTCTCACCAGGTAGCCCTGGCTGTCCTGGAACTCACTATATAAACCAGGCTAGCCTTGAACTCCCAGAGCTCCACCTGCCTCTGCCTCCCAACTGCTGCTATTACAGAGTTATTACTTATTAACAGTACGAGATGCATGCCCTTATTGGAAGTGCATGGCACCAGAAAAGTTTTAGATTTCAGACGGCTTTTTGGGCCTTGGAATACTTTAACAGACTACACTGGTTGAGCATTCCTAATGCAAAAATTTGAGACCCAAAATGCTAAATCTGAAACTTTTTGAGTCAGTGTCAATGACCACAGGTTTTAGATTTCATAGTTTTGGATCAGGGATTCTCAAACAACACCAAATTAGAAAGACAACACCAAGAAAAGTGTTGTGGACTTGCCTCACAGTTGCCTTTCATTCCTGAGCAAACTGCTGTGTTTCATACATCGCCTTTGTTACTGCCCATGTGTTTTATCCTATGTGTCACGCAAAGGCGTGTTTCTACCCTTCATGGTGTTCTGGTAGGCATCGTTTGAAGCCTTTCTCTTGGTGCCGAAAACCAACCATTTCATGCTAAAACCTATAAGAATTCTTACACAGATAGTCATACAATCTTTTGGCTTTGTGATGTTTATCTGCCCTTCTGTGGACGTGGGCTTTGCTTCCAAGGTATTGTTATTCACTTAGAATGCTGCCCCGTCTCAGTCCCATACTTTTCCCATTTTACCTAGAAAACTTGCTCTAAACCCTTCTAATTTTTATTTAATCCTAGTCTTCCTCACTTTGGAAAATGGGGGGGGGTGACAGTGGAAAGCAGTAGGTTGCAGCTGTATTTTAACCTTATCCCGGCTGTCTTTAACCAGCTGTGGCATTCATCAGATGAGTCAGTGTTTCTTACTTTCTCTCTCCTGCGTTGTTAGCTCTTCATACTTTATGCCATGTTGTGTTGCGCTGGATGGATATTGAGTGGATGAAGATCCAGGTGTGTGGAGCACAGTGAGATCCAAATGCCTGGCAGAGCTAAGTTAACAGAGGGAAAGTTGATCTGGGCTCACAGTTTTAAAGGGATGGCATTTTGTCTTCGCTGGAGGGAGCTGGGGAACCTGGTGACAGAAACTTGGCAGTGACTCATATCAGCATAATTTCGAGAATAGTACAGACAACTGGATGAGTCTTGTCCTTAAGTGAAGGATCTAATACAAGTGTACCCAGGATCACACAGGAAGTGCCATTATACTCAACAGGAAGGCAGATGACCCTCACTAGGCATAGGAAAGGAGATGAGCCTGTTGTGTGACAGAAGTTTTCCTGGAAAAGACGAGTGGACTACTAATTGTGCCAGTGACTGTCCTGGGCTTCTCACCTGGGCTCGAGGCAAGTAGTTTTGGTAAAATTCAAATGTACGTATGGTTTCTATTTTTTATTTTGACTAACTTTGAGCCCACCCTAGTACCAATGTCACCAAACCAAACGCTGGCAAATAGAACTCCTTTCTGAAAAGTGCAGTCATGTTTTCTAAGTCTGCATTCTCTCCAGCCTTTACATGTTCCTACTGGCAATGTTAAGGGATATTGCAGAAAAGTAGAAAATGCACTGTGTGTTCTGGCGCTTATGACGACTCCAGGGGCCCACTGACTCTGTTGCTACCTGCTTTTTAGAAATCATGATTCCTTAAGATTCTATTCACAGCTCTTTGCCTTCTCTCTGAGCGTCTCTCTACCCATTCCCACCCTTCTGTACATCTTTTTTGGTTCGGGTTGGGTTTTTTCATTGTTCTTTTGTTTGTTGCTTTTTAGGGTAAGGTTTTTCCGTGTAGCCCTAGCTGTCCTAGAACTTGCTCTGTAGACCAGGTTGGCCTCAGACTCAAAGATCCATCTGCCTCTGCCTCCCAAATGCTAGAATTAAAGTCGTGGACCATCACTGCCAGGCTTCTTCTGTTATCTTAAATACAGTACCACCCAAGCATTTCAACTTCTGTAGTTAATTCACCAGATATCAAACTGGGCAGGCTGACGAAGCTTTACGTTTTTAAGACATAGTTTATTATTATGGTCCCATTATCATTTTCAAATCTTCACATCAAAAGGAATTTTAGATTTAGTAGGCAGCTATGCTCACTACTGTACCACCGACACAGAATCTCAGAAGATTTAATAGTGACTTAAGGAGCTAATTGACAAGTGCCCACGTGACCCATGATGCAATGCTGCTCTAAACAACCTGTAGTGAAGTTGAAGTCACATAGAATTCTTTGACGTTAGAGGACATTTTGCATATGATTTTTATTGCTGAGACCTTCCCCTGCCTCCCACAGGTCCTCTCCCCACCTTTGGATAAAACCCAGGGCTTTATGTATGCTAGGTGACTGCTGTCACTGAGACCTACCTCCAGACCTCTGTTGTTAGCTTCAGAGGGAACAATTAAAGTGTGCACCATAGGCTTTAAGATGTGACCAGGCAAATATAAGATGCTAACAGCTCTGATGATCTTTCTTCATAGCTGGCGAAGCACGTTACAGGTTAGTGATAGGAACCACTGTAGAAGCGTGTGCTGAGAGCACCTTTTGACAGTGCTAGTCCAGGTATGCTGAGTTTCTCACAGTGCTTAGATTGGACTGTGGTGGTATTTTACCTCTGACTTCACCTGTACCTTCAAAGCACTTCGAAACCAGACTGTTTGTACTAGTTTCTCCAGTACTTAGCATAGCACCTTAGGCAGAGTACATGTAAACAGTTGTCTTTTGGCATGGGATTGGGTGACCGTGGTAGCCTTGAACTCTCATCGTCTTCCCCCAGGTTTTCAGTAGCTGGGACTTACAGGCAGACGCCATCATACCCAGCTGTGGTGTAGTAGTCATCATCATATTAAATTGGTTTATTTTGATCTTCATTTGATCCTCGTAGAGAATCAGTGCTGGCAAGCTAGAGATATTCTAGTATTTTGTATGATCCTTGCAATCTGTTTGATTGATTTAAAATACATATTGTTCAGAAGACCATCTCTAGATGTGTCAGTGCTGATTTGAACCTTAAAGCAGAGTTTCTCCTGAACACTCTTGCACTTTGCTTCAGTGGCTGGAGAAGGAGCAGGTTGGGAGCAGCCATACCTGCACAGGCCCTCCCTTAACCTTGATAACCCCTTATAGGCATGTCCGGCATTACTGGCTCTGCCTCAGTAGGTTCTTAGGAGGTCATGGAGCAAACTTAGAATATGACACTGGAACAAACTTAGAATTATAATTTTGAATTTTTGAATGTTTGTATCGGTGTACTTTTTGTGAATTGTACATTATTCTCTAAGGACTACTTAAATGTTCTGATTGTAGATGAAAACCAACTCCAGCTTGCTGTAGGCTGTCAACTAACCTCACACCTGTCTCTGTTACTGCTTTTAATATTCGTTACAGAAATATGTATGCACATGTGTGTGCAAACAATGGCAGGGTGGGTGAAACCACTTCCTAAAAGGAGAAAAGCAACTGCTTCTCTGTAGCGACCTCTCCACCCCCACCTCTTTACAGGCAGCCACAGTTAATCCCTCCAAGTTTGACTGGAACAGCTGAGAGTATGCCCTGCATATTTGCTGGCCTCCAGTGTGCTCATGTTGCTCAGAGTTGGGGCCACCTTCCTCTTTTCTTGCTGATCCTGCCAGCTGTCCTATCTCCTGTTAAAGCAAGAGGGGGCTGTGTGTTAAATGATACAGAAACATACAGTATCATGAAAGGGACCCTTGACTACATGTATCAGTGTGACTTTTTTCTGCCAGTTCTTTTCTATGGCTGGGCTTTATGCTGTTAATCCTAGCACCTGTCTCTGCCTAGAGACAGTGAGAAGGAAGGGTTCGCGCATGGGCATTTGTGCATGCGCACTCGCATTTCTTCCTAAGGGAGGGCTGGAAAAACAGCACAGTCCCATCTGCCTCCCATGTCCTAGGTGGGGAGCATTTCCTTTGACACACATCTTGGGACATATGTATTATTTTGCCTCTGGATACCTTGTGCTTCACCCTTGTTTGCCACTTAAGGAGCCAGAGGTCTCTTCCTTGGCTGTCATCTTCTGCCTCTTGGCTTTCTGGTGGAATTGTCAGCTATAAACCAGTCCCTAGTCCTGTCTTCAGTGTGTACAGCTAGCTCAGTTGGAGTGTTTGCTTCTCTCTGAACATCTCTTGTATGCACTGCTGAATACTGTTGGTCTGAACTAAACTCCGACTTCACCAGCTGAGCCAGCTCACCTATCTGTCCAGAAGAGGAAGTAGGCCAAGGATTTTTTTTAAAATTTTTTTGAGGGTTCTTCTAGTTCCCTTGGACAGGACACATCATCAAGACAAAAACTTAAGGTGCTTTTTGTGCTGTCCAGATCTGCTATGTATGGTGTATATTGCATGGATTATCAGTATCCTCTTGTCCAGGTAAGCTGGGCTTTGATTTGTTTTCCAAACAATAATTGATGTGAAGATTTTATGATAGGAGAGTATAGGCTTTCTGTCATTTGACATGGTGCCATGTGGGACAGATTTCTCAAGATATGGCCTCTTTTTTTGGGGGGGAGGGGTGCTAATTTGCTGTAGCAAGAGATTTGACTTTAAGATTTTAATAGTGATGGTAACTAGACAAGAGTGGTTGGCTTTTCAGCTTTAGAAATTCTGGAGCTTCAGAGATTGTGAGGGCCCAGGGTAGGCTGGGCGGTATAAATGTAATATTTATCATGCTTCTGAGTCTTTGGAGGCAACTGAGAGACACAATGGCAGTCTCCAAATATCTCTGTATTTTTCAGAAAGGTAATGCATAACTGAAGTTGTGCCTAGATTATTTTAATTTGGTTTTAGCCTATTATTTTCTGGTAGAATTAGTTAATTTGTTAAAACCAGAAAATGTTAAGCCATTATAAACTATATTACATTGTGCAAAAAAGCCTTTTCAGTTGGTAGCAGTAAAGAGAGGAGAAGAGTCCTGTGGCTTCAGCTAGAATCCAGTGCCTGAATGACTTCATTTTATTGCTTCTTTGAGTTCTGAATTACAGATATTTCATGATCCTTAATTATTATCCTTTCTGATGTCATTTTTAGTAACTAGCACCTAAGTTGCAGGTTGAGCAGAAATACACAAGGTTGTAAAATGGCCGGGATCTTAAACCTGTTGTGAGTAAACTCACCCTTGTTCAAGCTTCGAGGCCCCAGTCCTGGAACCCTGCAGAGGTTGTGTTTTGTTTGTCTTTAACTATGTCCTGACGTGTTGATCTTGATGTTCTATGAGAAGTGCATAAATTTCCATGGTTTTTGATTTTTCAGATGAAATGCAAGTGCACATCACATTTGTCATAATGAGGTTTGCAGCATTTATGGATTTCGTTTATCTGTGAACTATTTCTCTACTGACATCAGGTATTTCTAACAGCCTAAGGCTGGGCATGTCATGAGACTAGACTAGAAGCAAATCTTAAAGTACCGATGGGTCTTGGCGAGGTACAGCTGTGACCAGCTAGCATAAAATTACTTGGTGGAAAAGTTCTCTTCAGACTGTGACACAATTGGATAAAAGCTTTGGCAGTAAACTTTGATTCATTCGTGATAAGATGAATTGATGTTCTCTAAATCTTTTTATTCACTCAGATTTATTATTGGTGAATGCAGTGGTTAGTATTTTAAACCATACTTCCCTGGCCTTGCTCTATTTAGTAGGTTTATTCTATCTAAAATTAAGGTAGCTCAGAAATAACAGAGAATGAGATGTTAAAATTAAAGGCACTTTCTCCATTCTGCCATACCAATAAATTAATGGGATTGAAAGAACAGTTTTACATGCAAAGATTAAAAAACCATTTTATGACTGTATTGATTAATTTTTTGAGGGAACAGTTTTTTCATTGCATTTATAAATGAGTGATGGATGGTTGTTGGCTACATACTTACACTGACTCTAAGATGCTTTTTAAAGCTTCTGTTATATTATTATACTTGTTTTACTCAAAATTCATTGCATAACACTTGGAGTTGTGTACCAACGCATTATACAGTGGACATGCTTAAGGACAAAACTGAATAGTATTTTTTAATGAGAAGATTTATATCTATTTTTAATTGAGTATATCTAGAAATACTAATGTGGAGATAATGAAACAAAGAGTTCTTTTCAACTGAAGCTAATAAAGTACTTGACCTTTCATTGCTCTTAATGTTAAGAAAATAATACCTACCTGAGAGTGTGCAGTTGAAATTTATTATTTTATTAGTTATAATTCCTGCATAACCCTATCTGGACCAGATCAGCTTTAAAATATAGTTAAGTTAAAAAGATAGGGTATTGCTAGAGAAAGGTTTAAGAGACAGAATTTTCTTGCTTGGGAAAAAAAGTAAGAAAAATTATACCTAAAATGTTTTTGTTTTCGCTTTTTAGGGTTTTTTTGTTTTTGTTTTTGTTTTTTAAGACAGGGTTTCTCTGTGTAGCTCTAGCTGTCCTGGACTTGCTTTGTAGACCAGGCTGCCCTCAAACTCAGAGATCTGCCTGTCTCTGCTTCCCAAAATGTTGGGATTAAGGCAGGTGCTGCCACACCCGGCCAGCTTTTCCTTTTTTTATTTAATTCTTTTATTCTTTTAGGCAGGTTTGCACTATGAAACTTGCTATGTAGTCCAGGCTGGCCTGGAACTCAAGATCCATGTGCCCCTCCTTCCCTAGTGCTGGGATTAACTAGGCAAGGCCCTGAATTTTTTGTGAGTGGTCTAAGATTAAACACCTGTTTCCTCTGACTGGATGGTTAAACTGTAGCTATTGTTGCAAATTAAGGGTGTTGTTTATTGTCACAATTGTTCCTTAGTGAAAGAATGTTATGGACTGTTATCCTGTTATCCACTAGTAGTAAGGCAGCTAGAGGAAGAGGAAGCAGAGTCTTAAATCAAATTGGAGGCTGCTGAATGTACTGATCATAGGGTTTAATAGGACAGCCAAGGGCAGCCCAAAGTCCATTCTTAGCTTATGGAAGAATAAGACAGACTTACCTATGCAAATGATACTATTGATACTGAGATGGGTTTGAGTGTGCAAAGTACTGGAGCGTGAATTAGTGCCTCTGCTTTGTAATTCTCCAAGAAATAATGACCCTGATACACAGTTATATACACACACATACACACATGCTCTTTCATTTTTCAATCTAAATTAGTTTACTGAATTTTTTAAGCACCTACCATGTGCCAAGTACTTTGCCAGACACAGAGAAACAGTGACAACCAAACCAGCACAGTCTTTAGTAATTTAATGATAGACACAAGGCATATTTTAGTAATAGAAAAAGAATACATTTTCATTTTCAGTTTGTGTATTTTCTTGATAATTTAGTTATTAACATATTTGTTTACATTGCATTCCTTTTAGTATTGAGAAATTTCTCAGAATACCAAGAAAGTAGACATCATTTAAGTTGTATAAATGACTCAAGTTGTTTAAAGTTAGAATATTACAAGGTATGAATTAGTTACCTAAAGCCAAATGATAGTCAATGAAGTTTAATCTGTCTGGCCTTACTTGGGTGTTAGTACATGTTTTTAATGTTTCTTGATAAATGGTTGAAATTGGATGTACAAGAAATAAATGTAAGGATTTTGTGTGTTTATAAGCTTACAAGGTTTAAAACAGTTTTCAAATTCTCACCCTTTTTTCTGACATGGGCTGTCTGTATTGCACCCTGCAATACAAAAAAAGCAGCTGGTGATTATAGAATTAAATCTCATCGACATCACTTGTACTGAAAGGAATGTTGGAACAAAGGGGGATAGTACAGCAAGTGTTCCGAGCTGCTTCTGGAAAGGTATCCAGCGTTTGAAATGAATCGTCACTTAGGGTTATTGCAGGGATGTGCTGCGTAGGTCTTTTCTACTAACAAGGCTTAATTGTTGGAGGAAGTACTCTCTCTGTAATGTCACTCTTCACAAAGGCAGCCTGGCAAGCATTAGCAATCCTTGCCTCTAGTCAGGGACTCTCGATCTGCTTTTATAGCATAGCTAGTATGTGGGTGGAAGGTTGGGAAGTTGAGTCACAACCATAAAATTATAAAGAGCAAAAGTATGTGAATTTTTAATTAGCAGTATTCTATCTGCAGGGTTAGTAGTATTCTGTCTACAAGCTCAAGTGTTCTAATAGAGTTGAAAAATCTTTATTTTACCTTGTCTTTTTGCATATCTCTTCAGTTCAGTGTTCTAAAAGATGCTGAAATAAATTTATAAATTTGAAAATATTGCCAGATACAGTCTTAGAAGAAAGAATGCTTTCATAGTACTTCAGTAACTACCAAGATACTTTCTATTCTTATTTAGCAGAGTATTCTTAAATAATGGCTAGAGACAGATTGTTGTCATTTTGAGTTCAACATTATTGTTTTTATTATTATTATTATTAAACAATTCACTCAAGCACTGGTGAAAACTGGGATGTGATATAAAACACTATCTCTAACCTCACGCTGCTCACAGTGTAGTCAGAATTATGCAGAGACTTATTAAGTTCATGAGCTAGATGTCAAATAAAGTGTGCACACAAGTAATGGGACAGCTAACTGGAAGTGGAAAGCAGATAGGGTTAGGAAATGTTTTCGGGGTGAGTATTGGAGAATATCAGGCTCCTTGCAAGGGTCTAGGGACAGAAACAGCATTGAACCAACTGTAGTTGCTTCCTGTGGCAGTCGTGATGAGTACTAGAGGGATGGGGAGCTGTGATTCTAGCAGGTCTGCTAAAATAAACAAGTGATGCTTTCAGTTCCTGCTCCAGGAAAATGACCTCATTTACATTAGCCTTGCAAGGAAGGAAAATAAGGAGGCAGTAATAAACCTAACCAAGAAAGCGAAAGGTCCTCAAAAATATAAAATACTAGAGGAGGTACTACAAGGTGGAAGGACATCACGTATTGATGGATCAGCAAAATTAATGCAGTGAAATGATTATATTACCCAAAGTAGCCAATGAAATTACCTCAGAATTCAGTGACATTCTTCACAGGGGAAAAAAATCCTAAAATACATATGGAAGCACGAAGAGCCTCAGCTAACCAAAGCAATTCTCATCAAAAAGAGAAACACTGAGATAACGCGGGACCAACTTAAAATTATGCTGTCAGTATGGCCCTAGCACAAAAGGACACAGGCACTGAATAAAGGACCTAGAAATAAAACTGCACCTTTGTGGCTACCTGATTGGTTCTAGGACCAAAAATGTACATTGCAGAAAAGCCAACCTCTTCGACAAATGGGCCTAGGTAAACTGGATATCCACAGATGGAAAAAAAAGAAATGTAATCCCTTTCTCTCACCCTGTGCCAAAGTCCATTCAGATTAGCCCAAAGGCTTTTTAGTACAAGATCTAGAACTTTGAAACTACTAGAAGGGACTATTAGGGAAACTGGTTCAGAATATAGGCACAACCATGGGCTTCCTGAGTAGGACTCTGAAAACTCACAGATGAATGGCAAGTACTGATGAATAATAGATCAAGATAAAGAGCCCCTTACAATAGAGAAACATTTACCATAGTTAAGAGAGAGCTGCAGAGTGGGAGATCTTTCCAGCTCTTCCTCTGGCAAAAGGTTGATACTAGAATATATGGACAACTCAGCTAGGCCCCCAAAGAACCAATCTTACAGAAAAAGAAACGGGCTAATGAGTGAAGTAGACAGTTGTCCACAGAAGTGCAGATGGCTGAGACATACACAAGATAATGTTCAACATCCTCCGCCATGAAGGAAATGAAAACGAAATACACTGAGGTTTTTAGCTGGGTGGTGCACACTTGTAAGCTTATTGCTATGTATAATTAACACTAATTTTAACAAAACTAAAGAGGATTTTTTTCCCCCTGTAGAGAAGTGGCAGGATGAGATTTGTATTTAGAAAGATTCCTGGCAACAATGAGATACTTGGAGGATAAACAGAGAGGCCAGCAGAGGAGCAGCTACTGAGGCATGTGTGAGCATGGGAATGGGCAGGTGGAGAAAACAGCCGGACTCACTGTGACTCAACGCAGCCTTGAGTCAGGAGGAGCCCCCACCTGGGGGTCAGAGTTTGACCCTGATTTCTTCAGCTTGCCAGCCTGTCTGCCTGTGGGCAAGATGCTTATCCTCACCTAGCTGAGTTTCCATCATCTCTACAAAGGAGACTTCATCATCTCACCATTGTCCTGAGGATGTAGTGAGCCTGCGCAGAAGCCATCTCAGAGCAGCAGCTGTGTTGCCTGCTGTGAAATCTAGCCTTCCCCAATAAGACAGGCGTGCTGTTTTCCTCAGGGCTAGAGGGATGCCTGGCATAAGCACAGCAGGCAGTCGGTTGTTCTGTGAATTAATGGTTTAGTTTTAAGAACTTAGTTCAGTTTTTAATTTAAAGACTGGTTTGTTTGGTGTGTGTGTGTGTGTGTGTGTGTGTGTGTGTGTGTGTGTGTGTGTTGAGGGGTATGGATACACATGTGTGCCACAGAACACATGTGGAGGTCAGAGACAACTTGCAGGGTCAGCTGTCTTTGAACGTAGGTCAGGCTTGGTGGCAAGTGCTCTTACGTACTGAGGCATCTCATCAGCCACAGCTTTGGACTCTGAAGAAGTATATACGCAGTTTTAAAACAGTTGACTGTTGGGGGCAGTTGGATATTCTGCTCTGAAGTTAGGAAAAGATGTGAGCGAGAGTCAGAGATGGGGTCCTCTGAGTTGGTGGGCATTATTAACTGAAGTGGTGGAGTGAGACCTAACAACCTAGATAAGTACTGTGGGTGTCAGCCTCCTTGAACCTTGTGCCTTTCTGAAAATCGGAAACACCTGGCTCCTCTCTACACAGAAAAGCACAGAGGAACTAGGACTAAAAGGAGATTGAGGACGGCACCTCATGCAATACCAGCATCCACAGGGTGCAGAGGAAGGAAATGAACAGCGGAAAAGAAAAATTAGGAGAAAGTAGTATATTGTTCCCCCTCGCCCCTGTCTCCCCCATTTTGAGATGGGCAAACAGCTGAGGGAGCCTCATTGCCTGGAGTGCTGCCAAGGGACAGCTGTAGCCTGCGGACTAGCAACAGCAGCACCCAGGCTCCTGTGTGGCTGTGGCTGGCAGGGTGGCAGCAGATGAAGCAACATTTGAAGCTAAGGGTGAGTTTCCCAAAGACAGAATCCAAATGCTACAAAAATGTCAGAAAAAAATATGACATATCCATTGAATTTGGTCATCACCTGGAGATCTTCATTGACCCATTGAGAGAATTTCAGTTGAGCAGCATAGAAGAAAGGAAGCAGGGGTTCTGAAAACTGAAATGTCAAAGAAAATCAAGAAACTGAGACACAAAGTACCCTTTCCAGCAAGTGTTTCTTGAGTACCTCCCATGTCTAGGCATACCAATGGTTGCTCTACCAGGGTAGACATGATCTTCTTTTGTTGGCTGTTGTACTCTATTCAGATGCCCATCTCCCCATCCCACCAACCCCATCTGTCCTTCTATTCCAAGAGAGATTTGCTGGGTCAGACTTGGGCTGTTCAGTTGCTCTTCTATCTCTTGGGCTCCAAAGAGCAAGTTGTCCTCTGTGTCAGCCTTTAAAGTCAGGGACGCACTTCACAATGCCTCTAGCCAGTGCTCACAGTGGTCCTCTTATTCAGAGACTTCATAAAAATCATTTCAGCGTATTTATTTTTAGCTTATACTGTCCCTTGTGGAAATGAATTTTTAAGCCTATTATTTGCAGTGTAAAATACTAATCCTATGTATAGAAATGCAGTTTAAGTTTCTGGACCCATGGAAGTCTTTATCCTTGTCCAACACTTGCTTATGGGAACCTTTCATTTTCTGTCTTATTTAAAAAAAAAAAAAAAAGTCTAAATAGGAGGCAACTGAAGTCACACACAAGCATCCAATTAGCTTTTTTTTTTGGGGGGGGGTGCTTGCAGCTTCTGTCAGATTTTTGACGGATTCAACACATGTTGTACAGAGACTTACAGGTTTATTTTATATGTCAAAGCTGAAAACACAATTATTTCATAAATACAACCTTTTTTCTTAACATACAGGAAGGATTGCCAGCATTGCCATGCTTTGCTTTGCCCACCCCTTCTTTTTTACTTTGCCTTTTAAAAATTGTGATGTCATTTGGTAGCACATTCAAAGAGCCCTGCGTGTTCAGATTTCAGCATGTTCAAAAGGGTATTAATTTTGTGGTCTACTACTCCTCTCCCATTTTTGTTTGCTTAATGTAGTACTTGAAGACCCTACCTTTAAAAAAAAAAGGTATGTGCCTTTGTGAATGTGTGTGGATGCCAGCAGAATGGAGAAGAGGGTGTCAGATCACCGGGAGCTGCCCAGAATAGGTGCTAGGAACCGAACTCAGGTCCTCTACAAGCACAGTGACTCTGAAACACTGAACCGTCCGCTCCAGCCCATGGTTATCCTTTTGCACATATTTCCTCATATCTGTCAAATATGAGGACAGCTTCTGCCCTATTACACAGTTAGTGCAGTGCCCTGAGTATGGTCTCTATTTTGTTCATGGTTCTGTAGTCTGTGCGTTCTTTTTGGAATTATTAAAGTAATTGGTAATTGAGAGAACGTGATGGTGTTGTGTTGGCAAACAGTACTGCATCGTACATTTTAAAAGCCTGCCTCTAGATTGTGCCAGACAGCCCTGATGGAGACAGCCAGAAACTCTACTACTGTGATTACTGACTCACAGTTTTGAGTATTTATTTTTAAAATAAGTTTGCAGTTATCTCTTCTACCTCTCAACGAATATATTAGAGCTAAAATATGTAATCTGTAGGACAGGATCTTGTCAGAATACACTTAAAAATCTTAATTTTTATGAGATAATTGCCAAAGGGCCTGAATTTATCAACTGGTCACATAATTTGAGTCTCTATATAGAAATAATGAAATGTATGTTAAGAATTCAGTATTTTTTTAAATCTGAGATCGATAATAAAGGACAGAATAAGACTAGCACTCCAGCCCAGTTCACCACTGTGAGACGGCTTTCATTTGGGTTTTAAATGAAAATGAGTTTTGAGGACTTAAAAAAAGTGTTTGTGTTGAGTAAACATTCTCCTGAGCCACTGTATGCTCCAAGCTCTGTAGTAACTGTTTGCAGTAGTGACACGGGTACCCGGGCAGGGATCTAAGTGAGGCGTTCTTCGCAGGTGCCAGTGCTGATATATGTAAGAAAGATGTTCGTTTTTACTGCGGCGGAAACATAGTAGTGAAAGCAGGAAAAGCAGTTCCCATTGACCTGAGCCTTATGAAGTGGGAGCTTCAGCAGTCAGATGTGGTGACACCTTTTTCAGAATCTCTAGGGTTTTTAGAGGAGAAAAAAATAGGTACGTAACTGACCTCCCTTCTCTCCTAGTCCTATGCCCTCATTACATTGCCTCTGGCTTCCAGCACCATCCTGTGTGTTGCTGTCCTTGAAAACCTTCCTGTGTAGTCACAGAGAAGCTTTTTGCTCCACACCTTTCAGTAAATTCACTCTTATCTATAAATGTCCATCGGTGGGGGGAAAAACCCTTAATTTTCATTTCTTTTTATTATCAGATATTCATGGCCATAATCTCTTAAATCTGTACTAACTGTAATAAGTTGTCCTAAGTGCTTCTAGAGCAATATAATTAATACCACCATCACAGCCTTGCACCATGCCAGCACAAGGCACCTACCGCCCTCACTCTTTCCCCTCTTTCCTGCTTTATGTGCACGCACTCGTACACACACGTACGCACTCGTACACACACATGCGCACGCGCGCGCACACAGACACACACGCACACACACACACTATTCACTCACGCACACTTACACACGCGTGCGCACAGTAAAGCACAGGCCAAACTGCCATTCTCCAGCAGGCCTGCTTCTGGAGTTGGGAGCTGTCAGCCTACTGGGAGGGGTTGGGGGGAGGAGGAAGAGGTGGGGCTCCACTCTGATTAATTACCTTAGGCATTCAGGGGTGGGGCTTCCTTCAGCCATCTGCCCGAGATATGGGAGGGAGCTGGAGAAAGAAGGAGGGGGAGAGACTGCCAGAGAGGAAGAGAAAAGAAAGGAAGAAACACTAGAAAGAGAAAGGCAGGAAAACGGATAAAGGGAGGCCAGTCAGCCGCCCTTCGCCAGCTAGCAGGGGACTGGGTGGCAGAGAGCCACAGAGGTGTGCCCCACTACGGCGGCTTTCAGCTGGTTATCATCTGCTTCTTCTGGTTTATGGAGAAAAAGAAAATGGTAACTCAGGTAAGACTTGTGTGTCTTCCACACATTTTTTTGTCTTGGGGATCTGCGGAAAGGTCTGGGGGTGGAGTGTAGCCAGCCAAGTTTTAATGAGGGTTGTCTTCTTAAAAAGGCAGATTTATTGTTATCAGCTGAAGTGCTGGTCCTTCGAGCATGTGTACTATATCAGAGCCCTTTTCTCCCCCTCCCTCGGCTCCATAGCCGATCCCAGTTTCCTGTAGTGTGCAGCTGTAGCTCAGGAAAGAGCCTGTGGGGATTTGTCTACCTCTTTGTCTTGGTTCTGAGAAGAGGGAGGGAGAGAGACTGCAGAGGTAGGAAGAGATTCTTGTAGACTGCCAGAAAGGGGAGAGCGAGTGACTTCCTTTTAAGAATCGCAGAAGAATTTGTGTTCCTGGGAAAGCTGATTCACTGGGGTTTCTCAAGCCTGCCTGTGGAATTGCAGTTTGCTGCCTTCTTTCTAAACGGATTATCAAAAATGAAGGCTAGGAAAGAATGTTTCATTTCCGTGGCTTTGTCATTGCCAAAGGATGTTTTCCATAGGAACCCACGGAGCATCTTGTGTAGCACAGGCAGGTACTGCTTTTCCTGACAAAATAAACGTGTACGTATAAGTGACAATTGCCTGCTTTAGAAGACGTTTGAAGGAGATGGAATATGAAATGGAAGATCTTCGTCTGTCTCCTCTCCCCACCCCCTTCTCTCTGCCTCTCTGGTTCTGTTAAGCAGTGTCTGCACTGCATTTTAGCAAGTCATTCCCGACAGATGGAAAGGTGAATGCTGCTCCTATCCCTGGTAGGGCTGTTTAGGTGCCACCCTGCTGTAAGCACCTCCACCCCCACCCCTCCCTCTTTTTGATGTGTGGCTCAGGAGAAAGTGGTGAGGCTGTGACTTATCAGGATATCATTTCTATGATGGGACTTTCAGACCCTTTAGTCTCGGACTTGGGATGAGGTCGCCCCAGGCTTCCCTCGCTGGTCAGTGCTTTCCTTTTAAGGAGGTTGCCCCTTTTCTGTATTCTCTCCCCTCTTCTCCTCTTTGAGTCACCACCGGAGGGCGAGAGGCAGCAAGCTATCGGATAGAGGCATCGCCTTCGGTGCTGGAGCCCCGTTTAGTTAAATGTTATATAATGCCCTGCAGTGCTGTTTGGAAGGAGGGAAACCTGTGGAGATGAATCAGTCCATCCTCATCCAGAGAAGAGGGAAATTTCAAAAAATAAATCCTTCCAAATCTCAGTTGGGGAATTGTCAAGAAATTCCTCGTTTGGAAAGTGGAAAAACTGTTGATTTTTTTTTATTATTTCTTATATTTTTGTAGATACTAATTAATGGTTTTGAAATATAATTTTATTTTATCAAAATCTTCATAAAGAAAACCTAGGTCTTGATTCTCTGTGATGCCAGTGTGGTGCTGCTCACTTCACCTTGAGTCCACGTTGGGTCTTCATTGAGAAGGCAGCTCTCACAGAAGGCTTTTAACACTGCAGTGTCACACGGATTTTAAAATCAGTGAAGGAGTCAGATAAACAAACTGTTAAAGTCAGACTTGCGTGGCCTCATAGCGCGTTGCCCCTTAGCTTTAGAATGTGTGTGACAAGTTATAACAGGCATGCTTGTTTGTGCTCCATATGGCACTCCTAATGGTCAGATGTATGAAGAGTGTCATTTGAGGAATGAGGTCAAAGAAGTAAGTGGGACCTGGAAAAAGACTTTTATTTTGTTTTTTAAGTGGTTAAGGATTCAGATGTACTGAAGGAAAGGAAACTCATTTTCTCATGTTGAATTCATACCACTGAAAAGTCAGATCTGTGAAATTCAGAAATGTGACAGATCTGTGGGATTCAGTTTCCTGAAAGTAATGGAGAGGGTTGTTTGTAATCTAGAAAACAAAATCAAAGGAAGTAAAGTGGGGCCAAATCTTTGCTCTGGCCCCTGGTGTTGTTTTGTTTTCTGCTTTGTTGTATAGGTTTGTGGTTTTAAGCCAGGCGTCAAATCTAAACACTTGCCCTATCACATAAGCATTTTCATTATAAACTGTCTGCACTGGTCAGGGGTGACTGTCAGAGTTAAAATGGCTTGTTACCATACTTAGTGTCCTGGCTCCAATGTTTGGTCACTTCGCACCTTGATTCACTGTGTCTTTGCCCTAGACTCTCCTCTCTGACCTTCACCCCATCACTGGGTGGAAGAAGTCATCTTCATTATTTGTTATAAGATTGGTTTGTCTACAGTCTCTGCTTTGTTGTTACATATACTCTAGTTTTGTATGGCCTTTTTGTTGTATTAGCAAACTGCCTTACCACTAACAGTAAAGAGAATGTGGATTTTGAATAAAAATAGTTTCAGTGACAAAATTTTCATACAGTGGTAGCCAGGTGTGCTCATGTGACACTTTAAATCGTGCCTTTATCTCTTGTTCATGTTCACGTTACAGAAGTTTTTCACTGAAGTCTCTAACTTGGTTCATATTCCAGAAGATAGTACTTGTCCTGTCTACAGATAAGCACAGTGGGATAAAGGGAAGAACAGTTGTTCTTGTAATACATGTAAACTAGGAAAACAGAGTTGAAAATTACTTTACCTAATAGTTTAAAAAACATTTAGCAAGACACATGCTCTGTCCCTCTGTTTCTTGTTGAAGGGGAGTATATTAGGCAAAGGGGGAAGACCTCAGTACAACCTGAAAGCAGATGTTTGACTCCTGCCAGCTTCTATGGAACATCGGGCGTCCAGGGCCCTCCCTTTCTTGGACAGTTCAGTGCTTTGCTGGCATTTTCTTCAAAATCTGTTTTCCATCAGAACTAGGAGAGAAGGTGTTAGGAATAGGGGAGGTTGGGAAGGAGGTTGCTGTTCCTTTAAATAGTCAGTGAGCCCGAGTGGCAGCAGGCAGCAGGCGCTCTGGAGTGTATTCTTTTGTAATGAATCACCAGCTCCATTGTCTGCTATCTCCCCCTTTGTAGCTGGAAGGCTGGAGTCTTCCACCTGAGCTGTGCCCTCTTAGTTCCCGGGGTAGCTGGAAGGAGAGGAATGGGGGGGGAGTAATGCTTTAATTAAAGGCATGTAAGATAACAGGTATGTTTGCCTTGTTTCAGTTCCCTTCCTTTTTCCATGTGTGCTTCCTGAAGTGCACTGGGGTTGGGAATCTGGTCTATGAATTTGCTAAGTACATCTCATTTCTGTGAATCTGGGAGTCCTGCCCTTCATTGAGTCTCCATTTTGTGGCCTTGGTCTGAAGTGATTGCATTCTCTTGCCAGCCAGTTGCGTTCCTTTCTACACAGCCTCATCTCTCCTCACTCCACCCCCCAGAGTGGAGCCCACACTGTTTGTTTTGGCACACTTTCCACTTTCTATGGCTGTGCAGGATTCTGGGGAAGTTTGGGGATAGGCAGGGATGTGAGTTGGAGGCTAAATTTATGATCCTTTACAATGAAAAAAAAAGTCTTACTTTTTCCAGTGATTTTGTTCCTTTCTGAATTCCGCTACAGCGGTCCATATCTTCAGTTTTAACCATTTCTTTACTGAGACCAAGACTGACTATTTAAAATTATCACTATTATAAAAATTATTTATCTTTCTTGGAAGATACCCAGAATCCCATAAATGGGGATTTTACATTTCCAAGCATTTGTAATGCTGTCAGCGTGTTCACCTCCATCCCATACCTCCTTTTTTCTTTTGTCCCTTCTCACTTTTGTTTTCCCTTGTACTGTTCAGCCTGGCAGTTGAGGCTGGGAAAGCTTGCTGTCTGGCAGCTTCCTGTTGAAGCTTGCATTGCTAGAAGACAGCTTTATGCTGAAAGGTAATGACAGCCCTCATCCCTCAGTGGTTTTATTCTTCCCTGAAAAAAATTGCAAAGTCACATCTGTACAGATGGCTATCAGGAACAGTCTCATCTCTTTCTGACTTGTGGTTCAGCTTTTAACATCTCCTGATGTAATTCTTTAGGTGGTCTCATGGAAAAAAAAACCTGTTTGTGATGTTGAAGCTGTTAGTCAGTCAGGTCCCAGTCTCCTTCCACTAACCCCGGTCGCAGGGATCTACTACTGCACATGCTTGATTCTAGAGCCACAAGGCCTCTCTCACTGTCCCCTGACATCCTAAAGCCTCAG
Organism: Meriones unguiculatus; assembly: GCF_030254825.1. Lineage (NCBI taxonomy): Eukaryota > Metazoa > Chordata > Mammalia > Rodentia > Muridae > Meriones > Meriones unguiculatus. Next base: position 24,010,066 of record NC_083356.1, read on the forward strand.
TCAGTTCTCTCCTTGCACCGTTCCACCACACAGGTTGTGCATGGATTCTGCCAGTCACAGTCACAGTGCTTCCTCTGGGAAAACTCTGCTGTTCGGACGGCAGCACGTTCATTCTTGACCTCAGGTGCTTAGCCTCTTCCAGACAGGCAGACGCTGCAGCCTTCCTCTGCAGTGCATCATTCCATTTCCAGACTAGTAAGTGTTTCTCTGTTACCTTAGAATGATTAAATTCAGGAAACCTTGGAGTCACATAGTTTCTTAGGGGACACTGCCTAGGGTGACTCACCTAAAGTCTGATCTTTGTCACTTTTGAGCTTAAACCTTTCAGATTCCCAAGTAAAATCATGTGTCCCACCAAGACGCAATGGCAGACGCCTGTAATCCCAGCACTCGGGGAGGCAGAGGCAGGTGGATTTCTGTGAGTTTGAGGCCAGCCTGGTGTACAAAGTGAGTCCATGATAGTGAAGGCTACACAGAGAAACCCTGACTTGGAAAACCAAAACCAAACCAGACCAAAACAACAACAAAAAAATCATGTGTCCATTCCAATCTCCCAAGGCCCTAAACAATCTGGAACCTGTTTGTCCAGTGTCATCTCTGTCACCCAGATCCCGTCTGATGGCACTGCCCCTCACTGCTTTCTTGACAGCTTGTGCTTTCCTGCCAAGCCTTTGCTCACTTCCCTGGTGTGGTCTTCCCTCCTTGGTCACAGCGCTTCTGCACTCTCCACCAGCTCTTCCACGGAGAGTGCCTTTGACTGTCCATCAAAGCTGGCACTCTCTGCCTGCTCTTGCTCACCACCCTTTTCATCCTCTTGCCATGGTCTTAACACATATCATTGTCGCTCTCTCCTCATCCCCTAAGCTCCGTGAGGTCAGGAACCTCACAAGTAGTCTTCCCTTCCTGTTGTCTGGAACAGAAATCATAGCAGCTAATCCTTCATGCAGCTATATGATAGTATTATCAAACACCATTCTCAGCACCTTACCTAATTTAACTCACTGAGTCGGCAACACAGGAATTTGAGTAAACCCAAAAAGTTTATGTCCAGTATTCTTGTTCTTAAGTACCACCAATAAAAAATATCATTAAAACAACTACATTTTACATACATACCTTGTACTGATATATGTATACAATTTACAAACTTGATATGGAATGTTTGATAACTATTTTTTTGCTTTACAGACCTCTCTCTGTGTTTTCTCTGTTCAGCTCTGTTGCTGTAGCACTGAGGAAGCCAGAGACAATACTTGAATGAACGTGTGTGTTCTATAATACTTCATGAACAATAAAATTTTAATTTCATGTCATTTTCATGTTGCAAAGTGTTATTCCTTTGCTTGGTGTCTTAGTTACTTTTCTGATGTACCGAGATACCATAATACGGCAACTTATAAAAGAAAGCATTTGTTTGGAGCTTATAGTTTTAAAGGGTCAGAATTTATGACCATCATGGCAAAAAGCTTGGCATCATGCAGGCAGATAGGCCTGGTACTGAAACAGTGCCTGAGAGCTCACATCTTGAGATACAAGCATGAGGTAGAGAGAGCTGACCAAGAATCCACCCTCTTCCAATAAGGTCACACCTCCATACCCTTCTCAGATAGGTCCATCAATTGGGGACCAAGTATTCAAATGTATGAGCTGTGGGGGCCATTCTCATTCAAAGCACCACACTTGGTTCGCTCTGAAACTAGGTGGGTGGGCAGGCTTTCGACCACAGCTGACCTTTGAGGGATACAGGTCTTTGCTTTGTTTGTAGCATGGATTAGGTTTTCCTGTGTAGGTTAATTGTCATGATATAGTTCAGAGCAGTTTGACAGGCCACTGTGTATCTCTCTTTTAAAGAAACCCTTTAAAGCCTCACCAACATGACTGCCCAAATGTGAGGGGAACAAGGATGACGCCAGTGGACATGCCAAAGTGAACAGGGAGACATTTTCCATGCCTCAACCGTACGCAAAGAACTATAACCATGTGAGGGCTTCCCCAGGGAAGAGCACACCAATTGATTATTCCAAATGCTCAGCCTTGAAAACATACATGCAAGTAACATTATATAGACTGAGTAGATTATATTTAGGAATGTGTATGCATGCAATAACAGCTAGTAGAAAAGGGGCCATGAATTTAAAAGAAAATGAGAAAGAGTATATGAGAGGGTTTGGAAAGAGGAAAAGGGAGAGATGTAATTTTACTGTGAGTCCCACCTCCCCTTAAAATCATAATCTTTAAGAGAAAAGAAACCCCTTGACCATGCTGGAGAGATGGCTTAGCCGTTAAGAGCACTGGCTACTCTTCCACGAGTCCAGAGTTCAATCCCCAGCAAACGTGTGGTGGCTTACAACCATCTATAATGTGATCTGTTGCACTCTCTGGCATGCAGGTGTACGTGCAGATAGAGCACTCATATACATAAAATAAATAAATATTTTTTAAAGAGCCTTTACCCCCACATGAAATTTTTTTAACCATAGTCAGTATTTTCTTATTATTTTTCATATATCATTATTTTAAATCAGAATGTTTCTCTCCCTTCGGTTTTGTTTTTTGTCGTTCAAGAGTCACTGTAAGTCTCCCTAGTCTAGAAAGCTTGCCTGTCAGAGCTTTGCCTGTCTGTGTTTCACTGGCCTCTGTGTACCTCTCCGGTGAAGCACTCTTCTGACTTCTGTAGCTGGAGTATACCGTCTGATTCTTCTGTCATGCCAGACTCCTTTGGATCGGGGCTGAGTCACCAGTGTTCATCACCAGGTGTGATGTGTCTTGATGCCTTGCTTAGCTAGAAGATGGGTGGATGTGCTGTTCTACGGGGACACAGAACTTGTAGATGCTCAGTAGAAGGTGGAAAATATGCAGGGGTAGCCTGATTCACTGCCACAGGCTATTCAACCTCCCAGAAGTCAGCAAGGAGGGAAGAAGAGCTTGGCAGAGAAGGAAGGGAAAGGCGTGAAAGAAGCCTGAAAGATGGCAGCTCAGGGTAAGGGTGTAAATGCTGCACCACTGTCTCCCTCACTTTCCCACCACTCGTGGTGCCTTAGAGTTAGAGCCGTTGTCTGCTGTTTTTGAAAAGCTGCCAAACTAGCTGTGTTTCAGATCAATTCACGTTATTTTCAGGGCTCACTGTTCTGGGGCAGGGTGCATGTGTTTACCCCCGTTATGTCTACCTTACAGTTCTTCCTATGATATCATCATGCACACTAATCTTGTTGGGCAGAGCTTAATTGCCACTTGTCCAATCAAGTTTCTAAATCTAGAATTTTGACATAGAGCTTGCTTGTGCCTCTCACCTCACCTTAAGGCGCTGTGTTTTCTCTTCACATCTCACACACAGGGAATGCGAGTGCCTTAGCTCCCTTTGCTGCCCACTCTGGGTGTGTGTTGGTTCTAGATCTGTTCTCAGTGCGACAGCTTTGTGTGTTCCTGCTTCTTTGCATGCCTGTGAACTAGTTGGATTCCAGACATAGTGAATTTATCTTATAGGTGGTGGTGGTCTTAATCTTATAAATCTTCCAGCTGTATTGAGCTTCACACAGCTAAGTTTCTTAGAAGTCACACGGCCCTCGTGGTCTTGTGTAAAGTGTTGTTAGATATGACCAGAGCTATGTTGAGTCTCTGGCAGATTGTCCCTGCTACAGAGCAAAACAAGAATTCTTAACTGATACATCAGGTCTTCTGTTCTGGCCAAGAGCAGGTCCTTTCCCTGACACCTCAGACAGGTTCCTAGGCCTTGTTCTCTCTGGGTTTCTTTCAGGTGGTTGGGGCGTGTGCTCCTTTGAGTCTCTGGAGTGCTTTAGCTTCCCCAGGACTCCCACAGTGATCTCTAGCTGGCCTGCCTTCAAACCTCTTGTCCTTTGCTGACTTCCTGGAGACCACCAGCTCCATCTAAGCGCCCCTCTCTTCTCCAGGCAGCAACAAGGCAGCTGTACGGCCCCCCTTTCTGCTGCCCTATCTGAGGGACCATTGCCCTTCTTTGCCTACTGTATAGTCCTTTGAGTGTTCTTGTTTTTGTATCTGACTCTGTTTTGAGGCTGAGGTAACAAGACTGGCATCAAAAGAGAGATTTTTAAATAAAAATAGTGTCTTATTTAATGTGTTCCTTGCTGGTGCATGAAAATCAGTTGAACAGCAGTTTCAGGGAGCATTAAGAGAGAACACCTAAAATGCACGCACAGCAGCAGTCCAAGGGAACACTGGTCAATTACTGTGACTGCGGTTATGTCTTCAGTAAAGGACAGTGCTCCCCTTCCCTTGTGTCTCTATCAATGCCAGTGCTCATGGGAAAAAGAACACAGAATTTTAAGATTCTAATTCAGCAACTGACTTACATTTTAGACTGTGTGGTCTCTTTTCTTCTATCACAGTAATGGTGATTAACTTCTTATTTTGTTTTTTAAAGCCAAAAGCAAAGAGTTTTATACAGCTGATCTCAGTGCTTACATGTACATTAATGGCAGTGGTCCCTTTTTCCATTTTACGGATGAAAAACTTGAAGCACTGAGGACTGAGTGACTCATCCAAGATCACAGTCTGGATTTTCACCTAGGTTTGTCTTTCCAGGATCTTGCTCCCCCCTCCTTCCGCCATGGTCCCACACTATGTCAGCTGTAGAGAACATACAGAGTATAGAGCTGGGCTGGGCTGGGCTCCGTCGGCAGAGCACTTGCCTAGTGTGCCTGGCATCCCTGAGTTTGATCCCCCGTGCACAGAAAATAAACAGTATTGTGTGTAAACCTGTAATCTCAGCACCTGGGAAATGGAGACAGGAGAATCAGGAACTCGCTGTCATCCCTGGTTTATATGGACTGTTGAAGGCTAGCCTAGGCTATGTGAGACTCTTTCTCAAAACAATAATCCAGGTTTTGACATTTAAGTTTTACTTGGCAGGAGGTCCCCCCCCCCTTATTAAATTTTTTTGAGCCATTTTATCCAACACTTTGAGAAATGTGTTACTTTTCTGAAAGCCTTAAGTTCTTCTAGGATAAGTGGCGAAGTCCGGGCTTTAACTATTTCTTGACATTTTGTATCAGCACAGTGATTGGAGTCTAAGGGAGTAGTGATTCATGTGGGGAGCGCCGCACAAGATGCCGGAGAGACTAAGAATGCTCAGCCACCCAGCTGCCTCCAAAGAGTTGGTTCCGCCATCAAACAGCCCTGGGTTATCCCCTGAAGCAGGGTAAATGCTGCAAACGGTTGCTCTCCTTGAGTCTTTGGAGAATAATAACAAGGGAAAGGCCTGTGTATCTTTAGTAATGACTCATCTTTTTCTACATATTGGGAATAGATGTGCTTGCCGATACGAAGGACTGACTTTATTGGCTCTCTGCAATAGCTTGTAGCTATTTGAGCTGAAGAACAAATAAACTGTTTAATAACATTTTGCTGACTCTGTTACAGAAGAAAACAGTTACTTTTACATGGTAATATACCAAATGCATTTCTTCCTTTTCTAGGAACTTGATTCTTTTCCCTGAGTGAAGCCGCTTATCACGGAACTACAGACTGTTAAATCCCAAGTTAGAAATCAGAGTATATACTCCAGACAGGCTGTGGGTTGCTTGGGCACATGTTGAAGGCAATACTGAAGCCAGAACTGGTCCCTTGTGTGTGTCCTGCTTGCCTAACACAGGGTTGGCCCGTGGTGGTCCAGGTGGCAGGTGCTTTTTTGCGCCTCCTTTCTGAATGGGAGACGTGAGTCAGACTTGTGTGCTGGGTTGTTGTTTGTTCCCCCCTCAGTTTCATGTACTTTGTTGTATGTGTCTGACTGTATTGTCTGCATATATATCTGAACATTGCTTGTGCAGTGCCTGGTCATCCCCTAGAACTACAGTTAAAGATGGCTCTAAGCCAGGAGTGCTGGGAACTGAACCTTAGTCCTCCGGAAAGGGTGCCAGTTCTGGAAACCACTGACCATCACTCCTCCAGTCCTGCTGTCATTCTTTGCTAAAAATCATTTATGTGCAGTTCTTTTTTCAGTGATACTTGGATGATTCAAACCCAGAGCCTTGCACATGCTAGGCCGTGCTAGGCACATGCTAGTGACCTGCAGCTCCAACCTGAATTTTTATTTTTGAATAGTAACTGTATAATTTTAGTATAGGTGATGAAATTCACGTAAGGAGAAGAAATAGTTAGTGCACACACCACCAGCACCTTTTAAAACTGAGCTTTGACTTCATTTTTTTATAGGAAATGTAGAAAAAAGCCTGGTGTGTTTTACATCTTAGATGCAGTGGATCCCTGCCTGGTTTCAGTGTACCTCCTTTCTGGTCCTCATAGCTTCCTTTCCTCTGAGATAGGCCAGTCTGATCAGGGAGAGCGGCCTACTGGTGGGTTTCTCCTCTGATTTGTCTCGTGAACAAAGATAAAATCTTGCAATCACTGGTTTATATTCTATGGCTGTTCTGACTGAAGGATCAGAGTCTGTGACATGCCTTACGGATCCATGTGTTAGATCAGTGAGGCAATGGAAATAATTTTCCTCTTTGGACTGCATTCTTGTCTAAGCCACTGTTGCATTCATTAAGGAGGAGGCTTTCTAATCGGTAAATACTTGATTTTTGTTTGTTTTCTGAGAGTGGTTAGACATTTGCAAATCTCTGTCAAGGTTTAGAATAACTGCCAGTATGTTGTCTTGGGGCATTTTCCCTGTAAAGCTCACCATGCCCTTGACTCCAATGTTCCTCTGAGCTGCTTTGCTTTCCACAGGCTCACTGAACCTAATTTCATCTTAGAACTATAGATGTATTTGGGGGATGTTATTTGTGTATACACACCAATGAGTGTGCATGTTTGTGTTTGTCAGAAGGCAGCTTCAGTGCTCATCGCCTGCCTTGTCCGAGGCAGGGTCTTTCGTGATGCTTGCCACTTGGCTAGGCGTCTATCCCAGACCAGCTGGCTCACCAGCTTCCAGAGGATTCCCCTGTCTCTACCTTCCATGGCATTGTAGAAATGCTAGGATCACAGGCACACATCACTGCTTCTGGATTCCTGTAACTGATCTGAACTCACTTGTACAAGTACTTTTCTCCACTAGCCATCTCCCTGGCTCAGGTGCCTAATTTCCTGAAGCTGAGTAAAAGGGCTGTCTCAGGACTTGTAACAAGCAATCCTTTTCCCCTGAAGCTCTGATTTGTTTTTAGGGGGCCTCTCGGTGTCATTGATAGCCAGCCTTTCTCCAGGGAAGCTAGAATTGAGAGCTTATTTAAAATCGTGGCTGTCTTGCATAAAATGAGTCTTCTGGGTTAGGATGCTTTCCGATGTCTCCCATCCCTCGTAAGATCCACTAGCAATCTCAAAGTATGAAAAGGTTTAAATCGGCAGAAGAAAGTGGGGAATTGCAGAGCTGATAACAAGGGCTACAAGTTCTGGGGTGGAAATGAAATGTAAAAAGGAGGAGCTGAAGCCTGGCAGCAGAGGTGTAGGGCTGCTTTGGTGAAGATAGTACACTTGGCACAAAGTCATCTGGAAAGCAGCCTGGACCTCTGTTTATATGGGCAGCTAGGTGCTCGGTCCTGCCCAGGCCACTTGACCCACTATGCTGCCCCTTTCCTTCGGCATGGAAGGTGAACCAACAATTGCTTCTCCCCAAAGAACCTGATCAACACATTTGGGAAATTCTAATTATGCTTTTTATTGTTGTTGTTTTTTTATAGGTAGTTTGGTTTTGTTTTCTTTGTTTTGAGACCATGTTTTACTATGTAGCCTTGACCGTCCTGGATCTCCACCAACCTGTCTGCCTGAATGCTGGGATTACAGGCATGTTCCTCGGCACCCAGTTTTATTTTTATGTGTATGGGTAGGTGTTTTGCCTGCATGTATGTCTGTGCACCACTTGTGAAGTGCCCACAGGGACCAGAAAAGGGTATTGGATCCCCTGAAACTGAAGTTACAGATAATTGTGAACAGTCATAGGAATGTTGTAAATCAAACCAGAACCCCTGGAAGAGCAACAAGTACTCTGTTCTGCTAAACGATCTCTCCAACTCCTTAATTCTTTATTTTTATTAGTATTAATTATGCGTATATGTACTTCTCACAGGGGTTAGGGTTGGGTATGTTGAGTACCCACGGAGGGTCTAGAGTATCAGATCCCCTTAGAATTGGAGTTACAGCCCAACACAGAAACTCAGGTCCTCTTCAAGAACAGTATTTGCCCTTTAACGGTTGAGCCATCTCTTCGGCTATGGAAACTTAATTTGTCACTGTGATACTTGGTAGATGGAGAGATGACATTCCACACTAACAGGAAGCCTGCAGTGCCCTCCTATGCCTGTCACATTCTGTGATTTCCCAGTTTGAATTTTAATGACAGAGAGATCTCATCAGAAAACAGATAAGTAGAGGGAACCACATCGGGTGACCAGGTGTTTCCACCCAGGTCACTGGAGCATGAAGATCTTGGTGATCCTAGAACTTGAAGCGTCAAGAGCCGTAGGGACAAAAAGAAACCCTGACCTGAGGGGAAACAAATAACCCTGGGAACAGAAGAGAACTCTAGGAAACCTTGTAGGTTTCGAAGATCATGCACTAGCAACTGGGTGTCAAAGGCGACTTAAGAAGTGCAGAGGGTTTGAGACTAACAGCACACTTCAGGAAAGGATGTGTAGAGGGAGGGTAGGAAAATGGACTTTCTACCTCCCAGGGTGTAAAGACCGAAGACACAGTGACTTCCTTCACAGGCTCTGAACTGTGTGGTTTGCTGTCACCTGCATGGGCACGTTTAATCACAATAAAGGGTTGAGGGGGTTTGCTTTTTATTTACGTGTATGTGCCTGTGTCTGTGCCGTGCAGGAGCCAGAAGAGGGGATCAGATCCTAGATCTGGTGTTAGAAACCATTGTGAACTATTCATTGTAGATGGTAGCAACCAAAGTCGGGTCCTCTGACAAACAAGAAATGCTTTTAAACCATTGAGCCATCTGTCCAGCCCCAAAAATAAAGCTGAAAAGGGAAAAATGAATTGCCAACTTATTTCTAGCTCTCCAGGATCTTTCTGCATTAGAAGCCTTTAGTCTGAGTTCCTTGCTGTGCCTTCCTACAGTCTCCTGTTTCCTGTGCTGGGTTTTGTTCTAGAATGTATTCAGTAATCACTTTGGATATTTTTCTTTTTTTTTTTTTTTTAAGATTTATTTATTTATTACTTACACAATGTGTGTTAGCATGTACACCTGCACGCCAGAAGAGGGAACCAGATTTCATGTTTAGATGGTTGTGAGCCACCATGTGGTTGCTAGGAATTGAACTCAGGACCTTTGGGAAGAGCAATCAGTGCTCTTATCCTCTGAGCCATCTCTCCAGCCCCTGAATATTTTTCAAAATAGGAAAAGTTTATATACACAAGATTGTAACTTTTTTTTTTTATGTCTAAAAAAATACCCATGGAGAGTTGAAAGGTTTTTTTTTTTTTTTTTTTTTTTTTGAGTTGAAAGGTTTTTAAGTAGTCACAGGATCTAGGAAGAAGACTTGGAACTGGGTGTTTACCTGGTTAGGAGTTCCTGCTCTGTGAAAAATCCATAGGTCAGTGGATCAGCAAACAAGTAATTACAGTAGGATACAAGGCCAGGAAAGGTAAATATCAGGGAGAGATAGGAAGAAGGGTTCTGTTTGGGGTGAGTAAGAGCCCAGAAAGAAGTGCGTGCTTGAACCACATATTAAACACTATGTGTGAATTAGCCAGATCAGGAGAAGTGGACAGAATCATTGGTGTAAGAAATTGGGGGTAGGGGACAATACAGGATGAGGTGGCTTTTCAGGATTGCAGACGTGGGCAGAATTTGGAACGGGTCTGCCTGCTCCCGCCGTCACTGAGAGAACCACATACAACCTAGCTGCTCCACACCACTTGTGTGCTTGAGCTCTGTCTTAGAGCACAGCAGCCGGAAAGCTGGGACCAGCTGCAGCTTTACCAGCTCCCTCCCAGCTGTCAGTCTGTTCCCACCACCACCCTCCTCACTTCCTCACCTCACTGTGCCTTGCCTCTCGCTTCCAGTCTCGTCACATGCCTCTGAGTCTCCAGCTATGGACCTCTGCACTGTGTTTCCCTTGTCTGTGGTCTTCTTCCTTCCAGACTGCCATCTTGCTGCCTTTATTTCCAAAGAGACCTGACCAGATGTCACTTTACATATCACCTGCCTTCCAGCAGTTCATCTGATTATTGCTTTGCTTGTTTTCAGTTATTTTTCTGTCTCTTCTAAGAAGTAAACACCACAAGGCTAAGGGCTTTGTAGCTAATCACTCACCAGTGATTGACCATAGCAGAAACTGTGCCTATCATGACAGAGGCCAGAATGAGCTGACTGTAGAATATTCCAGAGTGCAACTAGCTTTATTTTCAAAGAATCATTTTGGTAGCTTCTTAGAAATGAATCAAGTTAATGTTTAAAATTTTTTAATATTTATTTTTAAAAAAATTAAGTCTCTGTGTATGTGAGAGAGAGTATGTGTGTTGCCCATGGAGTCTAGAAGAGGGCATCTGGTCCCTAACAATTGAAGTTACAAGCTTCCCAGTATAGTTGCTGAGAACTGGACTCAAGTACTCAAGTCCTCTGTAAGAGCAGTGTGTACTCTTTTTTTTTTTTTTAAAGAAGATTTATTTAGTTTATGTATATGAGTGTTCTATCTGCATTTATATTTGCCAGATGGAATCAGTTCACATTATAGATGGTTGTGAGCCACCCTGTGGTTGCTGGGAATTGAACTCAGGACCTTTGGAAGAACAGACAGTGCTCTTAACCACTGAGCTATCTCTCCAGCCCCAGTATGTACTCTTAAACACTCATGTCTTTACTCCTCTATTTTTGATACAGAGTCCCATGTAGCCCAGGCTGGCTTAAAACTCTCTGTGCATTTCTAGCCCTCACACTGTTCTTTTCATTCTGCATAGTACAATAACAACTCTCAGGGCCCTCAGCTCTCTGCTTTAGCAGAGCTGGTAACTCCTTTCCTCCTGAGCTGGTGGGAACAGAAGTTGTCTATCTTTTTTACAGATGGTACTTCAGAGTACAGGATCAAGTAGGAATTCTCTAAAGAAATGTTACTGTGTGTCCATTGGCCCCTCATGCAGGGAAGAACAGAATGAAGAAGTGTGTAGTTCATTTTAGGGACTTGACTTGTAAAATAGTTAGAGAATGTCCAAACCAGAATAGAATTGTGATTGTAGACACAATGCAGTTTTGTTCTAGGAAAGGAATCGGGAAGATTTTCCCAGTTACTGTATGTGTATCTTCTAATTTGTTTCCTCATTGTGAAGCGATAGACTACAGTAGCGCACCACCCACTTTCATAATTCTGAAGGTCCTCTGAGGCCCTGCCACAGTGTTGTATTTTGAACCAGAGTTGTTACTATTTCTAATAATATCCCAGTTTTAACATATGAAAGATGTAAACTTAATTATCCATGAAGAAAAAAGTAAATTAATTTAAATTGTAGTGGAAATTTCGGTTGGAAAAGTGAGGACATCTATAGCTTGCATAAGCCATTAGTCTCGTTGGCAAGACCTGACCTGTGACCCACAGGAAGGGATGGAGGAGGGGCTCCTGTCTGCAAGCAGCAGGTGATAGTGGAGCTGCGACGCAGGTCTCTTTGCTGATGGAAGGCATGATCTGTGGGTGTCTGGGGCTCTGAGTGCTGCTCCGAGGGGAAGTGGAAGGAAGCTTCTGAGTTGGGAGACACTGGGACTGCTGAGTTTGTCGCCTTTAATCTAATAGACTGTTGGTTCAGTTAGCTTCATTTTGAAATATTTATTTTCCTGTTTAAATATTTATTGATGTGTGAGATGGCAAAGCTCAGCCTCGGGGGAGAAGTTTGTATTGTCAGTTCTCTCTGAGTCAGTGTGTGTGTGTGTGTGTGTGTGTGTGTGTGAGAGAGAGAGAGAGAGAGAGAGAGAGAGAGAGAGTTGATTTAGAGGTAAGCCTGCAGTGTGCCCTAACTTCTATCATTTCTTTTTATTCTAAACTTGGAAGTAAACATACTATATGGCCTCTTTATTTTTATTGTATTGACTGTTGAGTAGTGCCTGAGATCCAACTGATGCCTTCAGCATTTCACGTGAAAGCAACACACTCAACCTTCCGTAGGTCCAGTCAGTTAGTTCCTGAAGATCTATTAAGCCCACAGTTTAGTAACTTTGCATTTCGTGGAAAAGATAGTGTTTGTTCTCTGTGTCAGTGCCATGAAGAAGCTGGCACTCTGCTTGCAGGGAGTGTGCTTTTGCTGTCTCCTTCTTTCTTCTGACCACCACTCTTCTAGAAGCACAGCGCTGCCAGGTGCTTTCTGGGGAGATGCTGCTGCTGTCTCCCTTTTTCACTCTAAAGCAGCGCCTCTGAATAACAGGAAGTGTTAGCCCCTGCATCCCGCTGTCGCATCCCATCAAATGCTGCTTTGCTGGGAAGAGATAGCAACTCCTAGATTTATAAGCATAGTTCCTGAGTAGGGGGTTAAGGCCAATAAAATATGGACATACCTGCTGTCAGGAAAGAGGTGAAGTACAGGATTGTGCAAGTGGAGACACTGGTTTCTGACTTGTGGGGTCAGTGTCCTCCCTAACTCTTGAGACTGCAGCAGGAAAAGATCCTTGATTGAAATTAAATAACAATTCCATTAATTTTTCAGTGGTAGTAGATTTTTCTGTTAGTAGGCTCTTTATCATATAATTGGTTAGTCTGATTTCTGTGAGTCTTTTAAGGATTGCAGCCATTTATTTACCAAGTGCCAAAAACATAAAGAAAAATAAAAACTCTCAGATTTTCACCCAGATGTAAAAATTAACAGTTTCATGGAGATGCCATGTTTAGATATGCCTCTGAAGCTATGCAAGTTACCTTACAGCTTACATCTTTGGCTAGAATTACTCTTTTCTAAGCTTTACCAGAAATATTTTAGGATTAGACATCAGCACTTTCACTGTGTGTATCAGGATGTGAAACTTCGTTATGAGCGCAGTTTTTTGGAGGACCTGGGGCCAAGGAGGCAGAAACCGGAGGAACGGTGGGGTTGCTCTTTCCTTATCTTTCTGTAACAATTAGACGATGCTTTGCTTCTTTTGTTATAGCCACGGGCAACATTCACTTCGCCAGCAGATTTAACTAATAGGCCTCTTTGTTCAGGCTCGCAGCTGAGAGCCTTTCATATGTCTTTTTTGGTGTACATGTGTGCAAGGACGCACACATGCATATATGTCTGTGTCTGTGGGTGTGTACACATACATGCCCTTCTGTATATGTGCGTGCCTGTGGAGGCTGTAAGTTGACACACAGTGTCTTCTTCAGTTGCTGTCTGCCTTAGTTTTGAGGCAGGATCTCAAATGTAACCTGAGACTCACCATTTGGCAAGACTGGCTGACCAGCAACCCCACCGTTCCTCCGGTTTCTGCCTCCTTGGCCCCAGGTCCTCCAAAAACTGCGCCATCTTCCCGGCCCTGTTTATTAATTGGGTTTAGAAAGACAGGCCAAGGTTGAAAGCTGAGCCCACCTAAGCAAATCCCCAGGAATAAAAGTGACATTTAAAAAATGCTAAAAGGAAAATATTTTTGGTATCCTAGTTAAACTTGGGGGATATTCTTCTGCGCGCTTACTTATTTTTATGATGGAGAGACTGAGGGAGTGGGGCGCCTTTAGGATTTGTAGCCTGCCCTTTTAGATTACATCTGTAAGTTGGAGTCGGGATGACCAAACGGGAAAATGAATGGGAAGACAAAAATAAAAATACCTTCTCTTTCTTCCTAGAAAGATGATGATAATGACTCACTTTTCCAGGTGCTTAGCCTAGAATATAAGGCATGTGGGGGCCGGAGAGAGAACTCTTAGTAAAAAGTTGGTGCTGGTTGGCCTCTGTCAGCTGACACAAACTGGAGTCACCTGGGAAGAGGAAATCTCACCTGAGCAGTTGCCTCTAGCAGACTGACCCGGAAGCTTGACTGTGGCCATTTTCTTCATTAACGATTGGTGTGGGAGGGCCCAGCCTACTGTGGGTGGTGACGCCCCTGGGCTGGTGGTCCTGCCTTCTGTAAGAAAGCAGGCTGAGCAAGCCATGAGGATCAGGCCAGTAAGCAGCAGCTCTCCCTGGCTCCTGCAGCAGCCCCTGCCTTTAGGTTCTTACCTCTGGAAGATCAGCCGGTGCTCCTGACTGCTGAGCCATTTCTTAAGCCCTACAGACTAAATTGCTTCTAGGTTGTATTTCTTATCTATCTTGGTTTTTGTTTTGTTTTTGTTTTGTTTTGTGTGTGTGTGTGTGTGTGTTAGGTACACATACCTGTAGGTGCAAATGGATGTGTGTGCACATTCATGTGGAAGTCCAAGGTTGGTGACAGGAGTGGTCTTCCTCACTCGATTAAGTCGAGTACACCGGCTTCCCTCCCTTGTAGACAAACTGTAAAGTGCAAGGGCCTCTTTCCTCCTCTAGGTTGGTTTTGTCCCAGCAATAGAAAGTAGCACATCGGTCTTTCAGAGAATCTGAGTTGAGTTTCTAGCACCCACAACAGACAGCTCACAACCACCCATAACTCCAGCTCTCTTCTGACTTCTGTTTGCATATACACAGATACATACACACACACACATAGTTTTTGAAAATAATATAAATATTTTATTTAAGTAGAGGTAATCATATCAAATCTGATAGGTTGGGTAGGAGCCAGTGTACTTCCATTAAACTTAAGAATGAACTGAAAATTGACTAGAAAACATTCTTATTTTGTTTTTCATTATTAAGAATGTTAAGTAACTTCATATTTCTACTAAAAACAACAACCATAATATATTTGGCAGAGCAAATGCTATAAAACATAAAGCTTTTTCCCAAGTCTATTCTCTTAGCATATAGACAGTTGTTTCATTTTTAGCAAAAATTTTTTAAAAAGCGTTGCCATCAGTCACATCTCTCTAAGTAAAAAGTATTCCTGACCTCCTGTGGAGGATTGCACCCCTCATATGGAAGACAGAGCCCTACTGTGGTTGCAGCCTGCCGTCCTTAGACTCCAAGTGTACCCGAGAAACATTACCTTTCTCCATCTCTCTCACCACTAGTTTGGTGTGTTCATTCAGTTGACTGAGCCAGCTCTGTCAGGAATGGGCCTGTAGGATGATTCGTACTGTGGACTTGGGTATCACTGTCTCATTCCCATCAGGGATGGGGCAGAGAATGGAGGTTAGAGTTCATGAAGAACCAGAGGCAAGTCCCTTGGCCACTAATCTCAACTTGGAAACTATCTTTAAGCCTCGTGTGTTTCTTGGTGGATCCTTCCTGAAGATTTCTGAAAGGCCGTGCTTAGGCTCTGCTCACCTGTCAGTCCCCCTGAATCTGAAGTTCTGCCCGCTGAACAGCAGTCTTCAGGACAGGCAGTCCTCTAAAGGCCCTGAGAGCAGTGTGTTCTGCCAGCTACGGGTACAGGCAGAATGATTTGAAAGAGAAGATCAGGTGGTTAAACTCTAGGCTGCCAAGATGACTCAGCAGGTAAAGGTGCTTGTCACCAATTTTGAGTTTGATCCCAGGAACTCATATCAAGGGAAGATGTAGAATCAGGTTGTCTTTCTGCCCCCACCTGTATCATAATTCTCACAAGAGTATCACAGGAAAACACTGACACATAACATTAAGTAAATCAGTCTGTTTTGTTTTGTTGAAGGTGAGTTATCTGACAGTGAGAGAGCATGCTAAGAGTCCTGCATACTTCACCTTGAAAGTCATCTGATAATGAAGATTTACTTGCTCACCCTTCTTTCTCTTTTGTTGCTTACTCTAGGGTAACCAGGAGCCAACAACAACTCCTGAGGCAATGGTTCAGCCTTTTACCACCATCCCGTTCCCACCACCTCCACAGAACGGAATTCCCACAGAATACGGAGTGCCCCACACTCAGGACTATGCCGGTCAGACCAGTGAACATAACCTGACACTCTACGGGAGTACACAGCCCCACGGGGAGCAGAGTAGCAATTCACCCAGCAACCAGAATGGATCTCTCACGGTATGTGAAGTAAGAGCTGCAAGCTAGAGGGATGTGTGACGTCTCCACCTTTCTCAGAGGACAGAAAGAAAGCCCTTTGAGTTAGTGAGCATTTTGTATTCCGCTGCACAGCAGACACGTTCTGGCTGTTCTTCCCTGAGCCTTGTGGCTAGACAGTGGGGAATTTTGAAATTAACCCTCACCACCTGCCCCAACGCGGCCTTCCCGCACCTTCCAGCGTACGTACGTATCCTCAGCACCCAGTTCTCACCTGCACAGCCTCGCAGCATCTGCCTCACACTGCCTCCTCCCTGTTCTCCAGCGCGCTAGGCCATTTGACTTGTATCTCCCGCTTGGTTTTTCAAACTCAGCAGTGTGTGTTCTGATTCGTCCTCCTCCTCTTGTTCACATTTCAGGTGTTGCAGTGTTCTGGGTTTGAGTCCTGAAACCCCTTTTTCTCATTTTATAGGCCTTCTCTGTATACTTACACCACCAGGTCACTCAGTCACTTATGCAAAAACCAGGCATCGCTGGCTCCTTACCCTTCCTTTCTGCCCTTAGTCATCACGGAGTAAAGCAGCACAGTTCCACAGTCATGTATAACCCAGCTCTCTTCGTCTTCCCCAGGCAGAGCTTAGCTCTTCTGCCACTTGTTTAGGGTTGGTTCAGGTGACTTGAGTTTAAACCACAACCTGGCTCCAGAAGAATGCTTTTAGGCAAGTAATTTAATGTTCCTTTGCCTTGAAATGGAAGGAAATGAAGGTCATAGTGCCTACCTCAAAAGCTGTACAGAGCATTACAAGTGTTCCTGATGGGCCTGGTGGCGCAGGCTTGTATCCCAGGAGTCTGAGGCAGGTGGATTGCCATAATTCAAGGCCTGGAGCTACAGAGGGAATTCAAAGCCAGCATTACTCCACTCTCAAGCTACCCTGGCTTCACTTGTCTTTCTTTTCTTTTTTAACATAATATTTTTATTGATTATTTGGAGATTTCGTATAATGCACCCTGATCACACTTACTTCCAGTCCTCCCAGGCCCACCCCCACCCTTGTGACCCCGTCCCCTCCCCCCCCAAGAAAAGAAAAAGCAAGTTCAGTTTGTGTTGCCCATATACTCATTAGAGCGTGATCAAACTCCCAGTGGCTAGACCTTTAAAGAAAACTGAGTCCTTCCCGCCTGTGTGCGCATACACACACACACACACACACACACACACACACACACACACACACACAGACCCCAGAAGCCACTGGTTGTAGAGAGCTCTTCAGCATCCTTATCATGGTTTTTAAGAGCTCTCTACAATGGTTTCCTGTCTAGGCTACATAGTAGCCATGATGACTTTGTTTTCTATGCTATGTGTGTTTCTGCCTAATTCTTTAACAAATAATTTTTTAGCACAACTAGAAAAATGTCCAAACTGTGTGCTTGGTTTTCTAGTCCCTAGGTCCAGTCCACCTCTTTTACCTCACCCCTTACCGCTTAATAAAGGGGGGGGGGGAAGGTCCCAAGCTAACCACAGATGTGTATCTCACATATCTATGATCACCACATCATATTATCTGTAGGGTTTGATTCCAAATGTTGAAATGTTCTGTTGTCTATATTGAGCTATTTCTCATGTTTATATCTCATTTTTCCTTGGTATCAGATTAGTAGAGGGGCACGTTATTCAGACTTCAAGCATCTGGATAAGATTCACTTCCAGAAACTAAAATCTGCAGTTGTATGAAGGTGGACAGAAGGCGGTGGGAAAGCATTCATTTTATCTTCACAGATACCAGGCACCTCCATCGGAGGGAAATAACCTTGCAAGCAAGCTATCTTTCCAGTTACTTCTCTGTAGGCACGTACTCTTACACCCGTAAGAAATGGACTTTAATGGACATTTGGTTTGAAGGAAGAGTCTAGCTCTGGGAGGCAACAAGAGGCTTCTTGTAGCATTTGTTCAGGACATGGAGTGTACAGGCTGCTATGTCAGCCATGTTCCAGTTACCTTTCAAATGGCAATGAATTCACAGACTTGCTAGGACAGCTGTTTCTACCAAAGGAATAAAAAGGAAAAAAAATAGTATGTTTCTGAGCCTTTTTATGGTATTTCAACTTCAAACCCTTTTTCTAGACTAGTTAATGGTATTGTAATTGCTGTCTCCATTTCTATTTTTTTTTGGTAGTTTTGGTTTTTGGCTGGTTTTTTGGAAACTATTTCCTCTGAGTTGATAATTTCATTAATCTAAAACTACGAAGCATATAAGTCAGCTGATGAGTACTTGCCTTATACCCACGAGGCCCTGGGTTTGATTCCTCAGAACTGCATGAAAGGCATGAAATGAAACTCCATTCCTCAGGCATGGTGGCACACGCCTTCAGGGGTGGAGGAAGGAAGGTCAGATGTTTAAGGTCATTCCTGGGGGCCCAGGTAATTTGAGGCCAGTTTGGGCTACATAACTTATCATAACATATCCCTATTTATTTTCTAGAGTTTATAAGAATACTTTCTTTTTTAAGACAGTCTTGTGGCATACACCCTGATGGATGGGAATGTCTAATGAGTGAATCTTTTCTAATCATGTGCTGAGATTACAGGAGTAATCTCTATTAAGACTTGTATTTGTTTCTCTAAGGATGTGGGAATTTGTTCATGTGGTGCACATACATAGCATACATGTATATATCTGTGTGTGGAGACTAGAGAACAAACCCAGGCGTGCTTCTTCGGGAGCTACCCATCTTGTTTTATTCTTGGTGCGGAGCTCACCCTTAGGTGGGCCAACAGACCTCTCCAGAGCTGGGATTACAGGCATCTACTATTATGCTTGGCTTTTTCACTTCAGTTCTAGGAACTGAATTCAGTTGCTCACACTAGCAAGGCAAGCACCGTACCCAGCTGAGCTGTCTCTCCAACCCCAAGGCTTACCATCCCATTCTGACCTTCACTGTCTTGTCCCCTCCTGTGTGTGACTCCTCTTTTACATTTTATCTGTTGGATCTCTTCCTACATGTCTGTATCACATGGATGCATTCCCCTCAGAGGCCAGAAGGGAGCATCAGATACCCTAGGCCTGGAGTTATATGTGGTTGTGAGTTGCCATGTGGGTGCTGGGACTCTAACCCAGGCCATCTGGAAGAGCAACAAGTGTCCACACAGAGCCATAGCTCCAGCCCTTTTTTAAGTTTTCAAGTTAGAAGCTAAGGCAATTGATTTTCAGGGTTTCTTCCTTCTGTGTTTAAGCTGCAAGTTTCCCTGTAAAAATCCTTTTAAGTGGAACTCAAAAAAGCAGGTAGATTGAGCTATTATTTTCATTTCAAGACATTCTTAAAACTTCCTTAGTTTCAGGCTAGGCAGTGGTGGTGTACACCGTTAATTCTAGTACTTTCAGGAGGCAGAGGCAAGCAGATCAGTTCAAGGCCATCCTGATCTACATAGCAAGTTCCAGGACAGTCAGGGCTACACAGAAAAATCCTGTCTAGGAAGAAGTGGGGATTGGGGGGGTTCCCTCAAATCTTGCTTCTTTATGTAGTAAATTGATTTGTTCCCACTATTAATCTGTATAGCTGTAGATACAGATTTCTTATTGGTTGTGATATTTTCCATTAATTCTTTAGCTATACTTGTGTTTGCTATGTTGGCATCATGTGCAATCCAGCATCTGGGCCTGGGTCCGTTTCTGTTCACTGCTCATGTTTTGAATCTGGGTCATCCTTTGCACTTTTCAGCTCTCTGTAAGTGACTCTGTCTTGTTTGTTTTCTAAGAGAGAGTGTGTGCACGTATGTCCTGAGTAGTTTGCCCACAGTAGAACTTGCAAGGACGCTGCCTGGTAATGTTCCTGTTCTCTCGCTGTTCATTCTCATACATCCCACTCATCCCTATCCCCATCCCCATCCCCATCCCCATCCCCATTCCCTGCTAGAAGCCAGAAGCTACGAAAGCATCTCCTTCATCCTGTTCACTGCCTGGCCATTAGGAGATGCATCCTGAGTTCAGCCAGTTCATTCTCAAGTCTGCCTTGGGTTTTCTTTCAGTTGTTTCTATTTTCTCATCCCTTCCCCTTCTTACCTATGTGATTTTGCAACCTCCAGCCCTACTCTAGAATCTCCCTTTTAGCTCTCTGGCTGATTCACTCCTCATCCCAGTTAGACCACAACCTCAAGCTCAAACTGTGTCCTATTAGGTTCTTACTGATTTGCCATCTGTTGCTGACAATGTCGTGAGTTTTCTTCCTCATTTTCCTTCTACCTTTGTAGGAGATGTGGATGCATTGCTTAGAGATTAAGTAGAACAGTAAAACTTAGTTCTACCATTTATTCTACTTAACTTTTACCATCTGCTTATGTATCTCATAAAACAGTCTAGCAGCTCATATGGCCAATTAAATCTAAGAGGCGGATAGGAAACAAATTAATTAATCATAACCTAAGTTTGCATAGCACCTTTCAGTTTAAAACACTTCTTTAAACTATTTTATTGTGGCTTATAAAACAACGCAAGTGGGGAATTCTAGATCTTCACCTTTTACTATGCCACTCAGACTCCCCCACTTAAACCCAGTGAAAATAGATTATGCCTATTTATTGATTTTCTCAGGCTGTGAGTATCTTGTCACTCAGCCTGTATAGGTGTCACTGTTACCAGAAAACCTTCCTGGCTTTCTGAAACTTCTAAAGTAAAAGTTCTGTTGTGTTTATCTCTGCATTCCATAACTTCTCACAGTGCCCAGCACTTCATGCTTCTCAGAAAAAGATGCAACAAGGTATAAATGTGCTCAGGAGGGAGAAGCTGGGCTTCCTGGTAAGGGCTGTAATTGGTCTGGGCCTTGTTTCATCAGTAGGAATTCAGGCCTGCTTAGATGATGGTACGAAAGATTAAGGAAGCCAGTTCTTGTTCAGGGTTGGAGAGAAGAATTCAAACTGTCTAGATCAAAGCATGGATTCTCATTTGGACAAAGTTCGGGGGTGTTTGATAAAGGCTTGTGGGAGAAAAATCATTTGAACACAAGTTGGTAAGAGCTTTTGAACATTTCAACGAATTAAGGACTTGGTTGGAGGTTTTGAGCAAAGAAATGAAGTGAGTTGAACATGCTTCTAGAACATGATCTGTTGGGGCATGACAGCAGGGATGTCAAGAGCTGGAGTGGGAGTGCCTGCATCTACTGTGAGTCACTAGTGTGGCTCATACTAGGAGTCATAACGGCTGTGAAGAGAAAGTGCATTCAAGAGAAATACTGAAGGTGGATAGTCCAGAATTGGACAAGTAAAGTAAGCAGGCAGGTAGCCAACCGTCTATTGGTTGAATAGTGTCTTGAGTAAATTACTTTCTTCCTCTGTGAGATGAAGCTGATACAGTCACCTGACCTGGAGTACAGTGAGAATGAACAGAAATGCATAGCTTTGACATAGTTGCTGTGAACACCTCAGGTCTCTTCATCCTGGTGGTACTGCAGATTAACCCAAGACTTTGCATATGATAGCTAAGCAAGTGCTTGACTCTGAGTTACATCCTAGCCCTGGGATTTTTGAGGCAGGGCTCACTTTGTAGCCCTGACAGGTCTTAAACTCAAGACTCTATTACCTCAGCCTCCTGGGTCCTGGGATTGCAGTATGCCGCTGTGCCCGGCTGCTGTTTGTGCTGCTTGTTGCTATGAGCTGAGCTGTTAGGAGTGCAGCTCTTGCTTGCATTGGGTTGGATAATCATGTCTGGTTGGAGAGAAAGGACTTCTCACTCAAAGATAAGAACTGAGCATTGAATTCTGGAGGATTTTTTTTTTAATGAAATTTAGAAATTAATCTTAACATCAGGCTAGGAATCTGGTCTGCCTTTAAGATGAGAGCTTGTCTTGATGGTCATTTTGTCCCTTGCTATGCACTGGCAAAAGCAATAGCAGTTAGGGGCTGCCTCTTAGCCTTCAGAGAAGATAGGAATCCAGTTCCTACATGTGCAGATATTTCTTCTAAAAGACAGAAAGCTTAAATAACCAAAGCATTTGAAGTAGTCGAGCTTAAAAATTCTATCTACTGGATTATATTTTTCTTGAGAAGCTAATGCCTGCCCTTAAAAAAAAAAAAAAGCTTAATGGGAGAGAGCTTAATGGTATAATTCAGCTTTTGTGACTGGCTGGTAATATGGTTTTAGAAATACACTATTGGGGTTGGAGAGTTGGCTTATCTTGCAGAGGACCCAGGTTCAATTCCTAATACCTATATGGTAATTCACAACTGCCCATAGCTTTAGTTCTAGGGTATCTAACTCTTTCTTCCTACCTCTGTGGATACCAGGCACACATATGGTAGACATACACGTATGCAGACAAAGTATAATAAACATCTAAAACAAAAACACTTGTAAAGTTGCTTTTAAGTAACAGGTAATATATTCCTTATACCTGATATTTATAGATGGATGGATGGATGGATGGATAGATAGATAGATAGATAGATAGATAGATAGATAGATAGATAAAGCCTGCGATGGGTTGGAGGAGAATGCAGGATGGGGCTTTTGTTTATGGCAGTGGTTTTCTTCATGTGGTCACAGACCACTGGCAGTTTCCAAAAAAAAATTTTTAAAGGACTACTGTGTTAATCAGTTTCCATGATGATACAACATAACATTGCTACTACGTTTGTTGGCTTTTGCCATCAGTCCAAAAGCAGTAGTAAGTAAAATAGGATGGTAGACCATGCTGATGACAGTAGTTGTACCCTTTATGGCACAAATGCACAGAAAAAAGAAAACATAAACTCAAGAAGGTCCTTGGTGGAGCAGTGAAAGCTACTAATGCTTCCATTCCCATCGCTGAGTAAGTAGCTGGTCCTGTTCGTATTCCCTGTGGTAGAATGAAAGGTGTTCATAGCATTTGTTTTCTATTCAAAATGCTTTCCTTGCCACAAGCCAGACCATTGTGACTGAGCTGCAGGCTGAATTCACTGCTGCTTTTCCATACAAGAGCCACTGGTGGGCAGACTTAACACTCTGATTTGAATATGTGGCAGACATTCTTGAGAATGAGTAGACCCATCTTTTTAAGGGGGAAAATGACCAGAAATGTTAGCAACAATTCAAACTTTTCCATAAATATCAGAAAATTTTGTGTCCCCTGTGAGCTCCTAAGTGTACTCAGAAACAGTATGGCAGCATCTTGGTCAGTGCGTAGCCAAATGCAGGACAGTGGTCCTTTAAGATTACCTAGAGGGCTGGGTGTGTCAGAGGCAGGTGGATCACTGGTCTATATGGCAAGTTCCAGACCAGCCAGAGTTATAGAGCGAGACACTATCTCAAAAAAAAGAAAAAGTTTTATATTGGAGCCAGAAAATTCCTGTTACCCAGTGACATAGTTGCTATAAAGTCCTACTCAAAGGTCTGAGGTATTCGTATTGACCCTCTGTGCTTCTGTGATGCCTGTCTTCGAAAACACAGCACAACACTCTACAGTGCTGTAGATACATGTATAGATAAATTATGAAAGGGTTGCCACCATAAAACAGCCATGTGCTGGCCTTTCAGGAGGGAGCTACAAGAAAACAGGTTTTTTTTTGGGGGGGGGGTTGTATTTATTTATTTATTTATTTATTTGGGCAGGGTTTCTCTGTGTAACTTTGACTTTCTTTCTTTCTTTCTTTATTGAGGCGGGGTTTCTCTGTGTAGCTTTGGCTGTCCTGGACTCTGATTGTAGAGCAGGCTGGCCTCGAATTCACAGAGATCTGCCTGCCTCTGCCTCTGCCTCCGACTCCCTAGTTCTGGATTTAAAGGCATGTGCCACCATGTCCAGCTTGAAAACAGTATTTTTTAAAATACAGTATTTTTATTAACTTTTGAGAATTTTATATGATTTTATACAAGCATTTTGATCATATTCCGCCCTTACTCTTTATTCAACTTCCTCGAAGATCCGCTCCTCACCCTTTACTCCCGCCCAAATTTGTGTTTCTCCCCTTCCCCCCTTGTAGCACACTCAGACACTCGTGAATGTAGAGTCCTCCGCTACAGCATGGTCACTCTGCCAGGGGCCACTTTTAAAGAAGCCATCACCTCTCAGTAGCTTGTCAGGTACAGTTCTGGGCTCTTGAGCTCCTCCCTGCTCCGTATTGAAATGCTGACTGCCTTGACCTTGTGTATATCTTATACAGGGAACCACAGAGGGTCTAAGTTTGTGAGTGTGCAGCCCTTTCACATACAGAAAGCACTGTTTCAGTATGTCCTTCCCAACCATGTGCCTCTTACAATCAGCCAGCCTCCTCTTCTATGATGATCTCTGAGCTAAGGGGGTAGTGGATATGATATAGCTATTCCATTTGTGGCTAAACATTCCACTGACACACTCTCAAATGTGACCAGTTGTAAGTTTGTCTACACTTCCATCTACTCCACAAAGAAACTCCAGATGAGGTCCGAGAGCTGCTCTAATTTATGAGTATCAACATATAAATTAAGAGGGCAGTTGGTACCATGTACATTTTGCAAAATAATAGTAGTAAGTTTAACCCTGGAACCTGTGAGCCCCCAAACGTGAATTCTTGACTAGAATTCAAGAATTACCAGGAATGCATTTCCTCCTGTGGAATGGGCCTTAAATACAATCAGAAAGTGTTTGGTTACCCCCATAACATTTGTGCCACAGGCTCGAGAGATGGCTCAGAGGTTAAGAGCACTGGCTACTCTTCCAGAGGTCCTGAGTTCAATTCCCAGCACCTACATAGTGGCTCACAACCATCTATAGTAAGATCTGGTGCTCTTTTCTGGCATGTAGGCACATATGCAGTAGAGAACACTGTATATATAATCAATAAATATTAAAGAAAAACATGTGTGCCCGTATTGCAATTACGAGCATATTTACCATGCCAGCCCTTATTATAGTTTATAGAGTTGACATCTAATTAAGACTCTTGAAAATTTTTTCCTCCCAGCAACCTGCATAGGACCTGAAGAAGACTCTGTTACCTTAGAAGATGACATTTTCACGTATGTTAATTGCTCCTGAAGACAGTAGGAAAGGACGTGGGTAGCGATGCCCTGACTCTGTAGGCCTAGGCAGTGATGCTGTCTGTGTCTTCGTGTGTATAACTGTTTGCCTGCATGTATGTCAGTGCACCACGTGCAGGCTTGATGCCCGTGGAGGCCAGAAGAGGGTGTCAGAACCCCTGGAACTGGCATTGCAGACAGTTATAAACCACCATGTAGGTATGGGTAGTTGAACCCAGGTCCTCTGGATTCATAGTGGGGAGGGACTAGAAAACAGCCAGAACTCTCAACCACTGAGCCAGCTATCGAGCCCCAGTGTTTTAGGTTTGAGCAAATAAGTTTGAAATGTAATAAAGAGCTAAAATTTTTACGTATAAATAAAGCATTAGTTTATTTTCTGTTTCTGTGGTGAACTGCCTTGACAATAAGCAACTTGGGGAAAAGGGAGTATATTCCAACTCGCAGTTCCAGGTTACAGTTTGTCGCTGCGGGGACGCCAGCGCGGGGATTTTAAATAGCTAGCCCACATCGCTATAGTCACAGTCTAGAGCAGAGAAAGGAGTGTATACCTGCTCACTCGCCTGTGCTCAGCTCAGGTTCTCTACTGTTCCACAGTTCAGGGCCCACCCAGGGAATGATGCCACCCACACCCGGCTAGCTGGGTCTCCCCATGTCAGTTAACTTAAGACAACACCTTTGTTCGGGTGATTCTAGGTTGTATCAAGTTGATAATTGCAGATAAAAAAAATGTTTCGTATAGCTTTACGCTGTTTGTTTTTAAAGCTAAGTGTTATTACAGAAGTTTTAAAAATTAGCTAGCGTGGGGTGACACACATTTTTATCCCAGTTCTCGAGAAATGGAGGCAGCAGGGTCAGGAGCCACACGCCACGTTCTGCCATGAGGGGTTCTCAGCCTGTGGGTCACAACTTCTTTGGGAATAAAATGACTGACCCTTTCATAGGGCTTATCTAAGACCATCTGCATATCGTATATTTACAGAATGACTCACAGTTATGAAGTAGCAATGAACATAATTTTATGGTTGGGGTCCCACAACATGAGGAACTGCATTAAAGGGTCACAGCATTAGGAAGGTTGAGAACCACCGCTCTATAGCGTAAGTATGCATCTAGCTTTGATGTTTGCACAGCAATGAAATTGCCTAACACTCTACATGCCTATCATTAGGGATCTCTGGCTGTACTTAGAAGAGCTTTTCCAGTGGGATCAGTGTTGATATTAGCAAACAGGGGGTGGGGTGGAGAGGCAAAGTGTAATGTAGTGACTGTACAGTGCTGGTGCACACCTTTAGTCCCAGCACTCAAGAGGCAGAGGCAAGGCAGGTCTGTCTGAGTTTGAGGCCACCTGATTTACAGAGCTAGTTCCAGGACAGTCAGGGCTATACAGAGAAAGCCTGTCTTGAAAAACAAAGATGGATGGATGGATGGATGGATGGATGGGTGGGTGGGTGGATGGATGGATGGATGGATGGATCAAAACAACAATTTTCATCATTTACAAATAATGTTACAAAACCATGCATAAGTGAAAGATCTACACAAATTACTTGGTTGTCCAGTGGACAGTAGCTTAACAGATAGCATGAGAAGCATGATTCGACATTGCCATGAGCCTTCCAGAGATTGCTGCTTGTCAGGGCTGAGGGTGTGGCTCAGTGCTTGCCGTGCGTGTGTGCATGTGTGCGTGCGTGCGTGCGTGCGTGCGTGTGTGCGTGCGTGCGTGTGTGCATGTCCATCCCTGCAGTCCCTCAACAGCAAGAAACCACAACTTGTCCAGTTTGGGTATGTTATCGAAGATGATAACCCACAGTTTACTGAGAGGACTGTTAAATACTTCTCTGCCTTTCTTAGTCTCTGAGGGTCAGAACAATGCATGCGAACACAATAAATGCATGTGTTACGGAGATCACTAAAATTTAACTAAGTGCTTTGGAAAATAGTTAATTTTTTATAAAAATGTTACTTTAACAGATACTATGACTTCTATGTAAATTTCTGCTTGTTTTTAAATATTTCTTATAATGATAAATAATAATGGATAAAAATCCGCAAGATAAACCTTATACACTCTGTAATGTAATGTTGAAAGGCACCAGACTTGTAGTACAGTCCTTGTAATTCCAGCCCTCAAGAGTCAGGCACAGGAGAATCAAATTTGAGACCATCTTGAACTGCACAGCCCAACCCTGTCTGAAAGAATAAAAAAATGCAGAGTAGAAGCAAGACTGTGCATTGAAGCCTCACATTGATGATGAGCTTGGCACAACGCTGAGGGTCGCAGCGTGATGCTCCGGGTGCAGGGTATTTGGCGTGCACCTAAGGCTCTTCTGAAACAGCCATGCTCACTGTGAGCATGGTAGGGGCTGAGCTGCAGTGAGCACTGGGTGTAAGGCCCACTCTCACATATTATTGTGAATTTGAAGTTTGGTTCTCCGATGTATGAGGATGTTACACAGAACTGTTGATGAGTTAAAGGCAAAACACCGAGGAAATGACTGCATAACATTTCTTCACATAGTAGCCAGGTCTGCTGGATGCAGGTCTTTGTACACATCTCTGGCTGACAGGAACTCAGACCTCTTGCTGCCCTCCATCATCTAGGTTCTCTGTTGTGTACCATGTCTCTGGACTGAAGCCACTTTCTCATATGACGTACTGACACTTGACTGGCCTTTATCTGAAGATAACGCTTGTAGATCACTGACCTGCCATCAATACAGCCAAAATATAGCACTTGCCAGTGGGTCATTTGGACTATAGTTCTTTCATGTTTATATTGATGGGTCCTCTTACCTTCAGCTGCAGCATACCTGTCACTAGCAGGTGGTATGGGCAAGGGAAGATGTCTTGAATTTCCACAGAGTCCTTTATCTGGACCTTAGTGAGTTGTGTCTCCATGGCCTAAACACTGTAAATATTTTCAGCTAGTAATAGAAGCAGTTCTGTGCTAGAAAGCACTGAGGAGTGGTGCCTCACTTCCATGTCTCTTATTTTCTAGAGCCTCACTGTGTCCATTAGGAAAGGGTTGTAATAATGTTTGTCTTTGTCTGAGGAACAAAGGCTAAAGCTTCATTTCCTAAAATATTTATAGTGGCTGAAAATAAGTATGGACTATTGTTGCCATATTTGGCTGCCTTCAAGCATCGTACCAGGAAGATGGCTCAGCAGGTAAATGTGCTTGCTTCCAAGCCTTACCACCTGAGCTGGATTTCTGCCACCACATGGTGGAGGAGCAAAAACCAGCCCCTGAAAGTTGCCACTGACTTCCTCATGGGTGCCTGGCATGCTCTCCAAACACAAGTAAATGAATGTGACTGACTTCTCTGTACTTGAAATTTTGTAAGATTTTTATTAAGTACTTATTATTAATTTCAGTTAAATTTTAAATACATAAAGGCTAACTGTGTAAGTTTCAGAAATTAGTCTCAGCAGATTATTGGAAGACTACTCTTTTCTAGAAGCTGAAAAAACAAACTGCATCCAGCAGCCCAGAGTAAATCACAGCCATTCTAGCCCAGCCCAGCCCAGCCCAGCTAGACACCTGGGCGAGAGAAAGCCAGCTAAGACAAAAAGGATCAGGGTGTGCAGAAAATACGGATTTCTCAAAACTGCCTAAAATTATTTATATCCTCAAAGAGATGAGAGAAAACACTACACCACTTTAAAAAAAAAAGAAGAATTTAAAAAAGAAGAAGAAAACGGTGCTCTCATTTTACTTTTAAAATGCAGCACGTTGTGGGCAGTGCTTGAGTCACTGCCAGCCGGTGCTCCGTTGCAGTATGCTCAGTACGTTCTTCCTTTTTAAAAGGTTTTCAAAGCATGCATGAGGCCCTGGGGCCCAGCACTGCCATAGATTTGAGTCCATTGTGACAGCATGCCTGTTATTCCAGCACCTGAGTGCTAAGACAGAAGATCACTTGCGTTCAGGAATTCAAGGGCAATAGAGCCGCACACTGTGGGGTTGAGGGGCAGGAAGGAGAAGGAAGGTAATTAAAAAAAAAAAAACTCCCCCCCCCCCCCTTAGTTCTCTTTTCTGAGATGAGGTTTTGAGGCTTCTAGGGCCAGCAAGATGGTTCAGCAGATAAAGGCATTGCTAGGCAAGCCTGGTGGTCTGAGTTCAGTTCCCAGGAAGCTATGGTGAAGGAGAGAACTGATTGCTAAAAGATGACCTCTCCTCCGCATGAGCAGTGGTCCAGTGCATACCCACATATGTACACACAAAACATGTGCAATATAATTTTTTTTTATCTGATACAAGCTTTAAAAAGCTTTCACTCCTGTTCACTGTGGCAGGTTGCTAACCTCGATTGGAATGAGGCACAGGGTCCCTCATTATTTGGGTCCGAATTTTGCTGTTGGTCCTTCTTGTAAACACCAAGCAAACAGATACTAGCTGCTCTTATACCTCCGAGATGAGTACTTTGTCAGAATGACCACAGAAGGCAAAAGACAGTCTTGAGAGATGCTTCAGAAATGTTGTTGAGCAGCTGTGGCTTAAAAAGGAGCCATTGCTGTTAGGTTTTCCTTAGAGGAGTATGAGGCCCACTCCTCACAGTGAATCACTTGCCCTAAAAACTTTTATATACCTTGTCTTCCCTTAACCCATGCCATCTCCAGCCCAAGAGAATACTTGCGTTTGGGTTGCACGTAGGTATGTAGAGCGCATGCCAGCAGGTGCGAGTTTAGCATGGCGCAGCCACTTTGGAATGGTGTGAGTGTGCGCATCGTTGACTCAACCGGGCCTTTCTGGGTATATGTTCAACCAGCACCAAAAGACACGAATGAGATGCTCACAGAAGCATTATTGTTCACAGGCAGCAACCCAGATAAATTCTGTTCGCTTACGCAGTGGGGGTACTTTAAAGAAGGGAAGGGAAGTGTGCAAATTAGCACAGTGGTAGCTTTGCTGAGGGCTGACTGAGGTGAGCCCTGCTTCTTACGCTGGTTTCACAGCTCTGTGGGTGTACGGTCTGATAACAGCTCATGCAGCTTGTGAGCTCAGTGTGGCTGAATGCATGTAAGTCTGTCCATCTGCCACCTGCAGAGGCCAAAAGAGAGCATCAGAATGCCTAGAACTAGAATTTACAGAGGGTTGAGAGCCACCATGTGGGTGCTGGGAACCAAGCCCACATCATCTGCAAGAGCAGAAAGTGCTCTTAACCACTGAGTCATCTCTACAGCCCAATTTGTGCATTTTTGTTAATGTTCAATCTCCTTATTCATTCATTTACCTACTTATTATTTTGGTTTTTCTAAGGCAAGGTCACTCCGTGTAGCCCTGGCTGTCCTAGAACTCACTTTCTAGACCAGGATGACCTCCAGCTCAGAGATCCACCTACCTTTGCCTTCTGAGTGCTGGGATTAAAAGCCTGTGTCACCACCACCACCAAAACAGCCTTCCCAGCAAACATTCATTTTAATTTTTATTTATTATGTATACAGTGTACTGCCTGCATATATGCATACATGCCAGAAGAGGTCACCAGATATCATTACAGATGGTTGTGAGCCACTGGGAATTGAACTCAGAACCTTCGGAAGGGCAGCCAGTTCTCCTAACCTCTGAGCCGTCTCTCAGCCCCTGCACATATTCATTTTAAATTGCCTTAGAAGACTTAAATAATTTGAAAATGGCTGTCGTGTTTTTCACCTACCAGATCTTCCTATAGTTAATAAGTTCACTACAGACTGGAAAATCAGTCACTCCAGCTTATAACCTTCTTAAGTTTAGTCTTTAAGACAGAAAAGAACCCTCAAGAACAACAGCTAAGAGCCTTTATCAGCAACTTCTGACATAATCATTCCTCCCCATTTATCCTGCCAGTGCGCATGCACCATGAGAGGCTACGTGGGTGGCACATGTAAGTCGTATGTAAAACTGGCTTAGAGCTTATGGAACCAGTCCTTTAATTTTGTGGTACATTGGCTTCTGAAGATTAAATCTGGTGCTTTTAAGGATTGGAGAGGTTTGTGTGATCCAGCTGTGAGATAGAAGAGGCAGATGGGAAGGTGCTTGAGTAAGCTTTCATCACAGTTACTGCTTCTTGCTTTGACTGTGTGCTGATGCCTGTGATGCTGTTTCCTCTTTGAATGGAGTTTGTTTTGTTTTGTTTTGTCTGCATTGTGCCCCCATTGGCAGCTGAAAACCTTGCATTTTTGCAAAGCATTTTGCTATTTTTACATCATGTAAAGCCGTTATACATTTAATGTACCTGCAAGGCTGATATGAAATGAAGAACAAAGCTGACAGCTTTAGATTAACACTGATAGGGTGAATGTTTGTTCAAAGTTTATTCTTGATTATCCTTTATATTTTAAGTCTGACTTCATTTCAAGGTGGTTGCTAACATCTGAGCAAAAAAAAAGAAAACACCTCTCATTCACAGTGTCCTTAGCCTAAACAATGGGTCAAAGGGAGCTTTTCCTATGTCACCCAGAAGAATCTGCTGGACTCAGTTCTGTCTCAATTGAGATAATAAGAGCAGCCCATTTCACCCCTTTTAACAAGTATTCGGCTCAAATTATCAGTTTTGGCATGCACTGTAAATGAAATGGTAAAAATGTAAGGTTAAACTACCAGTTGAGGACCATAAGGAATATTTCTATAAAATGTAAATGCCTATGAAATATAGCTTATCAACATAGGAACTTCGAGAAGTCCATGTGGGAAACAATTAGATCAGTTGTATATCTGGTATGTTTGATTATAACTCTTTACTCCCTGGAGCTGAGGAGATGGTTCATACCCCACCCTGTGCATACACTCAAAAAAACACAGTAAGATACAAAAGAAAAGGATGCTTATAATCTATCACCATGGAAACAGGCAAATCAATGTGTTGTCTAATAGCCAGGATTTCATAAAGCCTTAGAGTGGAAATGTACCTGCGTTTAGGGCCCAGGTGAGGGTTCCCTAATACCAGAGTCACCTGGAATCAAATCAAAAAGAGGTGAGGATAAAAATTAATTCAAGATAAGAAGCTGCTTCAATGTTTAATTTTAAATTGACCGTTACCACTAGGTTTTCCCTCATAAGTAATATCATCACAGTACTTTTCAGCGTAATAAACTCTGAAACCAATAAGAGGAATAAATGTTAAATGTACGGCCTTATTGGTTTCCTTGAGAGTCTGCGATAACAGAGCTAA
This sequence comes from Meriones unguiculatus, assembly GCF_030254825.1. Taxonomy (NCBI): domain Eukaryota; kingdom Metazoa; phylum Chordata; class Mammalia; order Rodentia; family Muridae; genus Meriones; species Meriones unguiculatus. The sequence continues at coordinate 24,042,138 of NC_083356.1, forward strand.
AGAGGCAATGACCTCTACAACCAAGCACAAAGGATGCTTTGTTTTCAAAACAGAGAAGTCTCAAAAATAGAAGGCTCTACTCAGAGCCTGAGAAAAGAAGGGCTATTTTTACGTCTCCACGTGGGCTTCAGCAAACCACAGAGGGTTCTGTGCCTGTACTCCCATTTTGCTAATGTACTAAAAATAATCAAAAGACCCAAATTTTGTTTGTAGACTGGAAGTATTTTGAGCATCAATGACACCTTGGGTTTTTTCTTTTTTAATAGGACAGTTGAAAGTTTCTGCTTACACATCTACTGTTTGACAGTTGCTGTAGTAGGAGACTGCATTTCACGTCATTCTTGGGAAATACTTACAGGTTTCTGTTGCTCATTGTGTGTACTTATTTCTTCAGCAGACAGAAGGTGGAGCACAGACAGATGGACAACAGTCACAGACACAAAGTAGTGAAAATTCAGAGAGTAAATCCACACCCAAGCGACTACATGTCTCTAATATTCCCTTCCGCTTCCGGGACCCTGATCTCCGGCAGATGTTTGGGGTAAGTCTCTGATATCTTTTTATAGGTTTAACTGAAACAGTTTAATCCATCAGAGGTGTTCTTAGTCAGTAAGACTTCAGGGTAACTATAAAGATGTTAAGAAAGAGTCTTAAGTAAATCACTGTTGTCGTCCATCAGTCTGGAAACATTTTCCTGTTACCTGACCTGCCCTAGACATTAGTGTCACAGGTTGTACCCAGACACACAAGTTGCATGCAACTGTGTGCTAGGACTGAGGTGGCTCTTGTAAGATGAGACAGTCTGTGTCCACACCACTGAGATGGCTACTTTCCTCACATACCAACTTTAGTGAACATGACAGTAATATTCTTGGCTTCAGTAGAAGAGCAAACATCCACAATCTTTTATAGCATGATTCTTAACCCTGTGGCTGCATTAGAAGCCTAAACAACACTGCACAACCAAGGTGTGATTCAGCTGACTCAGGTGCAGGGTGAACCTATACCCTGTACACGGTCCCCACGAGAATGTATGGTTCTCAGTGTAGCAGCATGATCTTCTTCCTGACAATTACCGCCTCCCACTCCTCACTGTCCTTATTTCTCTTGTTCATGATGCACTAGTGCTGCTCGCTACCTCTGCGTTGGCTCAGGACACATGCAGCATGGGCAATACAGGTTTGCAGGTAGCACATTTAAATGGAACAAATACAAAATGGGATTTTAAAAATTTTAGGATCCAATCCTAGTTACTTAGGACCTTAGGAAATTTGTGTAATATAATTTTTGACCTTGAAGTTTATATCTAAAAATGGCAGTAGTAATCTCTAACTTGAATGTTAAAAGTAAGTTATTAATGTTTAAAAGCAGGTGGTACCCAGGGCTTTGTTTCCTATTCCTTTATCACTTGGTGGTGTCAAGACCAGCATGTAAAATATGCTGTGGGACACCATTTCCCTACCGTGGATGAGCTCCTTCAAGTGTTTACTCCTCCCCAAATCACCATCATAAAAACAAAAGTATAATAGCACAAGTTCATGTTGATGCAGGTGAGTGGCTGCTCCTTTTTTTAAGCCTGTATGATGCTGTCTGTTTTATTTTGGCTGCTGTTAAGTTGACCCAGGACAGCCAGCAGCCAGTAGTTCCGTAAACATTTCATAAAGACAGCTGACTGTGCTTTGTCAGAATAGATGCCCTGCTTTTTCTTAGCTATGCCACTTCATGGTGACAAGGCTCAGGAGCCAAGTTCTGTCACAGCTCACTACCTGGATATATTTTTGCCACTAAAGAAAAGGTCAGAGTTGAGGTGTAATGACATTGTTCAAGTACTGAAAGAGCTTTGCCACATATCATGATGACAAGCTGTTTTCCATCTTTGGAGAGAAGAGAGCAGTGGAAAATAGAAAGGACAGCTACAGGCCTGAGGTCACATGGAAGAAGGCACGCCTTGAGAATGAGTTTCTTGGTTCTCTTCTACCCATCAGAGACAGTAGAGACCTGGTCTTGGGTGCTGAGAATGGCAGTGTTTTCTTGAGTCAGAAGGATAGTGGAGTCCCAAGAGCTGCCTAAGTGTCTCAGAATGGCTCAGATTTTTTCCTAAAGCATAAAGTGGGGATTTCCTTTTCTTTACAAAAGACATCTAGTTGCCTCTTTTCTTCCACGCTGTTGATGCTTGCTTTTAAACTGTAATCCTGGGAAGGAGCAGGAAGTCCATGCTGTATCCAGTTAGCCCTGTGAGTTTACATCACAGCTCTTTTAGCTCTATTCTCCTCAACCTAAAAAGGGCAGACCTTGCTTTAAAAAGTTATGAAAGGGTTGGAAAATGGCCTTGCTGTGAGAGCACCTGCTGCTGTTCTAGAGGTCTAGAGTGCGATTCCCAGCACCCTGTGGTGGGACACAACCACCTGTGACTGCACACCCAGGAGCTCCAACACGGTCCTTTGGCCTCGTGGGCACCCGCACAGATATGGGCATGCACGCATACACACAAACACACACAGACAAATAACAAAGGTGTTACAAGAATGCAGTAGAGTCAGGGCGATAGTAGTGCACACCTCTAATTACCCCCGCACTGAGAGGCGGGGGCACGTGGGTCTCTGAGTTCAAGGCCAGCCTGGTCTACAGAGTGAGTCCAGGACAGCCAGGGACATTACTCACTGGCTCAAAACAAAATTAAAAAGGTCACCATGGCCTCCCTGTCCCCCAGGCTGTGGGTTAGCAGGTTGTCCCCTTAGCCCTCCTCTAGGCATGGTCCCTACATGAGTGAATAGGGGCTTAGCCACATAAGAACAGAACTTTGTGGGTTTGTATCTTTTAGCTCTGAGATGATATTTAAATAAATGAACAGGTTGCTACTTATAAAATATTCCTGATATTTGTTACAGAACTACTAAAATGGTAAATAAGAGGAGTCATCCTTTACATCAGAATATTTTAAGTATGACAGAGCATTATGTCACCTATAGAAATTGCAACAAATACATATCTACTGGAGCCAGTCATTCATAGTTTTAAAAGACAAAAGCAGTAGCATGTATCTGGTGTTAGGTCTGTTTGCCTGAGGAAGAGCATAGAAGGCCATGCGCCGAGTCTAAAATAGAAGGCCTGTGGTTGATCTCTTGTTTTCTGTTTTCTTTTTCCATTTTGTTTCTATTCCCCAGTTTTTGTGTGGTTTTTAAGGAAGGTGGGGGCAGGGCAGACAGTGTGCTGATTGTGCTTGGTAAGATATAACTTTTGAAGCAGATAATTTAGAAAATTAAGGCAGTAGTTAGAAAAGGGCCAGGCCTTGGCCACATGGGTGCAGTAGGGCAGCACTGTGAGGTCCCCGGACACTGGCTTCCACGGGTGGAGGTGGAAGCACCTGAGGGAATGGAGGAACCACGGGGGCCAGAGTCCTTTTCAGGGTTCATGTTGGGTCTGTTGACGTATGGGATTGTGAAAGTTAAATGAGCACTACTAGTTCAAAGAAGAAGAAGAAAAGCTGTCTCTTTCAGAAGGAAGGCTAGTGTCTAGACAAAGGCTGACCTTAAATAAATGTTTTGTTTTTGTCTCTGCAGCAGTTTGGCAAAATCCTAGATGTGGAAATAATCTTTAATGAGCGCGGCTCCAAGGTAAGCCCTGTCTTCATACCTCAAGCTCAGCTTCCTCTCAGACTTGTTTTACTGGAACAATGAGCATTCAGGGAGCAGAAGTGGGTCCCAGCACAGAGGTTGACCAAGTGTCTTCCTTGGATTAGGTTCTCCAGAAAGAGACTTCGGGAGAGGGTGTCAGGAAGCAGGAGAAGCTAGAGAGGAGTGGGGCAGTTCCAAGGACAGGAGGCAAGATCCTCAGCCAGCCTGAGCTGCCTTAAAGAGAGAGGCACCGGGAGGGTGTAAAATCCATTCTGAATTCTCTTGGAACAAGTCAGCTTGTGAAATACCAAGCAGCATGCTTAGAATAAATTGTGAGGGTTCTTTTCTCTCAGTTACCTACATGACTTGTTTTCTTTGCAATAAATTTTGATGAGGCTCCCGCCAGTGAATAGTGAAGTGTGTGGTTCCTAGAGCCACACCCAGATGAGTGAGCCTCAGGATGCAGCCGCTCTGGGCCCACAGGTTAGGTTTTACATTAAGAATGAGAGCAGTTTTGGTGTGCAAGCTGGTGGACGTGGTCTGCTCTAACGTGTTCTGCTGTAGGGGCTGAATTTAAACTAAAATTTCAGTTTAAATTTTTGTTTTGTTTTGTTTTCGAGACAGGGTTTCTCTGTGTGTAACCCTGGCTGTACTGGATCTCACTTTGTAAACCAGGCTAGTATTGAACTCACAGAGATCCACCTGCCTCCACCTCCCAAGTGCTGGGATTAAAGGCGTGAGCCACCACTGCCCGCCTTTAATTTTTTTTTCTTACTAATTATCAATTTTAAAACTAATTTTTATTTGGTCATATCTGCTTCTTTCAAAATAACTCTTGACCATGATTACAGCCCTAGGAATAACTATAATTTAAGGAAAAGCTGGGTGCAGTAAATGAGTTAACATTTACCTTTCTTCGGTCCACTGCAGATCCCTGTGCTTTAGTAGTTGCTAGCCCACACCTCCCGCCCACCTGCACGGATGCACACACGCACACTGCCCTGATGCCTCAGTACTCTTGCCTCCCTTATAGAGTGTCCGATAACTGGTATCTATTCATTGGTAAAGAGGTAATTATACTTTAAGCTTCCAGCTTTCCGTTAAAACAAAAAAGATTACTATGTCTGTAGAGATCTTCCTCCAGCACTTAACCTGGTAAGTGTCTTAAAGTGGGATGTGTTACTAACCTTAAAGCTCCTGTGCTTGTACTTCTGGATATTTGTTTTTATTAAATGTTGAGCTACAGAGTGGGAAGGTAACCATGCTTCAAGGTCAAAGCATTTGAATGAAGATGAAAATGAAAGTCAGTAAATGAAGAGCATTGACCTCACTGTTTATCCAAAGTAGTTAATTGAGACATTTTTGGTTTTAAGTTGTGTGTACTTCAAATAACCTTCATTAAGTTGTGCCAGGAGGCCAGTGTAATTGCCCAAGTACTAAGGATTTGCTCCTTATGGAAAAGAATGATTGAATTCTTGTGAAGCAAAGGAAATTGATCTTTCTAAAGGCTTTTCACTCACTTCAGGACTCACCTACTACCAGTACTTGATTTCACCTTAACCCGTTACCTCTCCTATGTAATTTCTTTTTTCAAATAATGGCACCTGCCTGCCTTTTTCCCTTTGGGGACCCTAAAAGTCTGTGCTGTTTCTATAGCCCCAGGCAGTACCCTCACTGCCCCTGCTTTCTTTGAGCTGTGACAGTATAGACACTTCTAATTGGTAAGTGTCTCTGGAGTGAAGCCTAGAATTCAGAATCACCCTGGACCTGCATCAGGGCTGAGAAAGCCTTTGACAGCTGTGAGGCCTTTCCCAGAGCAGGCACCCCTGGAACCCCACTCCAAAGCTGCTGAGAAAGTGCCTGAAGAGTCAAACCCCATAATGTCTCCTTTGGGATCCACCTAAAAGAAAGAATAAGCACTTTCCTTTTTGTGAATGTAGCTTCTTATTTCTTTTCTTTTTTCCTTTCTTGATTGTTTTGTTTTGTTTTGTTTTGTAGCCCTAGCTGTCTTGGAACACCCTCTCTGTTTAGGCCAGGCTAGCCTGGCCTTGCACTCACAGAAAGCCACCTGCCTCTGTCTCCCACAAGTGCTAGGGCTAAAGGTGTACACCACCATGCCTGGCTTCTCATTTCTTATATATATTTGGAGCTGACTATAAAATTTCAGAAAGACTTCATGTGGTACTGTGGTTTGATTAGTTGCCCTGCTTTTAAACAGTATTTTTGTATGCAGAAATTAACTTTGTTAAAATTCTTAAGTAGTAATGAAAAAACCAGTTATAAGTCTGAGATAAGTGATACTGACATGTGAATTAATGTTTAACCAAATTATTCTAGAGAACAAAGCATACCCTTCCCCACCCTGTGCTGGGTCTGGAGCCCAGGGCCTTGTTTGTACCTACTAGCTGAACAGTCAGCCAGTGGGTCTGTCTGGGAAGCTGTTGCAGTGGTCCCTGCACCGTCTGCTCAGCCTTCTCCAGCACTTCTGTGAGGTTTGTTGTGCCCTACAAATCACTGATCACTTCATGTTTGACTGTTGTCTTTTTTGCTTTGACTGTCATTTGGATTATGTAAAGGAAAAATAGGCTATAATCACAGTATTTCTTAAATTACTTTGTGAGTTTATTGTTCTGTTCCTTTCTCGATAATAAACAATCAGTTTGTCTAAAAAATCTGAGCAGCTGAAACAAAGATAGGCTTTGCCTTTTTAAAATGTAAAATTCAAATATATGAGAAGTAATATTCCCGACCCCCCCAAAAAAATACCTCATTTTCCCAAAAAGAATCTAGAAAATTGAATGAGTTACATGTAGCTTTCTTTTTTTAATTTTTAATTTTAATTAAATTAAAATTCACTCTTTCATTCAAGTTAGCAAGTAAACGCAAAGTATTTTCATTTTAATTACTGCAGTATCCAGAATCATAGCTAAGAAAATATGGACAATGATATTCAGGCCAGCAAGCAAAACATTGTCTTATTACACCTTTAAGAACACTGGTCTTAAAATTAAAAAACAAAACAAAACAAAACAAAAAAAAAAAAACACTGGTCTTTTATAATTTAAACACTGTAGAGGAATCTCACTGTGTAGCCCTGGCTGTCCTGGAATTCACTCTGTCGACCAGGCTGCCCTTGAAGCTAGAGAGCCACTTGCCTGTGCCTCCTGAGTGCCGGCACTAAAGGCATGCCCTGCCTACTAACACTACAGAGTTCTACTGTCTCTTATATATGAACTTGAATCCGCTCACCATGAAACCTCTAAACACTGAAACAGGAAACATATAATAGTTTATATGTGCTTCAATACTTACTGTGATGAAAACAGAGTACCCCTTGATGAAAAAGATGTAGTATGATAGTTGTAGTTACCATGAAAATAGATAGGGAAAGTTACTAATGATAACTAGGAAACTGTAATTTGGACACAATTTGCAATGACATCTTGTGTTATTAATATAGACACCCAAAGACTTCAGCACTTATTTATATTGTTTTCTAAATTTATAAAACACACGTAAGGGCACGTGTCTTCTTTGGCCAGAAGACTGTTGGGCCAGGGAAACCACGGCATGGTGGCCCAGGCCTAGTCTCCCGGCCACTTGGGAGCTGAGAGCTGGGGATTTAAGAGTATCAAGCTGTGCTGAGGAGAGTTAGCCTGAGCAACTCAGTGAGGCTGTGTCTCCAAAACAGGCACACACAAATACCAAAGAACCTCCGCCCTCCTCACCCCCCCCCCCCCCCGCCACCAACCAAACCATGGGGCTGTGGCTCAGGGGCAGCATGCTTAGCATGCACCTGACACCGAGCCCCCAGGTTCAGCCCCCAGCACTGCGTTAAACAAAAAGGCCAAAGAGGCATTTTTAGAACTTGTAATACAGATCCTGAATTCCTAATAATAAACATTTTCCCACACTTAACCAGCAAGACAGTCACACACATACACCCCTGTCCATCTCCTAATGCTGTAAGTGGAAGATACTCAGAGAGATCTGTGGAGTATTTCCATACGTTGGCATTTCCGTACGTTCATAGACCCTCCTCATGAAAGCCGTATACTTGTGTGATCTGCCGTCGTTGATGGTCTCCTCACAGTACTGGAGTACGCTCCAGATAGCACACTTTAATGCTACTTGTAGAGTCAGTCTCCGCAGAGTAATAACTTCTGTCCACATAGTCACCCATGTAGCTGATGATTGTCCCCAGTTCTGAAGAGTTCCATATGGTCATGGAATTGGCTGTGCACATCTCCACAGACAGTAACAGGGCAGCAAGCCTCCTGTACATTTGATTCTTTTGTTCAAATTTCCTTAGCCTTTTGCACAACGTCCACACTTAGTTCCGTTCAGCTGCTCCACCCACTGGTCCAGCTCTTTGATGAACACCTTGTTGTCCATGGCGGCTAGTCTTTCTTGAGTCTCAGATTTTTCACTAGTAGCATCAGGACGTTAGACGTTAACATAGTAATGACATAATCTCAATAGACATCATTTATTTTAGGTTAGCCCAAGTTTATTCCTGTTATCTTACATATTCACAATGCCCCTTTCTTCCACAAATTCCTCCCAATTTAAATAATAAACTACAGTATTACTCTACTCGTAGGTCCTAATGACTTTAAAGTAGCTTTTTAGAAGGAAAACAAGGCCTTTAATGAAAAGTAGAAAGTAAAAGCAAACTTAACAGGGCATGTCCACTGGTGGGTCTGATTTTTCCTTCCACCCTGGTGTCTTATGTAGACTCTTCAACAGAGCTCTGAGTCATGGCTGCCGTTTAGCCCCTGGACACTTGAGCTGGTTCCCATGCCTCAGAGCTTCTTCCTAAGTTCGTCCATTGTTGAACTTGAGACTTGGCACTCTCTTCTACTCGCTGTCACCCAGCTACACAGCCGCTTTTGGTGGGGATCCCCACACGTGGTGATCATCCGGATGTGCTGTCATTCCTTCTCTCAGGTGGATCCCTCATGACAGGCCCTGGCTTCAGTTGGGTTTGTTTAGGTGGAGTGTGGGAGTGTCTCCTCCCAGACACACAAACTACACTCTGATCTTAACCATTGCCTTGCCTTTTGATTTTACCTCAAGAGGTTATTTATTTCCAAATATGGTCATACTAGGTGGGTCTTTATGATTTTCAGTAAAACGATAGCTATTGATGGTGTGAAATGTTTTTCACTGTACTTAAGACTGAATTAACAACATGTATGTCCAGAAGGCTTCATTTATTTTCCTTGTTACCACTATATGGGTTTTAGTTTTTCTTTTTTCTTTTCTTTCTTTTTTTTTTTTTTATTTATTTTTTAAATTTCTATGTTCTGGCCATACCCAGGAGATCCGTCTGCTTTTGATTTCTCCCTTAAAAGTTACATGGTAAATTTTCTTTCTCATTCTTCTGAGATGGAAAAATTTTTAAATTATACTAAATTTAAAAAAAAATAATTATTTTTTACACTGTTCATCTTATTGCTTGTTACTTATTACAGCCTGAGGCCAGACCAAAAAGGTGATAGTTACTCGGCTCCTGTGTATCATTGATGATAAATGGGTTATCAAAGCGGGTACGAACATGCCGTTCCTCCTGATAAAAGTTGGACCTGACACCTAACACGATGCTGTTTCGTCAGTGCGGCTAAGACGGTTGGGAAGCTGCTACTGCAACACTAGCCTGTCTTTGTTAGCATTGAACAGGACTGAGAACCCTAAAACAAGCATGTATAGACTGTGTTGTCTGCTCCAGCAACCGCTGTGAGCCTCGACACAGGAAGAGCTCTAAGCTGAGGTTCACATCATAAACATCCATTAGACTGCAGAGGCTTAGCACAGAAGGAACACTAGTGGGCTTTATATTGTGTCTTTTTGAAGTGATAATACGGGGCGTATGCTGAGTTGAATATGTTGAAGTTAATTTCATCTTTCTGTTATTTTAATGTGACTATCAGAAAGTTTAAAGTATATTGGCAGCCTGCTTTTGTTGGATAGTGTAAGCAAATGTGATGCCTTTTTTTTTTTTTTTTTCATGAAAAACAAGTTTTCTTTTTGTTATCTGTTTTTATTAATGGGAGTTAAATAAAAATCATTGCCTTACACACTTGAACTGTTCTCCTGTTAAGAATTTAAGAGTAAATTGGGTTGAGTGTGGTGACACACATCTTTAATCCCAGCTCTCAGGAGGCAGAGGCAGCAGATCTGAGTTCAAGGCCAGCCTGGTCTCCATAAGAGAATTTGTGAGTAATTATCTTTATTACAAAATTGTATAACATATTTATTATTATACTAGTGTAGGTTGGGGTTTATATGTCAAAATTAGCTTATATGGTCATTTTTAACTGCTCAAGTAAAATGTGTTGAATTTAGACATGGTTTATTTTTCCCCCTTAAAACTAGAGATTCAAACTGAATTTACTCTCAGTCTGGTTTTGAAGGATAGAGGTGCATTTGAGCCTGGTTTTTTGGAGCAGGTTTTCCTGTGGGTGACCCTTAAGCCCAGAGAGGCTGTGGCTGTAATCTGTGCCCTGCCCTTCTGGACCTTCGGAGGGTGCTCACTACTACTGGACTGTGGCCCTGCTTTCAGGCCCAGCATGAGCAGCCAGGCCTTTTTTAGCTGCTGTCATTGGAGTCTCAAGTTCCTTTCCTTTATACATATTTTAGGGATTACATCGATCCCACCCCAATTGTCAGAGTAATCTCCCCACCTTAGAATCGGTTAATCTAATCGCATCTATAAAATCCCTTTTGCCTTGCAAGGTAACATATTCTGTGGCTTCAGGGATTAAGACATGAGGATTTGGGCCTGGGGAACATCATTCTGCCTACACAGGGTCTGTTTATCTTCAAAGGAAAGAATGAAATTTTACCTCTGTTTCCTATCAGAGTGTCTTGATCATCCAGTGGGCCTTCTTCCTCCTCTCACCAGGGAAGACTTGCTGGAAAGACCACTTTTCTTTGATACTGTTGGTATCTTGATTAGCATTTCCTTTGGCATTTGATCATCTTAGAATATAAAACACTTTAATACAGGCATTTGAAAATGCAGTTTTCCCCTTAAACAGTCGTTATTGAGAAAATCTTACATGGATAGCAATGTTAAACTTTGACATTTACAGATTAGCAATTGTCAGTGCTTGTGGTGCCATAATTGTTCTTTTGACACAGTTACTGTGTTACTGGTGTCTCATCCTCACATCCCAAAAGAGAGGACATCAGAAACATTTCACAGTTGGATCTGGAAAAGAAATGAGGACTTTCGGAGTAATGTAACATAGTAAACAGAAGCCCCACACAGACTGGCAAAGCTTACGTTCTGAGGTCCTAACCGCTCGCTGTGTGTCACAGGGTGTTCTCCTTCCCTTTTAAGTCATCTTTTCCTTTAGGAAGAGTCTACCAGGTCTCCCCTTGCTGTTCACAGTCATTGTACTAAGACAGTGTGTATGGCTTGGGTGTTGCTGTGCAGCACATATATCACAGTGTAAAAAACCAAGTGTGCATTTTTCACATAAACAGTCAATTCAGAATTGATTAGCTCAACCAAAGACATAAGAGTTAGGACTCCAAGAGTCAGTTGGAATGCAGTTAATAATTCTTCTCGGGTCGGCACAAAAACTCATGATGTAGAACTGGAGAGATGGGTCAGCAGGCTACAGGTGTGTGTTGCTTTTGTCCAGTCAGACAACTCACACTCTCCTCTAAGCCCAGCTCCAGGGGGACCTGATGCATCTGTTCTTCTCAAGCTCCTGCACTGATGTACACACAAACACACACTTATAAGTAAGAAACCTTCCCAAACTCATCGCTCTAGGCGACCTTTCTTAAAACTGGCTTACCTTGCCTGCCAATTGGTAGATTCTCAGGTAGAAGAGTGGGCTTCTTGTCATCAGGGTCTGTATCTTCAGAGAAAAGAAAGCTACTGGCCTACTTTGTAACTAGCCTGTGGTACCTTGAGGTTGTCCAAATGGCTGCCACATATTAATGGAAATGTTTTCCCATTGCCATTTGTTTTCTGCCAGCAGAGCATTCCCTCCTGTGATATTTGTAGTGGTACAAATTGTGGGTAGAGACAAGTCATTGGAATCTTCCAGACACTGCCTGCCCACATCACCAGTTAGCCTGCTGAGGAATCACCTCCTTGATTTTGTAAATTCTGTTTGGTTTTTGGTTTGGTTTGCTTTTGCTTTTTCAAGACAGGGTTTCTCTGTGTAACCCTGGCTGTCCTGGAACTCTTTCTATAAATCAGGCTGGCCTAGAACTCGGCGATATACCTGCATCTGCCTTGAGTGCTGGGATTAAAGGAGCACACCTCCACACCAGCTCTATAAATTCTGTTTAAAATGGAGGCATGCTTGTGCTGCTCGGCAGCAGTGACTCCCCAGAGAAGACTCAGGGGTTGCCCTCTGCAGATGGAAACTGCTGGAGAAGTGATGACATTCCTTCTGTGGCGGGTAAGCAGTGCCCGTGTGCCCACAGTGAAGCTAGCGGGCCCTTGATGAGGTGGTCCTATGTTCAGGGAAGTAGCAGTAGCACAGGAACAGAGGAGTAGGTGGCTCCTGGCCTCAATTTGTGTGCTCCATCTTTGTATCCACTACAGGGGCACATCGTATTAATCCTAACCCGCGTGGCAGCTGCATCGTAACTTCCTGGCATTTCTTTCCTATCCAGTAGTGGACAACTACTGTTACTAACATTCCTCACTCCTGGTGCCCACTGACTGACTGTTGCTCATGTGGAAAAATCACTAGCTTGCCTTTAACAGCAGAGATAGACATCAACAGATTATGAGATAGGTAGTTTAGGTTATCAGTTTTCCATAAAGTACCAATCTGTTCACTTAAAATTGTTGTTGAAGAAAAATTGTAGTTGTTCATTGTCCAGTGATAGTTATGCTTGCCCCCACAGCTGTTGCCCCCAGATCTAGGCCCTACTACTGTCTTAAGTTATCCTATTCCCAAAAGGCAGCAGTGTGAGACAGATAACGTGGTACTGAAATAATTCCTTTACGTTTTGTTACGGAGCCAGTAACGTTGAATTTGAGCTTTTATACAGCAGTTAGTGGACAAATATAGATTCACGGGTCAGAGAGTCATTGAGAGAAAAACATAGGGTCTGGAAAGATTGCTCAGTTTGCAAAGTACTTTCCTTGCAAGCATGAGGACCTAAGTTTGATCCTCAGCACTCGTGTTTTAAGGGGGGGGGGGTCATATTGAGGTGGCTTAGCATTAAAGGAGCCTGCTGCCAAACCTGATAACCTGAGTTTGATTAACCCACATGATGGATGGAAAGAAGCAGCTCACTCAAGTTGTCCTCTGACCTCCATATGCACACTGAGGCACACACCCACAATGCCCGCCTTGGAGAGGCAGAGACAGGAGGGTTGCTTGGACTTGCTGGCTAGCAAGTCTGGCCAAGTCGGGGAGGGCCACGTTCAGGGGGAGGGCCCGTGAGCTGGCTCAGTGGGTGAGGGCACCTGCGTTGACCTTTATCTCTAGGACCTACTGGCTGGAAAAAGAGAGCTAACTCCTGAAGGTTGTCCTCTGACCTCCACTTGTATGCCATGGCACATGTATGCCGATACACATACACAATAACTAACTAAATGTTTAAAGAGTAAGTTCGATAAGGTGAAGAGCAGTCAGCGAAGACACTGCATTTATCTCTGCTCTCCACGTGCACCAGTGCATGCATACGCACACAGTAATGATAGCTTTGTGGTTTGGTTTGGTTTTGTAATATTCAGATTTTTGGTTGAATAGTTTGACCCGAGTAACTTCCTACCTTAATCTTGGTCTGGCCTCACGTACTTTATATTTTATTTTAATGTTATTGTTGTTAATTAAGTTATTGTTACTGTTATTACAGTTCTTTATCCTTTATTGGGTTTAAATTTCCCTTTACAAAATATGCATGGATCACAAATGTGCCTTTGGAAGAAATTGCTGGTGTTAGTTGTGCTGGCGTCACTTCATACTGTGATGTTTTCTCTGTTTACCGAGAGATGAGTATTGCAATATAACGATGTGCATGTTCTCCCCTTCTCCCGCTGCATGCAGGGATTCGGGTTCGTAACTTTCGAGAATAGTGCTGATGCAGACAGGGCCAGGGAGAAATTGCACGGCACCGTGGTAGAGGGCCGTAAAATCGAGGTGCATGTCTTCAATAATTCAATTTCTCGTTTATATTTTTCTTTCTCTTTGTGTACTGCCTCACTTATTTCACATTTGGAACCCTGTCCTGTCCGTGTGTGCACACTCTGTCTGTTTCTGTCTTCACCTCCTTGCACTACACTGTAAAAGTAACAACTCCTATCTGCTTTTCCCCTGCTCTTGGTTGTTTGAGGTTTGATTTGGGGGGGGGGGGGAGTGTGTGCTTATCTGTTTTTTTCATTGGCTTTTTTTCCTCTTCCAAAATGTTCATCCTTCTGCTCTCTTGATTTTTTTTTCCTTTGCTTCAGTTTGCAAGACTCTGAATTCCTATTATGAGGCCTAAGCAAAACTAACTTTAAAAATGTCTAAAAACTATCTAGCTTTTAACATTGTGTCTTGGAGGCCAGTTCCCCTCCATGTGCATTTGATAAGTGTGGATAGACAATTATAGAGGTTTGGGGGGGGGAGACAGACTCCAAAACTTTGGTAGTTTTAAACTTTACTTAATACCAAGAATTTCAAGGCTTGACTCCAAAGTTGACAAATGGCAGTCTCTCAACAGAGGGTTCAGGGGCAGCTGGTGGCATAGATGGACAGGTGTGATTGTAAGTCAGCCCCGGCTCACCAGCAGTAGAGTGACTCACGCATTGAGGGTTAACTGGCTCCTCTCCCCTTTCCCAGTTCTTTAAAGTATTAAATATCAAAGCCACCATTTGAGTAAGATGTCTGCATATTTTGCTTTTTCCCCCTTTCCAATGGTTTAGCATTTAGGGCCCTTCACTTGACTCCCTCTTTCCATGGTAACTATACTCAATGCTGGCGATGGTGCCCGTTGGCGGTAAGTGAATCACAGTGTTAGAGAAGAAGCTTTTAAAAGTGTAATCACAAAACAGTTCAGAGAGAAAAAGTCCATCTGCCATCTCACATTAACACTACCAGATGTGGTTTGACTTGCTTCTCTCCCTCCCTGCCCCTTTTATTTTCACTGCTGTGGGGTGATGTCGCCTGGACTTTGGATGTACATCCTGTCTTGTAGCAGTCTGAGCTGTTTGGTTACTGACTTCATGGTGATTTTTTTTCCCCTTGCGCATCTTACTCAGAGTTACTGAACTCCAGTTTGGCTGGTTTTATTACTGCACTTCTGCCCCCTTTCCCAACCACTGTGCGGCTCTTTCCTGCAGACCCTCCTCACGCTCTCTCCAATTTCTCCCCGCCACTGCTCCTTCCCTGGCTCCTCATTCCTGCCCCTTCCTTCCTCCCTGTCCCTCTCTGTCTGGAGCTGTGGGTGTCTCTTGCTGACTGGTAGTGTCTGCTTGGTTTTGGCCACTTTTGCTTTGAATTGCTTGGTGGCTTTCTGCTCTAGCAGCTGGTTCAAGCCCTTGCTCCATTCCAACCTTGCTGTTCACTTTCCTCTTCTTTCCAAGTTGTTTTTCTTTTCTTTGTGTGTGTTAACTGCATGCTCTCAGTCTCATTGTTGTTGTCTCCCATTCTTTCTTTGTAAATGTGAAATGTTTACATTATCTGGTGGTCAAACTAGAGTAAATGGAGTTTCAAGTTGTCTTCACACAGGAAAGGGGCAGTTCATAAAGGATATGAGATGTTTTTAAATTCCAGTTTTACCCAAAATTGGTCTTAATAACATAAATCTAGGACAATGTATATTCCTAGAGACTAAGCTGGCCTTAGTAGCACAGCCTATAATCTAAGCATTCAGGCCTAGGCAAGAGGATCACAAGTTTGAGGCCAGCCTGGCTATATAGCAAGTTCCAGACTCAGCCTGAGCTGCCTGGTGAGACTTTGCTTTAAAAAACATTTATATTTTATAAGCTTCAAGCCCAAAACAGGCTGTGGTTGAGTTTATGTTGAGCCTGGGGTTGGTGCTAAGGCCACCAGTGTCCTAGCTTCTAGGCTCTGCCCCTCCTTTCTCCAACAGCACCCTCTCTGTGAGGCCTACTTACCTTGTCATGGAGAATGCCTCCTGCTGTGTGCTTTGTCTTGGGGTAGAGAGGACCACAGGACAGGAGAAACAAGCACTCAGTCTTCACTGCTGAGCAACTGTGCCAAAGGCCCTCAGAAACTTCATCTTACATGAGTAATCCATGTGGTCTAGAAAATTCAGGATGGTCCTGCAGACTGCCAACACAGGGACTCTTTGGTTCCTCTAATTATTTACTAATCTCAAACAGTTTTTAAAAAACATAGAACATCAGGATAGTATGTGACATCATCAACATCATGGCTCACTCAGGTGGCAAGCCTCTGTTTTATTAACAAGCCTCAAAGCTCATTTGCAGATATATTTGCTCCCTTTACTTTTTTCCAAGTTGTTCTCAATACAGAGACATCTTAAGCCTGTTCAGAGACCTTGTAACTGCACCGTGTCTCTGCAGTGCCAAAAGGTAGAACAACCACAGTTTTCTATTTGGAGACCAAGAAACTACATTTTACTCTTGTTAGCCTCATTTAATAAGCACTTACATTAAAATTCTGTGACTTTTATAATGTTGTGTTAATGATCTAAATGCTGTCATACATTTACTTTAAATGATGTACTGTGCTGTTGGGTGGGCAGTATAACGTTCCCTAATGTGTCTCTCCCGCCCCTCTTGTCTACTCATTATTTTTAGGTGAATAACGCTACAGCGCGAGTCATGACCAACAAGAAGATGGTCACGCCATATGCAAATGGTGAGGAGTTACAAGCTGCCTTGGGGGAATGTTTGTTAAGTAAATATATGAAATGTTTATGACTTTGTAGGACCATCTGCTCAGTTCACATTCAGCCTATTAGAATAATGTTTTATCTTTACAGATTAATTTTCCCATAGGATTAAGCTAAGCTTTTTCTTTACAAAGGTGTTTTGATCTCAGTAACTTTCATCCTCTACACAGTACCGTCATGCCACTTGAAGCTACCTGTTAGGGCAGCGTGGATAGCCTGTGAGCACCTCTGCAGCCTCTGTAGCTCCTGTGGCATGGGGATTCCCCACACAGCCCTGGTGGCCCAGGTGTGTTTTCTTGCTGATTCCTCTTCACAGGAGTGTGATCTGGATCGGTAGGAAGGAAAACCTAGTCCCTTTTGTAGCTGTAGATTCCTTGGTTTCCTTAAAACCTGTCAGTAATGGCCATTGGGCTTTAGGGTGTATGTAGCTCTTTATTCCATGATGATATAGTTATGTAGTAAGTTTAACAAATAAACATTTGTGAGAACGGAATTTTCTGTGAGTGATGGGCAGGAGAGGCGGCAAAAAAGCGCTAGCTGTGCAGGCCTACAGTATGAGTTCAGTAACTGGAAACTACTTGAAAAGCCATGTGTGGTAGCCCACATCTGTAATCCCAGCACCTTACCTCGAGATCAGAGGCAGACACAGGAGAAGAGGCAGAAGTTTGCCAACTAGCTTGAAATATGCCATACGGCAGCAGATGCAGAGAGGCCCTGCTTCAGCGAAGGGAAAGGAGAGAGCTGACTTCAAGACGTTGGCATCTCGTCTCGTCACCCTCTGAGGCACACCCACACCCGCACTGTTTACATACAGAATAAGTTTTCATTTTCTTAAAATACAGAGCTTAGGGCTGAAGAAACAGCTCAGGTTAGAGCACATACTGATCTCACAGAGTTCCCAGCACCCTAGCTCTGGGGGTAAACGAATTTGTGCCTGGGTGCATGCACATGAGCATTTTTTTTTTTCTTTTTGGGAAATATGTATGTGTGCCTGTGTACAAGGAAGTCAAGGACCCTCAGACCTACATAAATCTGTTCTCTCCTTTCAGCGTATGGGTCCCAGGGATCAGACAGGCTTGGCAGCAAATGCATTTACTCACTGAACCATTTTGTTGGCCCTCATGAACATTTTTTTATCAGAATAAGGAATTGGATTGACAGTGAGTTATTCCAGCCAGATCCATGATGGCTTACACCTGTAACCTTGGCACTAGGAAGGCTAAGACAGGAGGATAATGAGCTCCAGGGCACATAGCGTGGACTACATAGGGCCCAGTAAGTAATGAGGACAGTTAACTCCAAGCCTGATGACCTGAATTCATCCCTGATGCGTACATGATGAAAAGAGAAAACCAGCTCCTGTATACTCTGACTAATATACATGCAGAGCAGCTGGCATGCATGCACCCACTCACGTGAGCATGCGTGCATGCACACATGTAAACACACAGAGTAAATGTAAAAAGGGAAGAATGATCTGTAATTTCAATAGAACCTTCAATAGGCCTTTCCTTTTCTCTATCCCTATATTCATAGCATGGCAATGGCGAGGGAAGGTAGAATGACAGGGTATGCTACTGCTTGTATATAAAAGTCAGTAGATACTTCTTAAGTGTTTATGTACAGTTCTCCTTAGCACTAGAGGGGTGGTGTGCATTGCTTGCTTACAAACAGAATACTCGCCATGTTCCTATCCTTCTTCTCCTTCCTCTTCCCCTTCTTCTCCGTCTCCTTCGCCTTCTCCTTCTCCTCACTCCCTGTTCATTTTCCTCCCTCTATCTTCTTTCAATGTTTTAGTTACATGTGTTGGTCAGACCAAAAGCAACTTTGGGGTCACAGTTTTATCGTTAATGGAAGTCAGGGCAGCTCTCAAGCAGAAATTGTGGAGAAACACTGCTTGCATCACTGAGAAGCTCAGACCACCTACCTAGGGAATGGTATTGCCCACAGTGGGCTCAGCTCTCCTGCATCAGTTAGAAATCAAGCCAGTCCCCACAAATCAATCCGCAGAGCACTCTGACCTGAACAGTCCCTCTCTGCCTTTCTAACGCTTCACTCCGTCACCCTTGCCTACCTGCCCAAGCCCCCATCCCCTCGGTGGTGCTGCCTAAAGACTCCGCCCTCGCCCTTTCCTTTAAAAACTCCAACCTGGGGAGGAAGGAGCACCCAGAGATGACAGAAGCCATCTCGGCCTGCAGAGTTCACTCCTGTCCTCATAGAGTCTTAAATGTTCATTGTCCTCTTCTCTGTTTCAGGCTGGAAGTTAAGCCCAGTAGTTGGAGCTGTGTATGGCCCTGAGTTATATGCAGGTAGTACTGTACTGCTTCCCTTTCTGCTACTTAATGGCTCTGTAGCTTTCCATTTGTCTGTCTTTGTAACCTTTTTGTGTTTTTTGTTTGTTTTTTGTTTGTTTGTTTGTTTGTTTTTTAATGCACCTAGCATCCAGCTTTCAAGCTGATGTGTCCCTAGGCAATGAGGCGGCTGTGCCCTTGTCAGGAAGAGGAGGCATCAACACTTACATTCCTCTAATCAGTAAGTAGCCTACACTGACATGGCATGGATTTTGACTGTTGCCCTATGTGTTAGTTAGGTCTGTTTTTGTTCTCCTTGCATAATGCAGAACTGACAGAAAACATTCTTGAGGGGGTACTATGCAGGCATAAGGTTGTTGTGTAATTCAAATGCTGGTTTCTGTAAGCTTCCCCCCCCCAATCTGATTGCAATCCTTCTGGGAATCTCCTTTCTCAATGTTCTCTGAACACTTCCCCAGTTGTCTCCTGATATGCCAGTAAAGCAGCTTACAGCCAATGGCTGAGCGGGGTAGAGAAGAGGAAGTAGAGAATTCAGCCACAGGCAGAATTCCAGAAGACATCACAGGGGAGCAGCTGAACAAGGAAAGCGACAAAGTGCGAGTATCTCAGAGATTTACTCTGAAGGAAGACAGACTAACTCAGAGGGTTAAGAATAGAATTATAACTGCTGAGTATTGTGTTATGAAGCTTTATTTTTTAAATGATTTATTTAATTTTCTTTTATGTGCATCAGCATGAAGGTGTCAGATCCCTTGGAAATGAAGACAGTTGTGAGCTGCCATGTGGTGCTGGGAATTGAACCAGGGTCCTTTGGAAGAGTAGACAGTGCTCTTAACCACTGAGCCATCTCTCCAGCCCTATGAAGCCTTATTAAGCAAATAATATAATAGAGTCTCAATTATTTGGGTGAACGCCGGGTTAAGAGTGAAACCAAGACACAAACACAGTTTTATAAAAATAACTTAACATAGATACCACAGTGCTCTGTTGTGTGTAACTCACACTAGAAGCGTCCACAAAACAAAATCACTGAAAAGTGTACAGAGAATGAACATGTAAATATCCTATATGTATTTGATCATAAGGAAATCAGAAGGTAAGAACAGTATAGACTGCATTCCTCAAGCTGCCCACTCTCCCATGGAGTACCGCTCAGCACAGCTCCAGTGTCCGTTACAGGCCATTGTCTTAACTGTCTCTAATGTCGCTTTGACCCAGGCCCTTTTCCCCTGGCAAGAGACGTAACTAAAGTAGGTTCGGCAGAGTGAGATGTTTCTGCGTGACTTCGAGAGCAGAGCACATTTAGAACAGGCCTTTGCCAATGTCCGCCTCATGAAGTATACAGGGGGACTACAGAGGGTAAAATATTTTAGAGACACGGGGGTGAGGGGAATTCGAGGACAACTAAGGCTACACAGAGAAACCCTGTCTTAACAAAAAAAAAACAAACCATATATATATATATATTAGAGAAGTTAAATTGACAAATGAATTCTCTAAGAGCTACTATATATGCCTTGGAGGTTAGTTCCATGTGAAAGAATAAAGAATATTTCTTTTGAGGAATAATTAATACATAATAAAATTTAAAAATGAAATTAGTAGTTGGCCGGTTAAAAAATTTATATTAATCTGACTTAAACTATCAACAGAAATTAAAAGTTGTACATCTTATTAAGGTGATTTTCAGAGCTGCTTCTGATAATGTTTCTTATCAGCTTGCATTATGACCAGAAAACCCTGAAGAACCAGAGTTAACTCATGATTTGTGAAGAATGAGGCATAGAATCATTGCGTGGTCATCTTGTATCTTTCCACGTCTTCCCCATAAAGCCCCAGCGTCAGGAGTGTGTTCCTTAGTGTGCTTGCTCTCTTTCCAGGAAAGATTCGGTGCCTGTCTCTCTACCTTTTCCGTAACTGGTTCTCAGGCTAGCTTTGAGCCAGCTCCTGACTGCAGGTTGAAATTTCTGTCATCTTTTGGGTCTCCCTTTAGTTCCTGGCTTCCCTTACCCAACTGCAGCCACCACGGCAGCCGCTTTCAGAGGAGCCCATCTGAGGGGCCGAGGGCGGACAGTGTACGGTGCAGTCCGAGCGGTGCCTCCAACAGCCATCCCCGCCTATCCAGGGTAAGCAGTAGCGTCCAGAATCATCGCTTCTCAAAAGCAATTGGACACAAAAAGAAGGGAAGAAAGAGTGCTCTGGCCCTCTCTGATTTCTAGGGTATTGCTGGGCAGCATTTAGAGGCTGTGTGAATATTTGCCAATTATTGGATTAAGGGCAAGAACCAAAATACAGAAATGTGACCAAGGGTCAATTCATTATACACACCCTCGTTTTGGCCACCTTAAGCCTTCGTGGTGACGGCTTAAGACAGTGGCCAGAGCCATCTTGTGTTTGCTAGTGTGTTGGCATGGAGTTCACTCAGCAGCGCACGAGTGTGGATTAACACTACTGCAGAGATCCGAGAAGGGAGCTGGAGGTGGTAGTGCCAGACTGCTGTGCCCACCGGTCTCGCTGCCCGTGCCGGGACAGAGGCCAGCACATGCGCCCACCCCATGGTTTCACTGCCTGGGGAGTGAGCAGCAAAGCTAGTTACCCACAATGGATTTGCTTTCTTTGGTAGGAAACAGATTTGAAAAGGTGAATTCAAAGACGAACCAAGTCCAATTGACTCGAGGGAGAGAGGGAGAAGTAGGAGGGCTCCAGCTGCAGCTGGCTTCTGAGATGGCAGCAGCTGATGTAGCTGAGCGTCCCTCAACTTCAGCTTGGAGTGGAGGGTGTCTCATGCAGTGGAAAGATTCCATAGCAACAAATAAATCCTTTGTTTTTGAACGGGGAGAAGGAGGGAAGATGGCAGACTGGCTTTCAGTTGTTTATCTGTGTCAGCTTAGTGGATATTTTTAAACAGGGTGAACTTCTCGAATTCAGTTGTGCCAAGGACTCTTAAAAGAGTTGGCATTTCTCTTCATCTTTTCTCTGCCTATGACAGGTGGTTTTTTTATTGTTGTTTTTTGTTTTTGTTTTTTCCTATGTTCTGGAGAAATATAAATAGCTGTAGAAAAGCCAATTAGCTGCTCTTTAGTTAAAACATAAAGGAAGAGAGGATATCCCTTTCTGATAGCAAAATTGGCTTCACCAGAAGGTATACTAATTTAACATTCATTCATTCATAGACCAATGGACATACCATTAGGAGTCCTCCATGCCACAGAATTAAAGCATTTTTATTAGACAAGGCAAGTATGCATGCTGAAGTGGGCAGGCTCCAAGACACTGCAAGGGAACTGCTTCAGAAAATAACTTTCATTTGCAATTTATAGATAATTAAATCCCATGCATTCCATCATCTTCATCTTCTGCCATGACTTGCTTTTAATTTTATCCTTTTTTTGTCTCAACTTGACCTTTGACCTTCAACCTCTGACATCTCTTTTTTTTTTTAAATTAGAGATACAGCTTTGTTTCATTAAAAAATATTTGAAACATGAAAGTAAATCTTTTACAAGCTCAGCACACTAGGAAAACTGCTCATGACGTGTCTCCCATTTCAACCCAAAAGCATTTGCTGTCACATTTTTAGGGAGAGAATGCACAGAGAAACATGGAACTTCCTATTTTGTAACTTCCTGAGCTACTTCATAAAGTATCTGAGTTCATTCCTATTCAGTATAGGTCCTTTTAAGAAACATTCTCTACTGAGTCTCTGTCAGATATTTTTGTTTAAATGGATCTTATCTTTTATATCTGATCATATCAAGTTTCTGTGCATTACACTGAATACTAATTTTCCATGTATTTTTTTTTTTTTTATTAACTAAACAACCTATAAAATGGAAGATGACAAGGAATCAGTCCAGTATTTCCTGGGGAATGGCCTAGAACTGCTTTCAGTCTTGGGCGCCACCGTGCTCCCGCCTCTTCCATCATTGGGTGCAGGGACTGTCAGAATTCTTATAGAACTCAAGTGAATATCCACAGTAAATGATTGCCTTAGAACAAAATATATTCGTATTTTTAATGGCAACACTCTTTATAGAAGGAACGGGTTGTTGTCTTTGCCTGTGTCCCCGCGCTGACATTGATGAAGATCAGTCCCCACTTGGCCTCCATGCTCTCCACTCATCAGCCTTCTACAAAAGTCTTTTATGAAAATGCAGTGGAAAGGCAGATCCATCCCAATGTCAGACTTTAAGTGCGTGGTTATCGCAGGTAAATCCTGCCTGCGGACATTGAAAAGTCCGTCTACTTTTCCTGCTGCACAAACAGGTCAAGTGTTAGTTAGATGCATGGCAAGGTGTGACCTTGCAACTTGTTGATATGACTTAGTGGCCCAACTTGTTAGTTCATTCATTATAACTGAAAAAAAGAAATTACTCGTTTTACTTAGCTAATAAACGAAAACAGACTTTTAAAAATATATGAAGCATCCGAGTCTTGACCTGACAAATGTGAAAAAAAGGTTTGTCTTTTCTCTCTACAATTATTTATGTCTTTTGCTCCCAAAATAATGTTTTGGGGGAAATCTATTTAGACACTAGCACTTCATAAGGCTGGAGAAAAGTCTAAATTTTAAGAATAATAGTATAATGCCACTCCAGATTTATGTGTAAAAACTAATGTTGCCTGCTTGGCAAAGCCCATTACCAAGCAGGATAGTGAGCCCTGCCAGCAGCTTCCAGAGTTTCACTGTCAAGTAGGACAGGCCTAGTCATGATCAGAGTTTCAGTCACCAATTGTATTTTTCAAAATTCTTCAAATACTCAATTAGTTAAGAAAGAACCCTTAAAATCTTCCAGTTGCTCCTTCCCACTCTGGATTATATTGTTACTATCTGGGATCCCACTGCACCTTTCAATTCTTGGACCAATCACCTTAACCTTGAGCTCATTACCTCTGCTTGTGAAAGCAATGCATTGTGGGTATTTTTGGTTGTTTTGTTCTTTTGGTTTTTTTTTTAATTACATTTCTCTGTTTACTTTGGTCAGAATTGATTGACTTGTTTTTCCAAGGTGTTGCATTGGTTCTTAAAAATGCTGAATAATAATACTTTGCATGCTTGTGTGATCAGCCAAATCTTATCGCATGTCTAATGTGCAGGGTGAAAAGCAGGTGATGTATGGATAGCAGGAAAATCTACACTTTGAAAACGAACATAACTACTAAATATCATTTGAAACACACTTCGCATGTAGGTCCTGACCTAACGGAATTCATTCTATCCCCTCTCTTCATGAAGTTAAGCCCCTCACTATCCTTTCCTGTGTGCTCTTAAAGAACAGCATTCTCCTAGAACAAACCTACAGTGAAAAGTACTCCAGATACTGAAGTTGGTCTCTCCAGCCCAGCAGACCTCAGACAGCTCCGTGAGGCCCTGCCAGAAGCACTGCTTATGGAATTAGTCTGAGTTTCCCGTTGTCCAGGTGCTGGGTCTAGTTTTGCAGACCCTTAGCTCTCCTGCCCTGGAGCCATGGAACACACACACGCACTTTTGGCGCACCCTGCCACCAGCTTGCCGAGGCGCCGAGTCACATTCATACATCACCTGCCTGTGTAGCGCATGTGCATGCTGCCGTCATCAATAACCGGAATGTGTTTCTGTTCTTTTGTTTCTTTGTTTTTGTTTTTGTGTGGATTTCTGCAGTGTGGTTTACCAGGACGGATTTTACGGTGCTGACCTCTATGTAAGTACACACAGTGGGGCCTTTTTGACCCCATCCCCTGACAAGCCAGCCTTTTTTTTCTGTTTCTTTAGTTTGTTTTGTTTTTATTTTGTTTTGTTTTCCTTTTTTAAAAAATATAATTTAATTCTTATTTTTCTTTTTCCTTGTGGATATATATTTATATATTTATATATTTTAAGAATGCAAGCATGCTTCTCTGCCACTGCGCTTGCCCCTGGGTGCAAAAACTAAGCCTTTTGGATTCCGTGGTGGTTGCCGGGGTCGGTCTGCCGGACATATTCTTCCCCTCCCTGTGCCCACGAGTGTTCTGGGCGTCTCCTACCCTGCGAGATGATCAGCAGGTTTAAAGTCGCATTGTTGCCGCATCATCTCCGTACATACGTAATAGGCCCAGCTTAGTCTGACACCAGCTCTTGCCCCCTTGTGCTTCTCTTTTCATCCCACACCCTCTTTAGAGCACTGCGGCTTTGTTTGATATAAATGGCAACGAGTTTTTCGAACTGTGTGCTTTCTAATCTTACATGATTTGAAGAACATACACTTGTGGAAGTGACACGAAGCAACTGATACCATAGTATTGTAGGTCTAGAGAGAGGAGTGTGTGGTAACTAGAGGCTCACAGACAGGCAGCTTCAAAGCCACCTACCTGGAGTCCACAGCCAGTGAGGCTCTGTCTTAGGACTCAGCCAGGGAAACCGACGAGTGTGATTAGCAGCCTGGACTCTTGGAGTCATTTCCGCCAGCCACCGTGGCATTTACTCCGTCTAGCTGGAGATGAAGTTCTATGGTTTTTTGGTCACACACTACCTAAAAGATAAACAGTGATCTAGCTGACACAGGGAAAGCTTTTGAGTTTTGAGGACTATTATTAGGAGCCTTCCAGATGGTCTTTTTCTGAATGCCAGCATAGTCCACTGGCCCAAGTCATTAAGGCAGTTTTGTAAAGAAGACTTAGCATAGGGACTAATTCTGGGGGGCAGGTCAACGTGTCCAGGAGGCACTCTCTCTGCCCTCTCCTCTCCCCTTCCATAAAGAGGCTGTTGGTGCCTACTTCCTCAGCAGTGTGACGTCAGGCCATTCAGAAGGCACTGAGGCCTGCGGCAGTAGAAGGTGCTGCTTTCTCAGGCCGGGTGAGTCTACACCTGTGCTAGTCAGAGGTCCTTAGAAAGTGTGTATCTAGTAAAGGAACCTCAGTCATGAGTCAGTGGTCTGTCCCTTCAACTGTGATTACTAGAATTCCCTAAATAGTTTACACAGCCAAGAATAAAGCCCCCCCGCCACTGTCCATATTTCATTACCTTTCTTTGTACTTTAATTAAAATCTAATTCTTGCTCAGCAAATTTTTAAGAAGTTACTTTTCCCCTTGTGCTCACACTTGAGGCCTGGGCAGATCTGGCTTACTGTACAGCAGATTACACGTTTCTCAATGTGCATCTTTACATGTGATGTTAGCATATATATTCTCTGCATTCTCATGAAACTCGTTTTTACATTATTCATGGTTTTGGAATCTGCTTCAGTAGAGCAGGCTTTTCTATTTAAGTTATTTCCCCGACTGGGGTTATGGTTTTTTATGTAATGTCTTCCTTATTTGGGATTTTTTTCTAAACTATATCCTACTTCTATCCTGGTTTTGCCTGCTTTTACTTTAAACCAACCAACTAAATATTTATTTATGGCTCTTCAGTTTCCTTATTTTGCTTTGTAACATCCTAATGAAATATATTTCTATGCCCAACAAGAGAATGGTCTTGTGGGGTTGTTTTGTTGTTGTTTAATCTAAATGAAAAATCTACAGGAGCTAAACAAGTAATCCAGTGGCTTGGTCAAAATACCCTTCCCAGTAGCCCCTGCTAGCCTAAGCCCTGGTGCCTGCCTCCTGCCTCTTTCTCTTCCATCTGAGGCAGAGTTGTTGGGAGGGGGAAAGTTGGTCACTAGTGCTGAGATAATATCTGAGCCCTCTGGTGAAAACCAGGGCTACAATGTATTGTTTAACAGCTATGGCTGTTAAACTGGATGGTCCGAGTGTGAGGGAGCTAAGAAGGGTTCTTAAAGCACAAATAAAAATAGGCTGTTTTGCTTTGAGTTTGCTGCTCTCTACTTTTCTCTGTACGTTTCCTAACTGTGGAAATCTGTCACTGAACCTTTACATCTAGCTTCCTCAGAAACGTGTGCTATAGCAGGGTTAGTGTGTAAAAAGGCACTCTGGCCCAGACAGAGCATGAGCAGAAGGGGAAAGGCCTCAGTGCTGGTGTGCTTCCTAAGTCTTCCCTGTTCTACTCTGGAGTGGTCTCTGAGAGCCTTCTCCCCTCTGCTTCCTTCTGGCATACTTTTGTCTGGAGACAGAATGGACTGATGAAACCATCTTGTCCATTTGTAAAGATCCTTGCTCTTCCAGGATAGGTGTGTGTCACTCCCCCCTTTTTCCCATTAGAAAAGCCATAGTTCCCCCTAATTTCGTCTTTTAAGTGGGATAACAAACTGCTACTGATTCTCATCCTGTGAAAAGCATGCTTGCATCCAAAGGAAAGAAAAGGCTGGCCGCCCATAGTGGGCTCTTTGTATGATTGTTTTCCTTCCACAGCTGTGTTTTTGAACTGCTCTTCCTGTGTTCTGTTATAGAATAGTCTTACAGGAACCAATCATTAGCGCTAAAATACCTCAGGTAGGAGTGCCAGTGTGACCTGCCAATCAATCAGATTGTGGATTGCAGTGAAAAAATTGAATTATACTAACCATTCCAGCTCCACGTTAGAGATGGGAACAGAGGCTTTTTTGGACAATCAAGACTTGTGAGCGTGTGATCTAAGCCCTGCTACCTCAGCAGTGCACATATCACATCCACACATCATGGCACTTCCTTCAAAGTGAGCCTTCGGTCCCCTCAACACATCTGCCACAGACGCATCACATGTACTATCCCGTCATTGCTGCCTCTTTCAGCCTGTCAGTCACATTTGCCTGTGCTGTTTAAACCAGTCTTTTATAGTGGAGAGCTTAGCGGCTGAGGGTGCTAACTGCAAAAGAAATGTCAAAAGGGAGGAGACAGAAATCTTCCCACGTAAGGCTTCAAGTCCCATGTTTAGCTGCATCGTGAAATCCTAGTCAGAGATGGACCGCTGCTGCAGAAGCATGGCGTGGCTACTTGCCTGGACATGCCAGGACATTAGCTCCTGTGCCCTTTTTCCTTTCACCTGACAAGATCAGTGAGTGTCCGGATATTAGCACGCCTGTTAAGGAGTTTGTCAATGGCTTGATTCTAGGAGAAGAAAAGAGTCCATTACTTAATAACCCAGTTATCTCATGTAACTCAGTGATATTTTAGAAATAAACTAATTTAGATAAAAGTGGAAAAGCAAAGTATTTGAAAGATTATCTCTCATCTATTGTGTAAGTCAAAGATAATCAAGTTGATCATAACAGTCTCTCTCCTTAACCTCAAACTTGAATAATCATGAGATGAAACTTTAAATGACACTTTTCAGAGTACACAGATCTGTCCATTCACTACAGAAATTATACATTCTGTATTCAAGTCTGTGCCGTGTCTGCATGAGAACTTTCTGTCCCCTGTGGCTGTGGCTCTCAGCTGGAGTGGGGAAAGAGGGCATTAGGATCATAGAGGGCCAAGTGCAGTGGTTCTAGAGGCTAAGCATTAGGCCCTTGCTAAGTGGAGTGGGTCTCTACTCCTTGGTGGTGATGCTAATCATCACGCACGCCTGCCAGCCCCCCGCACACATGCTCGCACGTGCACACACTTGCCTTGCTCTGTCCATCTGCACACTATGTGGGGATAACAAGCTTTCATTTGTCTGCTGGTCTTGAGCTACACACTTTCCTCCTCAGTGTCACATGTCATTGTCTTTCAGGTAGAGAGAAGGTGTCTTGACATCACATGCTCACCAAAGTCCTGTTTTAATGTAAACCTAAAGCAAAAATACAATAAAATTAAAGGCAAAGTTAAAATCAAGACAAGATGAAAGTCTGTAGGTGTGCAGACAAGGGTCACTTGTTTTGTTTCAAACATAGCTGTAGAAGCGGCACAGAAGAATTCCAGTGGTGTAGAAGTTAGTTCGATTCAGGGAAGAAGAGTAGAAAACCTCAAGGAGGTAACACTGGGCTGTGGGAAAAGGACTTTCCTTTAACATTTTCGGAAAGTCATTAGCAAAGAGGCTTAAAGCAGCAGCATTTAGCTTTGAGAAGCTGGACGTAGAAGCAAAAATATGAATAATTGAGAAAACAAAATTCTAAAATATAAGAGAAACTTTGGAAGTACAGTAGACAGGAGTATGCAGTCGCTCCAGAGAGCGAGTATCTGGGCGAGCTGTGTGGGTTGGGCTGAGCTCTGTTGCCAGGGCCAGGCATTTGGACTAGCAGAGGGATGTAGGATTGGGCCACCAAATTGGGAACGCTAGAAAGGTTACAGAGGAAATTAACTGTTTTTCAAGGGGTATGTGTGGATTTGAACCAGGCTTACTTAGCCATGCCAAACTTAGGCAGCTCTCAGAGTTCCAGAAGCCGTCTGTGTGTGCCCTCCGACACTATGGTGTGCTGTGGCCATGCTAATCCCCATTTTTTGTTTTATTTCAAATCACACACAGATAGAATCTGCAAACTGCTTCAGATCAAACAGGTCTGATTGTGTGTAAATACATATGTCCTTTTTAATTTTTATTAATGGTTGCTTCAGTTTTGCATCAGTGCATGGTTCAAAGCAATACACATCAGCTATCCATGACTTCATACCTCCAAATGAATTATTTCTCCTCTTTTTGTTCGTTCGTTTGTGCAGTCAGCTGAAGAATTGTTAACATCTCACTCTAAATCTCTCAGTGGAGTCTCTGTTCCCTTCTCTGATATAACAGATGGGTTACTGCTTGTTATAATTATTAACATTGTGGTATGGGCCAGGGCTCGGGTGGGCAAGATTTACTCCTCCTTTGGGCTGGGGAGGGGCCAGTTGTTAGGGTATGGAATGTTAACTCAAGTGGTGACTGACTGTTTCCGTAATACCAGGTCGTTGTGGCTGCACGCTCTAGTAATTGAGGCTGTGTACTTCACCGAGCTTGTGGTAGAGCCTAGGGCAAACCGCTGTCCCAAGAGAATGCTGGGATAGATAGAGTTAGCCAGTGCCAGTCTGGACGTGGTGGTTTTGCTGTTGTTTTAGCTCCGGATGTCGGCATGCTCAGTTTTAATGTGATTAATATTAATGTGGCGCCACCCTCCCCCACGCCTGAGCCCCCCCTCCTTCCTCCCACCTTGTTCTTTTTGAAAATTTTAAGAAACAGTAATGAAAACCTTGGTGTTTCAAACTGCACTTTACTCTCGTGTTCTATAAGAGCCTTTAAAATTGCTGGTTAAAGTAAAATCTGGGATTGAGGGAAAAAAAAATTTCGTAACCTGGAATCTTTGTACAGTCTGAAACCTAGAATACAGTTAAGTCAATTGTATTTTGTAGATTTTTGTCTTGAGTTTTGTGTAATGTTCTGTAGAATACCCAATTTACAGCAACAGCAGAAAGACTCTGGAGTAAGGTGTATCTGAAAGGGGGCACTTCCTGGTGCACAGTGCACTTTTCCTTAGGCATGGGTCAACTGCCAGGTTGCCTTGGTAAAGTTTTCCCATCCAGCTGACATGCAGCACTCCCTTAAATGACTTCTATAGCTGCTAGACCACCTCTGCTTTAAATAGTTTTCCTTTGTTGTTGTTGTTTGTTTGTTTTTATTTTTTGAGACAGGGTTTCTCTGTGTAATCTGGCTGTCGTGGACTCACTTTGTAGACCAGGCTGTCCTCAAGCTCACAGAGATCCGAATCCCTCTCTCTGCCCTCTGTCCCTGTGCTGGGATTAAAGGCATGTGTCACAGTGCCTGGCTTTAAGTAGTTTTTCTTATTGCCAGTATTCTCCTAGGCCCGTCAGTGTCAATAAAATATTTTATCTCATCCTACACTTGAAGCAGAGAGCTTCATCAGCCAGACCCCAAAGTCAGGGTCTCCTCATGAAAGCAAACTACTGCAGATGGAGAAGGCCCGTGTCCTTGGTGGGAAGGACCTACGCCCCTGAGGGAACCATTGCTGTCAGTTGCCTCGCCTAGGAGCCCTTCCTTCCAGTTAGTAGGCGAAGCTAAGAGCTGTGATTGGAGAGCGCATGCACATGTGGCCCCTGCGCTCTAGTCAAGCTTCTCCAGATCGGACCTGGATCTGAACTTCAGTGACAACCGTCTGTAAGTGCTGGACATAGCTAAGCTTGGATCAAGTTTCAGCTAATTTCACTATCTTAGCTTTCTAAAATTGTAAAGATTATTTTGGTGTTAGAAGGAATGCTAAAGAGACAAAGCATGTAGTGCTAAATTACGTAAGTTTCACTAAAGATTTGGCTTCTGTTCTAAAAAATGGAACCATATCTAAAGAGAATAAAACAGCTGAGCCTTTATGACCCAGATAAAGATTGCATTATAACAGTGAACTTTTTATTCTCTAACCAATGCTCTCACCATCCCTGTCCTCTTTGAAGGCTTGAGGACTGGAGCAAGCCCTGTGGAGCTTGATGTGAGGCATTGCCCAGAGGTCCTGCCTGCTCTCAATGTCACAAGGATGCTTCCTGCCAGGTCACTGCAGGGTTTGGTAATGGTGACTCAGATTATCCCTTATGGACACCTATAGAAAGAATGACCGCAAGGGAATGTTGTGTGGCAGCTGGAAGCCACTGGACTTTAAAAGGTTATTTGAAGCTGCTGATGCTGATTTCTTAAAGAATAGACTTGGCGAGCTCCCTGTATTTGCTGTGCTGTAGTAGAGAAATTGTAGACGTTTATAAAAGTATAAGTATTTCCAAAATGAGAGTTATCAGGAATCAAAGAAACCATCCAGAGCTGCTAGGTAGGTGCCAGAGAAGAGCACCATAGTTCCCATAGAAAATACTTCCTAACTCGGTGGAGCGTCACACGCCTTTACCAGCACTTGGGAGGAAGAAGCAGGTAAATCTCTGTAAGATCAAAGCCAGCCTGGTCTACATGGTGAGTTCCCAGACAGCGTAGGCTAGCTCTATCTCTAGAGATAGGCTCACGTGCGTATGTGTCTTTTCAACCCTAACCGATGGCAAAAAAAAAAAAAGAAAGTAAATGTGGAATCTATTTTGTAAAGTTGCAAAAAATGAGCATTCAAAGGCAGAGAAAAATGCAGTGCTTGAGCTGCCATGATATATGGACTGTCCACAGAAACAACCCTTTATCATTCATGACTGAACAAACTGAGCTAGGGGGGCCAACTGAACAGCTGTTTTTGACCAAAGAATGGCAATAAAAATGTGTATCTGGCTGGGCAGTGGTGGTACACACTTTTAATCCCAGCCCCTGGAGGTAGAGACAGATGGATCTCTTAGATCGAGGCCAGCCTGGTCTACAGAGCAAGTCCAGGACAGGCAGACCTACACAGAGAAACCTTGTCCCAGGTGTTTTTTTTGTTTTTGTTTGTTTTTTGTTTTTGTTTTTGTTTTAATTTGAATTGGATTTAGACAAAGTGAGTGAACAGCAGAGGGCTAAGTAAAACTTGGCCTTGCCAGTTGTGTCGACCTGTCTCAGGAGCCCTGGTTACACAGCTGTCCTTGAGTCCTTCTGGAAGGTTCTTCGGGGTGTGTGAGCCAGCCATCAGGGGGAAAGCTCCCAGAGACTGCTGTGGGAGAAAAACAAGCGGGGCATGTCTCACCTCATCAGAGCTAGCCAGATGCTTGGAAGCCACTTGTAATGTGATCTCCCTGAGTCTGGGATGTGGGCTAGAGGAAGAGGTTTTCTGGAGAGAACTGGGGCTAAATGTCTGGCTTTTAAAGCCGTCGCCTCTGTCCCCATCCCCGCTACTTGAAAGCAGGTGGTGGGTCTATTAGTAACTCACCTCACCCGCAGTTCTCTGCTGTCTGGTCTGGTCGGTCCCTTCCTTCTCAGTGGTGCTCTCGACAGACATGCCCCACCAGGCGGACCCAAGCTCTGGTCAGATCTTCCCATGACCTACAGCATCCTCTTAGAAACCAGCCAGGCCCAGTGCAGAGATCTGAAATTGACACCTGTGAACATAATAGACTTTAATGCTTTTAACTGGTATATGCATGTTGACTCAGGGTTCTCCTGACATTCCATGAATATTTCCTCTGTCAAGAGTTCCAGGAAACACTGTGAAGTAAGAGCCAAAATCCTATCTGTATTTCTTAAAATTACTAGGCAGTATCTATGAACTCGACTTTTCTTAGTGTCACAAATTGGAAAGCAAATTCCTACCTTGGCTAAAGCTTGATTTCCTGCCATAGGAGGAACATGCAGACTGGTGCAGTTTGAAACATCCCTTCCCATGTGTGTCTGTGTTTGTGTCTGTCCTTGTGTCTACACGTGTGCGTCTGTAATGGGGCGGGGGGCATCTGTCTCGGGGAGAGGTAGCTGTAAAGTCAGTTCTCTTCTCTCCTGTAGGGCGGATATGCAGCCTACAGATATGCACAGCCTGCTACTGCAACCGCAGCCACAGCTGCTGCCGCCGCTGCAGCCGCTTACAGCGACGGGTACGTACAGAGCCAGAGCAAGCAGGCTCTGACGCCGGGGCACCGCGCCGTCTGCAGCATCAGTCCTCTTCCTCCTCCACCATCTCCAGCACTGCCTAGCCCCCGGGCTCCTGCCAGCCTGCCCTCTCTAGAGCCTGTTCTTCATGGCTCCTGCCTCGCAGCACCCAGGCCCAGCCTCTTCTACTTGCTCTCTTGTTCTGTCTCTTGGGCTGTGATTACAGACAGTCGTCTTCCTCATTTGACCCTGTCTTTGCTGCTTTTTCAAGAATGTCAGGGTTTCTCAGTTACTGCACTCAGGAACAGAGATAGGAAGGCTTTTCCCTCTGCCGTTTTCCCCACTAATAGTCCAGACCTGCAGCACAGGACTGTCAGTTTCAGTCTCATCTATCTCCATCTGACTGTGTTTCTCCTTTCCAGTTACGGCAGGGTGTACACAGCTGACCCCTACCATGCCCTCGCCCCTGCCGCCAGCTATGGAGTTGGCGCTGTGGTAAGTTTATATGCTATTCCTCACTCCCACCTGCCATTTTTGAAAGATCTGGGGAAGCGACACATTGTCATCTCATCCACTGCCAAAGTGTGGGAGCCACATGAGACCCTGAGAATTTGTGTTACTTCTTGACCTATCTGTTTGGAAAGGCAGTGGAATTGATGCTGAATGTGTTCCCATGCCAGGGGCATACCAGTAGCATAAAGTCCTTGGTAGTAGCAAAGGCTGGGGCTTGGTAAGGTGCCCAGTTTTCACAGCTCTCAGTGTACTCAGTTTTTAGTTGCTGATGCCTGACGACGTCCCTGCCGTCCTTCTGCCTTCTGGTGTGTTGTATTGGGAACCCGGCATTGTGAACACTGCAGAGGCAGCTTGTAGCAGCAGCTGCAGGAAAGTACGGAAGAAGTACATAGGTCGTGTCTAGAATCATCCATGGAACTGATGTTCTTGCTGTAGCCTTCTTGGATTTGGCTTAGATGCCTTCACTGCAGGTTGGGATTCACAGCTACAAAGTCAGGCCACTCCATAGTGACACCTGTCGTATTTCATGCCAAGTATAAATCCCCTACCCTGAAAGAAAGACCTAGGGGAAGATTCCATGTGAAAACAAATAAGATATCAGAGAAAGTCAGTCTGTAAAGGTACGGGGACAAGCAGGGGTAGATGTACACAGTATGTGATCACTTCTGCCAAGAAGTATCTGGGAGCAACCCCGACAGGTCATGAGTGAGAAGGGAGCTCAGCCGGGACTGTAGCAGCATCACAACGACAGACTTGTACAACTAGTTGGAAACCATATCAAGTCCCCCTTCTGTGCCTAGTGGCTGTGATGCCCCAGCCAGGAGGCGCTCTTCTGTCCCACTGCAGCCCGCAGCGCCTGTTGACCAAGTCCCTTCCCAAGACATGTTGCTTCGTTTCTAATGCTTCTCTCATCACCTCTCAATTATTTTTATGTCTCTACTTACTGCAGGCGAGTTTGTACCGAGGTGGCTACAGCCGATTTGCCCCCTACTGAAGTGACGTGAGACCCTGCAAATGGGACAGCCCCCAGTTCATGAGGCCTGGCTATTGCAATATTTACTAGTAGAGGACTCTATAGCAAGATGAAGAGGAAAACAAACAAACAAAAAAAGAGAGAATACTTTTTTATACCTCACTATGTTCTTTGAATATGTATTTTCCTTTAAATTTCTGCCTTTAATTCTTTTGTTCCAAAGATTGTGCTTTTTTGTTTTGTTTTGTTTTGTTTTGTTTTCGGATTTTTGTTTGGGGGGGTGGCTTTTTTGTTTTGGTTTGGTTTTGGGTTTTTTTTTGTTTGTTTTTTTGGTTTTTTGTTTTGTTTGTTTTGTTAGGGGGTTGTTTTTACTTTTGCTTTTTTTTTTTTTTTAAACTGTGGTTAAAAAAAAAAAAAGATACTGCATTTCCATGTCTATATGTCCGTGCTTAGCTTATTCTGTCAGTCACAGAAGAGGCAATCCAGGAGGAAGGAGCTGACACATGTGTTTAATCAGAAGCCAGCAGACAGAATTACCAAAGTGTATCTGGTGCTGAGTGGCTGGGGAGACAGGCAGAGTGGAGGCCAGCTCTGCAGCAGTCTGCTCCTCTGGGCCTGTCTTTGGCCGGAGGCTCTGACTGGCTGTGGCTGGAATCCACATGCCGCTAGGTAGGAGTTTGTGCTTGCAAAACAGGAGAATTTAAAAGATGCTTTTCTCTCCTCTTCCTTCCTGTTTTTGCATTCTTTTTACAATCATTTACACTCACAGCCTGAGAGTGTTGGCATGATTTTGGGAATTACAGTGCTGGTGTTTCCAAGCATGCTTTCAGACTGTGGATGGGAAACACCTCAGTAGAAACTGATCTTGGCGTGAGCTCCAGAATAGGAAAACACCTGTTTCTTTTCTTTTCAGAAATCCCAGCATTCCTGCTGGACTGCTGCCCCTTTCATTGAGCCACTGTGCAACTCATCTGTTCTTTTATTACCATGCTACTCCCACGTCCTCAAGATTCAGGAATTTAGGATCCAGGGACCGAAGAATGAATAGTCAGTGGCCAGACAACCCCCCCTCCCCCTCCCCCAGATATCTGGGCATAGCTTGAAGATTAAAAGTACAAATTCTTCAGAGCCATTAAAGAGTGCATAGAAGAGAAAAGGGGGTGTTCAGCCTGATATTTCTTCCTTTTCTTGCAGCACAAAGTCAGTACAGAGTAAGAAAGGCATCAGAAAGCCTCTGCTGGGGCAAGATAAGGAACCAGCCCTAGGTTGGCTGTCCCTGCAAGTGTAGTGATGAGGACCAGTAAGGGCAGGCAGAGGCACTTTGTACTCACTCCAAAGCCATAGGAATTTCCATCTTCCAGAGCCTCTGTGAGTCTCCAGCCCTTGAGGCCTCTGTACCCAGCTTCACCCTGTCCTCCAGAGTCACAGCCAAGCACCTGGACCCCTTGGAGAACATTAAGAAGACAGGCCATGGAATCTAAGTCTGCCGTGGAGGAGGATGTAAAGTGGCAAGGGTCCTCCTGAAGAGGCCATGGCAGTGAGACCTGGCTTCAGTTCTGTTTCCAAAGGACTTCTCCCAGATCTGAGGTGTACCCAAAAGGCAAGGGTCCCACAGAGGCTCCAAAATGAAGGCATTAAGATCTGGGCGCCTCTGCTGGCTCCCTGGTCAGGTCACCTGAGGGATTGCTGCTAACAGGAGTAGTTCAGAGACACGAGCTTTGGTTTTGTTAGGTTTATTTTAGGTTTGTTTTTATTGGGGTTTTGGTTCTTTTGCTGATGTTTCTGCCTCTGCCTCTACACAGTTTTGACTGATAAATGATTTGTGTCCCTGAATTAAAGTGGCTGACATTTGACTGCATCAAGCATACTTTTATAAGCAGGGAGGTCCTTGGCCTGCAGTTGACACATATCGTCTTGCCCTCGGATCCTGTCCCCATGATCTCTGAGGAGACAGCATGGAAGCCAGAGACCTCGGTGTAGTCACTGGTTCTGGGGCAATGTGTGGAATAGGAAACAAGACTGCCTGTTTACTGGCTTTTTATGGAGTCTCTTCCCCAAGCCAAAGTTTGGTTTGTTGTTGCTGTCATGACAGTTTTCATTGTATGTGCGTAACTATTTTAGTTAGGGGAAGGGATGGGCTGGGGCCTCTTGGAGTTCTAGAGAATGGGGCAGAGGGTTTGTTGGTTTGTTTGTTTGTTTGTTTGTTTGTTTTTGAGGAAATTTACTGGCTAAAGGAACAGAGGTTTGGGGTCTTTGTTTAATAAGGGCCGTCCTCACAAGAAGGCCAGCCTGCTCGTTCACCTGGTCGAGACTGGGCCAGTCCTCGACAGCTGTATCCACAAAGGGCAGAAAGGGAGAAAGAACAGAAGAAGGTTCCTCTTCTTTCTTCCTAGACAGAAATAAGGGCAGCCGTGGCAGAGTGAAGGCAGTCCCCAAGGCGGGAGGGCCTGCGTGCCCTTCAGTTGAGCTGGTTCTGGCTGCGGCTTCCAAGGCCAGTTCTGCTTGCCAGCGCATCTCTCTGCTGCACGGACATGGACGCTCTCCAGTGCCACTTCTTCAAGCTCCTTTTCCAAGGAAGAATAGATGGAGTTGGCTTTTTATGCAAGGGTCTTTGGATTTCACAGTGAGCACTGAGAGTTGGGACTCTCCCAAGTGTCTGGACTCCATTGTATTTGCCTCACGGTTGGTCCTCAAGGCCACGGTGCTGGCCTGTGGAACTGCTTTAGGAAGCAGGCTAGAGGAGCATTTTGTGACTCTGTTAGAAGATTCTGGGTGATGATCTCAAAAAGATGGCTGATGCTGAATCGCAGTGTGAGAAGGACATTTTCAGCTTTGCAGGCATCTGTAGCCTGAGCTTTCTATGCTGCGAATCTTCCCTTAGAAGCTGGCCTCCTTTAAGGAGACTTGTAGTGAAAACATTGTCTGGCTGTCCCACTTTCAGCCCGGAGAGCTGCCTTAGGTCTTTTCTAGAATGTCTGTGTTACTTAGTTCAGCCTCAGCCCAGACCCACCACGTCACCCGTCATTTTCAAGGCTCTCAGGGTTCCCGGGACCTCCGTCACCATCACCCTGCAGCAGTCGCAGGCTGAACTGAGCCAACACGTTTCCTTCCTCTGGAAACCGCCTGGCTCTTGGCTCTTAGTTTAAAGAGAGCTCGTGGCTTTTCCTCCAACATGGACTCCTCAGGGGCTGAACTGTTTAGTGTAGGCTGTGCTTTCCTAGAGGTGCAGCCGGCAGGTCTATGACCACCTCCATCCTGTAACTAGTCATGTAGCTTCCAGACACAAGGAGCTAGAAGATGAGTGGAGCAACCCCAAGGATGTGCAAGAAGAGCATAGCGTGCCCCCTCCCTGTGCCAGGCCAACAAGGCCAGCCAAAGGCAGTCTGGAGCACAGGTGTGTCAGGAGGGCAGGAAGCTGCCTGGCCCAGCCAGTTCCCCACTACTCGAAACTAGCATGGCAATGTCTGCGGAAGCGCAGATTTTTTTTTTCCCCCAGATATTAGGAGGAAAGGGACTTTGGGGGGTGGGGAAGGGGTTGTGGTGTTTCGAAGCATAAGTTACCTGTTTGCACTGTTTTCAGCTAGGACACGCTAGTGGGCACGGTGAGCATCTGATGTAAACGTGTGTTTCATTTTGTCATGCTCTTGAGAATGTCTGACCATTTGTAGTATACACCAGTGACACTTGATTCTCTGTTGCATAAAACACTATATTTTTGGAAATGTTGCTGTCCGGAAGCCTCTTCCCACCTTCTCCCTCTCCTATGTACCTCCTTTATCCTTGCTTTCCTCATTCAGCCAGGCAATTGCCATCCCCGAGCTAGAGCGGGAAACAGGGCCCCATCCCAAGCAGGCTCTGGGTGTCCTAAGCCAGCATGTGCCCTCTAGGTTCCTGAGTGCAGGACAGTCCCTTGGCAACTTTCCTTTTGAAAGGCTCACCAACTACCACAGGTTGCCGAACTCTTGAGCAAGGCCCAGTGAGCCAGGGGGCACAGGTCCCTGAAGTACTGTGGTTGGCTGGAGAAGCCGTGTTCTTATGCAAGTTACCGAAACTGTAGCCAGTTACAGTGTACTCAGGAAAAACGGTAGATGAGTTCAGCCATGGTGGTGCTGGCTGGCAGGGATTGGTAACTGAGAACTGCTCATCAGCCAAAACTCAATCTTGCCTTGACAGACCCCCCGCCTAGGGGGCAGCCCTCTGCCTGGCAGTTCTGTACACGCCAGCGCTGGGGGTACTGCGTTCACCCTGGCAGGCAAAAAGGGAACAGCGATGCTCTTTCCTTCCCCTCCCCTTCCGGTTACCAATGCCAGATTCCCAGGGGCACTCGAGTTTTTGAGTTTTTCAGAAAATGCTTTTGGTTTGGTTTTTTCTGGGGACTGGCGAGCTTTAACGCTGTCTGCCCCCATCAGGACTCCTAGCTTGTATTTTTGTTCACAGTATTTTTGTGTGTGCGTGCTTGTTGGGCAGCTCATTTTGGCTGCATTATATATCGAGTGATGAACCGATCCTTCTTTCTTTTTCCCCGAAGGGACATGACTTTTCCCCTTCTGTCCCCATTCTGCTGGTGACTAGCTAGAGCCACCCTGGGGCTGACACATGTGAAGTTAGAGCTGCAGAGCCAACTGAGGCTCCAGGTGTTTGAGTCTCAAATCTTTTCAAGGCTCAAAGGACCACAGAACCTCGCTCTTCTCCACACCCCTGTGGCAGGGAGTAGCCTGCCTAGCACGTGCAGTTTCCCCGTGGCAGGACAGGTACCGCTGGGGAATGGGGGCATACGCGGATGCTTGTACAATTGACCACCTAGCCTTGTCTCCTTCCCTCCCGTCCTTTCCCAGAATCACCTCCTAGGACACCCGAGCTGCTTGCCCAGGGTCCTGTTTCCCTGCTAACCCCAGAGAAGCACCCAGGGCTTTGTGACAGTCTCTAACTCCCTCCCTCCCTCTCCTCCTCCTTAAGAATCATATTGTATAGTAGCTTTCAGACCATACAGTATTCATTGGTTACTCCTATTACTATCAAGTAGCTGGAATTGTGAAGGTTGGAGTAGTTAGATCTTTAGCTTTTATTCCTTATTTTTTGTATTACTCTCCATGTGTATAAATTATTGATCATGTTGCTGGCTTTTATAAACTCTAAGCAAAGGAAGGGCCCTGCCTTAGCCTTTGCAAATGGTAATGAAGCACTGTTTTTAAATAAAAGAGAGAAACACCACCTCTGGCAGTCTGTGGATTCTTCTTTCTTCCCTGAACCCCAGGCTCTAATAGGGAAAGAGGAAGAGACACCACGGCACTTCTTCCTGGAGGCTCCTGAGCGGCCAGGAGCGGGCAGGGAGATGATACCACCATCTGCTCTCTGGCTGGCAGCAGGCTTCCATCTGTCTGAAGTGAGGTGCGTTTGCTGCTTCCCGTCCTCCTCCAGATGCCCACTCACAGG
This sequence comes from Meriones unguiculatus, assembly GCF_030254825.1. Classification (NCBI taxonomy): domain Eukaryota; kingdom Metazoa; phylum Chordata; class Mammalia; order Rodentia; family Muridae; genus Meriones; species Meriones unguiculatus. The sequence continues at coordinate 24,082,048 of NC_083356.1, forward strand.
GCCTCGGGCACTGCTTGGCAGCTCCACTGTGTGCCGAACACTCCTGAGTGCCTGCTTCCCTGGCTTCTGCTGCCCGACCCCCCCCCCCCCGTCACCTTCACTGTGTGGAATGCCTCTGTGATAAACCCAGATAGCTCATATGTCCCCAGTCACTCCCTTCCCCGGGTCACGGGGAGCACGAGGATCACCAGGACACCTCAGACTCGGGAGTGTCTTTCTGCTCCCAAATGTGTAAACCTTAGGTTCTTCCTACTTTCCTTACCTGCCCTAATGCTCTTCAGCCCTCAGGGGGGTCCCCCCAGTGCCCTGCACCCTGCCCTCCTGCTTTCTCAGCTAACAGCTGTGTCTCCTCTCTCACCTTTTCCCATCTTAAATGTTTTCTTAATTTTCCCCCTAGAATCCCAAGTTCTCTTCTCCACGGCAACCTAGACTAAGCTTCCACCCACTGCCCCTGCGTGTCCTTTGCTCTCCTGCCACCTGGCCTCTGGCTTCCAAGTGAGGAAGCAACCCCTTGAGCTGAGAGCCAGTGGGCACTGCTCAGTCCCAGGTGGTGTGCCTGCACAGTGCGTCTGGCCTCTCAGCGGCCTCCGCTGGCCCTGTAACTGTCAGGTTCCCTAAACTGAGAAACGGCTACAGTGCAGACCTGTCTACCGCATGGCTGGAGTACCTGGGGCTCACGGGTCTGTGCCATGCTACTGCCGTCACCAGCCACACTACCACACTCTGACCCAGGCTGTGTTCACAGATCCTGGGACACAGGGACAGGCTAGTGCGTTCACTTCAAAGGAGAGGGAAACGGATCCTGGCCCTGGCCATGTCCTCTTACTAAACGCCGAAGCTAAAGCGTGAAGTGGGGATCTTGTCCAAAGCCACACGGGAAGTGGCGGAGCAGGGTCCAGGCCCAGGCAGCCCAGCTCATTTCACACCATGTCACACCCCAAGATGGCACTAATTCCCACAGCGATTTCTGCCCATAAGTCGGCAGACTACAGTGGAAGCTTGCTTCTCACCACATCAAGGCGACGGTAGGTCTGCACAGTAAAACAACAACAGGTGCCACTCTGGGTCTTGAGGCTGGCCGTGGGGGTGTCAGCATCGACTCAGGGGCCATTTGTACCACAGCAGTTCCCTGGGGCCGTGAACTGAAAGGTGAGTGAGAACTGTGGTAACCAAAGCCCTTGGGAAAAGAAGGCTAACGATAAGATGGAGGCTAAGAGGGGTTACCGACCAAAGTTCGCGATACGTTAGAAAGTGCCATAAACACATCTTTGGCCAGCAGTGGTGAACACCAGTAGTCACAGCTATCGGGAGGCAGAAGCAGGTGGGTCTCCATGAGGTCAAGGCCAGCCTGGCCCACCTAGTGAGACCTTGTCACAAAAAGAAGAAAAACCCTTCTTTTGTTCGATGAATATAGTCTAGAAGTGGTTCTCAACCTTCCTAATGCTGCGACCCTTTAATACAGCTCCTCATGGACCCCAAACCATAAAAATCTGTTGCTACTTCGTAAACAGATTTTGCTACTGTTAAGAAGTGCAATATCTGGTGATACAGGATATTTGATGACGCAGTTCCTGTGAAAGGGTCATTCACCACCACCCCCATGGGGTCATGACCTACAGGTTGAGAACCACTATTCTTGTGAAAGAAGAAGAAAAAAGCCTTTTGAAAGGAGGCTGCACTCCTTTCTCTTCCTGATCGTTCTCCACTGAGCCTGTTCTGACAGCACCGCTCATAAACCCTTGGTCCCCATCTCTTCTCTCCTGCATCTCCCATGGGGAAGCACCACCAGCATCTAAGCTGAGTTGCTGTTCTCCACCTGCCTCTCGCTGGGCCCTGTCTGGGCCCTGCCCTGCCAGCCGAGCTCATTCCTGTCTTAGGTTCTTGACCAAGCTCTGCTCCGCCTCCATCTGTGTGGTCCCTTCCCAGCACTGCCCTCTGACCCTACCTGGTTCACTTTCATGGCACCCATCACTTTGAAGGCACGTGGCATGTGTGACCTTGCCCACCCTGTGTTCATCTCAGCCGTGAGAAAGGAGCAAGCACAGGCGTCGGCTGGCTTCCTCAGCCGGTCTTCCGGCCATTCACCTGGGTTCTAAAAGCATGACCATAGAGCCGGCTCCTTGAAGATTCCTTTCCCAGGGCCCCAGCACACAAGCAATGCTTCACAAGTATCAGCACGCAGGTTGTGCTAATGACCCACGCAGAGACGACAGCCCTGAATGAGCTATGTTCATCAGTAAGGAGGTCAAAAAGCAAATGGACGGACATACCGCCAGCTGGAGAAAAGGCCCAGTGGTTAAGAGCACTAGCTACTCTTCCAGAGGACCCAAATTCAGTTCCTATAGCACCCCCATGGGGCAACTCCCAACCACCTCTACTCGCAGCTCCAGGGGATCCGACACCCTCTTCTGGCTTCCACAGGCGCCTGTACACATGTATCATGTGCACACTTCTACACATGTGCACACGCGTAAGTAAAAAGTCTTTAAAAGAAAACGGTAGCCCTGTGCCGGTCACTGTGTGTGCCCAGCTTTCAAGCTGGTTTTCTGAAGTGCTGGCAAGGACAGCCCAGGTCCTCAGAAGGGTCAAATACCACTATGGATCACACCTGTAGTCACCAAGAGGCCTAAGATGGGGAGAAATTTTACCTTTCCTACATGAAGGCTTGCAAAAGGCTTTAAAAACAAGCAAACAAACAAAACTGGGCCCATAGGGGCTCATGGAGACTGAACTACCAACCAGAGAGCACGCATGGGGTAGACCTAGGCGCTCTGCATGTGTGTAACTGCTGTGCAGCTGGGCTTCATGTAGGACTCCTAAAGCAGGAGCAGGGGCTGTCTCTGACTACATTTGGATACATTTCCTCTAACTGGGATGCCTTTTCTGGCCTCAACAGAAGAAGAGGTGCCAGGTCTTACTGTAACTTCATGGGCCAAGGCTGGGTGATATCCAGGGGAGGTCTCCTGTTTCCCGAGAAGGGGAGGAGCGGGAGATGGAGGGAGAGGTAAGAGAGGGGGACTGGGAGGAGAGGAGGGCAGGGAAGCTGCGATTGGGACGTAAAGTAAATAATTAAATCAATTTCTTAAAAATTAAAAAAAAAAAAGAAAAGATAAAAATGGGGTCCCAGTGTGCAGGCCTGGCTAGCCTGGAATTCACTGTGTAGACCACGTGGGCCTTGAACTCATAGAGCCTCCTGCCTCTGCTTCCCAGACACTGGGATTGCAAACACTACTTGATCTGGCAAAAGGCACTTTTCTATCAACTTACTTTTCTATTGGCTTCAGAGCCAAGCTTGGAAAATTGTGCAACGTGAATTAGAACTCTGTATACATATCCAGTGTTGGAAACTTTTGAAGAGGAAAACAAGTTAAAACTTAATTCAGCATGAAGAAGTACCTTTGCAGGGCTACACCGTGATGATTACATGAACGTCCGTGAGAGCCTTCTTGCATACTATATTTTTGAAGTCTTGACTCATGGTGACTGTTTTCCCCCCCACATAGGACTGTCTTTAGAGCAAGCACTGACATGCGTTGTCTTCAAGGCCCTGATAATTCTGGTTGCTGACAGCAACATTCTCAGGAAACGTTCCTCTTAGGCCAAGCTTCTACCTAGATACTAAATTTCTCTAAGTAAGAAAGTCTAGAGGTAAAAACGTTTTCCAATTTAAAGGAAAATGTGTTCTCCAAATTTAGAAGTGTGGATCAGTGGCAAACGCATCTGTTCTGTACATGAGGCCCCGGGTTCAGCCGCCAACACTGTGATGGCCACTGTGTGATGGCCACTATGTAATCTCCACCGTGACGTCATCCTTTCCCAACTCACCAGAAATGCCATGCGTTGAGTAATGAGAAGGCCGTGCCATCCAACACCATTTACACACCTTCACGTGGTGAGTGCCATCTGGTGCTGTGGACACTGGGATGGACAAGACAGGCTTGTCCCTACCCTGTCAGGGTCTTCAGACCCCAGAGGGGCCAGCACCGAAGGCAGTTGTCCTGAGAGCAGGACTGGCAACATTTAAGCCAGGGGTGTTGCCAAGAACAACTGTGATTAACCTTTGCTTTTGCAATGGCCACAGATCCAATTACACACAGTCCCCCTTCATCCCTCAGGTCCAGCCACCTGGTCTCCCTCTCCAGCCCTGCCCAGGGGACCCAGGACAGGGCCTCTACTCCAGTGCAACACGCTATGGGGACAGCAGGCACTGTGGGGACAGCTTGGCTCTTGCAAGGGTTATCTGCCCATTGCTGTCCCCTTTTGGCCTCTTTGCCAGGCTTCCAGTCACATAGGCTGTGCACATCTGGCCAAGGAAAGATTAACACCTACAGGTCTGTGCCTCAGTGGTAGTCTCTACCTTGCCATCCTTCCAGAAAGGGCCTGTGACCATAAAGCCAGAGCTGGCTTTGAGTCTCTGGGCGCTCCTTGAACGCTTGTCCAGACACACTCTCCAGTGCCCCGCCCCCAAAAGCCTCAGGCTCCACTGCTGTTCTTCGTCACCAGTCTCTGCATTTGCTCCTTACCACTAAGAAGTTCTGTCTCCTAAGACGTGTGTCAGAATGTTGGTGATGGCCACTGCTGAGAGCACAGAAGTCCCACTGTGGCAGGGGCTAGAGCCTTGAGTGTGCATGTGACTCCAGGGACAGCTCTGAAGAGCTGGCCTCGAGCCTGGGTTCAGGGACCAGCCTGGGGCCCTGTCGACTTATCCTGCCATAGCAGGGTTCTCCGGTGTTCTCTCCCGGCTTACACATTTGTAAAGGAAGTGGCCCAAGTCGGCCTTGAACTTGGGATCCTCCTGCCTCTAGCTGAGATTACAAGCTTGTGTCACCCGACGGGACTAGAAAACACTATTACCTAAAATGTCCCTTTTGAAAAAGAGACTCTAGTTTTCCCTCTGGATTTGTTGGTCCGGATCCTGGCTCGTTACAGCCTACAGAGAATTAATAATCACGGCTATAGGTGGATTTGTCTGGTGGGAGGCTTCCCAGATGGCCATGGCTGGCCCATGCAATTGCTGTTCTGACCTTCCTGTGGCGCAAGATGGCTGACCTGAGGCTGCTCCCGCGGCAGCTCTGGCTCAGGTTCCAGGGAGAGTGGGAACGAGGCTGTAAGGAGAAAGCTACCACAGCAGCAAACTTGCACCCAGCAGCCCCAAGACCTCACAGCAGTGTCAACAATGGTCTGGAATCTCTCCACAGGGTTGTCTTGGTCACAGTGTTTTTATCACAGCAATGGAAGAGTAACGAAAACGGGTTTCTTATTTGTTTTTTGTTGTTGTTGTTGTTGTTGTCTCAAATCTGTGTGTGTGTGTGTGTGTGTGTGTGTGTGTGCGTGTGCGCGCGCGCGTGTGTGTGCGTGCAAATGCTCCAATGTGTTTTTGCACATCCTTTCACTTTCCCTAATAGCTGGCTGAGTGCTGAAAACTGGCTTTTCCTGTCTTTTTTTTTTTTTTTCTTTGAATTGTCAGAGAAAAAGGACCACTTCCCATAACGTTAAAGGATATTGCTCTGAGCGCATCAGAAGGTGGAGAGGTTGGCAGTGAATCTCGACTGTTCCCAAGAAGCAACAGGGAGACACCTGAGAAGCAGACATATCTGCAGGGAGCAGTTTGTCGTCAAGGCACAGATGCACCATGAGCACTCCGAAAACTGCCTGGGGGAAACTGAGGAAAAGTTGGGCCTAGGTGCAAGGAACTGTTCTGCTAGCCTTGGCTTGTTCCCTGTTTAATACCTGTAAACAGCTGGTCCGTGGAAGAAAAAAAAAAAAAAAGGCAGCCAATACAAGGTCTACACAGAAACAGAACAACAACAAACCACATTAACTCAGCAATGCAGAGCCGACGAGGCTAATTAAGGAGCGAAGGACTAGAAGCAGACTGTTCTCCAGAGACAATCAAGTAGCAAATGGCACCAAAGAAGGCGCCCAGGGCTTCTAAGCCTTAGGAAAATGCAAATTAGAACAGCACTGAAAGACAGTTTTAAAACTTCAGGAAACACAGCAGGCGTCTGCCTTTAGTCCCAACACTCGGGAGTCAGAGACAGGGGGATCTTGGAATTCATGGCCAGCCTGGTCTACAGAGGAAGTTCCAGGACAGCCAGAGCGACTCATAGAAGCCCTGTCTCAGAAAGAGAGAGAAAGAAAGGAAAGAAAAAAAATTTCAGAAAACCGCATGTTGATGAGAGTCTCTTCACAGCGTCATCTTGGTTGCCGATCTGATTGGATCTAGAATTACCTAAGAGCAAGCAGTCTGTGAGGGAATTTCCTGGAGAGACTACTGAGGCCGGAAAGGCCCTCCCCCAGGAGGTTCTGATGTAGGAGTGGCTGGGACCTTCAGGATGGGAAGCCTTCGAACATCATGATGGCCCCTTCTCAAACCCCTCCCTGGCTTGTCTAGCTGTGAGGTTGGTCTCTCTCACAGTGACATCATCTACCAGGAAGTCCTCATCACAGTGAGGTCAGTGCTAGGCACTTGCGTGTCAGAACTGTGAGCTACCCAAAACTCTAAAAAGTGCCCAGCCTCAGGACAGTACGCCAAGAGAGTCCCTTCCCCACATTGATGGACAGGAGGCCAGCGCACTCTCGGAAAGGTTCCTGCGGCTGCAGCGGCTAGAGCAGGAACACCCCTGCATCCTGTGATGGAGACAGTGTCCGTGAGGCCTAGGCAACACGGTGTCATCCATCCTTAAGAAGGAAATTCTGACACACGCTTCAGTGTGGATTCAAGAGGTCGGGAGTCTGGCAGACAGACAATTGGGGGAGGAGGAAAGAGGCTCCAGGCAGATTAATGTAGTTTTCATTTAAACATTTAAACTGTCTGACTTCCTGATTCTCCTCCTCCAAGACAAGGGGGAGGGGGGAATTTCTCCTGCTGAAGGAAGCTGTTAGACAGGGCTTTCAAATTTCCTGAGGGGGATCGGGTAGAACCCCTGGGATGTGGACCAATCAGTTTCCCTCTCTGGATTCTCCAGTCTCCGGCAGTGGCTCAAAGCAGCCAATTCCAAGGAAGAAAAGAAACTCACCCCACCCCCAAAACGAGAAAGTTTTGGCTCTCTAGACAAACTTGCACCTGCATCCCCACCCCGTTCGCTGTGCAAACATGCGCTTACGCTCTCAATAAAAGCTGCCCGAGTCGTGGCACCTGACGATGCACGCTTCTACTGCATGGAGCGGAGCAGAAAGAGAACCCTAGCTTCTGAGCTAGAGCGCATAAAGGAAGCTACAGGTATGGTGGCACCTTTAATTCTAGTATTCCAGAGGCAGAGGCTGGCAGATCTCTGAGTTTGAAGACAACCTGGCCTACAGACCTAGTTCCAGGAGAGCCAGGGCTACACAGAGAAACTGTCTCTCGAAAAACCACAGAAGGTAACAAAAACAAAACGAAGGAAGCCAATTGCAAAGAGCCAAATACCGGATGTATCACCCAAATGACTGGCGCTTGACAACTGTCGTGTTTCACCCAGCATCCCTCGGTCCCCACCCCATGCAGGGCGTGGCTGGCACACACCACCCTCTACCCTGAACTTTTCAGCCCAGGGTAACTTTCCTCCCCCTTAACTATATAATCCAGATGTTTTGGCTCCCTGCTCTCTCTCTCTCTCTCTCTCTCTCTGCCCCTCCCCCGCACGGCAACGGAAAGCTGCTCCAAATGAACCTGTGTTTATATACTTTAACTCATCTCGCTTTAGCTCCAATCACTGCCTTCGTGCATGGTTGTCAGCGATCACCTGAACTAGGCAGAGTTTGCCAGAGGCTGTGAGGAAGGGAGACGGCGCTACTGTCTCAGGGTGGAGTTTCGAAAGCGACGGCTAAAGATACCATGGGATATATGTGGGAAAAGGTTAGACGTAAGTAAGAGGGGATGCCCGGGGGCCATCTTTGAATTATTAACGCTGTGTAAAATGAGGACACGACCCCTCCGAGGTATGGCTGAGGGGGAGGTTTTTATTGTAGATATGAGGGAGAGCACAGCCAGGGTCATCCGGAGGAGTCCAGAGCAGGAGAGAAAGTAGGGGACTAAATGTGGCCAATAAACTGAACCTGGCCACGGGGGAGAGAGGAGCAAGAGGGCAAAGAGGGCACCTGGCCAAAATGGCGGGGTTATATTGGAATGAGGAGCTGGGGAAAGAGAAGCCCATGAGCTGGAAACACTTAGGTTAGGGGTGCAAAGAACTGAGAGGAGCAGGAGCTGAGTGAACCAGAGATCAGAGTGTGCCTTGGTGTGTGAAAGGCACCACCAATGTTTGTCTGGACTTCCTCCTCCACACCACACCCCCCACCCCAGCTTTCTCATACCCCTCTCTCTACATCTCTGTGAAGCTTTGGCTCTCCTGGACGCTCTTTGTAGACCAGGCTGGCCCTGAACTCACAGAGATCTGCCTGCCTCTGCCTCCCAAGTGCTGGGTTTAAAAATCACCACCTCCTCAAGCCTGGTGGGATGGCTCAGGCCTTTAATCCCAGCACTCAGGGTGACAAAGACAGGCGGATCTCTGTGAGCTCGAGGCCAGCCTGGTCTACAAAGTGAGTCCAGTACAGACAAGGCTACACAGAGAAACTGTGTCTCAAAAAAAAAAAAAAAAAAAAAGTTGCCACCTCCAGCTTGAGTTTCTTTTGGACCTGACAAATATCTCAAACCATAGTCTGAGAGAAGGTATTTGTGATGTTTCTCACAAATATCTTACGTGTGGAGAAAGAAAAAGAACTGCCCATAGCCAATAAGAAACATGGAGTAAAAATGATCAAAAAGGTGGTATTCGAGTGGCTAATAAACCCTTGGATACACTCAGTGTTCTCTCTGCAGGTGTAACACGAGCGCCCTGTAGTCTGCTCTTGAAGAGTTTAAGTTAGTCTGGGTCTAGTTAGCCTGAGTAAAGAGCCATCTTGACTGGGAGCTGAATTCAGGTACCAGGAAATATCACAGAATGTACACTTGGCAGAGAACAAAGTTAACTCTCCTAGCAACAGCCTCCAGGAAATAATACAGAATAAATGCTTCATAGAAAACAGAGATAAACTCCCTGGCAATAATCAATGAGAACTGGTTGGTAATCAGGTGGGAAAATTCTCCCCAGTGTTTCAGATGTGGTTTAGAAAAATAGCCATTGTGATCATATGCCTCAGCCGTTGTGATTGTATGCCTTAGCCACTGTGATTATGTGCCTCAGAAAAGGTCACCTCGCCCTGCTAAACTTCACCCACTTCTGTAACGCCAAGGCTTGTGCCCCCCTGCTTGCTGCCATGGAAACCCCCTGCTCACAGACTTTCCCTTTAAAAATCCTGCTCACTCAGAGCTGGGGGTCCCACTTCTCTACTGCTGCGTCCGTGAGACTTGGGTCCCGAGTTCGATCACTCCCGTAATAAAGCTCTCTTGCCATTGCATCGAGTCGTCTCCTGGTGGTCTCTGAGGGTCCCGTGAACCTGGCATTATGCTTTCGACTAGGGCCCTCAGGTCCATCTGAAACCCCAGGAGCCCACCTTCACTGTCACCATCGGCTCTGTCCGCTCACCCCAGAGTGGCCCAGCCAGCTCTGCTGCCGCCATTCCAGGGCTCTGCTAGCTAGCCTCCAGATGCTTCCAAATTCCTCCTGCACAGCAGCTCCTCGGGCTGCGGGACCACACGGTGAAGCCCCGGAGGGAGCTGGTAATGAACGAAGGCTGTGTGGGTTTCCGGGGGAGAACACGGAGACGAGGCAGGCTCCCCAACCGGGCAGCACCCGCGCATCCACGCACCAAACACTGCCTTGCCCTCAGCGCGATGAGCGAGGCAGCTTGCTAGGGTATCTTCATGAACAACATCCCCCCACCCCCTACACACACATTGAGGACAGAAGAACACCAGGCCTGGAGAGCAGCGGAGTACCTGGGCGCACAGCATACTTGTGCTTCTAAGAGAGTTCAAATCCCCGGTCAGCACCGTGGCGAAAGACTGTCCAGCCCGCAGCGGCACCGCTGAGCACACCGGGAAAAGGGACATTGCAGATAGAATTTCAGCTCAGGACAGGGGAGTCACCTGGGCGGGGCCTCTCTGTGCCTCCCGGTGGAAGAGATGCGGCAGTCATCAGAGGTGCACAGAAAGAGGACGCATGCGTGGACAGGGCTGTTCCGGAAAGCCTGGGAGGAAACCAGTGCCGCCGACAACTGTGAAACAGACGCGCCTCCTGCCCCACAGCCGTGAGGCAAGAGCTAGGCCAGCCGACGCCCTGACTTCAGCCTTGGGCGAAGCCGAGGCGAGCTTGCCAGCTAGCTGAGCGGCTGGGACTTTTCGCACAGAGCCGTGACATAATGGATGGGCGTTGTTTTAAGCGGCTAAGCTCACAGTTTCTATTATTGACTGTGGACATAAGGAGACGCGACAGAAGCCAGCTGTGTTTCATGCTTTAATCATGCGTGATGGATAAGTATGTCAAAATTAGGCTGTATATTTAATACTCTATATTGGTTGCTTTTCTCTTGCTGTGATAAAAATACTACGACCAGCTGGGCGGTGGTGGCGCATGCCTTTAACCCCGAAGTTTGGGAGGCAGAGGCAGGCGGATCTCTGAGTTCGAGGCCAGCCTGGTCTACAGAATGAGTTCCAGGACAGTCAGGGCTACACAGAGAAACCCTGTCTTGAAAAAAAAAAGGGGGGGGGGGGAGCTTGTACCTAGAATATCTGTAATCCCAGCACTCTAGCCAGGAGATGGGAGACAGGGACAGGAGACGCTCCAGAAGCTGGAAGGTCCCCGAGCCTGTCCTATGTAGCAAATAAGAGAACCTGTCTCAAATGAGGCGGAAGACAAATGCCCACACATGAAGTTGTCCTCTGGTTCCACACTCACACCATGGCACGTACGTGCCCACATTCTCATGCACACGCACATACAAACACAGACACACAAAATAAATATAGAGGAATAGGTAGGTAGGCAGATAGATAGATAGATAGATAGATAGATAGATAGATAGATAGACAGACAGATATTTTAAAGACATTCCAAGTGGAGGTTTGGGAGATGGCTTAGTGGATAAAGTGCCCACCACAAGAGCATTGAGAACCTGAGTTCAAGTCCCCAGCACCAATTTAAAAGCCAAGTGCAGTGTCCTGTGAAGAGCCCAGACGATCCTCAGGGCCTTGCCTGCTGGAATGGATGAGCTCCGGATTCAGTGAGAGATCTTACCCTTCCCCCGCCAAAAAAGCAGAGGGACTGAAGAAGACCCTCAGTGTCGACAGCTTCTAAATGCACACATACGCGCAGACGTGCACACACACGTATGCGCACACACATGTACAACATATGTACGACATATGTACCGTGTATGCACATGTGCTCACACACATGCGCATACACACATGTACATGCACATTCACATACATGGACACACGATTTGTCTAAGGTGACCTTTAGCTGACATGTTGCCTATGAGATGTTTTTTTTTTTGTGTCCTATGAAGAAAGTCATGGCAGCCACCTCCCAGGCCCTCCCCAGATTCCGGGCAGTAGTTTATCCATTGGTGTATTGTTTTTAGGCTGGGGCCCCGGATGCCCAGCCCCTCCTTTCCCTGTCCCTAAGTCCTACCTGCTTGCAGGACACTCAGCCTTTTGTTCCTGAAGTGTGAGAGGGAGGCTCTGCAGGGAGCCTGCCCCTGACAGGACATACCACTCAGCTGTGGGCCAGACGTTGTCATGATTCAGGCGGGAACCTCATTCTCCAACAGCTCTGCCAGGGAGCACGGTCAGCGTTTGGCCTCTTGCTGCCTAATTCTCTGTTTTGTTTATCTGTTTGTGTATGGGGAGTGTGTGTGAGTGTGGGGGACATGCCACTGTGTCCCTGTGAAATCAGAGGACAAGTCAGGGAGTTAGTCCTCTCCTCTGTCACGTGGATCTCAGGGACCAACTCAGGCTTTCGGGCAGTCAGCAACACCTTTCCCTGCCGAGCCATCTCACCCATCCCCATCCTAATTCTTATGTCTTCTTGTGGCCGATGACCCGCCAGTGACAAGACAATACTCAGAAACTATTGCTCAGGCCTTTGGGTTTGGGTTACGTCTTTGTGGAGTGTCAGAGTCATAGTGCTGTGTGGCTTTGTCCTGTTACGTGGCCACTTTGAACAGAGCCAGCGTCTCCGTTAAGAGGGCTAAATCTAAAGGAAAGTGACCCTCACAGGGAGCAGCACTAGTAGGAGGGGTGGCCTTGTTGGAGAAAGTGTGTCACTGTCACTTCCGGCTGTCTGCAGATCCAGACGTAGAACTCTCTAGCACACATCTGTCTGTATGTCTGCCCCCATGTCCCACCGTGATGACAATGGACTAAACCTCTGAACTGGAAGCCAGCCCCCAGTTAAGTATTTTCCTTTGTAAGAGTTGCTGGGGTTATGGTGTCTCCTCAGAGCAATGGAAACCCTAACTAAGACAACCTTAGTTCAGACCAACCCCATCAGCCTTTCGAAATCAGTCTTGGAGGCTCAGTAGATATTGGTAAATTGACAGCTGAGGAACAAGATTTTTCTCTTTTTCAGAGTTTCTTGGGCTGTTCTCAGCTCCTCTAGACCACAGCTTTAGTCACAGCCTGCATTTCGGGTAAATGTTTAGATCTGGGATGCTCTCCACAGGCCCATGCTTGGAATGTCTGGTCCCCAGATGACTGTGCTGGAAGGCTTGGAGCCTGACTGGCTCAGTAGGGTTGGACTTCTGAAGTCATGGCCAGGGCCCTGTGATACCAGGGACCTCTACCACACACTCCTGCCATGGAGAACTCAGCCACCCTGCCCACTCCCCGGTGGACTGAGCCCCTCTGAAACCATGAGCGCAAATGTATCTTTTTTCACTCACACAGTTGTCACAAAGCTGTGAAAGGCACTGACACAGACCTGACACATGCAGAAACCGTCTGCAAATTGCTGGTGCCCAAAAAGTGAAAAAGTCACTGAAAGAAATGAGGAAAAAAAAATGTCGATGAAAAGATACCCACGTTCACAGGTTGGAAGCTTTAACATTGTTTAGATCTGTGTTTTTGTCCTGTGGGTTGTGACCCACCTGGGTCACATACCAGATATTGACATCACAATTCATAACACTAGCAAAATCACAGTTAATAAAGTAGCAACAAAATAGTTTTATGGCTGGGGGTCACCACAACATGAGGAGCTGTATTAACGGGTCACAGCATTAGGAAGGTTGAGAGCCCCTGGTCTAGATGCTAATGTTGCCCAAGGAGGTGACAGGTTCGGTCAACCCCTACCGAATCCCGACAATGGTTTTTGCAGAATGCAAAACTTCCTTGATGCTGTGATAAAGGCTATGACCAAGTCAACTTAGAGAAGGAAGAGCACTAGGCTTCCGTCTCCAGAGTCCATATCTGGAGACACAGCAACTCACCTGTAGCGAGAATTTTTGGTTTCTTTAAAAACACAGAAATATTATGTGAACATGTTTTTGTTTCAATCTCAGGTGTGGGATACTGGGCTGCTTCAGATTGTCCACAGCAGCTGACTATGATTTGCCTCGTGCTCTAGCAGGGGTGTGATTTTTGCCAGCTGAGGATAGTTTTTGTCTTCTGCCTAGTGTTGGGGGGTTGGATGGGATGCGGGTGGTATAGGGAGGTAGATAAAAGAACCCAGTAAAGCAGCTAAAACTTCCGCTACACTCACCTCTTCCAATGCGAGCAGAGAGGGAAGTGGCCTGAAACTCCCCAAGGTCACCGCTTTAGACAAACTTCCTCCAGAAGGCCACACCCCACCAAGCCTTCCCAAACAGTGCCACCAGCAGATCCTGCCTTATCGGAGTGCAAGTCCCTAAAGGAGGAGGAAACAACCTGAGCTTCTGGTGGCAGTAAATGCCAAGCAACAGCTCCTGCTGTTTCATCACTCACCAAGCAGGTTGCTCGTAGACACGCCCATGAAATGTTTATAAAGAACAAGGGAAGCAGACGCAACACGGCCTAGTACAGGATTCAATCCTTTTACTTAATTGCGCTTGTATTTGTTAGTTTATTGCTTTTTTTAAATTTAGGTTTATTTTAGTTTATTTTTTATTTTATTTGAGACAGGGTTTCTCTGTGTCACCCTGGCTGTCCTGGAACTCACTCTGTAGACTCAGCTGGCCTGGAACATAAGAGATCTGCCTGCCTCTGCCTCCTGGGTTCTAGGATTAATAACATGCACCACCACTGCCCAGTTTCATTAGTTTATATTTCTTTTCCGACAGTTTGTCGCTCTGATTGATCAAAGAGAGAGAGGGTCCCTCCAGAGTGTACTCAGCCTCTGAGGCAGCAGGAAAGAACAGTCTCCACGAACTGAACCTTGAACAGCCACACAGAAGCATAATTATTTTTTGTTACAGAAAAGTTGTTTTGGGGGTAAAAGGAGTTCCTTGTATCAGGGCCCCTAAACTAATATAAAGGCTTTGGGAAGGAAAACAGCTGCAAATTTAGTGCTGATTGTGCACTGTTGGCGGTACTCAATAATGCGACACGGTCCAGGTGTGCGGGGGACGGTTTTGTGACTGAGGCCATGCAAAGGCTGTAAAGCTCCTTCAGAAGAAAGCAACTCTGCAGGTAACAGAAAACAATCACTGTTTTCCTACACTAATTCCAAAGGTCAAAGCACTTCTAAAGGCGACTGTTCATTCTGATGCCTACCCTGGATGCAGTGAAAAACACCCGTTTCGCGCTAATATTTACCCTAGCTGCAGTGACCCTACTAGAATTCCATGACACCTGTAGCTCACTGGATTTACAAACAAATGGTCATTTCACTACAAGGACCTCAACACGCTGGAAAGGGGACCGCACACAGAGCCCACTTTCTTCTCCTTCTGGGTTCATCCCAGGGGGACCTGATCCTGACCAATGAGAATGCTCCCTGCACTCTTACCTGGCCCCCTTCCAAAGAGCAGAGCCCACAGGGAGCAGCCGGAGGGTTCAGCTCCTGACCTCGGTGCGCACCCTTATTCTCCTGCCTCTGAGGTGGGGACGCTCACCTATGACCTGTGTGTGCCCCCGGTACCCTTTGTGTGCCAACATATCGCATCTGCTGTGTAAAGGGGTGAGCTCTGGCAGTTCTGGGGACTACGGGGTGGGGGGGGTGGGGTTTCAGGCGATTCTACAGGGCACTAGATGGGAGGGGCCCTGGAGAGTCTAATGACAGTAGTGGACAGCCCGAGGAGAGAGAACCCAGGAAGCCCTCTGTGCAAGGCCCACAGTCCCAATCCTGTGCTGTTTCCTCCCCTAACCTTTCCTTCCCGGGGCGCATTATGTTGTTTTGTCTTATTTTAAGTGTTGTACCACCCACGCGTGACTGCTGAAGGCTCAGGACACCGGGGCAGAGGAGGTGAGGGCAGGCTGCCCTCTCTCCTTCCCCCAGAATCTGGCCCAGCAGGTTCTGCTGACAGCCTTTGTGTGCAAAGCTGGCTCTGTGCCATCAGTTCCCACTGAGTAGGGGAGAAAGAGAGCACAGAGAGAGGTGGGGTTGGGGGAGGGACCCTCACGCCTTATCATGGCTAATTACTATGAAAGCCGGCAGGAGGCAAGAGCTGTCTTAAGTTTAGCAGGTGCCGTGCAAATGATCAATGGAGACCACGGGTGTGTGTGGGGGGGAGTTTAATTCGGTGGTTGAGTCAAGGTGAAAAAGAAAGGGCGGGTCAAGAGCAGGGTTGACAGGGCTCTCCCTTCAGAGACCTTAGGGACCTCCCTGGTACCTCTCTGTGTATGAGCCTCCTTCTACCCACACCCTGGTCCCCTTTCTTTGATCTCAAAGACCCACGGTCTCAGTCTCAGCGCCTCTTCGCCACTGTCTTCTGGATCTTGCTTTCTCCAATGAGGCTAGAGGAGGAGGCTGAGTCCCCTTGGCTCCTTTCAAAGAAGACTTCGCAGACCTCTTCTCCAGTCTCTGAGGGAAGACCCAAAAGCAAGCACAATATTACTATGATGTCTGAGTCTTATCTTTAGAGAAGAGCCTGGTGCATTGGTGTAAAATATAATCCCAGCATTCACGAGACTGAGGCAGGAGGCCTGCTGAGGATTCCAGGCCAGCTTGGAGCCAGATGGTGAGTTAAAGGCCATCCCAGACTCTGTAAGTGAGGCCTTGCCTTGACGAAGTAGAGGAGAAGAAAGAGGAGGCAGTGGGAAGCCACTAATTACAGAAGAGCCCCAGACCAAGCAGCTACTTCCCAGCCAGCCAGGTGTCAAATGCCAGCATTTGCCATCCTGGGCCCACTACTACCTAGCGTTTGTTTGTTTGTTTGTTTGTTTGTTTGTTTGTTTGTAGAAAGGGACACTCACAATATATCCCTGACTGGCCTGGAACTCAATAATGTAGCTCAGGCTGGCCTCGAACTCGGGAAGATCCACTTGTCCCTATCTCTCAAGTGCTGGAATTAAAGGCGTGTGCCACCAAACCCAGTTTACCCACTGCCTAGCTTTGAGAAACCTAATCCCCAGAGTGACCCAATTAGGAAGCGGGGCCCCTTTGAGAGGCTCTTAGGCGTGAGGTTTGGGGTACAGAGCCGCCTTAGGAAAAGGGCCACTGGGAGCTTGTTTGTCCCTTCCTCCGGATGATGACATAGTGGAAGGTGTCCCCCGGGGAGCCAAGAGGGGGCCCTTCAGACCCTTGCCTCGCCTGCGGGCTCGCCCACCTCTAGAATGGTGCTGAGTAACCATTCTTCACAAATGACCCAGCCCAAAGCATTTTGTCACAGCAGCCCAGACAGACCGACAGACACCCTGGGCAAGCCACATAACCGCCTTGCCTTGGTCATCATGGCATGCTCCAACAAAATGCCACAAGCAGGGTAACTGATACAACAGAAACTTTTTTTTCTCACAGTTATGGAGGCTGAAAGGCCCAGGCCTGGGCTATCAACAGACATCCTTCTGTTCTGCCAGAAGAGGAATTGTGGGTAAGCGAGGAGAAGTTCTTCCAATCCCAGGGTTTGGAAGCTTTTATAAGTCGTGGGCTCTGAGTGAGCAGGGGCTGTGGCTGGCTGAAGGCAGCAGAAGAAACCCCTGGTGTCATGGCTCCTGTGAAGGGCCGATACCTGGTCCCTTAGCCCCATAGCGGTGAGCGCAGATCCAGGGAGTTGGATTTCCCACCAGATGCTCTTCTGGAACTGTCTCAGAGACCAGAGCCTGTGGCTTCGCCTCCCCAGCTCATTACAGGCTCAGCTCTCTGCCTTCTCTTCCCTTCCCTCCTTCCTCAAACGTTTCTGCTGAAGCTGCTTCTGGCCATTCTGCCCTGGCTTCCCTCTGGAGGCCCTCAGGCTCCTCCATCGCCTTTCTGGGATCACTCTAGTCACTGTCACCACTGAGACAGTGGCCTCTGCCACTCTTTGCCACTGTTGTCATCACTGCTGCTGCTGCTGCAACCATAGCTTCTCCCACGGACACCACCATGGCTCCCTCCGCTGCCTGTCACGCTATTGTTCACCAGACCAGCCTGTTTTACAAGTGGCAAAGGAAAGACCACTGGAGAGAGGCCTTTTTATTGGGCCTAACGCGATACTGGAAGCAGACAGCACAGGAGTGAACTAAAGAACTTACACAGCCCCCAAACAGGTATTTGACCCAAAACATAGCACATCCTCATGCAAATTAAGGCCTGTGTTAACACCAGGCATGACACAGCTGCCTTCACACTAGTCATGGCGGTCCCTCTGCAGGACGAGCAGGGAAGGGGCTCAGTGCAAATGCTCATTTACATTTCACTGAGGGTTGTGAAGGCCAGAATTGGAGCTATCACGGGCAAGGCTGTGATTCCAGGAGCTGGAGGGATGCTTTAGCAGCAAGCAGCTGTCAAGGCTGTGTAGCTTCCTCGAGGCATTCAGGAAGCATTCAAAGCAGCCAGGGCCTGCATGGGGACAGTTCAACTGGCTTTCGGATGATAATCCTTCCCTCAAGGCAACTAGGAAACGATTGAAGAGTTTAACACTAGCCTAGCCTAGCCTAGACTAGACTAGACTAGACTATGATGTCTAGTCAGCCTGGGCTACTGAGACTGTCTCAGAAAACAAAACCAACCTTACCACCCCGACCCCCACCCCCACCCCACCCCCCCCACCACCACCAGACCCTCCATCATCACCACACCCACCACAGGCCCTTTATCAATACCCAGCACCCGGGGAGAGGTGGACTGTGTACGCTTTCTCAGGGGTGCTGGCCCATTCAGCTCCTGTTGGTGCTGACTTCTCCTCCGCTGGCAGATGTCTGGTTACCCATAAGGGGAAGCCTGAGGTTGGGCAATCCAGCTGCTCCCTTCTCTTTTGAGCACGTCAGGCCTGTAAGGCTCTATACCCCCTTCAACCCTGACTGCTCCCCAAAGGCTTAAAGCTCCCACATAGGGTTTGAGAGGGAAGTGAGTCCAAACATTCCCTGTGACCCAGAGATCTAATCTATTCAACCAGGAAGCTCTCTTCCCAACTCAGAATCCATAAGAAGAAAGAGAAGGCTAGCCAGGCCACCTGAGGATAGGCCTCCCCCTCTCCAAGGGGCATCTGAGTGCTGGCTACTATTTGGACCTTGTCCTGATTAATCTTTTTTTTTTTTGTCAACTTGATGCAAGCCAGAGTCCTCTGGGAAGAGAAAATGCCTCCATCAGAGCGTCTGCGGGGCATTTTCTTGACCCCATGATGGGTGTGGGAGGGTCCAGCTTACTGTGGGTGGCACCAGCCCTGGGAGGTGATCCTGAATGTCTGAGCAAGGCATGGAGTGGGAGCAAGCCAGTAAGCAGCAGCGTTCTTCCGTGGCTTCTGCCCAAGTCCCTGCCTCCGGGTTCCTACCCTGATCTCCCACCTCGGCTGGGCTGTGACTTGGGATGTATAAACCAAATAAACCCCATTGGCTATGGTCTTTCTTTATCACTGTAATGGAAGCGTGGTGAGAGACAGCTCTGCAAAGTTCACAACATAGCGTGTACACACACACACACACACACACACACACACACAAAGACGTCCTTAACCAAGGCTGTTCTAGACCATGGCTGTCCATAGGTCGCAGTTTACATCTCCTAGACCCTTCCAAAACCCGGCCCTCACCTTCTTCAGCCTCTCGTAGCAACGGTTTTTTTCTTCTACCACCTGCTCCTGCTCCTGAGCTCGCGTCCTCAACAATTTTGCAAGATCTGTCGGCCTTCCAGCCTTCAGGTCCTTCCAGTCCTCCGAGAGAGCACATATGTCCCGGCCAAGGAAGTAGAGGGAAGCTAAACGTTCCATCATGAGAGTATTTTTGGTCATAGCCAGGGCTGTCCCCCCAAAGGCCTTTCGCACCTGCCTGCCGCTTCGGGCTGATACTTGGCCAGAGGTCATGAGCTTCTTGGCGGCTGAGGTGACATGCGGTTGTGTTTTGGTTAGCCGGAGGGCTCGGAGGTGCTTTTTGATGATTTCCCAGGCTCTCCCACATTTGTAGACAACCTCACCGGTGGCTGTGACATAGGGCGTCCTCTCTCCCTTGATCTCCTTGAGCTCCTGGTCATTACTAGGTATGATGCTATTGGCCTGAGCCAGGGCTTTTTTATTTCGACAGTTTTCCCTCACGTTGGTCACGATATTGGTGACCCCAGCAACTGCCCCCAAACCTTGCCCGGCAGCAGTGAGCATCAGGCTTCCCCCCGAAGTTGTCGGAGCAAGCATCAAACCCAGGAGACACATGGCTCCAGAGATGACTGACGCAGAAGTAGCCGCCACTTTGGTCTTGGTGGCTTTTTGGTGGCTTTTGTCAATGTAGTCTGCGATGGCGTAGAGAGTTCTAATGCACTTCTTTTCCTTCTCTTTCCAGCTGTGGAACTGTTCTAAAAATATACGTTCCTCATTTGTCAGAGCATCGTCGTCAACTTGCACTTTTTCCTTATCAGTCAAATCTCCATCCAGAGGACCACCATCCTCATTCCTATAGGGGAGGCACACACAGACTCGGCTTCAACATCCCAGACCATCCCATGCTCATCCAGCCCAGGCAGCCTCCAGGTGGCCTTCACTCCTAACTTAGAACCCTTTCCACCTCTCCCTAAAAAACCCCTGAGTACCACTGAACTCCACCTTTGCAGGAAGCAACTGGTGTGATGAGGAGAAGAATCACAGAGGAGGGACAATGGGCAGATCACTGGGGTGACCTTGGCCCTGCTCCAAGATGAATCAGGCAGAATGGTCTTGAGGCAGAATGGTCCAGCCCTGCTCTGGGAAATAGAGCACTGTCCTAGAGGAAGGGCAGTGGGGAATGCTACTGTCCTGACCCAGAAAAGTATATGAGAGACAGGGAGGAAGGGAGGGAAGGAGTCTGGGGAAAGGAAGAGAAAGAGAGGGCTAGGTGTTGAGCACAGGGAAGTGAGGAGCAGGAGGAGAGGACAGATGGATAACAACACATCTGCACTGTGGCCATTTTGGCTGCCTTACAGTGGCTACGTCTTCATGTCTCCTTTGCTCCACACTTAGAGAGGGCTGAAATTAATGGTAGCATCCTCCTTGGCAACCTTCATTCAGTCCCTCAGCAGGTGGGATGGGTCCTTCAAGGAAGCCATTTCTTTCTTAGCTAACATGTGACAGGATGGAGGGGTCAGAGGGATTTGGCTTCCACAGAGGACAGTCTTGGGAAGGGCAAAACTGTGGTCCAGCTGTAGACTAATGTATAACTGACCTTGAACTCATGAACGTACTGAAAGGGGCATGTTTTCATTAAATTATTTAATATATATCACTATGCAACATATGAGCCAAGACTTAACTCTTTATGGGACTCAAAGTGGAGAAGCATCATACTGGGGCAATTTTTGTCCTTGGATCCCAACACTCTGCCTCTGACCAAATCTTATCTCTTCAAAATATTACAGTCAGCCTCATGGACTATTTTCTCCCCAAGGAAAACACACTTCCTCATCATAATGCAGACTTTTGAGAAGATAAGATCACTCCCCACACAGTGATCCTGGAGTGATAAGGTGGTCTGAATGAGAATGGCCCCCAGAGGCTCATTATTTGAATGTTTATTCATCAAGAAGTAAAACTGTTTGAAAGGATCAGAAGGATTAGGAGGTGTGGCCTTCTGGGAGTGGGCGTGGCCTTGTGGGAGGAAGTGTGCCACTGGTAGTGGGTTTGAGGTTTCAGAAGTTCTCTCTAGGCCTCTATCTCTCCCTGCCTGCCTGCTTGCCTGCCCGCCTGTGGGTCAGGATGTAAAGCTCTCAGCTGCTGCTCCAGTGCCATTCATGCCCCTGTGATGGTAATGGACTAACCTCTAAAACTGCAAGCAAGCCCCCAAAAAACGCTTTCCTCTTTAAGATTTGCCTTGGCCATGATGTCTCTTCATAGCATAGAACAGTGACCAAGAAAAGCAGTTGATCCTGATTGAGAGAACACGTGCTGTCTTCCACACAAGCGGCCCTTCCCAAAAAACCCACCCCTGAGTTACCTTTGCAGCTCAGCGTCAGCCTCATAGTCCTTTGCTGCCTGACCATTCGGCATTTCAGTTGGCTCCAAAGCCATGGCCTTATGAGTCAAATTGTCTCCTAATCGGAACACAGAAATCAAATTTACCTCTAATGTCATAAAACGTTATAAAATAAAGTGTAGGTTTTAGATTATGCAGAATTGAAACCACACCATGATAATATCAGAAAACTACTGCTTTTCAATTTTAAATTAAGGTAGTGTTCATATTTATAGCGGAGGGCAGCAGAATTTGACACCCCCAAATATGCCACTTGGCACTCAGAAGGCAGAGACAGGCAGATCTCTGAGTTCAAGGCCAGCCTGGTCTACAGAGTGAGTTCCAGGACAGCCAGGGCTACAGAGAGAAACCCAGTCTTGAAATCTTGTGTGTGTGTGTGTGTGTGTGTGTCACTCTGGCATCAGGATACATCTTTGTGCAAGGTAGTTGAGAGCCTGATAGTCATGTCCCCTTCAGATCCTGATGCGATGCTGAGCCCAAGGACAGAACCAAGCGCTATATAAACCATGTGGTATTAAGTGACTAACGGGCAGAGAGCACGCACAGGGCGAACACTGGACAGAGAAATGGCTCATGTCTTAGGTGGAGCTAACTCAGAGCACTGTACAATTTAAAACTTGTGAATGACTTGTAGAATTTTCTGTTTAATTATTCTTAGGCTTCCATAACTGAAACCTTAGAAAGCAAAATGGAGATAATGCAGGGAACTGTCCCTCCCCCACATTGTCACTATTCACGTCAGGACCCAGCCCTTCCTCTCAGTATTATGCACCCTAGAGGTTGCCACATTCCGACTCCTAGAACCACTGATTAATCTGCTGATTCCTGTTTTTATGTGTATGTGTGTGCATACTTGTGCCTGTGTGTTTGTGTGGCTGGATGTGTGTCTGTATGTCTGTGTGCATTTGCATGTGGAGGTCAGAGGACGCCTCAGGTGTTGTCCCGTGAGCGCTATCATTGTTCTTGGGAGAGAGTTTGTCTGGGTCTACAGTTCTCCCCCAGCTGCACTGGGCTGGCTGCCAACCGAACCCCAGCATCCTCCTGAGTCCATTCTGCATAGCTCCTCCTACTGTGCCTGCGCTCTGAAGGATGAACTTCCATCCCCGTGCTTTCACGGAAAGCCCTTTATGGACTCGTGCTGTCAACAGTATCCAAAGTTTTGAAACTTACTGTTGCTAAGTAGCACTTAATGATACAAAACATTTGTCTGTTTTCTCGACTCATGTGTTGGAGTTGTTTCTCATGGACTCTTAAGAACAAACTGATAATAATGATTAAAAAAATTCATTTTCTCAGAACAACGCAACCCTGATAAAGACATTGTACAAATTATGTTTCCAGGGACGCATTAACATCAAACAAAATATTTTGTTTGATTTTGTAACATATGTTTCGTAGAGAAGCCATCACTCTGGTGCTGGACTCCAACACACCAGACTAAAAGCTTAAGTGAGGTAAGCCATGCTGCTGTTCCAGACCAAGGGGAGGTGTCTGTCACCCTCAGAGAAGTCAGGAGAGAGCTGGCGCCCCATTGCCTACAGGCCAGTTTCCGAGAAAGTTCCCTCAGCCTAATCTTCACCAAAATTATTTAATTAAGATACATCTCTGTAAATATACATGTATTAATCAATAAACTGGTGGTCGCCTGAGGTTGCTGCTGAAGCAAGGCAGTAACTTTGACCGGACTGTCGCCCTGTGCTGTTCCCGCCAAACACCCTTCCAGGTCTTTGAACCCGGCTGGCCCACTCCGCTCAAACTCCCTTATACGATTGTAGAATTAAAAATGAGGTCAGTCATTTTCATAAAATTAAATGCATTTGGACTTTTATCCTACACATTTTTACACTGATTGCTTAGCTCTGTGTGTGCGGGGACACGGAGGCGTGTTTGTACCAGCATGTACTCGTGACGGTTCGGGCCAGCTTGCAGGAACTGGTTCTCCCCTTTCAGCACGTGGGGCCTGGGGACCAAAGCCAGGTTGCCAGGCTTGGTGGCAGGCACCTTCACCTGCTAAGCCATCTTGCCAGCTCCAGGGTCTTTCCCTGTTGTGGCAAGAACTATGTCCGCTCATCATCCCTTTCCTCATAACTAAGACCCTTGCCCATGTGATAGGGCCACGGAGAGGAAAAGACTCTCCGGGCTGCTCGTGGCAAAGTCCTTTCGACCATGGAGCGTTGAAAGCCCTGGAGGATGGGGGAGCGGTTGCCGAAACAAGTCACTGTGATTATGCTGCCAGGAGGGAAGAGAGCTGGGGACGGGCTCTGCCAATGGCTCACTCACTCCCGTGTTCATACCGCAGCTTCCACAAAACCCAAAGGGACCATCAGGAGAGCTCAGGAACTCTGTCAGCCGCTCGGGAAGGAGGCCCTCGCCACTGTCAGACCAGATATCAGATCCAAAGGTCTCCAGGGCTCTTGTCTGCAAGGATGTTAGTAGACCAATGTCTTCGGGACCCAGGCCAGTGTGGAGATGGTCATTTCCAAGTTATAAAGAGGAAGCCCAAGGACTTACAGGCAGAATGCCATTGCTGTGCCTGGATTAAATGGGTGACAGCTTGAACCGGGCTATGAAAACCCTTAGATTTCCCCAGTGGATGTGGGGTGTGATAGCCAAGGGTAACATGAAGCCTGAGGTGTGAACAAGTGTTCCGCTGACCCCTGCCCTGTTCCAAAGGCTGATGGGTGCTCCTGTGTTGTGGGGTGTGATGGAGGCTGGCTGCTGGGTGAGTTCAAGGCGCTATCAGCCTTTCCCCTGATGGGAAGAAGGCAAAGGGTGAGTGAGCCTCCAGCTGGAGACCGGAGACCAGGGAGAAGAGACCCCAGGAGAGAAAGGCAGAGGACAAGCAGAGAGTGAGCGGCCCAGTGTCACAGCACAGGGGAAGGAGGCAGAGGACGTTCAGGCACGCTCGACAGGCCTTTATGCTGCCTCCCCACTCACCCCTGCTACACACACACCGTTGGGAGTTGGCTCCGACCTCTCACCCTCTAGCAAGCGCTCTGCTGACGAGGCCACCCCACCCAGCCCTCTGGGTATTTTTCAATGTCCAGCCTCATTACTTCACTTTGACCCACAATGGCACCCTCTGCCAAGGGTTGGCTGGCGGACCGTGACACAGGTCAGCAGGTTCTGCTGTGTCAATGTCTGACACTACGGCCCTGCTCTCCTCCAAGATCCCAGGGGCTAGGGTGGTCAGCAGGACAGACGCTCTGTCTGTCCTCCCTGCAAAGGACCGGCACTCTGGGCAGTACAGGCACAGTCCGGAGGGGAGGACCCAGGGGCCTGTTACCTTCACAGACTCTAGCTGGCTGTTAGAGGTGTCTCTGGGGAACAGCCAGCTAGGGGAATCCCTTGCTAAGGATCCATTGTCTCTGGACTGTTCATAATTACACACAGGATAAAAAAAAAAAAAAAAACTCGGCTCTGCTCGGAGGAAAGAACTCTGCGTAGCTAAGAAGGCAAAGCCCAGCCATGTGCCCCTCACGAGTGGCACATCTGAGCCCAGGAGAGGCCCAGTGGGTTTTCATATTCGAGGAGCTGAACGTGAGCCCCCTGCCCAACTTGTCTCATTCCTAGCTGCCTGGGCTTCGAGCCCTGCTAGCCTGACAGCTCTTTTTCCTCAGCCAGTGCCTGGCCTCCTTATCAGTTAGGGTCCCAGGAGCAGCCTTCCCCCTCCTTTCCCTCCCCTGCCCACTGTCCTCAGAGAGAGGATGATCCCAGCCTCAGCCCTCACCTCTCTCGCCTGGAGCCCTCCAGTCAGTGCAGAGAGAGCTGTGACCGGCGTCTGGGCTGAAAAGGGACAGAAGCAAGGGTGGATTTTTTTTTTATTCTCCAACTGGGCCAATGGCTGGAGCAGGGTGGCCCATGGAGGCGGGAACAGGATTATGAAACTGGTACATCTTAAGCCCAAAGCATACGCTAAAGCTGCAGCCCGGCTTCGAAGTCAATTTCCCGTAAAATGGGCCTCGCTGAGAAGTTTTCTGTTTTCGAGTTTCACTTTCCCATCTTCCCCCACACGCGCTGTGGTCAGAGGACGGGCTGGGGCCTGGCTCAGGGTGAGGGTGCTTGCGTGTGCCAGATCCCAAATCCCATCCCCAGCCCTGCCAGACAAACCCACCATCTGCCCTTTCCCGGCCAGGCTCCATACTGAGCGGTCAGTGCTGAGCCAGGACCTGGAAGTCCGCGGGGCATCGGCGTCCGCAATACTGTGAGCGGAATAACCTGCCCTTGGCCTTGATTCTCCACCTGTGAGGAGCAAGGCAAACCAGTGCCGAGAACTTCAAACCAGAAACCGGGTGAGAAGGCCCTACGCATGCGCCGTGTCACCCAGCAGCTAACCCCCAAGTGGCAGGCTCACAGTGGCTGTAGTCACTGTGTCCCACTCTTGTCCAAGGCTGTCTTCTGTCTTCTATTGTGTGACTAGGATGGAGGGGGAGGGGGGAATGTCTCTGCAAATGCCACAGCCGGCCAGCAGAGTAACTACCCACATGAGGAGGCAAGAAGGAAAATCGGAATACAACTTGGTCAGCCAGTACTGGTTCAAACTTCTAGAGTGTGACCCAAGCAATTTAACCTTTGTGTGTGTGTGGGGGGGAGTTTCCTCCTGACAATTATCACCATAGAGCTTAAGGCAAGACTACATGGAAAGTCCTTTGCCACGAACATGCCTCTGGCAAAGTACCGGTGACCTCTTCCACAAGAATGGGTTCTACCGACTAGGAAATGATGCTCAGGGGTGTAGGAAGGGTCTGGATAAACACAGTAGTCTGGGGGACTCGGGTGAGGACTGGCCTACAAGCGGCAAAGCTCACCAGGTTATTAACTACATCCAATCCAAGAGAGAAATAGGTGTAACTCCCCTTCTGAAAAACCTTCCAGTATAACATTCCTGGTTTCTCTGGGAAAAACCTGTCTGTGTTTCTCTCTGGGCAAGAGGGACCCGTGTGCCCACTACACAGCTATACCTACACGGATGTGTGACCCTTGTCACAACCTCACGAGGGCGGCGGCATTAGGACTAATCCCTCACACCGGAAATCCTTCGCCGCACACTGCTTTAAAGATGAAAACGGGGTAGAAGGCCCATTGGTAAAGTGTGCCAACCTGAGTTGGATTCTCAGCATCCCCGGTACGAAGCCACTGTGCCTACAACCCCAGCTCGGGAGGGGGAGACGGGAGGATCCCGAGACCTGCCAGTCACCCAGCTTCTGTGGGAGACGCCATCTCAAAAAGAAAGCGGAAGGTGACTGAAGGAGATATTCATGTCAGCCTCTGGCCCTCACGTGCCCAGGCCCATGCACAAAGGCACACACACATACCTGAATGCTTAAAACTAGCCCCTTCGTTTGGTGGAAACCTGACCTGAACCTTGGGGGGGGGGGGGAGGGAGGGAGACGGATCTCCCATTCATGGCTGAGCACACCACCACTCACCCACTCGCTGTCCTTCGGTCAGTTGCCAGTCCTGGGTGATCTGCCATCCACTGTTGGGAGAAACTTCTCTGAGTGAGACAAAGTATTCTTCATCAGTTTCTGCTACATCGTTTTCCCCACACACGCTACAGGTCAGCCTGCCACATCTAGGGATTCCGCCGCTGTGCAATCAACCAACCACAAAGAACAGTTTTGGATCAGCACAGAGATGCCTACCCACCATCCCAGCACCCGGGAGGCTGAGCCCAGAGGATGAGGAGGTGAAGGGTAGCCGGGCTCCACGATACCACAGTCTCAAACCATCCTTTTTTCCTTTTGGCTTGGGAAAGCACCACAGTGGTACTGAATCTATAGAGATGTTTCCCACTGCTGTCCGTTACCACCTAGTCAAATATCATTTATGTTGTATTAAGGGATGTAAGCCCAGGAGGGTGGGACCAGGGCTGTTCAGGAGTCCTTTCCCGTGACTATCGAAGTTTCAACGGTGTAGACACAGGTAATCACGACTATCAACACATGCACCACAGCAGGATGGGCCCAAGGAGCATCCCGCCCCCCCCCCCGCAGTTCTCGGATTCCAGGAAACCGTTTCCTTTCCCTGCTCTCGGGGTCTAAGGACGCTTTTGTGCTAAAGATGTCTGAGATTGCCGCCCTGTGGCAAAATTTCTGTCTCTGCCCTCCAGGCCCTTCCTGGAAGCAGCCTTAGGACTCTGGGAGTCCAGGGCATAAAACAGAAGGCAGTAGTTGTGAGTAGAGTTAGGGGCACCGAACCCGGTCCTAAGAACACGGCATTTCAGGTCTGGTTGCTCCCACAGGCATTCCCAGACTCTGCCTCCCTTCCTGGGTTCCTGTACACATCAGATTGTCTGGAGTACAGTAGAGGCTGACACGCACACACCCAGTCCCTGGGAGTAGACTCGCACATAGGCACTTATGTGCATGTGTGAGGGACATTTTTGAATATATGCATGCTTCATACTTGACTCCCTTGGGAGATGTGAGAAGATGCTCTTTAAAAAACATTTACTTATTTGTTTCATTTGTGTATGCATGTGTGCCCGCGCGCCGTAGCGTGCAGATCACAGCACTCACGTGGAAGTCGGAGGACAGCTTTCGGGAGTGGGCTCTTACCTTTCACCACATGGGTCCCAGGGTTTGAACTCATATGCTCTCAGGCCTGGGTAGCCTTCACCCTCTGAGCCATCTCTCTGGCCCGGTGGGAAGCTCTTGGGAGAATTTCCCTCCGTTTCATCACACCTCCCACTAAAAACTAATACCATCTGTATTCTTTCCTCTCTGCAGTTAACCCCCAGTCCAGTGAGCTGGGGAAATTATTCCATATGGTGTGAGGCAGGCTCAGAGCTGGACCAGCTGTCCTCTGTGGGTAAAGCAGGTAGGACAAGGCACCGTTCCCTGGGAGAGCAGGTGAGGGCGGTCACAGGAACAGAGCATCAGAGGGGGCCTTCTTATAGAACAGAAAGGCTTGTGTAGGCCCCTGGCTTCGGAGATGTCAGTTAGTGGTCAGCTGGCCCCATGGGTCTGTAGTGAGGCATTCTAACCAGTACAGGAGGAAACTGTTCCCCTCGGGACAACCAGGGAGGAGGAAGGGAAGTAGGGCTAGAGGGAAGAGGGCAGGAGGGAGAGTGGGAGGAGGAAAGGAAGGAAGGGTGAGAGGGCAGCAGGGCAGGGTGACAAAAGAATACAAGGGAAGAGAATTAAGCTCTAATCCTTCTCCTTGTGTGGACTTTATGACATCACTTCCTGGCACTAGGTCCTTCTCTTAAAGGTCCCACTCATCTTTTGGGCTTGGAGATGGTGTTTAGCTATTAAGAGCATTAAGAGTTTAGCTATTAAGGCCCAAGTTCAATTCCAAAGCTGCCAGGTCAGAAAGTACACAACTGCCTGGAACTCCAGCTCTCTGGGATCCAACTCCTCTGTCTCTTTGGGCCCTTTCACTGACATGTGTACACACAGACATCTACATAACTAAGGATAATAATAAATTTTAAAGGTGGTGTTACCATCAGGAGCATCAAATGCTGGCCACTCAGCCCTTAGCATGAGGCCTCTAGGGGACATTTCAGAGCCAACCATGACCTTGAGGTGGTGGAATGTGGTGGTGGAGGGCGAGCGGGCTGGAGAGCCCCCAGATGGACCAGAAGGAAAGCCTGTGCTAGGACAGTCAGGACCACCACAGAGCACAGAGCTCAGAGTAGGTTTACTCGGCCCTGTGTCTGGCTAGGCCCAACCCCTCTGCGCCTGTCAACCGAGGCTGAGCCGGCTGCCACCCAGGTTCCCAGGCCCAATCCTGTTCCCTCTGCTCCACAGCCTTGGAAAGCTGAGAAACTGTCCGTTTCAGTCCTGTGCTCTGATCCTGGCTTCTCACCAGAGAGCAGGAATCCTATCCAGGGAGAACATAACCCAGAGGGCAGGGAAGACAGAGCAGGGACTCCCTCCCCTCCCCCAGCCCAGTAGTGGCAATGGCCTCCACCCACTGTTCATGAGAGGTGGGGGGGGCTGCCCCAACCCCCCCTCCTTCCCCCACACAACCACCAGACAGGGAAACCCTCCAGTGATCGTGGGAGGGGACTCATCACTGCAGCAGGGCTCCAGATGGTTTTTCCATGAGTGCTCCTTCGGAGTCCAGAACCGGAACTACAGTAATGCAGAGGCTGGCCTTGCCTGGTCCCCAGGGCAGGGCTTCCCTTGGCTGCCTCAATGCCCGATGCTCGAAGCTCCACATGAAGTATGCAGTAAATCCCTTAGGCTCCAAACATGCATTTTCCCTTCTGTAGGCAGTTGAACAATGAACCAATCCCCCCCCCGACCCCCCACTCCCCACCTCCACCAAAGCTGAGCCCCGGGGACCATGTGACCTACAATGGAACCATATTTGGAAACATTTTCTGAGGATCCAAAAAAAAAAAAAATCAACTAAAATCTGGAGATGAGGTCATCTTGGCGCTCGTGTGAATCGGGAAGCCAACAGCAGTTTCTTTGAGAGAGAAGGGAGAAGAAGGGGCTGTTTAGGAGCAAGGGGAGCTGGAGGGAGAGAAGGCAAAAGTGCTTCAGGCCCAGACGCTGTCTCTCTTCCCCTACCTCCCTGCAAGCAGCCCTGCCCTCTGTCCTGAGGCATGACTCTGGAGAGACTTGGAGAATTCCAGGGCCTGCAGAATGTGCCAGAACTGTCTCATCCATCCCGCTTCTTTCCCTCCTCTGACGTTAAAGACCTTGAATGCATGAGAGGAAGGGGGAGGCGGAGAAGGAGACAGGGAGACTCTCACTGAGTTATACCGACTGAGCGGTTATAACCTCTGCGCTCAGCTGTCTCTGCCAGCTGGGGAAGATGGGAAAAGGCAATACCGTATAGGGCTTAAAGCTTCTGCCTTATCATCAGGTTTAAAGTGACAGTGGACTGAGCCACAAAGATGAAGGAGGGGTCCTCCTGGGTTAGTGTGACCAGGTCCTCTTGAGAAGAGTGCTTCCTTGAGGGAGGGGCTGTATGTAAAGAAAATAGGGGACCTCTCCAGGCTGACCAGGAAGCCACCCAAGAATACGTTACACTGCCCAAAAGGCCCCATAGCCCTAACTGGGTTCCTGGGAGGACACAGAGCCCCACTCCCACACAGGACTCCCTGCCCAAGATTCCCCTGAGGCAGCCGCTGACTGCCACACTGCTCTCACACTGTGCCTCTTGGCTTCTGGACCACAGGGACTAATTTTAACTGACCCTCTGAGTCATGCTCCGCTCCCCCTCCCCCCCCCCCAGCCATTCCTCGGACTGCTGGAGCTCATTGCCAGTGGGCTCCCAGCAATCCTTTGCAACCTCATTCCTGACCAACCCTACTTCACAGATTTCCCCACCCAGCCAATCTGGTCATCTTGGGGTTTCCAGATCATCCCCCTGCTTCTTCCCATCAGCCCTCGGCCTTCCTGTGTGGTCAGAGCTCCACCTGCCCCTCCTCCTGCCTCTCCCTCCCCTGACCGTCTCCAGACATTTGCCAAACGCGGTCATTTGTAGAAGCACATGTTTTCTGGTTTCAGGCAATGACCATGGCAGCAGTGTGCCCACTCAGTCCTGGCCTCATCCTCCTGGCCTAGGGAGGCCTGGCTTTGTCCTCCCTGAAAGCATGCAGAGCTGGCTGGTTAAAGACGCCTCCCGAAGGACTCTCTTAAAACTCTGGCTTGGTTCTGAGCAATTCCCTCCTTCCGTTTTTGGCTTCACCCAGGAGATCAGGCGTGTTTGGTGATCCTGAAGAAGGAAGTTGGGACCCTGAGACTTCGTGTGGAGCAGAGCCTCTGCTGGAACTGGGTGGTATCACAAATGAGGGACCGCTCTGGCCAATGTGACTGGGGGATGTTTGCTACAGTCGCTAGTTCTGGCTCCTGCTTCCCCATGGAGCCCCAGAAGCAAGTCCTCCTACCTCCCCCAGGCTCTCTCCCTTGTTCTCAGTGTAGATCAACCTGCACTGCCCTCCCCGTACAGTTGCCAAGGCTCCATGATGGTTGGAGGCCTCTTCTCCACTCTCTTCCGGTTCCTCCACATTAGCATCCACTGGTTCGTTTTGTTTTGTTTTGGTTTGGTTTGGTTTTGCCAACTTGACACAAGCTAGTGCCATCTTGGATGAGGGAACCTCAGTTCAGAAAATGCCTCTAGGAGGTAGACTGGCCTGGAGGCCAGACTATGAGGCATTTTCTTGATTAATAATCAATGTCAAGGGCAGAGCCCTCTGTGGGTGGCGCCAACCTTAGGCAGATGGTGCTGGGCGGTGTAAGAAAGCAGGCTGAGGCAGCCAGTGAGCAGTTCCCCTCTGCGGCCTCTGCTTCGGGTTTCTCGAGATGATGGCCAGTAATCTGCGAGCCAATCGCAACCTTTCCTGGGTAAGTTGCCTTTGTGTTTATCAAAGCAAAAGAAAGCGAACTAAGACAAGATCTTCCTTTTTGCCCTGGTGTCCTCTCCATAGACTGATACAGCTTAAATCCAAATCTGTGCTCCATGGGACAAACCAAAGCGTCTTTAAATTGCTGGAATCCCCTCCCCCCAGAGTGTTTTAGGATACATCTAGGGTAAGGAGAGGATCAAATCCTCCCCCTCCAGTGAAAAAATAAGGTGGGGCCCAGGCTGATGGGAGGATGTGACCGCCTCCCAACCTGCGTTACAGAGTGGGTTTGATTTTGGGGCGGCCCAAAGATGCCCTGTCCCTTCCTTCTGAGTCCTCTGCCCACGGAGGAGTTTTGGGGAGAAGGCCCTGGGTTTTCCAGAGGGCAGGAGTCAAGGGTGGAGAACCAGGGAACCGAGGAGTGGGCCCGAGGGGAGGGCACCCCTTTTCACAGAGATGCCTCCACCCAGCGCGAATGCCGCCCTGGGCTGGCGGGACTCCTCTTAATGCACACTATCTGTTGGTGTGCCATTCAGCAGGGCTGCTCAGGCTGTGTCCTCCGCCCCACCCCCCACATGGTTCTGAATTACCACCACCATGTTGGCCACATCCCCACCACAGGCACCTGAATGTCTTTCTTGCCCAAACCTACCCACGGTTTTTAAACTGTGAACTTAATATAGCGGCCGAGAGCGCATGCATGCCTGTGCTCCTGTCCCCAATCAAGAGAGTGTGTAGGAGGTGGGAGACGGGTGGAAAGGGTGTAAGGGAACTTTTGGGGGTGATGACAGTGTACTGGGTCTTGATAGTTTGGGTGTGCCAAGCGTGTGCTTTAACCAAACCCAGCGCAGCCTGCGGGTGTGTAACTTGCTTTGGAACTGGGAAGAGAAGCGCCGATCTTGCTTCTCATTAGGAAAGCCTGGTGAAGCATTGGCAGGAGGCAGCCAGCCAGACACCTGTGGGGACCAGGCACCTTCTAAAAACGGCTGCTGGTCCTTGTATGAATATGGGGTAGTCTGCCGCAGGCCTTGAATTTGGGACCCCTTTCCACCTAAGGCAGGGTTGTGCAATTTTAACCATATAGGTAAATAAAATGTTTAATTGCTTCCCTAGTTGTGGGGCGTATCTTCAGCCCAAGAGATCTAAGTTCCTTTAGGAGACAGATTATCTATATATCTATCCATCATCTATCTAGCTATCTAACATATATATATATATATATATATATATATATAAATGAAACATATCTATATATGGTGAATATAAAATAATGATTCCATGAGGCTTTATCAAACTACCTCAGTGTTGTTGCTTATCTCTTCTTCTTCTTCCATATTGACCTCCCTCCCTCCCGCTCCACCCCCACCATTCCTTCATTTCCCTCTTCACATCACCTGTATCCTGCCATCCCTACCCCACCTCTGCTCTCTTTATTCTTCCCTGCTCTCTGGGGTTTCTCCACGTTGTACATTCACATCTGAAGATTCGGAGCCAGGGAGCGCAGATGCTCGGAAGGGCAGGGCTTGCGTTCTGGTTCTGGGTTAGCTCACTCAATATGATCTTTCCTAGTCCCATCTGCTTACCTGGAAATGTCATGATTTCATTTTTGTCACGGTTGAACAGTTTCCCACTGTGTTTACGTGGTACACTTTTGTTGTCCATTTATCTGCTGAAGGACATTTACGTTGGCTTTTGGTTGTTGTTTTGTTTTGTGTCCCCCCTCCCCCATTTCCTGGCTGTTGTGAATAGGGAAGCTGTGAACATGGCTGAGCAGGGTCCATAGAGTATGATGTCATCCCTTGGGCATATGACAAGGAGATAAAGCTGGACCATATGTTAGATTTAGTTTTGCCTTTGGAGGATGTTTGTTTGTTTTTGCTTAGTCTTAGCTGTTCTGAGTGGGGTGAGAGGAAATCTCCGAGTTGTTTTAGTTTGCATTTCTCTGATTGCCAAGGATAGGAACCTGCTTTGAGGTATGTCTTAGCCAGTTTTATTTCTTCTGTTGAAAAATCTCTATTTAGACCCCTACCCCATTTTAAATTGTCACTTGTTTTTCCCAACTCTTTGTTTAGTGAGGTCTTTGTATATCCTGGATGTTAATCTCCTTTTGGAATTAAGGCCCATTTGACAGGAGGGAAATCACGCCAGCTTTCCCTGGGGCTACCGAGGCCAAGGACTTGAGAAAAGATTCTGTTACCACCACTCTTCTAGACCAACATAACCCCCTAATTGCTCTCTACGTTCTAAAACTTGTTTGTTTGTTTGTTGGTTTTGGTTTTGGTTTTTTGAGACATGGTTTCTCTGCATAGCCCTGCCTGTCCTGGAATTTGTTCTGTAGACCAGGCTGGCCCTCAGACTCAGAGATCTGCCTGCCTCTGCCTTCCAAGTGCTGGAGTCAAAGGTGTGTGCTACCACTGCCCAGCTCTACATACTCCATCTTTTCCTTGCATCCACAGATCAGTAGAGCCACCACCTCTCATCAAAGAAGCTTCTCTCAACAGCAAACGGAGAGCATCGCAGAAAAGCCACCACTGGTCACATTGCAGAGATCCTCAGCTTGTGAGGACCCAGACCCAGGAGCTACACCTGCCTCACAGCTCCTGTGCCTGTGGCTCAGGGGACAACAGCATGGAAGAGGGGCCAGAGAGGCTGTCAGATGGGCCAGGAAGTCTGCTGTGCAACAGTGTCCCCTAGAAGGGGCCACATAAACAAGATCAGGGCGATGGCCATATCAGTGGGGATGTTGGCATGAAGGGGGGAATTCCTGCAGGGTCCCACCCCTAAACAAGGAACTACAGGCAAACGGTGGAGATGGAGAATTAGCCTCTCCCAAGAGTGCGCCTCCATATTGGTTGCCAGCCTCGAAACCATACACACACCACCAACATAAATAGAGGCAGCAGGTTGTGTTCATATATGTGTGCACACACATACATGCACACACATATGTATACAACAAAACCATAATAATGGGAGGCTATCAGCTTGAGAGGGTTTCCAGAGAGGCTGAGAGGAACTGGAGGGAAGAAAGGGATGTATTGCCATTACAATTTAAAACATTTTTTTTTTTTTTATTAAGAGGCAAAACCAGAAAATAGTTATACAAGCCAGGCGTTTAGTGATAACACATCATGAAATAAATTCATTTTAAGACAACTCTCCAGGGGCTGGGGAGATGGCTCAGCGGGCAGGGGCTCCTGCTGCATAAGGACCTGAGTTCGAACCCTAACACCCACAGAAAGAGCCGAGTGTCGCCATCACACCTGTAATCCCAGCACTGTGGAGGTGGAGACAGGAGGATCGCGGTGTTCATCGAGAGACTCAGCTGCAGAGAAACAGGTGGGGAGCGGTAGAGTAAGCCTCTGGCATCCTCTTCTGGGCTCAGGTGCACAGGTACACAAGCACACAACATACACAACACACAAGCGAATACATACACAAGCACACACAACACACAAGCACGCACACACGCACACAACACAGAACCCCGTCGACGTCTTTCCCGGAGTACTTCTAAATGAAAGAAAAATTAATAGGGTCCCATCTTTTGGGACCTAACCCGCCAACCTGGGTGATTTAGTTTTTGTGTTTGGGATAACGGGTGAGCCAAAACTTTTCAAAAAGATACCTGAAATAAAAGGGCTTGTTGAGGCACTTTAGATGTTACCCAGGAAAATGACCCTGGGACAAGTCCTCACAGATCAGAGCGGAAGCGGCCGCTGAGCCCGGAGCTAGAGGTATTTTTATAGAGAAGTGGGGGACTATGAGCCTGTGTGGCCGCTAGGTAGATAAACAAAGAAGGAAGAGCTTCGGGGGAGGGGCAGGGGTGAGGAGTGGTGACTGCTGCTTCTGAGCTGCCGGGTAGAACTGTCTGGAAAGCTCAGACACAAACAGGCCAGGTGGCCCTGGTGGCCAGCTGTGACAGGATCTAACCAACTAGTGTACATTCAGAAAGGAGGGGCAACCTTTTCTGGTTTTGTCTGATTAACCTCTCTCGCTCTTCTACCTTTTACCCTTCAAATGTGGAATATTCCAGACTTTTCCTTCTAACATGTCCTCTCCTTATTCTGCTCATAAGAACCTCCCACTGGGGCAGCAAAATAGTTCAGTGCGTAAAGGTCCTTGCCACAAAAGCCCAATGACCGGAGTTCCGTTCCTGGAACCCGTGCAAAGGTGGAAGGAGAGGACTTACTTTAAAGTTCCCCGTGTTTTCGGGACATGCATGACCCTGCATATCACACACACATACATTCAAACACACTATATGTATGCAATACACAACATACATGTATGCTTGTGTTGATGGAACAGATCAGTCTCTCATGGTTCCTCAGTACCTCATATCCCAGTGTGCAATTATAGGGCACCTACTACATACCACACCTTGCTGCGGGTTTCCATCTGCTCCCTGCTTTGACACTCATGATGAGGAGCTGGGGAGCTGGTGCTGCGGATGAGAGTGGTGGTTACACAGACATGAGGCCCTGAGCTTCAAACCCCAGCACTCAGGGAAAAGGTTAGGCATGGCCACGTGTGCTCGTGACCTCAGCGCTGGGCATGGGGTGGCTGGAGGGACAGGCTGATTGCGGGAGCTTGCTGGCCAGCCTAGCCCAACAGAAAAGGAACAGGCTCCAGGCTCCGTGAGAAATCTTGTCCCAGGAATAAAGTGGAGAGTGATAGAGCAGCACAGCCCTCTGTATGTCCTCCTCTGAATGCCACATGCATGCCTGCACACACACACACACACACACACACACACACGTCTACACACACATACAGACACACAGACATAATACACACAGACATACACACATACAGACACACACAGACATACACATATACTCACACACATACAGATGCACACAGACATAATACACACACAGACACACTCAGATACATACACACATACACACACAAACATACACATACAAACACACAGACATAACATCATACAGACACACACAGATATACCCATACTCACACACACAGATATAATACACACACAGACACACTCAGATACACACACATACACACCCAAACATACACACATACAAACACACACAGACATGCACATACAGACATAACATACATACACACATAGACATAATACACACACAGACATAATGCACACACAGACATAATGCACACAGACATACTCAGATACATACACACACAGAGACATATACATAGACACACATACATACAGACATACATACTCACAGACATGAACATACACAGACACACATAGACATACCCACATGCAGACACACACACAGACATACACATACAGAGACATACACAAAGACACACATAAACACACACATACACAGACAGGCATAGACATATACCCATACAGACAGACAGACACACACACAGAGACATACACATACAGAGGTACACATAGACACACATACACACACAGAGAAACATACACATGCAGAGACACACACACACAGACACACAGACACACATTCAGGATGGCTCTGGAGGAAGCACACCTCTTAAAGTTCTCCTCTTACAGCCGGTGGGCGAAGCGAGGCTGTCACTCCTCTGGGTGGAAGATGGTTTAGGATGCCACCAAAGCCAGCCCGCGGCTCCCCAGCGTGCTCACGCCCAGCTGAGCCGCCCTCACTGCCCTTCACACACCTGCTAAAGCAACCTTTGCTCCACCACGTTAGAGTCCAGGGGCCACTTGTCCCTCCTCAGCCACCGGAGATAGCCAACCGCAGAGCCTCACTTGGTCCATTGTGCGCCCTCAAGTCCTCGCCTGGTCCTTCCGCACAGGCTCACTTCTCTTGGTACCCATGCTCCCTGCTGCCTCCTGCTCTCCCCCTCTACCCACAGGCCACTCCACAAGCCAGGCACAGCCTGCCGGCCCCTCCGCGACCTCTGAGACCCTGAGAGCCAGGAGCGCGGGCAGCTCATTTTTTAACAGCGTGGAAAGCATCACCGGTGTTGCAGGCCCGGGCGCGTGAGCGCCGAGGCGGGCACACGAGCGTGTCGAGCTGCCGAAGGGGAGCCGGCCGGTAGCGGCAATTCCTCCAGTTGCCACTAGGTGGCAGCAGGTTCCCCTCCCCTCCGGTTGACCGCAGAAGGGAAAGCGACCATTTCCTTCTGGACCCTGAACGGAATCCAAACGTTAAAATAAGCGTTCAGAACGCCGGGGCCCGGTGCTTATTAGTGCGGCCAGGAAGATGAGAAGGCGAGGAGCAGGAGCAGGAACTAAAATCAGAGCACCGCTGAACCACAAAGCGCAGACACCGCGGGCTCTGATCGTGGACTTGCTGGATGACCTTGAACAAAATTCCTAACCTTTCTTTTCTTCATGTCTAAGAGCGGGCACTATGAGAGTGTTTACCCCAAAGGAGGGACTCTGGAGGGTGGGGGGCTCTATGAACAAAAATCCCTGTGTAAGGCCCCTATGTGGAAGATTGGCCGACTGGTTAGAGCCCTGGAGAGTTGGAGTGTTGCAGATCCAAAGCCAGCCTTGTTTTGGCCTATCTTCCATATCCTAACTCAGCCATGTACCACGCACCTCTCTTCATCTGATCATTATCTTCCTACCACCAAGTGAAGCCATTGGCTTCCAACAGCCCCACATCCAGGAACGCCTCCAGCTGGCATTTGAAATCTAGGGTTCCCCGTAACACGCTTTACCTGCCGCCCTCGCCAATGCATTTGC
The DNA here is from genome assembly GCF_030254825.1 of Meriones unguiculatus. NCBI lineage: Eukaryota > Metazoa > Chordata > Mammalia > Rodentia > Muridae > Meriones > Meriones unguiculatus. The sequence goes on from NC_083356.1 coordinate 24,120,445, forward strand.
TGAGTGCCTTGATTCATTCTTTTAGTCTCGCAGAGTCTGGGAGGTAGAAGGGGAGAATGAGGAGTTCAGAGCTAGCCTGGGCTACACGAGATCCTGCGTAAAAACAAACAAAAAAACAAGGACACAGACCGGTCGCTGACATACCCCTCCACAGTGAAGGGTGTTCACGCAGGACACAGGCTCGGGAGGGCACTGCCTCCCCGCCTCCACACACTGCCAGAACCAGCAGCTCCAGGTCCTACTCACACCAGCGGGCCGCTGGGCAGAGCTGACTTCATTGTGTGTTCCTGTGGACAGGGCCTTCCAGCTCCGCTCTGTCCCCAGCTCCCCAGCGCTATCAGGCGGCCATCTACCAGAGGACACCTAGTGGGAAGCTGGAGGGGGCCGACAGGCCTCTCAGCATCTGGACATGTCCCTGTCTTCCTAGCTGTCTCCGCCCCAGATATCTGTGACCCTGGAATCTAGAAACCAAGGCTCTAGAGATTGTAAAAACAGGAGGCTTTGGCATGCGAGAACTTTTATTGACATGTGTGTGTGACGTGAACCCCTATTTTCAGCGCTGGTCGCTCTTGTTTGGCTCAGTGTAAACGGTCTCTCCTGGAGCAAGACCTGTGTTTTGCACCCATAAGTCTCTTAGCACTCACAGAGTAATTATGGGGTTCTACTTGTCTAGACCGTCTGCACCCCAAAGCAGAGATGTAAGGGGACCAAGCCTGCCCTGGAGCCTGGAAGGCGAAGGGGGCATTGCCTTCAAGGAAGCAGAGGAGTGAGCAAGCCCTGTGGAGAGGGCCTGGCTCATCCGGGTGATGGGTCAGCAGGGAGTGGGGGAACTGGAGAGGGGGAGAGGGAAGGAGGCTGGTGCCCCAGGCCACACCTGTTGACTGGGACAAGCAGATCCTGTGTGCCTGCCAACCTTCCAACAAGCCCCTGAGGGCCTTCAGGGAAGGAGAGGCCTGCGTGCAAACTGTATTTTTAGCTCCCTGTGCGTCTCCCGGCCCCTGAGGGGCACCTTCCTCGCTCTCAGCCTTGGTCACCAGCTCGGGCTCCGGAGGATATCTGGGGGACAGGTCGGCATAGTTTTGGTATGCCAGTGGCTGAGAAGGGCAGTAGGTGGTGAGCTTGTGAGAGATCTGAAGAAAGCCCGGAGGCTCCCACACCCCGTCAGGGTTTCCCGGGACCTACCAACCTCAGGTTTGTTGTGCATGTGTCCTGGCCCGTGACAGCCAGGGGGAGGTCTTGGCCAGGGATGTGTCTGAGCTGGAGGTAGAAGAAATCAGGCAGAAGCCCTGCCCAGACCAAGGAGGAAAGAGGGAGGGGACCCAGGCTTCAGGAGTCAGAGCGCCCACTCCCCCCCCCATACACACTGTGTCATCAGTCCCTGGAGAGCCTGAAGGAGCCGCTTGTTGGCTGCCCAAAGGCTCTCAGGTTCCCAGGGCACCAAATGAGACTGGGCCCTTGAGTGAGGTGAGGTGTGCAGCTGCCTGGGTACCTCACTGCCCAATGGCCATGGACAGACCGAGCTCCTGGCTTGCCTTGTCCGGTATGACGTACGTTCAGAATCCTCAGAAGGGGTAGTCTGGACAGGAAAAGCTGGATGAGCTTTTAGCAGCCTCAACCCACTGTGTGTGAGCTTTGACAGGCTCCCTGTGTCCCAGAAGCAAGCAGAGTCCAAGCCAGAGAGCGAGTGGCACGCAGGTGTCTTTTGGGTCGATAGAAAGCATTTGAACGTACAGCCCTGGGCAGTATCCACCGACCCTAGAAGCATCAAGCGGGTACCAGGTGGTGATCTGTCAGAGGACATCCAGCGGGACATGGGATGGAACACACTAAGAAACCTCTCTAGCACCTAGACAACACCCTCCTGTCATTCTAGATGAATCCACCCCTAGACGGCTATGATCCTGGCGTCTAGAAACCAAGGTTCTAGACAGGTAAAAGCAGAAGGCCATGACACACGAGAACTTTCACCCTTGGGTCTTGAGACTAGTGGGTTTTACTAGTCTCAAGGTTTTTACGCTTGGGGATGCTAAACGCTCTGGGATAGGCCGAGTGTTGGGCTGGCTGGGGAATTTGGCTTGTCCCCTGGGGGTCTAGCAAACCCACGTGGGTGTGTGTGCGACGAGGGCGTGCAGAAGTCAGGCGTTAGGGCGTCTTGCTCACCGGCTTCCTCACGGTGGTTCTGCCACCTCCTAGCCTGGCCAGGCTGCAGCTGTCACAGGGAGACTAACAGGCACCAAACAGAGAGGCTGTTGGCTCCAGGTCTCCATGGCAACCAAGAGGCAGGCTCTGTTGTGACGGATGTGTCAGCACACCCGGTTGCCCATGCCGCCCCGAGAGCTTACGGTGAAGCTTTAAAAGAAAGTCCATCTACTTTGGAGCCACAGGTTTCTCCAAGCAGGCTGGCTCAGGGGGCACCTGTCGAACCAGGTGACAGCTCCTGGTGAAACGCCTTACCCCACTGAGGGACGGGTGAGAAGGCTCACTTTGGTTACCATCAGACAACTCTGGGGAGCTGGAGACAGCGGAGCTGGAAGGTCCTGTCCACAGGGACACGCCATCAAGTGTGAATTCTGCACGGGGTCCTGCTGGTGTAAGGACCAAGAGATGCTGGTTCTGGCAAGTGTGCGAAGGCAGCAAGCCAGTGCCCTCCCCAGCACGAGGCCTAGGTGGACTGGCCAGCCGGGGACAGTTGGCCTCTTTTCTTCTGCCTTCCCCGCCTGCACCCGGAACTCGTTTTTCTGTGATCAGATGTGGAGTGGGGTGGGGGGAGCTGCAGAGGCTCAGCTCCTGTAAAACCGGCACTGACCAGGCCCTCGGTCCCTGGCTGTGGGATGAGGGTAAACAAAGAGAAAGATGAATGATACATGAGCGTTCGCTCTGGAGCCCGAGTCGCCCTGCTTGGCTGGCTTGGGCCCTGATGGCCAGCAGCCTAGGCATGAACGGGGGGTGATTCTTGCCTTTCAACTCATCCACACTTGGCTGATGTTCCAGAAGGACGTGGGCATGAGGTTCACAGTTCTCCTGTTGCGTTTTCCCACTAGCCACAGCCCTGTCCGCAGTTTGAAGAGCGGTCTGACTGTCAGAGCGAACAGCCCCAGCTGTTCGGGTAGAGTCCTGTTATTGGCTGCCCTGAGTCAGGCGTCAGCCCTGTGGTTGGTGGCTGGCTTGAAGGGCTCAGTCACGTGGTCTCACAGCGTCGCTCCCCACTGCCGCCTCGCCAGGGCCCACTGGAGCAGTGGTCCTCAGCCTTCCTAATGCTGCGACCCTTTAGTACATTTCCTCATTATCATTTCTATCGCTGCTTCCTAACTGTGATGCTGCTACTCTTATGAACCGTGATGTAAATTTCTGATACTCAGGATATCTGAGACGTGACCCTTGTGAGCGGGTCATTCAACCCCAAAGAGGGTTGCGACCCACAGGCTGAGGACCACTGCTCTGGAGAGTCAGGAAGGTTGGTAGTCACCGCTGACACCCCCAGAACAGAGCCAGCCTAGGCAGACACATGTGGTCTGCTCTTCCTGAGCTAGGCTGTAAGCGGGATGGCGTGCTTACAGTTGGCAGTCGGATGGGACCTTGCCAGGGAGACACTTTTCAACCTGAAAAGCCCCTGGGTGTCATCTCGCATGCCTTCAGTCCAAGCATTTGGAAGATGCGGGCAAATTGCCGTGAGTTTGAGGCCAGCCTGGGCTACAGAGCAAGTTTCAAGCCACTCAGGGCTGCATAGTGAGACCCTGTCTGAAACAAGACAAGGCAAAAAACCAGGATGCCCTGCGCAAACAGAAGTGTCCAGGCAACCTCCTGGACGGGGCACCCTCCTCAGGGGCGCCACAGGATGTCCTTAATTCTGTTGCTTGAGCATGTGACAGTGCGGCTGTCATGCCATGTGCTCTCCGAGGTTGTTGACTAGACGGTAGGTAAGTGATGGGTGGGTAGATGGGGGGAGGGTGCATGGAGGGATGAGGGATGACGGATGGATGGACAGATAGACGGATGGATGATAGAGAATGGATAATCGATGGGTGGGACTTGGGTGAAGGATGGAGAGTGGATGGTTGGATGCTAAATAATGGGTGAACTCTGGGCGGATAGGAGGGTAACGGATGAAGGGTGGGTGGATGGATGATGAATGGGTTGATTGAGGAGTAGCTGGGGACGGGGTAAGTGCACAGAGGAAAGGATGGTGACAGCTGGCCGCTGGCTGGCCAATAAACAGCTGAAAGACGGGAAGCTGGACAGGCAGGTGGACGCTCAGTCCAGCCTGTCTTTCTTGTAAAGCCAGACCGGTCTTTTATTCGACAGCGTTTCTTCAGCTCAAATTTGGTATAGACCCCTGTGTAGACTTCAAAACATGGGCGAATAAAGCAGACTTCTGAACCCTCATAAAACCCAAAACAATATTTTAAATTTATTTTTACGTTTGTGTATTGTGTGAGGGCGTACTGAGGATGGAATTCTCAGCCATCAGACCCGGGGGCAAGTGTCTTTACCCACCGAACCATCTCTGGAGCCCCCAAATAAGGTTTTCAAGAGCATAAACTGTGGGTCCAGTCTCACCAGAATCAAATGCCGGCTGTGTTATTCATCCTCGGGACCCTGTCAGTGCTCACCCTGAGGGCTCCTTGGGGGATTGTTAGAACTAGTCGAAAAGAAGAAGACCTGCACCTGGCAGGGTCTGAGGGTGCTCGCAGTTACCACCCTGCTGGAAGCGCCATGTGATACAGCAAGGGTGGTGGTGGGACAGGAGGTCACACGCAAAGGGAGGGAGATGAGGTTTCACGGGGCATGGCAGCCCAACCTTCGGAGGGAGCAGGGGCCAGGCCCAGAGCGGGGCCTTCTTTAAGTCAGAGACTTGCCTGGGTTTAAGTGCAGACCCATTGAGGCTCCTTCTTACTCCCGGCTAGGCTTGGAGCATCAGGAAAGTATGAGGGGGTGGGGAGGGGCAAGGTGCCTCAGTGGGTACAAGGGCTTGCCACCAAGGGGATCTGAGCAAGATCCCTGGGCACTTCTAAAAGGAAAGAATCCACTCCTGAAAGTCATCTTCTGACCCCTGCGAACATGCTGTGGCACGCGTGCATGCACGTGTGCTCACACACACACACACACACACACACACACACACACACAAGAAAAAAAGAAAAGCAGTCAGAGAGTGAAAGGAGGAGACCTCCGGGGGCCAGCAAGATGCCTGTGCCCAAGCTTAGAAACATGACAAGTCCCCTTGGGGCAGCAGACAGGGGGAGAATTGGGTTTCAGCTGCTGGCAGTGGCCTCTGTGCCCTTTCTCTGGGCTTGTGCAAGTCCAGACAGTGGCCTGGCTGGCTCCCACTCCCCACCCCCTATTGCCCCAAGCCGTTCTAGCTCCCCACAATGGCACTTGCCCCAAAATAGCTGCCCATGTGCGGGCCAGAGAAAGGCAGAGATTAGACCCCTAGGGGGTTGAGGAGGGCGGCAGGAGGAGCGTGTGGCACCCAGTGATCCTGGCCAGACTAGCATCCGGGTAGGTATAAAAGCCCTTCAAGGACCAGGTGGCCCCAAACCGTAGCTGACAGCCGGCCCACACTCATTCTTTTTGTCCTCTTCAGAAGTCGCCATGGGGCTCAGTGATGGGGAATGGCAGCTGGTGCTGAATGTCTGGGGGAAGGTGGAGGCTGATCTTGCTGGCCATGGACAGGAAGTCCTCATCAGGTAAGAGGAAGAGACCTCCCCCCCTTCCCTTTACCTGTTCCCTAAGGATAACCAGCCTATGGCTGCGAAATGGAAGCTGGCAGGGTACACCAGTTGGCTGCAGTGATTGAGGCTGTGTTGTGTTGCGTTTGCTTCTAAGTGTTGGGGATTGGGGTGGGGAGAGGAAACAGGGGTCCATCCGTCCCAGCTGATGTCAGCAACCGAAGCAAACCTGAGCATCAGACAGCCCACCAGAAGAATCTTATCATGGCAGACAGGATAATGAAGGCAGCGAGAGATCTTGTCTACTAGTGTGGAGTGAAAGCTTGGATCATGCGGTTGTCTTCTGCTGCAAGGCATTCCTAGACAGGCCCAGAAAATTGCAGATTCTGAGCCTGGGCAAGAAGAGAGGGCTGAGGCTTGCACACAGGGCCTCCCTCCTCAGTACCCATCCAGAGGCTGGGGCTCTTCCCTGGGCTCTGGGCTCGGCTGGCTCAGAAGCCTGGTGAGATATGTGTGAGCAGTAATTTTTGGCTCTGGGAGATGGTAGTCCCATGGCCATCGGCCCCTGCAGTGTCCTTGAAGCTGTAGTTCAGAAATGGATTTCTTGCTGCTTACAATCCAGGTGAGTTTCCCACCTGATCTCAATGTTCTTGAGTACTCCCTTAGACTCGGTCTGTGCTTGGGGAGCAAGGTCATCCGAGGTCAGAGCCCTTCAGGCAGCCATACCGGAAGGAGGCTCGTCGGCTGCTGGAACACCTGGCTATCTCAGCTTTTCCCTGCCTGTCTTTCTCTCCCAAGATCCCTTTAGATGCTGGGCCTACAGGCCTGGCTAGCTGGACCAACCCCCACCCCAAGTTGCTATCAATTCCTGGGCCACAGATTTTCTGTGTGACCTTGGACAAAGTTGTTTCTCCTCTCTAAGCCATGTTTCTGCCTTGGACTGTTTGCCACGGTCTCTGAGACCCCTGTCACTCTTGAGTGCCCTGAGATTTGGAATCCTGCCCTCCTTTGCTGTGGACAGCAGGCTGTTGGGGGCAGGGTTGGTAGAACAGAGTCTTGCAAGACTCCAAGGCTGCCAGGTCCTGGCCAGTGATTTAAGGCTTGAAGGAGACCCAGGGTATTGTGTCATCAGAGAGATAGTCTTCCCTTCCTAGGGGAGTAACTGAGGCCTGCCAGCTCCCACCCAGTTCCCACAAGGGCATGACACCCCGCCACGTCTCAGGCTTGGGTCATGGGGCCACACCAGCTGCTCCTGCCCTCTCCTGTTGGGGGCACAGGGAGGTGGTCTCCCAAGGCGGCATGCCAACTCCTAAAGTATCGCTTGGGCTCTGGGCTCCTGGTCTGTCCCAGACACCAACCCCAGCCTTGCCTGCAAGGTCATTCCTGCACATACCTTAGCAGAACTCTGAGGCCTGGGCTGGTAAGCACAGAGTTCTAGAACAAGGAGATCCAGCAGTGAGCAGAGGTGTGGGCTCCAAGTGAAAGGGGCTGTTCCCTCTGAGCCCGACCTCACCTCTTCCTGCCCAGATCTTTTCTGGTTCATTTGTACTTACATTTTTTTTTAAAGTTTTACTTATTTTATTTATTTATTATTATTTTTTTGTGAGTGCTTTGCCTCCATTTATAGGGATGATGCATCATGTGCATGCAGTGCCCAAAAAGGCCAGCAGAGAGCACTGGATCCCCTGGAACGGGAGTTACATATGGTTGGGAGCTGTCAGGTGGGTGCTGGGAATTGAACTCCCATCCTATAGGAGAACAGCAAGTGCTCTTAACGACTGAGCCATCTCCCCGACCCCTATGATGACATTTTCGCTGGGGAACGGATTTGGGAGTCAAGAAATGTTTGAGAATGACTAGAAGTGGCCGCAACTCTCCACACCATGAGAGAACTAACTCATAGAGCCGCAAACAGCCTGTGTCGGTGGCTGGCAGGCCACCCCTGAGGAAGACTCCTGCTGGCAACAATGGTGGTGGAGGTGGAGAGGAGAAGAAAGGAGTCTAACAGAGAGAGGCCCTGTGTTGGATCACCTTTAGGAACTCAGGCATTATATCTAACCGAGCCGTTTAGCAACTTGTCTCAAATAACGCAGCTAGCAAGAATGCGGATGGGATTCCAGCTGAGACTTCCTCGCTGTAGGCGACCCTTCTGTCCACCAGCCGTGTGCTCCTAGGTGGGGGTCTAATTTTAGAGGCCATGAGAGAGGCAGCTTCCCTTCTCTGACCAGCCTGACTGCCTGAATGCTGAGCCTGGCCACCTGGCAACAGGATGAAGAGGGGAACCCCGGGAAAACATCCTTGGTCTCTTCCACAGGGGCTGAGTTGGGTGTGTGGGCTGTGGATCACTCCAGAGACCCCATCTGTGGAAGTCAGGGTTCAGGGGGGCAAGGGGCTGGGTGGGGGTCTGTACTCCCCTGTGAGGTGACCAAGCCTAATCCTATTCTGCCCAGTGCTGGGAGAGGGCGAGATTGGGGCGAGTCTTCTTAGAAGCTAAGGAATCGGTTTGGTTTCCGTTCAGTGAGCCAAGATCCAGAAAGGCTGAGTGACTGTTTCAGCCTCACACAGGACACCGGAAACTGAGCCAGGACCAGAATGTAGTGTCTGGAAAAGCCTCAAGTCCACGTTCTTGCCCTCCTCTGGCCCCATCCATCATGGTGACCTTGGGCTCACCTGTGGGTGTCGGGCCTCCTGTCTGTCAGCGGAACTCAAGGGTCATTGTCGCTAGATAATAATAGTCAGGAGCTCAGGGACCCTGGACAAGGTGCCAGAGACAAGCTGACAGTGACGCACGCAGCTCTGGATGGGCTCCCGGGGTGCCGCTGTGACACAGCCATGACTGGGGAGAGGCCCGCCCGACCTTCCTGGCACCAGCTTGTGTGCGTGGATCTTCACACACATGAAGAACACACTTGTATGTTTGTGTGCAGATCCCGCTGAGAGCATGTGGGAGGGGATGGGGCCGGGTTTGTATGCTATCATTTACAACGGGGATGCCATTGCGTGATAGTGACAGGGCCCACGTGATCACCCCGGGGGGGGGGGTGAAGGGGAAGCCACAGGGCCTAGCTAAACCCCTGCAGGACCCTCAGGCTTCCTGTGCCTCAGTTTCTATAGCTGTCTCATGGAGTCTGCCGCACCAGCCTCTTGCAGCGGCTGACCAGTGATGGCTGCGTTGGTTGTGGCTTGGAATCGCAGAGCAAGAAGTGACTGGCGTGCGTGCATTCCTGACATCATGCAGTTGGAATGAGCTCCTGCAGTGGGCAGAGCTGTTTGCTGACATGCTGTGAAGTGCTTGAGTGACGGGGAGGCCTGTCTGTGACGAATGACGTGGAAGAGGGGCACAGAAGGACTGGCCTGAGCCACTGGACTATGCCAAGCACCCATCCACTGGGGAGCATTGCGTCCCTTTTGTCCTGCACTGTCTGAGGACTGACAGCGATGGGGGGAGGGGTCACACAGAGAGGCAGGGCTCCCATGCTTCCTCTGCTGTCTGTGCCCTAGACCTCTCAGCTCCTCCTCTGTGATGCGATGACAGAATCTGCTTTGGGTGTACCGTGGGCATCCTACTCCCCCGTGGGATTGTGGGACAGGGGCCATGGGAACTGGGTGCTTCCTGCACGACTTTAGTGCACAGAGGAAAATGTATATGCTCATAACAATGCTAGAAGGAAAACACAGAGTCTGGGGAGCCATGTTCACCCTAGTGAACACGTCAGGGTGGGGCTCTAGTGGGGAACAGCTGTGAATTCCCGTACTGTCCAGTGGCCCTGACACCCACCTGCTGTGACCCAGGGCAGGCCATCACCCTCGATGGGATTTTATTTGCCCATGAGTGGATCAGGGATTGGCCTCCCTGGGGGAGGCTGGTGGCTCTCGTAGCCCTCATCATCTTCCCAGAGCAGGGCTCGGGCTGGCTGGGTGAGGTCAGAGCTCACGAGGCGGCAGGCGGGAGCAGCTGTGGTCTTCGGTGGGCCCGCTTGCCATCATCACTGGGAAATGGATAAGGTGGGATCTGAAGTCTGGGCCGGTGTAGCAGGGTCTCTCGGCCAGGAGGTCCAATGGTCATGTTTTGGTGTCTTCAGGTCGGAAGTAGTAGAGGCATTCCTGACAGAGACCTGGGGCTGGGGAAGGGGGGTGGGGCAGCTTCTGAGTCATCTGGATCCTCTGGCTGCCCGGCTTCTCTGCACACCAGCCCTGCGGTCCTGCTGAGGATGTTTCCATCTCAGAGTATGAATGTGACCCTGAAGGTAGGTGTGAGCCCAGCATTGAGCCGGACACACAGATGCTTAGCCACAGCACACCCCACTGTCCACTCTCCAGGTAACAGAGAAAATGGGGTGAGGAGGCCCTGCCCTTCTCAGTAACCGACAGGAGAAGAGGGTCAATGCTACTGATGATAACGGAAGAACAGCAGGCATTTGTCCCACACGTACAGTGCCTGACGCCGGATGGGCTACCTCACTTAACCCGTTGGATCAGGTTGCATCACCCCCATTCCTTGTGGATGCAGAAGCAGAGAGAGGTGCGGTGAATCGGCCCAGGCTGCACAGCTGGGAAGAGACGCAGCTGGAGCCTGGTGGCCTCCACACTCTACCCATCTCACGCCATCCCTCCCTGCCCCTTAGGCTGTTCAAGACTCACCCCGAGACCCTGGAGAAGTTTGACAAGTTCAAGAACCTGAAGTCGGAAGATGAGATGAAGGGTTCAGACGACCTGAAGAAGCATGGCTGCACCGTGCTCACAGCCCTGGGCGGCATCCTGAAGAAGAAGGGGCAGCACGCTTCGGAGATCCAGCCCCTGGCCCAGTCACACGCCACCAAGCACAAGATCCCTGTCAAGTACCTGGAGGTAGGCAGCCGTGGTCGGAGGGCTAGTCTCCAGGGGCAGAGCTGCGATCCCCAGCTTAGCCTCTCTGTGCAGACTGGCTTGCTTTCTCCCCACGAGGCCCAGTTTCTCCTCTGAAACCTGCCCCAACCCTGTTCCCCTCGAGGGTGCTGAGGGCCCACCCAGCGTCCTGTTCAGTGTCTGTCTCCAAATGCTGAGTGAGCGCTGCAGTGTTAAGGTGTGCCTTCTTCCCAGAAGCAGGGGCCCTTGTTGTACCCACTGGACAGATAAGGAAACCGAGGCACAGACAGCTCGTGCAAGTCACAGAGGCAGGATTCCTCCTCCCCTCCCCGAGGGTTGTGTCAGAGAGCTGCCGGGGTGGGGGTGGGGGCGAGGGGACCTTCTGTTTCACTGATGCATGGCTGCCCTACTCCATGAGGTGGAGAGAGGCCAAGAGCCCCCAGGGGGTCCCCTCAGTCCTCCTTTTGCAGTTGGAGTCATAAGGCAGGGCAGGGCCAGCTGCCCTCTCCCAGCTCCCTGAGGGTGGGCTCCACCCTTTTGGCTGTGTCTATGAACCATGAAGCACATTTCACAGGCGCCCTCTGGACGCACCTGTGTCCTGCTCTCCTCTCCGATGTGTCACCAGACAGTGAAAAAGATTCAGACAGCAGCTGCACCTCCCACTGCTGAGGTAGCAGGGGTGTGTCCCACGGTCCCCGGGACCAACCTGCTACATGACCTCAACTTGGTCACTGGGAAGTCTCCTCAGTAAGGTGCCACCCCTTGGTACAGCAGCCAAGGCTGTGTGGGACCAAAGTTCATGTCACCAGTGATAAGCGCTGTGAGTGACAGTTTCAGCGTGAGCCTTTGGGTCCTGGGCAGCCCCAATCTCCACCTGGGCGATGAGGGTACCTGATCTCACCTGCTGCCCTTCCCTTGTCAGTACCTGGGACCGCAGGCTCAGTGTGAGCCTGAGTCAACAGTCATCCTCAGCCCTAAGTTCAGAGATGAGATGCGTGCTGGGAAAGCCTCCTCCCGGTGTCCTGACTGAACACAGGTCCTGGGTGGGCTATCGGACCCTGAGCAGGGCATCTTGTCTGCAAGCTCCTCGTGGACTGGCTGCTGGGAATGCACTCTGCAGTGGTCAGGGGGTGGGGGTTTCCAGAGAGCCCCCCTCCCCAGATTCAAGTGTCCCTTCCTGGTTGTGTGACTTCAGCACGTAGCTAAAAAAAAAACCTATCTCTGCCTCAGTTTCCCCATCTACAAAGCAGGGATGATGGTGGTGGGGTTCAAAGGAGTTGGTTCACAATGATGGCACAGAATGGCACCTGGGACATCCCAAGTGTGCGGGAAATGGTCCTGGAATAAAGGGAGGGACAGTAGGCGGATGCCCCCTCAGCTCATGGCTTGTTCAGTCCCGTGACCTGTAACCTCTGTCCCCTTCTTGCAGTTTATCTCAGAAATCATCATCCAGGTCCTGCAGAGCAAGCATCCCGGGGACTTTGGAGCAGACGCTCAGGGCGCCATGAGCAAGGCCCTGGAGCTTTTCCGGAATGACATCGCCGCCAAGTACAAGGAGCTGGGCTTCCAGGGCTAAGTCACCCGCTCCCACCGCCCAGCCCGCCCACTGGCACCCAGTGCCATGTAGCAAGTAGAGTGTGCCATGCCCTAGGTTAGCAGAGAGCAAAAGAGGGGAGCACAGTGTGGCATCCAGTGACCCCACCCAGTCTCCTGGGGACAGGGCTCTGGGTGGCATCACCCAGGAACCCAGAGGTGCAAAGTGGCCGCTGCTTCCTCAGCTAGGTTGGGTCGTGATCAATTCTCCTGTCACCTAAGTCCCAACTCACTTCCTCCTGGAAGTAAGGAAAATCCTTCTTCCGCTGTCACATGTGACCCCAAATCTAACTCACTGACTACCCGACCCTGACCTTTGAATGAGGTCGAGGGTTGCTTAGAGGAGTGGAGGGTGGAAAAGGGGTCAGCGAGCATCAGAAGGTTCCGCTGCTCAGCTTCTGACCCGCCTTGTTTCAATAAAATACCCTGAAACTCCTTGTTGTCTCTGCCTGTTTTTTTGTTGTTGTTGTTGTTTTGTTTTTGTTTTTGTTTTTTGTTTTTTTAAATCCCATCCAGCAGGGAACACCCACAGGCATCCCCGGAAGAAACGGGAAAGGTGTGTTCTGGGATTGCAAACAGACAGAGAGGATGAAGGACAGGCCCCTTTCTGCAGTCTCCCCAGTGGCAGGCACACGCTGGGCTGGGTCCAGGGACAGGAAGGAGAGGCCCCCACCTGGGCTCTGATCAGTGTCATGATGGACGGAATACAGGCAGGTCAACTGACCTTGACGGCATGGGCATCAGTGCCAGGTGCCCAGGGCAGGAGACAGTAATGAGATGTCTCTGTGGATTCAACAGCTGAGGCAATGTGAGAAGGTCACCCAGCCAGGAAGTGGCAGAGCTGAGAGCCAAACAGTGGCCCAGAAGGCAACAGAGCCAGTGGTGGACAGTGGCAGCTGCTGACCTTCTGGCCAGTGAGAGGACAACTGGGAGACACTATCCAAACGTAGGATGGGAGAAGAAACCCGTGTCTCCCAGTGCAGACTGCGCTATGGAACATCTGAGTCTCACCAAGGACCCACAGCAAGCCCATTGCTGGGGCTGACACAGTCAGGGATCAGCTCAGCCACCAGCCCTCAGCAGCCAGGTAGACAGATAAGCAACACTGAAGAGCAGAGAAAGGAGATTCATTCAGTGTGGCCATACCTGGAGGAGGAGCAGAGAGGCCCAGTGACCCCACCCCCAAACCTGCCTTCAGGGGCCTAACGTGAGGTTAAAGTACAGGTCTGGAGGTAAGTGTGGCTGAGCAGTCCTGGTGGAGGTGTGGTCTGTGGTAAGACAGAAGCAGCAAAAAGTTGCCCTTGGCATCTCGGGGGCCAAGGTGTGCCTTAATGAGATCACACCATGAGACAGATCTAAGGCAAGAGGTTTATTAGGGGAGGGGGGAGCGCTGAAAGACCAGCTTGGAGTGAAAGCATGAGATGGAAATAGACAGACAGACAGACAGGGAGACAGAGAGAACAAACAGGACAGAGAAAGAGACCCCAGTGGCACGTGTCACCATGACGTAATGATGTAAGCTGAGCAGCTGAAGGGCCGGCTGTCAGGGCAGGCCTGATTTACAACGGTCCTGTCCACCATCTCCTTTCCTCTGTTCCACAGGGAGTCTGGCAGCTGTCAGAGGAAGACATCCAAACTCCGTGAAGTTGACCTCTGACCTCCACCGTGGATGCATCTATGCATGCATGCCTACGCACACACCACGCGTGTGCCCGCACATTACTAAGGATGACTCATAATAATAATGTCTTCGCTCCTGGGTGAGGTTGTGCCCTTGCCTTATAGAGATTTCACTGACTCGAAGACAACGGGCTCTTCCTGACATGGGATCCTTCTAGGGGGCTATTAGCCATCCATCAGCATTCCCGTCAGGGACACTCCTGGCTCCTGACCGTTAAATCAGCAGGAAGAAGTGCAGGCTGCAGAGGAATGCTAGGCATTTGTCATTCTCCCTGCATTCATCCGGCAGATCTTGTCAGACCTGGAGGTAAAAATAGAAGCGACTTAAGCGAGTTCTGAGGTGCACACACAGGCCAGTTGCTGCTGCTTTTGTCACGCCAGCTAGCTCGGCTGCTCGGGGGTCAGGGGCAGAAGCTTCACTTCAGTTTATTTAAGGCTTCTCTCCAGCCCCAGGCAAGCTTTGGCGAATTCCACCCGCCGAGAAGGAGCCTGTGAGCGTGGAGGTAGCAGTGTGATTGCAACCATCTGTTGCTGGAATTGTCCTTGGGGCCACTGTACCCCCAGCTGCTCATGAAGGCCCCTCCTGGAGTTGAGGCGTAGGTTCCCTTCATACCCAGACATCACAGACCCCACAGTCTCACCGTCTCCTCCAGGCCCCAGTTAGGCCAATGAAGGTTCGCCTGGCTGTACACATCAAGTACCTTACACAGCGCCTGACCGGGGCAGCTTCTGAGGTGTGGGCCTCTGCTCCACGAGCCAAGCTGAAAATGTGCTTTCTTCATCCACTTGGGGGGCTCCGTGATCTGAGGGTGATCCCGAACAGAACCTTTTTCTCTGAGACCCGCCGCCACCTTCACCTCAGTTCTCTTCCGCTCTGCATGGGGGTATTTTCAGAGAGAGGTTTCCCACCCCGAGTGGCAGGGAGTCCTGAGTTCTTCCACCACATCCAGCTGTTTTGTTTTGTTTTAATCCAGAATTATTGCAGCACCGAGAGTAGGATGAACTTGTGACACAAAGGCCGCCACATTTCCAGAAGCAAAAGTTGAGGTTGTTGGCATCACCTGCAGGACAGTGCGGTTTTGATCCGCACGCAGAGCCTGGAACGTCCCACCAGCCTGGAACACCATTGTATGAGCCCTGGCAGTATAACCTGTAAACTGTGGGCATTTAAAAAACTTTGGTGCAGGCCAGACATGGTGACACATGCTTTTAACCGCAACACTTGGGAAGCAGGGAAGGGTGACTCTCTGGAAGCCAGCCTGGTCTACAGAGCAAGTTCTAAGACAGTCAGGACTACACAGAGAGACTTCACCTCAAAATAAATAGAAAGAAAGAAAGAAAGAAAGAAAGAAAGAAAGAAAGAAAGAAAGAAAGAAAGAAAGAAAGAAAGAAAGAAAGAAAGAAAGAAAGATGGATGGATGGATGATAGATGATGGATGGATGGATGAATTGCGTGCTTCAGGAGGTTCTGAGAAAGCGTGGAAGCTCTGATTCTGGGCTCTGTGTCTCTGTGTGTGTCTGTGTGTCTGTCTGTGCCCTTGCATGCGTACACACGCAAGCATCATCATATGAAATGAGGCCCCTGAGGTATGTATATATGTATATATATCCAGCTTCACCCAGCTCCTCAGCCTCCTGCCCATCACCCTGCAGCTTCCATGAGCCCTCAGCACAGCACAGTGACCTCCTCAGGAGCTATTAACACCCAGCTGTCACCACTCAGCCCAGGACGTGACAAGCTGGGGTGAGTTGAGGTAGGAATTGGAGAGGACACAAAAATATCCAAGCTGGTGCCATGTGGGCCAGCCTGGTGATAAACCGAGAGCAGCTCACAGAAAAAAAAAAAAAAAAGTCCCAACACACCAAAGCGATGGACTCAGCCATGATGGTAGTGGACCTGTGGATCCTTGGCCATCTTACTGGTGATTTAAACTATCTAAGTGTGTTTTTGGTTTTTGTTTTTTGTTTTTATATAGGGAAAGAAAATAGAACTGCACAGTACGCTAGGGGCAGCAGGCTGGGCAGGAGCAAAGGCACTGCCTGTAATGGCGTGTCTTAGGACAACCTGGGAAACTTCAGTTCAACCGATTCACACCAAACTGGTCGGTATTGTCTGACCACAGGTCACCCACAAATTCAAAGCTGTCTCCTGAGTTGGCATTTTGCAGAGAACTAGAAAGGAATGTCTGCCCGCTTTGACCCCTTTGACAAGCAAGGTCCCACTGGACGCGCCTCGAAGCAGGGGGCGGGCGGGCTGTGTGCCTGAACTGCTGCCAAAGTCTTCCCAAGGATGCAGAGATGAAGGGCTTCACACACACACACACACACACACACACACACACACACACACACACAGCTGGAGAGAAGAGGGACTGTGGACATTGTGGGTTATGGTGTGGGGGTGCTGGGAGCTTTCAGGACTGAGGACTCGGGGAGGGAGGAGTTCTGACCCTTGTAGGAGGAGGTAGGACCTGGGGAGGGGTGGGCATCCCTGGTTCCACTGAGAAGTGGCATGTAAGCCAGTATGCCCAGCCTGTGCCCATGTCAGCCAGTCTATGCCCGCCCATGCAGAGGCTCTGAACCAGATTACATCCAAAACAAGCCAAGCCAGAGGAGTCGTTCTACCAGAAAAGGTTAAATTGAGGGCCTGACTGGTGTGTGTGTGTGTGTGTGTGTGTGTGTGTGTGTTGTGTGTGTCAGGATTAAATTTTTCTGGGAGTGTTTTGTGGCAGTGATGGGGGAGCGAGGACCAGGCACGAGGAGTGCGCGTCATATTCAAAATGTCTGAGGTTCTAACTTGTTGATCCTTACACAGCTCTTACAGCTCTGTGAGTATGCAATCACCATCATTGCCATCACCATGAAGACCGCTTCTGTGTGCCCCCTTCAGCAGGCCATGGTGCCCAACTACAGAGTCAAACACCATTTCTGATGTTGCCGTGAATGTGAATTTAACGTTTAAGTCAAGAAATGACGTCTGAGGCAGGTGACCTCCATGCCAGGGCTGAGCTTTGTCCCGTAAGTTAAAGGACTTAAAGAAGGAAGCAGAGAGTCCCCAGTAAGAAAGGAATTCAGTGCCCAGTGACTGTCTGACTCTCCCCTGGGCCTCCTACCTCCCACCAGCCCTACAGACTTCCCATTCAGCAGCCCCAAAGCTAGGTCCTTACCCTAAACCACTTTCCCAGCATCCTTTTGGTTCGGAGTCTCTGCTGCAATTGCCATTGCTAGTTCTCAGATGATGGTACAGGTAAAAAGCCTGACCAAGGTCACCCACCCAAGAAAAAACAAAGTTGAGATTTGTACCCAGAACTTCAGCTAGCAGTCAGTGGTGGCATGGTTCCAGAGGGAGGGCTGCCACGTGTGTGTGTGTGTGTGTGTGTGTGTGTGTGTGTGTGCTTGTATGTACACACAGCCCACCCTTTCACTCTCAGCTCTGTGGGATAGAGTAGGGAACAGACATTCAAGGATGTCCTAAGCCCAGAGCTCACTACTCTGCCAGCTGAGGCCAGACACCAAATCCTACACCAAGCATTTGCACTCAGGCCAGGATTGTGAGTCTGGGGTGACATCCGGCCTTCCTGGGGTAGCCAGGTCCGGGGTCACTCACCTCTCACCTGACTAAGGAATGTCTATGGGAGGTGACTGAGGGACTCTCCTGAGCCACCCTTCCACGCCTGCCTCAGTGGGGCCTCCTGAAGTGCAGTCATACTTTTCTTACTCCTCCAACAGCTTGCAGCTCTGGAACACGACCGGACTGTGCTCATTCCTGTCACTGCTACCAGAACACAGCTCAGATAGCATCCTGGCCAGCGTCCTGGTGGTGGCAGGAGCTGGCTCCTTCTCCCACTCTTCCTTCCTCTGGAGCCAAGGGCAAGGGGTCACCAAGGGAGGAAGGAGAAGGCCAGTCTGGTGAGCCACACCCAGCAGGTCCCCAGACCCCACAGAGCAAGTGTGGCACAATCAGGTCTCCTTTCCTTGTCGGGGTGGAAGGGGACAGGGCATCACGTGAGAGGACGCTGCTAACAGGGGCAGTGGGGGTAACACAATGGAGAGACTGAGACAAGGTTCACCCCAAACGACTCAGCAGACTCGAGTCAGGGAGCTGTGACCCCCCGAGTCCGCACAGCAGAGTTCAGAGTGCCTTTGGGGGTATTCTAGCTCTGACTGTAAGGCTTGCGTTACAGGCGTTCTCAGTCTCTGTCTCTTTGGCTCTATCTTTCCGAATGCCCCACCCCCACAAGGAGGCTTGTCGGGCCTCTGAACTCCTAATTCTCTGTCTTGGTTTCTGGCTTCTATCATCCTCCCATCCCACAGCTCTCCTGGGACTCCGTAATGGTTGAAAATGGAGACAAAGGTTTTCAAGCCTGGAATGGGCGGGGCCTGGGGGGAGCTGTGGGGCTGCGCTACTCCAGCGAAGCCCAGCTCTTGGGGTGTCTCCGAGTCAGTGTCTCCTGGTCAGAGGCACAGCTGGAGAGTTCAGCCTGGCCAGGTGATGACCCAGAACTAGCCAGTACCAGGGTAGGACGTGCCCTGGTGAGAACATAGGGCCGGCTGAGGCCACTAAGAGACGTGCAGGGGCGCATCGCCCTGGGTGCCGGCCAGGCTCATCCTGGCACAGACTCCTGGTGTTGGCAGTCATGGCATCTTGAGAGGCAGCCTTACCAGAATAGCAGGTGAGGGGCAGAGGGGACAATGGCCCCATGGCCAAGCTGAGTCATCCTTCATGGCCAAGGGCTGGAAGGGGTCACCTAAGTGACAAAGGACAGCGTCACACTCCCCCCACCCCCAGGATAAATTTAGTCTCAAGGCCTTCTCTACCCACTGCCCACCCTGTTCTTTTACTTCTGTGACACTGGGGTCAGGAGACATCACCCTCTAGGCCCTCTGTCCCTGCACTCTGGGGAATGCCCAGATTCTCACCCTCGGCCTCCTCTGTACTGCTACCCCAACCTCAAGCACCAAGGCTGCCCAGTAACTCTGGGCTCCAGGCCTGAGAAGGGTGGCCAGGGTCCTCGGAAGTGTCACTGGCATCATCCACACCCCATTTTCAGTTTCTGAGCTGTGTGGGCTCAGGCCAGTACCTGATCATTCTGAGCCTCAGAACTCTCTCCTCGGCAGAAACAGGATCTCCGCTTATTCTGCTTGGAAAAATAGACCCAGGGGTCAATGTAGCGGGATGAAATGTGGGTCATGGTGGCAGGCTAGGCAGAGAGGGATAGAGTAGCTGATTGGGAGCAGTTTAGAGTCTACTGGGGCATCGGGGCTCCATCCTGGCTATCCAAAGAGCCACTGAGCTGTTCTCATGCTGTTCTCATGCTGAGCTGGGGTGGGGCCTGGGGACAGAGTACTCACTCACCTGGCAGGACAGAGACCCTGGGTTCCATCCTGGCCACTGCCAGGAAGGAGTGAAGGGTCCAGTAGGACATCTGTCCTCTGGAATCTGTGATGAGAGGAAGTCCCTGAGTGTGCCCCTCACCCCAGGGACTCGGAGCCCCTCCTGCTTCGTCATGTTGCGCACAGGCCCATGTCCTGCGTACAATTGCAGAGACAGGGTGATGTCAACTCCTTGATCCCAGTACACTCGTGTGCTCACGATGGATCACATGAGGCCACTGGACAGATGACAGCCACCTAGGCTCCAGAGCCTGGAGCCCGTGAGCCCTTGTCTCTTACAAGCTCATCCATTCCTGGAGAGCAGGCACCATGAAACACCTGTGTTTTTCACGTGAAATTTTCAGAGGCGTAGAGCGAATAAGGAACTTGCCTGAGGCCACCGAGAGTGGGCTATAGAGCGAGGACCAGGCCCAAGACTGCCTGTGCTCATGCCCCTTGTGTCTCATCCAGCTTTGGGAAGCCCAGTTTCTTTCCATTAGGCCTTGAGCTCAGGTGCTGCAAGAAGCCAGAAGCTTCCGGGGAGGCAAGAACAGCTTGAGGTTTTCTTCTGAGGCTTCCTCTTTGCCCTGCCACTGTCTTTGACACAGACAACGGAACCTCTGAGTCCTCGCTGTGCGCGACCAGCATCAGGAGGTGAACAACCTCAAACAAAACCCCGCTAGGTTTGCAGGAAACGCAGCAATGGTGGCCGCCTGGAATCCTAGTGCCCTGAGCCTGCTTCCACCCGCCACGACTAGGTTCCACAGAAGCCATCCCCTCCCCCCATCAGGCTGGCACACCTAGACAGGGCACGGCACAGCATGCCCACGGCCTATGGACTACACCGACTACACCCCTGCCGGCTCTGTTAGCCACACTGATGCCACTCCAGCATCGGCCTCACCCGGACTCAGGGGCTGCAGGGAGCCTGTCCTCGCCCAGACTTCAGGCAGGGTCATCCAGGTAGGTGGCACAGCTATATATATGGCCAGTGGAGATGAAGGGCTGCAAGACATCAGGGGTTCCTCACGGAGCACCCCAAGATTCCCTGCAGGACCATACAAGATTCCCTGCAGGCGGTCACGGGATGTATCTCCTGCAGGTTTTAAGAGCTTGTTTGTTTCTTCCAGCATCTTCTGTTTGCCTAGTTGGGCTGTGGGGCCCGGTTCTGGTTGGCCTGTGGCTCCTGAGCACACTTCAAGGGCTGCCACAGAGGACAAGTTCATTTGCAAAGTGAATGAAAGTGAATGTGAAGGCAGAAGGAGCCTTCACAACCATGACGCCCCTAAGAATGATGGGATTTCTCCAGTCGTGTTAGTCCCTCCGGATGATGGGAGTATTCTGGCTGTGGATTGATCTGTGGAGAAGCCTTGACCATCGCCTCAGCCTTCTGTCTGGTAATCCAGCTTCTGCCTCAGCAGTTGGCTCTCTAGACCAAACCCTAAGGGACCCCAGCCTCCACACAGACCCCTC
This sequence comes from Meriones unguiculatus, assembly GCF_030254825.1. Lineage (NCBI taxonomy): Eukaryota > Metazoa > Chordata > Mammalia > Rodentia > Muridae > Meriones > Meriones unguiculatus. Next base: position 24,141,078 of record NC_083356.1, read on the forward strand.
TGCACTCACAGAGCCCACTCTGCCTTCCAGCTCAGGGTAAGCCTCGCCTCTTTGCGAGACCCTCAGTCACCCAGGTCTGTCCTTGACTGGGCAAGTGTGCTTCAACCTGAAGGACAGAGACCCTGAGTTCCATCCTGGCCACTGCCAGAAAGGAGGGAAGGGTCCAGTCACACATAGGGACCGAGCAAAGAAGCAGCCATCCTCAAGAAGGAGAAGAAAACCTGTTTCAAACTACTGGAGCTGCAAGGGCCTCAGTTTCCTCCACTGAAAAATTAAGAGGATTGTTTTGTTCACTGATGGCTCCACTGCAGGGAGGACTGGGGCCTTCTATTTTGGGCTCTGCGTTTCAGAGGTTTTGGAAGGGCCACTAGATGGCACTCAGGGGCCACCCATCTCCCTAAAGTGGCCCTCCTGTGGCATTCCACCCCAGCTGTGCCTGGCCAAGGTCAGTGCATGAAGGTCAGGGGTGAGTTTGGGAGCTCAGCTAACCATGAACTTGGAGGTTCCCGGCCAGGCCTTCCTCTTAGTGAGTGCCCTGGCTCCCCTTGGCAATGAGCTTGCTGGGTCTGAAACTTGAGGTTCACCTCCTTAGGAAAACGCTGGCATCCAGAACCTTGTCTTTTCAGGGGTCTCAGGGCCTTCTCTGGAGAGAGCTCTGAGCATGGTGCCTGGAGATCTGGACCTGCGATTGGCTGTCCTCTTGCTATGTGGCCTTTGGCATGTGGATTCCGGCTGTGTGACTTTGAACCTCTCTGGCCCTCCCTCGCTAGCAATTGTGATTATTGTTCTGAGTCTGTCTTTTTGGCTAAACCTGAAGTTCCGAGAGGACCTGGCTCATGTCTGAGTGGCTCAATAGTTAAAAGCACTTTTTGCTCTTATTATTTTTTGTTTGTTTGCTTGTTTGTTTGTTTGTTTGTTTTCTCCCAAGACAGGGTCTCACTATGTGGCTCTGGCTGTCCTGGAATTATGTAGAGCAGGCTGGCTTTCTCTACATAATTTACAGAGATCCTTCTGCCTCTGCCTCCCATGTGTTAGAATCAAAGACATGTATCAGAACCCTGGCTCTGTGTGGTTTGTACACAAACTCAGTTCTCGGCCTGGGATCTGGCCCAGATGCACCCTCCATCTTTGAGATCTGGTGTGATTATTTCCATTATCACTGTCTCGTGCACTTGGCAGGAGAGACATAGAGCAGTGCCTACAAATATCCTTAATCACTGTGGGGCCTCAGAGCTAATGTGCAGATAGGGGACTTGAGGGACAGAGAAGTTGTGTTCTTGGAAAAGGCCACACAGCCATGAAGTGGCAGTAGCTGGCTGAAACCGATCTTCAGGAAGCAGGAGTGTCAACAGCCTCCAGAGACAGCCACACCCCAACTGGAGAGCTTGTGTCACTTTATAGAGCAAAAAGCCCCTTGCAGAGGTAACTAACCTAAGAATCTTGAGACAGGGACATGACCCAGGTTGGCCCAGTGGATCTTTCCAAGAGGGAGGCTGGAGTATGGGAGTAGGAAGACTGACAATACAAGGAGGCAGGAGGGAGGTCACACATAGGGACCGAGCAAAGAAGCAGCCATCCTCAAGAAGGAGAAGAAAACCTGTGCTGCTGACCCCTGTGGTCAGCAAAGCCAGAGTTGCATTTGGGGGCTCAGATCTGGAAGGCTGTGTTCCAGGCTGGGGCTGGGGCTCAGTTGGCAGGGTGCTTGCCTAGCATCGTTAGCCCTGGGTCTCATTCTCAAAACTATAGAAACTGGGTGGAGCAGTGTATTCAAGAGGTGAAAGCAAGAGGGTCGGGAGTTCAAGGTCATCCTCCACACATAGTGAGTTCGAGGTTAGCCTGGGGCACATGAGACTGTATGTCCAAGAAGAAAAGAATGCCTGCTGTTTCAAACTGCTGGAGCTGCAAGGGCACAAGATAATGCCCCAAACAAAGACGGCAGCTAGAGAGGATGGTGGAGAGAGGGGACTTTGAGGGCCTCCTGGATCAAAACCCCACTATACCACAAGGCAGGGGTAAGAGTGACTCAGTGCTGTTTTTCAGGTGTGGGGAGGACACCACTTCTAGGGAAGGCCCCGTGTTACTCTAGTCCCTAGCGCTGGGAGGTCTGGACAAAGCTGTCTAGTTGGAGCCCATTTTTCAGGCAAAAAAACAAAACAACCGAGTCCTGGCATTGCCAGCCTGAGCCACCATACCTGAAGTTGGTGGGGTGTGGGCAAACCTCAGTCCCCATGACTCTTCTCTCTGGGCATGGCTCCTGTTCCTCCCCAGCAGGCAGGGGTCAGAGGGGTCTGGGAAAGCCAGGCAGTGCAGAGTTCAGCTGCTGGGTGGAGAAAGGGACCAGTCTTTAGCCTGAGAAAACTGAGTTCTTCCTGTCTCCACCCTTTGGATCTCTCAGGCTTCTGTCCCTGACAGTGGCCTGGGTTCCCTGGAGGCAGTGGCCGGTGGAGCTTGGTTGGAAGGGGGTCAGACTACACAGACTTGACCCCTGACCCCTCACCAGCTAGAAGCAGCAGCCTGGATTAGCTGAAGCCTGGAGCAGGACTTCACAGAGGGTTCAAGATGCCTGCTGGCTCTTCTGGACAGACTCCTGGAGACACAGCGGACTGTATTTTCCAGAGCCTCTGCCTGGAGATACCACGTTCACCAGGGTCCTTGGCTCTCACAGCTACCCTATAAAAGGAAGCCTGAAACTATGACAAAACTGAGGCTCGGGGTAAAGGCAGAATGCACCGAGACAGAGGCTCATGACGGGAAAGTCACAATTCCACCAATTACACAAATACTTACCAATGAGTGAGGGCCTGGTGGTGGCAGGTTCTAGGTCCAGCTTTCCAGTGGAACATTGAACAAACCCCTCTCCAAGCTTCTGACTTTTAGTCTGGGAACTAGATGAAAATGGCCGCCACCTATACAGGGATCACGCGGAATCTATAAGTAGGTGCAGTGCTGGGCACATACATGGTAGATGTCCCTTGCAGCTCATCCTGAGAATCCTATCACAGCTACTAAAAAAAACAAAAACAAAAACAAAAACAAACACAAACACAAACAAACAAACAAACAAAAAACACAGATAGTCCTGACCTTGCACTGTGTCTTAGTTACTTTTTTTAGTATGGTGAGAAAACACTACAATCCAGGCAGCTTATAAAAGAAAGCATTTAATTTGGTTTATAGATCCAGAGGGTGAGAGTTCATGATGGAGGAGCAAAAGAACTGTTGATAGCTCACATCTTGACCGACAACCACGAGACAGAGAGAGGGCAAGGTAGGAATGGTGAGAGTCTTTTGAAACCTCAAACCCCAGCGACACACCTCCTCCGACAAGGCCACACCTCCTAATCCTTCCCAAACAGTTCCACTAACTGGGGGCCAGGTATTCAAATGTATGAACTTATGGGAGCCGTTCACATGTAAACCATCACATGCTGTGCCAGAACCCAGCAGACACGGCCCCTGATCTCAGCAATGGCACGTGGCTTAGAGGAAGAAAGCCAAAAAGCAAAGTATAATCAATCTGCCTCGGAAGTAGTAAACGCTAGGTACAGGAGATACAATTTAAACAGACTGTGTCAGAGGTGAGGGACTGGTTGCAAGAGTCCCTGGAGGAGGGGTGTTGCCAAGGGAACAGTGGGAAGGAGGGGCTGTCTGGTGTGCTCAGACAACACCAAAAATCCAGTGTGGCTTGGCTGACCTCAGTTTTCACTTGAGTCAGTGGGAGCTGTTAGGTCTCAAACCCCAGGACGAAGGGCTGAGGTGCCTGCTTAACATATCAAAGCGGACCTGGCTGCCAGGTTCTCCCAGCATCCCTCACTCCCTACCTGTTACGGGGCCCTCCTGACTGCCCTTCCCCCAGCTGCCCTTCCTTATATAACCCATCATTTTGGTTGCCTCTCTTCTTTTGGACCTACTGGGTAATGCACCTGGTCCTCTTCTCTCCCCTCTCCCTTCCCTTCCCCACTCTCTTTGCATGGCTCAGAGTCATGTCCATTCTGGCTTCTCCCAAATGTTCCTGCCTCTGGCTATGCTTACTCTTTCATCTATATTAAACTTTCTCCTCCACCATACCTAGGAGCAATCATGTTCTCTCTCTCTCTCTCTCTTTCATTCAGGAACCATCTCAAAGTTTCCTCAGTTTGAACTACTCAAAGGTTGGGTACACTCTCAGACCCGGGAGCCACAATCTGAGGAGTGGAATAGTCATATTTTCTCACTTCCCTTCCAGGACCTGCCTCCTAGAAACTGGAGAATCATATTGCCACTAGCTGTCATCAACTGAGGACCCGTGGGTACCTCAGGCTTCCAGGATAGAAACTGGAGCGGGGCAGGGCTATGTTCAAGGCCACTCCATGTTTCAGCATCTGTGCCACAGTGAAGTCAAGCCTCCTTCTGGCTGAGCAGATCCCTCCCTGCTGCAGAGCTCCTGTGGCAGGACATTTGTCCTTTTCAGCTACACCCAGTGATTCCCCAGGGACGTATTCTGCCTTGGCCTTTGCTGAGGGCCTGTCCTTTCCCTGCTGGGACTCTGACCCCATGGTGTCAGGAGCTGGTCAACCCACTGCTCTGGCAGAATGCAAGACTCCCTCCCTGGACAGCCAGGGAGAATATTGTGATGTTGGTTTTGGCCTTTTACCTTATCCCATTAGACTTTATACCAAGTATTGGGTGTTGGGATACAATGACGATCCATTGACATCTTCCTTGGTATCCCTAAGGAGGCAGGCTCCCATCTCTCCTCCCCATCTTGAGAATGTCCCTGGAAGTGCTGTGGCTTCCTTGCAACTTCAGTTCAAGGGGAAGGCATCTCTACCCAGCACCACCTAGCCTTCTGTCCATCCATCTCTCTATTTGCCTGTTGATCCATGCATCCTCCCCACCCCCTGTCCACCCCTCCACCCATGTCCACCCAGCTACCCACTAATCCAGACCTCCATCCCCATTCCTATCTGGTGTCTCCTTTCATTCATCCATCCATTTGTCTGCCTGCCAGTGTGCTCACGACCATCCCCCATTCATTCATCTGTCTGCCTGCCCATCCAGCCATCTAGCCCTTTGTTAACCCATCTACACACCCATTCATCCGTCTACTCACCCAGTCATTCATCTGTCTATCCACCCGTCCATCCACCTCGGCATTTATCTATGTATCTATCTGTCTATCTGTCTGTCTGTCTATCTATTCGTCCTCCACCCACCCATCCATTTATTTACCCACCCATCTATCACCCATCCCGTGCATGCAGTTGCTCAGTAGACCTACTGGCTAGGAGTTGTAGCCCGTGGGTCCCCACTTCTCACTTGGGATGCAGGGACAAGTGACGTCCAGCATGAAGAGAGAGCCCTGCAGGGGAAGGGCTATGTCTCTCACCGGCCTGCTGTGTGCTCTGATGTGTCCCTCAGTTTTCCCGTCTACCTAATGGGCCGTGACAAAAGAAGTATTCCATGAGGCTCCTTTCTCTCTGATGACTAACTTATGCCAAGCTGACACACAAAACCAGCCACTGCAGCGCCCCACATCTGTAAACCCCTCTCCCCTTTCCCCTGCACGAGGGAGGCTGAAGCAGGATTGTGAATTCTGGAACTAGCTTGGGCTAGAGAGAGAGAAAGAGAGACAGAGAGACTGTCTCAAAATTAAAAAGTAAAACATGTTGGCAGGCTAAAAATATTGCACAGGGCTGGGAGATGGCTCAATCGGTAAAGTGCTTCCCTTGGCCAGGTAAGGATCAGAGCTCCCCCTCTCCCTCCTCCCCCAGAACTCACACTAAAGCAGCCAGGTGTGGTGGTGCAGAGATGGACAGGTCTTTGGGACTCATAGGCCACTTGGCTTACTTGGCAGGCTCCAGGCTGGTGAGAGACTATCTCAAAAAATAAAGGGAGAGCCAGGAGCCAGCGATGGCACACGCCTGTAGTCCCAGCACTTGGGAGGCAGAGGCAGGCGAGTTTGAGGCCAGCCTGGTCTATAATGAGAGTCAGCCAAAGCTACACAGAGAAGCGCTGTCTTGAGAAACAACAACAACAAAACGTAAAAATAAACGTAAAAAGGGAGCACCGGGCGGCAGGTTCAGGTGGATCTCTGTGATTTGTAGCCAGCCTGGTTTACATATTGAGCTCCAGGACAACCAGGACGACATAGAAAGATCCTGCCTTTAAGAAGGGGGGTGGGGGCGGGGCGGAGAGAAGGGTGTGCGTGAGGAGCACCGCTCAAGGCCATCCTCTGGCCTCCTCGTGTGCAAAACACGCGTTTGCTTGAACACATGTGAGTGCACCTACACACACACACGCACGTTATTGTACAAAGGAAGCTGCGGGCGGTGGGCAGGGTAGGTAGGTCCTATGAATGACTCGCGCTTAGACGTGGGTGCCATCCCTCACATATCTCGTCCTGAATCTACAAGTATCTTTTGAAGGGGGTAAGCATTTCATGTAAGGGCCATGACCGTAGCGGGAAATGAGGACGTTGCAGGGTTCAGGGACTTTCCAGGGAGGGATGGTAGACCAGTCTGTGCACCGGGGCAAGGACTTATGGGTAGGGGCCAGGCCAAGCCCATGGCTTCTCCCTGCGGGAATACCAGAGAGTCAGCAGGCAGATGATGAGGCCTGAGTGCAGGGAGGCGTGGGAGGAACGGAGCTTGGAGCGGAAGGGGGTGGGCGAGATGCAGACCTAGGCCGTGAATTTTCGGGATTTCAGAAGGGGCCCCCAGGACCAAGCTAGCTTCCCCTGGTCAGGAACATGGGGTGTGCTTTGAGACCACGCGTCTGAGAATCCCTCTCCCGAGGGCAGCAGGCCCTGTGTTCAGCAGATGGCATTCAGATCCCAGCCCCTTCTGTTCGAGGGCCCACGACACACCCAGACACAGCGAGCCGAATCCTGAGATGCACTTCCTGTTTTCGAATGCACACCAAGACTCTTTCTCATTTTTTGCCTCCCTCAGGCAAAAAAATAAAATTAGTTTGTGAAAATTAGTCCCCAGAAGGACGGCTGGAAAGGGTGGGCCGCGATGTTTTTTAGCTGCCTGTAAGCCAAATGAGAGGTTCTGTTGTGGCAGAGACATTCTGCTTCTAGATGCTATGAGCAGCTGCCGATTTCAGAAATTATCCAGCCTCGCTGGGGAGGAATGAGAGAGGCTTCCGCCTGAGATGGGGAGGGTTTGAGTGTGGTGGTAATTAGGCTTTATCGTGTTGGACTCTTTCTACCCCAAATGTAAGCACTATCTAAAGTTTCCAGGAGGTGCGAGCCTGCTGTTTTCTCCAGGCAGCTACATGGGATAGGAGGGCTGTAGAGGGTCTCCGGGGCTGAGAAACAGAAACTTCGACTGTGGACCTAAGTGGATGCCGAGCCTCCTTACGCAGTGCGTTTAGAAAGTCAGAGAGTGGATTAGGCCAAAGAAAAGAGGGGTTCGGCATGGGTCCGGGTGCTTTGTATGTGTCAATTGCCTGCCCCTCCCCCCCAGATTCTCATTGTTTACCAGAAGACTATCACGCACCCCCAAGTGTACCCCAAGTATTGCTGTATAACCTTGCCTTCCTGTTTGGCTAATAAAAAGCCTGCACCCAGGCAGGGCAGAAGGAAGCGGCTTTGGAGACAGAAGGATCATGGGAAAGAGACAAATAGGAGTGGGGCCAAGTCATTCATGGGTTAGTGTGGAGAGAAGCGGCTGGCTCGATCTGCCTGGATGGAGGAAGTGGCCCAGACGAGAGAATAAACAAGTATTTATGGAATTATAAATGGGAAGTAGCTCAGATAGCAATTATTAGCGCAATTGGCCTGGGAGGTAAAGGTAGTTTAGAGGGTTAATATCTGCCCTGCCCCAGGTAAGATAAGGCGATCCTAAAATCTATCAGGTGCCTGTGTCTTTATTGATTTGGTAGCAGGTTAGATAATACTGCCGAAATAATGATAGGCTATTTATTAGTAAACATTATTGGCTTATTTTGTATTTTCTACAACAACAACAACAAAAAAATCTGTTTCACCTGAGACAATATCTCATATTTCATGCTGGCCTTGAACTCATTGTGTTACTTTTTAGAGATATGTTTATTTATTTTACATGCATGAGTGCTCCATCGTCCTGTACACCTACACGCCAGAAGAGGGCACCAGATCCCCACATAGATGGTTGGGAGTCAACATGCAGTTGCTGGGAATTGAACTGATGACCTCTGGAAGAGCAGCCAGTGCTCTTAACCGCTGAGCCATCTCCCCAGCCCCCCTTTTTTGTTTGTTTGTTTGTTTTCTTTTTTGAGACAGGAGTTTCTCTGTGTAGCCTTAGCCCTTGGCTGTCCTGGACTCACTTTGTAGACCAGGCTGTCCTCAAACTCACGGAGATTCGCCTGCCTCTGCCTCTCAAGTGCTGGGATCACAGGCATGTACCATCGCCTGGCTTGTGCGCAGACCTGTTCTGCTGATCCTTATGGCACATCTTTACGTCAGGCTGTGCAGCTATTTCCACTGAATTACAGCATGCTCCTGGAAGGAGGGAAGAAACTCTAAGACTTAGGAACCTGAGGAAGCTTAAAAGCCTTCGGAAAATTGCAAAATTCATAAGGATATGTGTTCATCTCAAAGATGGGGGCAGAAAGACCACCGGCCCAAAATCACTGTGGCCAATTTAATTAAAGCAAGCAATTAATTAAAGCAAGCTCTTTTATTTGCGTACACAGGCTGCCTCCTCCTAAGGCGGGGTTTGAGAGGTCAGCATTGGATGTGAAGAAGACAAGGCTTTTATAGCTCAGGGGTAGGGAGTTCGGGGCGTTTGGTGGGCAAATATGCAGGCTTACAGGAGCATAATAAGTTAGTCCTATGCAGGCTCCTGAAATGAAGACATGGATGCAAGATGGACATGCCAAGGTAGCCATAACAACAGGGAGTCACAACAAGGCGGCCATAAGCAGTCATACAAACTTTGGAAACAAAGGAAGGGCTGCAAGATGGTTATAAACAACTTTTTGAGGCAAAGACATGATTGCCACTCCTGGAACAGGCAGTACAGAAGCATTTGTAGTTAAGGTTACGGGTGGGGCATAGCCCAGTCCTTGAGAAACAGAAGTTTAATCATAAACAGGAATGGACCTAAGTCTGTCTTTGCTATAAGACAGCATTTAAGCCTAAGATGGAGGCGGGCTGGTTCTTCACATCCCCAAGGTTATGAAAGCAGCAGCCTTTGCTGGGAAAGGATACTCTGGGCTTTTTGCCACAATTCAACTGGGAGCCCCAGCCACCCAGGCTGGGGTGACGCAGCTGTTTCTGAGTCACTGACAGGCAGCCCTACTAAATGCACTGGTTCTAGACTTGGGAAGCATGGTTTCTTTGCTCTGTTCTCTGACGTATCTGGTGTGAACAAATGTCTGCTGACATCTTCCCCAGGAAAAGGCACACAATATACATTCAGGTGGGAAGCAAAAGTGCAGGAGAAGACGAGGGACTCCAGAGGCTCTGATCCCTTTGGTCACAGGGACTGAGTAGAAAGTTCAAGAACTTGGGTCTCCAAGTTTCCACCTTCAACACCATCACAACAGGGCATCACTGTCACTAGACTACTTCCTGCTGACTAGGGACATCAAGTGGGGGCAAGTTTGATCTTTGTCGTCAGGATATTCAATGTCTTCTTCTTGTTTCTTTGCGCACAACCACTTTACAAACTGCATCAAACCACAACAGAAACCACCACCACCAGCAGCAGCAGAAGGAGAAGGAGGAGCAGCCACTGCAGCCCCCCTTGGGGATCCAGCATCTATCTACCCTCTCAAAAGTCCCCAGAACTCTAAATGCTATACACTCGCAGAAACTATCTACAGCTGGCAAAACCACACCCCTGCTAGAGCACGAGGCAAACCACAGTCAGCTGCTGTGAAGCAGCCTCCTATCCCCACACCTGGAATTAAAACATAGTCCCATAAGATTTCTGTTTTGTTTTTTTTAAAGAAACCAAAATTGCAAAATTCTCACTACAAGCCTCTGCTAGAATTTCTTAGCCTGTGGGCTATGAAATATTAACCTGCAAAGCTACATGGCCCCACATTGTTCGTAGTGTGATTAAAGTAATTTTTTATCTCATTTCTAGTCAGTTATTATGTTGCCTCCAGTTCCTTAATGCTCAAGGTCCTTTATTTTATTTTGATAATGTTTTTGCTCTTTGAAAGTTCCATACATTTTTAATGTTGATCACAGCCGTATACCAAAACCTTCCTCCAGCTCCTGCCTGCCCCATTATGCTTCCGGCTTTATGACCCTTTTGTTGTTGTTGTTGCTATTATTAACTCCCTTAATCCAGCTACTACTGTCCATATGGCTGTGTGGCCACACACTAAGGCATGAGAAATCTGTGCCCAAAGGAAAGTGACTCTCTCTCCCTCAGTAGCCATCAATATATCATCTGACAGGAACTTGGTTGCTTTGATCATATGCAGGTAACTACAGCTAATATGAGTTAATGCATGCCGTGGCCATGTTATGTGCAGAACTCCACATTTCCCAGCTCTTCTCTGCATCCACCAGCTCTCACATTCTTTCCAGCCCCTCTTCCACAGTGTTCCCTGAGCCTTGGTGGGCAGAGGTTGATATGGATAATCCATCCAGAGCTGAAAGCTCAGGGTTATCTTTTATGCTGGCACTTCAGTAACTGGTTGGTTATCCCTATAACCGTCATGACACTCTTGCCCCAGTGGACGTGTCTTGACCCCAGGCCAGTGTTGCCCAGTGAAGGGCCCAGTGCTGAGAAAGGTCATTGATGTCTTTTCTCACCCAGAAGCCTGCGCAACTTCTGTGTTCTTAGACAGTTTGTGCTGTATTCACACTTAGAAGGCAACGTTTGTACAGAACAGCCAGTTTGTTTGCTTGCCAAAACTACTTCAGATTTTACTGGGCGCAATGGTGCACACCTTTAGTCCTAACACTCAGGAGGCAGAGGCAGGCGGATCTCTGTAAGTCTGAGGATAGCCTAATCTACAAAATAAATTCAGGGCAGCCAGGGCTACACAGAGAAACCCTGTCTAGAAAAAAAATAAAATAAAACAAACAACAAATAAACGAAACTAGAAACTACCTAACTCTGCCATTCCTGTGTATACGCCCAATAGACTTGATATCTTCCTACAGGGACACCTGCTCATCCATGTTCATTGCTGCTCTATTGGTAATAAGTAGGAAATTGAAACAAACTACATGTCTATCAAGGGGAGAATGGCTAACGGAAATGTACAAATACATAATATAATTACTCCACTGTGAGGTAAAATGAGATCATGAAATTTGCAAATATATGGACGAAACGAAAAAAAATAATAATTCTCACCCAAGCCCCAAAAGACAAACACCACATATTCTTTCTCACATGAGGGTTCCCAGTTTCAAACCTTCTATTTCGTGTAGTTATCATGGAGTGCACACAGCAGCTAGGAAGCTAGCACTGCACTGTTGGGGAGGCGTTCATTTAGGTAGGAAAAATAGTAGCACATAGGTTGCATGGAAGTAGAAAGAGACAGCGGCAGAGATAGCAGGGTTATAGCAGATGGTGGAGTGAGGGAATGGAGAAAGGAAGGACCAGGGGAGGCTTACCCCAAGCAAAGTATACATGAAGTCTCACAGCTCAGGAGTTCAAGATCGTGCCCTTCCCAGAAACTCACCCAGTCCACGACTCGTTGCAAAAGCAAGAGGTTTATTAACCATTGCGCAATGGGGTCACCCCTGCCGGTCAGCAAAGAGTGGCACCGGGAGACAAAGGCCTTTAGGTTTTTCAAAGAAAAATTGCGGGAAATTTGAAGTTGTAGTTTTGGCAATTTAGGATTGGATGAGGAAGTTATAAAGTAAGATAATTGGTTAGTCTTAGGTGCTCAAGCTTGGCCAGTCCTGCCAAGTGTGGATGCAGCTGCAATTTAAGGTGGGGGTGGTTGGCTCATCCTTGAAGATTAGAGGCTGCAGACTTTTGGCTGGAGGTCAAAAGCTACTCAGAAGAAGTCTGGGTTCGTTGCTAAGAAACACTATCTTGAAGGCAAGGGTCTGGTCGTTCTTTTTGCTGAGTGAAGGACATTGCTTGCTTGCCCCTTTTTTATATCTGTCCTCACAGATAGGGTCACATTTCTCCATTCTCTGGAAAGGTACTAAGAGGCTTTAGTTTAACCTGAACCTAAAACTCAAAACTATAGGCTTTAGAAGACATACAGTTTACAAAGTTAGCCTAACCCTTTCAGAAGAAGCTCCATGGAAACCTAGAATCTTACAATCTAAGTGAAAAATAGAACATGAGGAGATAGTAGAATATATGATTTGATATTAAAAAAAAAAAAACCAAGGGAGTGGAGTACTGGTAGGTAAAGGATTCAGTGTGATGAGCTGGAGTGTGGGGAAAAGAAGGAATAGTGGTGAGTTAACCAAAACTTAAATCTTAATAATTTATGTACTAATTAAAGCATATATTTTTAATGCCAACGTTTAAGTAGAAGCATTCCACTTCAGTGAGCAAGCCTACTCCCAGGTGACATGAGTTATTAAAGGAGAGTCTCAGTGCCGGGCCTGGGTTACCTCCCTACAAATTATTGTCCCAGAGGAATTCATGATAGCACTGGCCATTGTCACTGCTCTTGGTTATCCGCCATAAGTAAACGGTTAAGACCCCATTAAAAAGGCGCCGCACATTTTGACTGCAGGACACAGAGAAATCAGTCTTAGGCTGACCAGGAAACTCTCCTCGCTGGCTAGCTTTCGTGATCCTGGAAGGTGTTCTGTAGGAGGTGTTGGAGAAGGACATCCACGCTCTTATCCTGCCTGGCTCCCACATGCTACCACACCAGCCTACCAGACAAGGTGTGCCCACTGCCGTAACAGTGGCAAGACTGTTTGTGGTGTTACCAGGACTCTCCGATTAGATTTGAGACCTACCTCACGGGAGGGAATTTGTTCCTGTAATGTAATCATAGTCAAAACTCCTTGCTAAGGAAGATGTAAAGCCCCAGGGGAGAGGAGAGCCTATCAGTGTTGTTTTACTAATTGGTCGTGTTGTTAAACTGTGTCCTTCCTAATTGTGTTTATGTCCAGAGATTCGTGCGGTTCCCAACCTTGGACAAGCTACTTACTGAGGCGGGGAGCGGCTAACGCAGAGACTCATTACTGTTCAAAGAGCCGAGAATAAATGGCTGTGAGGGATCAGCCACGGATGAGACATGGCCCGGCTCTTCCACTCCTGGGTATGTATCTGTCTTAGATAGGGTTTTATTGCCGTGAAGAGACACCATGACCAAGGCAACTCTTATAAAGGACACCATTTAGTTGGGGCTGGCTTATGGTTTCAGAGTTCATTGTCATCTGAAATGAATGACAGCTTGCAGGCAGGCGCGGTGTTGGCGAGGCCAAGAGTTCTGCCTCTTGATCTTCAGGCAGCAGAAGGAGACTGCGTGTCGCAGTGAGCATAGCTTGAGCACAGGGAACCTTAAAGCCCTCCCCCACAATGCCGCACTTTCCCCAACAAGGCCTCACCTACTCCAACAAGGCCACACCTCCTACTCGAGCCACTCCCTGTGGGCCAAGCATTCAAACGCTTGAGGCTGTGGGGGCTGAACCTATTCAAACCACCACAGCATCCGAAGGACTTTACACCTTACTACAGAGATCCTCGTACACCCATGTTCACTGCTGCCCACCGAGGTTCCATCTCTCGGATGTTTCTTCCTCCCCAGACATCTCAATCCCATGTCTAAAAAAAGGCTTGTTTGAAAAAGGAGCGAAACTCTGACGCAGGAAATCCTTCCATTGATGTGTGTGTCTCTCCATGCGTTCTGTAATTAATGTCCTTACTAAATGATGATCTCTATTCTACTACTTCTCAAAAAAAAATTGTTTGAGATTCAGTACCTTTTTTTGAATAAGTGAGGCTTCCATTTGGATTGACACGTCTATGAGACTGAACTTTTAAAGGTTTGAGAGAAGGTCGCACTGCAGAATCCACGCTGGATGTCAGTGCACTGTGGAGCTGATCAGGCTTGAGCTTGTGGGACGGCTGCCTCTTCTCCCCTAAGTCCTGGGATCCCAGGCATGTGCCCTCCTTCCCGGGTCATTTTCATTTCCTGATGGTCTCACTCTGCGAGGTGAATTAATTCTAGAAGCCTGAGCACGTGCAGCCTCGGGAAGTTTGGTTGCCAAACTTCCGTCCTTCCATCCCCACGTCAGCGTTCTGGATCCTCCCAGAGGGGGCTGGAGATCCCAGCAAAGGATCCTTAGCAATGTTATGCCAGGTTCATGGGACCCTCACAGCCCACCAGGAGGCGACTCGATGCAATTGCAAGAGAGCTTTATTACGAGAGCGATCGAACTCGGGACCCAAGTCTCACTGGCGCAGCAGTAGAGAAGTGGGACCCCGAGCTCTGAGTGAACAGGATTTTTAAAGGGAAAGTCTGTGAGCAGGGGGTTTCCATGGCAGCAAGCATGGGGGCACAAGCCTTGGCGTTACAGAATTGGGTGAAGTTTAGCAGGGCAGGGTGACCTTTTCTGAGGTACATAATCACAATGGCTAAGGCATATAATCACAACGGCTATTTTTCTAAACCATATCTGAAACATTGGGGAGAATTTTCCCACCCGATTCTCAACCAATTCCCATTGATTATTGCCAGGGAGTTTGTCTCTATTTTCTATGAAGCATTTATTCTGTTATATTTCCTGGAGGCTGTTGCTAGGAGAGTTAACTTTGTTTTCTGCCAGGTGTACATTTTGTGATATTTCCTGGTACCTGAATTTAGTTCCCCGTCAAGATCTTTATTTCAAAATGGAGTTATATTCAGGCTATCTTAAGCTCTTCAGCAACACTCAACTCCGATGTACATTTCTGCATTTTCCGATTTTACAGTCATAGCTCAGTGCACATAGGACGATGACGTTGGATTATGTTTATACTGTGCCGCGATAAACTAGCACAAGCTCAATGACTTAAAACCACCCAGAGTATGGACAGGCACAGCTGGATTCTTTGCCCAGACTCCTGTGCTATAATAAAGGTATTGTCCAGGCTGCTGTGTTTCCTCTGGGGAACTGGAGAAACCGCTTTCACGGTCATTTGGGTTGCTGGCAGAATTATCTTGGCTGGCACTGTGTGGCTGAGAGTTCCAGCTCTTTGTGGGCTATTGGCTGGAGGCCCTACAGGCCTCTGGAAGGTTTCCTGACACACGGAATGGCCAGTGATGGAGCCAGCAAGGTGACCCACAAGAGGGAGTCATTTTCTCTTTTTAAGGGTTTTGACCCAATTAAGTCAGTTGTATTAGTTCACAAACTGCACAGACTGGGACCTTTGCTGTTTCCACGCACCTTTTCCTCTGCGGCACTTCCGTGGACCAGAAGCAGGTGTCAGAACTGCTCAGTTTCAAGGGTTTAGGGCAGGAACACCAGGTGGTAACCGCTTTTGTGGTCAGAAAAACAATCTGCTGAGAGGGTTTATCTTTGCCTGTTTTAATGTCTCTTTCTGAAATGGTCTGTACGGCAAGGCCATTTCAGCTGGAGCTTCCTGTGTTTTCACACTGGGAACAGGATCACGGAGCCCTGTCACGGTTATGCATTCAACTCGACTCCTCTCGTTTCTCATGTTTTTACAAAGTTGAGTATGTGGCCAGCAATTCTCTTAGTCTTGGGACACGTTTGAAATAAATCAACAGGCAAGGTTACGTTGGTGTGCAGGCAATTCAACTGGCCTGCCCTCGGGGGCCTTTAGGGTCCTGACCATGTCCTGTATCACCACCTGCATCCCGTGTCATCACCTGCATCAGGTGCTCAGAATACAAGCTGCCTGCCTCGCCATTTCCATCTCTCCCGCGCTCTCTGCCTGTCTCCGACTTTCTCTCCCGGGGCTCCCCACCTGTCCCCTTTTCTTTCTTCCCCTAGGCTCTCCCACTGTCTCTGTCTCTAATAAACCCCTTTGTATCACACCTGCTGCACAGAATGTAGTTTATACATCATTACAGACAAATCCACAGCGTCTAAATGCCTCTATCAGGAAAAGAAAGAAGAGCGATTCCAGAGACTGGAGTTTATTCCTTAAGAACCTTGGTAAGGCTGGCCTTGACAGCCCACGCCTGTAGTCTGAGCACTGGTGAGGCAGAGGTAAGCAGATCGCAGGGAGCTTGGGGTAGGTAGGCTGGTTTCCACACTAGGCAGGGTGACAGAGTGAGACCGAACTAAGCCACTCAGCAAAGTTACAGATCACGCTTTGGTGAGTCAGTTCAGAGTATAGTGAGAGCCCTCAGCTGACCAAAAGTAGATTCGACTCTTGGTGTCCCAGGGAGGGCAGGGTTTTTAAAGTCAAAGGCTGCAATGCCGTCACACCTGGTGCAGGCCAAGGGATCTTTACAAAGTAAAATGCGAGCGTGTAAATATCACACAAGGCCATTCCTTAAGAGAAGCTAAACTGTTTTTTTTGTTTTTTTTTCATATCAGGGCCCTTTCTCAGCAGGGAAGTATTAATCCTGAGATTCACAGAGGAAAAAAAAAAAATAGTTCCACGGTTTTGAGGCAAATGTGAAACAAGCTTTCATGAAATACTGACCAGGATGGACTTTTCTTTGCTCATGATCACTCGCTGAGATTCCAGCAAGTGGCCACAAGACATGTGTTGTAGGAGCCTTTAAGGACAAAATCATACCGCCACCATATTTTTCCATGTGGCCTTGTTATTTTCCAAGAACAACTCCCAGCATTCCAGGAAGTTACTTAGTCCTTGGGGAGCTGGGACTTACAAGTTAATTTTGGTTCTTACTGTTGTAACCTGCTTAACCTCTGTAGGCCTTCCTTTGAGACCTACTTTGTTCTTAGTGTAACTGTAGCTCCTATGTTAACATCTGCTTTTGCCTTTAGCATAACAGAAGCCATTTTGCTTTCAAGTCTCCATTTTGATCATAAGGTGGAATTAAGTTCAGGTTCTCAGGTTCTGCCGGCCTGACAACTTGAATAGCCTTTTACTTACAAGTCATTATTTGTTGATTGTTCTGCTTGAATTGATGATACATGTTCTACTTAAACAAAACCACAGCACCCTGCTTTGTTCCTTTCTTGAAACAGTGGGGGAACTGGAAAGTCCCCAAGCCTATATCCTAGCCGATCAGCTTAAAATGCTGTCTAGTTACCTAGATACATGTACTTGGTACTCAATCGATTCCTCTTGTGTTTAGCTGGTCAAAATGATGTAATGCCGCCCTCCCTGTGCTTCCCACCTGGTTACCTGGTTGTTACCTGGTTATGGTTTTTCTTATGGAAGGCCTACCTTAGTTGTCACAGTTTGGCTCCTACTCCACTGTGTCCCTGACCGTGGTCAGTCTTGAGGTGTTGAGTTCAACAAACCAGCCATACCGCACTGAGATTGGTGTTCAAGTGGCGTGTGTGGCAATTCTTACACTAAACACTTACAATCCCCTCTTGAGTTGTGTCCTGGGTCAAAGCCTTGACTCTGTGATGGGTGCTTGTTTATACTGGGATCTAATAGCCACCAGCTTAATGGTCCCAGATAGGAGTTATCATTTAGTGACTGTATCTGTGATGGAAGAGCCAACAGTAATTAGCAGAAGCAGAAGGGCTAAAGGGCCTGTGATGGCTGACCTCAGAGTTACTATGTAGGAGGAGCCTGGAAATAAACAGTTTGTGTGTAAGTAACAATTTCCTCTTAAAGCTATAGAATACCTCTGTTTGCCGAGTACCCTATCATATCGTAGAACTATTTCAATTTAATGAATCTACCTGTCCATAAATCTGGGCCCACCATCCCTGTATGCCATTTGGCATTATAGGTAGCCAGTGCGTCCCTACTTCCAGCTGAAACTAGGGTGTCATTGTCAGGGCCCAAAAGGCTGGAAATTTGGGCAAAGGCTGGGCACTGAGGCATTTAGCTGAAGCACCTGATTAGTTGACCCAGCCAAAGAGACAGAAAGCAATCACACCGGCTAGAACGGATCACATCGGCTTTCAGTCCAGCAGTTTGCTGTCTGCAGGTGATCCCTTCATGGTGTCTGTCAGCCAAGTAAAATCTGCTGAGACAGCTATAAACTAGGGACAGAGGTTAAAATTTAAGAACTTAAGGGAAAAGCCTACATTTGGAACTTTCAGGCCCAAAGTCCTAGTAATTGGGCAAGGGGGAGGCTCCCAAGACCAGGAGAGAGATTCCGCCCTCAGGAATAGACAGATGGGAAACTTAGACTGTGTTTCTCTGGAGTCCCTTTGACCTGTGACAGGTGGATCCAAGTCTTATGACATCTTTGACTCCCTGAAGCCTTCATGAATTTTTAGTTTACAAAAAGAAAGAAATATTTTAGGCATATCAGCATTATCCACAACGTAACATAGCTGAAGTAGATTTACACCCTTGAGTCCTAGCAAAAACTGTAGCTTTTGGGTTAAAAACATGAACATTTTCCCCCTTTGTTCAAAGAGCCAGATATATGCTTTTAGCCCAATGAGAAACACCTTTAAATCTATATTTAGAAGACAAACAAAGGAAATTTAAAATCTTGAGCTTGTAACTAAATAGTAGTCAGTGCTTGCCAGCTTATCAGAACTCCATTGACCAATGTTAAAACCCCGAACCTTTGAAACCTTAGTTTCACAGGAGGAGGAAAAGAAATATAAAACATGTTCTGTTATTCATAGACCTTAAATTATTTTTAATACCTTTATAACTTACATAGACTTTAACACTTTTCCCTTCCATCTAATAATTTATCAGAGGGATGAGTAGTTATTACCGAGAACAGTAGGGTAAGTCATGTTCCTTTGGTGGAAACTTACACCTAAAACCTGTCTATCCTCTGATATGAAGGCTGTTAGCAAGGCAAATCTGTCTGCCTTTTCTTAACAGGAGACCTAGTAACTCCAGATAAACTGACAACATGGCTGCAGCCTTGGGGGAAAAGGAGCTGATTGCCTCCTGCTGCCAAGCTGACTAAGCTACAGTTAGCCTAGCCATCAGGGAAAGATAGATTATATCTGAGAAGGATAGATTATAGCAGGAAGTATAATCCAAATGGCCTATGTATCAATTAAAATGACAGACACCAGTCCTTAGTCATTTACCTAGACAGCTATCCCAGGTCCCTGTGTTTTCCATGGTACTGGGGCAGAGGTACCAGAGTAGCATCAGGCCCAGAAGATGAGAGGCTTCTCTGTGGAGGAGGAACATGGCAGGGACCAACCTTACTTGGTCTACACAAGTGGGGCAATCAACTCTCCAGTGTCCTGCTTGTCCACAGATTTGGCTGAGCCCTGGTGGCAAGCAAGCCATTAGAGCAGTCTTCCCCAGTGGTTAGCATCACCACAGTCTGGGTGGAATCATTGTCCTTCTGTGGCTGGGGCTTTCTCTTCTCTGCTGGGGGAGCCTGGGTCCTCAGACCCTCTACCGAGGATAACCACACCTCCTACCCACAAAGAACTTAGGGAAATCACACACCCAACTCCCTTTCTCCCTGTGAAAACCCACCCAGCAAGTACCTGGGATTCCTAGAATCCCTCTCTCCATGTAAAGGAGTCATCTCAGTCCCTTAGCTCTCCAGCCACTGGTCTTTACCCAGCCTGGATATCCCTGCCCCCTCCCCAAAGTTCTATAGGACTCTCGTTCACACCAAATAAAAGTGATCTGCCTTCCTGAAGCTGGTCCCGTGAGTTGTACTTTTCATCCAGGTGGGGCTCAGCCTTGACCGCAATTGGCATGGTCAGGATGACAGTATGAATGAGGTCCTCTCCAGGCCAGTGAGTGTCAGTCCTCCTTTCTGAAACTTTTCGACGTCCACTTGTCCCCTGGTTGGAATGAATGATGAGGCACTGAAGAGGGAACTGCCTGGGGGTCTTGAACCCTAGAATGGACTGTAGTCTGGACCTGCTAGAAACTGGAGATACTTTAAAAGAGACCAACGAGTAATCTTTTGTTGTTGTTGTTTTTGATTTTGGGGGGTTTTGTTACTCTGTGTATCCTTGGCTGTCCTGGACTTACTTTATAGACCAGGACAGCCTGAAACTCAGTGATCCACCTGCCTCTGCCTCCCTGGGTGCTGGGATTAAAGGTGTGTACCACCAAGCCCAATTTGAGTAATCTTTCTTAAATGAGGCAACAGTATTTATGTAGGTAGGTAGACTTCCAAACATAGTCTCATAGGGGGTGAATTTTGCCTTGTAAGTGGCACTCTTACGCCAAGAAGGGGCCAGGAGTAAAAGGTTGGACCAATTTTTGTTCTTCGCTTGGCAGGAGCCTGGAATGCAGCTTCCCAACAGAGAATGGAGTGACCCCAGGACGGGGGTTCTGTTTCTCTCAGGAACAACTTCAGGGTGAGGCCTGTGAGCGAGGCTGAGGTGTGGAAAGAACTTTTCACGAGTGTTACAATTTAGCTCTTTTAGAATTACGAGTGCTGGTGGCAATGGAAGCTTGGGCAGTCCAAAGCCTATGGTGCTATCAAAGTACTGCAGCTCCTTGGTTAAGGTGTTGTGCTAAGCACAGCAGAGGCTGGAAACCTGCCGGGAGGCAGGTCTGGCGAGATGCAAGTCAGTGGCTGTTCGGGCATCGACGCAGGCCAGTGAACAATGGAAGCAGGCAGCAGGAGGCTGTGGCCTGTGGAACGGCAGTCAGGCAGTCCAGAAGCTCTCCGGGGTTGGGCAGGATTCAGCCAGCCCAGCTGGCAGCCAGGCCCCAGGAGTCCAGCACTGAATATCCAGGGAGGAAGGGAGCCCTCCCTCCCCCAGAATAAATGATGAATCTCGGGCAGCCATGGTGGAGAGCTGAGGGCACCATGCAGCAGGCAACACCCAGCGCACACTCAGCACCTTTATTTCATGTGAAATCACAAAATTATGAACCTTAGGCAGTGGGAGATGTTTCAAGGGTGAATGTGTTTGATTCGCTGGGTTCAGGGGTACTAGGGATACTCGCTTAACATGTAGTGGCACAGTATCTCATTTACATGCAGTTGTGTGGTCCTGTCACAAGAAGAACACAATACTTAATTATCCTATGGATGGGGGAGAATCTCCAAGTGCAACTGAGGGTCATTACTGAAAACTAAGATCTTCTTAGCATAGATAGGGTGGGCTAGTTCCAGGGATCCTGGGTGCCTAGTAAAGGTCTTATCCTTATCAGGAAAAGGTCTGCCTGTTATCTTCCCTGAGGGCTAACTGATGTTCCTTACAAGATCGAGGATTACCAGATCTGGCAGGGTGGAGAGAAAGAGACACCCCTCCCAAGAGTCCACCATCATAGACAGAGCACAGAAGCCATCCGGAAAATGTCAGACATCAACCTTATCCAGCAGAGTTCCACAAATTTTTACTGGTTTCCAAAATTAATTTAGAGAGTGTGGACTTAATAGTCCAGGCTATAGGCTGGAGAGATGGCTCAGAGGTTAAGAGCCCTGGCTGTCCTTCCAGAGGTCCTGAGTTCAATTCCCAGCAACCACGTGGTGGCTCCCAATCATTTATAATGAGATCCAGTACCCTCTTACGGCATGCAGACAGAACACTGCATACATAATAAATAAATAAATCTTTAAAAAAAAAATACTCCAGGTCATATGTTCAATCTGTCCAGAGCTCTGAGGTCGGTGGGCACAGGGAAGCTTCCAGGTTGCATTTGAGTAAGCCTTACTGACCATTGGAACTATGGATGACGCGAAAGCAGGTCCGTTATCTGATTCAATTAACAGGGGAAGCTGGGACCTAGGAATGATTTCATGTAAAAGAAACCAGTGCCTTGGTCAGTGTCTGGGCAGTGGTGGTGCATGCCTTTAATCCCAGAACTAGGGAGGCAGAGGCAGGTGGATCTCTGAGTTTAAGGACAGCCTGCTCTACAGAGTAAGTTCCAGGATAGCTAGGGCAACACAGAGAAACCCTGTCTCAGAAAACAAAGACAAACAAAACAAAACAAAAATCATCTTGGTCACTGTCAGCACAGTTTCCCTCCACCTAGAAAGGGTCTCATTCATTCTGAGAAGGGGCCCACAAACGTTAACAGATCTTTGTACCCCTAACAAAGAGGCTTTATCTCTCTGAAGTAGAATTCCCATTTCTCACCAGGGGCTAGTCCCCTTACACGGGTATTGCTGTGCCCTCCTTGCCTGGGTTGACCTGTGTGCAGCAGAGACATGGAGAGGCAGCCCTGGGGGTCATGTCTTGGAGATGTAGGTTCTGGTACCTAGAAAATGATAACCAGTCACTCTAGGGGCACCCAAAATGGGTGTTCTGGTGCAGCTGATATACCAAAAGAGCCACAGGGAGATAATTCTTGAGTCTGGCAAGATCTTACTAGTATTTAGACAAAAACTTTCTTTTTAACTACATTAGAATTTATTATATCAAACCTATTAGCCAGAAAGCTTAGTGGTGAATCTGGATCATAGGCAGCTCAAGTGGTGGGAGAAACAGTATTTATTAATTCAGGAACTGATAAAGAGATAGGCAGTTAGAAGTACATTTTCAATTAGCTTAATTTGAATAGACCTGTATAACCTTGAAATTTTAGCAATATATAAAAATTATTTTGAACCAGGGTTGAATCAGATATATTGCATGTTGTAAAAATATAACTTTGAATTTTCATAAAAATCCATGCCAATTTAAAGTGAGACTTGTTGCTGTTTTAGTCTAAAAGGAGATAAAAATAAACAGAGAATTATGATTAAAATTCTTCATACCATGTGGTCACCTTAAGGTTTACAGTTTAATCTTAAGATTTTTTTTTTCTAAGTATAAAAATAAACCAGAGAGTATTTTTATTTAGTGAGATAGCAGGCAGAGGGAAACAGATAAGACTTTGAGAAAAGAGATATAGGGAATCGCCTTTTACTTCACGGATCACTGTTAGAATTACTGGATATTGGACATTTGACTAGCACAAATATAGGTGCAGAAGCCAGAGGTTTCCCAAAGAGGAGAGACTAGGAAGAAGCCATTCCTGCGAATGAGAAAGGGAAAATGGGAATGGACCATGTGGCTAGTGGTTCGTCAACCAAATAGCACAGCAGGTCATAGGCTTAGCCCAGCTAAGCCTGAGAACCTCGGTGCCTGGTACCAGGGCTTTATCAGCAGTATGGCCGAGTTCTTGTAGAGGGAATCTCATCCTTGGGAAAGGATAGGGGCTGATAGGTGGCTTTAGAATGAAGGTAGGAAGGGGCGCAGGGGCCTTTTAGGGCCTATAAGAGACTGCAGTTCTGCAGCTCTGAAAGCAGTGAGAAAGAAATAAAGTAGTAAAAGCAGCTGACAGCAGGGGAAACAACAGCATATTTTGGTTTTGTTTTTTGTTTTTAATAACCAAGATGGCTGCCAATCATGTGATTGCCCTTGATTGCCCTTAGTTAAGATGGTGGTGGCACCATGTGCTTGCCCTTAGTGGAGATGGCATTGAAGCCGTAGCTCCACCTTCCTTATCCCAAAATCAACATGGAAGTTAGCCATGTGCAGCTGAATTGGCATGGCAGAACCGGGATCAAAGGTAGAGAACTCTTGAAGTTGAGACTTATAGCTGGAAGAAGTTAGATGGGAGGACAGGAAGAACAGAGAGAGGGTTTAGAGCAGAGGAGAGAGAAAGCTTGAACATAAGATGCCTCCTTCCATTTACCAGGTCGCTGACAGTAATTAAAAAGATCCCATAAAATATTGGAATTTAACGTGCCATTAATCGGCCAGTTTGAACCATTCCTTATCTAAGGAATATGTAGACCAAGTTTTATTTCAGTGGCATATGAGCTTAGAGGCCTTAACTCAGGCTCCATGCGTAGGGTTTTTAAAATCTCCAGAAGACATCCCAGTGGGGATGCTGGAGGAACGGAAGAATGGGCAGTTCCCATTGGGAGGGTAGGACTCAGTGACCTCACAGAGGCATCCCAAAGGCAAGGTTTGGCTCAGTAGACTAGTATGGTACTACCTGATCCAACAGCTCATCAGCGTTAGCCAGAGACCAAGGGCACAGCTGCCTATAGCAGACATGTTTTACCTAGGACTAGGCTTTTCATAGATGAGTGTGGGGCGTGGGGGGGAACGGTGCTGGTAGAGGGAAAAATCTCACCCAAGGGAAAGAGAAGCCCTAAATGGAGGTCAGCAAAAAGAGTCATATGTGGCCAGTGAAGGCCATGGTTGGGGGTTCCTCCATCTCAAGAGGTGCCAGGAAGTTGCCCAACGCTCAACGGTCAATCTTCCCCTACCAAGAGAGATGTTTATGCTGACCAATGAGGGAACTCACCAATCCAGCTGGTGTTGCCTGCAGGAGGTAGCAATCTGGTTGTCGGAAAGGGGGTTTCGGGCAGATTTGAACTGAAATACGTTTCCAGCAGCTCTGATGGTGGCACTGGTGCCAAAATCAACCATCAGGTCGTGTGCCAGCTGAAAGCACCTATTTGGCCAAAGCACCAACACTAGGTTTATGCAGCGGAGTTATAAATCACGTCACTCGACTGGTTCCTCGTGGGAGGTTTTATTAAGGAAAGGGGGAGGGGGTCACAGAGACTGTTTCTGAACAGGGTAGAAGAGAGAGAGGGATGGAGAGAAAGACATGGTGAGGGGAGGGGGTACCCCAACAGAGAGAGAGGAAGAGCAGGAGAGGGGAAGAGAGCGCAAGAGCAAGAAGGCAAGAGAGAGACAAAGCGGGGGTTGGTCCTTTTAGGGAGCAACTTAACCATGCCTGCCCTGCCAGGTAGTCCACACAGGATGACAAAATAGGTTGCTAGGCAACCCAGAAGCAGGCTGCCTAAATACTAAGAGATCCACCATCCGGTTAGATCCTGTTTTGCATCCTGAGAGCAGGTGTCTTCCTCTTCTTCTTGGGAGTAGGTGGAATGGGGAGGGAGCTGTGGATCAATGGATAAGACAGAAAGGGGCTCCACAACCCCCTGTTCCCCTCCTCCCCTCCGGTCTCTGCCTCTCTGTTGCTTGTGAGGTGGCCTGGTCCGCTCTCTGATTTTCTTGGACTTCAGTATGTTGGCGCTGAAATGGGAAATAGCCACCTTCTTGGGGAGCCAGACTTGAAGGACAGAAAATATTTTCTCTTCGTTTTGAACAGACTACGGTATTGAGTGGTATTGGCATTTGACATCCACTGGCCATTTACTCCTTAAAGGAGGGTTTTCACGGTGTGAGGATCTGTTAAAACCCAGGTCCTGGCCCAGGGTGAACTTTTCAGCTTCCCTAACTAATATATCAGACTATGGCACGAAGACAGAATAGCCAAACAAAGAGACCACTGGGTCTCAAAGCTTGGGCAGACATGCTACAGACCTCTGCCAGGGTCCCAGGG
This sequence comes from Meriones unguiculatus, assembly GCF_030254825.1. NCBI lineage: Eukaryota > Metazoa > Chordata > Mammalia > Rodentia > Muridae > Meriones > Meriones unguiculatus. Next base: position 24,166,307 of record NC_083356.1, read on the forward strand.
TCCGAGTCAAAACACCCTTTGCAATGCCAGAGTCTTGTGGATGAAGAGGTAGAATGGTTTAATAATATCTGGGTCAAAGCTGAGCCTCCATTCGGTTCCCAGAAAGCCTTTTACTCGGTTTCAGTTCGCTTTAAAGACTGTTCTCCCGCAGTGAAATAAAAGGCAAAATAAAGGAGCTGGGCTATTTTAGCAACCCAGAAATACAGAGCCTGCAATGTCCCACCCCACCTCCCATCCTCTACCCCCAACCCCCGGGAATTGCTTCTTGGTTTGGGGAAAGGGAGACCTGTAGGATGGGTTCCTTTCCAATAGAGCTGAGAGGCTTTATTTATTTGTTTGTTTGTTTATTACTTTGAGTAAGCTCGTATCCCAGACAGGAGAGAGAGTTTGGCAGAGCTGAGCCTTTTTCTCAGAGACACAACTTCCCTATGTCTGAAGCAGCTGGAGCAAGTGTTTTGTGTCTTTCAAACCAGTAGTGGTACCAGGCAGCTGCTGCCAATAGGTCAACTACCGGAGCGGCGTGTGACACCCGGGATCTTGTTACTTCTTCTGTAATGCCTCCCCCAAAGAGTATAGGGAAATTTTCGAGCCCCTGGGGTAGTTATGTCCAGGTTAGCTGGCTATCCTCATTGAACATTGGATCAGTCCATTCAGAGGCAAATATGGGCTGGCTCCTTGGCACCAGGGGAATGCAGAAGAAAGGATCCTTAAGATCCAGGACTGTATAGGTCTGGTGGGAGGAAACTGGGCAAGATTGGGAATAACAGGATGAATGGTTTCAGTCCACTGATTTGCCTCCCAGTTCGGGCGATGGGTGTGGAGGACAGATTGCAGGAGGGCAGTCAGGGCGTGGGATTTATTTACGAGGGGGTGATTGCGTCTGAGTCTTCTAGCTATACAGATCTGCAGTAGATCAGAAAAGGGCGAACCCCTTAGGCCCTTCCAACTCTTTGCTCCCTGTCCCATGAGGGGGCTGTGCCTCCTATGACATAAAAGCGGAGATTGGGACCTGAGTCTGGGGCATGGCGATGGGGGGCGGGGGAGAGGGAAGCCAAAAGAAGCAAAGGAAGTTGGGGAAGAAAGGAGGTTGGGAAAACCGGGATGCCTCCATCAGGGGGCATAGTAATAGCCACAAGTGGGGAGGAAACTGAGTGTAGATCCAGAAAGGGAAGTGGGTGAAGGAGGGATGGGGTTAGGGTGCAGTGGGACTGGATGGAGGGGCCTGAGGGAAGAGGTGGTTGAGATAGACAGAGGGAAGGCGGTCCAGGAGAGGGTCCTTGGCCTCCGAAGGCAGCAGGACAGGCGGCGGGCGGGGGGCTGGTGACAATGAGCCCCGCGGACAGCATCAGCGAGCCCCGCTGTCTGCTCAGAGCTGAGAGCAACTCGGCGGCGTCTGTCCCTTCTCGCCAGCTCTTCCGCAAGTCCTGCATCCTCCCGGCTGAGCAGGGGCAGGAGTTCCGCACCCGGGATGGGGCTGGGCCGGGGCCTGTTTAGGTCCCGAGGACCCCTGCCGTGTGAAGCAGGTCCGGGCTGGGGGCCCAGCCATGACCTTAGAACGACCTTCCACTGCGGATTCCCAGTCCCAAGAGGCGGCGCGGAAGAAGCCGGGGCTGTAGCTCCAGGACCTGGCTATTTCCCACCCTAGACAGGCAAGAAGAACAACAACGTGGAGAGGGTGCCACCTACTGGCAGAATCCGGGAAGACCAGCAGGTTTCAGGCCCCCCGGAGTCAAGCTCCCCTGGGTGCCGGGGACAGGACAGAACAGCAACACAAGCAACAAAATCAAGACATCAGTTCAACAACGAACTCCCTGGGCCGAGCTCGCCTGCCCTACATAGAATCATCCACACCGTCGGCCCGCCATTCGTTCGAGCAAAACCGAAACCGCATCTGTGTTGAGAGGCAGAACCGCTATTGAAGTCCCAACTTACCATGCGGGGACTGAAAACTTTTCTTCCAACCAGGGAATGGACTCCCACAAAAAAGAAACTTTCTAAGCTCAGGCAGAGGCTCTTGGGCCTGTCCCCCTAGCCAGGAGAAGACGTCTTTGGGGGGCTATCCCCCTTATGGGCTAGTCCTTCTCAGCCAGAACCAGGACTGGATTCATCCTACAGTGCTGACCTCCGATGCTGACCTCCGAGGAGTGTCAGCGCTCTGTGATGGTACTGGAAACACAGCAGTCACTCCAGACCTCTGCAGACCTTGCCAGAGGAGAGGGGTTTTGGAATGTTTGTCCGGGACACACACCCCAAACATCCCAACCCTGAGAACTGGCCAGAAAGGCTGGGAGCGAGGCTGAGCCCCACGCAGCCTCCAAATGAAATGATCCATACCAGATAGTCACTGGCAATCACGATAATTAAACCAATTAAAAGTTCTGAGTCTTTTTTTTTTTTTTAACGTCCAGACCAAGAGCCGGCTGGTCCCTCTGGTAAGAAGACTCTTGGTGCCCAAGCTCAGGGGGAGAGCATTTTTAAAGACAAAAAACACAATTACGTCAGCGCTAGGGGTGAGTGGGTTTGGGATGGCCTGACAACACCCTCTTCCTTTGTAAGGCTCAGCCACATCTTCCAGACACGACATATCATGTTTGCACCATGATGGAGGGCATGCCACGTCAAGTGTGGCTGTTACGGGTGGACGGCTGAGAAGTGGCCAGGCAGTCACCACGATAGTGCTGGGACAGGACGGCTTTCCCTCAGTCATTCCACAGAACCCCGTATCATGCCCCCATGCTGCTGGGGGCCTCTATCTGATTCTGGGCTGGGCTGGGCTTAGAGTTCACCCTCAGGTTGCAGGCGTGGTGCATGAGGATGTTTGTCACTGTCCCTGCAGCCTGGAGAGCTGTCGTTTGACGGCTGAGTCCCCAGCAGTAAACAGGGCCGCAGGACAAGTCCTGTCACGTTTCCCCGACCCAAGGGTCCTCTGAAAGAAACAGCTGAGAACAGTCATACGTGGACAGTGACTAAGCAGCCGAAAGGGCTGAGCACAGACCGCCCATGCTCTGTCTTGTCACTTTGCTCTCGTCTGTCATCTTAAGGAAAAAACTTTGAAAACATGAGCAAGTAGACCAAAACATGTGGGAAGGGAAGGGGGAAAGAACACACAAATGTTCACATGTACAAACACAAACGTAAGTATACAGATGTACACACACAGAAATACACACATGCACAGACAGAAAAATATACACCATGGACACACACATAACCATTCACATACACACACATAAACATACCTATGTACACACATAAACATAGATAAACACATGTACACAAATGTAAACATATGCAATACACATATACACATGTACACAGATATAAACACACAGGTTTACATGTGTGCACACATGTATGGTTATGGGTGTGTATGTGTATTTTGCGTGTACATGTGTGTATTTATGTGTGTATTTCTATACAAGTGTATGTGTGTGTACATGAGTATATTATTGTGTATATAAATGTGTGAGTTCATATGTAGTATATTCATGTGTGTACACATGTGTGTGGAATATTTATGATGTGTACATGTATGCACATGTTTCTTTATGTGTGTACATGTGTGTTTATGTGTGTACATGTGTTTATATGTGTGCACATGTGTGTGTTTGTGTGTGTGTGTGTGTGTGTGTGTGTGTGTGTGGTGCTTTAAATAAGAATGGCTCCCATAGGTTCATATATTTGAATGCTTTGTCACCAGGAAGTAGAACTCTTTGAAAGGATGAGAAGGATTAGGAGGTGTGGCCTTGATGGAGAAAGTGTGTCACTAGGGGTGGGCTTTGAGGTTTCAAAAGCTCATGCCAGGCCCACTTGGCCTCATTCTCTCTCTCTCTCTCTCTCTCTCTCTCTTTCTCCCTTTCCTTCTCTCTCCTTCTCCCTCTCTCTCCTCCCTCTCTCCCTCTCCCCCTCTCCTTCCCTCTCTCCATTTATCTCTCCCTTCCTCTCCCTCTCTATATATCCCTTTCTCTCTTGCTCTCCCTCCCTTTCTCCCTCTCCCCTTCCCCTTCCCTTTCTCTCTCTCTCTCTCTCTCTCTCTCTCTCTCTCTCTCCATCTCTCTCTCCTTCTTTCTTTCTCACTTCTCTAGGCCTGTGGATCAGGATGTAGCTCTCAGCTGCTGCTCCAGCACCGTGTGTGCCACCGTGCTCCCTGCTAATATGATGATGGATTAAGCCTCTGAAACTGTAAACAGGTCCCAGCTAAATGTTTTTCTCATTAGAGCTGCCTTGGTCATGGTGTCCCTTCACAGCAATAGAACAGTAACTAAGACAGTGTACATATGCATATTCATATGTTTATGTGTGTATATTCATGTATGTGCATATGAATATTTAAGATGAGTACATGCGTGCACGTGTGTGTATTTATGCGTGTGCACATTTATGTGTATATGTCTATTTGCATGTGTGCATGTGCATGTTTAAATTTTTTATCCATGTATATTATTCGTGTGTGCATGTGTATATTTGTTAAAGTGTGCATTTGCATACTTGCGTTATGTACATGCGTGCAAATGTGTATCTTTGTGTGTATTTTTTCTCACTGTTGAAGGTTTATTTGGTGTCTTCACGGCATGACCCTTGGGTAGCTGGTTGCATCATCCATATGCAGATCTTATCTTGGATAATATCGCAGTGCTCACTACAGACACATCTAACACACAGGACGGTATCCTTTAGGACAGTTACAACGCACAAGATACGCGTAAGGGACTTCCACAGGAGCCAGGTTACGGCTAACTGGGCACTCGCTGGCCTGGGTATGTCTGCTGAGGGTGCACAGCACAGTGACACAGCAGCTCCCAAGATCAGGGGAGCCCGCACACAATTGTCCTGGAGTCTCAGAGACGGCGGACTGTCGCTCTAACCAGGTTGCCACGCCACAGTACCGCATCAGGGGAGAGCTGTAGGAACTGAGGTTTTCCCAGGCCACCCGAAAACAGCTCAGAGGGAGGAGCCAGGGTCTGTCTCCATAGAAACCCTGCTGCAGCCTGGACAGTGGAGAGCCGGGACATGGGGAGACTTTAGAACTGCAGCTCTGTCTGGGTCCCCCAGAGCGTGTCTGCACTCTTCTTCGGGTGGGCCTCCTCTTTGGGAGTCAGTCACCTTCACAGCATCCACACGGGAACACTGAGGAAGACATCATCCTTGATCCCACAGAGTCCCTTAATCACGGCAGAAATGGGGTGCACCTAAGATTCTTCATTATGTCCTCAGCCAAGTCTGCCACAGAGAAGCCAGTGGCCCAAGACATATAACCTTTCAGTTTGCTCACCTCATAGGTGCTGCCTGATTGAGAACCTCCTTCCACCGCTCCTTGTCTGCGTGTGCCCAGTTCTGGGTTCAGATTCTTCAGGGAGAGGCCGGCAACATCACACCACTCCACACAGGCACACTGGAGTCTCCACGCCCCCCCCCAAGACCCACCCATAACAGCTTAGTGGGTGAACTCCCAGCCTTTCCCCCACCAGATAACAGAACCGAGTGGAAACCAGATTGCAACCGTAACTCGGTTCTTAGGAAAACCTCTTATTTTCCAGGCCACGTGGGACAAGACATGCCCTGGGTTTAAAACAGCAGCCTGCAGTTTGGACTATACGTCACAATGCTGGAAACGATGAGCTTGAAGATGTGCGCTGTCCGCTGGACCAAACTGAGTCAGCTCTCGGCCCTTGTTGACAGGCTCCCGCTGTGATAACGGCCAGCTTGGAGTTTGTTGAAGTCTTTGCTGGAGACAATTTTTGGTGTTCTAAGGAAAAGGCTTCCATGACGGAGATCCATCATCTTTCTCTCTTCAGTTTGTCTTCCATGACGTCAACAAAGGCAAGCTCATCGGCCAAGTCCTTCATTAAGATGCTGACGGCACCAGCCGTGCCAACAGCACCAGCCCCAACAACCGTGATCTTGTTCTGGGCCCTGCTCTTCCTTAGAAGATGTAGCATCAGCTGCTCCCTAAGGCTGCCATCTTGGAATCTGAACCTTTTGGGAATGCTAGTGCAGGATGTGGGGGCGTCAGCAGCGTGGTCTGGGGGAGGCGACAGCCGTTCTGGCACATACCCCTGTATGTGTGTTTATATGTGAGTACATGTGTAAATTTATATGTGTGCATATGTACATTCATGTATATAGTCTTCTTATGTGCTTGTGTATATTCATTTGTGTGTACATGTGTATATTCATGTATGTGTATGGTTTTGTACAAGTATAGATTTGTGTGCATAAGTATGTATATGTGTGTTTGTGTTTACCTGTGTGTACATTTGTACATATATGTACATGTAAAGGTGTCATGCATATATTCATGGGTGTCATATTTATGTGCGTTTATGAATACATTTATGTTTGTACATTGTAGAGGTGACCCACAAATATTGTATTTGCCAGCAATGAAAAAGGTGTGTCCCTGGGTTTTCGGTCGTTACCTGAGCCAGCAGCAGGCTATCTGGACATATAAATGTTTGTCACTCCTTCACCTGGCTCAAGAAGGAAGGCCAGCTGCCACGGAGAAGGTCACAAAGCCCCCAGTGCCAGCTGGTGGGTAGGAGTGTGGGTTTTTAACTAATGAAGGGCTGGCAGCCTGGAGCTGGGGCGGAAAGACCGGCAGAAGGTCTAGGCAGAGAGAAACAGAAGGCGCTGGAGGCAGACAGAAGGGAGAGGGACGAGCTGGGACGCGGGCAGTGAGAACCGTGTGGAGAGAGAACACGGTGGCCGAGACGTTGGCCTAAGCTAGAGGTCAGCTGAGAGGCTGCCCCAGCAAAAGGCCAGCAGCAGTAAACTACACAGACGTCTCTGGGCCTTATTAATCCAACCTCAATCAATAGCCCCGAAAGCCCGCAATAGTACACGGTATGTTTATATGTATACATGTGAATACATGTGAGTGCCCGTGTATATTTTGTGTGTGTACATGTGTGTAGTTATGTGTATGTACATGTGTGTACATATGAATACTTATGTGTGTATACATGTATGCTTGTGTGTATAATCATGTGCATACATGTGTATTTTGGGCACACATGTTCTTTTATGTGTATACATGTGTATATATGTGCATTTTGGACATTATATTTTTGTGTATACATGTGCATGCTTACGTCTGTGTTCATGTGTATGTTTATGTTTGTAAACGTGTATATTTATGTTATGTGCGTGTGTGGGTTTCTGTGTGTACGTATTTATATGTATACATGTGTGTACATGTATGTTTTTGCATGTGTGTTTATAATAATTACTATATTTAGTGGAGATAAAGCCAATACCTGTGGCATATATGTAATTTCAACATAAGCGGTCGAGTTTGGGGTCTTTCACTTTATACATTTCCCCCTTTTCCCTCGTGAAGCCAGGCGTTTAAGCAGCTGGTTATGCTGCCTCCTGTGGTGCCTCCTCCCACGGGACTGAGTGAGTTCTCTGGTTCAGGGCTCCTGGGATCTGATGGTGACCTGTGACGTGTGTCACACTCAGCTTTCCTCAGGAGATGGGGCAGGGGAGCCTGCTCCCTTTCAGGCTGTCTTCTGCTCTGTCCAGTTTCAAGCTGTTGTTAACTATTAGCAAGACCCGCTGGGCTCCACGAACTCCCGAGGGATCACACGGCTTTGACAGGTCTCTCTTTTGCCTGGGAAGTTTACCAGGAGCAACCCTGCATTCGCCGTCGTCCACTCGCCAGGGCTTCGTCAGTATCTTGTTGGTAATCGCTTGGTTAAAGCTGTTCCCTTTAGGGGTCACTCAATTAAGGTGAATACACGAACAACTGTTGGCGTACTTTAAAAAAAAACTATTTTATTTACAGTCTTTTTATATCTTTATCTTCCCACTGCCAATCCCTTCCAACATCCCAACACCAGGTAAGAGAGAGGAAAGGTTAGTGAGAGAGGAGGTCACAGTGCTCTTTCTTAGCTGCTTCCTGCTGGTTAGGGGTTAGGGTCGTCGGGTTCCTTGGAGCCAGTCCAATCCCCGTTTCAGGAGATCTCCAGCTTCTTGTCTCACTGCATCAGCAGGAGCAGCAAGGGGGAAGCAGGAGCAGCTCTGTGCTTTCTCGGAGCCTCCACACTCTGGCTCTGGCATTTACTCTCTTTCCAGCGTTCTCAGATTTAAACTATCTGCAGCTGGCAAGGAGCTCTTTTCAGAGCCTGCATGAGGCAAATAGCCTGCTGCTGTGGACCATCTGAATCATTCCCACATCTCACATGTGGGATCAAAACAAAACCATGTTTATATCTGCAGCAAATAACCTCAGTTGCTGAGTCCTGTGTCCTCTTTGGGGCTTTTCTACAGCCTCTTACCTTAAAGATATTCTTAATAAACTCAATACCGGCATTTTCCTGCCTTTGGGTGTTTTAATGTGATACCCCTTTGTCTTCCCAAAAAAAGGAAGTTAGCATAACAGTCTGGTTATAATCTGACTTTCTAGGATGGGTTCCAAGGACACAAATAGTAGACGGGCAGAACTAACTCCCACAAGTTGTCACCTGGTCTCCACATGAGTGCTGTGGCACATGCACACACATACACCACACACCAAACATTTTTAATACATGTGATGGATTTTAGGCGTATTTTTAATAGTTCCCTGGGGCTTGCAGTCAACACCTCAGTGTTATTACAGCGTGAAGCATTGCTCTCGGGATTATCACATAAAAATCTTTCTTCTTATTTATTCCCTGCTTCTTCTATCGTGCATTGATGGTCATAAAAACCACGTTTCTTTGTTGTTGTTTGTTTGTTTGTTTTTGGTTTTGTTTTGTTTGTTTTGACACAGGGTTTCTCTGTGTAGCCTTGGCTGTCCCAGACTCACTTTGTAGGCCAGGCTGGCCTAGAACTCACAGAGATCCACCTGCCTCTGCCTCCCAGAGTGCTGGGATTACAGCACCGTCTGTCCCATAGTTTCTTTGTGGGTAGTTGTTTTCTTTTTCCTTCAGCATTATTTCTTTTAAACATCACAGGCCGCTGTATTCTCTCACCATCGATTCAGACAAGACTTCAGCTGGGAAGCTTTAAACATGAGCCACGTCTTTTGATCTTCCAAGATTCTCTTGGTCTTTAGCTTTTATAGTTAGATTAGGATGCATCTAAGCATGAATCTCTGAGGATTTTATCTTATTTACTGTGTTGAGCTTGTTGGATTCACAAACTAATGCTGTTCATCAAATTTAAAAAGTTTCTGAGCCGGGAGCGGTGGCACACGCCTGTAATTCCAGTACTCTGGAGGAAGAGGCAGGCATATCTCTGTGAGTTCAAGGCCAGCCTGGTCTACAAAGTGAGTCCGGGACAGCCAGGGGCTACACAGAGAAACCCTGTCTCAGAAAGGAAGAGGAGGAGGAAAATCAGTTTTGGCTTTTACTTTTTGCTTTCACGGAGCCATAACATTAAGTAGCAGTCAAAGTTTGTAAACATATACCTTCCCCGCCTGTTGATTGGCTTAATAAAGAGCTGACCGGCCTATCTAAGCAGGAAAGGGAAGGTGAGACTTCGGGGAGGAGAGAGCATCTCTGGGGGAAGATTGGCTCTCAGGACACAGAGGTAGGGAGAAGAGGTGGGGGGAGCCGGTGGCCAGCGTGTGGGAACGGAGGCCAGGATTAGTCCGGCTAATCTGTGTGAGCTAGTTGAAAGTCTGCTCAACAGGGGTGTGTAAGTCCCCGTGTCTTTCTTAAAACGGAAGCCTAGAGGGAGCCCTCACCCTGTCCGGCTCTCCCGTGGCTGCTGGGCGGTTGTGACTGCGGGAAGGTAGTTCTCGGGGTTAACACTCCTCGCTCTTTTTAAGGGCCGTTCATCCGAATTCCTCGAGCAACGCCCTCCTGTTCGCCTCAAGCCTTCCGTTTCTCTTAGGGGCTCTGAAAACGTCCTTATGGCCATTTTTGCAGTAGCCGCATTGCTTCGTGAGGAGACCGTTTAAGCATCCGTCTCTGCCGTTTCCGTCCATCCCTGTCTTCCTCTATAGCGAGCGTTTTAACAACATCCTTTACTATACAGTACCGTACTGTACTGTACATGAAATCGATTGATAATATGACCTACTCAAACACACATCTTCAAAACGATCGATGCAACTATCTAATTGCAGAGGAAAGTCAGACTCACCAATTTGTGAACTCACTTTGAAATAGGACATTACAAATGTAAATGGCCAGACATAACAAATGGCTGTCTTTCCTCAGTTTACACTGGATGCTGAAAATGATGGGAAAATAATTAGATTTTTGTTTCCTCTGCTTTGTCTTAAAGTAAAACTGAGTTTGGTCCTAGCCACAAGGCACTGAGAACAGGTTTGTTTGTTTGTTTGTTTGTGTGATTGGTTGGTAAGGCATCCAAAGCCCTCCACATCCCTATCCCCTGAATATTAGTCTGCATTCAGTAGTCCTTCGGATATCTTGGGCCAAACTTCTCACACCTGGCCCTTCTGAGACTTTTTAAAACATGCCCTAGCAGCAGCACTGCACTTTTGAGAGCTTTTTGTTTGTTTGGTTTGTCTTTCTAATGACTCTCAAACCATATACATATATATACATATATACATATATACAGAGACAGGGGTTTCTCTGTGTAGCTTTGGCTGTCCTAGACTCACTTTGTAGACCAGGCTGGTCTCAAACTCATAGAGATCTGCCTGCCTCTGCCTCCCGAGTGCTGGGATTACAGGCGTGTACCACCACGTCCAGCTCTAAGCAGATGTTCTGAAGCAATTGTATCTTGTAGTCCCCCAACAGCAAGAACAACCTTCCTGGAAATTTTATAATTTATATTAAAGTTGATTCTTTCATATGTCAGTCACAATCTTTCTAGGTAAAAAAAAATAATAATAATAATAGAAGGGGAAGGAAGGAAAGAAGGAATTTTTGTTGTTGTTCCACCAGAGGGCACCATGACAATTTTCACTTTCAAAAGAAACTGTAATAGGCTAGCTAAAAAAAATTCCAAAAAAATAAAATGGAATATCAAAATATACATAATTAAAGCAACAACCCCTTGACCAAGACATTGATTCAGTTATGTCTTTGAAATCTCAATACAGTAATTCATTTTGCTAAGAATATGTTTATCTTTCAGAGACACAATTTCAGCAAATCAGAAAAATGTAATAACTTATATAACTAATGGGTAATAACCATTCATTGTCATCATCCCTCAAGCCTCATTCCAAACAAAATTTTCCTTCCTTTTTCAGAAATCATGTTAGGAAATCTACAAAAATTCCTAAGTGATGACAGTTTATTAGAAATCACAACTTCCAAAAAGAATGATGAGATAACAGAATGTCCTACGGGAGCCCTGTCCATAGCTATTGGTGCAGAGGTGACCTGGCACGCAGGAAGAGCTCTGGTTCTCATTCATTCATTCATTCATTCACTCACTCACTCACTACAGCTATTCAGGACCAACTATGCGCTACTTCCCTAGGATCTAGGGTTATAGTGGTGTGCGAAAAACTGGTTATGCCTTAATGGAACTTGACAAATAAAAGAAGAATCGAGCAGTCAAATAAAACCATAAACATCTTTTTTATTGAGAAACCAGCAGGAAGCCAATAAAAAGGCATTGTGAGAGAAAATGACAGAGGACTTACTGATCGGCTTGTAAGAAAAGCCGCGTGTGGGGTGACACGGGACAGGAAGAACCTTCAGTATGACGACTGGAAGACAAGGAGCAGTGTGACGGAAGGCTTCTAAGCTGGAGAGAGACTGCTCCGGGGACCCAAAGAGGCCTTTATGTGTGGAGCAGGGTGCAGGGTGCCCTGGGCAGAGGCACTCAGAGTGAACCAGGATGGATTCTGCTAAAACATTTCAACTTCAACTTACAGGGTGCTGTGAGCCACCCCGTGTAACCGGGTTTGCTCTGAGCGCTCACGACACACGCCTCATTCACACCACAATCGTCCCTCTTCCTAATGAGCTCAGAGATGCTCCCTGGGCAAGGTCATCGACGTCTGTGCAGTGAAGAGCAGGGAGCCCTCGCCCTTTCTGCTTCTCCCACCAAACCGCGTGTGGCTGCGGATACTCTTTTCCGCAAGCAGAGCGTTTGCTCCCCGTTCCTTACAATAACTCCAAATTGATATTTCCAGACGATCTGTACTGCCAACGACCCTGGGTTTGAGCTAGGTGACCTCAGCTGTTTTCTCTTGCTAACCTGGGGGATGTTAACTTCTGGAAGCCTTGAAGGTCTTTCTGAAGACAGCATCAATGATAACATGTAACCTATTTTGTAAACTGTGAGCAACTACATAAATGTCTTTGTTCCCAGTCATCTCGGCAGCCACCGCTGTTACAAATTATCCTGCCGTTCATTTGCCCCGATTTCTTTCCTCTTCTTTCCTGCTTCTTCTACCTCCGGTCTTTTCTGCCAGATAAATTTGCTTCCTTGAAAAAGGATGGCTAGTTGGAGACATCATCACCAGCCAATCAGAGCTCATCATTCCTGACCGGTAAGCCAATCAGATGTAAGCTCCAAATCGTCTTTCAATGTTGCTAGGGCTTGGGTCTGCTTCGCTTCTAAGAGCCGGCTCGCTCGCTCGCTGTTGGTTCATCCGGTCCCTCTCTCCCTCCCTTTTCTCTTCCTCCCACTCTCCCTAGCTCCCTACCCTTTTCCCTTTCCCTCCTCCCTTCTTTTGGGTTTGGAGCAATTCCAGATGCTTAAGCCTTCGGGAAGTTTGGGTTTAAATAAGCAAGGTTTAACAGTGCGTTTTTCCCCTGGAGAAACAGAAGGCAGCCATTCCATATTCAATTTTTAAAGCATGCGTTTTGGCAGCTTAATGTCTCTTGGCTCTATAACAGGGAATTTAGCTGTGTTTAGGGGAAATTTTTTTTTGGTGCAGATTGACTTTTACTCAGATGACTAGAACATAAACTGGCATTAAATTTGGCAGTGAAGCATCCTCTCACTTGAACCTCATTGGGCTAACAGTGAATTCTAAGTATATCAAAGCTCTTCCCGTTTTCAGCGATGACGAATGATAGCATCTGATTGCATCGGAGTTGTGTTCTGCCTCGTACTTTCAGTGCAGGGGTCCCTGGAGAACACAGCTGCTCGGCCATGATGAGGGCCCTTATCTCGCTAAGGGGTACCCTTCCCTCACACCTGGCCCATCTATAGGTTCATGTGTCCTCTAGCTGGGCATGTGAAGATGCCCTAAACCTAAGAGCGATGGCAAATTGATCAGGAAAATAACAACACCACAAGGTGTGCCTTTTCTCTTAACCTTTGCTGTCTGCTTAAGAGCTGGAAGGTAACAAGGATTTACAGTGTGAAATGACCAAAGACAAGTAGCAGCAAAGCTGGATGATTAACAAAGGGTCCAAAGGGTCGCTGCCTTCCATCTCTGACCTTTACACCTAAACAGCTTTAACCTTTTAGTTATGTTCTTTCAGGTCACTGGTATCAAGAAAAAAGGCATTCCCTAAAGCAGTTTTCAACTTTCCTAATGCTGTGACCCTTTAATGCAGTTCCTCATGGTTTGGGGACCCCAACTATAAAATTATTTTTTTCTTTTTCATTATGTTTTTGTTTGATTGGTATGGTTTGGGTTTGGGTTTAGTTCTTGGTTTTTGAGACAGGGTTTCTCTGTGTAGACCTGGCTGTCCTGGAACTCACTCTGTAGACCAGGCTGGCCTGGAACTCGGAGATTTTGCCTCAGCTTCCTGAGTGCTGGGATTAAAGGTATAAACCACCACCATCTGGCTTCCATAAAATTATTTTTGTTGCTACTTCATAACTGTAATTTTGCTACTGTTATGGATTGTAATATAAAAGTATTTTTGGAGAGAGGCTTGTCAAAGGTTTTGCAACCCACATGTTGAGAACCATTGATGTAAAGGCATTAGTATGTGTTCATTTAGAAAGAAGGAAGGAGGGAGGGAGGGAGAGAAAGAGAGAAAAAGGAAAGAAAGGAAGGAGGGAGGGAAGGAGGGAGGGAAGGAAGGAAGGAAGGAAGGAAGGAAGGAAGGAAGGAAGGAAGGAAGGAAGGAAGGAAGGAAGGAAAAGTCCCATTACGAGAGAGCGTCTTCTCTACTAACACCAGGTTGGTCCTAACGACAGTATTGATTTCTCGAATAACGGGTCTGACCAGCACTTAGAAAAGGCCTTGGCATTACTGCATATCTTGCAGCTGAAATGTATGAAATTCGGTTAACACTGTACCGAGGCTACTGAGTAGAAGAGCCGCTGCCACGAGGCATGAGGAAGTACAGCCAAAGCGATCTGTCCTTCCTGCAAGCATCCTGTTAAACCGAGCCTGGCGAGGACAGCGTGAGCCACCCAGCGTCAAAGCAATGATTAACGTTCTGTGAGTCAGTACAACAAGTGCCACCCAGCTGATAAAGATGTTGAAGCGTTCTTTCCCCGTTTCAATCTTTTCTGCTCCCACGCCCCCACAACCGAGCAGGGTTTGGCAAGGGATCAGACAGCAGGGTCTCACCGCAGGAAAACCTGACTCCCAGAGACCCAACCGCGCCAGGAGATTTTCCCAGCACCCTCTGCTTCATACTCTCACAGAAGGAAAGCACAATTGCCCGAGAGGCTTTGCATCTAGGCCCTTGCCTGACGTGATGTCTTTGCAGTTAGCAAGGTCAGGCTCTTCTGAATTCTGTATCACCTTTACAGCAATAAGAGACTCAAAAATTAGTCTGTCTAGGTTGAATGGTTTGGTAAATGAAAATAGTGACACCCACTTAAACTAGAGTTTCAGATGAACACTGAATAATTTATTTAGTGAAAGAAAGTCTGGTGCAATATTTGGGATATACTAAAGAAATTCATCGCTCATCTGAAATTCAGATTCGGGTCCCCTGCATTCTATCTGACGACTCTAACAAAATTCTAATATCCTTTTCCTTCCTCACCTTCCAATGCCCAAATAACACGCTCGATTGTTCTTTTCACGCAAGACTTTTAGTTTTGCCTTGTTTGTTTTTTGTTTGGTTTTGCTTTACTCTGCCTTTTTAGCCTCAGGTCAGTTTATTACTTCTGGGCTCATTTTTGCATTACTGTTAGTTTTGTCTGATGCAAGGGTTGCTTTTAAAAAAAAAATGTACGGGTGCCTTGCCTGCATGTATGTCTATGGGGGTTATGGACAGTTGTGAGATGTCATGGGCTTTCTGAAACAGCAGCCGTTACCCTTCCCTGCTGAGCCTCCTCTCCAGCCTGATGAATGGTCTTTTTAATCATCACATCATTTCTGAGTGATAGGCTACTTCAAGCCCA
This sequence comes from Meriones unguiculatus, assembly GCF_030254825.1. Lineage (NCBI taxonomy): Eukaryota > Metazoa > Chordata > Mammalia > Rodentia > Muridae > Meriones > Meriones unguiculatus. The sequence goes on from NC_083356.1 coordinate 24,181,493, forward strand.
CATTTTACGGGTAGGGATGCTGGGCTCAGAGAGGATAAGTGACTTGACCAAGGTCATACAACTAACACGTACCAAAGGCAGGAATGAATCCACAGGAGAATAATGCTAAACTGTCTCAGTTACCCAGTCTCTGTGTCAGCCATGTTAAAAGGTGGCTCATAACCATCTGTAATGGTGCCCTCTTCTGGCATGCAGGCAGAATACTGTATAAACAATAAACAGAAAGAAAGAAGGAAGGAAGGAAGGAAGGAAGGAAGGAAGGAAGGAAGGAAAAAGAAAGGAAGAAAGAAAGAAAGGAAGAAAGAAAGAAAGAAAGAAAGAAAGAAAGAAAGAAAGAAGGAAAGAAAGAAAGAAAGGTGTCACAGTTTGACTCCTGGGTCCACTGTGTCCCTGATCATGATCAGTCTTGGGGTGTTGCATTCAAATAAACCGTCCGTATCTGACTGAGACCGGTGTCTGAGAGTTTTGTGCAGCTATTCTTGAACTATAACATAAGTGTGTGTGTGTGTTGCAGTAAATAGTGTTAGGCTATATAATGCTTATTATTAGCTTTAAGATTATCATGGTGGTATCATTTAATCTGCTATCACAAATAATAAGACACAGACACCTGTTAGATTTATAATTGCCTCATTAACCTTGGGCCAGGAAAATATTTTACTTATGCTAGCTCACTAACCTCACTATCCATCTCCCAGTCCCCCTCCGATCCATCCACCTTCATCCTCCTCATCTGGTCTATCTTCCATACATAATCCCATGGTACTTGCTTATATTCTTCATCTGGGCCTTTTCACGTCATTATTGTGGTCTTTCCTCTTCACCCACATGGCTCCTTCTCCAAGCTAACCCATTGTGGTGTCCTCCTTCCTCCTCTCTTCCTGTCCACGTGTCTCCCACGATTCTCTCTGTCCTCTCCAAGCATGGGAACCTTAGCCATGCCTATCCCATTCTGCCCTGACCAGGTATAGGCCATTTAATTAGCCAATCAGGTAGGTTTACACAACACAGAGAGGTGTACTCAAATCTTGAGGGCTAGTAACATGCATCAGACCAACCTCCAACATGTGTGTGTGTGTGTGTGTGTGTGTGTGTGTGTGAATATTAAAGTGAGTGTAACTGCAACAATAAATAGGAATAGTGGGGGAAGGAAACAGAGAGAGAAGGAAACATGGTAAAAAAAAAAACATGTTCATGAAAATGTCTTTATGAAACTCATCCCTATGTACAGTGAATATGAGGCAATAAAACTGACATAATAAAAATGCAATTTTTCTGATTTTAAAGTAATGCTTGGAATGTTATAATAAATATCATTTGTGCACAAAATGTTCAGTTTATTAGGATATGAAGCAATTATCGATCTTGCTCATTGTGCCTTAACAGCATGCCAGTGTCACATGCAAATGAACCCAAGTCCCCTGTCCTTCATTCAAGTCGCTCTTTGACATGAAGGCATATACGCTACAGAATACACAACAGCGCTTTTCTGTACTTCAATCATCTTCTGCTGGGAGCTGGGCAAGAAAGGTGGGGGGAAAAATCACAAAAATGTTAGTGGGTGTTGGGTGGGAAGGGGTAGGACCCTTCTCTGATCCTAAAATGCCAAAACAATGTTTTACGTAAAGAGATTTTTTTCCAATATAGAAGATTTGTTGATATTGAAATTTTATATAATAAATGCATGCCCTTTGTGGTAGTACTCTTACCAGAACACGGCTTTTGTTTTCACAAAAAGAACATTACTGAGCTTTACGTTATTTACCAAAGCCATTTGCATGTAATTTAATAGAGTAAATATGAGTGAGTGATATTATGCTTACTTACTGTCCTAATGATATTCAGACAGTACCGATTATATAGTTAAATATATGGCATATATCACAGGTTGGATTGCTTTATGCAATGTGATTCAAGTTCCATGATCCCGCTCTGAGTTTGGTGCCTGACACTGAGATAAAGCCCAGGGTCAATTCACTAGCATGAAACAACAAAGAGGGCGTGTTTTTTTTTTTGTTTTTTGTTTTTTGTTTTTTTGTTTTTTTCAGCCATGCTAGAGCAAAAGTTAGATCTGCTGTCCCTACCACGTTGTTAATAAACCCATAGAAGCTTATTAACTTGAAATTGATAATGAAATACAAACACTGGTTTACAAATTAAATCTTAAACATCTCCCAGAGACACTGACACATCGGTGATGTATTATTCAATTTCTCAGTATGAATTACTTGAAACAGAACTAGATAAATGCTTTATGGGATGCCCGATCAGATTTTCTCCTTTCACACATGAATCTTTATGCAAAAAGAGAAGCTTGCACAGTGAGATTGTTACAGAGTGAGAAAACAGCGTGTAAATCAGTTTTCACTCCAGGCAGCTCTGAGCTTATGAACTCAGAATATGAAACAATTATGCTTTTGCAGGTTTTGTTTAAATAGCCATCCAATTTCACATTTAAATAAAAAATAGAAATCCTTTGTTCTTAATTTAGCTCACTATACAACATGAAAGGATGCATTAAATTAAACATTAAAACTCAATTTTTTTGATAGCTTGTCTTTTGCTGGGAGTTAAATGAATACACATATTCAACCCAATTGAAAATCTGTTTCAGTTATTTTTTTCAAGATGGGGATTTCACTGTGTGGTCCTGGCTGTCCTAATTCACTCTGTGGAGCAGCTGGCCTGAAACTCACAGAGATCCTTTTGCCTCTGCCTCCCGAGTGCTGGGATTAAAGGTGGACCCCACAACCACCTGCCTATATAGTGGGATTTTTTTTTTTTTTTAAGTTCTAGGCTCTTTGAGAAGGAAATGTGAAGGGAGTTTTTAACTGAGAAAACTTAGAGGAAAGCAAGAACAAGGTAACTTGGGTTTATGGTGGGCAAAAAGAAGGGGCAAGCGTCCAGTCAGGTGACAACCAACCAGAACAGCTTGTTTGCTGGCTACAATGAGCTTGAGTACCAGGAGCTGAAAAGTGTGTGTGGGGGTGGACCCAGTAGGGAGCTGGTGTGGCAGAAAGGATTTTGACATCAGCTCAGTTTTGTTGTAACTTGTAATCCATAAGATTGGCCCCTGGTGACCTTAGTTACACTTCTGCTCAGTATTCTGCTTAACCCAGAGAAGCAGCAGCCAACTGCCGAGGTTGGCATTGAACATTTATGGTGATAGAAAGTTCAGATGAGCTTGGCGGAGGTGGCCTGTGCCTTTAATCCCAGCGCTCAGGAAGTAGAGGCAGGTGAAACTCTTGTCTATAGAGAGATTTCCAGGACAGCCAGGGCTACACAGAGAAACCCTGTCACCAACACAAAACAAAACAAAAGATCAGACGAGGAAAATAATTGAAACCTTAGAGTAAATATTTACATTTCAATGTCATGGATAAAATGGAGATAAAATAAACATAACAAAATGTTTTGTTTTGTTTTGTTTTTTATTTTAAAAAGTTGTACTCAGGTGTGAAAAAGGTTTCATCACTGGAATTTGCTATTTTGAATAACGAGGTGGCTTCCTACTTGGCATCCCATCATGGAGACCCGACTGAGCCGGTGCACAGGAAGTAAGCAGTTCGGGAAGTGGGTGCATTAATGCCAAGAGCCGTTCTGCTAAAGGTGTTCAGCAGGCACGTGGGCTTTCTGGAAGGTAATTGGTATTTTGCAAAGTCTGTACCATCATGCACCCCCAGAATCGCTTCCAGCCTCTGACACCCCTCCTTTCTGTGCTGTTGTGTCTCTCAAAAAATCTGGCATGGTGTGAACCCTCACTTTCTGGGCATTTACCCTCTCATTGAGCAAACTTCCTATGGGATCTCCATGATGATACACTGCTGTTCAGATGAATTAATTCCTGATTATGGAATTCCTGATTTGATTCAAACAAATTTAGAAGTTAAATTGATTTGGAACTTCTAAAACAATTTTAGAAGTTTATGGCTGCAATAAATACTTTTGAAGCCCCCAGATGCTTCAGTAGGAGACAGGCTTGAGACAGATTTTTGGCTTCAGATAAGCTTTCACACTAGAGATGGCATCACGAATCCTGGTACGCACCATAAGTGTAGACAAGTTGGTTTAAACTTCCATGAACCCCAAAATGTAACGGTGCTACCAAGTAATGTCTAAATTGAGTACAAACCTTAATGTCAAAACTGTTTCGTTATAATTCCTTATACCTTGTCAGCTTGTGGCATAAAACGCTGTCATTCTAAATTTACTTTGTATCTTGGAATGAAAGGCAGATAAAATTATTGTCCTGAACTCACTATAAACTAAGATAGCTGGAAAATGTGTCAGGTCAGTCCTAATTGGATAGACATATACCTTGTATCCTCTTGGACCCTGTTAACCTCTAGACTGATCTTATGGAAGTATTTTCTCAGTTGTGGTTCCCTCCTCTCCAATATCTTTAGCTTGTGTCTTAATTAGGGCTTCTATTGCTGCAGCAAAACACCTTGAAAAGCCAAGTTGGAGGGAGGGAAACAGGTTATTCAGCTTACACTTCCACATTGGAAGCGTAGTTCATCATCATAGGCAGTCGGCCAGGACAAGGAACTCAAACAGGGCAGGATCCTGGAGGCAGGAACTGATGAAGGGGCCATGGAAGGGTACTGCTTACTAGGTTGCTTCCCATGGCTTGCTCAGTCTGCTTTTTTTAAAGAACCCAGGACTATCAGCCCAGGGATGGCCCCACCCACAATAAGCTGGGCCCTCCTCCACTGGTCGCTAATTGAGAAAATGCCTCACAGCTGGATCTCATGGCGGCATTCCTCAGCTGAGGCTTTTTCCTCTCTGATGACTCTAGCTTCTGTCAAGTTGACACACAAAACCAGCCAGTACAGCTTGTGTCAGGTTGGCAGAAATAGAACAAAAAGAAACTAGTCAACACAACCCCCAAAAGGCTGAGCCTTACAGCCTGAGTTAATAATATGCTTTGAGGTCATTTGGGGGTTTGTCTTGTTTTGTTTTTCCAGACAGGTTCTCTCTGGGTAACAGTCCTACCTGTCCTGGAACTTGACTTATAGACCAGGCTGACCTCTAACTCCCAGAGGTCTGTCTGCCTCTGCCTCCTGAGTGCTGAGATTAAAGGTGTTTGCCATCACACCCAGCTGCCTTGAGGTCACTTAAGACTACATACTCAACCTGCTGTCCTGTTGTGGATTCAAGTCTCTTTTAAGCTTAACTTGTCTTTGAGAAAACAATGTAACCAACCAACTGTGCCTAGGATTTCTCATGCAATCATCTTTTGCAAGCTAAACTAAGAGCATAAATTGAACCTTAAATCATGTACTCTTTCATGCTCCTGACTCAGAATAACACGTTTCGGTGGGATGGCTAAAGAAAGTCTATTTTGTGCTAGGCATCCATTTTGGTACCCACTAGCCATTTGTCTCTGACTCAAGTTTCTGGAAAAAAGTTCCCAGTAATCCTGACTTCTTAACCCTTACCCAGAAATGTACAGCTGTGACCATGTACTAGTTATGATAACTGCTAAGTTTTGGCTTCTGTAACCTGCTTCTGCAGACATTCAAGAACTAATTTTTTTTTTAATTTTTTAAAGTTATTTTATGTGCATTGGTGTTTTGCCTGCATGTATGTCTGTTGTAAGGCTGTCAGATCTTGAAGTTACAGACAGTTGTAAGCTGCTGTGTAGGTGTGATTAGGCCTGCTCCTTTTGGGTAGGTTAACTATAGCCATTTCTGTTTTCAGGCCTAACGGCCACATTATCTCAGCTTGTAACTGACGTAGAAAAAAGAATCAAGAGTCTCACTACCAGGTGCTGTGGCACGCGAATGTAATCCCGGCACTAAGGGAGGCAGAGGCAGGGAGGAGCTCTGTGAGTTTGAGGCTAGCCTGCTCTACAGCCAAGGCCACACAGAAAAACCCTGTCTCAAAAAAGAGAGAAAGAGAAAACCTTTGTACAAGTTCTCTGTTTATGTTCAGCACACTCTATTGCCTTATTGTTCCCAGAAATAGTGCATAAACTTTACTTGGGACCAATCAAATTAAAGGTCAGCTAGAACTGCTTGTCTCGCTAGCAAAAATAACTTGAGTCCGAGATGACTACCCTGTTCCACTGTGGCCCCCATTCCGCACCCCATCCCCACGTGAGCTAACTGGGTTTTCACCCTTTAAATATGCAATACAGCTTCCCCTGGAGGGGGCAGTTCAGACCAAAACTGGTCACCTCCCTGAGCCCAGAAAATAAAGCTTTCACTTTAAGCTTCTGTATCTGAAGTGAGTTTTCTAGTCTTCCACCCGAACCCAGCAGGTGCTGGGGATTGAACCTGGGTTCTATGGAACAGCAGTCAGTGCTCCTGAGAACCTCTAAGAGCACTCTCTCTGGCCCCCACTCAGGGACTATTGACTGCTTAATCTTGGCAGAGCAGAACAGCTCTTTAGCTTCTGTAACTTGCTTGTGTAGGTATTCAATGACTTATGGCTTTTGCCTTTAAAATCCCTTCCTGCTCCTCTGGGTGGCAGAGACTGTGACCCTGCCAATAGGTTTGTTTGGTTTTTGTTTTTTCGAAACAGGGTTTCCCTGTGTATCCCTGGCTATCGTGGACTTGCCTTGTAGACTGGCCTTGAACTCACAGGGCTCTACCTGCCTCAGCCTCTGGAGAGCTAGGATTAAAGGCCACCATATCTGGTCCTGCAAGTGGTGTTAATAAATTCAGGCGATTATAGTCTGAATTCAGTCTGGTGCTATTTTCCCAATGGCCTCAAACATCATAACATCTGGAGTCCCCAGCAAGACCCTAGGAGACCCCAGACTCAGGGCCAGGGATCCATGATAGGTCTGGAGCAGGGGAAAGTCTGGGATGGACTTGGAGGCTCAGAGCACCCTGAGACCACGGCTGCCCCAAATCAGTCACTGGTCAGCTCTAGATGGCGCCAAGTTCCACAACTCAGAGGCCCATGCGTGAACAGCCCCTAGGAGGGGATGAGTAGTTACTTGGAGGCCAGGAGAACCCCAGCCTGTGACCATTGTGCAAACTGAGAACAAAACAAAGGCAAACTCCTGGCTGACACACACTTGAGAAAGGGCCAGGAGGTGAGTTCTGGGAGTTTGACATCTGGGGACACTGAGAAGAGACTGGATGAAATCGTATACCAAGTCTCCAGGGACAGAGAAGTCCACCTGTCCCCTTGGTTTTGGTGTACCAGTAAAGGTGGCCTGGGTTTGTCTCTGGCTGTGTGGATGTTTTTACCTTTTTTTTTTTTTTTTTTTTTTTTTTTTTTTTTGCTTTTGTTTGGTAGACTCATGTTTTCTGGTGTGCTTACAAGTTTCATTGCAAACACGGAAGCCGGATCAAGCTGGGCTAAGACCCATCTGGGTTGCATGCTGCACCATTTTTTCAGGATTTCCAAGAGGCAGACTGCTCCTCGCTGCCTCCTTGCTAGCTAGCTGTCTCCCAGCTCCATCATCAGCTTGTTTCTGTCCCTCTCATTGGCCCTATGGAACCTGTTATCCCACAAAATCTCTTTTCTCTGAGCTTCTTTGTTCTCCGCTTGCTCTAGTCCCCCTTCTGGTCACTGGATTTGGTTTTGCAGGGATTCAAGTATCTGTTGTGTATGGATAATATTGAAGTTTGTTTTATGCTGTTCTACTTTATTTTAAAAACTGACTCTGCAGTTGGGTAATGCCATGCCTCTTCCCACCCAAGTATGCTTGCTTAAAAGTTTCCTCCAAAAATCTGTCTTAGGCCAGCCAGCCAGCCATCTTAGTCTGAGACAGAGAAAGAGAGAGCAAAACAAAACAGCCCAGGAAAAGACATTATGTGCTTTTAAAAACAGCTAAAAAGTAGAATATTTCCAATAGAAATTGTTGCTCAGGCTGGAGAGATGGCTCAGAGGTTAGGAGCACTGACTGCTCCTGCAGAAGTCCTGAGTTCAATTCCCAGCAACCACATGGTGGTTCACAACCATCTATAGTGAGATCTGGTGCCCTCTTCTGGCATGCAGGTGTACATGGAGGCAGAACATTGTATACGTTATAAATAAATTTAAAAAAAAATGTTGCTCATCTCGTACTTTTTTTTCTTGATTTTATTTAATGCTCTGAAACTTTCACTAAAATATAACTTGATCTCAAGGTTTATCAGACTAAAAAAGAAAAAAAGATTTGTCAGACTATTGTGTAAATTTTCTGTTCCTTAAAATTTCTAAGTTTAGCTGGGTGTGGTGGTACAAACCTTTAATCTCAACATCTGGGAGGCAGAGGGAGGTGGATCTCTGATTTTGGGGCCAGCCTGACCTACATAATAAGTTCCAGGTTCTACAGAGCCAGTGCTACACAGAGAAACCCTATCTCAAAAAACAAAAACAAGACAAAAAAACCTTTTAAGTTTATTAAATATGGTTAAAAACATACAAAACCTATAACCAAAAGTTTGCTTAAAATTTTAGTTGACAGTTAAAAATCTACACATCTTAATTTGCTACTACTGCAAGTCTGTAATTTAAAATCAACTTTAAAATTTTGTTTGTTTTAAAAAGGCTTTCTGTTGCTTTAAAGAAGGAGTAGGTAGGTGTGGTGGCAAATGCTTTTGATCCTAGCACTTAGGAGGCAGAGGCAGGTGGATCTCTGTGAGTTTCAGGCCAGCCTGGTCTACAAAGTGAGTTCCAGGACAGCCAATGCTACACAGAAAAACCCTGTTTCAAAACTTGTTTAAAATCAGGTACACTCAATAAATTAGACAATGGCCCTCAAACTTCTCAGAGGTCTGCTGAATATGGCATCTAAAATGTTTAATAGCAGGGCAACCACTGTGGCGCACACTTGTAGCCCCAGCACTCAGGGAGGAAGAGGCAGGCAGATCTCTGAGTCTGAGGCCAGGCTGGTCTACAAAGTAAGTCCAGGACAGCCAAGGCTACACAGAGAAACCCTGTCTCAAAAATGTTTAATAATAATAACAGTAAAAGTTTCCTATGAAAGACAAAAATGCCAACTCCTAGGACCAGTCCTAAGGTCTCCTAAGACAATGAGGCACTGACAGTTTTGGCTGGATTTTGGTAACACTAACTACTGGGCAAACAATTGCCCCATGCCTGCCCATTACCACGATTCTGACCAAACTATGAATAAGAACACTGGAGAATTAACTGCCCCTCTTTGCCTCACCAAACAGGTAGAATGTTGTATGTTTGAGACATTCTGAAACTCAGAGTGAGTTCCAGACCAGTCAGGGATACATGCTGAGACTCAACCAAAACAAAAACAAAAATAACTTCTGTGAAGAATTCCTTTCCTGTCAGGTACTAGCGGCACTTCGATCCGAGCACCCAGGAAGCAGGGGCAGTCAGATCTCTGTGAGTTGGAGGACAGCCTGGTCTACAGAGTGAATTCCAGAACAACCAGGGCTACACAGGTTGTTCTGTCTTGGAAAACAAAACAAACAAAAAGAGATTCCTTTCCCATATTCTTTTCTGTGCTGTTCAAGAAATGCAGAGGACAGATACTCAGACAAACACAAAACAGACACAGGCAATAGGGACAGACAGATCAGACAAAGTGCAAACAGGAATTACAGACACACAAAAAGAAATGAGCTGAATTTGAGCTCACTCTTGGTCAAACTAATTTCAGAAATTGCTTCATTTCATTCTTCACACATCTGACTCACTCTGGTGCTTTCTCTGTGGTTAACTTTAATAGGTAACTGATGCATTGTAATGTTAACATGAGAACGTGGAGATAAAAGAGAGAAGGTTATGACTTGTTAATGATGGATTTGTGTCAGGCTGACAAGGGGTCAATTGTGCTAGCTAGTCAGTCAACTTAACACAAGCCAGTCATCTGGGAAAAAGTAACTCCAATAGAAAGAAGGAAAAGAAAAGAAAGCCTCCACCAGACAGGCCTACAGGCAAGTCTGTAGGGGCATTTTCTTGGTTAATGATCGATATGGAATGCCCGGCCCACTGCCATCATGGCCTGTTTGGAGTTCCAGCCTCTGGTTCCTGACTTGGCTTCACTCAGTGCTGGACAACAGTAAGGACATGAAAGACAAACTCTTTTCTCCCCAAGTTGCCTTTGGTGAGTGGCTTATCACAGCGAAAGAAAGTCAGACTATGATAGTGATGATCAAATGATCTTCTGTTACCACTTCCATACTGATGATGAGCATGGCCTCTGCCTAAGAGGGACAGCACCCCCTATTTCATCTACTGAAGAGCAGGCTTCATACCTCCATACCTTCATTCTTCCAGTAGCTGGAATCCCTGGCAGTTGAGTTTGAAATTCAAGAAGACACATGCCCAAGAAGACACAAATCTTAAGGAATAAATGCAGGAGTTAAGAGGAATAGGACTGTACCCATCAGTGACCACAGAGAAGGTGAGAGCAGGGAAAGCCATGGCCATGTTTGCTTTAGAAAAGCCATCCTTCAATATAGTTCCTTGGATTGTGTTGTTGGTTTTTTTAATCATATTGGTGATATTACATTAAGAATAAGTCTTAAGGGCTGGAGGGATGGCTCAGAGCACTGATGGTTAAGAGCACTGGCTGCTGTTCCAGAGGTCCTGAGTTCAATTTCCAGCAACCACATGGTGACTCACAACCATCTATAATGAGATCTGGTGCCCCCTTCTGGTGTGCAGGTGAACATGCAGGCAGAACACTGTATACATAATAAAAAAATATAGGAAAAATGAGTCGTAATTGATGTGATGGTACATGCCCGGTCTTACTGTAGCTTGTTATGCCAAGTGTGGTTGATGTCCCTGGGAGGCCTGCTCTGCTCTGAAGCGAGACAGAGAGGAGGGGGTGAGCCTGGGGGCGAGAGAAGGTGGCTGGAAGAGACTGGGGGAAAGAGACTGTGGTTGGGAAGTAATATATGAGGAAAAAAAAAAAAAAAGAATATGGCTTAAGGGTGCTTAAGAGCATTGGCTGCTCTTACAAAGGACCCAAGTTCAATTCCAAGCACCCACATGGTAGCTGACAACCATTTGTAACTCATGTTCTAGGAGCTTTGATGACCTTTTCTGACCTCTGTGGGAATCAGGCACACACATGTTACACAGACATACATGCAGGCAAAGCACCATATACATAAGATAATGTAGCTTAATACAAAGAATAATTTGAAGGTTGAGACAGAAGAAAAGGAAGACAATCTTGTGTTGTACCCATAGAATAACAAGTGTCAAAAGAAAATTAAGAAAACCAGAGCAAGCCGGACATGGTGGCACATACCTTTAATCCCAGCACTTGGGAGGCAGAGGCAGCCAGCTCAGTGTAAGTTCGAGGCCAGTTTGGTCTACAAAGTGAGTCCTGGACAGCCAAGGCTACACAGAGAAACCCTGTCTCAAAAACAAAAAAACAAAAAACAACAACAAAAGAAAACCAGAGCATGTGGAGCTACAATTACTGATCAATTTGGATAAACTGTCTAAAAAGTTCATTTCTGTATTATAGATGAGGTACCTGAGGTTGTTTTACAAGGCGTGTCAGTAGCTCAGACACAGCACTTAGTGGGAAGGCATGTTTAGGCTGAGATTTGTTTGTCCCCTTTAAAGTCTATTTTACGTTTGTGTTTTATCAATAATTTTAATCTTTGGTGATTTAAGACCATGCAGATGCTGGGTGGTGCTGACTCACGCCTTTAATCCCAGCACCCGGGAGGCAGAGGCACGTGGCTCTCTGAGTTTGGCTAGCTTGGTCTACAGGGTGAGTTATAGGATAGCCGAGACTACACAGAGAAACCCTGTCTTAAAAAAAACAAACAAGCTGGGTGAGCTGGCACATGCCTGTAATCCCAGCACTCAGTAGGCAAAGGCAGGCTTTTGCCTGTGAGTTCAAGACCAGCCTGGTCTACAAAGTGAGTCCAGGATAGCCAACGCTACACAGAGAAACCCTGTCTTGAAAACAAAGAAACAAAAAATAAAAAATAAATAAAAGAGAGAGAGATTTTGAGAGATACCCCTCATCCCCTGAGCTCTGGATGATCTTGAAGGGAGGAGGTCAAACTATCCCGTTTTTAGTCCCTCTGTCCACGCTGGTATAGGCTACAATGTGTTTTAAAATGTAGTTCTTGTAGGAACTGGAGAGATGACTCAGCTGTTAAGAGCACTCGCTGCTCTTACACAGGACCAGATTCGGTTCCCAGCAGCCATATGGCAGCTCACAACCATGTAGCTCCAGTTCCAAGGAATCCAACACCCTCTTCTGGCCTCTACAAACTCAAGCAACATATGGAAGACATACATACAAGCAGGCAAAAAACCTATGCACACAAAATAAAAATATTTTTAAACTATTACACAACAGTAAGATCATCTTGACAGAGACAGAATTTTAAATAAATCCTAATAAGCATAACCCTAATGTCAGAAGCAGACAGAACCCCTGACCCTCAGCTAATCTTAACATCCTGATCTACTAACCCCCAGTCTCCCAACCCTCAACCTACCCTACCACAAAGTATTGAATACACAGTGTTGGAAAAAGACAGCAATCAAGAATGACACAGATCTCTGGCCTAAAGAGCCAGACAAAGCCATAAATACCACTACCACAGAATCTAAAGACTGAGCCTCCACACATGGGCCTAGCAAACTCATACCCACATACACACACATACTCAAACACATCAAGACTTTTTTAAAACTGAATCTGCTAAGATTCAGTTCAGGTCAAGGCAAGTAGTTCCTTGGCTTGTTAGCAATAATACGTGTCTTGATGGAGGCCACAATGGCTCCCTGTAGAAAACCTGCTCAGAAAAAAAAGAAGCACTGACAGATTACTAAACCCTGACATTGACACACTGACCAAGCAGCACAGCCCCTGCCTCACCTCACTTCCTCCAACACAGACAGCACACTCTTTCACTCATCATCCTAGTTCTTTAAAAAAGATTTATTAATCAGGGTGATGTAACAATAGATAAAGCACTAAACCAAACGGCCAGGGCATCCCTTCAAAAGTGAGCCCTGCGTGTAGGCAGCTTCTCCACAGTTCCTTATCACCCTGGAGACCGGAGCAAGAATGTCTTTCTACAAACCCCTCAACACTCAACCACCCTTATCATAGATTTCCCATCTGCATCTCTCTTCTGACAGAAGATACATTTCCTTGAAAAGTTTCCACACACAGCAACCTCACACCGGCCAACAGCTTCCTGTCCACAAAGCAGCGAGGAGCAAACCAATCCCACTTTGGCCAAGGGAATTCCTGGAAAAGCCCTTCGCTCCAGACAAATCTCCACACTACCCCGGAGGAGGATGACTGGTCCAGAGTGGAGGCGACCCTAAAAGAAATTGAACCGGAACTCTTCATCCGTAAAGTCTGGACTGGTCTTTGTTCTTTCTGCTGGACGAAGCCTGCAGACCCTTCCGCTCTTCTTTCTGGCAGCCTCACCCACAAGCTGGACCTGGGCTGAATGGGGAGCTGTAGGAAGGGGGCGCAGAGAGCCACTGAGTAACAGCTAACATTACCCATGCTGCTGCGACCACCCACACAAGTTTCCTAATTAACTTCTCAAAACTACAATTTCTACAAAAGCAGATACTGTCATTCCCTGCTGTGACCCACAGAGATGGAGTGACTTACCAAAAATGTTAAGATCTAAACAAAGCCAGCATTTAAACCCAGGCTATTTAGTCCAGGAACCACACTCCAATTGGTACCTGGCTTTGTGGCCAGGAGTGAGCCAAAGCCAAGGCAGATGAGCAGAATAAGGGGTGGACCTGGGCACTCTTTCTTCCAGGACCTCCGCCCCGACACTATATACTTTCTCCATGCTTATGCGTTTTCCCTGAGCCCATCTCCGCCTGCACCAACCCTGCTGAGCTGAGCTTCTCTACCCCCTTGAAGTAGATGTACTGACTCAATCCCTTCGAAGCTTCTCACCGGCTTTCAGAGCCCGCAGGGCCTCCCGCCACTCCGCATCCATCTGAGCCCTGTAGTCCCCAAACAAGGACCGCATCAGCTGTCTCTTCCGGGGCAAGGGAGTTTTTTCACTGCGCAAGGTTCGGATTGCCCCCACAGCCTGCTCTTCTGCAAATAAAAATAAAGAGCTGGTGACTTCAAACACACACCATTGATCCCAGCACTCGGGAGGCTGAGGCAGAGGCAGGTGAATCTTGGGAGTTCCAGGCCAGAGTTTCAGGACTATACAATGAAACCCCACCTCAAAAAAAATAAAACATAAAAAAAAGCAACAATCCCCCCCCCCTCTTGGCAACACCATCAGGCCAAAGCACTGCCACCATTTACATTTCCCTAACTGTAAAGAAGGACCCCTCACTCTGCTTCGGGGTGGGTTTCTGCCTCTTGAGACCCAGCTCCAGCTGTTCCACACACCAGGCCAGCTCCCGAGCCAGCTGCTCTGCCTGTGATGGAAAGGAGGCCACAGATAAGCATCAGGATCCCGCAGACTCCACTCCCATCCCTTCATCACGTGCCTTAATTCCGCACGTTCAGGCGGGTTAGCACCCAGGAAGCTCACAGGGAATACTACCCTTGCCTGAGCCTCAGCACTGGGGGGAGCTTCGTCTGGGGCCGGTTTCTCGGAGGTCTTTTGGTCTCCATTTGTTACAGAGACCCTGTTCGGGGTTTTCTTCTTCTTTTGCTTCATCGACGCTGAAGAGCCTACGGGATGTGCCTTAGTGGCGGAGTCACATACAGGTTGCACTGAACTCAGAAGGGGAGGATCCGAGGCACCGGAAGCTGGGTGAGGGGGCCGGGGTGCGCGCGGAACGCGTTTAGTTCTCCGGCCTGGGGCTGCTAGTGCCTCCCGGGTAGGGACTCTGAGCTCCTGAAAAACGTGGGACAGGACGAAATTCACAAGCCACCCGGTCCACCCGCAAGGCCTCGCTGCAAACACGCCTCTTCCCACCGCTCACCGCCATGCGCAGCAGCGGCCAGCGCAAGCTCCGGAAGTCCCAAATAGCACGGCGAACTCACTCCTCTGGAAACACGTCTACGACGTCTGAGTTCCGCCGAAGGCGCAGCGGACTCAGCGGCGGCGGAAAGCGTTCGGGTGGACGGAACGCTCCAGGCTCTGCTGGGAGGGTGCGGACGGAGGGCACGGGGACAAACGTAGGAGAACCCAGCAGAGTGCACCGCCGAGAAACGAGGCGGGTGGGACCCTGATGAGAATGGATCCCTGAGAATGGAACCGAACCCCCCGGGCGGGGCACAACAGCCAGAGGCGAAGCAGATTAGAAGGGCGGAGCGGAGCGGAGGGTTGGGAGTCCTGGGCTGCTGTACGGATTACCCGCCATCAGGCAGCGAGTTCGGGATGCACAGCCTGAATGGCTCCAGGAAAGCCAACTGAGGGTCTTTGGCAGGAACCCCCTGGGCGGAGGTGGGCGGAGCTCCTGCCTAAGTTTCAGGCCTTCCTGGAGGTAAGGACAGTCGCCACAGAGTTTGGGGGTGGGGGCGAGTGAACCAAGTAAACATCAAAGCTGCTGCTCAGCGACGTGGACAGCTTCGTGGAGGGTAGTCAGCAAAGTCAGCTTCTTCTGAGAACTTGAGACATTGACAAGAGAGTGGTCTCAAATGTGTATGGTATGTGAGTGGGGTGAGGTGGAGAAGATTGTAGGAGTTCCAGGAGCAGAAAGACACACCCACAGCATCAACTGGATGGAGAACTTGCTCAACAGAAGAGGAAACAAATGCTGATAAGATTTTGTCACCAAATATTCACATCAACTGTGTTTGTATTAACCAAAAACTAAAACACCCAAATGTCAAAAGACGATGGATACAGAAACTGTATCTACTACTTAGAAATAGAAATGGTTCTTTGGGTGGCTGGAGAGATGGCTCAGGGATTAAGAGCACTGTGTGCTCTAATAGAAGGCCTGGGTTCAATTCCCAGCACCCACCTGGCAGCTGGCAACTCTGTAACTTCAGCTCCAGGGGATCCATGACACCAGGCATGCATGTGAAACACACATACACATAAAAATAAAATAGACATCTTAAAGAAGGAAATGGGGGCTGGAGAGGTGGTTCAGCGGTTAAGAGTATTGACTGCTCTTCCAGAGGACCCGGGTTCAATTCCCAGCACCCACATGGCAGCTTACAACTCTCTGTAACTCCTGTTCCAGGGGACCCTACACCCTCACATATACCTGCATGTAGTCAAACACCAATGTACATAAAATTAAAAAAATAGATAAAAAGTTTTTTAAATCTCTTGTGAAAAAGAAATGGCTTCTTGATGCATAGAACATGAATGATTCTCAGATTAAAAGAAAATGGGCAGAGAAAGGTTCCACTTGTATCCCACCCCCAACAAAGAATTGATAAACCAATAACTGCTCAGAGGCAAGCACAGGAAGGAGTAACAGAAAGGCCTGTAGAGAACATGAGAAAGCATATGGGAATTATGTGTGTGTTTGGCATTCAATATCATAGCTACTGTGATGGTCAGAATGAGATGTCCCCCCCCATAAGCTCAGGCATTTGAACACTGGTCCCCTTTTGGTGACACTGTTTGGGCAGGTTATGGAGAGGTCAGTCTTGCTGGATGAAATACTTCACTGGGGGCAGGCTTTGAGGGGTCATAGCCTTGCCCCACTTCCGGGTTGCCTCCTGCTTCCTGTTTGCAATTGAAGATGTGATCCCTCAGCTTCCTGCCCCTGTCACACTGCCTGCCATTGCTGCCATGCCCCCTGGCCATGATGGACTGTCACCCCTCTGGATCTGTATGCCTAAATAAACTCTTCCATAAGTTGCTTTGGGTCATGGTGTTTTTCACAGCAAAGTGACTCTTACAGTGTTAACTGCCAGAGACTGGCTGTTGCTGTGAAGGACCTGACCATGTTGGGGCTTTGGACTAGAAAAGTGGTTGGATGCTGTATGCAGAGCCATCCTCGTAGAAGCCAGCAAGATGGTAGTGCTCAGAGCAGTGTGGGCTCTGGAGGGCCAGCTCCAGTCTTCCAAAGGGCAACCAGGTGTCAGTCCCAACAGGAAAGAATGAGATCACTACCACAATTTTTGAGCCACATTTGAAGCAAGCTTTATTAAATACTAGCCAGAACCGTGGATAGAGGCCAAGACCATACCTGGGATTCCCAGAGTATGGCCCGAATTACATTAGATGGGGGTCTATAAAGACAAAACCTTCAAGGCTGTGTATTTCCCATCTCCATCTGATCAGGAGCAGGTATACACCCTGACATGCTTCCTGCCTATGTACCTCCCACTTATGTACGATCAAGCACGCATCTTGTGAGTTGGTGCTTGTTGACAGAAGTGAAAACACAGGGCTTGTTATATGAACACACACACACATTGCAGGAAGTTATCTGTCCTTGGGCAGGTGGGGCTTACAGGTTAGAGGCACTTTCGATTTATAGATTCCTTAAACACGGTAATTTAAACTTAAAACATAACTCTAGCCCTCCCACAGGCTAGAGGCCGTTCGTGTAACTGCGGGGATGTGACAGCCAGCCCTAC
Organism: Meriones unguiculatus; assembly: GCF_030254825.1. Lineage (NCBI taxonomy): Eukaryota > Metazoa > Chordata > Mammalia > Rodentia > Muridae > Meriones > Meriones unguiculatus. Next base: position 24,198,897 of record NC_083356.1, read on the forward strand.
CTGGTAGCACTATCTTTTTGCCTGTGCAGAAATAAACTGCTCTATCCCTGTCATTTTGGTGCTCAGACCTGAGTAATAATTCACACAGGTCCCTGTGATAGCGAAAGAAACTTACTATGGAGCCAGGCATCTCTTAAGGGCCTTTGACCTTTTCCTCTGGAATGCCTGGGAGATCCTAGTGGCCTGCAGGTGAGATAAGAATAGTGTTGGAGGGAAGGTTGGTCTGATACCTGTTACTGATTCTCAAGATCTGGTTACACCTATCCTTGTTTTGTAAACCTGCCTAAGATATACCTGATTGGTTGATTAAATGGCCTACCCCTTGGCAGGGCAGAATGGGGTATGCATGGTTAAGGTTCCTGGGCTTGGAGAGGACAGAAGAATCATGGGAAACAGATGGACAGACAGGAAGAGAGGAGGAAGGAGGACACCATGATGGGTTAGCATGGAGAAGGAACCATGTGGAATGGGAGGAAGGACTCCAATAAGGACATGAAAAGTCCCGGATGAAGAATACAAGCAAGTACCATGGATTATGGATGGAAGGTAGACCAGATAAGGAGGATAAAGGTGATGGCATTGGATGGGGGCTGGGAGATAGATGGTGAGGTTATTGAGCTAGTGTAGGTGAAATATCTGCCTGGCCCAAGGTAAATAAGGCAATTGTAAAATCTAACAGGTGTCTGTGTCTTATTATTTGTGATAGCAGGTTAGATAATACCACTGCAATAATTATTGGTCAAATAATAGTAAACATTGCATAGCCCAACACTTTTTTTTTTTTAGTTTAATACAATAGAATAGGGTAATGAGCTGTGAGGCATTAACAGCTGCCTTTGCCTTTGTAAAGTCCGCTTATCACAGGGAAAGGGATGAAATGGTCTTTTTATTACTGTATAGGAGGAAAGGAAGAAACAGCAATTTTCCTGCCCAGCTGTGGGTTCCATGGGTAGATGTAACCCACACCTTTCTGATGTCCACCTTAAGACCCCACCTTAACCCCCACTTCAACACAGCATGCTGTTTGGCTCTAAGGCTGCCCACCTTCTCCTGGCAGTAAGATTAAATTCATTTAATCTAAATTTGAATTGAGCCTAAGTCTTTGGTCCCTCCCAGTGGAGTCACACGCCACAACATAATATTTTGGCAAATAATCTGGCTGCCTTCTGTATATGTCCTAAGAACTTGCCTGAGGCTAGATTTAAGAGTACTAAACTAATTCCTTAAGCAAAGAAAATTTCAAGACAGCAGGCTGTTGAGTCTGTGGCATGTTTATTTCAGATAAAGCTTATATAGGTCTACAATAAATACTAAATACACAGTTTGAGGAGAAAAAGACCACTAGAAAGCTTAATGTTGAAGCCGAGGCTTATGCTGAGAGGCTTCTAATGGAGATTAGCACAGTTAAGGAGAGGCTGTCTGCCCTTCCCTGGTACAAAGGTTAGGGTGCCCTCCTGGAAAGGGACTCCCACAAAGCCAAGCTCCCAATCTTAGAAAGAGCCCCTGCTCTGAAAAAGCAACTGGATACAGAAACTGCTGCTACTGTGATTCAAATGGGCTGTGGTCCATCCCTAGCTGGCCACCAAGCCGGCAACGGTCTTATTTCTGCTGGCTGTAGAGATACAAAGGCTGGATGAATAAAGGGGTTATAGATTCTTCCCCTGGTTTCAAAGACCACTGAAGCCAAGTGTGTGGTAGGACAGTCCCTGCCTGAAGGCCCTGAGAGACTATTGTGTAAAGTTGTGGAGGTGAAGTGTGGGTCACAGTGGAGACCCCAACAAGTAGGAGATGCCATAGCCATGAGGTATCTGCCAAAAGAGCTTCATGCAAGGAGTGGACCCAGTCTGAGATAGATAGGCTGCAGCCTGAAGAGCTTGAGGGACTTAGCAATTTTATTAGTCAAGGCTCTACAGAGACATGATACTGATCTAAAGAATCTACTTATATAAAAGTGGGCTTTATTAGGATGTCTTACAGGTTATGGTCGAACTAATGCAACAATGGCTGTCTCCCGATGGAAAGTCTAAGAAGTCATGAAGCTAGATGGTTCAGCTGTGGGCTCTAATACCAGTGAAGAGGTGAACTTTCCATTGAGAGCAAGGGCAAGCAGGCAAAGAGCAAGAACTTCCCTCTCTCATGTCCTTTATTTTGGCTGCCACTAGAAGATGTGGCCCAGATTTAGGGTGTCTCTTCCCACCTCAAATGATTCAGTCAAGAAAAACCCCTTACAGATGTACTGAGAGAACCAGGCATGACCCCCACCCCAAAGTCACCAAGCTCAGGAACTAGGCCATAGGTCACCAATTCCAGGAAGAAGGGAGATGAGGGACATGAAAGGGTCCCAGAAGTAGCCCCGAGAACAGACCTGCAGACCAGGCCAAGCAGAGGTAAGATGTTAAGTAGCTTGCCAAGAGGTCCTTGCTGGGGATGTTAAGGAGAGGATCAGTACAGCCCCCTTCCAGAGTGGGGCTGGGGCTTGTGCTGATAGGGACTCACTCTGTTTCGTTTTTGTTTTGACTCATAGTCTAAAGCCAGTGTCGGGGGCTGGAGAGATGGCTCGGCTCTTAAGAACACTTGCTCTTCTTTCAGACATCCCTGCTTCAGTTCCCAGCACCCACACAGTGGCTCACGACCATCCATAGCTCCAGTCCCAGGGCACCCAAAGCCCTCTTCTGACTTCTGCAGGCACTGCATATACATGCTGTACGTGCATCCATGCAGACAAAACACCCATGAACATAATCTAAGAAGAACATTGAAGCCACTGTGGATCAAACTAGCAATGGGGGGCATCTCCAAGGACCTGTCCCCGACATAAACATTTAAATAAAGAGGAAACTGTCAGAGCCAACTTTGTCATTACAGGTTTGCAGCAACCGATGAAATAGTAAACGGACAACGAGGCAGCTGCAGAGTGGAAGGAGAACCTTGCTATGTTCTTGCTGCCTGGGCCCCTTCCCTGCTTGATGCTATCCTGAGAGCAGGAAACCTGCATTCCCAGTGTGAGACCTGGATCTCTAGTCTGGAGGGAACAGCAGGTCTTGCTCAGAAGGTTCTGGCTCTAACACGTCTGGGCTTCCCTGGAAAGACTGGTCCAAGACGCCTATCTCTGTTCTCCATAAGTGGACTTAGGGCATGAAAACAGTCAGTTCAGAAACATTGTAACTCTAAAGGAAACCACCTGGCTTATTGTTTATGCTTAATGTATAGTCTGCTACCAGCAACCCGTGAGGAAATGAAACCATGAGAGATTAAAGAAGCCATGGGGTGGGAGAATGTTAATAAAAAGAGACTATCAATAAAGAGGAACACTTTTTAAAACAAACCTAGTATAAAATCTGATACAAAAAAGTACAATAAAATGAATGAAAATTCACTTTAGCATTTCAACAGCAGATCTGAACAGGGAGGAGAAAGAATGAGGAAATTTCAAGTTCAGGTGGTAAGATTGTCCCCGTCTTAGGAACAAAAAGAGAAAAGGTCAGAAAGTGGCCATAGTTCAGTGGACCTGAAGGATACCATCAGGTGCACCAGCGTGTGTTCTGTGGGCCTGAGAAAGAGAAAAGGGGGGGATAAAAAGACTGTGTGATAAGATCTGAAAATATCTCCAATTTGATGGAAGACCTCAGTTTATAGGCCCAGGCCCAAGCAGCTGAGTAGGATAAATTTAAAGAAATCCGGAACTATTTCTGACATGAACTCAATGACTAGCTCCTTTACCTCCCCCTCCCCACTGAGGGAGAAACAGCCTTGCTAGGCCACAGAGGAGGACATTGCAGCCAGTCCTGAAGACACTTGATAAGCTAGGGTCAGGTGGAAGGGGAGGAGGTCCTCCCCTATCAGTGGACTTGGAAAGGGACAGGAAGGAGATGAGGGAGGGAGGGTGGAAGGGGGCTATGGCTGGGATGCAAAGTAAATAACCTGTGATTAATATTAAAAAAATAAAAATTAAAAAAAAATAAATAAATCCACACAAAGTTCATTCTAATTAAATGCTGAAAGACAAGAATTTGAGCATGAGATAGCAGGTGTTTGACTTTTACCACCTCAGGGTGAGGCATGACGGCTTGCATCTGTAATGCTAGTGTGTGAGGCTAGAGGATCCCTGAAGGTTTTGAGGTCCATGTAGGCTACAAATTAACACCAATATCCCCTGAAGAGAAAGTGATGACAGCTGGGTGTTTGTTAAAAGTTAAGGAGAGGGGGCTGGAGAGATGGCTTGCAGGTTAAGAGCACTGGCTGCTCTTCCAGAGGTCCTGAGTTCAATTCCCAGCAAGAACATGGGGGCTCACAACCATCCGTAATAAGATCTGGTGCCCTCTTCTGGCGTGCAGGTGTACATGCAGATAGAACACTGTATACGTAGTAAATAAAATTAAAAAAAAAAAGAGATGAAAGGCCATAGTAGTCATATTAGTAAGACATATTTAAAGTACCAATGGACCTATCATCACCCAAGAAAGGCACAGAATAAAGGAGTGATTAAGACAGTCCCAGATAAACAATAGTTTGTGGGGGGATCATCATGAATACACCTTTCCTCTAAGAAATGCTAAAGGGATTTGAGAGGGCAGGATTCGGGTAAAGGCAATTACAGTGGTAAGTACTGTATTTTGTGAGTTCACTTTTGTTGTCTTGTGATAGGGTCTCACTATCATAGCCTCGGAAGACCTCAAACTCATGATCTTCTTGCCTCTACTTCCCAGGGGCTGGAATTACAGACCTTTGCTGCCACTCTTGGCCATGTGAGTCTACTTTTATTTCCCACGAAGAACATGTTATATATATTTGTACATGTCTGCATGCACACATATGTACATACTCACATATGTGAGTATGGAGCTCTGTACCTCATACTGTGCTAAACATGCACCCTCCCACTCACCTATACCTCTTAGCCTAATAAGCCTTTTGAGGCAAGAGCACATGGAGATAGAATTTGTGATAATAAATTATAAAAGTAACAGCTATACAGGAAAGAATTTTTGGCATCAGCTGTTTTCGGGTTTTTCATTATAATTCCATGGTAAACATTAAGAAAACATCCAACATATTCACACAAAAAAGGAGAAAATCAGTTCCAGGCCAGCCTGGTCTACAAAGGGAGTCCAGGACAGCCAAGGCTACACAGAGAAACCCTGTATCGAAAAACCAAACCCCCCCCCCGAAAAAAAAGGAGACAATCAGAATGACACTAAAAAATAAATGATTGAATATAAAAGAATGTGGCAATAGAAGATTTCAAGAAGGAAAACATGAAAAAATGTACCAAAACCAAATAGCAACATGACAGAAACACTCCATCAGTGCTGAGCCTTGTCATCCTAGCTACTCAAGAAGCTAAGGCAGGAGAATTGCAATTTCAGGTCCAGGATGGTCAACACAGTGAGACTGTATCTCAGAATAAGGCGTTGCATAAATATAGCCCAGTAGATAGAGCGTTTGTCTTATAAGAACTGGAGTTTGGATCCCCAAAACCCAAGGAAAGTAAGACAGGGAAGGTCACATCGGTAATCCCGGCACTAGGGAGGCAGAGAGGAGATCCCCGGAGCAAGTTAGCTGGCTAGACTAGTTGGTAAAGTTGGGGTTCAGTAAGAGACCCCCACCTCAACAAGTAAAGTGGCGAACAACTGGTGAAGACACGCAGCATCAACTCTGCACCTCCATACGCATGCGCACACACCGGGGCACCACGTGCGCACCACATAAAAGAAGATTGTTTTCATTTTAAGGTGGGAAAGGAGGGCTAGAGATGTAAGCGTTTGCCTAGCATGCACAAGGGTCTACATTTAATACCCAGCACTGCAGAAAAAACAAATGTAAAGAAAAACAAACCCTTCTGGTCAAAATGGGTATATTGACAGAATGGATTAGAAAGTACGGTCCAAGAGGCTGTCTAAGAGACTTCCTGTAGGTTCAAAGACATAATTTAGAGTGAAAGTGGGAAAAAAGTATTCCATGGAGATAATAATCCAGAGACCTGGCACAACTAGACAAAACAAACTGAGTCAAATCTGTTATGAGGGGAGCTGGAGAGACGGCTCATTAGTTAAGAGCACTTGTCCTCCGGCCTCCACTGTGAACTGTGCATGCACGCGTTCCACGCACATTCACACACGTGAAATAACAAGGGGTGTGTTAAAAAAGATACTGACTCAGTAAGCTAGCTTTTAAATCTTGAGAAACTATAAAACATGCAAGTAGAGATGGAGACAAAGAATTAAAGTTAACAAAATGTTAATTATTAAAAAACTGTGAGGGAGGCAGAGGCAGGTGAATCTCTGTGAGTTTGAGGCCAGCCAGGCCTACAAAGCAAGTCCAGGACAGCCAAGGCTACACAGAGAAACTCTGTCTTAAAAAAGAAAAGACAGAAAGCAAGTTGTTCGAGTAACAAAGAAGACACAACTAAAATCAGAAATGAAAGTGGAAATTTTCACCGATTTTTTTTTTTTTTTGAGACAGGCTCTTACTATGTAGCTCTGGCTGTCCTGGAACTCAGTTTGTAGAGCAGGCTGGCCTCAAACTCACAGAGATCCACTTGCCTCCGCCTCCCAAATGCTGTGATTAAAAGCATGCAAAATATACCCTGCTAAGTCGTAGATCTCTAAACCAGTATACTTTGGGCCCTGGATTTAATCCCCTGAACCATGTTTTAAAAGAAATAAAAAAAATTTAGAAACTTGCATTCTTTATGGTTAGAAATGCAAAACTCAAATAAAGGGGCTAGAGAGATGACAGTGGTTAAAAGCATTGTCTGCCCTTCCAAAGGACCTGGGTTCGATTCCCAGCACCCACAGGCAGCTCACAACTGTTTGTAACTCCAGTTCCAAGGAATATAATACCCTCACATCAACCAGAATTAATAAATTATTAAAGAGAACAACTCAATAAGACAATGGCAAGCCAAATTGAGTAGTATATTCAAAGTATACTCCATGATCATATAGGGCTTAAGCCAGGAATGGAAGGATAATTTAACAGGAAAACCCACCAGTGTAACTTACAGATAAATACAAAGTGGGAAGCCATAGTTACCTCAGTTTATACAGATAAACTATTTGATAAAACCCAGCTACCCAACAGATAATGCTTGGAGAACAATACTCAGAAAGCTTGTAAGTGCCGCGGCCTCTTCACTGTGGTAAGAGGTACTTAGAAGGGTCAGAGCCAACACCACACTCAGCACTGAGAGACTTCAGAGTTCCCTGAGTGCAGGACCAGGATGAGACGCCTGATTCACCACTATCTGTCATTATACTGGAAAGTCTAACCAGCAAGTTAGGCAAATGAAAAATTTGAACACACTAATTAGAAAGAAATCAGTGAAACTGTTTACATAACACATTCCCCCGTATAGAAAAATCCCAAAAACTTCACAAAAGGTACTTGAGCTAATCTTTCAAGATTGAAAGGTAAAAGATCAACAAAGCAGGAACTGTCTCTTACATGGACTGGTTGGCCTGCTCTTTGATCACCTCCCCCTGAAGGGGCAGCAGCCTTACCAGGCCACAGAGGAAAACAATGCAGCCACTCCTGATGAGACCTAACAGACTAGGGTTAGAAGGAAGGGGAGGAGGGCCTTCCCCATCAGTGGATTTAGGGAGGGACATGGGTGGAGAAGGGGGAGGGAGGGTGAGTTTGGGAGGGATACAAAGTGAATAAACTGTAATTAATAAAAATAAAAAATAAAATAAAAAATAACCCCCCCAAAAAAGATCAACAAAGTATGTCACCAACAACAAAGAGATTAATTTTAACTCATCAAAATTTTAAAACTTACAGACATCAAAGTACATTATGAAGAAAGTACAAAACTATTCTGCATGATAGGGACAATCAAATCATATATCCATAAGAATGTCTCAAAGAACTATGGTATGTGAAGAACTTTAAAATCCAATAAAGCCAGGCACAGTGGCACAGGCCTGTAATCCCAGCAGTCAGGGAGGCAAGGCAGGTGGATCTCTGTGAGTTCAAGGCCATTCTACAAAGTGGGTCCAGGACAGCCAAGGCTACACAAAGAAACCCTGTATCGAAAATTTTTTCTCCAAAGGTGCGGCACAGTTGTGCATGCCTTCAATCTAGCAGTCACATAGCGAAAGCAAGTGGATCTCTGTGAGTTCAAGGCCAGCCTGGTCTACATAGGGAGTACCAGGCCAGCCAGACTCCACAGTGAGACCCAATCTAAAAAAAAGAAGGAAAAAAAAAAGTATAAATGGGGGCTAGAAAGATGGCAAGATGGCTTAGCAGTTAAGAACACTGCTATTCCAGAGAATCTGGGTTCTATTCCCAACACTTTTACATAGCCACTCACAACAAACTAGAACTCTGGTCCCCAGAGATCCGATGCCCTCCTTTGGCCTTGCACACAGATGGTACTTAAGACATACATCCATACAGGCATGTGTGCCACCATTCCCGGCCTGAGCCCTGAATATGCTAAATGCCGCTGGAGTGTCTTCTGTAGAACAGTTAATATTATGCAAATTTAACCTAAGTGAATCTTTACATAAAAATGAAACAAGCCAGGATAGGAGTCGGAAGACCAGTGAAACCACCATTTGATCGTGAGATCCTCCTTGGACTTGTACAGCAGATTACCAAAGCACTGAGGTCTCTGCTAAGCCACCTCCCAAGAGTAGGATCGTGGCCAGGGCTCTGAGGGCATCTGTATACACTTAAAAGCCATTCATCGTGGAGGTGCTTCCTCTCAAGAGAGTGTGTTCTGTTCTAGAAGAGTGGTTCTCAATTCTCCTAATGCTGCGGCTCTTTAACACAGTTCCTCATGTTGTGGTGACCCCCAACTGTAAAATTATTTCATTGCTACTTCATTTTGCTACTGATAGGAATCCTAATGTAAATATCTGCTATGTGACACCCACCCACCCACCCCAGGGGTCGAGACTGACAGGTCAAGAACCACTTTCTAGAAGGTCTGAAAACACATACAGTTTGCAGGGCTGGGGAAATGGCTCAGTGGTTAAGAACACTGACTACTCATCCAGAGGACCTGGGTTCAATTCCTAGCACCCACGGGACAACTAAAAACAATCTGTAACCCCAGTTTCCAGGGTATCCAACGTCCTCTTCTGACCTCTCAGGCATGCCACACATTTGGTATGCAGGAAAAATGCCCCCAACACATACATTAAAAAAAAAAAAAAAGCTAATTGGACATAAGGGCACATACCTTTAAATCCCAGCATGTAGAAGAAGGCAGAAGCAGGTGGATCTCTGAGTTCAAGGTCAATCTAGTTTTAGTGAGACGGAGGGCAGCCAAAAGCACATACTGAGACCCTGTCTAAATAAATGAATACAACCTACCATACCCTTGGTTGGTTTTGTTTGTTTACAGGGTCTCTCTCTGTATCCTTGGTTAGCTTGGAACTCTCTATGTAGAAATCAGCCTGCCTCTGTCTCCTGAGTACTGAGTTTAAAGGTATGTGCCTCCAAGGCCAGGATAGTGGAGTCACTCTTGTTTTGTTTTGAGATAGGGTCTCCCTGTGTAGCCCTGGCTGTCCTGGAACTCTGCCTCCCAGTGCTGGTATTAAAAGCATGCACCATCACACCCTTCATGGATTCACTCTTGCTTCCTAATAAAACACTCTTCTAAAATAATGGCTCAAGCCAGAAAGTTTGTTCCCTATTGCCGTGTCTCTTGGTCCACCCCAGTGTTATTTCATCTCAGTCAGGTCATCAAATCCAGCTAACAGACCTTTTGTTTTATAACCTATAAGGTAAGATTGGATTTAAGGGGTTTTCAAGGATTGTGGGAAGTTTGTGCGTTTATTTTTAGTTCTTTTAGGCAGGGTCTCTACTCTGTAATCCAGGCTTACTTGAACTAATTGTGTAGACCGTTTATTCTTTAATGTGTGACAGTCTTCCTGAATCAGTCCCCCACCCCACCCTGCCGCCCCAGTACTGAGACTACAGGCATGAGGCACACACCTTGCAGTTTTCTATTGTGACAGTTGGGATAGAAAGAGGGCTTTGTGCTTGATAAGCACGTGTTCTCCCACTGAACTACATCCCTGGTTCTTAAATGTTGTTTTAAAACTAGCCTATAGAGGCTGGAGAAATAACTCAATGGTAAGAACCAGGTTTGGTTCTCAGCTTACAGCTCCAGTTCCAGGGCATCCAATGCCCTCTTCTGGCCTCTGTGCACACCTGCACACACATGGTGCAGTATGTAAACTCAGGAAACACATACTCAGGAATCACATACAAACTCCTGAGTATGTAAACTCAGGAAACATATAAGCACATGACATATATATATATATATATATATATATTTTTTTTTAAATATGACCTGCACAGATATGCCAGACACAAACCTGTGATTAGCACTTAGGAAGATGAAGCAGAAGATGAAGATCCATCTGTGATCCATACCAAGTTTGAGGCCAGCCTGGGCTATATAAGACTCTGTCTCAAAAGAAGAGCAAAGGCCAGACATGCTGGCACGTGACTCTATTCTAGCGGATCTCTGTGAGTTCAAGTGCAGCCTGGTCTACATAGCAAGTTCCAGGACAACTGGAACTTTGTAGTGAGTCCCTGTCTCAAAAATAATAAGAGGAGGAGGCAGAGCTGGATGTATCTTTGTGATTCCAGCATTTGAGAAGCTGAGGTACAAAGATTGTTGCAAGTTTGAGGCCAGACTGGCCAGACATACGAAGTTTAAGACTAGCCAGCCTGGGGCAATAAAGTGAGCTGCTATCTTTAAAATGAAGATAAAGCAAAGGCCACTTTTACCAACCATGCAGCCAGAAGGTCTCAGGTGGGTTCGTTCTATCTGGCTCACATGAAACATCTTTTACAGGCTGCTGTGGTCATTGCCTCAGCCTTCCTCCTTCCCTGGCTGGTATTTTCTTCACACAGCCAGAAGGAGGCAAGGGACTCCAGGTAGGCAAAGGAAGCCCAGCAAGCTCCAGGCTATTCCCGAAGCCCTCACCCTTTCCTCTGTCCTTCTTGGGTACTCAGTAACATGGGGACACCGGGTTTCCCAAGCACCCCATTAAGCTGGTGTAAAATTCATGTCATGACATGCCCCAGGGCAACAGGAAGAGAAGGAAAGGCACTTATTGTCTGTGCTACACCAATGGCAGTGCATGGGAGGGAGTCCTGACCCCAGGTGCAGGGAAGGGGTGTATTGTAGCTGGAAGTGCCCACACTGGCTGAGCCACAGGTGTCGGTGAACAGCATGACATGTTGCCAAAAAAATAGGCTCTGGTGCCCCAAGCAGATGCTGACCTCTTGAAGGATGGACTGAGGTCGGGTAAGGTCTGCAGGGGTGGCTCATAGGAATAGACATGTACAGATCCAGGTCATGACAGGGAGCGAGATGTACTGATGGACACATAGCCAAGGGTAGTGGAGGGCCATCCTTCACCACTGTCCCCGAGTGGAGCTCAACAGGCGTCCTTCCAGACTGTTGTAGAACAGCCAAGACATTAATAGAAGACAGTAGGATGGGTGAGGAAAGTCAGAGCTATCCTTTATGTTCAGCAGTTAGGGGAGGACTCCCTGGCAAGGCCAATGGGAGGACAATACGGAGTGCTCCAGGTGGGCCAGTCCCACAGCTGAAAACCAGTTACATCGACTCCGCCTAAGGCAGGGTTTTACCTCTCCCTGCTTTCTGACACGAAGTCCAAATTCCATTACCTGACACTGACCACGTAAAAGACTGCATCCTGTCCAGGTGGTGCACGCCCTTAGCCCCAGCACTCTGGGGGGCAGAGGCAGACAGATCTGCATGAGTTTGAGGCCAGCCTGGTTTACAAAGTAAGTCCCAGGATGACCAGAGCTACACAGAGAAACCCTCTCTGGAACCCCCCCCCAAAAAAAAAGTGCATTCTGGGGAAGAAAATGGGAATATGTGTGACAAGATGGCTTAATGGTTAAGGGCTCTTGCCACCCAGCATGATAACCTGAATTTGATTCCTGAAGCCCACAGGTGGAAGGAGAGAACCAACTCCAGTAAGTTGCCCTCTGACCTCCACAAGAGCACCATAATGTGCATGCACAGTAAATGGTTTCAAACGTCTGTGAGTGTGTACCTTTAACGTGGGGAAGGGTGAGGGGTCCCTAGGTTTCGATGCTTTTCTTTTGTATTTATATATTTATATTAATCCAATAAATGGATCTATATTATATATATGGCTTATGTAACAATATTATGTATGGCTTATGCAACAATAAATAATATTAAATGTTACTGATTTTTTATTTTTAAGTAGAGCCAATATAATTTGCTGAGTGTGAACTGACGAGGGGGAGCTGAGGGATGCTCAGAATCTTGCCCTGAGCCAGTGGGCAAACTGAAAGTGCATCTTTGACGTGTGGAGCCCTGGAGAGGACAGGTGGTTCTTGCTGCTCTTCTGTAGCCTTGTCAGCTAGCAGCTCTCCTAGTCCTTCCAGAAGATCTGGAGTTCCCTGCTCCCACGCTTCTTCCATAGAAGCGAGACCAACAGTTCTGGGGATCTGTTTCCCTGGTGCGATCATAGCACTCCTTCCTTTGACTTAGGGTTCATTGTTTCAGATTGCAGTACTAAGGAGAAGTTTTATCCCCTGAAACACATTTCTGAAGATTTGGAATCCCAGGCAGAAATACCAGACAGTTGGGCTGGTGATGTTTCTCTGTCTCCGAAGTTTGGAGGGCTCTGGGGTGAACTATTAAAAAGAGACTGGAGTGTCTCTGAAGCTGAGAGCCAGGTCCAGCCTCTCTACTGGTAGAGAGACTTCAAACCAGTGACCCTGTTCCTTAAGGGTCCCTTAGGGGAGAAAGGTCTGCTGTGTAATGGCTTTGACAAAAACTTCAGCTTGAGCCCAAGTCCATCAGCATATCAGGGAATCTCTGAAGAAGAGAAGCCACATCTGCGCTACACTTCAGAGAACTTTCAGCACAATAGGGACCAAACTGGCCAGGAGGGGCTTCCTACAGTTGAAAGCTCATTCATATGTCCTGGGTGTGGGAACACATTCAGAGGAAACGTTGGCCTTGTTCAGCCACAGAGAGCCAACTCTGGAGAGAAGTCTCTTGTGTGTTCTGAATTCGGGAAGTCCTTTAGCGAGCAGCCTTCCCAGTGCCCTGAGGGCAGTAAAGCCTTCAGCCAGCGTGCACATCTCAGGAAGCACCAGAGGGCTCACACCGGAGAGAAACCTTACTAGTGTGATGACTGTGGCAAGCCATTTGGTCGCATCTCAAACCTCATTAAGCACCACAGGGTTCACACTGGAGAGAAACCTTATCAGTGCAGCGACTGTGGGAAAGCATTTAGCCAGAGTTCTAGCCTTGTTTGGCATCGGCGAATTCACACTGGTGAGAAGCCCCACGTGTGCAAGGGTGTGGGAAAGCCTTTGGTTACAGTTCCGTGCTCAGGAAGCACCAAATAATTCACACAGGAGAGAAGCCGCACGGTTGCAGTGTCTGTGGGAAGGCCTTCAGCCACAGCTCAGCCCTCATCCAGCATGGAGGTGTGCATGCCGGTGACGAGCCCTGAGTGCCATGAATGTGGAAGGGGCTTCGGTGGAAGAAGCTCCAACCTCACCCTTCACCACCGAGTCCACACTGGAGAAAAACCCTCTGAGTGCGCTGAGTGTGGAAAAAGCTTCAGCCAGAACTCAACCCGCATTCAGCACCAGAGGACTCATAACGGGCCGAAACCTCACGCGTGTAGCCGGTGTGGCAAGGCCTTCAACCGAAGTTCAAACCTTACTCGCCACCAGAAAGTTCACACCGGGGAGAAGCCCCGAACCTGTGCCGAGTGTGGGAAGGGTTTCACCCAAAGCGCACACCTCATTCGGCATCAAATAATCCCCACTGGAGAGAGGCCCCATCAGTGCGGTGAGTGCGGAAAAGCCTTCGGTCAGCTCTCGGCCCTTCTCCAGCACCAACGGATTCACACTGGCGTAAAGCCCTAGGACTGCTCTGCCTGTGGCAAAGCTTTCAGCCAGCGGTCCAAACTGGTTAAACACCAGTTGATTCATTCAAAGGAGTAAGCTGGAGCCTGGGAGGAGGAAAGCTGAGCCAGGGTTCCTCTCCGATTCTTCTGGACCTTGTTTCAGCTATCCCCTTCCTAGACCTGTATGTAGCCAGGCTGATTTTTTTACTCTATGCCCAGCTGCCACAAAGCCTGGAGCCATTCTTTGAAACATCCTGTAAGGCTCTTTTGCTGCCACTTCACATGACCTCTCGTTTTCAATCTGTTGTTTTTTGTGGTTTGAAAACATTTGTGTTGGTTAGAAGGAAAAGCTGGCAAAGGCTAGGCCAGGCAGTAGTGGCGCATGCCTTTACTCCCAGCGCTATAATCTCAGCACTAGGAAGGCAGAGGCAGGCAGATCTCTGTATGTTTAAAGCCAGCCTGGTCTACAGGGTTCCAGGACAGACAAGGCTGTCTCAACAAACAAAAATGTAATCAAAAGGTACAAAAATAAGGGCTGGAGAGCTGGCTCAGTGGTTAAGAGCACTGTCTGCTCTTCCAAAGGACCCAGGTTCTATTCCCAGAACCCACATGGCAGCTCACAACTGTCTGTACTGACAATTCCAAGGTATATGACACCTTCACACTAATGCACGTAAGATAAAATTAAATCATTTTTAAAATGGTACAAAAATAGGTAAAATGACTGTTGGCTGGAAATAACCTCAGGAATCCTTTGGTTGTTTAGCGTTAGTCGTAGGGAGTGAATCCTGATTCACTGTCTCGTATTGATACCGTTTACAGAAGACCAAGGGGAGGGGTTTTCAAATGCCATTTTCTCAGGAGGCATTACTCCAGCTCCTTTCCCCTCCCGGCCTACGCTTACTCCACAACTTCCCGCAGCCTGTTTTTAGTCATGTCTTCAGTCACGTTAGCGTCCTCCTCCTCCCTGCTCTGCTGTGCCTCAAGCCCAGTCCTCCAGCTTCTGTGTTTTCAGGAGCAGGACCCCAGAAGCGGCTTACTTCATGGCTCATCTCTTCCCCACAGGCTTCCAGGCCATCTTTTCACACATATATTCACGTGTGAATGCTTTCTGTTCAGTCTTAGGCAGTCCAGATACCCAGAAATGGCTCACATTGGACTAGAGGAGGGTTTCTGGAGGTTAGATAAAAGCCAGCATTCCTCGGGAACTTGTGGAACAGGTTCCTATCTGCCCAAAGGAGTTATTCCCCTTACCTCTGGCAGAGGGGACACATGGCTGAAGCTTCATATGAAAGCCCATCCCACCCTCCAGGCTCCCACAGTCCCTACTCAACAAGGAGCTGCTAAACATTTCAAAACCCCCATGCTAACCTCCTCTCTCTCCTCTCCTCACACCCCAGGTCTCTTATGCCATCCTCTCCCTCCTTCTCATCCTCTCTCCCTCCCTATGCTCTGTTCTCTATCTCTCTATCTTTTGCTATCTCCTGTCTCCACTATTCTCTCCCACTCTCCCACTCTCCCTCTCTCCCACGTGGCTAGCACTGGCCAACTCCAGGCGCTTTCTCTTGCTGTCATCTCTGAACTCCTCCAGATGCCTCTGCATATTTTCCCTCTTTTATGCACAATAAAACCCTTACCTCTAATAATGGAGCTGCCATGTTGGCAGTTTTTTGTTTTGTTTTGTTTTGCTGTGCTGTGCTCTTTCACATACATCTGATGCTAAAACCCTCCTCAAACTGGACTATAGGAAGATTTAAATATCTGATATTTGGACAACTGGATATTTGAACTGCCTGGGATCCAAACTTTCTAGATACCCCACTATACACACACACACACACACACAAACACACACGGTACCAGTTCACTAACCTCCTCATTTTCCCAGAGCTGTGCCTCTCTGCTCTGAACAGGAAAAACACTCAGGTTCAACCTATCTGTCTCCAGAAGGGTCCCTAGAGATACCAGCTACTAGGTAGACCTAGGTGTCACATGACACACACCCCAGGCAGACCAACTCTAGCCTCTTTCACTACATGAAGCTTTGTTGGGACACACCCATGCCCATTTGCTTACAAGTATCTAAGAGCTTTTTTACATGTCAGAACTGAGGGTTGTCCTAGATACTGTATTCCACAAAGCTAGAGTACTTACTTTCTTGTCCTTTTCAAGAAGCTTTCCAGCTCTGCCATAGGATGCTGCCCTTTGGTGTAGGGGACTCTCAAGATCAGGCTTTGAAGAAAGGCTCAAAGTGCTTGCAGGAACTGAAATATTTAGTGACAGACGCCTAGTCAGTGTGTGGTGTGCTTGCATGAAAACAGTGGATGGAAAAAAAAAAAAAAAGAAAAGAAAACGGTGGATGGTTCCTGAGCACTGTCACTCAGTATTCCTCTTTTCCCACCCCCTCCTCAGCACAGCAGTTCTCTAGAGAACTGAGAGACCTTGTATAGTCAAGGTCTTGCTGTAGGCAAACTTCTACAAAGACAGGGAGGACCTGGTATGTGAATACTTCCTGGCTTGAGGAAGCCTAACTTAGGCATTTTCAGTCACAGAACATTAGAACCTCAGAATCACGAGGAGAGCCAAACTTTAAGGAAAGGCTCCAAAGACAGCTCACATGAGTGTCTATGCACTTGGGAATCCCCACGATCGGGCTGGACGACAGATGTCAACCTCTCTGTTTAACCCTGCTTTGATGTGGGTGTCCAGTACCGTCATGGTCGCCATTATCAGTACCTGCTGTCCACCAGAGAAGAAACCTACAAGGCGTGGGTCCTGTGCTCAAAAGGCAGCAGAGAACTCTCGGGGCTTTCCACGAAGTGTTGAGTAATTAAAGGTGCCCACTCTAACTGATGTGATTGTAATTTGTGTGATTTTAAATAACACTACCACAAGGGACACCATCCGCAGGCTTGCCAATAGCCTGATCTTTTTTATTTTATTTTATTTCTTTTTACTTTATGTCTACTGGATTTTTGCCTGCATGCATGTGTGTGTGTGAGGGTGTTGGGTTCCCTCCTAGAACTGGAGGTTATAGACATTTGAACTGCCATACGAGTGCTGGAAATTGAACCATTCGTTCTCTGGAAGAGCAGTCAGTGCTCTTAACCTCTGAGCCATCTCTCCAGTCCCTACAGCCTGATCTTATGGTGGCATTTTTTTTTCAGTTGCTACTCCCTCTCCTGACTCTAGCTTGTGTTCAGCTGACATAAAACTAGCCAGGACAAACATTTGTCCCAAAAACAAATCAATAAGCTGTGCATGGTGGCACATGCCTGTGATCCTAGCCTTCAGGGAGTCAGAGGCAGACAGATCTCTGTGAGTTTGGGGTGAGCCTGGTCTACAAATCGAGTCCAGGACACCCAAGGCTACACAGGGAAACCCTGTCTCAAAAAATCAAAGTAAATAAATAAGCTTCCCAGATTCTTTACTATAAAGTTGTTATCTTATTTTTTAACTACTATAGAGAATCTGTTCCTCATCAATTTCTATTTTGTTTGTATCTCAGCATGAGTCTTCTAATTTCATTACCAAAGAAAGAGTTTCATCTTCTCCATGAATTTACCACTTTATTTAGTATGGGTTCACTGGTTCCTATTTGTTTAGTGAGCTCCGGTTTGTAATTCTCATTATGTATTGTGATACTCAGATACTTGTGGTCCCAGATTTGTCCTAATCCGAGCTGATCCTGTATGTTCCTTCCCCCCCCCCTTCTATGCAATGAGTCCTTTTTCCATGGAATTCCTCATCCCTGTTGTTGAACAAGTTATTTTAGAAAGCAAAATCTAAATGCTGTATGTGCCTGCTTAGGAAGGTTGGAGAGCTTCTAGGATCTCTCAACAGAGCACAGAGCAGAGGGACAGGAATTAGATGTGTGCATAAATGCCATCTTCTGTCCCCTTCTCTTGCTCATCAGTCTATTAAAAACCACCAGTTCTGGTCCAACACCACAGCTCCTCCTGCCCTTCCTTCTGCATCTCTAACTGCATTCCTACTTCAGCAGAAATACATTCTTACTCTCCTCAGTATATTGACTTACGTTTTTGCGTAGTCATTTCAGAATTGCTAATCCATTATTCCTGTAAAAACCCACTGATTTTTTTCAATGTTTGTCCGCAGGTCTCCCAACTGGCTTGAGAACTGTTGTAAGAATATCTCCTCTCCCCACTCCCCTTGCCCACCCCCGTGCAGACATGACACCTACCCACTCCTCGGAAAGTCCCAGTGACAAACAAAAGTATGAATTCGCTGAAGTCACCCAGGGTGAATGAGTTACACAACCTACTCTAGACAGTTCCTGTAGACACACTCAGAGACTTATTTCCCCTGAACTTGACAAGATCAGCCACCATGCCTTAACCCAGTTCATTGTTCTTTCAAGCAATTTCGAACCTGTGCAAAGACATGCCCGACTCCTTTCAAAGGGCTCAACTATATCAATAATGAATTTATTCATACCCTCCAACCTATCTCTAGGGTCCCTACAGCTTCCAGTCTGCTTGATGATTCATGGACATCAATAGCTTCTGTGTGACTTCTCTGAATGTTCCCGTCAACTTATTGTTCTGATTTAAAACTGGCTGCCAGTGGGCACACACACTTTAAAAATTCAAAAACAAGGGGGCTGGAGAGATGGCTCAGAGGTTAAGAGTACTGGCAGCTCTTCCAAAGGTCCTGAGTTTAATTCCCAGCAACCTCATGGTGGCTTACAACCATCCACAGTGAGATCTGGTGCCCTCTTATGGCCTACAGGCATACATGAAGGCAGAACACTGCATACATAATAAATAAGTAAATATTAAAAAATAAATAAAAAACAAAACACTGGCTGTCCTGGTCCACAAGGTCTGGAGACAAGGAGGCTGTTCTTGCTCCTTATCTCCATTTCCACACAGTGGTCCCACCTCAAGCACAAAACCTGCTATCCTGGAACTCGTTCTGTAGAGCTGGCTAGCCTCAAACTCAAGAGATCTGCCTCTGCCTCCCCGGTGCTGGAGTGCTGGGGTTAAAGGCCTCTGCCATTACCACCTCCCCGCTAAAACCACGGTTCTGAAAGAATAAAGAATACATCTCTATTAGATGATAAAAATAATAACAAACCCCTCCTTAAGTTACTTTTTAAAGATATTTTGTTGCAACAAGAAGACAAGTACCTAATACAGCTAGAGAAATAAAAATTAAAACGGTAATGGAGGGATGGGATCCGGTGCAATTCAGTGGGACAAGAACCCCTGAGTTTAATTTCCAGCAGAGCGTGTGTGTGCGCGCGCATGGGTTCTACGGGCCAATCTGAGGCGCCATCCTTGGTGCTTTGTCGTTTTGTGTTTTGAAAAGGTTTCTCATAGTAACCTGAAGCTTGTCGGTTAAGGTAGGCTGGCTGACCAGCAAGCCCCAGATCGGCCTTGTTCTTCCTCCCCTGTGCTGGGCTTACAAACGAGCACTACGAGACCCAGTCTTTTTACATGGGTACCAGTGATTAAATTCATCCTCAGGCTTGTGCAGCAAACAGACAGTTATACCCTCTAGCCCTAGGATAGCTCATTTTCAAAAGACTGCTTTATACCAAGTGTGGGTAAATACAAAGCAGCAATTGGAATAGCCATACAGTGCTAATCTAGGAGATGTGCTGATGGGAAAAAAAAAACAAAAAAACATGACAGACTGGCAGGGCCTTAAGAAATCAGGCACATACTATACAATAAACCCAAGCACCCCGAGTTGTCCTGACAGGTTCCAGGACTCGCTGCCAGACCACCGTGAAAATCGCCACAAAGCGGGCAGGGGCTGGGCGGAAATGACCGAAGCCTCCCTGGAGCAGAAGGGCCGCAGGGAGGGGGCGAGGCGAGGAGGCGCTCGGGTTTGTAGGGACCGCGGGCGCCCGCTTCCGCCCCTGCCTGCAAGAGCAGGCGCGTCCCGGCCCTAACGCGGTCTCTCTAGGAACGGCGGAGGCCTGGGCTCTCGGTGGTCCCGGGGCGAGCGGGCCATCCGACCCTCGGGCGCCGTGGTCCAAGAGTGGGGGGTGTGGACCAGGGGGCGGGGTCCCCCGGGATTGACGACTGCGCAGACCGGGCGGGACGGCCCCTTTGTCTCAGGGAGCTGAGGCAGCCGCCGCAGGGCGAAAGGTTGCGGCAGTTGGTGAGTGGCGTTGTGTTGGCTGCGCGGGACCCTCTCCCTCATCCGCACCCAAGCTCCGCGTCCTCACGTACGCCAGCCCTTCCCCGGATGGATGGCTGCGGCCCGGAGGCTGACCCAGGCAGCACCCTCCGCCCCGGTCCCTCGGACCTCCCCGGCCCCGCCCAAGGACCCATCCGAGTGGCTCGGGCTAGCGTGGTTCGGGGAGGGAGTGGGGGGGTTGGATGGTTCTGATGTGCGTAAGGTCTCTTACTGGTTAGTTAATTTGGTTTGGCTTGGGATGTGGATGAGGTTTTGTTTGGTGAACCAACCGCGTTCCAGACTGCCCTGCACGCCCTGGGTTCGCACGATCCTGCCCATACCCGGGACCACAGTTAGGGCCACCGTACGGGCTTTTAGGTCACAACTTCTCTACCGTGACATTTTCTTGTTTTTACTTTATGCATGCATGCATGTGCTTTGCCTGCATGCGTATCCGTATATCGTGTGCATGCCTGGTGCCAACGGAGGCCAGAAGGGGGCATCGGGTTCCCCGAAACTGGCCGTGGGTGCTGGGAATCGAGTGTGGGTCCTCTGGAAGACCAGCAACCGCTGAGCCATCTCTCCAGCCTCCGCGTGTAAATTTTATTGGAGAGTGATGTTGCCGGGAATGGAGAGATGGCTCAGTTAAACACCTGAGTCCGCATCACCAGACCTCACCTCAAAAGCCGGATGTGGCCGCGAGTGCTGTTATCCCCAGCTCATGAGCTTCCTCGGCGAGTTCCAGGCCGAAAAGAGACGCTGTTGCCCCCCCAGAAGGTGAAAGGCTTCTGAGGTTATCCTCTGGCCTTCATGTGCTTGCTGGTGTGTGGGTACACACACCCAGGAATTATACACAATGATTTCCTTGTGTGTGGGAGGTCAAGTAGTACGGGCACAGTCGTATTCTCTAAGGCCAGAGAAGGACGTTGGCCATAACCATCTCCCCCAGCCCAAAATAATTCTTTTAAATGTCGCTCTGTCAGTGAGCGCACAGTTACACCGAAAGCGGTTTCCCGTGTCTTTCTAGAATGATTGCAAGCTAGTGCTACCGCTGGCGCACGCTCTTTTGTTATTAACGTAAAAGGAAGGCGCCTTTGGTTTTACCGCAGAGATCCTTTGAAGCTGTGTGGACCTCAGTTCTGTCGCTTTGCACCCTGGGAATTTCCTTGTAAGAGAGACACAGGGAAGTGGAACAGGGTTAATAGGTCAGGACCAGTAATGGCCAGTTCCTGGGCGTTCTTGCCATAAAGATGTTTCAGTACCCATTCTCAGTTGATGTCGGTGAGGGTGAAACCTCTGCGTTTGTCCCTGTTCAGATTAACCAGCTTGTATTATTTTTGTGTATATTAAAAAAAACACACACACACTTCCCTATATGTCGTTTTACTCCACTGAAAGTGAGTTCTTTGATTTCGTCTTATTTATTTATTTTTGTTTTGTTTTGTTTTTCAAGACAGGGTTTCTCTGTGTGTAGCCCTGGCTGTCCCGGACTCGCTTTGTACACAAGGCTGGCCTTGAACTCACATAGATCCACCTGCCTCTGCCTCCCAAGTGCTGGGATCAAAGGCGGGCACCACCCTGCCCAGCTTTATGTTTGTTTGTTTTAATTAAAAGGATTTTGTTGGTTTTGTTCAATGGGCAAATATTTTCCATTAAAGTATTTTGGCTTTTTGCTATGTTTTAAAAGGCTTATTTCAAGATTCTCTTATAAATAATCTGGCTTTGTCTGGTACTTGTAAAATGTTAGTTCTGCATGGAATTTATTTAGGTAAGGGGTGAAGTTAGAATCCAGCCTTAGTCCGCCCCTGCCCCCAATCATAACCATTGCTAACATCATCCACTATCTATTGGATAATTTATCTTTCCATTTACTTAAAAGTGCACCTTTGTCATACACTAAATTCATTCCTCTGCTTAGGCCTATCTGGGGAGGGCTATGGTTAGATTTATTTACTTTATTTTGTGTATATGGGTGTTTTGCCTGTGTGCATGTCTATGTACCATGTATGCACAGTGCCTGAGGAAGACAGAAGATGGTATCAAGATCCCCTAGGACTGGAGTTACAGATGGTCGTGAGCCTCCACGTGGGTGCTGGGAATTGAACCCAAGTCCTCTGGAAGAGCAACCATCTTCTCTGCCCCTATTTTGGGAAGTTTGGGTGGTTTTGTGATGTGTGTTAGGGTTTTTTGTTTTGTTGTTTTTTGTTTTGTTTTTTGAGACAGGGTTTCTCTGTGTAGCCCTGGCTGTCCTGCAACTCCAGTTCCAGGCCAGACTTGAACTCACAGAGATCTGAATGCCTCTGCCTCCCAAGGCTTGTACCACCACTGCCCAGGATACTAGGTTTCTTACTAGTTGTTAACTTGGCTTGGCTTGAGATGTGGATGAGGTTCTGTTTGGTGAACTAACCCAGTCTTTAGAACAAAAATAAGTTTGTTTAGTATACTGCAAAGGGCAAGGGAGCGCGGCAGGAAGAGAACTTGTATATGCAGTGGGCTGTGGGCGGCTAGATGGGTCAGCGATGGTCACGGGTGGCTAGGATGAGTCCCTTTGTTTGCACTTTCTCGCTATGCAAATAAGGGCAATTCTGGTGTACAGTCTCAGGTAATTTTCTTCAGGTGTTGTTCCATCATTTGACAGACGAGCTGCAGCTTTTAGGTTGAAGATGCTTTCTGGTTCAGGCGTGTATTGGAAATCCATTCCCTTTCTGGTCTCTCAATCATCCTTCCCCCGACAGTGTTTGATTGGTTGGCTGGTTGCATTTGGGACATGACCCCTGTGTAGCTCCAGCTGCCCTGGAACTCCTAGGATCCCCCTGCCTCATCCTCTTCAGTGCTGGGATTACAGGTTACAGCTTGATGTGGTTTCTTTGTCGTCCTTTTTAAAATGTTAAAAAATCATTTGTCTTTGTCCCACTTTCTGGTAGTTTGTTGAGGACTGTGTATTAGTTTTAATTCTAATTTCTAACTAAAACACTTAAGCACATAGCTAATTATCTTCTTTTTTTTTTTTCTCCTAGCAGTTTGAATCTCTCCCCCAACCTGGACTGAACTCTGTTTCTGTTTCCAAGCTGTTTATTCTCTCCCCACCTCCCTTCTTTCCTGTGTTTTGTTTGAGGCAGAATTTTGCTATGTAGCTTATTGTAGCGTGAAGGGACTCTGGCCAGCCCAAGCGTGGCAGATGTAGCCCTGGCAGGCCTTGCCTTTCTCCTGCATTCGCTCTACCTTGGTAAAGGTATTAGATTATATTCCTAAAGCTAGCCACCAAGGTCTAGTCCCTTATATGGTGAATCCCTATGGTGAGGACTACCGAGGTCCAGCTATCAAAGTATTGAAGTCCTTCAATCAGAAACCCCCCTTGGTTCACCTAATTAACATTAACACCCAATTAAAATCAGACACCTCATCCTAACACGGGGATTTCTCATTTTATCTTTCTAAGCCGCCATTTACCTATTGGGCCATGTCTGTCTCTTCTCTATCCAGAGGCAGGCCTTTGTCCCCACTCTGGGACAAAAAGCCCTTCCCTCTCTCCCGTGTTCCCTTCCCCTTCTCCTTTACCCTCTATCTCCTGTCTTTGTCTCTTATTCCCTGCTTGCTCTCCAATCCTCTAGTCCTGGAACCTCTCAGGCCGACTCAGGCTGCTTAGGTTTATGGACAAATAAATCTTTGTGCTAAAAACTTGGTCTTGGGGGTCCTGAGCCGATACTGTTCTCTTACAACCCTGACTCGGAACTCACTATGTAGTCTCGTGTTAGCAGTCTGTCCATCTCAGCTTCCCAAGTGCTAGGACTACAGGTGTATGCCAACATACCTGGCTGTGTCTAAGCTGCCCACTCCTGCCTGGGCCCAGAGTGACCCTATTAATTTGGATGGCCCTTTGGCTGGTGAAGCTCTGAAAAAGAGCTAGCTCCTTAGTAGCTCTGAGCTGCCTGTGTGTTTGTTGTCTTCTAAATAAATATAAAATTATTTAGGGGCTGGAGAGATGGCTCAACAGTTAAGAGCTGCTCTTCCAGAGGAACTGGGTTCAATTTTCAGCACCCAAATGGCAGCTCACAACTCCGGTTCCAGGGGATCTGACATCCTCACACAGACATACATACATGCAAAACACCAGTGCACATAAAAATAAGTCTTAAAAAGAAAGAAAGAAAATGAATGCTTGCTGCTCTTGCAGAGGACTCGGGTTCAATTCCCAGAACCCATGTGGCAGCTCACAACTATCTGTAACTCCAGTTCCCAGGGGACCTGACACTCTTACACAGACATGCATGCAGGCAAAACACTAACGTACATAAATAAAAATATTTTTTTAAACTATTTAGTTAGGAGACCCTGTGACCCTATAATCTTTCATAAAAATGTTGATTTATGGGCTGGGCTGTGGAGGCACATACCTTTAATCCCTGGCACTCACGAGACAGAAGCAAGTGGATCTTTGAGTTCGAGGCCAACCTGGTCTACAGATTTATTTCCAGGACAGCCAGGGCTACACAGAGAAATCTTGTCTGGAAAAACAAAATAAAATGTTGATTGATGTTGTGAATAAAGTATACAAATTAGCATTACTATGATTTGTGGTGTCTGTTCTTTCATGTCTTAGACCAAGTGTCACTGGTGTATAGGAAAGCTATTAATTAGTAGATAGATAGATAGATAGATAGATAGATAATGCATGATCATTTACGTAGGGAAAATTTCAAGTGTTGTGGTTTTGTACTCACAGGTAGCTTTTTATACATGAAAAAGGGTTGCAGCATGAGGATGGTTCAGAGCCACTGCTCTAGGACAAACATGTAAGTTGTGTCACATCAAGATCTTGAGGAATTCCGAAATGAATAATTGGTTTCTGATTTAGCTTGCAAAATTAAAAAAAAAAAAAGTAGTAACAAACCTAAATTCTCTGAAGGTCACAGAAATTTCCACAGCCAAGAGCCAGAAGTCTCTAGGTCAGCCCCGTGAGCCCTGGAGACCTGTCAGAAGGCCCGAATGCGGCTTCTCTGTATTTGCATGGTTAGCTCCTCACCCAGGTGTAGTCAGGACTGAATGACTGTCACTCTGTCAGGTTTCTAGGGAGCCAGAGCTGCTCATTCAGTGAAGGTCAGTTTCTCATGTGGGTCAGGATGGAAATATCACCCAAGTGAACCAAAGAGGCCGGTGATGGAGGGAGCCGTCCAGAGAAGGCCTCATTGAGGGAGGACAGCGCCCAGTTGACTGCAGTATGACCAAGCACTGACAGTGGATTTTGCCATGCACAGATCAAAGGAATCCCTACCAGGCATTGCTCCAGGGACTCATGGAGGTGACATCACGTGAAGACAGTGGTCTCCTCAAAAGCCAAAGGGGGAAAGACGACATGGAGTGAATCTGCTCCCTTGGGAGGCAACTGGACAAGGATGCATGAAGGACAAGAAAGGCCAGTCTGGCTGCTCTCAGAGGACTGGGAAAGGGGATAGCTCATGTGAAGGAAGCAGAGGCCAGATACAGGAGGCTGAGCGCTTTCTTTTCAAGACAGGGTTTCTCTCTGTAGCCTTGTGTGTCCTGGAACTCACTCTGTAGACCAGGCTGGCCTTGAACTCACAGAGATCCGCATGCCTCTGCCTCTGGAGTGCTAGGATTAAAGTCTTGTGTGCCACCACCACCTGACTCATCTTTTTTGATTGGTTGGTTGGTTGGTTGATTTCTGGGTGGGGCCACACATGCACATAGAAGACAGATCGTGAGAGTTGGTTCTTCTCCTTCCACCATGTAGGTCCCAGCTTGGTGGGAAGCCCACTGAACTATTTTACTGGCCCTAATTTTTTGTGTTGTTTTGTTT
Source organism: Meriones unguiculatus (assembly GCF_030254825.1). NCBI lineage: Eukaryota > Metazoa > Chordata > Mammalia > Rodentia > Muridae > Meriones > Meriones unguiculatus. Next base: position 24,224,769 of record NC_083356.1, read on the forward strand.
TTTATTTTGTGTGCTTGCCTATGTTTGTGGGCATACCATAGCAGATGTGTGGAGGTCACAGTATACAACCAGTGGGAGCCGGTTCTCTCCTTCTACCAGGTCCTCAGACTTGACAGCAGGCACTCTTACCCACTGAGCTGTCTTGCCAGCCTGCCTGTCACCTTTGAGTCCCCACATCCACCTGTGTCTGACTCCATCTGTCTTTTGAGAACCCACCCCGTGGTGTTGGGTTTGATACCTGGCTCCACTGGGGTTTCCTCGTTCTTCTGGATTCTTTTTAGCAAATTCTGAAGGAGTTTTATTCAGATTCTAGCTTCGTTTAGATTACAGTTGCATTGTACTTCTGTCAAAATGCACACCCATTTGGAGGAATGGCCTTTGGAGAGCAACAGGGTGAGAAGGTGAAGTCAACCTCTCCCTTCTTGCCACCCTGCTCTTTTCCTCAGAGACAGCTGTTCATTTTGTCTTCCTGAAAGTGATCTATGCAGATATACATATCTGACATTTTATTTAAAAAATAGGGTAACCTTGACTTCCTGTCCCAACAGGCAGATCATGATGTGTTCACCTTTTTCTTCTCCTCCTCCTCCTTCTTTTGGAGACAAGGTCTTACTTTGTAGCACAACCTGGTCTTTTACTAAGGATCCTTCTGCCTCCACCTTTTGAACAGGTGGAATTACAAGGGAAAGGATCCATGCTTAGCTTCCATTTCATTATCAAAAAGCCACAAGCCTAAAATGATGTAATTGTTCCTCGTTTTTTTAAAAAAAGATTTCTTTATTATGTATACAATGTTCTGCCTGCATGTACACCTGCTCACCAGAAGAGGGCACCAGATCTCATTATAGATGGTTATGAGGCACCATGTGGTTGCTGGGGACAGAATTCAGGACCTCCGGAAGGGGAGCCAGTGCTCCCAACCTCAGAGCCATCTCTCCAGCCCTCCTTGTTCCTCTTTTTTTTTTTTTTTTTTTTTTTTTTCTGGTACCATTTGCCATTAGTTGCAGGCTTGGTTCTGTTTCACTATTGTAGATGCCCCGCTCCCAACCCCAGAAAACTGAATCCATCTGCTACAGAACCAACTCTCAGAACCCCTCTCTCCCCAGCCATTTAGCTGCTGTTGAATGCCTATCTTTGTATGTCCCCGGCACACACACACCCCTGAGTGTCCCCTTCTCATTTTAGACAAGATGTCTTTCAGATCTTAAACACTATGCTACATTAGACTCAGTTTACCCACAATAACCAAGGTGTAGGCTCGCATTACCAAACCTCGGTTGAACCCTTGCCTTGTCAGTTCACCCACAGTAACCGCTCATGTTGCCAATCCCTCAGTTGAGGCTTTGCCTGCTCAGAGCACCACTGGGTATCTAAGACTGACTAAGGGCCTCAGGTAGACCATCCACTTCTCACTTAGGAGAGAGTACTTGGGAGGCAGCTTGGCTTAAAGCCTGCAGGTTGCACATGAGCTGCAAGAATGCCTTGAGTATAGAGCACGGAGGGCCCTGTAGAACTACTGCCTGTGAGCAGGCAGGACCAGAGGCCAGGGCCACCCCAGGCTCCCCAACATAGATATGATCAGTCAACCATAAGAACCCCACTGGTCTAGGGAGTGAAGGGTTGAAACTTTAAACCCTTAGAAAGCAAGAGGCACCCTGCTCAGAAATCCTTTTTGTTTTGTTTTTGTTTTCTGAGACAGGGTTTCTCTGTGTAGCCTTGGCTGTTCTGGACTGGCTTGGTAGACCAGGCTGGCCTTGAACTTGCAGAGATCCACCTGCCTCTGCCTCCCTGAGCACTGGCTCAGGCTCTCGCCACTTCGCCTGGCTTCCTTATCATTTTTTTAAAACATTATATTCGAGTGTATGTTCTTAGGTGAGTTCATGCATACCACATGTGTGTAACAGCCCATGGAGGCCAGAAAAAAAGCATGAGATCCCCTAGAAGTGAAGCTGTGTGCAAGCCTGGGTCCTTTGCAACAGTAGCAAGCACTTTTTTCTTTTATTTAACTTTTATTTTATGTCCATTAGTGTGAGTGGTGTCAGATCCCTTGCGATTGGCGTTACAGACGGTTATGAGCTGTCATGTGGGTGCTGGGAATTGAACTCGGGTCCTCCTGAAGCACAGCTAGTGCTCTTAACCACTGAGTCATCTCTCCAGCCCCTAGCCTACTTACCTTTAAAAACAAAACAGGTGTGAAGCCTTGCCTGGCCTTGAACTCACAAAGATATAACAGCCTCAGGCTCCCCTTCCCAATTTTTTAAGTGGAACTTTCCCTAACTAAGCCTACTAGCTGGGATGGGCCCAGGAGTGTGAGCCTGAGTCTGGAGCGATGGGACAAGGCGGACCTGCAGTGGCTTCAGCATGCCTTTCGCTATATGACAAGGACCCCTGGGGGTCAGGGCCTGCGGGACCAGACTCTCAATGTGTTCTCTCTCCTTTCTCAGCCCCAACAGGATCCTCTGCTTTCTGTTGTCCCCACACACCTAAGAAGCCAAGATGGCAGCAGCTGGCCTCCTGCCACTGCCAGCAGGGCCTCCTCAGGTGAGTGGTCCCAAAAGCTTATTCAGTGGCTTAACCAAAGCTCCTCTGGTCCTCCTGTACCCAGGCAGTTCAAACACTGCTACATCTCCTGAACTCTACCACTCCTTCCTGTTGATCTCATGTGACTCTAAGGGGGAGGGGGGGTGGCACATCAGTCTCCCATGTCACTACCTGTCACCTGTGCAGTTACTCAGAACCCTGTCACTCCAGGCCAAGGTGACCTTCGAGGATGTGGCTGTCCTGCTCTCTCAGGAGGAGTGGGCCCGCCTGGGCCCTGCTCAGCGAGGCCTCTACCGCCATGTGATGATGGAGACCTATGGGAATGTGGTCTCACTGGGTAAGGCTCCATCTATGTATCTTTGTGAGCTGGACTCCTGGGGGTTTCCCAGGGGAGGCAGCTGCAGGGAGGAGGGGGCACAGGGCAGACTGATCCTGAGATCCTGAGGCTTGCTTATCTCCAAGCGTTCAGCTCCAACAGAATGTAAGTCATGTTCATTTTCACGTGCCGGCATGTAGCACAGATTGAGGGAGTATCTTACTAAATATTGTGTAATCCAAGGGCTTCCCTCCTCACGAGCAGGACTTCCGGGATCCAAGCCTGTTGTGATCTCCCAGCTGGAACGAGGAGAAGATCCGTGGGTCCTGGATGGGCAGGGAACTGACCTGAGCCAGAGCCTGGGAAGTGACCACTCAGGTGAGTAAAAGAACTGGGCCTGTTTTCACCAATGGCTTAACCCTGCTTCAGACTGAGCCACTGACGAAAGAAGCTTCCGTGGGTCAGGAGAAGGTCCTGTCATTCTTCCTCTGACAGAATGTCCACAGACAAGAAGATCCTGGGCCAGGCAGAAGGCCATAGAAGGAAGTGCAGGGATAGTGGTGATGCCAGATGGGCTGGCGAACCTTGGCACAAAGGAGGAAGGACGGGGAAGCTAAGCCTTGTAGAGGCAAGGGATTTTGTCGATGCTCAGAAGACCATAGGTGGCTACCCAGGTATTAGAGGGAGATCTGGGTTCTGAGGTTCAGACGGTTGTTGGTTGGTTTAGAAAACAATAAGGCATCTTAGTATAGAAAGGAAGTTTCTCAACCTGATACTCATGGTGAAGGGCTGGAAATTTGAGCTCAGCTAGGAAAGAATCCACTTCCCCTATCCTGTGAAATACTATACTAAGGAGGCCCCATGTATGAAATAAAGCAAAGTAAAACAAACAACAAAACTGTAAGACTTGGAAGGGAAAGTAGTTTTTGAAGTTTATGTGATCTTTAACTTAGAAAAAAGAGATTGGCATTTATAAGAGAACTTAGCAATATTGTTAGGTAATAAAATAAAAATCTTTTGTATTGTATGTAATCAGCAATAAACAAAGGTATAAATATTAAAATTATAACATTTATAATAGCATCAGAAAGTTACTTGGGGGATCTGGTGAGATGGCATAGTGGTTAAGAGCACTGGCTGCCCTTTCAGAGGACCCAAGTTCAATTCCCAGCACCCACATGGCAGCTCACAACTGTCTGTAACTCCAGTTTCCAAGGATCTCATGCCCTCCTACTGGCTTCCTCAGGCACTGGGCACACAAGTGGTACGCAGACATACATGGTTGAAAGCAAAGAACTCAGTCCAAATAGTTATCCTCTGACCTCCAAGAGCACACAGTGGCACCTCCCCCCCCACACACTTTAAATTTAAAAAGAATTCTCTTCATCTATCTTTCTGTGCTGTGGGGCTTCCTGTCCTATGATCTCCATCAGGAATGACAGCTCATTCAGGGAAGTCCATAGCCAAGACCCTGAAAACAGCGGTTAGGGCTGAGCCTGGCAACTAAGTCTGTTGTGCTCTGTGGGCGGCTACAAGAGCCTCTAGTGTTCCTGGGGCTGGCTGCCATCTTCTGCAGCAGGAGTAGAATGGACCTCTTTTGCCTGAGGAAACCTGAAGGGACTATCGCCCACTGTGTGCAGAATTGGCCTTATATACCCTGCTAGGCCTCGTGTTTGAAGGGCCTCTCCACACTGTGGCCCAGTGTAGCTGTCTCCACACAAAGTCTTGAAGCAGCAGACATCTTTAAATTTTAGATATGAAACATAGGTTTTTAGCCAGGCCACGGTGGCCCACGCCTTCAATCCCAGCGCTCGGGAAGGCTTGAGGCAGGGGGATCTCTGAGTTCAGGCCAGCCGGGCCTACAGAGTGAGTTCAGGGAAGCCAGGGCTACACAGAGAAACCCTGTCTTGAAAAACAAAAGAAAAAGCATAGCTATTCTCAGTACTCACATACACGGCATGCTCTGCCTGTAAAGACTATCTTGGTTCCAGAAAGCCTTTCTTACTGTCTACACTGCAGCTCTCACAAGCTAAATGTGGCACCCGAGTCCCACTATCTGCCTCTTGCGGATCCACTCTACCCCTGCTGCAGGGTACATTCTTCACACTGAGTGGCCTTCTCTAGGGTGACCATCAGCATCCCGCCATGTAGGAGGCCTCTGGCCCCACCAGAGCACCCTCTGACGTGTTCAAAGGCGCCAGGCTTCCCATGATGGCCATAGACCCAACGTCATCACTCACGTGCTGCTGCCTACCTCACAGACCTCACTGTCCTGCCCTCACTCCCCACGGCCTCTGGAAGCTCAGCCATCATAACTCCGGGGAGAGCACCAGCTTCATATGCATTCTGAGCAGGGCTGGAAGTCTGGTGGCCCCCTTCACCTCACCGTTAGTTCTGATTTGTTGAAAGACTTTCCCTTCAGATCTCACAGCAGAGACTGCAGCAGAGCCGGCTTTAGGACTGTACTCTGCAGTTTTGTGTAGCCTTAACCTTTGGTGGGTTTTATTCTGGTTTTGGTCATAGTGTTTGTTTGTTTGTTTGTTTGTTTGTTTGTTTTCAAGCAGCCCTTGTTGGTAGCGCAGACCGGTGCTGGATTCACAGCCCTCCCACCCTGGCCTCTCAAGTGCTGGGATCATCAGCTTGTACCACCCCAGCCGTTAGCCTTTTCATTTTCTCTCTGTTGTTTCAGAATGCAAGGCCAAGGAAGAGGCCCAAACCCCAGGCTTGAACGCGCAGCCATTAATCTCAGATGAAGAAACAGTGACTCCAGCGGTATTGAAGAAGGCGGATGAAGAACCTTACAAAACAGAGCAGAACTTCTGCTCAAGTCCAAACCCCGTCGGCCCCCAGAACGTCCAGGGGTCGAACCCGAGTGCGCCACCTGCTCGGCACCAGGCGGCTCCCAGTGGAGAGAGGCCCTACATGTGCCTCGAGTGTGGCAAGCGCTTCGGTCGGAGCTCTCACCTGCTTCAGCACCAGCGAATCCACACCGGGGAGAAGCCCTACGTGTGCCATGCGTGCGGGAAGGCCTTCAGCCAGAGCTCGGTCCTCAGCAAGCACCGGCGGATCCACACGGGCGAGAAGCCCTACGAGTGTAACGAGTGCGGCAAGGCCTTCCGGGTGAGCTCGGACCTCGCCCAGCACCACAAGATCCACACGGGGGAGAAGCCCCACGAGTGCCTGGAGTGCGGCAAGGCCTTCACCCAGCTGTCGCACCTCATCCAGCACCAGCGGATCCACACGGGGGAGAGGCCGTACGTGTGCCCGCTGTGCGGGAAGGCCTTCAACCACAGCACCGTCCTGCGCAGCCACCAGCGCGTGCACACGGGGGAGAAGCCCCACGGCTGCAGCGAGTGCGGGAAGACGTTCAGCGTCAAGAGGACCCTGCTGCAGCACCAGCGCGTGCACACGGGCGAGAGGCCCTACGCCTGCAGCGAGTGCGGCAAGGCCTTCAGCGACCGCTCGGTGCTCATCCAGCACCACAACGTGCACACGGGCGAGAAGCCCTACGAGTGCGGCGAGTGCGGCAAGACCTTCAGCCACCGCTCCACCCTCATGAACCACGAGAGGATCCACACGGAGGAGAAGCCCTACGCGTGCTACGAGTGCGGGAAGGCCTTCGTGCAGCACTCGCACCTCATCCAGCACCAGAGGGTCCACACCGGCGAGAAGCCCTACGTGTGCGGCGAGTGCGGGCACGCCTTCAGCGCGCGCCGCTCGCTGGTCCAGCACGAGCGCATCCACACGGGCGAGAAGCCCTTCCGGTGCAGCGAGTGCGGCAAGGCCTTCAGCCTGAAAGCCACGCTCATCGTGCACCTGAGGACCCACACCGGCGAGAGGCCCTACGAGTGCAACAGCTGCGGCAAGGCCTTCAGCCAGTACTCCGTGCTCATCCAGCACCAGCGCATCCACACGGGCGAGAAGCCTTACGAGTGCGGCCAGTGCGGCCGGGCCTTCAACCAGCACGGCCACCTCATCCAGCACCAGAAGGTCCACAGGAAGCTGTGACCCGCGGCCGGCCGCATTTAGGAGGCGCACAAGCCGGAAACAGCCTTCCTTCCCCCCTCCCCCCCCCCCCCGAGGGCAAGGGGCGTCTGCTAAAGCTGCAGGACCTTTCCCTGGTGACCCAGCCTCACAATTCCACTCCCTTCCTGGGAGAAGCATCCGGCAAATGTTAAGTTTCTTTTCCCCAAATCTTGACGTTATATTCGAGAGCAATCCTACACGGATATCGGTAAAGACTGCTAGAATTCTCCCTTTGGTTGATTTGACATGAATTGGTTTGTTGAAGCAACTGAAAAGTTGAGGAAGGCCTAGGGACCACTGACATTTCAGATGACGTTCCTTTTCTGATCATTCTAATATTGTATTTAAATTTAGTAAGGTAGGACTATTAGCTGGGCGCGGTGGTGCACGCCTGTAATCCCAGCACTCTGGGAGGCAGAGGCAGGCAGGTCTCTGTGAGTTCCAGGCCAGCCTGTTCTACAAAGTGAGTCCTGAACAGCCAAGGCTACACAGAGAGACCCTGTCTCAAAACAAAGAGAATGTTGGACTATTTTCGGTATTCTTTTAAAACACTTTAAGTGCTATGTGGATAAAATGAGATAAAAAAAATTATTGGGCGAGAGAGATGGCTCAGTGGGTAAAGCCTGATAACTGGAGTTTGCTTCCTGATAACTGGAGTTTGCTTTCTAGAACCCACATTGTGGATGGAGAGAACCAACTCCCACAAGTCGTCCTCTGATTTCCAAGCTTGTAAGTGTGTGATATGCACACACAAATAAAATCAGTATTTTAAAATACTTTTATCAGATATTCTGAAATGGCAGTTCTGAGTGCTTAGAAATACCTGTTTTCTATGAAAAAAAAAAAAAAAGGAAAGAGATAAATTTGAATTTAAACTAAACAACAAAAAAACCACGCTGGTTGCCTGATAAAATACCATGACCAAGGCAATTTACAGAAGAAAGGGTACATTTCACTTCTACGTCACAGTCCATCATCAAAGGATACCTAAGCAGAAACTCATACACATGGGCCATGGCTAACACTGCTTACTGGCTTGCACAGCCTACTTTCTGGAATGTATTCAGATAGGATCCACTCGCTGGTCCTGTGGTACCAGTGTCTCTAAAATGTTGGGACCTCTGTTCAAACAGCAGCCTCTCCTGGGCTCTCTTCAGGGACTCTAACCCTGCCATGTGGTGCCAAGCCTCAGTTTCTCTCCATGATCCTGTCAACCTAGAGTTTCAAACTATCAGAGGCTGCACCTTCCTTTACAATGGCTTCTCAATAGTGCCAAGCCTCAGTTGGAACCCATATGCCTTCATACCACTGTGCCCTAAATTTATTCATCAGTGAAAATTTCTTTCATCTAGTTTAAATTCCACTCATGAGCTGGCAAATGGCCGAGTCGGTCAAGGTGCACTTGCCACCAAGCCTGACACACAGAGGACAGGGAGAACAGCTCCGCCTATTCCTCACCTTCACACTCAACGCCAGGGCATGCATCCGTATACAAATATGTGCACATACGCTAAAAGTCAACTGAAAAAGATACTTTAAGAGCTGGAGATGTCATTCATTTGGAAGAGTGCATGAAGCCAGGGGTTTGATCCCCTGAACACAGCCATGAGTTGTGCATGCCTGGGAGATGGAGGCAGAAGGATCAGGAGCAAAGGCATCCTTCCTTGACTTTTAGTTCAAGTTGGTATGAGACCCCCCCGACTCAGAAGTAATGCATACCTTTAAATGGCTATTTCCCTCCAACCACTGCCTCTTCACACTTTTAAATGTCACCAGCACATCTAAAGTTTCTTAAACTCAGCTTTTCCAATTCCCTAATGCTATGCCCCAGCTGCCTGACCCCGCCTGATGGACAAATGGGAAGTTTTATCAGTTGAGGTCTCCTATGGTCTTACTGAGGACTATGGGAAGCAAGCATCATAGTATCATTGTCAGGAACAGAGCCCTCAAAATAAAGACTGTGCTCAGAGGACTGGTGACAAATTCAGTGTTTATCAAATCACAGTAATTCATTTTTTTGTTTTTTTTTCCTTTTCTGATTGCTTTATTAATTACACTTTATTCACTTTGCATCCCCCCCCCCCGTGGTTCCCTCCCTCCTTCTGTCCCGATCCCTCCCTTCCTCCCCTCTCTGCATGTATGTCCCTCCCCAAGTCCACTGATAGGGGAGGACTTCTTTTCCTTCCTTCTGATCCTAGTCAGTTAGGTCTCATCAGGAGTGGCTGCGTTGTCTTCTGTGGCCTGGTAATGCTGCTTCCCCCTCAGGGGGAGGTAATTAAAGAGCAGGCCAATCAGTTCATGTCAGAGACAGTCCCTGTTCCTATTACAATGGAACCCACTTGAATACTGAACTGCCATGGACTACATCTGACAGTAATTCATTTTTAAGCCACAAACACTGCCAAAAAATAAACCCGAAACAAAAAACACTTTCATGGAGTAGAGGCTGCTTAACTAGAAGTCCATTTCGTGATCACTCTTGGTCCACATCCATAGCCCAAACAAATTTGGTCTCTGAAATTGATCTAGAATAGGTTCCTTTTATTTTCTGTGACAGGGTTTCTGGGTAGACAAGGCTGGTCTCAAACTGCCTCTGCCTCATGAGTACTAGATTAAGGGTATGCACCACCACCACTGCCAGGCTCAAGGTTTGTGTCCCTTCCAGAAAAATTTCTCCCTTGGCTAACACCAAAACCCCATTTGCCCAAAAGGAGCCACACATAGTGTTTTCTGATACCCTCCTTCCAAAAACACCTGTAATCTGGGACAACCTCTGAATTCTAACCAGGAAAAATGGCCAGTGGGTCACTAGGGGCAGAGTTCATACCAGCAGGAACAGAGAAAAAGGTCTGTCCAGGACATAGGTTGTCACTTAGTAACATAGCCTTGTCATTTAGCAGTAACCAGGTTGTACCAAAGTACAGAAATCTGCTACTGCCCTACATGTGTGAAGCCAGATGATGGGCCTGGAGACAATGGTTCCTGTGGAATGTTATTACTCAGTGGTCAATGAACAAGGTGCCACAGGACATGATGAGCTTTAAAGCTCATTTCCTCTTTTAAAATGGGAAACTGCCTGCCTTCCCACTAAAGCCAGTCTGTCCCTAACTTGTGACTTCTCTGCATAGTGCCTGACCCTAGAGAGAGAGGTAAGCCGCAGACCACTACACTGCCCCTGTGCCAACAGGTCTGAGACCTGGCTTTCTGCGTGATCTCCTGTCCCTTGAATAGGAAACATTGCTATTCCATGTAGGGTGCTAGCTATGTGGTTGCAGGTTATCTTCTGGGCCTGCAGCTTAAACGTAAGCATCTACCCTTAATCCCAAGGATCAGCAATTACCTTGCACACAAGAATCTAGGGCCAGCTGACACCAACCTCAAGCTGTAACTATAACCCGTCACTATCAGACTAAAGAAAGGTGGAGGGAAGCTAAAAGCAGAAAAGGCACTGAGACACATTCACTGCAATATTAATAAATCTTAATGTGTAACATGTCTTCATAACTTGCAGGGGAGTGGAGGCCACATTGGATGTCTCATACTTTAAGCTCTCTGGTCAAGATATAACCAACAGGACATTTGGACATTGTGGAAAGCAGTTTGCACTAACACACTGGTGCCCAAAACAGCAAACTCATGCCTGTAACTCCAAGTCACACAATCAAGAGTTTGAGGATAGCCTCTACTGCATGGTGAGAAGAAATGGGGAAAAATCTATAGTGTGATCACCAATTCCAGTAACTGGCTCACAGCACAGATGTCAGTGCTGCACCGAGCTACCTGAGTGGGTGTGATGGCAAAACCAGAACTTGGGCGGATCTCTGTAAGTTCAAGGCCAGACTGGTCTACTGCCTACACTGAGTTCCAGGACAGCCAAGGGCTATGCAGATTCCAAGCACGGTAGGTCCCTAGCAGGCATGCTTCTGGCCCTGAACACTTGTGTCTAAGTTCCGAATCTTTCACTTCCCCGTACCAAGGGGCTCGTGGCAGGGATCCCCTGCCCCACCCCACAGAAAGCAGGCTCTCACACAAGCAGCCTATTAGCCAAAGAACATACTTTATTATTAGCTCCTGGGCTCTAGTTCTCCTTCTCCTGGACAGTTTTGGTTCCACGTAGTCGCCCTGTCCGGCGGGCAGCAATGAGACCCACTTTGCGCCCAGCAGGGGCATCTCTTCGGATAGTGGAGGGTTTGCCGATGTGCTGGTGGTTACCACCTCCAAAGGGATGCTCCACAGGCTGTAGGGAAGAGAATGAGATTGGAATGAAGGAAATCTCAACTACTTGGGGAAGACAGTGGCAGAACCTAGGGCCTAAGACCTCCCTACTGTAGGTCCTCCCAGCACAGGAACCAGAGCCCACCCAGCCAGTGGTTACTTACATTCATGGCCACACCCCTTACACGTGGCCAGCAGTTCCTCTTTGCCTTGTACTTGTGGTAGGCTCGGCCAGCCTTTAAGATAGGTTTGTCAATTCTGCCTCCACCGGCCACGACACCTGCAGAAAGAGGACACCTCTGAGATACATATCACAACGACCTCCTGTCACAAATACCCCAGTTAGTGCTATGCCAGGAATCTACAACCCCTCATGAAGATTATTAACAGTCTTAATGAAATGTACCACCTAGGAGCCCAAGCACTTCACCAAGTTCCACCTGGGAAACCCCTTACACTCTGCCATCTACTATTTCCACGACAGGGAGGGCCCATGCCTGCGTTAACCAAAATGTCAACTCAGCTCAAGTTCCCAGGGTCCACCTCAGTATTCAGGGCCCGACACTCAGGGCAGTTCCTTCAACCTCTGGAGACACCTCCCACACAAATGGAAAAACACAGCACCCTCTGTGAACATGTATCCTCAGAAGCTAGCCCATGCAGGAACTAGGCCAGCAGACTGCAACACGGTAGCAAACAAGAGACTCTAGACTCTCAAGCCCTTCCCTCCACCGACTTGAACATCATTCAGAAGTCACCAATACCTATCTTCTCTAAAAGCAACAAACCAGACTGCAAGAGCAACCAGTGCCTTTAATCTAGAGCTATTTCAGCAGCCCATGCTGTCCCAGTTACTGCCCCACCAAATAAGAAATCTGGCTCTAAGGCCCATGCCTAGCAGCGGGCGGCTATAAACCAACCACCCAGTCTTCAGGGTTTCACTGCTCTGTGGCACTCACCGACAACAGCTCTGTTGGCCGAGGAAATGACCTTCTTGGACCCTGAAGGCAGCTTCACTCGGGTCTTCTTGGTTTCTGGGTTGTGGGAGATGACTGTGGCATAGTTCCCGGAGGCTCGTGCCAGCTTGCCCCTGTCCCCAGGCTTCTCCTCCAAACAACACACGATAGTACCCTCAGGCATGGTGCCCACGGGCAAAACATTGCCGATATTCAGCTGGGCTGTCAAGAGAAGTTGGCAAAGCGACCAAAAAGTCAAAAAGCAACTGGAGCCCACACCGCTCCCACCCCACAAAGCTCAGCATTCTAAATCCCGAGTCCGATCCCCGCCTTGAAGCTCACCCTTCTTGCCACAGTACACGAACTGTCCGGTGTGGATTCCCTCGGCGGCGATGAACAGCTCCGTCCGCTTCTTAAAACGGTAGGGATCACGAAAGACCACTTTCGCGAGGGGGGCGCCGCGACCAGGGTCATGAATGATATCCTATTGGTGAGGGTAGCATGATTATAAGGTCTTCTGTTGAGGCCCAGCTCCCCGTCCGCTTGCCCCTGGCAAGTGCCTCGCACCTTCACGATGCCCTTAATATAGCCGTGTCGCTCAGCGAAGTCCACAGCACGGAGGCGCGCGGCGCCCTTACGGTGTTTCACGTGCGCCCGGAAGACAGAACCCGCGCCTTTCCTCTGCCCTCGGATCACACGGCCCATGGCGGCGAGTCTGGAAACGGCTCACATTCAGGATCCAAAAAAAGATCCCCGCCGGCCCCCAGAGCCGAATGCACCTCCATCTCTCCCTCCCGGCACGGGATGAAGGGACCAGGCTGCACAACAGACCACCGAATAGCTGACGGTGGCGGATGGCGGTGGATAATTTCAAGCCCGCAGCAACCCAAACACAACTTACCTGCCGGCAAGCAAGGCCAAAAGAGGAAATACGCGACGCAAAGCAGCCTTATCTTCCGGGGCAGGGCTACGACCCCGCCCCTTCCGTGGCGCGATGCCTGTCGGGGCTTGTAGTCAAAACTCACGCCCTGTGTTTCTGCCGACTTGCAGCACCAAGGTTCATACCTTTAGACCACCAGGGTCTGAAGAAACCGACTCAGGAGTCTTGGGAAGGGCAGGTGGGCGGTGGATTTGTCTAGCACCACGCAGAATCCGAGATTCCGAGCTGGACGCAGGCAAAGGCTTCCATATAAGTTGAGGGGCTCCAGATGCTGGCTCCAAGGTAGAGGAAGGAAATTGGTCATACAGACACAGGAAATCTAGTGCTCTGCTCTACTACAAGATTGGGATTTCCAGGTCTGTCGGTAGTTGGTGGCGCATGCCTTTAATCCCAATAGGCGGAGTTCCAGCTAGCCTGGTCTAGAGAACATGTTCCAGGACAGCCAGGGCTACAGAGAAAACCATGTCTCAAAACAAGTAAACAAAACAAAACAACATAAAATGATGATGATGATGCTTGGGATTTAGGTGACAGAAAGCCTCCTGCCATGTCCTCAAGTTTGGCAGAGAAGCCAAAAGGCCGTGGCCTCAACAGACGGGAAGAGGTACAATGACCCTGGAGAGCAAAGAGGAGGAAGGAACAAGGCAAAGGAGAGGCTGCTTGGCAATAAAGTGACCTGTCGGTGTCTTTGGTGGCACAGAGCCCCCAAAAAGAGGGTCTTCATTTGAGCAAAACCTATCAGTAGGCGATGCCAGGAAGATATAGACAGGGAGATCAGTGAGAATCAGGGTCCCAGTTGGTAACAGAAGTTTGTAGTCAAAACTAAGATCTTGCACGGCTGAGGCTAAAATGGCAATGGGTACTGAGGAGGAGGAGAGGACACCCTGTGGTCAACTGCTTAAGTTCCAAGTGCATGGGGTATTTCCAGAGTCAGTGGAGCTGGTAGTGGCAGGGATCAAGCCACCGGGGGGCAGAAGTGAGGGGTCTGAGTCAGCCCAAAAGAGAGCCAAAGGGGCCTGTATCGGAAGAGGGCATCAGGAACCAAACACTTGAACATACATTTACAGATCCTCCAAAACTGTCCTGAGGGCCAGCTCACCAGCTACTACCCTAGTAGTATCAGGGCCCTTACAACCGGAAAGCCAACTATGACCCTGCAGGGTTCAGAAGACAAAGCACTAACAAGTATCCTGGCACAGTCTTGAGGACTGTGGTCCAGAACCCAGCCTGTCATGAAGCAGGGTCTCTAAGCTCTGTGTCACCTTATGATGGTGGCTAATCTGGGTGAAGGGGCCAAGCACTCAGCATGGCCTTTGGGGGAATTTTAGGGTGGGATTTGAGGATCTGTCTCTGTTTGTGCTAAACATGACCCCTCATTTCAGCCACTGTCAGGTAATCGCTGCTTTTTAGATGTAATTTTAGAAACTACTTGTATATGTCCTTTTAGTATTGTCCTTTAAGTGTTCCTTATCCCATGTAATTTGTCAAAATTGCCAATTCTCTGTCACTTTAGGGAGGGGAGAAAGACGGAATAGCCCAAATTCATAGCATAGGAACTGGCACTTGCAAGACCTGAGGGGTTGAAGCCTTGATTAGTTGATGTTTCTGCTGCAGGCTTTCAAGGAGCAGAGCTCTGCCTTAGGGCAGAGGAGGAAGGTGCATCTGGCCAGTGGCACTGCATCACTATTGGTCTACAGGGTAGTCACCACTACAGGGACAATAATGCTTGCAGTTATTTGGGGGCCGCATGTCCTAGCCTTCAACCCTTCTATCCCTGTGGCTTCAATTCACAGGCTTTTGGGGGATATTGAACATCCAAAGCTCTAGGAAAGGAAGCAATGTTGGCATGCTCCTGTGGGTCCAGAGTCAGGATTTCAAAAGAGTCTGGCTTCCTTTAGGACTAAGGGGAGATGCCAGTTGGAACAGGCAGGGAATGGAGAGTTCAGGTGGTTGGGAGGTGCACCTTAGAGATGTTAAAAGTTTTTCAGAGGGTTGTGACTATAAAGCTTAATGGGTTACTGAATCCTGAATCCCAGTGACCCTAACCCCTAGGATAGTTAGGAATATCAGGAATATATTAAGTCTTTGTTTGTTTGTTTGTTTGTTTTTGGTTTGTTTGAGACAGGATTTTTCTGTGTAGCCCCGGCTGCCCTGGAACTCACTCTGTAGACCAGGCTGGCCTCAAACTCAAAGATCCACCTGCCTCTGCCTCCAGAATGCCTAGGAATAAAGGCATGTACCACCACTGCCCATTTTGTTTTGTTTTGTTTTGTTTTTATTTGGACAAGGTCTCACTTGGGAGCTACAGCTGTCCTAGAACTTGCTTAGGCTGGCCTCAAACTTAGAGATTCGACTGCCCCCGCCTCGTGAGTGCTACGATTAAAGGTGAGCATCACAACATCTGGTCTGATATCATTTCGACCTAACAGAAAACTAGATAAGGAGCAGTGGAGGTGGCTCAGGGGTCTACAGAGTATCTCTGCCCCACCCATCCTCAAACAGTTTCCTCACTGGATCACTGGAGAGATTAAATGACACACAAGAATGGTGCAGAAGTGTGCCAACCTAGAACACCACAGTTGTTAGAAGTGACAGAGTGACCAGAGGTGATCTAAAGGTGGCCAGAGGCAGCAGCAGCGACAGAGTTCCCAAGCATCCTGCTTTTAAGCCGATTCTAGTTTCACAGTACACATATGGTATGAAAGTTCATCTTGTTATACTCTATGTAAAACTACTTGCAATTCTGTTCTTTGTTATAGTCTTACAAAAAGTGTTCTCAAAATGTGTGTTGATCTTAATAAACAAAGGATTCTGGGTGTTATGGCACATGTCTATTAAATCCTACATACGGAAGGCTGAATTACGATTGCAATCCTGAGCCAACCTCACCCACAAGAGTGTGTCATATACAGTGAAACCCTGTTTCCAAAACAAACCCATCGACTAAATGAGAGTGCACAGAAGGGCCACCTTCTTGGCTTCTATATCTGTTCTTGTGCCAGAAGGTTCTGAGAAAAGTCAATGTTTGTTCATATTTAAATCTCCCTGATGCCACAGTAATATTAAATCCTACTGTGGCCCTGAAGCTAGCTCCTGTCACTTGTTCCCTTGTACTCTGGGGCCACATCCAGGAAGGCAAGCAGAAGCAAGGCTGTCCCTGGGTAGTCAGGGCTGTCAACTGGGGAAAGAAGCCTAATCATGCTTACTACAAACCCAGTTATATCCTAACCTAGCGGGAATGGAGACTGTGAGTAGTAGCCACCCAGTTTCCTAAATGATAAAGGTAACTAGTACCTGCTCTGGAGACAGAGGCCGAGAGCTGACAGTGAAGGTAACACCTGTGTGCCCTCAGCGCACCTGGGTCCCTTCCAGAGAACATAGACACTTTAATTAGTTAACTAATTAATTGACAGGGTTTCTCCGTGTAGCCTTGGCTGTCCTAGAACTCGCTCTGTAGATCAGGATGGCCTTGAACTCATTGCCTCTTCAGACTTCTGGGATTAAAGGGATGCACCACTAGACAACTTTTTTTTTTAAGACTTTTTTATTTTATGTGTAAGAGTGTTTTGTTTATCTGACTGCTTAAGTGCATGCCTGGTGCCCAGGGATGACAAAAGGCACTGGATCTCCTGAAACTGGAGTTACAAATGGCCACGAGCCACCATGTGGGTGCTGGGAATCAAACCCAGGTCCTCTGCAAAATGAACAAGGGCTCTTAACCATGGAGCCAACTCTCCAGCTCACAAAGATTCTTGATATGCCCAGTGCTTCCAGACTACCCATGAAGAGATGAGAGTGAAGTATTGGGTTAATACAGTGGACACATTCAAAGGCTTTGTTGTTTCTGTTTGGTTTTTCAAGACAGTTGCTCTGTGTAGCCTTGGCTGTCCCTAGACTCACTTTGCAGACCAGGCTAGCCTGGAATTCACATCAGCCTGCTTCTACTTCCCTGAGTGCTGGGATTAAAAGCGTGTGCTACCACACCTGGCTGTATTCAAAGGTTTTAATGCACTAACTTTTAACTGTATAGCTTTACTCCACAAACAGCCAGAAGTACCAGCTGATCCCTCTGCAGAGAACCCATCAATCCCTCACCTCCACATGTTTGCTTAGACACTTACAGTGTCCAAAGATCACCGTGACCAACCTTGTCTTGATGGCCCACGTGCCAAACACACCTATCCTCTCACCTGACCTGGCTCTCTTTGATTGTCACAAGCTGGACTCCTGGTTTGGTTTGATTTTTAAATAACGTATTTTTATTTCACATTCATTTGCGTTTTGTCTGCATGCATGTCTGTGAGAAGGTGTTGGATCTCCTAGAACTGGAGTTAAGAGTTGAGTGTTCATGTGCATGCTGGGGATAGGAGCTGGGTCCTCTGGAAAAGCAGCTGGTGCCCCATCCCCTTCAAGACAGGGCTTCTCCGTGTAACCATGGCTATCCTGGCTTTGCTTTGTAGACCACTGAGATTTGCCTGCCTCCCTGCCTCTCTGGGAGAGAGTGCTGGGATTACAGGCATGTTCCACCATGCCGGGCTCTGTAGCCAGTGCTCTTCACCACTGAGCCATCTCTCCAGCCCTGTATTCCTGGTTGTATTATTTGTTTGTTTTAGATTTGTTTATTTTGTTATTTTGTAAATATGATTTGCTGGCATGTATGTGCGTGGACCACATATGTACCTGTGTTGGGTGTAAACCACCATGTGGATGCTGGGAACTGAACCTGGGCCCTCTTGCAAGAGCAACAAGGGCTCTTAACCGCTGAGCCAATCTTCCACCTCGTACTCCTGTTTTAATATTTAAAAGATGTATTCAATGTTATAGATACTAAACATCATTTAATAGGTATGTATTTGTAATGTCTCTGTTGCCTCCCCCTAGGATGTCCGCTTCATGGACATCCTAGGAAGGAAATTTGGGCCAAAAGAATAAACACATCCACACCAAGGCACAGGACTTATGAAAGAAAAGCTTAGGTCAGGCTGAGCAACTTTGCTGTATACTCTCTCTAGGTTGTGGACCCTAGATCCCCAGATGTCCCCATGCAAGAGCACATACCAACAGCTGGGAGAGGGGTAATCGTAACGTTTCACACCTGAGCAGAAGAACATGTTTTTAATAGTTGCTTTACCTCTTTAATTCAAAACTGAGTCTCACTATGTAACCCAGACTGGCCTTACACTTACCATTCTCCAGCCTCTGCCTTCCAAGTGCTCAGATTATAAGCTGTGCCACTACCCACAGCTGCTTACTCATAAAACAAAACCAAACCCGAGAGTCACACTGCCGTCTTTTCACTGAAACAAAATACATTCTTACATGCAGGCCCTCAATTGAGTCGGCCTCATGACCAGCGGGGCTGTGCTCTGGTACCAGTTGCAGCACCCACAATAACAGGGTTCAGTCCTGCAGTTTGCGCTCACACTTCTTCTCCAGTTCCGCCATCTCCTTAAGGACCAAGGCTACACTGTACCGCAGCTCCTGGAATTTGGCTACGGGTACCTCGAAGCGGTGTGCGGACCCATCTGTGAGCTTCAGCTGCATGAGAACACTCGGCTGTAGGGAGCGGGCCTGAGCACTGGTCGAAATGGCCACGTCCACCCGCCACCGGAAGTAAGACATGTGAGGCAGCCCGGATCCCTTCTGTTGGGCCACAGAGTCAAGAAGAGGGCGTTGGCTCCCAAATGCCAAACTGGCCAAGTCTCCAATCAGATCTTGGGGGATGCCAAGTTCCTGGAGCTCGTCCTGGAAGGCATCTGGCTTCAGACTGGTGGGGGGCAGCCGGAGAGCCTGCTGGAGCAGTGTGTGTATGCCCGCCAGCAGGACGGCCAGACGCTCCTCTGAGAGGTTAGCACTGGCACCAAGGTGCTGCACTGCCTCTCTGCAGTCTTTCCCATGCAGGGCCCCGACCACAAGCTTCAGCAACTTTCTGAAGGTGCTCCTGTCCAAGTCTTTCATGAGCTGAGCCACTGCCGCTACTTCCGGAGAGGGCTGGGCCCCCAGGAAACTGACCCGGCCACTATGACTGTCAGCCGGATGGTTCAAGTACGCAGCTGCAGCCCCCAAGGCAGACATCCTGCTCCCCCAGGCTTGATCAGCCCGAAGATACGGTCCTAAGCACAGCTGCCTGGAGAGGTGAAGGAGAGACAAGTGACTCCCCAGTCAGGAGCTTCATGTACTAAAAAGTGGGGGTCGGTGTGGGAACCCCGTCCTTCCGTCACTGACTACATGAACTACCAAGGATACAGGGCAAATGGGGCGTGCGCTTGGGAGGTGGCGCTGAAACCGGGTGGCTAGGGAGCCCACCTGAGTCTAGGAGAAGGGAGGCGTCCCCGAGATAAACAGACGGCATGGAAAAGAACCAAGAAACGGAAGCGCTCACTTAGGTTTTACGTAAATAGCTAATGCGAGCCTGGACGACGCAGCCGAGACCGCACCCCTAAAGCCGGAATCCTCGTCACAGCTCTGGAAGACCTAAGGACCCCACCTGACAAATACAAACCAGTCAGTCCTTCAGAGCTCGCAGCACCTGGAGGACGCTGGCCGCAGAAGAGAATCGGCCGGATGTCAGGGAGCGCCCAGAGACACTTCCGGGCTGCTCTAGGAAAGCGCGCTTGAGGCCCTCGCTGGTTCCCGGAGCCGCGCGCACGCGCCGTAGGGCGGTGGGCGTTGCCTTCGGGTGCTAGAGTTTTAGGGAAGAGGAAGCAGGCGCCAATAATTCGTTTGGCTTCCGGGGTCGCCTTCTCGGCTGCTGCTGTCCCGCAACCAGGCAGTAACGCACGCTAGTTATCGTAGTTGGTGCCACCGAGTTGCAGATTTTAAAACAGATGTGCCAGGCGGCGGCACATTTCTTTAAAAGCCAGCGCTCGGCCTGCGTGTCGTGGCGCATGCCTTTAAGCAAGCCGATCGCTGTGAATTCCAGGCCAGTCAAGGCTGCACAGAGACTCTTGTCTTAAAAGAATGCACACACTCACACAACCTTCCGTAAGTACATAAAAGAACGTGCTCACCACTACTAAAAATTCGAATTAGAAAAAAAAATTCAATTCCACCCTTTACAGCAAACAGGTTGATGGCATCAAATGCTGAGATGTGTGTGCTGCGCAGAAACGGCAACACTTATCTATGGAATGGAAAGCAGAACAACTACTTGGAAGAGCAGTCCAGAAGCTTTTTTAAATTTAAATATACAAGAGTGACAGGTACAGCTGAGTGGGAGAGGTTTGCCTAACGATCTTAAGGACCTGTATTTGTCAGCTTCACAGAAACAAAACAATTGAAAAACAAAAACAAAACAAAACAAAAAAAAAAAACCAAATGCCCTAGGACCCAGCAATTCTACACCTACATATTTATAGGAAATGAAAGCAATTACAAACAAAAACATCTCCTAAGCAGCCAAAACAAAATATTTATTATACATTTGTTGACATAACAAAAGTGTAATGGTTCCAGAAGCTATAAGGATTGATGAGAACATTCTTCTACCTCTTCCAGCAGGTGCTTGTAGCCAAACATCCTTGGCATTCCTTAGCTAATCTGTCCAATCCACTCTAATCTGTCTCCACTTTTTCTTTCATTTGTTTATTTATTTGAGACAGGGTTTCTCTGTGTAGCACTCTGATCTGTCTCCACTTTTTTTTTCTTTATTTATTTAGAGACAGGGTTTCTTTGGATAGCCCTAAACCAGGCTGACCTTGAACTCAGATATCCGCCTGCCTCAGCTTCCCAAGTGCTGGGATTAAAGGCAGGCACCACACCACCACTGCCTTCCACTTTCTTGTAAGCATTCTGCTAACTTCATTTGCCAAAAATATACTTCAAAACAAGTGTACCATTTACTCTCAGGTTCTAGAGATCTTGAACTTCTTTGTTTTTATTTTTCTATTTTATTTACTACTTACACAGCATTCTGCCTACATGTGTGCCTGCAGGCCAGAAGAGGGCACCAGATCTCACTATAGATGAGATGAGCCACCAGGTGGTTGCTGCGAATTGAACTCAGGACCTTTGGAAGAACAGCCAGAGTTCTTAACCTCTGAGCCATCTCTCCAGCCCGTTTCTGTTTTTCAAGGGAGGCTTTTTCTGTGCAGCCTTGGCTGCCCTGGACTCACTTTGTAGACCAGGCTGGCTTTGAACTCATAGAGATCAGCCTGCCTCAACCTCCCAGAGTGCTGGGATTACAGACATGTGCCACTGTGCCTGGCTTCACACAATTTTTAAGTAATGGATTAATTTTTTGGTTGGAGGAATTTTCAAGACAGCATAGTGTTGAGCCTGTGGCATGGCTATTATTACTTTTTAAATTTTTATTTGTTCATTTATTTAGTTAAATGTACATGGGTGCTCTATCTTCATGCACACCTGCACACCAGAAGAGGGCATTAGATCATATTACAGATGGGTGTGAGCCACCATGTGGTTGCTGGGAATTGAACTCAGGACCTCTGGAGGAGGAAGCAGTGCTCTTAACTGCTGAGCCATCTCTCCAGCCCTATTAATTACTCTTATGGGAACCTACAATAAAAAAAAAAATTTTAAGCAAAAAGCTGGGCAGATAGAAATGAAAAATGTAGTTTGGAGAAGAAAAGAGCGTGAGGGAGCTCTTTTCCTGAGTGCAGTCAGTCATGTGATGAAGAGGCAGTAATTGCTAAAGAGATTAGCACTATTAAACAGAAGTCTCTAGTTCTGAAATGGACCAACAGAAAAGATGCTCTTAGGATTAAATCCTACACAGCTATGTCTCCAGGTTTTTTTTCTTTTTTGTTTTTTGTCTCTGCCTCCCAAGTGCTGGAATTAAAAACATGCACCTGACTTTTATTTATTTTTTTGACTTTTTAGACACAGTCTAGATGAGTTTCTGCATCTGTCGGAGTTCCGGGATTGCAAGTACGTACTAGCAGGCCTGGATTTGGTGGCTTCACTTAAGCTGTTGCTTAGGGCTCACAAGGCTTTCCTGATACCAGTTTCTCATCTGTAGGACAGAAACCCACCCTATGAGTTCAAAGCATAGACTATGCCTTGACACATACTTTATTTAATGGATAAATGTCAAACATTCCAGAAACAAAATATTTTCATAAGTAGAATATTCTTTAAGAACAAGTCAATCTTTTCTAGCATTCTCAAGTTCCTGTTAGCATAAATTACCCCAATAAAATAAGGCTTCTGGCTTATGTATACAGAATAATCTGCATGGGCTCATGTGTGTGAGTACTTGGTCCTCAGTTAGTGGAATTGTTTGGGAATTATTAGGAGGGATAGCCTTGAAGAAGGTGTGTCACAGGATGAGCTTTTAAGATTTTTTTAAATTTTTTCTTGTTTTAATTTATTTTTATTATGTATACAATGTTCTGTCTGCATGTCAGTGTATACCTGCATGTCAGAAGAGGGCCCCAGATCTCACTATAGATGGTTGGGAGCCACCATGTGGTTGCCAGGAATTGAACTCATGACCTCTGGAAGAGCAGCCAGTGCTCTTAACCTCTGAGCCATCTCTCCAGCACAAGCTTTTAAGGTTTTACAGACTCTTGGCATTTCCAGTTAGTTCTCTCTGCCTAGTAACTGGCTGTCCTCGGATGTGAGCTCTCAGCTACTGTCTAACACCATGTCTCCCTGCCTGCCGCCACGCCCCTCGCCATGATGCCGTGAATGCTCTCTAAGACTCTAAGCCCCAAAGAAACTTTCACAAGTTGCCTTGGGCATGGTGTCATCGCAGCAGTAGAGAAACAACTGGGACATCTAGGTAAGTGATTTATCCCATGTGGGTTTTTTGGTGCTGAGTGAGCCTTGAGCTCCGGTTAAAGGCTTTGCCGCAAGCGTTGCATTTGTAAGGCTTCTCTCCCGTGTGAACCCTCTGGTGTATAATCAGATGTGAACGCCACCTGAATATCTTCTCACAGTCATCACACTGGTGCAATTTCTTCACAGGGTTCACTTTCTTGTGGTTCAAGGTGGTGGAACTTTCAGTGGTGTTTTCAAATTCACAGTACCACTGGGCCCTCGTGTGTATTCTCTGGTGTTCAATAAGGTACGAGCTCCGGCTGAAGGCCTTTCCACACTCACTGCACTCATAGGGCTTGACTCCGGCGTGAATGATCTGGTGCTGGAAAAGGGTGGAGTTCTGACTGAAGGCTTTCCCGCACTCGCTGCACTGGTAGGGCCTCTCGCCAGTGTGCACCCTCTGGTGGATGGTGAGCTGCGTGCTCATGCTGAAGGCCTTCCCACACTGGCTGCACTTGTAGGGCTTCTCCCCCTTGTGGATCCGCTGGTGGTAAATGAGGCTGGAGCTCTGGCTGAAGGCCTTCCCACATTCGGTGCACGCGTAGGGCTTCTCTCCCGTGTGGATCCGCTGATGCTGAATGAGGTGCGAGCCCTGGACGAAGCCCTTCCCACACTCATCGCATTTGAACGGTTTTTCTCCCGTGTGAGTTCTCTGGTGGCGAATCAGTCGCGAGCTACAGCCAAAGGCTTTCGTGCACTTGTTGCATTTGTAAGGTTTCTCCCCGGTATGGGTCAGCCGGTGCTGACTCAGGCGAGAGACCCACCTGAAAGCTTTCCCACACTCCTTGCACTTGAATGGCCTCTCTGCAGTGTTATTTCCCTGGTGAGCAGTAAGGCTTGGGTTCTCTGAAGCTCTTGGCATTTGAGATTTCTCCTCAGCATGCATCCTTTGATGCTGGGCTAGAGTTGAGCTCTGCGTGAAGGCCTTGCCACACTCCTGGCAGAGGTAGGGCCTCTCTCCGGTGTGAGTCCTCTGATGTCTGACCAGCTGTGACTGCTGGCTGAAGGCTTTCCCGCACTCTTGACAACTGTATGGCCTTTCTCCTGTGTGGATTCTCTGGTGATGGATGAGGCTTGAGCTCTGACCAAAGGTTTTCCCACACTCCTCACACCTGTAAGGCTTCTCTCCGGTATGAATTCTTTGATGCTGAATAAGTTTTGAGCTCAGACGAAAAGCTTTCCCACAATCATCACATTTGAATGGTTTCTCTCCAGTGTGGATTCTCTGGTGCTGACTGAGCTGTGAACACAGCCTGAAGCCCTTCCCACACTCCTCACATTCATAAGGCTTCTTCCCATGGCAGCGACTTGTGTATTTCTCCTGTGAGCAGTCAGAAAGTGTGTTTTGGCACGCCTGACATCTGTATGGTTTTTCCCGCACATTGACTTCCAGACATGGACCCAGGTTCAAAGGTGATCTAAATACTCTGCCACACACTTCACAGTTCTCTGATGTCCACTTCACACTCTGCTCATCAGGCTGATAACTCAGAGCAGTGGCCTGAAGCTCCTTGCACTCCTGAAGAGTGTCCTCAGTGAAGTTCTTGGGAGCCACAGTCTCATTATTCAAATGGTGCTTCTGGAAGAGTGAGCCACTCACTCTTAGTCCAAGGCTGCTTGGAAAATTCTCTGACAAGACCTTAGAATCCAGATTGTCTCCAAAGTCAGGAATCTGCCTTTTGAGAAGGTCCATGTACTCACAGGTCTGCTTGTGATCAGTTCCAATAGCAGAATCTGAAATAAACACAAAGTAAAAATGTTTCTTACCTGTGAGCTCAGAGACCAGAGACAACCAGGGGCTTAGTGGAGTGTCAGCACCACAACACACCCCAAGTGGAAAGTGTCGAAAGGGGACACAAAGAGAAATGACCACAGTTTAGTTCAGTGAACAGCGATGATATGTTCACGTCCACAAGGCAGGGTGCCGGGCTTCGTGTCCTAGGAGGGTCCACAGCAGAGTCTCTCCCTAGAGGGCCCTGAGGAAGGAGTACCCTCGAGTATGCGAAGTGAGACTGCACAGAGCAAACCTGAGGAGGATGTCAGCCAAGAATTCATCAAAGCGGGTCAGAGGCCCCCAAGCACGCTACATGCAAGTGAGGACAAAAGGGGGTCTGACTAAAAAAATAGACCTCCCATGGCTGTCCCCCGAGGCAGGCTTCTCTGAGAAGGACCCAAACTGCAAAGCCACACCTGGCAAGTCTTGCTACAGGCTTTTACTGTCAAATCAGCACAATCTAGGATTACCTGGGAAAGGGAAACATCCACTAGAAACTGTCCAGATCAGATTGACCTGCGCCTGTCCACGAGCTTGTCTTGACTGATGATTTATTATGGAAAGTCCTGCCCACTGTGGGCACTTGTGTCTGAACTGTGTAAGGGAGCTAGCTGGACATCGGCCAGAGTGCAAGGCAGTAACAGTGTTCCTCTGCTGTTTGTGCTTCAGTTTCTGGCCTGACCTTCCACAATGATGGCTTATGACCTGGGAATGTAAACTGAAACAAACTCTTTCCATCTTGTTTTTAATCAGAATGTTTTGTCATGTGACACAGTAAGATTAGAACACTAGATCACTGGCCGAGTGGCCATACCCAGTAGCTCACCCTGACTTCTTCCCTGGGGCAAGTTTAAGCAGGGTCTGAGAACCCAGAACCCCCAAGAGGTCTTCATGAAATCTACTTTCCTTCTAGACTCTCCTAATCTCTATATGCTGCCTTCCTGTCCTGATCCCACAGGCTGGATTTCTCTATGACCATTCATTACATGACACTTAGCAGCTGAATTGACAAGTGTTTTGTGTCCTTGCCTTTTTGTGGTATAGTCTTCCTAGAGGTGGCCATATAGCTGGTCATGGTTCTCTCTGGGGCTGGCCTCCCTGCAATGTTCCTGAGCAGCCCAGCTAGCCACCAGGACTACCCCAGCCTCCCACTATCTCAAGACCTCACCTCAGCTCCTTCTTATTCAAACCTTCTCTGTGACAGGGCCTGGGCCTCACCTGTCTGGCAAATCCATGGTGCCTCTGTCCCTTCTGCTCCCTGTAGGTCAAGGACCCATGGCTCTTGTCCTTGCTCCAGCCGGGAGATCAGTTCAGGCTTAAAGACCAGGAATCCTGCTGTGTGTGAGGTAGAGAAGGAGATGCTAGAAATACGGCCAGGAGTCAGCCACCCTCCTAGTTTCCCGCCACAAAGACAGGAGCTGCTAGATATATGCAGAGCCTATTCTGGAGCAGAAAAGGGGTGAGGCGCTGGATACATAGCAGCTCCTCCTCTCTAGCTCATTAGACTACACAGGAAGGAACACCCAGACTTCCTCAATCTCTAGGGAACACTGTCATCAGAGAACAGGCTGGATCTACTTGGGGTACAGATGGAATAGGGAAGTGTAAGCCCAAGCTAGCACGGCATTCTGCAAAGCCGTGGCTTTTTCTTTCCCAGCTCAAAAGGCAAGGGTACCCTAAGAGGTAGGGTAGACAAGAAACAAAATTTAACTGGGTGGTGGTGGCACGAGCCTTTAATCTCAGGGAGAGGCAGGTGGACCTCTGAGATCCAGGGCAGCTTAGTCTACAGCTGATCTCCAGGACAGCAACTGCTACATACAGAAACCCTGTCTTGAAAAAAACAAAAACAAAACAAAAGAACAAAAGAAACAAAATGGTAAAGAAACAAAATGGTAATGAAACGAGCGAAGCAGCTTTCAAATTACAAGTGGTGGTCCCAAATTCCCTATATAATAAAAAGAACAAAAACAATGAAAGTGGGAAGAGTCAACAAAGTACTAAGTAAGTGTAAGTTGTTGGGTGGTATAACCCTTTGTTAAAATTCTGAGATGTACATTTAATAATGTATTTTAGGACATGTTGTTTTGGTAAAATCTAACATAAGATGTATTAAACATCTAAATACCCACAAGTCAGTAAGGCACCCCAACCTGTTTAAAAAAAATGCTAAAGAGCTGCACAAATGCATGATTTCAGAACCTAACTAAGTAACAAGCAAGGATAAAAGACAGGATGCCCAAAATCAAAAAAGCCAGACAAACAGAAAAATAACAGAATCTTAAATTGTTCTGCTTTCTTTACTTTGTTGCTGTTTTCAAAGCAGGGTTTCTCTGTGTAGCCCTGGCTATCCTGAACTTGCTCTGTAAACCAGACTGACCTTGAACTCAGACACCAGCCTGACTACAACATGGGAATGTCTTGGGTTCTTGAGATGATGCCTGGGCTGGTGTGGACCTGGGATGGGAAAGGGGGGGGGATGGGATGTAGTTGCTTTACCCAGTATCTCTCTCAGTGATAGTCCAGGCCTATAACTGTTCATCTCATCTAGCCTGGCAAAAGGCTTAGCGCCAGGTACGATGTACAGCAACCAGCATGTATGTAAGACATATATACTGCCACGGCTTGAGATTGAATGTGCTGCAGCAGCCTGCAGGGAGGTAGCAAGAATGGGAGACACCTGATTGCAGGGCAGAGGGAAAGGGATGCTGGTATCACAGACACTGTGGTTCCAAAACAGTTTTTCTTGGAGATTCCTCAAGCTAAGATCTTTTTTCCTTTGTTGTTGTTGGGTTTCTCTGTGTAGCCTTGGCTGTCCTGGATTCACTTTGTAGGCCAGGCTACCTGCAAATTCACAGAGATCCAACTGCCTCTGCCTCCTAGAGCACTGGGGATTACGGGCATGTGTCACTGTACCAGGCTTGTTGTTTAAGCTATTTCAAGTATGGGTGCTACTTCTCACATAATAGCTGAGGAGAAACAGGTTTTGCTAGTTCCCAGAAGTCCACTTACCTAGAAAGGACTAAGTCAGGTGACATGTGTAAAGCCTGGAGCTAGCCTGGCACTCAGATTCAAGATTTAACCCCAGGCGTTTGGCACCCACATCCCCTGTGCCTGACAAGTGTTGGATGGATGCGGATCCCCAGGTGTAGCCTCACCTAGTCCAGCCACACTGCTGTGGTTCTCCAGCATCACCTCCCTGTAGAGGGCCCTCTGACCAGAATCCAGACATTGCCACTCCTCTTGAGAGAAGTGCACAGCCACATCGCCAAATGTCACCGCCTCCTGAAAAGACACACACTAGTACCCCAGATATTCATAGGTGCCAGTTCTGCTCTGGCACTACAACATGGTATATCTCAAGCAGGTGACCCAAGGGCTTGGGCTAGAATCACAGGGATCCTTCTGGCTCTTAGGAGAAAAGGAGGAACTTAGTCCACAAGAGTGACCTTATGCTCATCCTCAATGAACAGGTGCAGCTAAGCTCTGGTCTGTGGAGATGTTTACTCACAGCCTCAGGGACTGAACCTGGCAAGAGTTCAGTGAGGGCTGAAGCTAGGTATGTGCTCAGGCCCAGTAGAAAGGATAGATCCCCAAAGTAGGAAGTGGAGGCTGGACAGGACAAGAGAGGGAATGGAGGCAGCCAGGCTTCCTACCATGAGATCTTGAGGGTGTGGTCCACTTGTCTTGACTCAGACACCTGTGAGAAATTATGAAAAGATCAGATTTCAGGGTGGAGGAAGCTCCCCAATTCCCAGTATAATCACAGGGCCTTTGTACTCCCTGCTTCTTAACCACCAATGCAAGACATACAGAGACACCAGGCTGGGCAAACACAGCCTGACATCGGAGTATCAGCCCCTGAGCCTTCTTGTCTGTGTGGGGGTTAGGGGTTGAATCACTTCACAGACACACTAGGAATGGCTGCTGCAGGGCAGTGGTGCGGTGGTGGCACATTACCTTTAGTCTCAGCACCTGGAGGCAGAGGCAGGGGATCTCTGAGTTCAAAGCCAGCCTGGTCTACAGAGTGAGTTCCAGGACGGTTAGGGCTACTCAGAGAAACCCTGCCTCGAAAAACCATAAATAAATTAATTAATTAAGAAATAAATGGCTACCATGGGCTACACGTTCAACTAAACAATGAGGGAGGCAACAGTGACAACAGCCTTCGTGGGACATCGAGTAGAAAGACAATAATCACACATAAAATCACAGGCACCGTGGCAGTGCTGGTGGTCAGGGAACTAGTCAAGTGTTTCAATGAGAAACTCTGGGAATGTCTAAAAGGATGTCTTCCCCCGGGGCCTAAGCCAGGCTAACAGTGGTAGGGAAAGCACTCCAGGACCAGGAAAACGGGGCAACGTGAGCCAGCGTGTGAACCAAAGGAAGCAAGGGAAGCAGGGTCAGCTGGAGGAGACAGAGGCCAGAAGGGACATCTTCAGAGGAAAAACAGAATCCCTGTTCTCAAGCACCTAAATTCCAGACTAGGCTACAGCTGCCCTAAGTCACAAGGACGGCTACACTACGGATTCCAGAAGTCCACTTCAGCTAAATCAAAGTCCTTAGGCCCCACCTAGACACTCCCCCAGCCCCACCCCCTCCCACCTCCTCAAGGTCAGAAGGGGAAGGAGGAAGCCGGCTTCCTAGGGAGCTTTTAGCCCAGCTCTCTGGCCATTGGCTAACCCAAGTAGCAGTGGACACTAGAAAAGGGAGCCCCTCTCAGACCCCAGCATTTGGACAGCCAATGGAAAATCGCGGTCCCAGCCACGGAAAGGCGAATCCTGAGGTGCCATCTGGGTCCACAACTTTGACAACACTTTCAGCCCCGGTCACTGACTCCAGGGCCTTTCCAGGTGCAGAAACTGGGGATAAAGATGGTCCCTGGAAGTAGGAAGAACTAGGGAGATCGCAGCCAGGCCCGGACCTGGAGGGAAGCAGCCTTACTCAGGCCCAACACTGGAGCTCGGGAGCAGGCTAGGAAGAGCTGTGGTTCTCGGACTATTCGCCTCGAATCCGCTGGGACCAAGTCCCCCGCCAGGCACTCACAACAGCACGGAGCCGCCCGCGCCTTCCATCTCTTCTAGGGGAGAGGCGGGCGCCCCTCGCCCTGACAAGAAAAGCAACTGCGCCGACTCACCCAGCCTGGGCGCGTCAGGGACCCGCCAACGAGCGAGCCACCGGAAACGGCTTCGCACGCCCACCCCTCCGCGTCCCACCCGGCCGACTTCCGCCCGTCCAGATCCGCTCGCGGGCCAGAGCATCTTAAGGTTCCCCAGCCCCGCCCCCCGGGGTCTAGGAGGCAGGGCCAGGCGTGTAGAGCCGGGAACTGGGAGCCCGGAGCGGGAAAGAGTAGCTGATGTGCAGGAAAGGACCGGGAGTGGGAGGCGGGGCCAGAGCCGGGGGCGGGGCCCGAGCCGGGGGCGGGGCCCGGTTAGGTCGGGTGGAGCGTGGGAGCGGAGGCGGGACCCACAGTGGAAGCTTCAGCTAGCAAGGGGCCGCTTTGCGGAGCTGCGTAGGTGAAAATCCTACCAGCAGTCTGCAAGAGCTGACCCTCGGGGGAGGCCAGCGCCTCTAGAATCATGAGTTTAGGGTACTGGTTTTTTTCAGGCTGTCAGGCTGTAAAAACCTAGCTAGCTTTTCCTTATCAAGAAAGGATGAAACACCAGATGCTTTACTTTCCGATAGCTTAGAGGCTTTAGGGATGGCACAGGTCGGGGAAGCAGGAGGCTGGGCTGCGGTTCTTCGTAGCGCTAGGACCTGAGAGGCTGTGGAGGGAGAACCTCAGTGGAGGTCTCCTGCCCATCTGGATGTCAGGGGCGCTTGTCACCGCGCTCCAAACCCTCCTCAGCTTCATGCAAAAAGGAGCTAGGTGCGTTGTGTGTCTGGAGCCCCCACACCAATACTTTGAGACTCAGACACTCTCAGACAGAGCTCACGAACTGGATCTGAAGATACACACAAATGCCAAGACTAAAATGTGAAAAAGCAAGTTAACGTCTTACTTCAACTAATATATCTTTGGAGCTGGAGAGATGCCTCAGAGGTTAAGAGCATTGACTCCCTGTCCTTCCAGAGGATCCCGGTTCAGTTACCAGCACCCACATGGCAGCTCACAACGGTCTGTAACTCCAGTTCAGGGAATCTAACACCCTTACACTAATGCTCATAAAATAAAATAAATTAAAAAAAAATACATCTTCAACAGTGACAAAAAGCCTGGCCGACCGGATGGGAGATGTTAACTCCCAAAGCCTGCATTCATGGAACCCAGATAGCCGATGGCCTGTGTAACACCCTTCCTTCCATTTTAGCTACCTGGTCAACTTTCTTTACCCTCCTGGCCTCTTGGTCTGGCTCCCCCATCATCTCTCCCATCCTCACATGGCTCAGAGTCATGCTCACTCAGGACGCCCCCCAGATGTCCCTGCCGCTGACTGTCTCCCTTTTATCTACAGTAAACCTTCCTCCTCCATCATACCTAGGAACAGTCATGTCTCATCTTTCCTTCCTTCCTTCCTTCCTTCCTTCCTTCCTTCCTTCCTTCCTTCCTTTTCATTCACTTTGGACACAGTATAATGATCAGGGGTTCCAAAAGCCTTCAGGTCGGGGGTGACCAAAGCCCAAAATTGCACAAAACACTCAAACACAGCAAACACACATGCACACATAAACATACACCACACACACAAACACACGGTGTGCACACTCTTCATGTGTCCCTACCGAATTTCAGGAGTAACTACGCACAATGGGTTCCCACCTGCACAAGTGCAAAACCAACACAACCACAGCCAAGACACATCAGAATGAAGATCTGGGTGGTGGTGGCCCACGCCTGTAATTCCCACACATGGGAGGCAAAGGCCGGTGGGACCTCTGTGAGTCTGAGACCAGCCTGCTCTACATTGTGAGTTATTAGCCAGCCAGGGCTACACGAAGTCTCAAAAGTAGTAATTAAGCAGCCATCTTTTCAGCCCCAGTTTGCATAAATTCTACCTGGAAAAACACGAAAAGGAAAGGGCACTTACCGATACTATGTTGTATCAACACAGTAGTTTTTCCCTAAAAGGTGCCTGCTTGACTTAAAAGTGTACACAGGCACTGTTGAAAGGCTGGTGGCTCAGCAGTGAAACACTGTCCCCAGCCTGAGCCCCACACTTACAACGACCTTTTCTATTCATTTCTGTTTATTTACCGATGCTGCTTGCTAGAAGCAGGCCAAGCTCTGTTCCAGTGACCACACGCTTTCAGCCACCAACAACTAAGTGATTACACACTCCCAAATGTGCAGGAGTGCTGGGGGAGGAGGGGCGGGAGATATCAGACATCTGGAGGACATAGAACACTTGGAAGATACAAGATATAAGCTATAATATAATGTCATTATAATGATGGTTCCTTGAGAGATCCAACAAATTAGGATAGAAAAAAAAGGTGGTATTGGACTGGAGAGATGGCTCAGAGGTTTGTTCTTGCAGAAGTCCTGTGTTCAATTCCCAGCAACCACATTAGTGGCTCATAACCATCTACATTGAGATCTGGTGCCCTCTACTGGTAGCATTCATGAAGGCCAAATGTTATATAAACAATAAATCGTTAAAAAAGAAAGAAAAAACAAAGAAAAAGAAAAAAGGTGGTACCCAGGTTCCTGAAAACTCTCCCTTCACAAAGAACTAGGACATAGCTGGTATGGTCCTATTTGGGTGATCACAGTACTAAGGAGGCCAAGGCAGAGGGACTGAGCATTCCACACCACACCAGTCTGGGCTATTCAGTAAAACTGTCTCAAAACAAAGCTCTCGAGATGTCAATGACAGCATTCATACCACAATCCATATAACCCACTCCCAGTCAAAACCTGAGGTCAGCCTTCCGGCACAGGCCTGTAATCCTAGCACTGGGCAAGAGGCTGAAGTGGGAAGATCGCCACAAATTCAAGACCAGCCTGAGGGAGTGAATTCTAGGAAAACATGGGGTAGACAGTGAAAGCCTGTCTTTAAAAGGCAGCGGCTGTTGTGGGAACCCTTCTGGAATAAGCACTCTGACACCAATGAGAATGGAAGGCAGATGTCACATATTGAGTGAAAACAGGACATTTCCTGAAGGACTTCCACCCTGGGCCCATTTTGAATACTCACTTAATCTCTAAAGCCACAACGTGGGGCAGGTAAGCAGGTTTTTAAGGACAACGGCCCATTTCGGCCATATTCTGTTTCAGGTAGCAATTAGGCAGTACAAGCAGCACTTTAAGCACTCAATAAATCAACACATCTAACAAGTGGTCTCTTCCGCTTCACACAAAGATTCAGGCCTTCGATCTGCTCTGGGAGAAGGGGGTACACGCCAGCTCTCTGTTCATGACCATCAAATAAAATACACTGCCAGCTCTGGAAACTTTTCGGTCACTTGCCAGCAGTACTGAGAAAGAAGGAAAAAGAAAAAAAACCTGCACGTTCAGAAACAGAATCAAAGGAAGCTTTGTAGCCGGGAGGCTACTCAGGAGACCCAGGAAGAAGAACTGTATAAATTCAAGGCTAGCCAGGGCTACATAATGTCCATTTGAGAAAACAAACAGAGGCCTAGTTTCTATTTGGCTTAAACGCCTACAGGTACAATTGAGATTACATCATAACTGATTTTTCCAACAATTTCCACATCTTTTAAGAACTTTACATTGTGGCAATAAATTTGGGGGCTGGAGAGGATAGCTCAGCAGTTAAGAATACTCGCTGTCCAATCTGCTCTGCTCAGGCTTGCGAGCAGGGTGTGCGGATTATTTTGGATGAAAGATAGTCTATAGTTTCAAACAGTATTTCTTTGTCCTGGCCGACTCTATCTCCTCTTTTTTTTTTTTTTTTGAGCTGGAGTCTCTCTACATAGCTCTGGCTGTCCTGGCTCACTATGTAGACCAGACTGGTCTCGAACTCAGAGGTTCTCCTGCTTCTAACCTCTCACGTGCTGGAATTAAGCCGGCCGGTTCGGCTTTCTCGAGACAGGTTCTTGCAGTACGTTTCACGCTGGCCCGGGAATCCGCTTCCTCTTGCCTCAGTTTCCCAAACGCTGGAATCACAGGCATGCCACAGACACCCTCGCCAGGGAGTTAAGTTACTTAACCTGTGCTTTACTTGGCGATTTAGTTAGGACAAAGAGGAAATAGCAGCGCAGCGCAGATCTCATCTGGAGGAGACAGAGAGCGGATTCCGCTAGCACTGGCAGCGGCGCGGTGAGCATCCCGGGGCCCCGCCCAGCCGGGGCGAAGGGGCGCGGGTCCCGGAGACCCTAAAGCAGCTCCGGAAGTGCGCGGCGACCGGAGCCGCGCGTGCGCAGCGTGGCTGTTCCGCCCCCGGTTGGCAGTCGGCTTGCCCCTTCAGCGCCGGCTGGCTGTGTGTGTAGGTGGGTGGCTGGTCCAGAGGGCCCTGGCCGAGGTGAGGCTCCCGCGGTCCTGTCGCTTTGCAGGTGGGAAAGGACAGACAGACAGACAGACAGCAGGCAGGGTCTCGGGCTGGCCGCCTCAGCTTCTGGCCAAGGGCGCTGATGATGCCGCGACACCTGGGAGGAGGGAGAGTGGAGGAGGCAGCGGTCGCGGCCACCACACGGGCCCCCCAGCGGTGGGAGGGACGAGCCGCCGGCGGCGACGCGGCCTTGGGAGGCAGGGATGCGAAGGACGATGGCCTTTAGGGTTTTGCCCAGAGTTAGCCCTCGTTGCTAGTTCGTGTCCACTCACGCCCTCAACCCTGCGAGGCCTACCGCGGTGAGGTCCGCAGCCTTTTCCAGGCTGGCCTCTAAGGCTGAGGCGGTGCTATGCACCCACTCTTGGTGTCCTGGTGCGTGGCTGGAACTGCCAGCATGTGCCCGCGCTTGGGGCGTTTCTCAGTTTGGAGAGCAGCACGGGACAGGTCACACGCTGGCTCTCACGGCTTCAGTACACTCCAGAAGGCCACTTCAGAAGCAAGTCTGTCGTCTTACTCTGACCATCTGCCCACTGCCCCAGCAGAAGGGGGCTGAATTTGTCTGTTTTCTCTCCCTGAGAATAAGTTGGGGAGGCCTCAGGCCGGGGCTGCCTCCTGCCTACCACGGATTCCAAGGTGGTTCCCAGATGGCTGCCAAGTCTTGCTCCCGGGCTCCGGTGAGTTATTCTTTCTCCCTACTGCCCTGGTCACAAGCTAGCTGTGAGGTGAGCAGATAGTGAAGCCGGAAAGGGTCAGGGTGCAGGCAACAACATTTTATGGGGATAGCGCTCTGTGTTCAGCTGAGATCCACTGGTCTCAGCTCTGCTACCCCAGATCGAGAAGCCACGCCCCTGGTGCACTCTCGGCATGTTGTCATTCCAGGGCGAGATGCCTCTGACCTTCCAGGATGTGGCTGTGTACTTCTCCAGGGCAGAAGGGCAGCAGCTTGGCCCCCAGGAGCGGGCGCTGTACCGGGATGTGATGTTGGAGAACTATGGGAACGTGGCCTCGCTGGGTGAGAACTGCCCTGGAGTCCTGGCTCACTGTGGGGATGCTCTAAGGGACTTTTTGGGCTGATTTGGATCTTTGATTCTCAATGAAACGAGGATCCTGCTCCCGTCCGCAGGTACCAATCTGCCTAGTTCTAGGGACTGCTTCCCTTGTGGCCAGTGACCTCACAATGCCTTTCCCCACCTTAGGCATTTGAAGTCCTTGTCCCTTGGCCTCCCCTGACCAGTGTGCAATTACTCTGTCTTGTGTGGGAGACCCAGCAGGCAGGGTCCTGCTCCACCACCACCCCCAGGCTGCAGGCAACTCACCCTGGGTCCTCACCCTTAACAGGTTTCCCAGTCCCTAAGCCAGAGCTGATCTCCCAGCTGGAGCAAGAGGAGGAGCTGTGGGTCCTCGATCTTCTGGGGGCCGAAGAGCCAGAAGTCTTGAGAAGTTGCCAGACAGGTGAGCATAAGCTAGAGGCTGGTCTCAGGAATGGGCTAACGGTCTTGCCCATGGTGGCTGGAGTGAGGCCTAGAAGGGAAGCAGATCAGTGATGGTATACAGTCCAGCCCTCTGTGAGTGGAAACATAGCTGCAGTATGAATGTGCTTGAAAGGTTTTCCTTTGCTGGTACATTTGCCAAAAAAAAAAAAAAAAAAAGCAAAAATTGTAGCTTCTGGTCCTTAACATGTTTTGTTCTTTTACACACCTTCATTGACTTTTTCATAGAATATACTTCGTCACACTAGCTACAGGTTCCATATTGTACCCCTTTCTCCTGGAGCTCTTCCTCTTCAACCCTCAATTTTGGCCAGCGTCACTTTCCTGTTCTCTTCTCTGTCTTGAGACCAAGTCTCTTTACGGAGCTCCAGCGTGTCTCAGGCGCCTGCACTCAAGTCACCCCTCCTGGGGCCTCAGCCTCCATAGTAGCTGGGACTGCAAGTATGTGCCACCAGTTTGCATCCTCAGTGCTCTTTATAGGGTCCCTTTGGTCCCTCCCTTCCCCTTGCCTCCGCCTTCTCATGTAGCTAGGGCTGGCCTTGTGTAGATGAGCTTGGCCTTGAGCTCCTTATCCTCCTGCCTCTGCCCGTCTAGCACTAAGGATCATAGGGTATGTTCCACCACACCTGGCCCTCTTAATGCGTTCTTCCGTTCGTTGATTCTGCTTCACCAAGGCTCATTTTGTTTTCTGCTGTTCTTGTTTGTCAGTCATGCGCTCACATTTGCCAGTATTTTATTTTGTGTGTTAGGGACATCAGTTGTTGACCCTTTATGAGTTGTTGGTCCCTTCTACCAAAAATGAGTGCATCGTCACTTCTGAGTGGTTTACTCAGAGAGGCTCTTTTGAATAATACACCCCCAAAGTTTCACACATTTGAAGTAGCCTATATTGAAGCCAGGTTGTCTTTTTTGGGGGGGTGGGGGGTGGGGGAGGGGCAAGCTTAGATCATTGACCTGTAATTTTTCTTCCTAAAGAAGTTTATAGCGAGGCTTGATGGAAGTACAGCCTTGAGGACATTTCACATTTTCGCAGATCTTACTTTCTTTCGTGTATGTGCACTGTAGCGCAGGTGACTGCAGAGGTCAGAGGCATCAGTTCTCCTGGACTTCCAGGCCCTGTGAGCTGCCCAGTGAGGGTGCCGGATCCCAAACTCAGGTCCTCTGCAGCAGTATGTGCTCCTCACTACTGAAGTGCTTGTTTGTGTTTTGTTTTGGTGCTCTATATTGAACTCATGCATGCTAGGCAAGTGCTCTACCAATAAGCTATACCCTGAGCCCTTTCTGTGTCTTTCATTTTGAGACGGGTCTTAGTTGCTCATGCTGGCTTTGAACTCACGTTATACTCTAGGCTTGCTTTGAGTTTGTGATCTTACCTTGGCCTCCTGAGAAGCCAGGATGATAGGCCTGCTCCATCATGTATTTCATGAA
Organism: Meriones unguiculatus; assembly: GCF_030254825.1. NCBI lineage: Eukaryota > Metazoa > Chordata > Mammalia > Rodentia > Muridae > Meriones > Meriones unguiculatus. The sequence goes on from NC_083356.1 coordinate 24,261,687, forward strand.
TTTTCTATATGCTTTATTACCGTTTAGTTCAAAATATCCTTTGTTCACTTGTTTTTGGTTTTTTTTGTTTGTTTGTTTGTTTTTTGTTTTTCAAGACAGGATTTCTGTGTGCAGCCGTGGCTGTCCTAGAACTAGGTCTACAGGCCACGCTAGCCTCAAACTCATCTGTCTCCTGAGTGCTGGGATTAAATCCATGTGCTGCCACCACCTGACTTTTTTTTTTTTTCCAATTCTTTGGCCCAATCAATCATTGGACATGTGTGAGTTTCTAAGTAGTTGTTTTATTTCTAATTCTCTTTCTCTTTTTTATTTTTTTCGAGACAGGGTTTTTTGGGTTTTTGTTTTGTTTTGTTTTGTTTTTTTGTGTATCAAGCCCTGGCTGTCCTGGACTTGCTTTGTAGACCAGGCTGGCCTGGAACTCACAGAGATCCGCCTGCCTCTGCCTCCTGAGAGCTAGGATTAAAGGCACACCACCACACCGGGCTTTCTCATTATCTTATTGTAGTTAATTTATTATGTAATTCTACTATGGTCAAGCAACACAACTCTGTATAGTTTCAGTCTGCTATTTGCTAGACATTATGCTTTTTAAATCTATTTTAACTAATGTTCCTTATGCCTCTACTTCCCTTCTCCACCTCTTATCCCTCCTAATACCTTCCAACACCCCGACACTAGGTAGGAGAGGAAGAAGGTTAATGGGGAGAGAGGGCAGAGTTCTCTTTGGCTATTTCCAGATGGTTAGGGTTTTCAGGTTCTTTGGGTCAATTCCAGGCTCAGTGTCAGGGTGTCTGGCCGTCCAGCAAACAGCAAATACAGCAGCAGGGCGAACCAGCAGCAGCCTTCCTCCTCCTCCAACCCTCTCCTTGAAGCCTCGTGCTCCAAGCATCTTTTGGCTCTGGTATTTAGACCCTCTCTGTGTCCTCAGAGTTAAACTGTCTCCAGCTGGCAGAGACCATGTCCCTCCCCGACCTGCAGGAGGCTGTTATCGGTTGGCAAAAACCATGACCCTTTCCAAGCCACACGGGGCCGGTACCAGCTGTGGTTAAACTAGAAGCAGCTCCGTATCCCAGACTTGGGATTAAAACAAAAACCTGCTTACACAGCATAGCTGAGTTTTTAAAGAAACCAAAACTTCCACTACAGCTAGGTGGTTATGACTTTCACCTCTCTTGGTAAGCTTGCTGTGTGTGTAGCACTAACTTTTTGTTGCTGTGATTGAACACACACACACAAACACACACACACAAAAGAAAAGAAAGAAAGGGATTCACTTATTTTGGCTTGGCTGTCCAGATAAGATAAGAGTCCATGATGGAGCAGACTCATAGCGGCAGTGAGGCCAGCCTGGCAGTCAGAGTGATCACATTTCATCTGCAAAAGGAGGTGGCGATGTGACACATAGGTGGGGACAGGAAGTCCTTCAGCAAGGCTCCATCTCTTAAAGCTTCCACAACCTTCCCAAAGAGTACCACCAAATAGGGGCCAAGTACCTAACTACGCCTGTGGGAGATATTTCTCATTCAGAATTTTCACTATCCATGTGAAAAAAAAAAAAAAAAAAAGGAGTGCTCTGTAGTCACAGGATAGCACAATGTATTTAGGTTGATGAGGCCGATAGTGTGGTTCAGGTTTTCCATGCTTTTCCTGATCTTTGTTACTTGTTTTTAACTTTTTTATTTTAGTTGCCAAGATTATCGGAGGATATGAAGTTGTCTTTCCCTTTGATTTATTCAGTGTCTGCTAGCTCTATTTTCAAACTGTGCTATTGACTTTTTCTCACTTAGGAGATACTGACATAGCAACTCCAGCCTTCTTGCTGTTTCTGTTAGCATGGAGTATCTTTTTTCATCTGTTCATTTCAGCTCTGTCTTTATATTTAAAGTGTCTGTCTTCCAAATAGCACACTATTGGGTCCCATTATCTATCCACTCTGTCTTTAATTTTTATTGTTGTTTTTTTCTTAGGGAGGGGTGTTTGTTTGTTTGTTTGGATTTGAGACAGGGTCTCTATGTAGTCCTAGCTGTCCTGAAACACACTATTCAGACCAGGCTGATCGTGAACTCACGGATATCCACCTGTGTCTACTCCCCAAGCGCACCACCATACCTGACTTCTTTTATTTCTGTTCCTTTCTCTTGTCTTTTACAATGTCCTACGATCTTTTAGTTTAGCTATATGTAATATGTGTGTATGTATACACATGCACACACAACTTTAAATTTCATCATACAGTATTATGATTTTAAACAGTGAGCAGATGGTCCATGATTTACAATGGGGTTATGCCCTAATAAATACTGTAAATGGAGACAATCGTCCATTAAAAATTAATTTCTCATTCCTACTTTCCTGGTATCCTGGTATCCACAGGGCACAATAGAGTTTAGTTGTTTATCCTTGTTTCCTTAGGGTTGATTGGGATCTGTGGCACGCTGCTACAGCCTGGAATTACAAGACAGGGTTATACTGCATATTACTCTTAAGTCCATTTAATGCATGGTCATTTAATTCTGAGGTATTAGATTGATATTAATCTGTGTCTGTAATTCCAGTAAGTTTTGTGAAGTTGAGTTTGGTACATATGTATTTAAAATGCCCAGCATTTTTAGTGGTTTTGTTATTGATGTTTAGTTTTTGTTTAGTATTTTTGGGTTTGAGACAGGGTTTCTCTGTGGAGCCTTGGCTGTCCTGGACTCGCTTTGTAGACCAGGCGGGCCTCGAACTCACAGAGATCTGCCTGCCTCTACCTCTCTGAGTACTGGGATTACAGGTGTGTGCCACTGCATTGTTTTTAAGACAGTCTAGTAGGGCCCAGCAGTCATGGAACTCGCTCTGTAGACCATGTTGGCCTCAAACTCACAGAGATCCTTAGCATTTTTGAGGATTTTTAGTACAGAAATCACACCAAGTCTCTGTTCTAAATACATCAGTTTCCATTCCCAACAGCAGTGTGTAAGGGTTACCCTTTTTCCACATACTCACCAGCATTAATCATTTGTTGTCCTGGTGATAGCCTTTCTGGAGTGAGATGTTATTTCAAAACACGTGCTGTTTACATTTCACTGTTGACTGAGGAGACTGAACAACCTTTCAAGTATTGGCCATTTGTATTTACTTTTTGCTTGTATTGTTGTATTTTTGTTTTGAGACAGAATTTCAGGTTGCACAGTTTGGCATGAAAAACTGCAGTTGAGAATAACCCTCATCTTCTTGCCTCCATTTCTTCAGTGCTATGATATCTGTCCACCATGCCTGGTACCATTTCTGTTTGTTCTAAGACCTGTCTGTCCATTTATTAACTCTTATGTGGATGGTCTCAGGGGTTTTATTTTTCTAAGTTTTGCAATGTTTGGTATATTCTAGGTAATAAACTGGTGTCTGTTACATAGTTGAAAGATTTTTTTTCTCCCAATCTTGTAGGCTCTGCTTTTTTTTTTTTTTTTTCCTTTTGAAGCTTATTTATGAGCAATGATTGAAATGCTGTTTATCGTTTCCTGTATAGTAATGTAAGCAGAGGAGAAATGGAGACTGGGACTATAGTTAGGACAGCTCCCGCTGTGCTGAAACTTAGCTCGAAGAGCTTCCATCTGGCAGATAGCACCGGATAATGACGGAATGGAGGTCCCTAGGGACTTAAGCTCCTTGATGGCATCCTCTGCTGCTCTCTCAGGGCAGCAAGCACAAAGGCAATGCATGCATCCATGAGGGAGGAGACGATATAAATAATGAAAAATCATTAGGGTAACTTTTTTCTCTTTTCTTTCCTGAGTATAGTGATGTGTGTGTATTAATCTCAGTGCTCAGGAGCCTGGGGCAGGAAGATTAGCATGAATTTGAGAACAGCCTGAGTTGTGTAAGCAATACGCAGTCTCGAAAACACCAAAAACTTTTTTCTTCCTACTTTTCCAGTCTTCCTTTGGACTTTCATTTTTTTGTTTAAGGTTTCATATTTATTTGACATGTGTGAGTTGCAGATGTGGAGGTTAGGTGGATTGTGCCACAGTACGTATGTGGAATCCAGATTCAGCTTGCTGGAGTAGGTTCCAAACTGAAGTTTTCTGGTATGGCCGCAAGCACCTTTACGCATTCAGCCATATGGCAGGCCTCGATTTGGTTTTGAGATACAGTGTCTTGTGGGCTCAAACATGCTTTCAAGCATGTTTGAGAACCTTGAACTCCTGGTCCTCCTGCCTGCATCTCCCAAGTGCTGAGAGTCCATGTAAGTACCACCACACCCACTTTTCAGTTCTGACTCAGTAATTAAGAACTTTTCCTCAGCCAGGTAGTGATGGCATCTGCCTTTAGTTCCAGCACTCAGGAGACAGAGGCAGCTGGATCCCTGTGAGTCCGAGGCCAGCCTGGTCTACAGAGCAAACTCCTAAATGGCCAAGCCCAGATGGCTTTAGCAGTTTGCACTAAACATTTAAGGAAGAAATAGCGCATATATGTGTATTTTTTTCCAGTGAAATTTGGTTTATTCAGTACATCAAATTTTGGAACTTACTCATTTTTATAATATATCTTGGATTTTCCTTTAATTATACGTTCTTCTGTTACTATATAGCAAGGTATTCTGTTTGTCTGAGTAGAGGTGGGTTTAGACAGTCGCCTTGGTTTTGAACATCTGTCTTTCCTCATCTCCCCACAGTTATGAAAAGCATGCCAGTTAGTGCTGTACTCACTCATCTGATGCATATGAGCATCCACATAGGATAAATTCTTCTTCAAAAAGATCTGTTTTACTGTGTGTGTGTGTGTGTGTGTGTGTGTGTGTGTACACGCACATTCATGGGATGCTGGCAGAGGCCAGTGGAAGGTTTCTGATCCTTGGGATAAATTCTTAAGGAGTAATTTGGGGACCAAGGGTTTGTAATATATTGATTCCTAAGTCCAGCCTTCTCAGCCTTCTGTGCCCACACCTTTGCCACCCACTTCTTTCTTATTCTGTCCATGGTGACAGCCCTCTTAGACTCAATACCTTCTTCCTCACAGTCCAGCATTCGTGTCAGTGTCTGCCACTGCTGGCTGGCACCCTTAACTATTTCAGATCGATTGTTCCTCTTGGGGTTTTCTGACCACAATGACTGAGCAGGAGCCCGTGATACATGACCTACCAGTTCTTTTTTGAAAATGTACTTGCTAACCCAAGCTTGGTGGCATGTGACTTAATACCAGCACTTGGTGACAGGATCATGGGTTCCAAGACATCAGAAGCTACACAGCAAAACTCTGATTCAAAAAAAAAAAAACAAAAAAGTCATTATCTGTCTTCCTGAATAGAACATAAGGTTTTTTGAGACCAGAGACTATGTCTGTCTTCCTATTGTGTTCCCTACCTAGAATGTGCTTGGCCTTGTATTTGTTGAATAAATTGATTTGACAATTTAACACTGGCAGTTTGTTTGGCTCCCTCTTCCTTTGATGACTAATGAATTCATTCTGTCTTCAGTCTGCTAGTTGGCCATCTTTATTTCTGGATTCTATCATATTCTTATACTGACAGATCTGACTTTTGCCTAATAGCTTTATTCTTGTTTGTTTGTTTATCGAGGCAAGGTTCTATGTAGCCCTGACTGTCCTGGAACTTACTGTATAGACGGGGCTCGCCTTGTAGTCTGAGATCTGCCTGTGTCTGCCTCCTAAGTGCAAGGATTAGAGGTGTGTGTTTTCACACCTGGGTACATAATAACTTATGGAAACATAAAGTAAGATGTGATTTCTGCTGACAAGGGTTTCTCTAGACATTTGTTTGTGCTTTCTGTTTAACAGATTCTGAGATTGAGACCAAGAAGGAGCTATCCATTTTAAACAAGAAATGTTCAGAAGAAGTAAAAACCCCAGAATTAATATCACAAAAATTCCTAAGGGCTAATTCACAGACATCTGAGTCCCAGGAAGCTTGGGACCATGGAGGTCAGGGAGAAGGGAGCCACGGGAGCCCTGATACTCACAGTTCAAAGAGAGTTGCTCCGAAGGACTCTACAGTCTGCAGGGAACAACGTCAAGAGAACACCCAGACGTCTGCATTTGACAGACAAGGTGTTGTTACAATTCAAAGAAATAAAATGGGGCAGAGAACCTTTAAGTGTGACATATGCAATAAAACATTTAAGTATAACTCAGACCTAAGTCGGCATCGCAGGAGTCACACTGGGGAAAAGCCTTATGAATGTGGTCCATGTGGGCGGGCTTTTACTCACAGCTCAAATCTTATTCTTCACCAGCGAATTCACACTGGGAATAAACCGTTTAAGTGTGATGAATGTGGGAAAACTTTTGGGCTCAGTTCCTATCTCCGTCTGCATCAGAGAATTCACACTGGAGAAAAGCCTTTTGGGTGTAACGAATGTGGGAAGGCCTTCAGTAGAAGTTCAAGCCTCATTCAACACCGCATAATACACACAGGAGAGAAACCCTACAAGTGTAACGAATGTGGGAAGGCCTTCAGTCAGAGCCCTCAGTTAACTCAGCACCAGAGGATTCACACGGGAGAGAAGCCGCACGGGTGCAGTTGGTGTGGGAAGGCCTTCAGTCGGAATGCAAGCCTTATTCAGCACCAGAGGATTCACACGGGAGAGAAGCCCCACAAATGCAGTCAGTGTGGGAAAGCCTTCAGTCAGAGCTCCAGCCTTTTTCTTCACCACAGGGTCCACACCGGGGAGAAGCCCTATGTGTGCGGTGAATGTGGAAGGGCCTTCGGCTTCAATTCTCACCTCACTGAGCACGTGAGGATTCACACTGGGGAGAAGCCCTATGTTTGTAACGAGTGCGGCAAAGCCTTCAGCCGTAGTTCCACGCTGATGCAGCACCGCAGAGTGCATACGGGGGAGAAGCCGTATCAGTGCGCCGAGTGTGGGAAGGCCTTCATCCAGAGCTCCCAGCTCACCCTGCACCAGCGAGTACACACCGGAGAGAGGCCTTATGAATGTGGCCTCTGTGGGAAGGCCTTCAGCCGGAGATCAGCCCTCACCCAGCACCAACGGATTCACGTGGGCGAGAACGCACAGGAATTTGAGTGTGGCTCGGATTTTGTTTATGACTCCAGCCGTCTGCCCACTGGAGAGAGGCATGGCAGGACCTTCAGCCACAGTGCTAAACTTGTTCTGCAGTGGACAATACGAAGCGATGAAAAGTCCCGGGATTGTAATGAATGTGGGAAAACTCTTAGCACTTCCTCCCAACCCATGGAATATCAGAAAATCCAAGCGGGGGAGAAACCCTATAAATGCCAGGGATGTGGAGGTAAAGCTGGCGGTGGAGTGTCACCCCTTACTCAACATCACGTGACTCGTGTTGGAGAGAAACCACAGTTGAATGATGGATCTGAAAGATACTTAATTCATATCAAAAAGATTTTTCCAGACAGACATTTTTAATGTGATAAATGTAGAAAACAATTTAGAAACTTTGTTTTATATTAGGTAGGATGGCATAATGAAAGTGAAATAAACTAACAGACTTGCATGTTAGGAGGCTGGGGCCATGTGGCCTATTGTGTTTACCCCCCCTCCCCCCCCATGCCCAGGGTCCTGACTGACTCAACCCAGCAGGCCACCTTAACATCAGGTCGAGCTCAGGTTTTTATCACAGGGTCGAGTTTCAACACTAAAGAGCAGCTGATGGAAGGTTTCAAGATAACAAAACATTTCTCGCTGGTGACCTAAGAGAGAGACCCGGAGATCTGGGGAATTTGGCCTGTCATCTTTGAGAGTATTGATGACGCTAAGGACAAGCTGTGGCCATGAATGGCAAGCATGTCGACAGTCTGGGGACCGGGGTGGCTCTGCCAGTGGCTGGATGAACTAAATTTGGTTCCCTAGGTGCAGAGAAGACCTGGAAGTTTGCAGGGGAGGGCAGCCACCGTGAGGCGAGGAGTGGAGGCTACAGAGTCACCAACACAGTGTGACGGCTGTGCTAACCAGAGCTTAGTGCCCACGATGGCAGCAAGGACAGCTACAAAGAGTGAAGCTGCTGGAGGTTGTCCTGGTGGCTGTAATGGAAAGACTTCTTGTTCTTCGCTCAAGTAGTCACGTGCAGTGAGCAGAGCTTGTCATTTCTCTTCTGCCAACACTGCCCGACTCCCACTGACCCCAGGCATCCTCGTGACTAGGCGTTTCTTTTTAAGGAAGTGCTATCCTTGTTTCATTTTTTAAGTGTTTTGCCGGGCACTTGAGCAACAGAGGCAGGTAGATCTCTGTGAGTTTGAGGTTCTAGATCAGCCACAGACCCTGTCTCAAAAAAAGTTTTGAAAGGCATTTCATATTTTACTTTTTTTTTTTTTTTTTTTTTACTGTGACTCCTGTTTTGTTTAAGACTGTCAACACGCTTGTGTGAATTGTTTCTTACTGTTTTGTTTTTTTTTGGGGGGGGGGGTGTTGGTTGTATTGCCATTTTTCACTGTCTGCTGGGGTTATCCTGGGAGGTTAGGTACCTCCACTCAGAGAACTGAAAGCAAATAGACTCTGAATCTACCTTTCTTGTGGAAGTTGAGCCAGCTGTGGTTTTCTCCAACTCCATATAATCTTTCTCAGCGAGGCATGGTTGGATGGGCACCAGTTAGCCGCAGAACTGCCTGAGTCCAGCCTGTCCACCGGCCATGCCATGTGCCCCAGTGTCAGCGCAGACACTGGCGATTCTTGATGATGTTTATCTGTACTTTTTTACCGGAAGGTGTAGGAATAAGCCATTAATGTATTTGCAGTGGCTAATTCTTCTAGTCCGTTCCCTTCGGCTTTATGAAGCCAATTAAAAGGCTGTGAAACACAATATCAAATCTGTAGTGGTGGAGGTGTGGCTCAATCCACCGCTTGCCCTTGGTTTGATCCCTACCACTAAAAAGTGGGTATTTTGATGGACACCTTTAACTTCAGCACTCCAGGGGTGGAGGCAGGAGGATAACAAGTTCAAGGCCATCCTTTAGCTACATAGCAAATTCGAGACCAGCCTAGGCTACATGAGACCCTATCCAAAACAAAACAGGAAATCAAGTAAGGAGATAATTAATACTGGGAAGCAATACAAATTGAGAGATTGCTAGTCGTATTGAAAATGAGCGTCCCTGCCTGTGTAGCATTTACCATTGCACGCAGATGAGCTGGGGGGGAGGGGGACACCTCGGCTCCGTGAGTGCACAGCATAGAAGGCCCAGCTGGTTCTCTCAGGCCCTGACCTTTGGCCTTGGCTGACTTCATTCCCCAAGTGAATAACCTCATCTTATACAAATTACGTACTTCTGATGCCCACAACCCTTAACTGCCAAGGAAGCTGTAAGATAACCTCACTCTGGCGGTCCCCGGATGGGAGAAGATCACCAGGCACCTCTGAGTGTCCAACATGTGTTCAAGTATCTGACCAAGCACATTAGGAGAATCACGGAAGCCTGTTAACACTGTTGCTTTCCCCAAGAATGGGGGCTTTCTGGAGCTGGAGAGGTGGCTCAGAGGTTAAGAGCCCCGGCTATTTTTTTCAAAGGTCCTGAGTTCAATTCCCAGCAACCACATGGTACTTCATAACCATCTATAATAAGATCTGGTGCCCTCTTCTGGCATGCAAGTACATATGCAGGCAGGATACTGTATAAATAATAAATAAATCTGAAAAAAAATATGGGGTCTTCCCATTCAGAGGCAAAAAGGTCTCTGCTATCAGCTACAAGGGTGCAAGCCTAAAGGGCATCTTTTCGATCTGTGTCCCTGAACCACTGTTGGGTCTTAGTAAGGAGGGTGCATGTGTTGGGTGTTTACTTTTGACAATCTGGTTAATTGCTAGACTTGGACTGATTGACAGGAACCATTGTACCTTTCAACTGGTAGAACTGGGATATTGGAGGAGGATGTACAGCATTTAAGAAGTCTGTCTTTTATGAGCTCAGTGAGAAGTTTAAGCCCCAAAGTTCCCTCTAAGGGAATAGGATAGATAGGACTTTTTGACCATATCTACAGGGAGGGTATTTAAGCTTATTTGGATGGGAGGACCCTGCAAGTCACACAGATTTTCTTCTTGGGCCCAAACATTAGGCTTGATTTATTTTTCAGCCCAGGTAATCATTGAATGCAGGAGACTTTGATTTTATCCTGAATTAGGTTAAGTCCAATTTTTTGTTGTTGTTTTGGTTTTTCAAGACAGTTTCTCTGTGTAGCTCTGGCTGTCCTGGACTCACTTTGTAGATCTGCCTGGCTCTGCCTTCCTGAGTGCTGGGATTGCAGGTGTGTGCCACCATCCCTAGGTCATGTCCAGCTCTCAATTTGGACATCAAATCTCTCTCCAATAGGTTGGTTCCTGCTTCCGGAACACAAAGAAGCTGTGTTACTATTTGCCTAGACTGAGAATTGATTGTAGTTTTTTCAAAAAGTGGAAGAGAGAATTCTCCCTTCACTTTGGTTACTACCAATTTTTCTGGGAAAAGGTCGAGTTTATTTATGCAACATTCTGCCTACGTGTGTGCCTGTGCACCAGAAGAGGGCACCAAATCTCACTATAGATCTTAACCTCTGAGCCATCTCTCCAGCTCTGGGAGATGTTTAGGCAGGAATGGAATACCACTGAATCAACAAGAAATACAACTTCTTCCTTCCTAGGAACTATCTTTAAATGCTCTCATGAGTTCTCAATGGAAAAATAGAGCCTTCGATTCCCCAAATCGTCATTAAGTTTTATGAGGGTAATCACCCTTTCTCCATTTTGAGTATTGACACTTCTTAAAGTATCTCCTTTCCACATTTGAAACATTGGTTTTCTCCTCTCCTTATTGCTTCTCCTCCATTTCTTGTCTGCTGTAAACCTCCCTGCCAGAAAGGCAAAATGGTGACATTGTTGGGATCCTAAGCCTTGCTCCTGTTACTGGGGCATTTGGCTCAACAGAGGAGAGCATGATCTTGGCTTTCTGTTTCTGCTTTTCCTCACGCCTCCATGCACACTCTCTCTGGGCCTCTATAAGCAAGTCTTTAATGTCTCTTCCCTTCCAGCTTTGTATCTTTAGTAACTTAAATGTCTGGCCAACGGTTGGTCGCAAAATGTAACTTTAATGCCCTGTGGCCAAAGAAATCCTCCAGGTTTTTTTAATGTATTTTTTCAAACATTTATTATTTTATGAGTGCTCTATCTACATGTACACCTGCATGACAGAAGAGGGCATCAGATCCCAGTGTAGATGGTTGTGAGCCACCATGTGGGTTTTGGGACCTCAGGACCTCTGGAAGAGCAGCCAATGCTCTTAACCACTGAGCCATCTCTCCAGCCCCAGAATCCTCCAGTTTTAATCCAGAATATTTTCTCATCTGGTCCTTTAAGAGTTCAGCTGGGAACCCAGGCAGTGGTAGTGCATGCCTTTAACCTCAGCCCTTGAGAGGCAGAGGCAGGTAAATCTCTGTGACTGGAGGCCAGACTGGTCTACAAAAATAGTTCCAGGACAGCTAAGGCAACACAGAGAAACCTTGCCTCAAAATAACAAAGAATTCAGCTAAACCTTCATCTTTCCCTTGTTTAGCACTAAAAATCTTGATAGTCTGATATCAGGGAACTGGTTTTCTTATTTCCCTAACAATAAGCTCCTAAGTTCCCAGTGGATTCTTTGGTATTATCCTATCGGGATCCTGACTAGGGTATTTAGCCCTGACTGCCAGGACTGTAGGTCCAGCTAGGTGTTCCCTCTTCCAGGTGATGTTCAAAGTCATTCTAATCATCGTCCTTTCTTCCCCTAAGAAAAGAATACCCAAATTAATATTAATTCACCCCAAGTATAAACCTGGAGGCCTGGTAATTGATCCAACTGGTTTGATACTCCAAAGGGGTCATCTAGAACAGGTTTAAAGCTCTTTTAAGACTTTTTACTTGAAAACTAATAAGGAGAGCATTCACAAATCCAATTTCACCATCCCCTAAGGGAACCTCTATAATTGGGTAACATTGGCTAGGGAGGGACCTTCTGTGGTCAGTCTTTGGGGATATTGGAATATGAAACATTCTATATCCTTTTTACGTTGTTCTAACTCCTTTCTTAAATTGGGGTTAGGGGAACATCTGGGAGGGAGTTGGGAGTGGGGTAGACAGAGTGGGAGATAAAGAGTTGGGAGAAGAGTTGGTTCCACATCTCTCCACCAAACAGCATGTTCAGGCCTGTAACAGAAATACCCCACTTCTGGTAGCAACTTTAGAAATACCCCACTTCTAATACCTACTTCTGTCTTGGTTGCTGCTCAATCGCTGTGATGAAGCATATTGACCAAGGCAACTCCTACAAAAGAAAGCAATTAATTGGGGGCTTGCTAACAGTTTCACAGGGTTAGTCTGTGACTGTCATGGCGGGGAGCGTGGTGGCAGGCTGGCCCGGTAATGGAGCAGCGACTGAGAGCTCACATTTGACCTGCAAGTTGTAGGCAGAGAGAGGGTTTGGGGAAGAGAGACTGGGCCTGGGCCTGTGTAGGCTTTTGAAATCTCAAAGCCCTCTCTCAGTGACACCTCCTTCAACAAGGCAATACCTCCTAACCCTTCCTAGTTTCACCAACTGGGAACCAGTGGAGTACATGAGACTAGGAGGTCACTCTCATTCAAACCACCACACACCCTGGTGGAAACAGCTTACAGAAAAAAAGGGTTTGTCTTACAGTTTTAGGCTTCAGTCCGTCACTTCGGGGAAGTCACACCACACCAGAGGTGATTCGAGATTGTGTTGAGCTGACAAAACAGTGTTCTTACCAGCAGAGCCATCTCTCCAGCCATCTCTCTAGAGTTTTGTTTGTTTTCTCTCTGAATGACATAGGGTCTCCAGTAGCCCAGGCTGGCCTGGAATTTGCTATGTAGTCAAAGGTGACCTTGAACTTAAGATCCTCTTGCCTCTTCCTCCCTAATGCTTCATTCTAGGCATGTGCCACATCCGGTTTATGTGGTGCTGAAGAGAATAGAGTCTTTGTGCGTGCTGCTAGACACCCATTAGCCAAAGAGTTTTGTCTAATGCACATTTTTCCCCCTCAAGCACATGACTTAGGAAAAGCATCTAAGCTTTATCTGGGAAGGAAGAATGGCTAAAAGGAGGGAAGAAATAAATGGCAGTAGCACAGAAGCATTTGTACAACCATAAAACATTCTGTTTGGCGTTGTGTTTCCGTGAATCTTCTGTTCTGGAAATTCGCTGAGTAAATTAAAACCATTCCCCAACTTAAGCTCCCTGAGGGGTGTGGAGGGAACAGATCTCATGGGAAGTGTTGATGCAAAGCACAGCTCTTGCCTCAAAGGAAGTAAGAGAGGTTATTTTGGGTCAAATTTGAGTGGCCGCTGCCTGGGAACGCAGATATACGCTGCGCCAGTGTTAAAGTGGCCACATGAACTTTTATAGTCACAGAACAAAAGAAAATCCTAGAGCAAGGAACAATACAATGGTGTGAACGTCAATTACGTGGACAAAGCAAACCAGGGAACTCTAGGCAGTAGTTCTCAGGCGACACAAGGACATTCTTAGCTTTTAGGTGTGTGTGTGCTAGGGTTCTGGATTTCCCAGCCCTGGGAGAGCGAAGTGGCAGGGAAAGGACAAAAGCAGCCACTGCTGGCTTTTTCCTGTCATGTAAAGTCTTTCATCTGACTGTCATTTTAATTTGCATTTCTCTCCTAAGGAACAGGTTCAACCGGTTCTGGCTGTTCGGAGCCTTGTTTGGCCGGGTGTGGTGCTGCACAACTGTAATCCCAGCCCTTGGGAGGTGGAGACAAGAGGATGGTGTTCCACCACACAAGGATTTGGATACCGGCCTCCTGTACCGGAAACCTTGCCTCAGCTCTGCCTGTCCCCACCTCTCAAAGAGAGCCATGTGTAGTTGTGATCTGTTCTCATTCACAGCAAAGACAGTTGAAGATCTGACAGCACCGTCTGCAAACATTTCCACCCACCTTCAACCTCAAAATTAACACTGAGTGGAGGCAGCAAGTCTGCTCCAGAGGTATGGCGAGCTTTTGCTCCCAGGAGGAGTCTGCTCTGGTTCCAATAGCTGAACCTGATCACCCACATTCTCTCCATGTGATTAATAGAATTGTCTTCTAAAACAGTGGGGAAATCTGTTAGGAAAGCACACATTGAGAGCAGTGTGTAGACGAGGGAGGTGGTGGCATACGTCTGTAAACCCAAACACTTGGCAAGCAGAGGCAGGAGAACCTCCCCAGGAGTCTGAGGCCAGCCTCATCTTCATGGTGAGTTAGACTGGGGCATGGGAGCAGGACCAGCACATGGCCACAGTGAGCCATCTGGAGGTGACAGACATGCTCTAAAGTTGTGGGGACTGATTCACCTTTAAAAACCCACCAAACTATGCTCAAGGGCTATGTGTGGAACAGAAATTATCCCAAGGGCTGGGGAGATGGCTTGATGGTGAAGAGCACTGGTTTCTTCCAAATTACCCAGGTTCTGATCCCAGCACCCACATGGTGGTTCACAATCACCTATAATTTCAGTCCTGGGAGACCTGATGCCCTACTCTGGCCTGTGAGAGTACCAAACACACAAGTAGTGCACAGACAAAAACTACATGAGAAACAGTTACTTTTCTTGTGGCTGTGATCAAACACCTTACAGAAAAGCAGCTTAAGGAAGGAAGGCTTTATTCTAGCTTACAATTTGAGGGGATCATCCCAGCATGGCAGAGGTAGAATGTTGGTAGGAACTTGGTGCCGGCTTGTCACATTGCATCAGTCAGGAAGCAGAAAGAGATAAATGCTGGTGGTCTCACCTACCTTGCTTTTTCCTTTATTTTTTTCAGCATCTAAATCCATAAAATGGTGCTACTCACAGTTAACCTAGTCTACACAGTCTCTCACAGGCACATCTAGGTACACCTAGATGATGCTAGATCCTGTGTAGGTGATGATATTACCATCTGTGACAGTTTGAATGAGAACGGCTCCCATGGGCTCATATATTTGAAGGTTTCTCTCTAGTGGGTGGAGCTGTTTGGGAAGAATTAGGGGCTTTGGCCTTGTTGGAGGAAGCATGTCACTAGGGGTAGGCTTTGGGGTTTCAAAAGCTCAAGCCAGGCCCAGTCAACTTCCTCTCTGACTTCAACTTGCAGATAAGATGCAAGCTTTCAGCTACTGCTTCTATTCCTGCTTCCCTGATCGTGCTCCCCGCCACCATGGTCATGGACTCGCCCTCAACGCTTCCTCCAATAAGTTGCCTTAGTCTTGGTGCTTCTCACAACAATAGAAAAGTAACCAAGACACCATCACAGCTCCAGTCTTCCTCAACTTAACACATTACTACTCAGCCTTCTCCTTGTTCCAGGCTCAGGGCATCTCACAACGCAAGATGCATTTATTCCAACATCAAACGTCCCCGTGGTCTTTAACAGTTTCAACATTGGGGGCTGGAGAGATGGCTCAGCAGCTAAGTGGTTGTTGCTCTCCCAGGGGACTTGAGTTTGGCTTCTAGTACCCATGGTTATACCCACTTATAACTCCAGCTCCAGAGGATCTGATGGCCTCTTCTGATCTTTGCTGGAAGCTGTAGTCAGATGCACATACCCCCAATACACACACACACACACACACACACACACACACACACTTAAAGTAGATCTGAAAAAATAAAGACACATTTCAAAAATCCACATTGAAAAATCCAGCTTTGTTTGAAAGTCATCCGAAACTGTGAGCTCCTGTACAATGAGAAACAAGTTACACCCTTCCAAAGTGCAATGACATAGAATAAACATTTCCATCCCAGAATGGAAGAGTGGGGGTAGAGCAAGAAATGATGAAACCAAAGCAAGACCAAAACCAACATAAAAAATACCAAATTCTGTAGCCTTATGTCTGGCATCTGGGACTTATGAAGGAACCGTCTAGGCTCCAAACGGCTTGGATGATCCCTCCCCTCCACCGTTGTTGCCTGCAGCTCACACAGGCTTTCTGTTCAGCTGACTCCACTTTATGCGTCCGTCCTCTCTTGGTGCACATCCCAGGACCTGGCATCTCCAGCCTCTCAGGATCTCCAATGAAATTTAGGCTTCACCTTCACAGTGCTTCTCGGTGACCTCTGAGAAGACCCCTTGCAGAGACTTCAAGCACGCCTCACA
Source organism: Meriones unguiculatus (assembly GCF_030254825.1). Lineage (NCBI taxonomy): Eukaryota > Metazoa > Chordata > Mammalia > Rodentia > Muridae > Meriones > Meriones unguiculatus. The sequence continues at coordinate 24,277,742 of NC_083356.1, forward strand.
TTGCCTGGCCTCAGTATCTCTCTGAAACCGCAAGTGAAAGTATTGGCTTAGAGGTCCTGAGTATTGTTGGCTCTGGACCTCTAAACCAAGCTCTCAGCACAAAGATTTATTTGCCCTGGAGGAACAAAGGTCAGGTAATAAGAGAAAAAGACAGGAGATAGGGGATGAGGGGAGAAGGGCGAAGGGAACAAGGGAGAGGGAAGAGGGTATCCGTCCTAGAGGAGGGCAAAGGATGCCAAGGTGTAGATGCCACCTTGAGAGGAGACAGACTTGACCCACCTCGTATTAGCATGAGGCATTTCATTTTAATTGGACACCTTAATTAGGTGAGCTAAAGGGGGCTTTTGTTTGCTGGACTTCAATATGTTGATTACTGGATCTTGGTAGTGAGCCTCAGGAGGAGCAAGTGGCCAAAGAGGGGAATAGACCGTGGTGGCTAGCTTTAGGAATGTAATCTAACAGTTTTTAGCAAGGCAGGGGCAGTGGAGGAGAAAGGCAAAGCCTGCCAAAGCCGTGTTTGCCATGCTCAGACCAGCTAGCGTACCCCTTTAGCAAGGCTCCATGATCCCCCTTAATCTTGCATCTTCCATGCCTTTAAAGCCAGTACCACTTGACAATGCTGCCAAGTTCTGTTGGCAGCTTCGGAGCCTAGCCTCTTGGGCCACAGTGGTAGAAACCTCTGTGTACCTTTCGTGCTCACCCTGATGAAATACTCTTTGAGGAGAAAAGGAGAAAACCCCTTTAGATAGATGCATTAAAAAAAAAAAGTCTCTTTGTGTTCAAATAAATTTTTATTTTCACACGTTAAGAGCCTCGTTGGGGAGATCTTGCATTCAAGATGCTTTTCCTACTGTCCCAAAACAGAATTCATGTTAGCAGTTACAGCTCATTTTTGAGCACACACCTTGACCTCAACTCAACCTTTCCTACTGAACTGCGTATTTATTTTGTGTCTTTATGCTGAATTTTTTTTTTTTTTTTGCCCCTTTTCAATGTAGGCCTGGACAGATGCTGTCAAACAATAGCCCCGTAAGGAACTTTACACAAAAGTGGGTAGTGAACCTGGGTGCCTCTCTATGAACAGTAACTTAACCCAAGTTGCCATCATTTTACAGCTGTGCCACCATGGAAATTAGTGTCCCCGGGTTGCTGCAACAGGGAGTGGGTAAGAGGGGCAGTGCACTTACTTAAGGAAGTGCCCTGTGTCACCATTCCTAGGAGAAGTAAACAAACGCCTACCCCAGATTGGGAACCAGCAACAAAGTAAGGCATCAACTAAGCCCAGCTTGGTGACCCAGTGGGTTCTGTTAGGGTTACTTATAAGACTACAACTAAGGAGTTAATTATAGGAGCAGAAATGATTCAAAGACGGCTGCATCACCACAGTGCCACACTGGCATGAGTGTGAGAGCTGAAAGCCTGGAGACACGGCGTAGCCTGCAGGAGACTGGAGAGTGTCCTTTCCAGAGGGCTCGGCTGGTTGTCCTGAGCCCTTTGTGGGCAGATCAGCTGGTCTCTGCTTGTTCCAGGTGTCTCAGCTCCTCTGGGAGTCTTCTTGGTAGCTGGTCTCATCCGGGTGTCCCTCAGCAGCTCTTCACTGCTGGCCTGGAACTCAGTATGTGAACCAGGCTGTCCTTGAACTCACAGAGATCCACATACCTCTGCTTCTGAGTGGTAGGATTATGGGCATGAGCCACCACGCACGGCATTTTAATTTTTTGTTTCTTTGTTTTGTTCTGTTCTTGCCATACAGAGCAGGTTTCTTTCTTGATGGCACTTCGGCACTTACTAGGTGTTGGCTGACTGTCCTGCCCCAACCTCTCATCGACTGCATCTCCTGGCCCCAAAGCCTACCTAAACTCTTTTAACCCCCCTCTCTGCATCATATCGCATCATATCACACGCTTCATTACCCTCTTTACTCCTCTCCTTGACAACCTCTTTTTCCTGGCTCCTGGCTCTTTTTCTAGTCTCCTGGCATCTATATTCATTCACTCCCACACAGATGTACATATATAAAAATCAGAAGCTAAGATATGCATATGAGAGAGAACATTTGGTGTTTGTCTTTCTGAGTCTGGGTTACCTTACTTAATATTGTGTTTTCCAGCTGTGGTGGTTTGAATAATGGACCCCATGGGTTCAGGCATCTGAATGCTTAGTCACTAGGGAGTGACAGTACTTGAAAGGATTGTAAGGATTAGGAGGTGTGGCCTTATTGGAGGTGTGTTACTGGTGTGTTTTAAGCTTTTAAAAGCCCATGCCAGAGTCTCTCTCTCTTTATCCTTGCAGATCAGGGTGTAGTTCTCAGCTTCTCACTTGCAAGCCTGTCACCATGCTTTGCACCATGATGATAATAGACGAAACTTCTGAAACTGTAAGCAAGCTCCCAGTTCAATGCTTTCCTTTGTAGAAGTGGCTGTGGTCATAGTGTCCATTTACAGCAACATGACCGTGATTAAGACAGCAGTTCCAACCATTTTCTTGTAAATGTCACTTTCCCTCATGGCTGAATAAAGTTCATTTTCAGTATCCATTCATCAGGACAGTCTAGGCAGAATCCATCTTTTTTCTATTGTGTATAGAGCAGCAGCAAAAATGGATGAGCGAAAGCTCTGTAGTAGAGAGTACAGTCTTACGGGTATATGCCCAGAAGTGGTAGGGCTGGGACATATGCTGCTTCTATTTTTTTTCCCAGAAACCTCCAGATTATACCCCCACCAACAGTGAATAAGTGATTGTTTTCTCCATAGCTTCCCCAAGATTTGCTATTGTTTATTTTGCTTAAAGATTTATTTATTTTAGCTGGGCATGGTGGCACATGGGTTTAATCCCAGCACTTGGGAGGCAGAGGCAAGCAGAGCTCTGTGAGTTTGAGTTCCAGGACATCCAGGACTACACAGAGAAACCTTGTCTGAAAACACAAAAACAAAAAAAACAGAAAAACATTTATTTATTTTTATCTGTTTGTGTGTGTGTGTGTACGCATGCGTATAGATGCCACCTTTAGAGGCCAGAGAGGTTCTCTTAAGTATTGAGCTGTCTCTTCAGCCTGTTTTCTTTCTTAAAGAAAATATGGGGGCTGGAGAGATGGCTCAGATGTTAAGAGCACTGTCTGCTCTTCCAGAGGTCCTGAGTTCAATTCCCAGCAACCACTTCATGGCTCACAACCATCTATAATGAGATCTGGTGTCTTCTTGCCTGCAGGCACACATGCAGAGAGAATATTGTATAAATAATAAATAAAAAAAATACTCAGTACTCTGGAAGGCAGAGGCAGGTGGATCTCTGCAAGTCTGGGGCCAGCCTACAGATGTGGCCAGGTCTACAAGGATAGTTACAGGACATTCAAGGCTTTTTCACAGAGAAGCCCTATCTTGAAAAACCAAAATATGGTTTGTGGTTTTGTTTAAGCACAATTTACTGCTCTTCCAGTGGACAAGAGTTTGGTTCCCAGCATCCACACTGGGCAATGCAACTCCCAACTGCTTGTAACTCTATTTCCAGGGGATCCTATGCCCTGTGGCCTCTTCAAACACCTACATACACACAGGATACATAAGCTTACATATGAACACACACATATACATTGTGGTGCTTTGAATTTGATAATGACCCCCTAGGCACATATGTTTGAATGCTTGGTCCCCAGGTAGTGGAACTGTTTGGGAAGGATTAGGAGGTGTGGCCTTGTTGGAGGAGGTGTGTCGCTGGGAACAGGCTTTGAGGTTTCAAAAGTCTCCCACCATCCTCAGTGTGCTCTCTGCCTCCTGCTTGTGGATCAAGACGTGAGCTCTCAGCTGGTCCTGCTGGTGTGTCTTTATTCCACCGTCATGGACACTAACCCTTGGAAACCATGAGCCAAATCAAACACTTTCTTTTATCAGTTGCCTCGACCATGCTGTTTTGTCACGGCAATATGAAAGTAACCAATACATTCATAAATAAAATGATACATCATTCTCCTAAAAACTGCTTTAGGCCCTCCCACACACCCACCCGAGGGAGGAGCAGCCCTGCCAGGCCACAGAGGAGGACTCTGCAGCCAGGCCTGACCTGAAGATACCTGATAAGTTGGGGGTCAGATGAAAGGGGAGGAGGTCCTCCCCTATCAGTGGAGTTGGAAAGGGACAGGGAGGAGATGAGGGAGGGAGGTGAGATTGGGAGGGAATGAGGGAGTGGGATACAAAGTTAATAAACTAACTAATATTTAAAAACAACAACAACAACAAAAAAACCCACCTGCTTTTAGCCAAGTTGTGGTGGCGCTTGCCTTTAATCCCAGCACTTGAAAGGCAGAGGCAAGTAGATCTCTGAACTGGAGGCCAGCCTGGTCTACAAAGTGAGTTCCAGAAGAGTCAGGGCTACACAGACAAACCCTGTCTTAAAAACAAAAAAACAAACAAACAACAACAACAAAACCACAAAAACCTGCTTTTACTTGGTGAGAGAGAGAAAGAGAGAGAGGGTAGGACAACTTACAGGAGTCAATTCTCTCCTCCAATCATGCAGTCCAGAGGGATCAGGGCTTAGTTGGCTAACACATGTATCTATCTTTCCAGTCTATTATCAATTTTTGTTTTTGTTTTTTGAGGCAGGGTCACACTACGTACCTCTGTCTGGCCTGGAACTTACTATATAGACCAGACAGACCTGGAACTCAGAGAGATCCCCTTGCCTCTGCCTCTGAGTACTGGGATTAAAGGTGTTTGCTACCACCACCTGGCTTGTTTTCTTGATGATAGCTGTTTTGACATGGGTAAAACAGGGTCTTACTGTGTAGACTTCGCCGGCCCAGCACTCACTACGGAGTAGACCTTGCTGCTCTTAAGCTCACAGAGACCCCCTTGCCCCCGCCTCCCAAGTGCTGGGGTTAAAGTCATCTACACCCGGCCTCCATAATTTCATCTATGGATCAATTTATCTTGTTTTATGTGTCTTGTATGGAGAGTATGTGCCTGCCAGGCACACGCAAGCGCACATCAGATCCCTTGTAATTGGAGTTACAGATGGTTGTGAGCCACCTTATGGATGCTGGGAACTGAAATCAGGTTCTCTGTAAAAGCAGCAAGTGCACTTACCCGCTGAGCCTTATTGCTGGCTCTGATGGGCCCGTTTTTAATCCATGATGTCATCCCTCCCCGCCCACACCAGGAGACTCACTGTGTAGCTTTGGCCAGATGGAACTCACCATGTAGACCAGGATAGCCTCGAGCACACAGAGCCCTACCAGTTTTTGCCTTCTGAATGCTGGGATTACAGAGGTTTACTACCATATCCAGGGCTGCGTCTTTTCTCTCTTTTCCCTTCCAACAGACTTTTAAAAACAGTTGTGTTCATAGTGACAATTAATTCTGATAATATTTATATCATTCAGTAATTATAATTTAATAAGCAAAAATTGATTGTTAATCCTGGGTTCTAAATGCTTTTCTGTACCTGGATAGATGCGTAAAGTTTAAGGACATTTTTCTGCTGTTTTATTTGAGTGTGTGTTCTATATCTTTGGAAATACATTATTCACCTTTATTTTATACACATGGTTTTTAAGTTTGGTCTGTTCACAGAGTCTGGGATGTCTTGAAACTCCAACTCATAACTTCTTCTTCATTAGTCCTTGTTGAAATGTCCAGGTCAAAAAAAAGAAAAAGTAGAAATGTCTAGGTCCTTCCACTTTATCTTCAGACTCAGATATTCTGACCTCTCATTGATTGATGACATCTGCCACAGAGTTTTAATTTGTATTATGTGTTTTGTTTCTAGTATTTCCATTTGTTTTTTTAATTTCTATTTATTTAATCAAATTTCTCATTCATATCTTAAATCTACTTCCTTATTTCATTTACCTGTTTGTGTTCTCTTGGGACTCATTCAAGATTTTATTTTCTTTTTTGATTTCTTTGAACATGCTTATAATCCCCCGCCTCAAAAAGGGTCTATCCTGGAACTCCCCATGTAGACCAGGCTAGAACTCCAATTCACACCTGAAGATTTGTCACTGGTTAAATTTCTTTTTGAGATGGGAATCTCCCTGGTCTGGAATTTGCTATATAGATCAGGCTGGCCTCAGATTCAGAGATCTACCTGCCTTGGCCTCCTGAGTGCTGAGAGTGAGGACTCATCCCATATTTATTTATTATTTAAGTCCCACTACTTTCTCTCAGGGCAGCTTTCATTTTTTTCAAGAGTTCAATGAGTGGGCTATTGTGTCTCCAATAGGTACGGTTGTAGAAGAGCATCAGCCAGCATGCTGACCTCATTAGGCAGGCAGGGCTGGAGTCTCCTAGTCATACAGCCCTCACCATGGCAACAGGCAGTGATGAAGCCATGTGGGCCCACAGTCCCCGCTGGGATGGTGGTGGGACTGGATCCTCCTAGAGTGCTGCGCTCACTGGCACGACAGGTGGGGATACTTTTAGGAGGCAGTTCTTGCTGGAGCAGTGGGCCTGACTGAGGCCTCTGGGGCCCACATTCCTGCAGGGAGGACTGGAGGGGTCAATGAGTAAAGCTAGAGCTTACGCAGGCCACACCAAGGTGGCAGGGGTGATCTTGCCTGTGTGACACTTACGGGGGTGTTAAAGTCACGTGGACTAAAGCCACGTGAACACACAGTTCTTCTGACGGCTGGAGCCTCCTGGGACACTGTACTACATGTCCAGTTCTCTCTCTCTCTCTTTTTTTTCTAGTCACATGTGCAGAAATACATCACAGTTGTGCAATTTTCCTTTCAAAAAACAGAACATGAAGAAAACAAATAACTCAGTTAGAGATGGGATATAGAACTAATCAGAGCGTTCTCAACAGATGAGATACAAACGACTTTTCACACAGTTAAAAAAATGTACAATATACCTGGCTATCAGGGAAATATAAATTGAAACTACTTAAGAGATTTTTTTTTTAACCTGAGACAGGGTTTCTCTGTGTAACAGATCCTTGGCTGTCCGAGAACTGGCCCTGTAGACCAGGCTGGCTTCAAACTCACAAAGATTCACCTGCCTCTGAGTGCTGGGATCAAAGGCGTGCACCACCCTACCCAGCCCTACTTAGAGATTTTATCTTACCCCAGTCAGAAGGGTCAAGATCTATAACACAAACGACAGCTTATGCTGACAAGGATGCCAGGAAAGGGAACTATGTATTCATTGCTGGTGGAAGTGCAAACTGATGCAGCCACAATACAAATCAGCGTAGGGGTTCCTCAAATAGCCGAAAATCGATTTACCTCAAAAAATCTAGCTGTGCTATTCTTGGGCATATACCCAAAGTATGCTACATTTTACCACAGAGATATCTGCTCACCCATGTCCACTGCTGCTCTATTTACGGCAGCTTGAAATTGGGAACAGCCTAAATGTCCATCAACTGGTGAACAGATAATGAAAATGTGGTACATTTGAGAACTGGAATATTGGGGCTATTCTTCCAAAGGTCCTGAGTTCAATTCCCACAACCACATGGTGGCTCACAACCATCTGTAATGAGATCTGGTGCTCTCTCCTGGAAGGCAGGTGTACACACAGACAGAACATTGTATACATAATAAGTAAATAAATCTTCTTTAAAGATGGAATGTTAGTCAGCTGTTAAGAAAAACAAAATTAGCTGGGCGTGGTGGCATGGGCCTATAATCCCAGCACTCGGGGAGGCAGAGATAGGCGAATCTCTGTGAGTTCAAGGGCAGCCTTGTCTACAAAGCGAGTCTAAGACAGCCAAGAGAAACCTTGTCTCGAAAAAAAAAAAAAAATGAAACAAACAAAAAAAAAAACAATCCTCCAAAAAATAGAAAAACAAAATCATAAAATTTGCAGGTCATTCACCTTGAGTGAAGTAACCCACATCCAAGATGGTAAATATTATATGTGTTCTCTTATATGTTAGTGTTGAAGCTTTCAGTGTGTGTGTTTCAATCTGAATAAGTACACATGTGTCTACTGAGGACTTCTGGTGGGAAACTAGAAGGATTTAATGGGGAGGGAGACGGGAGGGCAGAGCAAAAGAGGGAGTACGGGAGGGACACGGAACACTAAAGGACTTTTGAAATAAACGCACGGAGCCGGGCAGTGGTGGCGCACCCTTTTAATCCCAACATTCGAGAGGCAGAAGCAGGTGGATCCCTGTGAGTCTGGGGGCAGCCTGGTCTACAGAGTGAGTTCCAGGATAGCCAGAGCTGTTACACAGAGAAACCCAGTCTTAAACAAACAAACATACATACAAACAAAAACAAACAAAAAACCCATATGGACACACAGGAGTCTACCCGTTACTGACTAGCACTCAGGGTGCTGGAAGGTACTCTGGACACTAATGAAGGAAAAATCAGTATAAGCCAGCTACAAATTCTATGACCTACAGCAGTGATCCGCCTGTGATACATACTGGTTTAATAGTGGCACAAATGTTATGAGAATAAACAAACACTCTTTGATTGGATTTCAGGGTTACTCCATGAAATGGAACCTATACTTGACACGGCTAAAGTAGCCAAGAAGCTGAGACTAGGTAAGTCGAGTAAACAAACAAACAAACAATACTATTATTCTGCCAAAGGGACAGAGCAATAAAACGACTCTCAATGGCATATTGCTGTACTGATCTATGGATCAGTGCATCACTCAGTGTAGCTTTTCTTTGCAGTTGATAGTGATTAACACGGAGACCCACAACTGAACACTATGCGGAGAGTGAAAGACTTTGGAGTACTCAGTCCGACATGGGATGTCTTCACCAAATCTCTACCCCCAGGGCTCAGGGGTCTCTGTGGAAGAGGAGGTGATGGAAAGATTGTAAGAGCCAGAGTGGTGGGGAGGAGGGAGGGGCTTATGGGGGGGATGCAGAATGAATAAAGTGTAATTGATGAAAAATTGAAAAAAAAAAAAAAAAAAAAAGAGCCAGAGTGGTGGATGACTCCAAGGAAACAGCATCTTCCAGATGCAACCGGACTGATACACAGGAGACCTCATGGAGACGGTTACAGCATGCACAAGGTCTGTCAAGGGGGCACAAAAATCCCAGGACAGAAAAGGGGAAGTGGTTGCAAAGGTCTTACTCCTAAACAGGAAGACATTTGAATTTCTGCTAGAGAAGGAGAAATCAGTTTTCACCACTGGAGTGTCACTGGGTATATGAGCAACACTCCAGGGGAGGCCCTGCCCAGGGGTAGTTAGCCAAAATAAAAGAGACTTTATTGTTTTTTGTTTGTTTTGTTTTGTTTTTTTGTGTGTGTGGTTTTCTTTTGTGTTTGTATGTGTGTATGGGTGCTCTCTGTTCTGTTATTTATTTATTGTGTTTTAAAACAGGGTTTCTCTGTGTATCCTTGGCTGTCCTAAACTCAATCTGTAGACCAGGCTGGCCTCAAACTCAGAGGCCTGCCTGCATCTGCCTCCCAAGTGCTGGGATTAAAGGCATATGCCACCACCTCTTGCCTTGTTTTATTATCTTTCATTTTATTGTTTGTTTTGATTTTCTTGTTTTTGGAGGGATCTGGGAGGAATTGGGGAGGGGAAACATGATCAAAATACACTTTATGAAAAACTTTTAAGTAAAATAAAAACAGTCTATTAAAATTAACATTGTGGAGCTGAAGAGATGGCTTAGGGGTTAAGAGCACTGGCTGTTCTTCCAAAGGTCCTGAGTTCAGTTCCCAGCAACCACATGGTGGCCCATAACCAACTATAATGTGATCTGGTGCCCTCTTCTGGCCAGCAGAATATTGTACAAATAGTATACAAATCTTTTTTAAAAATCCTCAAACTGAATGTCCCTTTCTTAATAAAAATAATTAATTAACATCGTGAATAGATACCTGCACTTGTGTATCACATGTGCAGAGTGCTTGTAGGGCCTGAAGAGGGCATTAGACCCTGTAGAATTGGAGTTGGGCTGGTTGTGAGTGCTGGGATCCAAACCCAGATTCTCTCTAAGAGAAGCAAGTGCACATACCTGAGGGTCCATCTCCCACGCCCCCTTATGCTGCTCTGACTTAAACATTTTGGTCTCCTTTTTATTTTGCTTTTTTGTGTACTTACAAATTCTTAGGAGTTGGTTGGGAGTTATGTCAGATTTTGTTTCCTTGCGTTTGAGATGCCACTTGGCTGGTCTAACAATGTACCCTAGTCTAACCTTGGACTTGTGATTCCTCCTGCCTTTGTCTCCTGAGTGCTGGGATTACAGGTGCACCAACATGCCTTATATCAGTTATTTTGTAACAGTGATGAAAACAAAACAAACAAACAAATAACAAAAAAACAGTGAACACACAGTTCTATACTTTCTTCCACAGAAACCCTCATCCAGGATCTGAGACCTCCCTTATAGTCATATTGAAGTGCAAACGGTGGGCGTCATACAATCCCTCCCTCTCCAACCAGAAGCCCTCCCAGCAGAAGACACACGTGTCCCTTTCCCAAACTGTGGGTTGTGATTACTGGTGCCCTCCGTTCACACTGATACCCTGTTGGGTCACATGCAGACCACAGACAGGATCATTTCCTGGGAGCCCTGGACCTCTACACTCAGCGCTTCTGCATTGGTCTTCTTGTCACAGTGACCCAGTAACTGATAAGAAGCAGCTCAAGGGAGAGAGGGTTTCAGGGGGTGAAAGTACAGTTGGGGCTGGGTGTGTGGGGGTGGGGCAGCTTGCGGTTGTTGGAGGAGCGAGCGTAAGGCTGCTTGTTTACAATTCCGTTGATCAGGAAGCAGAGACAGGAAGTGCTGGAACTCACTAGAGTTCTCCTTTCTCCCTTTTTATGCAGAAATTCCCAAAGATAAGGTTCACTAATGCCCTAGAGGGCATATTCTCCTCCACTGCTACTTCCTGTTCCTCTTTCCTGTTCCTCACTTTCCTCTTTCTCCCCGACCCCTTCTTTTCCTTAAGCCAGGATCTTGTTAGGCAGTCCTGGCTGGCCTAGAATTAACTACGTAGATCAGGCTGACCTTGAGATTCCCCTGTTTCTGCCTCCCAAGGGCTGAGATTAAAGGGATGTGCCACCATGCCCAGAATCGGGGCATTTCTCAATCTCCTCAATTTGACAATTTAAGCATCAGAACTCCCATCAACACAGGCAATTTAACCTAAAGGTGTTGAATGCTCCTCGAGGGAAAATAAAAAGATGACAATGGGAGAGTGCACTGTATTCAACAAACAGCATGTCCGTGGAGCTACGGAACAGGACTGAACTCTACAACCAAGATGACATCGAGGTGTAGGCAAGTTTTTCCAGAACACGCAGTCACGAAAGGAGTATGGGTATGGTAGGAAGCAAAGGAAGTAAAGCAGGCATTTTGTTTTTACAAAGAATAGTGTTAGAGGGGCTGGAGAGTGTTCAGCTGTTAAAGAGCACTGGCTAGTCTTCCAGAGGACCCATACTCCGTTCCTGGGGGATCTGACACTTTTCTGACCTCCATAGGCACCAGGCACAAACATAGTATACAGACATAGTGCAGGCAAAACACCCATGCACGTAAAATACAGTAAAAAATAAAAAAATAAAAAATAAAAAATTAGAATATATCTGAATGTTCTTGAAAAATGTTCAGTAGAAATGGACATATTAAAAATTCAAAGGATAGAAATGAGTCCAGACCTCTAGTCCTGTTAGTATTTAGGCAGACAGCTTCTGGGTTGCCTAGTAATCTATGATGTCATCATGTGTCTCCAGTCAGGTAGTTGTGCCTCCTGGGCAGCTGGGCAGAAGCTATAAATGGACCCTGCCTCTTACCTCTCCTATCTTGCTATTGTGTTCTCTTGCTGTCTCCCCTTTCTCTGTAGGGGTGCCATCGTCCCTCCCCCATCATGTCTTACTCTCTCCTCTCTCCATCTCCATCCAATAAACCTCTTTCATATAGTATATGTTGTATCATCATTTCAAGTCCAACCTTCAATGAGCAGAACAGCCGTCAAACTTTCCACAGGAAAAGTGGGAGGCCCGACAGAGATGAATGTGGGAAGTCCAATCGTTTGGTAATAGATTTTTGGTCACCAATAGGAGGCCTAACTAAAGGGGTCTGAGAAGTTAGGAAACAGCCATTTTTTGAAAGTGGGAAACAGTCCCCTGAAGAAAAATGCAAGACTTCTTGGGAGTATGAAGTGTTCATCTTTAGTTTGTAATCAAAGCCTTAAAAGGAAGTGGCAGCAGAGGCGGCGGGGGTGGGGGGATGGGTTATTGGAGATGGCTCAATAGTTAAGAGCACTCACTGCTCTTCCAGAGCACCTGGGTTCAGTTCCCAGCATGGCAGCTGACAACTGTCTGCAACTCCAATCCCAGGGGATCTGAAGCCCTCTTCTGGCCCCATAGGTACTGCATGAATGTGGTACACAGACATACATTCGGATAAACACTCACACACATGAAACAAACATAATAAACATCTCAAAAATATTACAACCAAACAAAAAACATTCAAAAGGAATCCAGTCAGCCATGTCGGTGGTGTTTCTTCAGCAGCAGGGAGGACATAGTCTAGCTTCATCCAGGACAGCTTACTTCAGGTAGTTGAATGAGAAAAACATCTTTTTCCCCTAGTAAAGGTAACTAGCTCACCAAGGACAGTCTTCTGTGTATCTCATCCACCCTCTAAAACTTTTGAAAAGTTCAAACCTTTTACTTTCCCCTACCTAGTCAAACTTTTCCTTACACAGAGCTCCCACCCTCCTCCAACTCCCAAACTACATGATCTGTAGCCCCCAACCCCTCACCCTCTCCCTTCATTTACTTCATGCTGATTCTTTTAAAACCAGTCAACCAGGAAAGACTATGAGGCGACCCCAGGCAATAGGAAAAAGACTCAACACAGTCACCATCTGCCTTAGGATAAAAACTAAGGGGACTTCCTGCCCCAATGTACTTGCTAGCCTGGCTAATTTAGTTCTGCAAAAGCAAATTGCCTTGCTCAGCTACCTTTGCTGTTTGTGTGTTTCTTTGTGCAATATATAGAATGCTTCTTTCCAACAGCATCGATGAGGGGGTGGAGACATAACAGAAGCCCTTGTCTATATATAAGTGTGCAGTATGAGATCACTCGGCAAGGAAGTGCTAAGTGTGAGCATCAGGGAGAGCCACAGGGTATGGGCCTGCAGCAGTGGAAGGTGCTGAAGGGTCTGAACTCTTCCTTATGACTGCAGGGCAGGGTCTGGACACAGCTAGAATGCCGACCAGTCCTGGAAGAGCTTCGGGCCATTTTATTTGGCTGCAAGTGGAATGCAAGTACAACTAGGAATGAAGACAGAGCTGGAGATGGCTCAGTGGGTAAAGGTGTTTGCCACTAGCCAGATGACCTGAGTTCCAGCCTCGGGGCCCATGCAGTAGGAGAGAGCTGCCTCTCTTAAGTTGTCTTCTGAAATCTACGTGCAGGCCTTGATGCATGCAGTCGTACATAGTCACAAAGTAAGTAGTGTATTTAGAAGATTTATTTTTATCATTTAAAAAAATTATGTGTGTCTGTGTACATGAATGCAAAGGCTAAAGGCTCAGATCCTCTGGAGCTGAAGTTATAGGTGGTGTTGAGCAAGCGGGTGCTGGGAACCAAACTCAGATCCTCTGCAAGAGTAGTATGCCCTCTTAATATCTAGGCCCCAGTAATACTTTTTTTTTTTTTTCCTTAAAGAAAAGAACTTGTGCTGGGCAGTGGTGGCCCATACCTTTAATCCCAGCACTGAGAGGCAGAGGCAGGTGGATCTCTGTGAGTTCAAGGCCAGCCTAGTCTGGAGAGCCAGGGCTCCATAGAGAAACCCTGTCTTGAAAAACCAAACCAAACCAAACAAACCAACCAAACCAACCTAACAAAAACACCCTAAAGAGAGCAAAGCCTGGAAGGGTGACAAACGCACCTGTAACCCGTAAAAGGCGGATCTTAAATTTGAGGCCAGCCTGGGCACACATAGCAAGAGCTCATCTGAAAGAAACAACCACAGAAGAACCCAAAGGCAGCTTAGGATGTAGCTCCTTGGGGAAAGTGCTCTCCTGGTATGCAGAAAACTCTTGAGTTCCACCTCCACCACTGCGTAAACCGGATATGGTGGCATATGCCAGTAATCCGCGCACTGGGGAGATGAAGGCAGGAGGATTTGAATTTCAAAGCATCCATGGCTACACAGTAAACGGAAGGTCAGCCTGAGCCATACGAAATCCTGCCTCAAATGAAAATAAATAACTAATAAAAATTTTAAAAGGGCCATGGAGACGGCTCGGTGGGTCAAAGTGCTCACTGCGCAAGCCTGAGTTTGCGAGTTTCATCCCTGGAACCCATGGTGGAAGGAGCAGTCCTTCTCCACGTGCACGCACATGCTTCACACACAGCACACATAAGACAAAACAAGACAAAAATAGAGAAGGGAACACATTTAAGGCCGTCTCTGGGTTACCGCGAGAATAGTTAAGGGCAGGAAAGGAGGGAAATCATAAAGGCACGTTAGAAACGTGGAGTGCGCAGAATGTTTTAGACAATGGCTACCTTTCCAGAGTCGAGGAGGAGGTAGAGCTCAGGTACGGGAACCCCTGCAGGGTTAGGACTAGTAAAATCGCGCCACACCCACCTCCTCAGGACACACCGGAGGTGACCCGGACCACCAGAAGTGGGCGGGCACAGGCGAGAGCAAAATCGGGGAGTGCGGCACCGGGGGCGTGGCCTCCGACGGAGGCAAGGCTCCCCTCGGGGCTCCCGAGGGGCTGCGCGGTGGCGCAGGCGCATTGCAGCCTCGCGAGCGGCGCCCCCTGGCGGCGCCAGCGTCCCGGCGGGGGCGGAGTCGGAGGCGGGGGGTTGCGCTTGGTGACGGGGGACGCGCGGCCGCAGCGCACTGGACCAGCGGCGGAGACCCAGGACGTGGAGCGCTGGCTGCGGCGGCAACGGCGGCCGGGGGCCGCCGGGAGCTGGGGCGCGGCGTGCGGTCGGGGATGAGGGGCTGCGGCGGCGCGCCGGGAGCAGGGCCGGCTGGTGAGAGCGCGGGGAGGTGGGCGGCGCGGGCCGGGAAGATGGCGGAGAGGCCTCGCTGCGGCCCCACGGCCTGGCCCGGGCGGAGGCCCCCCCCACCCCAGCCGGGTCGTGCTAGGAATCGGGGCCCCAGGTGACACGGTCGGGGAGGGTCCGCGCGAGGACGCCGCGCCGGAGGGCCCGGGAGCGTGAGGGCGGCTTTGCGTGCGAGAAGGGGCTCGAGGGTGGGTGTGAGGGTGCCGAGGTCTGCACGCGTTCCCGGCCTTGGGATGGGCGTGAGTGCGTGCGCGTCCCTGCCCGAGATAGTTGTGCGAGAGCCCTTTGCTTGAGGTGGTTGGGATTGCGATGGCCCCGACGGTGGGTGTGAGATGGGAGGGTGCCTGGCCTGCAGACAGGTGTGTGGAGTCAGCCCGAGGACAGGTGTCGCGTGCGTTATGCGGCCAGGCCCAGAGCCGATGTGCTTGTGCCCTTCCTGCTCGAGGGGCTCCGTCCGTTTGTTCAGTGTAGTCGGGGTGGTGGGAGATGGTGCTGGCCGGGCGAGGATCGTGCGGGCCAGGCTTTGTCCGTGAAGCCCGGGAGTCGGTGGGCGTCTCTGGGTCGGGTCGTGGCTTGCTTGCGCGTGGTGCGCCCTGGCTTCGCGGCAGGGCCTCTGCGGCAGGCTCCGGTGGTCCCTTGACCCGGCCTTCCAGTCTCGGAACTCCCCGGGCGCCTGCTGTGGCCAGGCATGGGGTGGGTGGGGGCTGCGAGCCGGCAGGCTGTGCGTCCCGGCCAGGCTGTCTTTTATTTTAAAACGTGCTGCCCGCTTCGGGCGCGGCAGCTGTGGGTGTGTTCCATGCTGCTGCTCACCGCAGCTGCTGTGGGCGCTACGCAACCTTCAGCCGCAAAAATGCGGTTGGGCCCCCTCCCCCTTCCGTGTTGTTCGGGTTGGCCAGGCCTCCAGTGACCTCTGCAGAAAAACGTACAGTTGCAAGGCTTTAGTCCCTCCCGTGGTGCAGACAATACGGACGTTTGTCTTTGGGAGCTAGGGAGGGCAATTGAGCACTGCGTCCTGGGCGCAGTCTGTAAACAGCAGGTGGTTTTGTCCACGGCTCCCCTTTTTACAACGAGCGTGGGGGGAAGGGAATTAGACGAAGGAGAGGTGTGACTGCATAGTCAGGAGAGCCAGTCTTTAAGGGATTCTGAGTGCAGAGGAGGGAACGGAGAGGTGGCTCGTGGTTTAGTCAGCTGTCTTGCAAGAGGCTGGAGCAGAGTGAAAATGAGTGCTGTTTCTGGAGCCAGACTGACCGCCCTTGAGTCATGACTCCTCCTTTACTGGCTTTGTGGTATTAGGTAAGGTCTCCTTTGCCTTTGGTTTCTTGGCTGTAAAATGGGTACACTAATAGTATTGGTCTCAGAATTCTGTTGTGAGGACTCTGAAGACTTGTAAAATTCTCATGCCTTGAAGTTTGAGTGGTTGTCAGGAACTGTTCTTGCTACTGAGTTGCAGGCTGTCAGGGTAGGGTCTGGGTTAGATTGTGTGCTACAGAGTGCCTAAGCTGAATACATACATACATATGTATGTTTTATTTGGACAAGGTTTTGCTGTGTAGCCCAGGCAGGTTTCAAACTCATTATCTTGTCTGGCAAGCACTGCCATTCGTGGCTTAAAACATCTTAATTTGTGTGTGTGTGAGTGTGTGTGTAATTATTTTTGTTTTTCATATGTACCAGCGCCAGCAAGTAGAGGTCAGAGGATAACTTTTAGGCATTGTTTCTAGCCACTTCCCATATGGATTCCAGGGACTGAACTCAGATCAAAGTGCCTTTACACACACACACACAGAGCCATCTCGATGCTTGAAAGTAAATCTCTATAAAGGTGAAAGAACCAATTTCATACACTTAGATAAATTATTGCATAGAGCCGCTTTGAAGGTATTTCTGGAGAGCAAGCTTCTCATGAATTACCGCAGGAGAGCACAGTACTGCCTGGGGTAGACGAGGCTAGTGTATGTAGTCCCTGGGCGGTGTGAGTCAATCTCACAGAACCATTATTGTACTGCAGCGTTAACCCTTGAATTAAGAAAGGGAATTTGGGGCTGGAGAGGTGGCTCAGTGCTTGAGAACACTAGATGCTCTTGCAGAGGACCTGGGTTCGATTCCCAGCACCCACAGGGTGGTTCACAACTGTCTGCAACTCCAGATCTAGGGGATCTGATTCCGTCTTCTGACCTCCAAAAGAACCACCAAGCACGAATGTAGCTCACAGACATACATGCAGACAAAACACTCACAAATAAAAAAACATGAGTAAATCTAAAAAAAAAAAAAGAAAGAAACATAACTTTATTAAAATAAGCCTTGACACTGAAGGCATAAGTAACACAATGAGAGCTTTGTATTACTAGCGCAGTAACATGCCTAGGTAGACTATTGGAAGAAGTTAAGACAGGCCTTAAAACAGTGAGGGGAATTACCATGTCCCTCTTTATTTCAGATTTATTCTTGAAAATGGTATAATTTCACTTATACTCTAATAGAGGAATTAAGTAAAGCCTTGAGATTCGTGGCACTGGAGGTGAGACTGTTTGGTTTTTAGGATATGGTGCCCATCACTTGGGAGATGACAGTAGGAGAATGGAGGCCAACCTGAGTTATATGAACCACCTGAGTTATATGAGACCATGTCTTTAAACAAAAGAAAAAGGTAGTCCCATTTCATTCTAGCTTCTACGCTGGGGAAAGGGCATGGGTTAGGAGTTACACACACACACACACACACACACACACACACAAAGACTCACCAGTCCTTGCCCAATTTCAGTCTGACCATTGCAGTCTCTCCTTAAGTGTCTTGACTCCTTGATTCTATTGATGAAAAAAAAAAAATCCTTGAACTATATTCCTGTGCTGAAATTTCTAGTTTCTGCTAGAAACCCTTCTGCTACTGGATCTTACACAAAATCGTCATAGTTGGCCCTTTGGGTGCCCAGTAAGGATGCCACAAGGCTTTGCTCATAGAAATAGAGTGGATGTGCAGCCAGCTGTGTGCAAGCAGAGACAGACTGTGTTGGTTACCAGCTCGTGAGACCCCTTTCCTACTGTTACCGTCCGTACTTGCCTCCTGAGATAAAAATCTTTACTCTTAGGTATCGACCTCTCTGAGGTTCCTATGTCGCCATGTTATGTTTCTTATTGGCTCCTTGAGTTGCCCCCAACTTTATGTCCCAGGTCTTCCCTGTGCCCTGTGACAGACTGACCTGGACTTTGTCCTTGGGCAGCTGTTGCCATCCTGCTAGAAAATTTCCCCTCACCTGGCTTGTAGCACTGCCCATGTCCGCTTCTCCAGTGATCAAGGCCTGACAACCCCGTGGCTGACATTTCCTGGGTGTTAGGTATGCCCACTGTCCCGCCGATCTCTCAAGTGTGATAGTGACATCAGTGAGCTTCATTGGCATCTATTGTGAGTTACGGTGATGTGTGATTGCTCTCTCGTGCTCATTGTCTCATGTCAAATGCTTACTAATCTTTTTACAGTGTGTATACTGAGAAGATCCTGGCATCATCTGTTTTGTTCCACTGGATTGGTTTGTGTGTGTGCGTGTGTGTGTTTTGTTTTTTGATTCAGTGTTTGGTACAGCCTTTTTGGTGGTTGTTGTTAGCAAAATCATAATAGTCAGCACTAGAAATATTTTTTAAATTCATTTTTTTTTACTTTTTTAATATTAGTTACAGTTTATTAACTTTGTATCCCAGCTGTAGCCCCCTCCCTCATTCCCTCTAGAAATATTTTTTTAATATTCTATGCAAGTACTTCCCAAGTATTGCTTATTCATTACTTTTAAACTGAACAACTAATCTATGTGCAATTACATGTATGTATGTGTATTTCAATGCCAAAAACATGGAAAGGAGAAGGCCAGGCTTGGGTTGAAGATGTAGCTCAGTTGTAGAGTGTTTGCCTAGTATGACCAAAGTCTCCAGTTTGATTCCCTAACAGCCCATAAAACCAGGTGTGGTGGTACATACCTGTAATCTCAGCACTCTGGAGAGGTTGGAGGCAGGAGGACCATAGGTTTAGGGCTATCCAGTGTTAAATAGCAAGTTCAAGGTGAGTTATATGGCACACCATATCAGATAGAGAAAAGAAATGAACGAGGGCCAGAGAGATGATGGCTCAGGTCTAAAGGCAACTGCCACCAAACCCGAAGACCTGAATTTATTCCCGGGTCCAGCATGGTAGAAGGAGAAAAATGACCCTCAAATGTGTCCTCTGCTGTCCACATGCATGCTGTGGCATGTGCACTCACATATGTATACACACAGAGGAAACAAATTAATTTAAAAAGAGAGAAAAGTAGACTAGCAAGATGGCTCAGTCGGTATAAAGGTGCTTGCCTGGGTAATGTGCTGCTGCCTCCCAGAGCTCAACCCCTGGGACCCACAGAAAGCTAGAAGAGACTCAGCTCTAGAAAGGTGTCCTCCGACTTCTACACGCATGCCAAGTTACACACGTCTTCCCCTTCCCTCCCTTCCCCCTTCCCCTTACGTCTCTGTTCCCTCCTCTCTCCCTTCTTCTTCCTTTCTCTCTCTCCCTCCTTCTCTTCCCTTCCACCTATACCTCCCTCCCATCTCCCCACTTCTCTCTGCTCTCTCTCTCTCCTCTCTCTTTCTCCTCTCTCTCCCTTCTCTCTTTCTCCCTCTCTCTTTCCCTTCTCTTTTTCTCCCTCTTTCTCTTCCTTCTACCTCCCCCCCAACATATACATACACAAGTGTCTACCACCAAGCCTGATAACCTGAGTTCAGTTCCCAAGACCCACATGGTGGAGGAGAGAACTGACTCCCAGATGCCTTCTACCTTCCACATAAGTGCCTTGGCATGCACTTGTCCACGTACGCATAAAGAAAATATGCAAAATTGGCTGGGCCGTGGTGGTGCATGACTTTGATCCCAGCACTCTGGAAACAGAGGCAGGGAGGTGGATCTCTGTGAGTTGGAGGCCAGCCTCATCTACAGAGCTAGTTCCAGGGCTAGCTGTCTCAAAGTTTTTAAAAATTGTGTGTGTGTGAGTTGTTTTGTTTTTTGAAATAGAGTTTCTTTGTGTAGCTTTGGCTGTCCTGGAAGCCATGCTGTTAATCAGACTGGCCTCTCACTCACAGAGATCCACCTACCTGCTTCTGCCTCTCAATTCCAAGGTCAAAGTTGTGTGCTACTACCTTCTGGCTTGTTTGTATTTTTTGTTTGTTTGTTTTGTTTTTGAGACAGGGTTTCTTTGCGTATCCCTGGCTGTCCTGGATTTGCTTTGTGGACCAGGCTGGCCTCATAAGATCTTCCAGCCTTTGCCTTTCCCAGCACTGGGATTACAAGCATGCGTCACTGCATCTGGCTGTTTGTTTGTTTGTTTTAAAAAAGAAAGGTTCTTAACCAATCATGCTAGCATACATCTTTAATCTTAGCACTTTGGAGACAGAGACAGGTGGATCTCTGTGAATTTGAGGCCAACCTAGTCTACATGGAGAGATCCTGTCTCAGGAAAAAAACAAAAGCAACAAAATCTGACAGGTTTTTACCATAGCACTGGCTGGCCTGAAACTCATGGAACTCCCAACTGTCTCTGCTGCTCAGTGTCACCCCATGCCCTCTCCTCTTTTTAAACAAATAAAAACTTTATATAAAAAACAAAATAAATGTTAAAAAAAATCTCCAGGCTGGAGAGATGGCCCAGTGGTTAAGAATTTGTTCTTCTGGAGTACCTGGGTTCAGTTCCCAGCACCTGATAATTTACAGCTGTTTCAAAGTAGCTGATGCCCTTTTGTGGGCACTGCATGTGTAGTGCACAGACATGCATGCAGGCAAAACACTCTACATATTAAAAAGGAAAACAAAACAACCTTTAAAACGGGTCTGGTGGGATGGTGTAGGAAGTAAAGGCACTTGCTGCTAAGCCTGATGACCTGAGTTCAGGGTCTCCATGGTAGAAGGAGAGAACTGATTCCCAAAAGTTGTCCTCCGACCTCTACATGTGTCCTCGACCACACACATGTACTCACACATACACACAGATGTGATTTAAAGAAAAACAGCAAGAAGCTTGGAGTGGTGCTACATACTTTTAATCCCAGCACTTGAGAGGCAGAGGCAGGCAGATCTCTGAGTTCCAGGCTACATAGGAATACACAGTGAGACACCATCTCAAAGAAAGCCAGAAAGGGCTGGCGAGATAACTCAGTGGTTAGGGAGTATTGGCTTCTCTTCTAGAGGTCCTGGGTGTGGTTCCCAGCACACACATGGGGGCTAACAGTCATCTGTGACTCCAGTTTCAGAGGATCTGATGCCCTCTTCTGGCTTCTTTGGGCACAGCACTATTTGGTGCACAGATTATATATGCAGGGAAAACATCTATACATATAAAGTAAAAATAATTAAAATCTCATATGAATAACAAATCCAAGCCTCAAACCCAAAACCACCACCAACAAAAACTTAATGGAAAGAAAGGTCAGATTAGTTCTCTAGACTAGGGATCAGAACTAGAATCTACAAGTAGACACTTCCTGTCTTTCCCCACGGCCCTGGTCTCTATTGAAAGTTTTTATTTATTCCTTTATTTATTTTAATGTGTATGGGTGTATGTCTGTGAACTGTCCATGTGCCTGGTGTCCTCACAGGTCACAGAGGGCATTGGATCCCCTGCAACTGTTGTTACAGATGTTTGTAAACCACCATGTGGATGCTGAGATCAGAATCTGGGTCCTCTGGAAGAAAAGCTAGTGCTCTTAACCATTGAACCATCTCTCTAGCCCCTTGGCAATAAAGTTGTATCTCTATTCAGTCAGACCTGTTCCTTTTTGAATTGCTTTGGCAGCTTCAACAGATTTGAGTAGTTACGATAGCTATGTGGCTTACAAAACCTAAACTCTTTCTCTGGCGTATTTACAGGACTGTCTTACTTGAGAAATTTGGAAGGCAAATGACTGTAGGGACTGCATTGATGAGGGAGGGCTCAGGCAAGAGATAGTTCATGCCCCAATTTTGCCTAGGCCAGAGTTGAATGGGGGGAAAATAAGGAGAACATGACATTGTAGGTAGGTGCTTCAAGTTTTGGAGTAAAGGCACAAAAATAGGTTATAGATGATCTGTAGGAATTAAAGTTTATGTATCATATCCCAGCACTGGGGCCCAAGGTGAGGACTGGGTAGTGGAGGCAGGAGGATCAGGAATTCAAGGTCATCTTGAAGAGCTTGATGGCAAGAGGGTATCAAGAGCTCACTGTGTCAGCTCAAGCTTCATCTTGAACTGGTGGCTCAACTTCCATAGGCCAAAGCAGGGTAGGATGCAGCTTCCTAGTAGGGGCAAATGGAGATTGGGACATTATCACAGCTCCACAGAAAAAGAGTTAATGCGCTCCCTGCCACTTGGGTGGAAGTGAGGCGTACCCAGGCTTGGATAGCAGCCGGTTCATCGGAATACAGAGCCTCCAAGGTTCTCAGACTCCTCACCTCCCTTTACTTGGTCTCTCTGCTTTGGGACCACAGTGTCCTTAGTTACTAGGAGCCCCCTTGGCCTTAGCCCCTCCCGCTTCCGCTTGCTGTATCTCAGCCAGGGATGATTTTGACCCACTCATCTCTGGCATTTGACAATATCAGGAGACAGTTTCGGTTATCCTTCTGGGGGTGTGTCTTTTGTGTAGCCAGGGGCTAGTGAGGACTAAATGAACCATATCCTTTGTCAGCCTGTGTTCTTCCTGGCTTTCCAGTGCTTCTTATACTGCTCTCTGCAGAGCACTTGTGAGGCAGAGGCAGGTAGATCTCTGGATTCGAGGCCAGCCTGGTCTCTAGAGTGAGTTCCGGGACAGCCAGAGCTCTAGTACACAAAGAAAGCCTGTCATGGAAAAAAAAAAAAGCTTCAAAGCTTCGAACAGATAATGCAGTAACCTGGTAGAGAAGCACACGGGTGCTTGTACTTGGTGAAACTCAATGGTTTCTTGTGAAGCTTGGAAGCCTGGGTCCTTGGAGGCAGGCGACCATCTTCTCCCACAGACACTTAGAAAGTGCCTGGTGTGTATGTAATCTTTTTCCTACCCTTTCCTTTTGAAAATATTTCTGACCTGTCTTAGTCACTGTTCTGTTGCTATGAAGAGACATCATATCCAAGGCGACTCTTTAGAAAAGAAAGCATTTAATTTAGGGCTTGCTTACAATTTCAGAGGCGTACATCATGATGGGGAGCATGGCGGCGCAAATGGTGCTGGGGCTGAAGCCAGATCTTCTGGCCCCCTGGGCTTAGCCAGGGCTTAGCACGGGCTTTTGAAACCTCAAAGCCCACCCCCAGTGACACACTTCTTCCAACAAGGCCACACCTACTCCAATAAGGCCACGCCTTCTATTCTCTGTAATCCTTTCAAATACTGCTACTCTCTGGTGACTAGGCATTCAAAAAGATGAGCCAAGGGGGGGCCATTCTTATTCAAACCACCACTCGACCCTTGCCCCTTCAACTGTGTTGACAGGTTGTTGTGTAGCAGTACCTTTCCAGTGATGAAATGGCTGCCTGGTATTCTGTAGTAAGGGATGTGCTATAATTTATGTAACCAGCTCCTGCTGGTGAGTATTGTGAAACATTCACCGTGGTGAAAAAGCTTTTGGCAGCTTTGTAAATGTATGAATGCACCTGGAGACACCCATTGAGAAACAGTGCCTATTTTTTCAGTTAGTCCTTGTATGATAACAGTTTTGTCTTTTGCCATCTTTAATTCGGTACTTCTTTTGGCCATTTGTTCTCCCAGTATCTGTCTCTTTGCATTTTAAATGTTACAGTTGATCGGAGAAATGAGTTTCTCCATTAGAATTGGAGAAGTTTTTGTTTTCTTATGGTTAAGAAAGGGAAACATGGTCCAGAGAGATAGCTTAGAAGGTAAAGGTACTTGCCTGCCCTGTAGGAAGCACAGCTTAGAATAAGCATTGGAGAAACCAGGATTGCCAACCACTCAGGCCTATTTTCTTCAACAGAAGGAAATGAATGACGCATATGTTACTTGAAAGGCCAGAGTGAAAGTGGTCAGTCAGCCTGGTTATTCTTTGCTCTTCTATTAGGAGCCAGTCTTCCTGAATCCCCCAATATCCTGAGCGTGGTTAGGCCCTGATGCTGTGGTGAACAGAACACGTCTCTATGAAAGAGACTCCTAGTACTTTGTGTCCTCCACCAACAGACTGTATCTTATTCTTATCACAGATCCTTCTCTAGGCCCTAGCCCTGAGCTCTGTTTATCAAGCAATAAAATTCATTCTCATTGTAAAAGTTCACAGTTCATAAGTTCTACTGTTTAAATGTGCAAGAAAGTAAACAATGAGGCTAGTCTCTGGAAGGTTATGACCCAGTGTCTGTAAAGATGGCACTGTTCAGAGTTTCATTTTTCACCTCTCCCAGATTGCCAACCCCTCAGGCCGGGGGTTGTGCATGCGTGCGTGTGTGCGTGCATGTATGTACAGGGACAGAAAGGAGTTACTGATTGCAGTTCTAAAATACATGAACCAAGCCAGGGCTGTTGGTACAGCCTTTAACCCCGGCATTGGGGAGGCCAAGGCAGTTGAGTCTGTGAGTTTGCCAGCCTGGTGAGCTACAAGGTGAGCTCCAAGACAGCCAGACCTACATAGTGTGACTCTGTTTTGTATGATTTTAGTTCATGCACTGACTTTTTTTTCTCTTAAGGTTTTTTTTTTTTTTTTTTGAGAGAAGGTTTCTCTCTCTGTGTATAGCTCTCGCTGTCCTGAAACTGGCCCTGCAACCAGGCTGGCCTTGAACACAGAGATCTGTCTGCCTCTGCCTCCTGAGAGCTGGAATCAAAGTCTGTGCCACCAATGCCCTGCTATGCACTGGCATTTTTATCTTTATATGTTGCTTTGTATGTTATCTATACATCTAGATATTTGATCCATTTCAGGTTTTTTTTTAAATTTATGTACTGAGGGAAGGTTGAAATAGGGTCTTGTGTAGCCAAAGCAGGCCTCAGACTCACTATGTAGCTAAGACCTGCCTTGAACTCCTGATCCTCCTACCTCTACCTCTTGAGTGCTGGAATGACACACATGTACCACAATGACTGGCAGTTAATTTTTTTTTTTTATAGATTGTGAAATCAGGGCCTAACTTTATTCTTTTGTGGGTGGCTATTCATTTTTGGTGGCTTCATTTGTTGGACAAACTTTTTTTTCCCCATCGAATTATCTTGGCATCCTTGTCAAAAATCACCTGCCTGTAAACGGAGGTTTTATTTTTTGCTGACCGTTGACTCTACCATTGTTCTGTCTGTCCCCGTGCCAGTGCCACGTTGTCCTGACTCCTGTAGCTTTCCAAGTCAGAAAGTCTGAGTCCAAGTCTGAGAAACTCGTTATCTTTTTCCAGATTGTCTTAGCAATTCTGGGTCCTAGAATTTCCATGTTACTTTCAGGGTTGTCCTGGCTATTTTTCCAAATAACACAAGACTGATTTGTCAGGAACTGTTGTAGAATATGTGGGTTAATGTGAGGTGTATCTGTTTTAATAATATTTAGTCTTTCAGTCCGTGAACATAGGCTCTCTTACCATTATTTAGGTCTCAGATTTATTTCAGCACTGTTTTACAGTTTTTGTGCAATTTTTGTACTGTGGTTAAATTTATTTCTAAGTATTTCTTTTGATAATATATGTTGTTTTCCTAATTTTACTTTTAGATTTTCCATTCAAAGTGAGCCTATTAAAAGTTTTTATTTTTATGTGTGTGTTTGTATGTGTTCATGTATGCATGTATGTGTGAGTGCACGTGTGTATGTGTGTATGGAGGCTGGAGGGTAATGTAAAGTGTTATTCCTCAGGTGACGTCTTTTTTTTTTTTAGATTTTTAAAAATTGTGCGGGTATGAGTGTTGCCTTCATGTATCATGTGCACTGCTTGTGTGCTGGTGGTGTGTTAGTCCTTGGGAACTAGAGTTACAGATGGTTGTGAGCCACCATGTGGGTGCAGAGAATGTGCCTAAGCCAGAGCCCTCACCAAGTACAACTAGTGCTGTTAATGGCTGAGCCGACTCTCCAGCTTTCTTTCTTTTTTTTTTTTTCTTCTTCTTCACATTTTCATTTTTCTTTCTTGACAAATTCCATTCGGTTTGGAATTTGCCAGTTAGGCTAGGCTGACTATCTAGCAAGCCCTAGGAATCCACCAGTCCTGCCTCCTAGCATTGGGATTACAAAGTGTGTGCCACCATACTTGGCCTTTTTTACATGGGTTCTGAGAACCAGACTCAAAAATTCATGGATGCAAGGCAGGCATTTTTACCAACGGAAGTATCTCCTGAGTCTCCAGGTATTTCTTTTAATACTAATTATTTGAGCAAATGTGCAAAACTTAAAACAAAACAAACAAACAAAAAACATTAAAGGGAAGACCAGCAAGATGGTCAGTGGGTAAAGGCATTTGCTGCCAAGTCTAAGGGCCTGAGTTGATCCTTCCCATGGTGGAAGAAAAGAACTATCTCCAGCAACACAGTGGCATGCACACCTGCATACATACACAGACAAAATAAAATTTAAATGGGAGGAGGAAGCTGGTCATGGAAAGTCTTCTCTCCTCATACCTTAACTGTCCAGGTTTCCTCCCTGGTAGCAGCTAGCTATCTTCAATTCTTATTATCTTAGTAGGGAAGTTTTATATTTAATATTTGTGTATATGAATACAGATATATGTTTTTTTCTCCTGTTTGATTAATAGTTCTAAATGAAAAATAATGTTCACTTAAAATGTTTTGCATTTAAAATATTTTTGTGCATGCATTAAAGAAAATCCATTTTGGGGGCTGGAGCGATGGCTCAGTGGTTAAGAGTACTGTCTGCCCTTCTAAAAGAACTGGATTCAATTCCCAGCACCCACATTGTGGCTCACAACCATCTGTAACTCTAGTTCCAGGAGATCCAGTGCTCTCTTCTAGCTTCTGTGGATACTGCACATACATGGTACACAGAAACGCATGCAGGCAAAACATACCTATGCATAAAATAATAAAATAATAAGAAAAGAAAATTTATTTTGAAAAAATGGGGAATAAACATATCTGGTTTCTAACCTACTTTACAAGTTTGCAGGTATTTAATAATTCAGTATCTTTTTTTTCTATATGAGAGGAGGCTTTAAGGGGATGGGATGGCTATTATGGGCCAGGGGTGATGATATATTCCTATAATCCCAACACTGGTTTCAGGCCAACTGAGGCGACATAAACCCTATCTCAAAAACGTAGGAGGGATTGTAAATGTGGTTCCCCAGGCATATAGCACTCCTGGAGGGGCTGTAAACATGACTCCCCAGGAACATGGTACTCTTGGAATGGCTTGAACATTGCTTGTCAGAAGATGCTGACAATGTGTATAGAGTCTAGAAAAATACTTTAAAGATAAACGTTGCCTATTACCATTGTAATCTGATTCATATATTCCACATGCCATTCTGGACACATGCTGGGTTTCATATACTTGACTCTGAACAGGGTTTGTGGTTACTGCTCCTGGCCTAAGGCTCTGGAGGGTTGTGACAGATGCAGGTCCTACAGCTAATTAGAAGAACCTGTATTCAAGTTCCAAGTGTCTTGAGTCCAGAGCTTTCCCTTTTCACCATAATCATCCTTGAGCCACTTGTGACTTCCCTGACCCCAGGGTATGAATGCATAGCTCATGTGTCTAGGAAGCCTCATAGCGGTCACAGTGAGGGTGCATGCTGGCCAGTCTTTGCTCTCACTGTGCCTACATCCTTGCATTTGGAAGAGTGACATTGTGCCAGAGTGATAGACACAGTGGAGGATGGCTGGAGTTAGGTGTCCTCATTCACAAAGAACATGAAATTTGAACAGAGCTGGAGCTGAAGAAGCACACCAGCTGGGGAAGAGGACTGCTTCCTGAGAGAGAACACTCTGCAAAGCCCACAGCTACAGCTGTCCTTGGATGTAGACTGCTTGAAGGCAGCATGGAACAGGGGATCCACCAAGTGCTAATAGTGGAGTGTGGGAGATGGGATCTTGAAATCTCTAGATGCTTATTTCATCTGCTTTAATGTAGTGTGTTTGTGGGAGCATGTGTGGGCCACAGGAAGTCTCATGTCATTCCTCAGATACCAGTGAGTTTGTTTTTTGTTTGTTTGTTTGTTCTGTTTTTGTTTGTCGAGACAAAGTTTCTCCCTGGACAGTGGCTTACCTAAAACGGTTAGGCTGGCTGGGCAGTGAGCCCCAGAGATCTGTCGTTGCCTCCTAGGGCTGGGATTATATTCATACAATATCTTTGTTTTTCAAATTTTCTTATTAAGAATGTTTTATTATGTGTATGTTTTTTTTTTTGTTGTTGTTGTTTTTGTTTGTGTTTTTTCCTGAATGTATGACTGGGTTGCACATGCATACGTGATGCCCATGAAAGCCAGAAGAGGGTATTGGATCTTCTGAAACTGGAGTTACAGAAGGTTGTGAGCTGCTGCTTGGGTGCTGAGAATCAAACCTGGGCCCTCTAGAAAAGCAGCAGCGCTCTTTAAAAACTGAGCCATTTCACCAGCTGATTTTTCAAATGTGAGTTTTAAGGTTCAAATTCAGGTCTTCTTGTTGGCATGGCAAACACTTTCCCAACTGAATTATCTCCTGAGAAAGGTTAGGCAGGGAACAGGATGGAAGGAATCCTCTAGGGTAGGAAGGGAGAGTGATCCAGATCTGTCTCTGATCTGTCAGGTAAATAGCGTGGGACACTGCTGTTGGATCTGTGTCAAAGCCGTCTATGATCTGGAAGAGAAGACTCGGAGATAAAAAGGAGAGGAGAACAAGCATGTTCAAGAGGAAACAGAATGGAAGTTACAGGTGGACAGTGAAGACCCTTCTTTAAAGAATGGTTGCTGCAGAGGGGCAGTAATCCTGACAGGTAGGGAATGTAGGCTAGGAGAATTGCTGAAGCCCCGTTGGGAAGTTAGTAGTGGAGATTGTGTGCTGGCCACTTAGCCTGTGAGAGCTTGTGATGAAGAGTAAGAGTCAAAGAAGATCTTGGCATAAAGAAAGCGTGTCTGGTGTTAGTGGTGCGCGCCTTTAACCCCAGTACTTGGGAGGCAGATTCAGGTGGCTGTCTGAATACCAGAGTCCTGGTCTACTACACAGAGGGAGATCCAGGACAGCGAGGGTTACGTAGAGAAACCCTGTCTCAAAAAAATAAAGACAAAACAAAACAAGTATGAAAGGGCTGGGAAGGCTATTCAAGCAGCCCCAGGCATGATTGTTATGGGAGCTTGGAAGGGGAGGGGAAACTGTTCACTGGGTTTTCCTGGTTGTATTTAATGGCAGGTGTAGAAAGGGAGCTCTGCATTAGCCAGAGATGCTTGCTGATATGTAAGTGTGCCGTGGATTCAGGGCACCATGAGGAAGAGGCCAAGAAGCTGGACACTGGGCTGTGTTTGTGGAGGGTTATGTTTAGGTGGTGTTGGAATATTGGAGTGGGTGGGGTTTCACTAGCAGAGCTTTGGGGTGGTGGTTGTGGCATGAGAAGATGGAGTGTTTGACAGGCTATGGTAGTGCAGGCGTGGTGATGGTGGCAGGATCCCCAACTGTACTTTAGTTTAGATTCTCTTCCCCTACATGGCCTCACCTGTAGCTCTGGCTGATCTCGCTGACTATGTAGACTGACCTGGCCTCAAACTCACAGAGATCCATCTGTGATCCATACGCCTCTCCTGAATGCTGGGATTAAAGTCCTGCTCCACCACACTCAGCCCTGCAGTTTGGATCTTGAATGTCCTTACAAGGGTTTTTATGTAAAGGCTTGATCCTCAAAAAGGCATTTTTGGAAGGGGAGACCTTTAGCATGTGAGACCAAGTAAGAGATCCTATGTCACTGGGAACAATACTCCAAGGGGGATTATGGGGCTGTGACTCACCCAGTTTTTCTCTTTTGATTTCTGGCTTCTAGTAGGAACAGTTTCCTCTACACACACCCTACCCTTGCATTCTGGCATCCCCACTGGAGATTCAAAGCAGTAGGTCCACCTTTCTAGAGCCATAGAACCGTAACACCCATACCATACCACCCCCCACCCCTCGCTGTGTGTGTGTGCCTGGGTCTATGTTTTCAGATTCACAGAGATCTAGCTCCTCTGCCTTCTGAGTGCTGCTGGGATTAAAGGCATGCACTGCTGTGCTGGGCTTTCTCTTGTTTAAATCTTTGTGTGTGAGTGAGGGCACATGTGTACCACAGCATGCATGCTGAGGTCAGAGGATGACTCTGATGGTGTTCCATGCCTTTCACCTTGTTTTTGAGACAGGGTCTTTTGTTTGCTGATATACATACCAGGCTAACCAGCCTGTTCAATGTTGGAGAATCTCCTGTCTTTGCTTCCCTTCTGGAATCTGGAACACTGGGATTAAAGATGTGTGCTTCTGTGTCCAGCTCTAAATGGGTTCTGAGGATCTGAACTCAGTTCTCATGCTGTGTGGTAGCATGCTACCCACTGAGTCATCTGCAGCCCTCAGTAATGCTCTTTGTTTCTGAGACAGGGTTTCCCTGTAGCCTCGGCTGTCCTGGAACTCTCTTTGTAGACCAGGCTGGCCTTGGACTCACAGAAATACACCTGCCTCTGCCTCCCGAGTGCTGGGATTGGGGGTGTGCACCACCACTCCTGCCTTCTCAATAATTCTTTTTTCCTGTAAGTTAATGATATTGGGTAGTTCTTACAGTAATGGAAAGGTAAAACTTATTCATGTTCTAAAGGTGGATGCTGAGAGCCCTCCTGCAACTCCCTGGGACTAAGTATGATGCACATTGTAGGTCATTGTCATGCCAGGGTGACTTTGAAGAGGATCCTGTTCCCAAGGTGCTACTGGCATACATTTCCAGATGAGTTGCAGGCTCTTGGACAGTTGCCCAAACATGAACATGAAGGGGTGTCAGTATTTTCATGTCTGGACAGAAAGGCAGATTGATCGGATATGGAACTTGAACTAAGAACCCTGTTTTCTTCTGGAGCATGTCTCACAGAATGAAATGTCGTGAAAGGCTGTACTATGGACCCTTCACATTTGTGGCCGTGCTTGTTCACACCCATGCATGCAGAGGCTACAAAACATAATATGGTAGAAGAAAGGTTTAAAAAGCATAAGTGAAGCCAGGCGTGCTGGTGCATGCCTGTAGTCCTGCACTCAGGGAGGCAGAGGCAGGCGGATCTCTGTGAGTTTGAGGGCAGCCTGGTCTACAAAGTGGGTCCAGGACAGCCAATGCTACACAGAGAAACCCTGTCTCAAAACAAAACAAAACAAAACAAACAACAACAAAAAGCATACATGAGTGAGGCAAGGTGGCACACACTTTATTCCAGTACTCAGGGAGCAGAGGAAAGTGGATCTCTGTGAGTTCAAGGCCAACCTGGTCTACATAGTGAGTTTCAGGTCAGCTAAGGCATATAGTGAGACCCTGCCTTGACAGGAGTTCGGGGAGAGCATGAGTGGGATTGTTTTATTTTTTTTTATTTTGAGACAGGGTCTTTCTGTTATATAGCTCTTGAACTCACAGAGATGGCCTGCCTCTGCCTTCTGAGTGCTAGAATTAAAGATGTGTGCCATCATACTCAGCAGGACATTCTTTTTTCTTTTTTAATTCGAGACAGGGTTTCTCTGCGTAGGCTTGGCTGTCCTGAACTCACTTTGTAGACCAGGCTAGTCTCAAACTCATAGAGCTCTGCCTACTTCTGTGTCCCTGAGCTGCTGGGATTAAAGGCGTGTGCCATTGCACCGCCTCCAGCAGGACATTCTTATATGTATTTAAAGAATTCTACTTTTACATATGAAGATCTGGCTTTTTTGTTTTGTTTTTTTGGGTTAAGGAAACACAAGACAACAGTGATTTGCTGTTGTTGTTGTTGTTGGAATCTTCATCCATCTTATGATTTACCTGCTTTGTGTGATGATTGCCTATTTCCATTTCCTTTTTCCTTCTGAGTGAATAAAGCTTAAGAGATATGTGAATTATTCAGAAGGGTGTGGGCTGAGAAAGGGAAGGAATTGCTGCTTTGAGTGTTGGTAACAAACTCTGAGGAAGTCCTAGGAGTGGTCTGTGGAAGGACGAACCAGAGGTAGCTGGGAAAGTGCCAGAGGAAGGCAAAAGGACAAGAGATCCTCAGTCATGGTGACAGTGCAGGTGCAGTGTCCTGGGCATTTCCAGATACATATGTCTTAGGCTCATACTGCCATTATGCTTTTTGTTCTTCCTGTGCTCTGTGTTAGATGTGAACAGGCAACCTATACTCTGGCTTGTCCTATAGCTTAGAGGCTAGAGACCAGCCTTTGGCCCAGATGTAAGGGCCATTTGCTGATATCCAGACTACTGTGCCTGGAATGGTGGGCCCTTCCCATTCCAGTCATCATGTGTGGAATGTAGGCAGACTGTGTCTTGTCCAAGTGCTGATCTCCCATCAGTCCTTGCTGTATAGTTTAAATTATACCATGCAGCTCTCCAGCTTAAAATGCTTTAGTGGCTTTTTCCATAGGATAAAATTTATAATGCCTTTTGCCTTGGTTTCCATCTGTCTCTAAGTTTTTATTTTAGCTATACTTGAAAATCACTCAGAAAAACTAAGAAAACAAAAACAGGTCATCCATGAACTACTTAGGGAAAAAGACACAAGAGATTAATCTTCCAACAGTACTGATTTGGATGTTATCCTTTTAGTGTCGAAGATTTTGTTTGGGATCCTGCTCTGGGCAGCTGTCTTGGTCATGGTGGGCCATCCAGTCCTTCCAGGTGGCCACTGAATGAGACAGTTTATAATCCGGAAGTGTGAGAAGCTTGACCGTGTGTGCGTTGCTCACACAGTAGTTTTCCCTGGCAAACTGTGGGTGCATGTCCTGTTGTCGTTTGGGGCTCACCTTCTTTCTAGGAGTACCCTGAACCTCTGAGCCCCTCCTCACAAGGGGCCCTTGCACTGCTGCACCTTTCTCTTCTGTGCTGGTTCCTTGGGCTACCGTTGACTCCTGTTGGGATAAATTCTGGCTGCATAACTGCTCCCTTTTATCTCATTTCCTAGGCGGCCCTTCACAGACCTGGAGAGCCTATGTGGCCTAGGGAAGTGGCTCTTATTGGTGAATTCTTTCCATCCCCCATTGTTCTCTACTGTCTTATCTGTAGTTCTGTCCCAAAGCTGCCTGCTTCTCACCTCTCTTTTCCACAAACCTGCCACAGACCATCTAGCCTTGCAGACAGTGTTCCTGCATCCTTCTTGTGTGTTTCACTTTTTGCCAGGACTCCATTACCTCTAAGCCCTGGAACATGGGTGAAGTGACAGAGGATTGCCTCTTCCTCCTTTTCTTGCTGTTGGGGAGCCTTGAGTAGCTAAAGGCCTGCTCTCAGGTCTAGGTGACTGTCTGGACCTTTTGACATGCAGCCTGGCCTTGGCTTTTAGGGATCCTCAAAGAATGCTGTGACATTTCCTTGTCTTTCCTCACATTTTTATTGTGTGTGCATGGTACAGCATGCATGTGGAGGTCAAAGGACAATTGCAAGAGTTGGTTCTTTTCTTCTGTTGTGTGTATCCAAAGATTGACTCAGATTGCTGGCTTTGGCAGGAAGCCCTTTTCCACAGTGGCCTTTTGCATTCATTTTTGAGACAGAGTCTTGTTACGTAGCTTTGGTTGACCTGGAACTAGCTATGTAGACCAGTCTGTGAACTTTGTGAAATTCCTCTTATCTCTGTCTCCTGAGGGCTGGGGTCATAGGTATGTGCCACAATATGTAGTGTGTGTGTGTGTGTGTGTGTGTGTGTGTGTATAAGTGTGTGTACATGTGGTGGGTGTGCTCACCTGTGCATGTATATGTGAAGGACAGATCTATGTTGGTGGTCTTTATCTATTTCTCTTCACCTTTTAAAAAAAGTTTTAAATTTGTCATTTATTTTGCATTTATTTTGTGACTGTGTGCACACATGTATATATTGTGTGTCATGGCACCTATATAGAGTTCAGAATACAACTTTGAAGAGTTGGTGCTCTCCATCTACCACATGGGTCCTTCCAGACTTGTGATAGGGACCTTTACCCACCAAGCCACCTCACTGCCACCCCCCTACTTTTTGAGACAGGGTCACTCAGTGAATCTGGGGTTTATTTTTTGGCTGGACTGGCTGGCCAGCAAGCCCTCAGGATCTGCCTGTCTCCATCCACCTGGGGCTGAGGTTACAGGCAGCTACTACTGCACTGGCTTTTAGTGGGTTCTGGAAACCTAAAGTCAGGCTATCATCCTTTTTGTTTTGAGAATTCTGTCCTGAGGAGACATAAGCGGTGCACACTCTAATGAACAAAATAGCATTCCACCAGAGTTTATCTTGGGGAACCACTGAATTTATTGAGCTTATTTACTTCTAGTGGAGAGGTTTCTTACAGGTGTGGGGAGCCCCAAGGCAGCGGCACTGGATTCTCTATACTGTGTGGATGAAGGCTTCCCCATAGTTGTATAGATGGCGCTCCCCTCTCTCTGCTAGCTTTCTCCAGCTTGTATACGTTAGTACTTCCTGGAACCTTGTAATTAGGACAGAACTGCATAAAAGGGGCCAGGGGTGGGGATGGAATCTTAGGGGGTGTTCAGGAACCCTCAGTGCCCTCTGTTAAGTAGGCAGCACTGACCTGATAGAGATGGAGCTCTTTGGCTTGGAGGACTACAGTCTTATAGCACTTGTGCTACAAATGCTTAACCCACTGGGCCATTTCCTATATTCATCACTCTGCTGGCTGTGTTCTGGCTCCTTAGCAGTGCTGGCCTCTGTGGGGAGCTATTACTTGTGTAGTCTAAGGAGCTGGGATTCCCTCAGAGTGCACATCTGTCTAAGGAACCTTCAGCCCTACTTCTAAAAGCACATCTGGGTTTGGGAGCAATTTTATTTACAGGACAAGTCACATTCCTCTCTTGTATCTGGGTACCTGTCTTAGTTACTCTTCTATTGCTGTGATAAAACAATGACCAAGGCAACTTGTAAAAGAAAGTGTTTAATTTGGCATATGGGTTCATAGGATTAAGAGTCTATAGTAGCAGAGTGAAGAAATGGCAGAATACTAATTTTTTTTTTTTAATTCTTCTCTCATGCATTAGAACACTAAAGTCTTGATCCATTACTGTGGGGCAGGGAGAAAGTACTAGAAATCTCCGGAGTCTTTTGAAACCTCAGAGACACATCGTCAACAAGGCCACACCTCCTAATCTTTTTCAAACACTTCTACCAACTTGATACCAAATATTAAAATACATGAGCCCAAAGCCAGGTGACGGTGGTGTGCAGCACGTGGGAGGTGGAAGCAGGGTCTGTGAGTTTGAGGCCAGCCTGAGTCCAGGACAGCCAGGCTAGAGAGACCCTGTCTCAAAAACAAAACAAAACAAACAAACTGGATGTATACATATATTTTTTTCTTATTCAAACTGCCACAGCAGATCTGCATGTGCGACAGAATAAACTCCTAAGCCCTTCTCTTGGGTAGATTAATTTCTTAAGGAACTGCTATGCTATTCTTCAAACTGACCTTATCATTTGATCTGTTTCTTCACATCTTAGCCAGCAACTCTCTGACCTCTGGTGTATGTAAGATGATCTTTGATTGTGGGCTTCTTTTGCATTTCCCTGGAAATCAGGATATGGGAGCACTGTTTCATTTGCTTGTTGTCTGTTTATATGTCTGTTCTGGAAAGATTTTGATTGAGCTCCTTTGCTCAGTTTTAAATTGGGTTGTTTTCTTCTCATTATTGAGCTCTAAGATTTTTTATATGCTATAATTATGTTCTTTATTAGATATAGTTTCAAAGGTTTTCTCCCTGTTTGTGGTTTGTTTTCACTTTAAAATTTTTACATGTATGCATGTGTGTCTGTGTGTGTGTATATGTGTGTGTGTGTGCGTGCGCGTGTGCCATGTGTACTTGGGTACCTGCAGAGGCCAGAAGAGGTCATCAGATAGTCTATAGTTGATATAGGTAGTTATGAGACTCTTGATGTTTTGCTGGGAACCAAACTCAGGTCCTCTAGATGAACAGGAAATGCTCTTAAACACTGAGCCATCTCTAACCTCATCTTTTCACTTTGTTTTTTGAGATAGGGTTTCTCTGTGTTATATTGGCTGTCCTGGAACTCTATAGACCAGGCTGGCCTCAAACTCAGAGATCTGCCTGCTTCTGCCTCTCTCTCTGCTGGGATAAAAGGTGTGCACCACTGCCCGCATCTTTTCACTTTCTTTTTTTCCTTCCTTCCTTCCTTCCTTCCTTCCTTCCTTCCTTCCTTCCTTCCTTCCTTCCTTCCTTCTTCTCCCCACCCCCCAAGACAGGATTTCTCTGTCTAGCCTTGGCTGTCCTGGACTCATTTTTGTAGATCAGCCTGGCCTTGAACTCACAGAGATCCACCTGCCTCTGCCTCCTAGAGTGCTGGGATTTCAATTTAGGATGAGTTTATGGGGATGTAAACTCATTGTTGTGAAGGAATAGCTCCTGTGGTTAAGTTTGATGGAAACAACAACAACAGAACATCTCAGGATGCTGAGGTTGATGATACTCTAAAGCGAAAAAACATCTGATTCCAGTAGTGTCTTGAGGATTCTCATCTCTCCCAGCATGTATAGATGTATAGGATGGGGAGTGGTGTGTGTGTGTGTGTGGGGGGGGGGGTTGCTGCTCCTTACTGCAGTGTTCATTTCTTTCCCAGTCCACATGGCAGTGGTCTTTGTGAGTGCTCTCTGAGGATCTTAGCAGCCACAGATGGAATGACAGCTTGTTGGAGCTTGTCAGTACTTAGCAAAATCCCTGCAACCAGGGAACCTAATGAGACATAGATTCTTTGGTTTGCATTTTGGCAGAAAAGAGTTTTATATTTTCTGCATGGCACTTGAAATATATGGATATTGATTCTTGAAAATCAGCCATTCTTTGTTTTTTCTCTCTTTTGCTCTTCCTCTCTCCCAACTGTTCCCCCACACACCCTTTCCTTCCTTCCTTTCTTCCTTCCTTCCTTCCTTCCTTCCTTCCTTCCTTCCTTCCTTCCTTCCTTCCTTCCTTCCTTCCTTCTCTCTTCTTCCTAAGATAGTCTCACTGAGGTTAGCCTCAAGTTCACTAACTTTAAAAACTTTGCTCCAGGACTGGAGAGATGGCTCAGTGGTTACGAATGCTGTCTTCTCTACCAGGTCCTGGGTTCAATTCCAAGCAACCACATGGTGGCTCACAACCATCTATAATGAGGTCTGATGTCCTATTCTGGAGTGCAGGTGTACATGCAGATAGAGCATACACATAAAATAAATAAATCCTTTTAAAAAAGCTTTGCTTGAACAGATTAGGTGTCTATTTATGGTTGAGCAAGACTATTAAGTAACTGAAAAAAAGCTATCAAGAATATAGCAGAGACAGTTAATAAGATAGGGGAAATGACAGAGAGGTTGATTGAGGTGTGGAGGATTGAATGTTAATCATTTACTCAGAGGGTGGAGTTAGAGGCAGGAAAATTGACTTTGAAGCCAGTTTACACCACCTAGCAAGACTCAGTTGCAAAAGAAAATGAAACATTTGATTTTTTGTTTTGTTGTTTAAGATAGGTGTTTTTTGTTTGTTGTTATTTGTTTGTTTTTTTAAGCCTGCTGTCCTAGAGTTTTCTCTATATATGAGGCTGACCTTGAACTCTGAGATCCGTCTCTACCTCTGCCTATCAAGTGCTAGGATTAAAGGTGTATGTCACCACTGCCTGGCTGAAACATTTGATGTGAATCCTGGAAGAAGAAAGAGGAATAGAAACAGAATAGTGAAATATTTAAAGAGCTGTTAGCTGAAGAAAGTTAGGGAACCGATAAAAGATTCATATTTATATTTGGTAGGAATATAATTTATAATTCTTTTATGCATGGTGACACATATAAAGACCCTTATGGATAACTAAAAGTATGGATAGTGCCAACCCTATATATAGTTTTTTACATGCATACACATACATACATATGTACATACATACATATATACATACATCTAAAGCTTTTCCATCTTACTAAGCATATATATATACATATACTGTGGCCATACTTTCTATAGTTTGAGTTGAACAGAAAAACTAGCACAGATTTCTTTTTCCTTCTTTACAGTTTCACAAGAAGATTGATTTTTTACCATCTATTCTAACAATTTCAGCATTTGGCTTTCTGTTTTTGGTTTATATCTCTTTCATTTAAAGACATGTTTTAGAGCTTCTCCTTGATACATCTGAATTACCAGCATTACTGTTCCTGCTTTGTGGCCTTTATGAGTTTGTTTCTGCTGCACAACATCACAGAGCTGAAGGCACAGTCTAGGCAAGTGGGCTCATTAGCTGGTCTTTACAGTCTGCCTGAGTCACTGTCCCTTTTACTTAGACTGAAGAATGATGCTTGTGGCTTCCAGGGACATTGTGTCAGGGCAGGAGCTATAGCTGCCTCCTGAGCCTCTGCAAGGGAATTATTAAACTTTCCTGTACACTGCAGGCGTATATAGTCATTGCACTTTAATGTTGTAAAATTTACGTAATCCCAAAAACAAACACTGCAAATAGCCGAACCTTGCTAGTTATTGCATCATCCAAAATAATACCCCTTTTTATAATCAGTTAAATGTATGTCAGTGTTCAAAAGACTTCCACAGTGCAGTTAGTCATGATGCCCAGTACCTTCCTAGGGTCGTGAAGTTCACTGGTAGCCGAGGATGTGCAGAGGCATCCTGTACAGCTCTGTGTCCCAGCTGCCTCACGTGGGTCCTCTGGGCACTCTTGGCATGAGTGGCAGGTGAGTTATTCAGCATGTGTTGTATTGAGTGGGACTGGACAGTATGTGTCCCAAGGGAGGGTAATAAGGAAAGAGGAGCTTGAATTAACTCCTCTTCAGGATTAGTTAGATTTTAAAGGCCATTGGTGATAGCTCTTGGGTCTTCAAGTTTAGTGCAGTACACTTAGATGTTACAGTTGTGTGTGCAAGCAGCTGGCATTCCCTGGCCCCTGCAGAAATCCTTTGAGATAATGTTAAGGCATGAAAGGTAGCATCTTGGTGGCAACTACTAGATGCTAGAAATACTCAATCAGGCCAGTTACGAGAGTCCATATTCTGTGTAGAAAGTTAGGCCTGAGACTGGAGAAATAGATCAGTGGTAAGAGAAATTGCTGCTCTTGCTGACGATCCAGGTTCAGTTTTTAGCACCCACATGTAGCAGCCATCTGTAATCAACTCCAGTTTCAAGACATTTGACATCCTCTTCTGGCCTCTGTAGCACCAGGCACACATGGGATGCACATGTGTACATGTAAGCAAAATACTCATATACATAAAAAGTAGAACTAACTCTTAAAGAAAAAGAAAGCTAGGCCTAAATGGCAGCCCAGATATCCATGATGTCATGTGATGAAGTCAAACTTTGAAAGATG
Source organism: Meriones unguiculatus (assembly GCF_030254825.1). NCBI lineage: Eukaryota > Metazoa > Chordata > Mammalia > Rodentia > Muridae > Meriones > Meriones unguiculatus. The sequence continues at coordinate 24,317,076 of NC_083356.1, forward strand.
AACTTCTCAGTTAAATTTAAGGTGGCAAAGAGACTGTGTACTAGTTATAAAGGCTATTATGTTAGCTTCATACTCACCTTGCTTTTGATTATTAAGAGTGGGAAGGTAAGAAAAATAATTCTAAAATTCAGGTTGATCTTTGGCATTCAGAACGAGCAAGGGAGGAAGCATGAAGGAGTAGCGCTGTGAGCCTCTGACAACTAGCTCTTTTTGGTCAATCTCTGGAAGTGGATGCAGCATACTCTGAAATGACCACCCTGGACTAGTGAGAGGAAGCAGACTTGGAGGGTGGGGGAGCCTGTCTACCAAGGGAGGAGGGCACAGCACTCAGTACACTCACAAGATTCACTGATTATACATTCAGACTAGATGGATTTTGAGGTATGCACAGTACTTAGACAGTGGGAAGAGTTTGCACAAAGGAAGAGGGTCAAGAGCTGAGATTTCTCCCAGGGCACCGTCTCAATTTACTCTTTCATTTCTGTGAGGAGACAACATGTTCAAGGCAACCCTTATAAAGAAGGTACTTAACTAGGGCCTGCTTGCTGTTTGGGGGTGTTATCCAGGATTATGGTGGAAGCAGACAGGCATGGTGCTGGAGAAGTAGTTGAGAGCTTTGTATCATGATCCACAGGCAGCAGGCACAAAGAGAGCACTGGGCCTAGCAAGCGCCACCTCAAAGCCCACCCTCAGTAACACACCTCCTTCAACAAGACTACACCCCCGAATCCTTTTCATATAGTTCAAATAACTGGGGACCAATAGTCATATATATGAGCCTCTGGTAGCCATTCTCATTCAGACCAACGGAGACAAAGTAGTGGGGAACAGTGAGTAGTGATCATTGCCTGCTGACCGACCACACTGCTTTTAGGAGGACTGGGATATCTCTGAAGGGCTGGGAGCACAAGGCCCTCATTAGATGTGCAGTCTGGCTGTCCTGACATGAAAAGTGTCTCAGGCTGAAGACACCCCCTTATGCTTGTTTCTCCTTTAGTTGAAAGAGATATTCTGTTTTCCTTTAAGGTATTCAGCATTTGTGTTCATTTCTCTCTTTTACTTTATGTGGAGAAGCAGCTGCTTCTGGTTTGTTTTTGTTTGTTTGTTTGTTTGTTTGTTTGTTTGTTTTGCTGAGGTAAGATCAACTTCAAGAGTCAGTGAATCTGGGAATAGTACACATACCTGTAATCCCAGAACTTGGGAAAGGGAGGCAGGAAGATAGTTCTAGGCCAGGCTGAGTTATATAGTGAGATCCTGCTTAAACACACACAAACTCAAACACCAAACCATTCAGCATTTTTTTGTTCTAATGGTTCATGCTATATAGGAGTACTTTAACCAGAGTATTATTTGAACATGAACTTGAAATTCATAATAAGCTATAATGCTTTTAGCTACAAATTGACTGGTCTTTGAAATGCTGGAGATTATGGAAGACTTCCTGAAATGGACACATAGTTCTCATCTTAAATGAAAAAGAAGTTTGTGGGGCTGGAAAGATGGCTCAGTGGTTAAGAGCACTGTCTGCTCTTCCAAAGGTCATGTGTTCAATTCCCAGCAACCACATGGTGGCTCACAACCATCTGTAATGTGAACTGATTCCCTCTTCTGGCAGGTGTAAATGCAGATAGAACACTCATATACATAAAATAAATGAATCTTAAAAAAAAATAAAAAGGAAAAGAAGTTTGTTTTGTTTGAGACAGGGTCTAGGTATGTAGCTCTGGCCGGCCTGGAAATGAGGCTAGCCTTGAACTCACAGAGCTCTGCCTGCCTCTTGCCACCCTAGCTCTGGGATTAAAGGTATTGAACGGGATTACATGGCTAGAAAAATAAGTTTAAAGTAGCATGATTGTGAAACGCCATCAATGGAATGTTCTTTTCCTCTTTGAATTTCTAAGGCTTGGGTTTCTATTTATGAGTAATGAACCTGAGAGCTATGAAAATATCCTCCCGAGTACTGCCTGGAAACCCAGAACTCAGTAATAGGCCCAGTAATGGGCACTGTTTGGCTCCTTCTCTAGCAAACCAATGCCTACTAAGCATCCAGGCCCATGGAGAGAATGGCTGGGCTGTAATGGCCCTGTTGCCCTGTCCTGGAGAGACAGAAGTGCCTGCCACCAGAGTTCTTTGGATTCCTGCAGAATGAGGAATATTGTTGGTGGTCATGGGCACAGCTGAGGCTCTGCTTTCTACAGGCCCAGCCACGTATGCTCTGAGAAGATAAGCCATATTCTCGTTGGAACTTAGAGCTCCTGCTTTCATACGTTCGTGTTTCCTGATAAGAAATAGTGTGGGTACACCCATGTCTCCAGGTTATGGTGGGGGCAGTCAAGGGAGTGCTAGAACTAGCAAGTGTTACCAGTACTATCAAGAGAGGACCAAGCGGGTTAGAGAGGACTGTGGTCCAACGGTGGCCACAGGCACTGCAGTCTCTTGTTATTGCTGACAGTGCACACTCACACTCACAGGAGTCATTGAATTGTGCACTTAAAATGGATGGATTTTGAATTATGCATACTATATGTCAGTAAAACCTTTTTAAAAACAAGCTTACCAAAATGTGGTTGGCTGGGAGGGGTGCAAGGTGAGGGAGAGGGTTTGAAAGGAAAGGGTGGAAGCCCAAATCACCCACAGTCGTAGACTCAAAGTGTTGGCTTTCCTAAAGTTGGTCAAAGAAAGACACTTGGTCAAAGGCCACAGGAAGCGTAGATCCCTAGAACCCAGCATGGGCTCAAGCCAAACTCTGTCAACTAGGCCTTTCCTCTGCAGTGGTCTCTCAGGGATCCAGCCAGCACCAGAAAAACTAAGTCCTTGACTAGATCCCAATGGCACCCTCTGTGCCCTTCCTTAGGCTGAAGGAAGAGGTCCCCGGTGCTCAACCTCTACCATGGATCACTACCTTTCTCACCATCAGTGGGTTTTAGGTTCCAGTATGTGGGTGCTGTTGGATATACTTCCCAGCCATACTATGTAGGAAGTGAAAATCAAGACAGAACGGCTCTGTAACTAGAATTCTGGAAAGAACTAAGAAAACAAAGGTCACCAGTACAAAAGGAATTGAAATGTCATGGGTGTGTGATTGTGTCTAACCATCTCCTTCACTAGATGCCTTTGTTGCTTTCTGCTGTGATTGTGATTTTGAAATACAGCTTCTTGTAGTCCAGGTGGGATAGGAGTTGCCTGAGCTCTTGATCTTGCCCGTACCTCTGGAGCAGGAAGGAATTATAAGCCTGTATGCCACTGCCCTTGTTAAGGAAGTACTAGGGAATCAAATTCAGGGCTTTGTTGTGCTAAGCCAGCACTCTATCCACTGAACTACAATACCTAGCACCCACTTGTGGCCTTTGTGAGAGAGTACCCATTGTTCCAGCTTGGTACTGTGTCCATTTTGAACATGTGTACATGTTCAAAGGGGCTGAGAGGGGCACTGGGAAGGAGGGGGTCTCCTTGGAAGAAGGTGTGGCAGAGGCTCTGTGGGAACATTAGGGGCTTCAGAACTAGAGGGTACATGTTGGGCCTTTGACATTGGCCTTGTGAGCCTCAGTTGCAAGAAAAGGAAATGACATTTATGAAACCCTTCCTGAGTATTATGGCATGAATCGAGAATGTTCCCTGTGGGCTCATGTTTTGATGACTGAGCTCTAGCTTGTAGAACTCTTTTCAAGGCTGTGGGGCACTTAGGATATATGGCGAGTAGGTCACCAAGGCCTTTAAAGACTGCTGTGATTCTGGCTACAATCTCTTCTTCCTGGTCAGCCATCATGTGAAGAGCCTCTCCGCCACATGCTCATGTGCCATGACTTCCCCAACACGGTAGACTGAAATCCCCCGAAAACAGGAGCCAAATCTTACCTCTCTGACTTCTGTATTTTGCTCACAGAGATAAGTAGCTAATACACTGAGCATCATGTGGCGTTAGTAGATGTGTAATGAAGCAAATGGTGCAAGATTGATAGGTCACATGCTCAACTAAGGTCACGTGAGCGGCGGAGTCTGCGCCTCTGCTCCCCTCCATTCATATGAGCTTACTTATTGGGATATGTCTTAGGGTTTCTCTTGATGTGATAAAACACATGACCAACAGCAAGTTGGGAAGGAAAGAGTTTACCTGTCCCTAATCACAGTCCTTTGAGGGAAGTCAAGGCAGGAACCTGGAGGCAGGAGCTGATGCAGAGGCCATGGAGGGTGCTGCTTAATTGCTTGCTTTCATAGCTTGCTCAGCCTGCTTTCTTATAGAACCCAGGACCACCAGCTCAGGGTGTGGCCTCATCCAAGATGGACTGGGCCCTCCCACATCATCACTTAAAAAAAAAAAAAAAAAAAAAAGCCTTCCGGCTTGCCTACAGCTGGACTTTTGGAGGCATTTTCCTAGTTGAGGTCCCTTTTCTCAGATGACTCTAGCTGTGTCAAGTCCACATAAAAATTAGCCAGGTTGGGATAGTTCTGATTTACTGAGATCTTTTGTCTAATCTCAACAATGTATCATACACTGTATACACTTCCTACAGGCAGTCTCATTACAACCGCTGACGCACCTGAGTCATGGGGGTCGTTTGTCTAGTTGTGTAGTCAGTAGTTTGACCTGCTATGGGAGTTGTCTGTGGCTGTTGGTTTGTTTAAAAGTGGAGGGAAGCGTTGGGCATAGTGACACATATTTTTAATCCCAGCATGTGGAAGGCAGAGGCAGGGAGATCTCCTGTGAGTTTGGCCTGGTCTACAGTTCAAGTTCAGACATCCAGAGCTATATCTAGAGAGACCTGTCTCAAAGAAGAGAGAGAGAGAGAGAGAGAGAGAGAGAGAGAGAGAGAGAGAGAGAGAGAGAATGGAAGGAAGGTTGCTGTTTCCTGGCAACAGGAAGTCTGAGCTGCCTCAGCGCTGGCAGCAGAGAGTAGGATCTTTGCACAGCCTGAGGTTGCTCACCAGCTCTCAGACCCTTATACCTGTGGGCCCTGTGCGGAGTTCTTAGGGACTCCCAGGGCTGCTGTGTCTGTTTGATATTGCTGTTGCTTTTTGGGTACAATACTTCTTTTTCATTTGGCTTTTTTTTTTCCCATGTTAGCAGATAGCTGATTCAGAACCCTGTCTTCTCAGTTCTCTGTCTAGGTCTTTGTTGTGAGGCTTTTTATTTGTTTCTTTTTGGCTCAGTTCATTCTTTTTGTCTTTGAATTGGGAGAGCCTGGTGGGGTAGTGTCAGTCTCTGACATTTATTGGGAATGTACTTTATCCCCTGGTATGTGGTCAGTTTCAGAAATGCTCCAGAGCTGCTGAGGGAAGCAGTGTCTGGCTTCCTAAGCACAGCGTTCTACACCCACCACACAGGCCCTGCATAGCCCGGCTTCAGCCTCCTGCCATGGCAGTTGCAGATCCTGTTTCTCTTTTGAAATCTGCCCCTTTATTTTCTGTTCTGTGAGGCTGTGTGCTAATTCTGGAGTCTCCTTGTCTGTGTAAAGGAGATTCTGCCAGCACGGATAAACCACCCGGCTGCTTTCTGCTCGTGGCTCTCTGAATTCCTTGTCCTTGTATGAAGTCACACGTTATTTAACAAAGGGCATATGTATCAAAGATGTGTGCAAACACCACAGAGTGAGCGTGCATGACAATAGCTGTGGCATCACCAGGCTGTGGGGTCTTACCATTTCACCATTGCTATGCTGTGTGCAGATGGATCTGCATCTTTAAAAATATTGCCTGACTCAAGGTGTCGGGGGGGGGGGGGGGTTACCCTTTTAATTCCAGCACTTGAAGGCAGAAGCAGGTGGATCTCTGTAAGTTTATGGCCACTCTGGGCTAGACAGTAATGGGACAGCAGGCACCATAGTAAGATCCTGTTCCCCAAAATACCTTGCCTACAATCTTATTATTAGCTAGGCCATTGGTCTGTTCGTATTTATTGCGTTTATACTGTTTGAACATGTTATTACCATCTTTGTACTGTCTAGAAATTTTAGGAATGGGTTGCATTATTCTTCCTTCCTTGGCCCATTTTTATTATTTTTTCCAACTGTAAATTAGAGTGTATTCAGCTTCCATAATGGTTACTTTAAAATACAGAATTCATTTATCAAAACTTAAAATTCAACTGGGTATGGTGAAACCCTGGACTTCAGACACTAGGGTCAGGAGTTCAAGGCCAGCCGGGACTACAGAATGAGACCTTGTTCCAAACAACAGCAGCAGCAACAACAAACATCTAAAATTCATCTGTATTTTGGCTTTCCCCCAGTGTTTCAGCCTTGAACTCTCGGTTCCAACAATGTCCACCTTTGTTCTACCTTTGGTAGTATTTGCTGCTATCTTTTTTTTTTCCTTTGAGATAGCATTTGTCTTTGTAGCCGTAGCTGTCCTAGACTCGCTTTGTAGACTAGGCTGTCCTGAACTCAGAGAGATCCACCTTCCTCTGCCTCCCTGAGTGCTGGGATTACAGGCATGTACCACTGAGCTCGGCTGCTTGCTGCTATCTTAGCCACACCATTATATGGGTGTTTTACTGATTTTGAGGGCCAGGCCATGACATAGATTTCTATAGGCCCCATGTTCAGGACAGTGTCCCTTCTTGCTCACCGTACATACGTCACCAGGCTGGGGCCTCCACATCCCTTCTCTTTGCTTTAACACGGTTAGTGCAGCACAAGGACAGCTACAAGCCAGTGTCCTCAGAGGCTACCACAAGTGGTCCCTTCTTTCTTCCAGCTGGTTTCTTAGATGTGGCCTCCTGGTCTCTGAACATTCATAGCTGCTCAGAGGTTTCTATTCAATAGCACTACTTGACCATGCAAATAATCTCTTTAATCCAGTCCTCTCCTAGTTAGCAGCTGGCCTTCAGTTTGAGAGTAAAGCAGGCTCCATAATCAGAGCTACCAGCTCTGCTGGCCTTTTTCAGTTCCTTCTTGTTGTGTGGCAGGATGACTTGCTGTAGTTCAGCTTCTGACTTATCTGAAGATGTCACAGAAAAAAAAAAAAGACTGATAAATGAGTTTCCTCAAAGAATTTACTATAGATTGTAAAGACATGTTTATCAATTTTCTAAAACTTTCATTCACTATCTTGTAGTGATTTTTCTCAGAGGTGATAAAAGACAGCATGGCCTCAGCCTCCCTGGGCACCTGTTGTAGAAAGAGGTACCTGTTGGAATATAGCTGTGGGTGTGTGGGTCTCCATCTTTTTCATTCCTACATACTATAGGATAGATATGTTTCTTACTTTCGTCATGAGTAGATTATTTTTATGACAGCTCTACCTCATACATTAGTTGTAGGTCTTCCTCACTGAGTTGTCTTGAAGTAGTACTTCCAAAGAAGATGAGCATGCCCACCAGGGTTCTGGCCTAGAGCGAGAGTTGTTTTTTTTTTTCCCTAATGAAAACTCATTCCCTAGAAATGAGCTTTTAATTTGTGGTCAGTCATATTTTACCAGCACCTTTTCCAGCAACAGGGACCCGGCAAGGCTTGGCTGGAGCTCTGTGGTTGGTTGTGTGCCCAGAGAGGACTTTCTTTACTATTTCTGAGAAGCATCCTGGCTGACCTTGGTACTCGCTAGTAACTTTGCTGCTGCTTTCGTCTGGGTGTCTTTTCTAGGCTGACTTGTATGGTTTTTTCTATTCCTGACAATTTGTACACTTTCATTAAGAGGTGGATGTTTTCTTTGCAAACGCAAGAGCTAGTTAGGGAAACTTCCAAAGCAGGATATGGCCCTCTCTGGCTACCCTGGGCAAGGTTAGAGTAGGTATAGAGTTGTTGTGTACGGCTCTAGCAGAAGACAGCAGGACTGACAAGGTATTACAAAGGAGGTAGGCCAAGGCCACAGCCAGGGCAGCATAGAGCAAGGGTTGGTCAGTGGGGGCTGTCAGTGTGAGCCGCTTCTCCTTCAACTGTTCTGCAAAATGGGCCTTGAGGATGTTCATCAGCTCCTGGGGGGTGACTCTTGTCCCCATTTCCAGGCACTGCTCAGTTTCCTGGAGAGCCAGGAAGATCATGCTGATCACTTTGGCTGTTTCCCTCTTAGCCCACCCCAGGGTACAATGGCTACCTCAGTGAATATTGCCACAGGTCAGTAGGAAACATGGCTCCTTTCCTGACCTTACTGTCTCCATTGGATCCTGTGTTCCCTGTGCAGACATGGAGAATGTATGAAAGGGTCTCTAAAGGTGGAACGAAAGGTGCCCTTATACTCAGCAATTTACTCTCCCTCAGTGGCAGTCTCCTCTGTGTAGGAGCCGAGTGCTGCCACACTCACATAGGCACGGGCACATGAGTGTGTACTCGTGCAGCCCACCAGTTCTGGAGACAGTGAGGAAGAGCTGGTTATATGAGGGTATTGCTGGCACTAGGAACAGATTGCTGTTTCCGGGGCTCATTCTCCAAACAGACCCCATCAGGAGCCAGCACAGAGCGTCCTCTGTTCCAGAACTCCGTGTAGGAAGTTGGAACTGAGAACCTTCTCGCCCACTCATGACCGGAACTTTCCCACAGTGAGGGCTGGGAGGAGGAGCAGCAGCAGCACAGGGCTGGGGGTGAGAGACATTCAGAGGCACTGGTACTGTCATGTGAGTGGCATCTGGCCTACTCCCTAGATAATCTCAAGCCTGAGAGTGTTGTGGCCAAGCCTGCCCTTCACTTGGGAAGTGGACATGCTGGGTTTTGGAGGGTCTTTCTAAAACAGGCCCTGGCTCTGAATACTATGTGTCCCTTATCTGCCAGCTGTCCTGACATCAACACAAGCCATTAAACATGATTGCTCTCTGCTAATCCATTAGATGGAGACTGAAAAGGCCTGCCTCCAGGGGGGCCCTACACAGTAGTGAAAAGTCTGATGCATGCCCAGGAAAAGGTAGCTACTGTTGGGTGATGCAGGCCATTTATATCATTACCTTTACTATATACCAGGCGTGGTGGTGTACACTTATAATCTTAGCACTGGAAAGGCTGAGGCTGGAGAATCAGAAGGAAGTTCAAGGTCAGCCTCCAATATATAGTGAGTTTGAGGCCAGCCTAGACTACATGAGTCATTGTCTACAGAAAGAAAGAAAGAAAAAAGATGGTAGCAGTTTGAAAGCAGGAAGCTATAAGGCAAGGCCATTTCCTTTTTTGGCAGCTTTTGCATATTCTGGAGGCCCTAAACATCAAGTGCAGAGCTAAACATGTAGGTACAGGAGCATTGGGACACAGCGTATACCAGGATGTCTCAGACACAGCAATGTCCAGCTCTGGGACCCTTTGAGTAAGAGCCTATTCCTTCTGTCAGGAAACAAGATGCTGGGCTCTGGGTCCACTGTCCACTATGAATTATGTGAGTCATTCTGAGGCCCAGATCTCCTGGTATCTTTTCAGCGTAGTCCTGCCTGGCAAGGTTGGCTGTCCTCTGACAATGAAGGGAAATTGGCAATGGTTGGTCCTTCAGCTGTGTCAACAGTGGGAAATGGACTTTCTCAGGTTCATTAAGTAGCCAAGTCCTCGAACATGTCTCCCTGTATTACATCAATGAATTTTTGATGGGAATCCGTTAGAACAGTTGGATAGTTCTAACAGGCAGTAGTTTTTCCTACCTCACAGCAGTTGTGATAAGAGCAAAGAGCAGAGTCTATGTCAGTGGCCTGAGGCAGGTGTGTGGGTACCTTCATAGCACAGCTCCACAGGGAGAAGAACCTGGGATAAGGAGCCATGCCAAGTGGGATGGAGGAGCCCAGAATAACACCTAAACAAGGAGTGAGGTAGTCCCAAGAAAGCAAGTGAGAATGGGATGAGCATAAGGACCACTGGACTACTAATACAAATGAAATCATACCACTCTGTTGAAAATAGAATTTTAAGATCAACATAGAAGGCGTAAGCAGAATGTAAAACTGTACAGAAAAGAACAGACAGTCCTGTAGAACCAACCTGTATCAGAGAAAATTCCATCATCAGGAAAGTGAAGGCACACATTGGCTTATAAAACTAGAGTTTACATCTTCCTGTCTTCTTTGTTATCATATGTGTGTACATTCTGCTCTTTTCTGACTTTGTTTTATGTGAGGATAGGTATGCATGTACCACAGTGCACATGTGAAAGTCAGAGGACAGCTGGGTGTGGTGGTACAGGCCTTTAATCCTAGCACTCAGGGAGGCAGAGGCGGGTGGATCTCTGTAAGTTCAAGGCCAGCCTGATTTACAGAGCAAGTCCAGGACAGCCAAGGCTACATAGAGAAATCCTGTCTTGAAAAAAAAAAATTCAGAAGACCATTCATGCATTCATGGGAGGATTCAGAGGAGTAGGTCTTCTCTTTCCACCATGTGAGTTATGAGAGCTTGAACTCTGAACTCAAGTTCACTTGTCAAGCTTGGCATCAGGTACCTTTACCCAATGAGCTATCTCACAGGGCCCTGTTTTTGTTTTTGGAAGCCAGATCTTGCCAATTAGTCCAGGCTGATCTGGAATTATAATAATAATAAAAGGATATTATCTACATTAAAACAACAACAACAAAACCCTATGGCCTATAGGGAAGGGTAGAATAGAAGATGGGACATCCACTAGGCAGAAAGAATTCTGGGATAGAGCCAGGCACAGGAGATTCACCCTGGGAAGGTGAGAGGAAGATAGACGTATGGTACCTTAACATAGATAATCAGCCACATAGCAAAATGTTGATTAGAATAAATGGGTTATTTTAGGTTGTGAGCTAGTCAGAGAAGAGCCTAGCTATATGGCCTAGGTATTTGTAAATATATTTTGAGTCTCATGAGTCATTATTCCAGGACCTTGGGGCCAGGAGGAAAACCTCCACAACAATTAGCTTCATGGTCCTCACTGTCCTCAGGCCAAACAGTGGCTGTGCAGGTGTCTGCCAGATGCAGTTCAGGATTAGTTAGTAATAACTGCCATTACAGTTATTGCTGTAGTTAGAAATCCTTATACATGGCAATAAAGTGACTGTAGCCACTCTTGGTGCTTGGGTGTGGTATAAATTCCCTTTTCAGAAAAGTTTTAAGAGCTGGTCATAGAAAACATGGGGGGGGGGAGACTAGACGAGAAGAGATTAAGAGAAGAGGTCCTAAAGCTAGATATGGTAATTTTATACCTATATTCCCAGCAAAGATTTAGGCAGAAGGATTCCTATGAGATCAAGATCAGCCTGGGCTAGAGAGTGAGTTCTTGGCTAGCTTGATCTGTGTAGAGTAAGACCCTTACTCAAAAACAAAAACAAAACCCAAAAAAGCATACAGCAAAAATAAGAAAGAAGCTAGTCATGGAGAACAGCTACAGAAGACTTTGAGAGCCATCATGCTTGATGCTTACTGAGCTGCTCTATGCTCAAGTGGGTTGCAGGCATAGAGCTTGGAGAATGAGGCATTGTGTGCCCAAAACACAGTTGTGCTTTCAGAATGTGGCCGTGAACCAGTTCTTTGTGCTGGACTTGGAAAGCTCCTTACAGATGGCCTTGGGAGTGGACCTCAGGCCTTCTGGAAATGCTGGCTAACCAAAGACATATTCATTCTAATTCTTCCTTGAAACTCACAGAAATGAACAAAAAGAATTAAAAACCAGGAACAAGATCTTTTCTACAGTGACTCTGAGAGCAGCCTTAGACCAAAGAGGATGTTAGCCAGATGGGAACATGGAGCTGTAGTCAGTGTAGCCCTGAAAAGCCAGGCTGTTGTGGAGGAAGCGTGATTTTTAGGGATGCTGTTTGTGAGCGAGCATTTGCTTAGTAGACTGGGGTCTGTGGTTCATCTGGAGCCGTGTTAAAGACACATACACTGGAGCATCTGGGGAGGGGTGGGACTGAGGTGCCCAGCTTCGTTTTTCCATAAGGGCCATACTCTCACAGAATAAAATGGGAAGGAGAGAAAAACAAGGTTGCAGCTGCTGTGGAGCTGCACAATGTTTTGTTTTGCTTTGTTTTTCTGACCCAGGCTGTTGTCCTAATGGATACTCAGTAGCACACTGGGCCCGCTCAGGGGATTGTCAGTCCTTACTCCCGGTGGATGATTGGCTCACCTAAGATTGGCTTTTGTGGCCTATCTCCTTGTCTTAGTTGCTCAGAAATCTTCTGGAGGCCAAGCTAGAGAGATAGCTCAGTGGTCCAGAGTACTGTTCTAGAGAATCCAGGTTTGATTCACAGCTGTCCCAGAGAATCTAACATCCTCTCTAGCCTCCAAGGGCACCATGCTACATGTGGTGCCCAGATGTACTTGTAGGGAAAACCCCCATACACATGAAGGAGAGAAAGAAACAAACACTCTGGGGGCTCTCTTAGCTGAACTACCAGGGGAAAAACTTTTTGATTGTCATTGAGGTATTGTTGTGTGGTAGATTTGTAGCTTCAAACTAACAGTGATACACACCCTGACCCAAACTGTGGCAAAACAGAGCCTCAAGATGCAAGTCATGAGAACCGGCCACCTTTGTAGGCTGGATGAGCCTGTGGTCGCCACTTTCCTGAGCTGCGCTTTTGTCATGAGTGGTACAGTATATGCTAACACCAGAGGCTTAGAGGCTTACTTTTAGACAGAGACTGTAGGAAATGGCTCTGGAACAACATGTGGTTAGGGGCTGCCCTATGTCAGTCTTGCTCCTTTCTTGTTTAGAGCCTCATAGAAGTTGGGGTGTGGTTCAGTGGTAGACTATTTGTTTAGCATATACAAGAGTCTGGATTCCATCTCCAGGACTGCAAATAATAGTGATAAATATAAGAAATAATTCAGAGTCAGAGGGGTGCTCTTGTGTAGACACTAAGACAAGAAGAAGGATAAAGGGAAAGAACGCAGAAAAAGAAAAATCTTGAGTTAACCCAGGAAACAAAGGCATTTTACATGGAATCATCTCTGTATACAAAAAAGAAAAAAAATTCAAATATATAACAGAAAAAAATGCTTAAACAATGTCAGTAGACAAAGTGAGCTGGCAGAGCTGAGGAGAGTAGATAGTAAACAGCAGGAGAACCCCTCCATTAATAGCAGCAAAAAATAAGATAAATATTCTCCCCTGGAGAACAGGCTATTGGAAAAGCATGCTATATGAGAAAAGTAGAGAGTTTGGGAAACAAAGCTGGGCAGAAGGGCCAGGACAGCAGAGATACTAGTTGATAGCCAGTGGTTCCTGTCCAGATGTGGAAAAGAAATATTCTCCAGCAATGTAAGGGAAAAGGGAAGCAAGAGCTAGCTGGCGAAGGAAGGTGTCTTGTTGCTGTTCTGTTGCTGTGAAGAAACACCATGACCAAAGCAACTTATAAAAAGAAGCATTTAATTTTGGGGCTTGCTTACAGTTTTAGAGGGTGAGTCCATCATAACAGGAAGCAGACAGGCATGCCACCAGAGCATTAGCTAGAGTTTTACATCCTGAGCCATGGGCAGCAGGCAGAGACTTCACAGCCCTCCCCCAGTGGCACACCTCCTCCAGCAGGGCCACACCTTCTAGTCTTCCCCACCTAGCCTAGGTCCTGCTCTTTTCAACACACAAACCTATACCTTCTGTGGTGGCCCTCACAGACTCCTATGTTTACATGCTTAGTACCCAGCTGCTACACTTAAATCAGATGGGATTACAGTAAATATCTTCTTCAGTTGAGACTGGATCAATTGTAAGTACTAAAACAGTTCCTTAGTGGGGGATCCTCACTGGGAAGAAATGTTAAAAATACTATAGGCTTAGGGAAAATTAAACCAAATATAAATCTGGGTGTACACAAAAGGTTAAAGAATGTCAGGAATTGTGACTGGGCACATCCGTGGTGAGTATTTAAATCTTGTCAAAATGCAATTGTTTAAGAGCAGTGATATTACAGCAAAGTAGAAAGCTTATAAGATGTGGAAATGAAATATATGACAAATAGAAAAGAGGTAGGAGAGGAGGAAGGGTAAACTTAAATGTTTGAAGTGGTAAACTGTTGCTTACAGGTACGCTGTGATAAATATAAACACTGTATGCCCTAGAGAATTTACTAAAATAGCAAAAAGAAAAAAAAAAGATTACTGTTAAGGCAACAATGGAGGGAAAGCTAAATCGTGTAGCACGTAATACAGCTTGATGAGGTTGCATTCCTGCAGTTCCAGCTGCTCAGGAGTCTGAGGCAAGAGGATCACCTGACAAACAAGTTCAAGGCCAGTCTGGGCAACATGGACCCCCATCTCAAATATAAAACAAATATAACAACAAAAATAATATGAGAGGAAAGGGCACAAAACAACAGATGAGTAGAAAACAGATGTGTTAGGTTTTAACCATACCAATAATAAATGGGTCGATTTATTAATAAAACCTTAAGTATTTTGCACCTAATAGAGATATAAAGGCATGAAGAAAAACTGAGAACCTCAAAAAGAAATGGATGGTCTGTAGTCACACCATTGGAATGAAGATTCCGATTTTGTCAGCAAATGGATGAACAAAGACCAAGTTAATGTCAGCACTACCAAGCATCGACACCTGACTTGACAAAGCTCTCTACCCATCGTATGTTTTGTTCTGGTGCTTGAGGAAAACAATTGTCTTGTGAATATGAATATTCTGTGAATATTTATCAGAATAAACCTTTTCAGTGCTGTCAAATATATATATATTTTGTGGGAGGGGCATGTGGGTTGAGACAGGGTTTCTCTGTGTAGCTTTGGCTGGCCTGGAACTCAAAGATCCACCTGCCTCTGCCTCCCAAATGCTGGGACTAAAGTTGTGTACTGCCACTCCCTGCCTGGACCATCAAACATCTTAACAAAGTTGAACATTCAAATTATAATAATCTTTCTAACAAGAGTGAAACTAAATTAGAAACCAGTAACACCTGGAGGGTCTGAGCGTAGCGCCATCCACCATAAACCCAGCCATTGGAAGACTGAGGCAGGAAGATAGAGCACAAGCCCAGACTCTGTCTCAACAAACAAAACAGAACTCTGGAAAACTGGCATTTATTATTCTGTATAATTCATGAATCAAAGGGAAAATAAAGATAAATCAGAAAACTTAAAAAAAAATTTATGTATATTGGTGTTCTGTCTGTGTCATGTCTGTGTACCGTGTGTGTGCCTGGTACACACGGAGGCCAGAAGAGTGTGCTGGATCTTCCGGAACCGTAGTTTCTCTGTTGTGAGCTGCCATGTGGGTGCTGGGAACTGCACCCAGGACGTCTGGAGGACTAACTCGCGCTCTTCACTGCTGAGCCATCTCTCCAGCCCCCAGAAAAAAAAAAAAAATTTTTTTTATTTTTTTGGAATTAAAATATATCACATCCCAATTGGTCGGATGTTATGAGTCATGAAAGCTATTTAGAAGTTTTAACACTAACCTCCGAATTGGAGTGAGTTTGGGTTGAGACGGGGCAACGTAGTATACGCTTTCTGTTTTAAGGTTCCTCAAAGAGCTCCGCCTGCCTCTGTCTCCCAGAGTGCTGGGCCACAGCGCTCCCCCTAACGCCCAGACTGGAGTTTTATTCTGCGATGTCATTCATCCATCCATCCATCCAGCCACCCACTCATTCATCCAGCTATCTATTATTATGTATTATTTGTTTGTTTATCTATTTTTGAGGCAGATTCGTGTGTGTGTGTGTGTGTGTGTGTGTGTGTGTGTGTGTGTCTCTGACTGTCCTGGAACTTGTTCTGTAGACCAGGCTGCTGGCCTTGAACTTAGAGACCCCAGTCTCTGCCTCCCAAGTGCTGGGAATAAATGCGTACACCACATCTGATCTGCATTACCTGAGCAGGTCAGAAGAAGGGCATCAGGGACCCTTTGAGCCTCCATATAGATGATGTGAATTGAACCTAGGTCCTCTGTAAGAGCAGTCGTTGTGCTTAACCGTTGACCCATCTCTCTCGTGCCTTTTTAAGACACAAATAATTAAACTATATTTTGACATAAAGAAACTAGAAGGGGCTGGTCCTAGTGACTCACACTTGTAATCCCAGCGCTCTGGGAGACAGAGGCGTTCGAGAGGCCAGCCTGGTCTACAGAGTGAGTCCAGAACAGCCAAGGCTACACAGGAAAACCCTGTCTCAAAAAACAACAGCAAAAGAAAAAAAGAAACTAAAGGGTCTGGAGAGAGGACTCAGCTGTTAAGAGCACTGGCTGCTCTTGCAGAGGACCAGCCTGGGGTCACTTTCCAGCACTTACAAACCAGCTCACAACCATCTGAAAGTGTAGTTCCAGGGGACCCCAGTGCTTTCTTCTGGCCAAACGATGCACTTGGCAAGATACTTATACACATAAATAAAACTAAGATCTAAAAATGTTTTGTTTATTTAAAAAACTACATGAATGACAATAGCCAAGGGTGGTGGCCACGCCTTTAATCCCAGGACTAGGGAATCGGAGGCAGGCAGAGCTCCAGGACAACCTGAGATACATGACCAGGAAAAAAAAAAAAAAAAGAAAAAGAAAATGAAGTTACATTAAAGCAAGAAAAAAAAAGTTTAAAAACTTTTAAAAATTAGTAAAATTGATCAATTTTTAGCCAGATAGATTAGGGAAAACCAGAAAAACTGTTATTTTCAATATTGGTGCTGAGCAGTGGGTCACAACAGTGTGGATCACCACATAACAAGCCCGGCCTCCCGCACACGCCTGTAACCCAGCTCAGAAGTGGATAGAGACAAGAAGAGCCTGGGCCTGCTGGCTTCCAGTCGAGCAGAGAAAATGTGAGCTCCGTGTTCAGAGACAGGGCCTGTCCTAGAGCAGCAAGTAGACAGTGCTAGAGGACAGCAAGTTCTCTCCTCTGACCACTACACTCACACAGACATGTACACCCAAACACATGTGCACACACGTGCATATAAAAAAATCTTTTAAAAATTCCTGTAGTCAGGTGGTGGTGGCGGTGGCACATACCTTTAATCCTGGAACTCAAGAGGCAGAGGCAGGTGGGTCTCTGAGTTCGAGTGAGTTCCAGGACAGCCAAGGCTACACAGAGAAATTCTATCTTGAAAAACAAAACGAAAGCTGGAATTCAGTTGTTATCCAGAAATAATAATATCAATAAACAAAAATGTTTTACAAAAGCCACTGTTGTTTTCTGATTCAAGAAGTAATATACAGGAGAATGTCTTCAACCCAGCACAAGGGATTGATAACCACCATCCGGTTTTAAAAGGGGGATGGCACACACCTTTAATCCAGCACTCTGGAGGCAGAGGCAGGCAGATCTTTGAGTTCAAGACCAGCCTGGTCTACACAGAGAAATCCTGTCTTAAAAAGGGTTTTTTCTTGTAGCATAAATTTACCTGGAACTCATAATCCTCCTCCTGCCCCTGCTTCCAAGGTGCTAAGTTTATAGGCATATAACACCTGCCCAGTGGACACTGACTTTCATTTCTGTATGTGTGTGTCCATGCCTCACCGCGCATGCGGAGGTCAAAGGTTATGACTTGTTATTGCTTGCCTTCCGCCTTGGTTGACACAGTTTCTTGTTCACTGCGTGTGCCAGGCCAACTGGCCCTTGGGTTTGTATGAGTTGTCCTGTCTCTGCTGGAGTGCTGGGATTTTCATATAATAGCCTGTGGTTTCTGGGAGGGCATTATTCATTAATGTAGGGTGCCTCCATTTTTAAAAATGACATTTTAAATTAGCTTGCAAAGTAGTGGATAAGGTCTTTTTATACATCCTTAGTTTCAGTTAACCGTCCCCTCATCCCATGCAGCCCTCTTCTATTCCCTATCCCTCTGCCTGTATTCACTCTTAGACCTTTCTATCCCCAATGTTTCTCCCATCTACTATAATATCACGTGTGTTCTACACCATCCCCAGGCATCTCCCGATCTCAAGAATGTGTGACGTATATCTTTCTGAGCCTGGACCACCGTACTCAGTATGTTCTCAGTTCTAGCCTTTCTTCCACAACCTTCCTATTTCTCCATCCCCAGTGCACCACATTTTCATGATCCACTATTAGTGAACCAGTATCTAGGCTGGTTCTGCTTTCTAGAGTGGCAGTGAACACAGGCTTGCAAGTATCTCTGTAGTAGGAATTAGGCTTTTGGGTTTGTGCCCAGGTATGATGTAACTGGGTCATATGGTAGTTCTATTTTTAGCTTTTTGAAAAACCTCCACAGTGATTTTCAAGGTGGCTACACAACTTTAAATTCTTACCAGCAGTGGATAAGCTTTCTTCTTTTCCCACATCTCACCCGCATTTGTTGTCGCTTGTTTTCTTGAGGACACTGATTCTGACTGAGGTCAGATAATAATCTCAGAATATTACTGATTTGCATTTCCATGATGGCTAAGGATGTTGAACACTTGTAAAAAAAAAAAAAAAACCTGTTAACTAACAATTTGTATTTCTAGGGCTGAAGAGATGGCTCAAAGTATTTGCTTATTTTCCAGAAGACCCGAATTTGATTCCCAACAGCCATGCCAGTTGGCCTCAACCCTCTGTAACTCCATCTTGAGGAGATACCACTCCTCTGCCCTCCAGAAGCACCTACACTCACGTGCACACTCACTTGCTCTCTCTCTCTCTCTCGCACACACACACCTAAAATTTAAAATAATGAAATAAATATTTTTAGAAACAATCTGCACTCTTCTATTTAGACAGCTTTTGTTTATGCATATGTCTTGAAGTGTTTCTCTACTTTTTCCTCTAGCAGTTTCAAGTCTTATGTTGACATCACTGATGTGTTTAGAATTGATTTTTGTGCAGGATGAAAGGAAGATCTAGTTTCATTCTTCTACATACATCTATACAGTTTTCTCAGCGCTATTTGTCGAAGATACTTTTGCTTCTATATGTACTTCGATATCCTCATCAAAAATTGATGGCTACAGTTTCATGGCCTTATATCTAGGTCTTTAATGCTATTCCATTGATCTAGTTATGGGTCTGTTTTTGTGTTAACACCATGCTGTTTTTATTACTATAGCTCTAGTATGATTTGAAATCCGGTATGGCAATCTTCCAGCAGTACCCTTTTGTTTGGTATTGCTTTGGCTGTCTGAATTCTTTTGTTAGCTGTATCACCTAACAAATTTACCAGATCTTTAAAAAAGAACTAATACCTATGGAAGGCAGGCTATGCTCACCACTCCACAACCAAGGCCACACCGGCCTATAAAACAGAAAAAGGGAAAAATGGAGTATAACCAAACTTTTAAAAAGCTAGCATCACCAGATCAAGACACAATATCAACATGACTAACACAAGAAAAGTATAGACCAATTCCCTGGTAAGCAGAGATGCAAATATTCTCAACACAGATACTTACAAACTGAATTCAAGAACTGTGGGGAGCTGAGAAAGCCCTGATGGATAAAGTGAATGTGTATTGACATGGGCATAGCCATGTCAAGGATCAGTGCTTCCTTGGGTCAGACTTGGAATGGGAAAGCTTACCCTCTGGTCCAAGTATGAGTGTAAATTTGTTAGGTGATATACCTAGGAATTCATATTTTTTTTTTTTTTTTTTTTTTAGATTTCTAGTTTAGTAGAATATATGTTTTTAAGGAATGACTTAATGATTTTCAGAATTTCATTGTTCTTTGTTGTAATGGCTCCCCCCCCCCATGCTCGGATTACAGGCGTGTGCCGCCTTTTCTGATTTACCTGGTGATTTGAACCTCTACAGATTTGCCCTTAAATTAGCAGTTAGTATGTTTGGATTATCCCCATTTTGGAAGAGGGCTTCATTCTAATACCATCTAGGAACTGGTAGAGGGTAAGAAGACAGAGCCCTAGTGATACTCTGTTCCCTGGCTGTGTGCTGGTGGGGGTGGTAGAGGGGGAGATACACAGAGAAGTGAAAGCAAGAACCTGCCTACAGCTCTGTGAGCTTCCCTAATCAGCACTGTGTAAGTAGTGCCTTGGCTGGAGACAGTGTGCGACCCCTGGTTCCCTCCTGGCACTAGCTGGCAGAGCCTGTTGGTCTGATTGTAGTAGCAACAACTGCTTTTGCCCTTCATTGAAGGAAATCCTAATATGTACATGGGTTCACTCTCACCACTACGGAATTGGTGTGCACTTGGAGTGTCCCTCCCATGTCTGTTGTGACAGTGCCGCTGGCATTGTCACAGTGGCCTCTGAGAACGATTGCAGCTCCGTTCTAAGGGTGCCTTGGGTCAGGTAGATGCATGTGCTTCTCCTGTAGAGGGTTCTGCGAGCCGCCACCAGGAATGGGTGACCTCTCCAGACCCAGCAGGAGGCCGGGAGTGCTCTCTTCCTTACCCTTTGAGCACTGCTAGCTTTTGGGGTTTTTCCCAGTAAGTTTGTTGGGTGCTTTATTCCATATGCTTGTAATGAGCCCTTACCTGAAGAAGGAAATGGAGCTGTTTCTGCAACTGTTCTCTACTTTCTGCTGTATCGTCAATGCTTCTTTATCGTTTTATCTGTGGGATTTTTTTGTTGTTGTTGTTGCATGTTTAGTGTTCCTGTTTTTAGATTCTCTGGCTTTTCTTTCTGCCTTCACATTTATAACTTGGATTGCTTTATATCTTGGATGAGTATAGGATCAAGGGTTCTATATCCACCTGTGTT
Source organism: Meriones unguiculatus (assembly GCF_030254825.1). Taxonomy (NCBI): domain Eukaryota; kingdom Metazoa; phylum Chordata; class Mammalia; order Rodentia; family Muridae; genus Meriones; species Meriones unguiculatus. The sequence goes on from NC_083356.1 coordinate 24,337,514, forward strand.
CTAATCAGCACAGTCTATCTCTTAGCAAGCCTGTTCGCTGTCGCAGGAAAAATGTATGTGCCTTGCATGTGATTTTCACTCTGTGTGGTACCATACCCTGTGTTTTATGCATATCATGCTCAACTTCATGTCCACAGTAGCTTCCTGCGTATGGCATCCTGAGCAGGGGTCCGAGTGTCATACGTAGTGAGGCCTGGGTAGTCTACTGCATCCTCTGGCTTTGCAGCTCTTGAAGCTCATATGCACCTGCCTGGCCCAAGTGGACTCCCAACAGTGGCCATTAGCCTGCGGATCCTCCTCTGTGTAAGAGATGCTGACTGGGCACTAAGCACTTCCCTGGGAGTGGCCTCCCTGGGAGTTTTGAGGCATGGGGATTGCTTTCCATTTGATCAGCTGCCTGGCAGTGAGAGCAAGATGGACTGCAATTCCATGTTTGTGGTGTGGGCTGTTACTTGATACCTGAATTTTCCATCAGTGCTTAGCCACTTTCTTCTCTCCCTAGTATGGCCTCTTCCTGTCTGATGCTGGAGGAGGCAACCTGATGGTCCTCTGACAACTGTTCGCCTCAGCACTAAGGAAGCAGATGGCAATGTCACAGACACAGGATTATGACTGTAGAAGCCACCATGTCGATGAGCAGGAGGCCAGGATTCCAGGCTCAAGTACCAGGTAAGGAGGCAGCGTCCACTGCTGGAGAATTGTCGAGGCCCTGGGGAAATGGGAGGGAACAACCCCTCACAGGAGAGTCCATGTGGCTCCAGTGCTCTTGGCTCACCCCTACTAATTCTCCCAGTCATGTGATGTGGCTGCCCACTTACACATGTCTTCTCAGGGCCTCAGCGTGGTTGTTCCTGCTTCCATCTCTGTAATCCAATGTTCTCAGCACAGCCCCTCCTTGCAGTGATACCTGCACACTTGATAGAGGCCAGTTCATCCCCCTCAGGAATGCTGATGTTTGGACTGGACATAGGAACCGGGCCCAATTCCTCAGTCATTCTAGGCATCAATCCATACAGATACCAGTAATCATAGCTCGTTTTTATTTTTCTAATTTTCAGCTTTTTATCTGGAAATAATTCCACACTTAAACAAACAAACAAACAAACAAACAAAAAACTAAAGAAAGAAAGAGAAAGAAAAGTTGTAAGAACAGTCCCAGAAATGCCCGTGTGTTCTTGGTATGGGTTAGCATCAGTCACCCCATCCTTTTCTGAGTCACTTTTGGACAGGTCACAGGTGTTCTGCCATAGGCCTTTAATGCTTGATTGAGTCTGTGTCTGTCAGGTGTCTCACATAACCAGGGCACACAACACTGATCAGAGCTGATGTTGACACAAGGTTTTGATCTCCTCGGCCTCCCTGAACCATAGTGCCAACAAATTCCCTGTTGTATTTTTCCCCTATTTTATTTATAGCTCTTTCTACACCTGTGTAGTATAGACTCCTCAGTCAGTCCTGCCTGCCTCTGTCTCCTGACGCTCCTTAGCCTTTTCTAATCTAAGTGATTTCCCCAGCCTTTCATGACTTCTGTACCCTTAACCAATATAAAAGTAATCCTTGTGCTAAGCTGGTTAGAGTACTTACCTAACGTATACAAAACCCTAGATTCACTCTCCAGCACTGCATAAAATGAGCCTGGTGGTACAGGAACATAACTCCAGGACTAGGGAAGCAGAGCACTGGAGGGTCACAAGTTTGTGGTTATCCTCAGCCAGCTCTGGATACAGGAGGCGCTGCCTCCAAACCCTAAAACAGTGGAGCAGTGAAGAGCACTGGCTGTTCTTCCAGAGGATGAGAGTCTATTCCTAAAACCCGCATGGCCACCCACAACCATCTATAACTCTAGTTCCAGGGATGTAAAACTGTCCCCTGGGCTCTGCAGGCACTGCACGCACACGGTGCACAGGCATATTGAAACAAAATACCCATAGACATAAAAAATGAAATGAAGAAACAGCAACAACACCAGGGCTCGTATGAATACCCAATAGGCTGCCGTGTCTTACAGCACTGAGGCAAACACTTGCTGAGAGGCCCGTGCCGTTGTGCAGCTTAGATTGTAGGTCCCTGACAATAGACCAAACTGACATCCTACATACGTCCCAGTCCATTTTAAGACCTTTTGTTTCTTTTACTCAGTTTCCCAATGCCAGGTGTTGCTGCTGCTGTTGTTTGTTTGTCCTGTGCTCTGAGTGAAATGCAGGGCCTCATGGGTGCTAAGCAAGTGCTCTACCGCTGAGTCACATCAAGTCCGTGGATTGCCGATCAATCTGGAGTTTGTTCTTGGGTATGGCGTGAAGTGTTGACCTGACTTTTGGACTTCAATTTCTTGGATCCAGTGATCCAATTTCTTTTTTCTTTTTTTCACTGTTTGAGACACTGTTTCTCTGTGTAGCCCTGGCTGTCCTTCTTCTCACTCTGAAGACCAGGATGATCTTGAACTTAGAGATCCCCGCCTCTGCCTCCCAAGTGCTGGGATTAAAAGTGTGCACCACTATAGCTGACTATGAGCCAGTTTTTTGGTACCTTATTAAAGACTGCTTTCCCTTTTCCAAGCCTTCACAGCCTCTGGTCATGTCCTGGAGGTTCTGAGGCACTAAGGGCACGTTAGCTAACCCATGTGCTTCCATTGACTTCTTTGGTTTTTGAAAAAGATTTAGTGTAGCCCTGGTTGGCCTTAAACTCACAGACATCCACCTGCCTATACCTCCTGAGAACTAGGATTAAAAATGTGTCGCAGCATTGACTTCTGTCACATGCTGACTGCACCTGATGATGGTGGCTGTTCTGCTCTGCCCAGGCCTTCTGCACCTGGTCCCAGCCGTGGACTCTTCCTCTCATGGCAGAGTTACTAATGAAGCATCCCACCCATGTCCTCACAGCAGTGTCCCAAGATTCCCTGTTGCACATAGTGCACAGAGAGCCCTACAGGGAAGCAGTGCCACTGAGTACCCTAGACCTGGGCCACGGCAGTGCGGACATGCTCACGGCCCACGAGGGCTCCTGGTGGCCACGTTGTCTGTGTGTCCAGTTTGCCTGTGGAGACAGATGTTCTTTGTGGCGCTCATTATTGATTGCTTCTCAGCACGGCAGCCCTGCTCTAGCCAGCATGGATTTAGTGTCTGTCTTCATCTACTTGAAGAAACTGAGCTTGCCTCAGTCTGCACTGCTGGAGATTTCTCCTGGCAGGTAGGCTGTTGGCTGTTCTGCTGTGCAGGCTGCTGCTCGTTGTGGGGAGCAGAGCCTGCTAGAGGTACCGTAGAGCTCGCCTTCTTCTGCCCTTGCGCTTCCACACAGGTTGTGTTACTTTGAGTGGGCTTCTGGAAGATAGATTAGGTATCATGTTGCTTTTTCCCTGGAGTTTTGTGAAGAAACCCTCATCTGCTTCAAGGCTGTTCTTTGAAGGTTTTAAGATTTTTTACATTCATCATCAATCTGTGTGGATCTGTATGTTTTGTTTTTTTTGTTTTTTTTTTTTTTTTTTCACTGATAGCTGGGCCTCTTGGCCCTCTTGGCTGGAGTCTTGCTTCACTAATCTGTGACACCTCCCATCTCTCAAGCCTGCAGATTTGTGAGGGACGGCAAAGACCCTATCTCCATTCATCCACCTGCCCCAGCCCCAGCCTTCACGTATCCCATAAAAATGTGTTCTGTTGGGGTTTTGGCTGGAAGTATACTGACATGCAATTCTTTAGGGAGTGCTACCCAATGGGGTAACCCAAGCCTGTCAGTAACTATAGCCTCTTCTGTGCCACATGAAGTCACGCTCTGTCCTGACTGCCTCGCTCACTGTGGGGTTTGGTGTTTTAAATTTTTGCTTATTTGTTTGTTGTAGGTTGTTTTTTGTTTGTTTTTGAGACATTTTCACTACACAACTCAGGTTGCCCTGGAATTTGCAGTTCTCCTGCCTAAGGAATGTTCGGATAACAGGCATATTCCACCACACCCAGCTTGCAGCTAGAGTTGGGACTGTTGGCCTGCACAGTAGCTACATACACATTGCTATTGAATTAAATTCCATCTTTATTATCCATACTTTAATCATGTTTTTATTATGAATTATGAATTCATCCTATGTTCTGGATTCAAGTTTCTTATCATATATACACTTTACAAGTGTGTTCTCCCATTCTGTGGTTTTGTTTTCACTTTGTTAGTTACATTGTCTATCTTTGGCACAAAAATTTTAACTTTGAAGTTCAGCTTATCTGTTGCTTCTCACAGCTCAGACTTTGATGTGATGTTTAAGAATCCATTGCTGATTCAAAAATCATGAAAGTTTACCCCTATCTTTTCTTCTAAGCATTTTGTAATTTTAGCTCTTATGTTGACATCTTTGATCTGTCTAGAATTAATTTTTATGTCTGACTTAAAGTGTAAACTGGCCTCATTCTTCTGTGTGTGGGTTATCTGTCATAGCCAAGCCATTCAGTTTATGTGACGCCCTCACTGTTAGCGTTTGGAGAGCGGAAACATGCCTTTTCCTGCTGCAAACTCCACTTTATGTGTACTTGATGCTCATTATGTTCATTGGGAGATGCTTGTTTGGACAAATCGTGAGCTTCTCTAGGGACAAGAACAGAGGATACGCTGCTTCCACAGAACCAGAGCTCTCTCATCTAAGAACCTGGGCTACTGAGAAGGGGCCTTAGGAGTGATTGCCATCTTTATCATTCCTCCTTAGACACTGTCACAGTCACCAGTTAAACCTAGCTGGCTGTATCTCCAGTCAGTAGGAGGCTGCTAAACACTGGTACCTCCCTGTTGCTTATGGCGTTGAGTCCTAGCTGGCTGGGAAGCACTGTGAGCAGTTCGCAAACAGCTGGCAAGTTTTTCTTACCTATTTAACTTGCCATGGCATGTCTGCTGCACACAGACTCCAATTCTGTGAGCAAGCTGGGCTTTCCTTAATTCATGGTGCTCTCCCTCCACCCGCCAAACCTCCCCGTAAGACATACACATATATGTTGGCCACTTGCTAGGTCCCTCCTTTCTTCAGAGTCCACATGGTCCATGGGGCTTTTGAGACTGGGTTCTCCTTTTCTCTGAAGCACCCGCTGTGGACATGTTTAGGTCCCACCCACGCCTGGCTTTGGATGTCAGTTCCTGGGCTCCCTGCCCTCATCCACCTTTTATTTTCTGAGTATCTTGATTGAATGTTGCCCCCCCAGGAGATGCCAAGAATGTTCCTAAAGGGCTGAGTTTCTGCCCACATGCACAGGAGTGCACTGCAAGGGGAATAAAACCCCATTCTTTGTTGAGAGAGGATTATTGAATTGCATTGATTTGAAAGGGCCTTTTAAACAAAACCAAGACTTACAATTGTTTCTTTTGGAATTAAGAGATTGTTCTGTGCTTAATAACTTCCTTTTGTCAGGAAAATTCTTTGGAGACTACCATAGCTTTGTTTTGGTGAAAATCTAATATAGGTTAGGGAGAAGGTTGGTGAGAAGAGATTGCCTGGAGGAATGAGGTACCCTGATGCCTTGTAGGCAGCTACCTTCCATATCATCACTGAGGAAGGACTATTCCTGACACTGTGGGACAACTTGCACCTCCTATGTTTGTCCTCAGCCATTGCCAGTGTATCCCAGTTCTGCCCCGGGGTCTACACAGCCCTCCTTATAACCACTCAGGTCAGAAATCTTGTTTCCCCTTCCTTGCCCCTCTCACATGTCAACTTCTCTACTGTACCATTCATTTATCTGTGTTACCCTGCTGCCATAGACAATTACCTTCAAGGCCCTACCTCAGGAGCTCTGTGGAATCCCCTGTGTGCATTTGTCTTCATGTCTGTGCTTAGTTTTCCTTCTCAATGTTCTGTCTGCAAATCTGTCTTTGTCGAAGCTCCAGCCAAGTTCTGAAGTGAATGTTGACCAGAATTGTCACTGCTAATTATGGTTCCTGCTGACTCAAGCACAGAGTACGAGCAATGGAGGATGCTCTTTCTGCCATGACCATGTTGTTGTGTCCAACTGAAGTACACTTGCCTGGCGTGTGCTTCAGATCGAAGCAGCTAACGTGAGCAGCTGGGTCTAGGAATTGAGTGCTCTTTGCTGGGGTTCACTCTGAAGTCAGTCCAGCCATGAAGAGCTCTAAGATGGCTCATTTGCCAGTCCTACAAGTTCTTCCAGCTTCAGCCAGAGAATAGCCTGGGCAGCAAGTGCAGGAGAACAGAGGGAACCTGCCATCTGATGCTGGGAGCTTGAGGCACAGCTTATCTGCACTCATTGTCAAGGCCACAGTAGCGTGTGTGCTGTGCACGACCACTACTCCTGCCCCAGTCTTTGGCAGAAGATGCAGTTGCTAGTCATGGGGAACTTGGAGTGGCTTCAAAGTCCCCAGGAAACACTTGTGTATTGCTGGCATTGTTAGTAGCTTTGGAAGCCTCAGTGTACAGGTGGGGCTCATGCTCTGTCAGGTTAGGACCTTCTGAGTGATGACCACGTGTGGGGTGAACAGGGAGTGAATGCAGTCTATCGCCAGGGCCGACAGAAGTGAGTGGCCTGTAGCTGGGAAGTCTGCAGAGGGTCTTGGCCCTAAGGTAGGGTATACATATATTCCTCCTGGTGTTTGGGTATGTCTCACCCTCAGATTTATCGTGAGCTCTTTATCACATCATCTGTCTCTCCCACTGTCCAAGACTCTTAAATGAGCCAAGCGTTGACTGAGCGTCCAGTGTGCAGCTATCTCAGGGGCCACCGTGAGAGAAGAAACATCGATGAGCCTGAGTTGTTCTGGGTCTCTGCCAAAAGCTACAGAGGTGACCAGCGTAAGCCCATGAGGGGAATTGCCATAGCTCTGCATTTGCAGCTACAGGATACCCTCATCCTGTACCCCAAAACTCCAGTACCCAGCTACCACCTTGGTTGGGGTTGTCAGGAGATTGGGTCTGGGGTGCTGAGCTCAAATGATACCCATCCATGTTGGAGGTGCTCTTTTATGGGTTCCCTGCTGCCCTGTGTCCCTGTGCCTGACCTAGAGAACCCAGAGCAAACAGCACTATTCCAGCTGTGAGATGAGGCAGTGTATCCTCACTACATAAACTCATATAAGATACCAACTTAACATTTTTAAAACTTTTTCATTTATGTGTGAGCATACTGTCTGTAAGTACACCTGCATGCCAGAAGAGGGCATCAGATCCCTTTTTTATAGATGGTCATGAACCACCTTGTGGTTTCTAGAAATTAAACTCAGGACCACTGGAAGAGCAGACAGTACTCTTAACCACTGAGCTGTCTCACCAGCCCTAAACTTAACATTTTAAAGTATGAAAACAGCATTCTAAAAACAAACAAACAAAAACCCCTTTAGATTGACCTGACATTTGCAAAGGTAGGGCAGAGGGGTCTGTGGTCACAGACTCTGAGCCACATCAGCACTTCTATCACAGTGTTTACCGGAATGCCACCTCACCTGATGCTCCTTGTGTCTCAAGAACCCACATGACATATTTGTTGTTCCCCTGGATACACTGAACAGTGACAGTTTTGAGGACTAGCCAGAATCCTTTGTTTTGCCTCAGTATTTTTCTATGGATAGCTGAAGTCACATTTGTTTGGGGAGAAAGACTTTACCATGTCAAACATACAAGCTTTCAACATGTATACACGTGAGTATTCCCACAAGTGCATATGGTGGCCAGAGGCAGACATAGGTTTCCTGCTCCACCTATTGCTCTCTGCCTTATCCTAGTGATCAGTATTTGGACACTTGATACTATTGTTTATAGTACTGTTTGGGGAAGTTATGGACCTTTAGAAACTAGAGTCTTAATGGAGTTCCTGTATGTCACTGGGGGCCAGCTTTACGGTTTATATCCTCATTCCACTTCCTGCTGCCTTTCTGCTTCCTATGTGCTAGTTTGATTAGCCAGCTCTTGCTCCTGCAGCCATGGCCTGCCTTTCCAGTATGATGGGCTTAGTCCCTCTAGAACCATAAGCCAAAATAAACCCTTTTCTTGTATAAGTTGCTTTTGGTCATGGTATCTTATCACAGCAACAGAAAAATAATATAGATAGGCTCTCTCAGTGAACCTGGATTGCCAGTCAGCAATCCCCAGTGATCTCCTTTTCTCCACCCTCACACAGCACGGGGGTTACAGGTGCAGGTATGGCCATACCTGGCTTTTAAATGTGCGTTGGAGTCTTAAACTCAAGTCCTCCTCCTCCTTTTGCAGTAAACACTTCTACTCACTGAACCATGTCCCAGGCCTGAACCTCCACTTTCTGATATCAGTGGTTCCTCAGTGTTCCCTAGCTTAGTGTTCCCTAGCCACTGTTCCCTAGCTCCTCCAAGGATGACAGATACACACAGACCCTCTTGGTCAAGGCCCTTCTGCCTAGAAAGGTCCCATCTTCCTCTATAACTGGTTTGTGCCATTGCTGTGTTACATATCATGTGCCATATATGTTGTCACACACCTCAGACTTGTACTTTGCATGGTATGTATCAGAAAGCATGTCATAGGAGCTACCTTGTTTATACTACAGGTGGGCAGTGTGAAGCTTCTGGAAAGCGGCATCCAGACTAGGTCTCTGGGAGCTCTGCTTTCACCCTTTGAGAAGCGCTTCTTTGGTAGGAGTCTGGCCTCACACTAGGCTGTTTCCTTAGAGAATAAAATCAGGCTTGTCTGCTCTTGACCAGCCCAGGGGTTAACATTACTAGATTCCTGTGACCCCTTCATCTGGATGTAGGCCAGTTTCACCTGACAAGTTGCCAAACGTTCTTCCTCCTCCCACTCCCCATGCCTAGCCTGGCAGCAGCTCCTGAGTTTTCTGTTTCAGCTGGTGGCTGCTAAGTGATGCTTAGACCCTCCTGGTCTGTTGTCAAGTTAGTTGGTGTATACTGTGCAGGGCATGTGCAGCTTAGACGTGCCCTGCCCCCAGGTTGTCTGGCCTCACTGTAGTTTGTACATCAGGAGCCTCAGTGGGAGCAAGTGTCCTCTCACATCCAGCTCTTTGTATTGGCAGCTGTGAAGACTTCTGCTTCTTCCCAGGACCCTTCTACTGTGTACTGTGTGCTGTGTGCTCTGACTGGGTCACCTGGGGTCACAACTTCTCCTTACTGTTAGCTCGGGAACTGATAATGGTTCCAGTGTCCTGTTGTCCCAGTTACCATCCCCTGCAGCAGAACAATGGCACCAGGACTTTGGCACACCAAGGTTCCAAAACCATTTGATGGTGGCTCCCCCTGTGGCATGAGTGATACCTTTCATGATTTGGTTTTACATTTTCCTAAGTTCCATGTCCCTGGCCATGACAAGTACCTTTTACCTGGAGACTTCAGTGCTTGAAGTTTGTGGTGCTTTTTAATCTTCTGGAAAGGTCAGCCCCTGTTTAAGTGTATTTATATCCGCTCGTTCCCTCCTCTTCTAGATGCTGTGATGGCATATTAGTCCCTGGCCACCCACCCCTGTCCCTGCTGCTGCCATTTCCTGTGACGACTCTGCTCTGAGTCAGTTCTTTATGAATTTGCACTTTGTTCCAGTTTATTTCTGTTGGAAAAAAAAAAAAAAAACCCTGGCAGAATGTTACTTAGGCCCAGAGTGGGTAGCCCATGCCTTTAAACACACTCAGAATATAGAGACAGGTCTAAAATTCATAAGGAATTAAAAATAGGTTAAGAATAGCCAAGAGCTGGGGCTAGCAGGGTGGCTTAGTAGGTAAAGGTGCCCACTGCTAAGCCTGGCCACCTGAGTTTGATCACAGGAACCCACATAACGGAAGGAAAGAATCAACTCCTATAAGTTGTCCTCTGACTTCCAAACACACCCAAATAATCTCTCTCTCTCTCTCTCTCTCTCTCTCTTTCTCTCTCTAAGTAAGTGAATATGATTTAAAAAGAATAGTTAGCTAGCTGTGGAGATGCACACCTGTTATACCAGGTGTTTTGAATGTTGAAGCAAGAAAACTATGAATTTAAGGCTAGCTTGGACTTCGTATTGAGTCTCTTTTTGAAAGGGGGTAATACATGTTGAGGGATAGCCCAGGGGTAGAATAAATAACAGCTTACGACATGCAAAACACTGGATTCTTCTCTCACACTGGAATGAAAAAAGGATAAGGAAGAATAATGACCAAAGCACAACTGAAGGAAAGAATGCCAGTGAATTTAATGACAATTTTTTTACAATATTGTTGATTTTACTAAGATCCCTAATAAAGGCCCATGTTGAGCCAGAGGTGAGATCAGAAGAAATGGTCACTTATAAACCTAGCCTGGCAGAGCTTCTCTTCCCATCATGGAAGAAATGATACTGTTTCACAAAATGAAATATCACAAAGGAAACAATCAGTCCAGGCCAATCTAAGACTTCAGGATAAATGGCAACAGTATGAAACCTTGATAAGTCAAATTATAAGAGATTATGCTTAACTTGCAAGTAGACTAGATTTCTTAAACCAGAAAGAAATAGGAGAAACCATGAGGGAATGATTTATAAATCCAGCTCTTTAAGATTAAAACTTGTTTTCTTCAAAAGAGAATAAAAAGACAAGTCACAAAGTGGATCCTTGTGACACATCGTTGAGAGAGTGTCTATCTAGAACAAGTGTTAAAACAAAGCCTGTGAGGATCAGTAAGGGAAAACAATTATCCTCATTGTGAGCTTTTCAGGAAGTTGGGAAAAGTGACTACATTAGTAATTACAAGAAATTAAAACCACATATGTAGAAATCTTTGTTCCATTTGCTGTATTTCACATGTTTGAAGTTGTTCCTTATAAGACCTGAAAAAAAGACCCGATCATTTTAAAGGGCAGACAGAAGGAGTGAGCTGGCGTCTGGCTCTGGTGGTAAAGTGAGGACCTGAGTTCAGATCCTCTCCACCCATGTCAAAGCTGGTGTCGAAGCGTGTGCTTATAAACAGCACTATCTGTCAAAGACAAGTGGATTCCCCAGGGCTCACTGGACGGTCTAGCTCAAACCGCCAACTCAAGGTTCAGTGATATACCGTATCTCAAATAAGCTAGAGATGTGATTGAGGAAAGCATCCCAGTGTAAGCGTGCAGTGTAAACGTGCCCCTTTGCATGTACACACACACACACACACACACACACACACACACACACACACACACAGTGGAGACGGGAGGGTGCAAAGCTGCACCAGTTCACTGAGACGCTTAGGCAGAAGGATCACAAGTTTTGAGGCCATTCTGAGCTACAGAATCAGTCCTATATCAAAGAGGCTAGGGAGGCCTTGCCCAGAAAACCACAGTTCCCTGTCAGTGTGCCACACAGTTCAACACAAGTGCAGTTGCTTTGTGGAAACATGGCCACGGCATCTTTTTTCCTTTTAATTAAAAATATTATTTATTTCATTTTATTCACTTTATTTCGGCTGCAGCCTCCTCCCTCCTCTCCTCCTGGTCCTGCCCTCCCTCCTTGACCACTGCATCTTTAAAACTTTAAATTTGGAAGGGCGGGAGAGATGGGTCAGTGGTTAAGAATGAGTGATGCTTGTCTAGAATTTGGTTCCCAGCACTGTTTAGTGGTTTACCAGACTTTAATTCCAGCTCCACGAGAGCCTTCTGCCCTCTTCTGGACTGTTGGAGCACTGCACACATGCACGTTCAGGCGCATAAATGAGAATAAATGAACGAAAACGTGGAAGCAGTCTTTAAACATTTTCACCCTGACATCAGAATACGCGTATTTGATAACATGGCCTTGTACAGAGTGATTTACATCTTTATAAATAAAAAGGATTGCAGGGCTGCAGGCTGAGGACCAGGCAGGGGTAGTAGTTTGTGGTCCTGCTGCCCCGAGGGCCCCTAGGAAATAACACCAGATGCAGGAGCACAGCAGTTGGTGTTCAGTCTGTGAGGTGAGAGCCAGTGTCTTGCTTGGTTGATGCCCTTGTCTCCTACAGGTTGGAGTGGGTGGAGATCATCGAACCACGCACACGCGAACGCATGTATGCCAACCTGGTCACCGGAGAGTGCGTGTGGGACCCTCCAGCTGGCGTGCGCATCAAGCGCACCAGCGAGGACCAGTGGTGGGAGCTCTTTGACCCCAATACATCACGCTTCTACTACTACAGCGCTGCCTCTCAGCGCACCGTGTGGCATCGCCCGCAGAACTGTGACATCATCCCGCTGGCCAAACTGCAGACCCTGAAGCAAAACACCGAGTCTCCGCGCGCCTCTTCGGACAGCAGCCCGGGGAGGGGCAGCCGCGATGGTAGCACCGGCTCCTCCCTGGAGCCAGAGTTGGAGGACAGGGCGCAGGAGCTACCAGTTCGCAGCGGGCGGGCGACAACCTTGGTCACTTCAAAGGAGGAGAGTAGCAGGTGAGGAGGCAGGTGGGCCTGGGGCGGGGGTGCTGTGAAGAGGGTGGGGCCCAGGTGGCAGGGAGGACTGCATGTGGCTTGCAAGAGTGTTAGCCGTCCAGTTTAAGGCTTTGCTGGCCAGGGTTATTAGGCAGGCCAGCCGCCTCCTCTTTAGGTTATTGAGTGTCATCAATCATCTTCGGAAGTGAACAAAGCCTTGGAGGAAGGAAAGGTCAAGTGAGGCCAGGTGTGGTGTTCACACCTGTTACCCCAGCACCTTCGAGGTGGAAGCAGTGGCACTCAGGAGTTTGAGGCTGGCCCATGTTAAATGAGACCCTGACTCAAAACACAAGAGGGAGGGAGGGAGGGAGGGAGAAAGGCACTGACAAGAAAAACTAGACACTTGGGCCCCTGCTGTCCTTTTCTGTCCAAGCTGTTGCTGTACCGTCAGAGAGGATGGTTCTGCTAATTAGTTGTGTCTTTGGGTACTGATTAACTTGTGGAGAATGAACGGGCCACCTCTGATTCTTGCAGCGTGAGGGATAGAGGGGCTGCCCTTTCTTTGCTAGCGCCCATCTAGAGCCAGGGAGGACCATGATGTGGGTGGCACTGCTTATGTCTGAGCCAAACTGATTGTCCTGGATGCCCCAGGAAGGCAGTACTTCTGGTAATTTCTTGGAAGAGACTGTGCCGCAGGCAGAGGGTCCATTTGTATGGTGGAACAGGCGAGGCAAATGGGCTACAATGGGAGCCCCTGAGTCAGCTGTCTCCAGCTGAAGGGCTATGGTATACTACCTGGACTTCATTTGTGCATTTGTGTGTCTTTCAATGATGTTGATGTCAATTTTTTTATTTTATTTTATTTTATTGCCATTTCAGTGGAGAATTCCCTAGAAGCAGCAGTAAAACAATCCTTAACTGAACCTGGGTTTGCAAAGAGCTCTCTTGGCAGGGGCTTCCTATAGGAGCTGCTACATCTCAGGAACAGTAAGGGTTCCAGAAAGGAGAAACTGGGCAGGCTGGGCTGTTCTCAGGGGCTGGGCTCATTTGCAGTTTAGGAAGTGGCACTGACAATGACGAGCTGACGACAGTGAATGCTACTTCAGCCCAATCATGCCCCTTTTGGGAGCCAGTCCAGAGAGAGCTCAGGCCTGAAGCCTCAGCCAGGAAGGATGAACACAATGAAGGACCTGATTTAGCCTGTGGAAGCTGGACAGTGGTGTCATAGTGGGGCATAGCATGTCCTGGCAGGCAGTGGAAAAGTTAGAGGCCAGAGGCCAGACCATCCTCAAGGACCATGTCCTGTGTCCCTCCAGCAAGAATTTCTCTGCTGAGTATAACTGGGAATTTCATCTCATTCCTGGTCTCCAAGGATCTTATCAGGAAAGCATGCTGGCCTTTGGTGGCCAACTTCTCTGAGGTGACAGTGTGGGTTTTTCCTTAAGTCTGTTAATGTGATATTCTTCACTAACTTAATTTCCTTATGTTGAAATGTCCTTGAGTTTGTGTTTTAATTATCCCAGAAGTATTCATGTGTTTGACACATGAAAAAACTCCTCATAGGCTGGGCAAGAGGATTTGTGAGGCATTCCAACCAAACTAGACCAAGCCAGGCAGAAATCATTGTCTGTAGCAGAAATTTCCAGAAGAGACGACACTGAAGAGACAGGATTCAGACTATCTAGAAGTTAGGAACCAGTGAAGTTTATGACATCAGGAGTGGAGGCTTGGGCACAATGGCACACCACTATAGTCCCAGCACTTGGGAAGCTGAAGTAAGAGGATCCCTTCAAGCCTAGTGAGATACTCGTCTCTAAGAAACAAACAAAACCACATCCAGACATAGCAGATGGGTTCCAAGAGATAAAGGAGAGTATAAGGAAGTCCTGGAGCTGGAAGGAGACTAAGTACATTTGTTGCTCTTGCAGAAGACCCAGGTTCAAGTCCCAGGACCTGTGTGGTGGCTCACAACCCTACCTAACTCCTGCTCTAGGGGATCCAACACTGTTCTCTGATTTCATAAGCACCAGGCACACATGTGCTGCTCGTTTACATACAGGCAAAAGACTCGTGCATATAAGAGAAAAATCTTTTGTTGTTTGTTTGTTTGGGGATTGGTTTTTTTTTTGAGACAGGGTTTCTCTGTGTAGCCTTGGCTTTCCTGTACTCGCTTTGTAGACCAGGCTGGCCTTGAACTCACAGAGGTCTGCCTGCCTCTGCCTCCTAAGTGCTAGGACTAAAGGTGTATACCACCAATTCCCAACTATAAAATCTTTTTAAAAAGAAGATGAAATAAAATTTTTTGGCAAGGATTATCATCCAGTGACCATCTGCCCTCAAGGTCCTAGTTGAATCCTTTCTTTCTATGTGTAACTTCTCTATGAAGAGAAAATCCAGAGGAAGAAGTCCACATGTTTGGTGCATACACAGTGATAAATCCTCATGCATGTGTTTGCACCGTGAGCACCACAGCCAAGATAGCGATGTCTCAGTTGGCCCCAGTCATCTCAACTCCCTTGTGCCCCTTGTCCCTCTTCACCACCACATGTGGAGAGGACTGTAAATATCCTCTTTGGTCAGAAATTAATTTATTTTATAAAACCTTAACTGAAGTTAACCCCTGTACACTTCTTTTGTCTGTCTTCTTTCATTCCTTTTATCAGTTTAACATGTTGCTACGTGTGTCAACACTTCCTGTGGTGTGGGCTTTTTAGATAGTTTTGCTGTGTAACCCACAATGGCCTCACACACAGTCCGGATCCCAGTGCTGAAATAACAGGAGTGAAACTCCAACTCACTTTACTTTTGTTTGTTTGAGGCAGGGGTCTCACTGTGTGGCTCTGGCTGACCTAGAACTCACTATATAGATCAGGCTGGCCTTAAGCTCAGAGATCCTCCTGCCTATGTCTCTTGATCTGGAATTAAAGGTGTGTGCCCCATGCCTGGCCAGCAAGTGCTCCTACGTGCTGAGCCAACTCTTCAACACCACTTATGCTTTTTTGTTGTTGTTTATTAATGAGGCAGGGTCTCATATAGCCTAGACTAGTCTTGAGCTTGTATGGTTGACAATAACCTTGAATTTCTAATCTTCCTGCCTCCACCCATGGGATACTGGGATTCTAGATCCAGTTTTTGTGGTGCTAGGAATTAAAATGAACTCAGGGTCTTCTTTGCACATGCTGGGCAAGCATTATGCCTACTGAGTTGCATTCCAGCCTATAAAAGGAACTTTTATTTGGCAGCTTCAATTGTTATCTTGGAGGATTACTGCCTCTGTCTGCTAACCTAGGCCTAGTCCTAGAAGCTTCTAGCTCTGTGCAATCTAACCTAGGCCTAGAATATTTTCATCGGCTGAGACTTACTGCTTAATAAGCTCACCCTTTCTCCTTTTTCTGAGCTCTGGGCTGGCTGGTTCAATTCAGTTGTTCTGGCCCAAACTCCTTTCTCAGCCTACTTATTCAATCTGGCTTCTCTCTTGGCCCCCGAATTGCTCTACTTGGCCTCAAACCCAACTCCAGTAATCTTCTCTAATTTCTGGCTCCTTCTCATTCTCTGGCTCATTCTGTCGTTAACTGTGTCTAACTTGTTCTCTCATTCAACCTCTCAGTAAAACTGCCTCCTCTCCTTCCTTCCCTCCTCTCTCTCCTTCCCTCCTCTTTCTTCCCTGCTCTCCCTCTCCTTCTCTGCATTGCCCCTTAAGTAGCTTCCCTTTACTCTCTCTTCTCCTGAGAGTTGGGCATACCCTATTCTATCAAATCTTTCTCTGATTTTTTTGCCACTTTTCTGTCAATCAACTAATCACTTTCAAACATGGGCACTTCCTTCTACAAACTACCTTCATTATTTGGGATTAAAGGAGTATACCACCATGCCTGGACCCAAGCTTTTCTTTACCTGATACTTGCTTTATACCAGGCTGGCCTTGAACTCAGATCTGCTTGCCTCTGTCTCCTGGATTAAAGACATGTTTGTGTTCTAGCCAGGTCACACAGACCTAGAAGGTCTTTGGATGTGATCTCTTCCCAGAGTAGCTATGTTCTAAAGTTTCTCTACACCAGTCCTTTTTTTGTTTGTTTGTTTGTTTTTTGTTTTTAATGTTTTTTTTCCATGGTTACGTTTTTTTCTATTTTGGATTTCAAGTGGCTGGCCTAAGATTTAATGTTAAGCCATTTTCTTTGTGGGATTTGTGGAACTTTTTTAGGTTATGGCTGTGTAGTTTTCATCAAGTCTGGGTGATTCTTAGCCAGTTTTTCTTCGAGCTTTTATTTATCCTTTTCTCCAGGATTTTTGTTACAAGTGTATTAAACCTGTTGCCATTGTACCTCAGCTCCCTGATGCTCATGGTTTTCTGTTATCTTCTTCTTCCTCCTCCTCCTCCTCCTCTTCTTTTTCCTCCTCTCTTCTTATTCTCCTTTTTCTTTCTCGTCTTCCTTTATTTTAAGTGTATAAGTGTCTAGCATGTATGTTTGCATCATGTGTGTTTGCTGCCCACAGAGATCAGAAGAAGGTGTCAAATTTTCTAGAACTGTAGTTAAAGATGGCTGTGACCTGCCATGTGGGTGCTAGGAAAAGAACCTGGGCTCTACAAAACAAAACAAAAAAACAAGTGCTCTTAGCCATTGAGCCATTTCTCCGGCCCCTGTGTTTATTATTTTTAATTAGTGTTTGTGTTTGGATATGTACCTGTGAGTGCAAGTACCCCTGGAGGCACCAGCTATCTGAGTCCCTTGGAGCCAGAGCTACATGTGATAGTGGGTTCCAGGACCTGAACCTGAGTCCTCTGTAAATGCAGTACGTTCTTCTTTTTAAAAGTAGCATCTTACTGTGTAGACCAGGATAATCTCAAACTCAGAGATCCACCTGCCAATGCTTCTTGAGCGCTGTGATTAAAGCACCTGCCCCTCTCCAGCTCCAGTACCCTGTTTACACTGAGCGTCTCTTCAGCCCCTCAGTGCTTATTTTACTTCAGTCCTTTTTTTCCTTTCAGTACATTTTTCACTTTGTAAATGGAAGTGTTCATCTCTATAACTTTAAAAAAATATATTTATTTTATGTATATGAATGTTTTACCTGCATATTTGTATACCATGTGCCTGTCTAATATTCTCAGAGACAAGAAGAGGACATCAGATTTTCTAGAACTGGAGCTACAGACCATTGTGAGCTGCTGAGAGGAACCTGGAACTATTTTTGAGACAGGGTCTTATGGAATCCTGACCGCCCTTGCATTTACTCTGTAGCCAAAAGATGACCTTGAACTTGTAGCCCTCCTATCTCTGCTTCCCAAGTAAGATTATAGGCAAATGCAATCCTGCTTGCTTTTACATGGTGCTGGAGCTTTATCCATGCTTAGCTAACTTCCTCCCAAAGAGCTCCATCCCTAGCTCATCTCTAAAACACTGGGACACCATATGAGTTTGCATATTTTATGCCTCTGTTTAGCTTTTAAAAACTTTATTATTATTGTTATTGATGTATGTGTATAATGTAGGAGTAGCACACGTGTGTAATGTGTATTGATGTGTGCGTGTAATGTGGGAGTAGCACACGTGTGTAATGTGTATTGTTGTGTGCGTGTAATGTGGGAGTAGCACACATGTGTGTAATGTGTATTGATGTGTGTGTGTGATGTGGGAGTAGCACACATGTGCTACAGTGTGCATTTGGATGCCAGAGGTAGTTTTCTGGAGTAGCTTCTCTCCTTCCATCTTGAGTTCTGGGAATCAAACTCGGGTCATCAGTCAAGTCTTTCTACCTGCTGAGTCATCTCACTCAATCTATTCAGTCCCCCCTCCCCCCAACTTTTTGAGCATATGAAATACACATTGAATTACTCTTTAGTGCCCAGCTCTGCTAATTTCACCATCTGTGTTCATTCTGGGCCAGGTCTAGCTGACTCGGTGTTCTGTTTGCAGGGCGCCTCTAAGCCGGAATACTGCCCTGTGAGGACAGGCGCACTACACATGACAGAGGGCGTCTGCTCCAACAGCGCCTCTAGGGTCATGTTGTGAGAGGGAACCAAAAGCACCTGTGAACAGCAGGTTACTAATGTGGTTGCTCCAAGAGTGACGGTCCCTGACATCAAAACCAATGGTAGGGAAACTGTCTGTCATGAAAATAGAGGACCTGCTTTTGGATACCAGTACCCATTAAAAAAAAAAAAAAAAAAAAAAGCCAGGCCTAGGGGCCAGGCACGGTGGCACACACTGTTAATCCCAGCACTCAGCAGGCAGAGACAGACAGATTTCTATGAGTTCAAGGCCAGCCCAATATATTTGGTGGGTTCCTGGCCTACCAAGCCTACATAGAGAGACTTTGTCTCAAAAAGCAAAACAAAAGCTGGGTGTGGTGGTGCATAGTGAGCTCCAGGAAAGCAAAGGGCTACACAGAGAAAGCCTGTCTCAAAACAACACCAAGAATGACATCAGATGACAACCCTGGTCTCCACACACACCCATTCACACATACACATGGAGACACGCATGCCGTGGCAAAAGAAAACCAATGGCAAATGTTCATAAATTGTGAATTGTGAAGATATTTTTGCCTCTTCACAGAGCTGGGTGTTGCCTAGTAAAGAGATCTGTCCATTCATATGTAGTTTGAACTGAGCATAATCATCATTTAATGGCAATTTCAAGCTCTGTTCGATTCTTTGCTTGATATTTATTTTTTAATTGTTTTTGTTTATTTGAGCCTGGGTCTCATACTCAAGCCAACGTGGAACTCATTATGTCTCAGGATGGCCTCAAACTAATGGCCTCTTCCTGCCTCATCTTCCCTGTTGCTAGAATGATGATCAGGAGCCATCACGCCCAGCTGATGTTTTTTAGCATGCCTTGAAGGTTAATGGCACCTAAATGATGGTTAAATAAGATCTCCTTAGTCACACAGTTAAGTGGGCTTTAAAACTAATTTCCTTTGCATTTTGTCTGAAAGTGGTGCAGTCATATCTGCTGCACATGTGGTTGGAATGGGATCACGCCTCTTCTTTTAATTTTGACAGCTTGGGAAATAAAGCAGCTGGATATTGTCTGTGAAACATCAGTCATTCCATTTGCCTTGAGATTAATTCATTTAAGAAGCAGAGCAATACTGGGTATGGTGGCACACACCTCTAATATCAGTATTTGAAAGTCTGAGGTAGGAGATTCACAAGTTTGAGGCTAGCCTAAGGTTACATGACTGAAAACTTTTCTCTTTCAGAAAATTTCAGTGTTTTCTTTTAGTTTAAAATATATATATAAGCTGGGCACACACCTTTTAACCAGCACTCAGGAAGGCAGAGGCAGGTGGATTGCTGTGAGTTCGAGGCCAGCCTGGTCTACAAAGAGAGTCTAGGGCTACACAGAGAAACCCTGTCTCAATCACCCCTCCCAAAAATTTATACTATAGTTTTATTCCTACCAAGCTTTTTACTTTTTAGCATGCTGTGTTGTGATGGGGCAGATAAAAAATATTTAGTTCTTATTAGTTCTTGTTTCTGACCAATATGTGTGTGTGTGTGTGTGTGTGTGTGTGTGTGTGTGTGTGTGTATTCGTGGAATTACTTAAAGCTAGGTCCATGAGCATGAGTGAAGTTTGTTATTGACAGTAGCATTTCCATAGTTCATGACAGATTCTTCAGAGTCCTTTACTGAGAAGTATTATAACCAGAGGCTTAAATTTCTACATAAGCTTATATCTTGTTAATAGTTATCTCAAAGATTTCTTTCTAGGCTGGGCAGTGGTGGTGCACACCTTTAATCCTAGCGCTCAGGGAGGCAGAGGCGGGTGGATCTCTGAGTTTGAAGACAGCCTGGTCTACAAAGCAAGTCCAGGACAGCCAGGGCTACACAGAGAAACCCTGTCTGGGGGAGGGGGGAGAGAAATAAAAATTATTTCTAATGTCCTTGATATTTTCAGTTGCAGCACATTTTTGCAGTGTTTACTTGAGGTTGTGCTTCATTAGTGGTTTAACAATGTTATTTTTTCGGTAGGATGTGCTTCTAAAATGCTCATGTGTTGAAGCCTTTGTCCCCACCTAGTGGTGGAGTTGACAGTTAATTGGACTACAAAGGCACTGACATCATCAACCCGTTAATGCAATCACAACTTAATGAACTAATGGAGATGAGTCTTCTGTAAGGCAGCTAGGTCGCTGAGTGTTTCCTTAGTGTGTGCCTTGCTTCTTGCCTATGTGTCTCCCTCTGTCCCTTTCTATTCTCCACTGCCGTGAGCTGAACACTGCTGCTCCATTACCTCCTTTCACATAGAACAGTGTCTGGCCAGAGATCATACCAGACCGGCTCACTGCAGATATGGACATAGGCACACTAGAGTTATGTTTACCTATGTCATTTATTATTTCTAGCATTTTGCTGTATGTCATAATTCTATATTTGAAGATATTGACTGTTAATATTTGCCATTCATTTATTCAGTCCTTTGAAATACATGACCATACAGAAGCAAAAATAAAACTCACTCTTCAGTGTCATTATTTAGTTTTCAGACATATATTATTGCAGGTTTGAAGTATTCTGTAATGATCTGCTAGATGTGGTGGTGCAAAGCAGTAGGCTGTGCTGAGGAGGCAGAGGCAGGAAGGGCATGATTTCCATGACGTTTTAGCCGTTGTGTTGATTCCCAGTGTCAACAGTGTGCTTACCTGACTTTTAGACCCTATTTCTTTCTAGTATGTGTGATATTCTCTTCATTTTCTATTGGCTGTTTACTAGATTCTTGTATGTTGTCTCAGACCATTTTCTGCTCCCAGAGTTAAACATTTTTAGCTGGGTGATTCATAGAGGAAACTGGCTTATTTTGGCTCGTTATAAACTGCAGGCAGGAGAGCAGGAGAGACAAAGGAGCCACTCTACCCTGCAGTGCCTTGCTCTCACCAAGCTAACTCCATCTCCTAAGAGCACTCTACTCCCATAGACGCTCATCGGTCCCTCACAAGGCAGGGGCACATTGCCTCATCCCTCCCCAAGATCTTAACTGCCTTTACACATCATTAGTGTCAATGTGAGTTGGTGTGAACCAACCATGGCAGATGTATTTGGTTGGTAGTCGTTCTCTTTTGGTGAGTTTCGGAACCTGTGCTCTTGTGGTGCTGCATTGTTTTGACCATTGTTTTGACCTTATGCAAGCATGTTCATGTGATGGTGCCATTGAGTTCTCCTTCCATGATGTTAACATTTTCTCTTAGCTGTTTTTACAGTTTTTTGCATTTTGTGTGTATGTTTAGTCAGGGGCATGTGCCTATCTGTATGTGTTGCTTCTGGAGGCCAGAGGACAACTTCAGGGGTCTTTGTCCATCATGTTCCAGCATATTTTTGAGACAGTGTCTTCTACTAACTTGAAGCTTGCCATTTTGGCTAGGTTTACTGGCCCATCAGCTCCTAGGATCTCCCTGTCTCCCACCTGCCAGCCTGGGGTTACAGGTGTGACATCATGCCTGGCCTTTGCATGGATGCTAAGGTCTGAGTTCAGATCTTCATGCTTCTGTCCTCAGCTCTTCACCAGCTGTCTCTCCAGCCCCTCCCTTACTTATCTCAGCCAGGCATTACTGTTCTGATCAGCACAGCCCTTTATTTGTTTGTAAAGAGGGTCTTGTTGCTTATCCCAGGCTGGCCTTGAGCCTTGGCCTCCCAGTTGTTGAAAGTTACAAGCATGAACCCACTAAGCCCACTGACCACTAAGGGTGTGTGAGGTAAGTTTTCTACTGTTGAGCTTCATTGTTAATTTATGCCGTAGACTTCTGTTTTATTTTTGTTATTATTGCCAGCATGCAAATATACTTAGTTTCTAAACAGCCAGTTAAAAAGCCACAGTTGGGTAAGTGCTTTAAACAGTATGCCTGCCTATAAACTGGCTCCATGTAACCTGTTTGGTAGCCCAGGCATGGAGGTCTCATTTCAGGGTTGTCAATACCTTGAAGAACCAGAAGGAGTTTGTGAAGGGCAAAATGCCTTCCCAGATGACGAGAACCTTTTTTGTACATCTATATTGAACTCTGTGAGGAGAGTTTAAGGCCCATGTTTGAATACAAAATAGTGAAAGATTTTTGTTTTTATTTTTTTGAATGTCATTAATCTCAAAGGAGTTGACAGTTTGGAGAGAGACCAGTCCCATCACATTACTGGAGCACTCCAGTGGTGGTCTAGCATCTTCTAGCCCACCTTGAGGAAATTCACACTAGCTACCACCAAGAGGAATGCAAGTTACCCTGCTGATGCCTTATCTCTGTTTTCAGATGCTCACATACAGACCTTTGGATCAGACTGAAGAGAATTAAAAGTGGAGGAGTTTGCTCTGTTTAGCAGGATTAACACCATATACCGTGAAAATTCAGAGGCTCTCTTACAATACCATCCTTGCTGGTTCAGAAATCTACTATCTTGCCTAAAGCCAAAGAATCACACAAGGAAAATTAAACCATCTCTTCGTTCAAATCTAGGCTGAAGTGTTATCTAAGAAATGAATGGGGTGTTGTGTATGAATGGAGCATAGGTCTTAAAAGACATCAGGATATTTTTGATCCTTCTATAATGTAGCTATTTAAGATTAAATATGGTATGCATTTTCCTGATAATGCTGTTTTAACTTTTAAGTGAAGGCTAGATCATAAGCCTACATTAATATTACCAGTAACTTTTTGTTTTAGCTTTTCAAGAATGACACCTAAAGTGGGTGTGGTGGTGCGCACCTTGAATCCCAATGTTTGGGAGGCAGAGGCAAAGGAGCTCAGTGAGTTTGAGATCAGCCTGGTCCACATAGCTAGTTCCAGGCAAGGTGGGGCTACATGGTGAGGACCTACCTCCAAAAACAACAAAGACTGACACCTAATGATGATTTTTTTATCTCTTCTTCCAAATGCTTAAATCAGCCAGTGCCTCTCTCCCGGTGCATTGGCTAGCTGTTCCAAAGCTGCATTACATACTGGCAGCCAGTGTGTACATTAATTAGTATCTTGGCTTCAGTGGGTCTGCTTTCCACCTTTTGTTCCTGCGTGTTAGGAAAGCCTAACACTTAGTATAACTAATCTTGATCAGATTAAATAATTCTTCTACACTACTAAAGCTTCTTCTTAATCACAAGCAGGTATTAATTGGGTCTCCTGCCTTTTGGATAGCTGACAAAGATAATCACCTATTTAGATATCCACTTTCAATATCTCTTGAATGTCTTTATGTCCGTCCGTCCGTCCCCCCCCCCCCCAGCCTCCCCTCCCTCCCTGACCATTATAGTCCTTAGGAGCGTCTTTGTAGCATGTCTTGTCCTCTGGTTGTCTGCCATTTCTGGTGAAAGCTCTCACTACCCCCAAATTTGGGCCCTTAGAACAGTGACTCCCATTTAGGACAGGGCTGGTCTACTGGCCTGCTCCATTGCCTCTAGGCCAGTGTGGCTAGATACATAAGACTGAAGAAATTCTTGCCTAGACCATGGAAAGGAACATGGGGGCATGGTGGTACACACTTGTTATCCAAGCACTCATAAGGCAGAGGCAGACGGATCTCTGTGAGTGCCAGGCCAGCCAGGGCTGCATAGTGAGACCCTGTTTATAAACTTAGAGAAGAAAGGAAGGAACAAGCAGGGCAGTAGTGGAATACGCCTTTAATCCCAGCACTCGGGAGGCTGAGGCAGGCAGATTTCTGTGAGTTCAGGGCCAGCATTGTCTACAAAACGAGTCCAGGAGAGAGAAACCCTGACTTGAAAAACAAACGAACAAACAAAAGGAGCGTATGAGGTGCAACCCAGGTCATCCGCGGGAATGAGGGCAGCCCCGTGTGCTTGAGGCACTGCACTTAGACACATGTTCTCACTCTGCTCTTTCAGCTGTTCACCACCGGGTGTGCTCCTGGAGAAGGACTATGAGGTTTACCGGGACTACAGTGCTGACGGCCAGCTCCTTCACTACAGGTAGACCTGCCTGGTGTTTGCACACCTGTCTACGGATCTAAGTGTTCCTGGGTGGGCTGGTGTTAGAATGGCTGGAGCAGAGCTTGAGCGATCAAGAAGCAGCTGGAGTACCTGGAGAGACTGTAAAGCCCACCAGTTCCTTGGGTGCGGGCACAGGACACTCAGGATTCCCTAGCTTCACTGGGAGTTCCATTTTGGGAGAAGCTTGTGGCCCCTCTCAGCCTCTGGCAGAAGGATGAGGTCTAAGGGATCCTTGATGTGTGTTCTGTTCCTGAGCGATACTGACCCCACATTTTAGAGCACTTACCAGGCCCAGTTGAGAATCATAGGGAAGGAAGCAGGTTCTGGCTTCTGGGCCCCAAGTCCCATAACAAAATGGTAGCAGCTACCTGTATTATTCTCTCTTGGTGACTGGTTTGCTGTGGGAAATGTAGGACATAAGGCAAAGGGTGGCTGGAGGGCTCCGAAACACAGACCACCTGGCAACAGCATTAGTACTAAGAAAGAAGCTGGAAGACATGAGAGGCCTTGAGAGTTTGCTTAGCCAATTGGATTTGTTTTCTAAATGGAGACAGGTGTAGAAGGGACTCAGAGTCTGCCATGGTCCTTAGTGTAACTATGTAACTACAGGTGCATTCCAGGCCTCCCTGGCCTTCATTTTCTCATCAGCAGTATGGGTCTGATAGATACTTGCCCGCATGGTGACAAATTAAACCTCAGCTCTGGCCACAAGGCTTGAGATTTTTCCATGACCCTTAAAACATTGTAGTAGGCCAAAGAGGTACATTCTTTATGGCTGATGTTCCCATCTAGCCTTTGGCTGGCAAGCATTACTGCAACTCTGCCAGCCTGGGGAGCGCTTATCCCCGAAAATCAGAAGTCTGGCTTACTAGTAACATGCCCATCACCATTGGCAGATAGCTGTCTGTAGTGCTTTCAGGGAAGCAGGCACCCCTTACAGCCCCAAGTCTCACTGGGCCAAGAGGCTCTCTAGGCTTTTCTGTATATCTTAGGTATGGGTGGCAGATAGGAGAAGTGAGCCCACTCTGGGGTCCTTCCACCCATCAGTCCCCACTTAACAGTCACTCTCAGCCCTGTAAAATTATACCAGCCACAGCAGCTGGCATGCCCAGCCTCTGCAGAGCCCTAACGCCCTCCTCAAAGTCGCCAGGCTGTAGGTCCCTAGCTCGTAGTAGATACCTTCCCTGTAGCTGCTCTCTCTGTTGCATTTTTCATCCCCTGTGATAGTCACTCTCTTACCTGCTGGTCATGATGCTACTGGCGATCCCACTTAGAACCCCATATGGTCTCTAGTGGACCTGGCCAGCACAGAGCAGGCAGCTGCATTTCTAAGTCAGGAGGACTCTCTGGACTCTGCTGCATTTCAGTGGCCAGTCCAGGGCACTTCTGTACCTGGAAAGTGTCCTGGCCCTTAGCAGGGGAGATGGTCTGATCTCAGTCAGTCACCTGCTGGAGGCAGCTTCGTGCAAGGCATCCCAGCCTTCCCTTCCTGCCCCCTTGTTGTATTGCTTTCTATCTGTACAGACCAAAGGAATGATCCCACCTGATCCAGCTGAGTCAACATGTGAGTTTATTGGTCTTACTTTCAGGAGTGTAAGATACCCAGGACATCACTGCAAAGTCCTAGCACATTATGGAGGACGACCTCAGGGAAGCTGCATCATTGAGCCCCAATCTCCCAATGTGTGCGTGCACGTAGGTGCACCCCCCCTCCATATATTCTAACATCTCCCAAGATCCTTGCAGTAGGAAGGACAAACAAAAGAGAACAATGAGACAGATGGGTTGGGATTCCAGGTCACAGTCCTATGACCCTCCCCTTTCCTCCTCCTAGTGGGTATCAATAGTTCAGTTATTGGCATAAGACCCTGTCTTCCAAAACATGCCCCATTTCCATGTATCTACCTTCCACTGTATTGTTCTACTTATTTCATTGCTATGGCTACCAGGCTAGATTATCTCTACTCCAAGACAGTGATGGGATAATTAATCATGAATGCCAACAAGGAAAAAGCCACACTAAAGTGCCCATTGTGACATTGTTGCTCGTGTCACTGTAACCTTGGCACAGACACAGTGACATCTAGAGAAGAGGTGGGTCACAAAAGGATACTGGTACTTATAAGAGCCCTCCAGCCAGAGGCTTGCCTCACTTGTCCTTGGGTGGCAAGTACTTCTGAAGAAGGCTGGAAAAGGGGTCAGACCTCATCCAGAGACGCCCTTGGCCCTTCCTGCTGCAATGCTGTAGCTTGTGTGCTTCCAGAGCAGATGTCATCCTCAGCTGATCATCTTGGCTCTGGAGAAAGGAATTTTGCTGTCCTCAGAGCTTGTAGTGAAAGTACAGCACACAGGCATGGGCACAGCAGCTCAGTTCTAGAAGGTTGTAGTAATCCCTGAATGATGAGTTTCCTTGAGAAAGGCTGCCTCAAGAGCAAGGCATCACCCTGCATGGCTGGACGGTGAGAGTAGAACCAGTGATCCAACTGGCACCAACCCTGACCACCTGCAGAAGACAGGAGCAGCCAAGATGCACTCTGACATTATGCCTGAGGGAGCCCAGTACCTCTTCTCACAAGCTACCCTCCATAGCACAGATCAGCATGTTACCTGGAATGGCAAGAAATCAAAGTACTTGTGAAACAAATTATAAAGGTCAGAGCTAACCAGCCCCTGAGGCAGTGAAGCTGCCCCGCAGCTCAAGAGAAAGCAAATACTGTATTTTCTGCTTCCCAGGTACAGAGCGCTTGCTAGCTTGCCCCTGGCCCAGGATAGAAATGCCCATTGTGTGCCACTGTCCTACTGCCTAGCACCTCAGTCTGTGTGTGATGCTTGTCTTTCTGATCCTCATCCTGGAACCAGCTTTGGGCTTCTTATGAAGAGGGGAAGTCACAGGGAGAGGGGAACACAGAGGAACAGCAGATCAGAAAAAGACCTAGAAGGGAAAGTTGGCAGAATGTGGGGGCAGTGTGAACAAATGGCATCTTGCAGGCCAATACCCATTTACAGCATTAACATTCAAGATGGACACTGAAAAACGTTGGCATACAGGAAGTTCAGCCTTTGCGTAGAAAAGCTATAATTATAGACAGGACTGGTGTAGAAGCAGCAGAAGCACGGGGTCTGCAAAGAAGGAACCTGCCCAGGAGCAGCTTAGCCTCCTGAGGGCTAGACAGAGTGAAACCCCAGCAGGAAAGCTCAGGTGCTCCCAGAGGCCTATGCCAAGACAGCAGGGGGACCCGTGGTGGCCAGCCCACACTGGAAAAGAGAAAGCCTGGACAGTGTTTTTTTTTTTTTCGTTTTAATAATTTATTTTATAGGCATAGGTGTGAAGGTGTCAGATCCCCTGGAACTGGAGTTGTAGACAGTTGTGAGCCACGATGTTGGGTGCTGGGAATTGAACTCAGGACGCCTGGTAGAGCAGCCAGTGCTCTTAACCACTGAGCCATCTCCCAGCACCCCCAGTGCTATTGTTTTAGACCTGCATTTTCTTCACAATTATAAACTTTGGTGCCAGGTTTTGCCTCCGTAGCATGAGGTCTAGCAGCCACAAGCTGCTGCGCTTGTAGCTGCTCCCTACCCCTCTGGGCCTCACACTGCCGTATTCACTTACGTGATCCTATTTTTTAAAATTTTGTGTGAGACTCTGAATTCTTCCTCTGAAATTGACCCCAGAGAAAATAACCTGCAAGGCCCTGAGGAGAGTGAGTGAGGCATTTGATCCTGACCTATTCCGCTCATCCGGCTCCTGGTGCCTTCAGAAGTCACAGCCCAGCTAGGGTTCCTAACTTTCACATCAGACCACCTCAGTTCCATGTTGTGTGGTCAGGGTCTCACAGGCCAGGTGCCTGCACTCAACAGAGTTAATGCTGCAGCTAGGTGGGCGGTAAGGAGGAAGCAACGCCAGAGTTCATCTGTGCCACAGACGTAAAGATTGGCTAAGTGCAGGTAGAGACAACGTTGTGTGGGGAGAGAGCCCAAGCAGGGGCTATTACAGCAGAGGCATTGAGGATGCTCAGTAGCCAAGGATATAGGGGCAAAGCCAGGAGATGGATTCTGATGAATTGGGCCTGGTAATGATATAAGGCCCAAGACTGAAAAGGGTCAAAGCAGTGAGGTTAATGCAGACTTGCAGACTGTGGAGTTGCAGAAAGGCCTAAACAGGTCTCAGTCTAGGAGTGCTCCAGGGATGATCATGAAGCTGCAGATTTGGTGAGGCCTGAGTACAGGACTAAAAATATGAGACTCAGGTATCGTCTCTTCTCCAAAGGAAGCCTGTTCCATCTGTGACATAGTCTTGGCATGGGACTTGAACTTACACTGAGGATTCATCAGGACTCCACAGAGGTTCTTTGGTTCAGTGTGGCACTGCCTTCCGGGTAGAAGCCAGACCCACACATTTGCCTGTTTGTTCTCTGAAGCCATGGCCATCCAGTAATCAGGATAGAATGTGTTACCAACCCACAGTCTTTTTCTTGTGCCCTTGTCCCTGTCTCTGGCAACTTAGAGCAGAAACCACAGGAGTGGGAGCCTTTCCTGATCCCTCCAGTCCTCAGATCTCATCTGGCCACAAGCAGACAGCCACAGAGTTGGATCATGATTTTGTGAGTGGGCCTGTGTCTGGCAGAGTCCCTCCTCGCCTGTCTCTACTGGGAAGAGCGCTCTTATCCATAAGGACCCAGAGCTAAGGGACAGAACTGGGAATAGCCGGCTCACACATGCTTGGCCTTTCTTTTCTAAACAGACTAACTTTGCTTAGACTGACGTTTACCCAAGGATAGCTGGAGTCATCAGAGGTGCCCTAAAAGGGAAAGTTGAGTAGTGCGCTCTGGTTGAGGCTTTGGCTATGCTTACTGTGCCCTGCCAGGCCACCACTAAGGCTAAACAGTCTCTGAGTGGCTTCTAGCTCTGGAGGTCAGAGGTCCGCACTCTCTCCCAGAAGAAAGCCATTGCCAGGAGAAGAGGGTGAACAGTGTGTAGGCCAACCTCCTGCACAAGCCAGCCTCAGTCAGCTCAGGCCAAGCAGAATACTGTACTTACAGGAAGCACTCTGGAAGCGACCTGGAAGCTCCTTCCTGATGACTGACTCTCAGAGAATCCAGAAGGCTGCCAAGGGAGAAAACAGTCTTCTACCCAGCTGTAAAGCCTCACCAGCCTGGCAATTTATCCCCAGTAGTGCAAGAGTGGAACTTCTATCTTGGGGATAACCGGCAGTCGTTTAATTAGACTTAAGGCCTGTCAAAGTAGGACATTCATACCTGGAACTGTTAGGCTGACCAATTCCCCATGACTGGTAAGGTCAGTGAGTCAGGGACTCTGGAGGAGAGAACATACTACTTTCCTAACCAGTGGAATAGTTTTAAATAGTTATTATATATACTAGGTAAGTGTAGTTCCACCTCTCCTCAAAGAAACTTTTTGGTTTGGTTTGGTTTTTGAAACAGTTTCACTATGTAGCCCTGGCTAACCGGAAACACACTATGTCTGGGTAGGTAGTGTCTGAAAAGAAAACAATAGGGAAAGACCAACTTGTTACTTCATGTGTGAGTTTCCACACCCACTGTTTGCATCAGTACCTGCTCAAACAGCATGCTTCAGTATTGAAGGCTGAAATTTTACTGTGAATCTAATCCTCATCACTAGATTGCCACAGGAGGAAGTTAACGTATGCTGCTATCGAGGAACAAAACATTCAAGGAATGTGCCTAAAGAAATTATGAAAAGCTGGACATGGAAGAACACACCTTTACTCCTAGCCGAAGGAGGCGGAGGCAGGCAGATCTGTGAGTTTGAGGCCAGCCTGGTCTACAGAGCAAGTTCCAGGACAGAGCTACAAAGAGACCCAGTTGTGAGCTGCCATACGAGTGCTAGGAATTGAACCCCCATCCTTTGGCTGTACAGCTAGTGCTTTTAACCAGTGAGCATCTCTCTAGCTCCAAAATGGTGATTTCTAAGTAGATTAAGCTTGAGAGTAGAGAGGTGGCTTAGCAGTTAAGAGCAATGGCTGCTCTTCCAGAGGATCCGGGTTTAATTCCCAGTACCTGTACTGTGGCTAACAAGGGTGTGTAACTCCAGTTCTAGGGGTTCTGCTGCCCTCTTCTGGCTTCCACAGGTACTGCATACATATGATATACAGGTAAATATGCAAATACCCATACACATTGAAAAAAAAGATTAGAGGTGTATGTAGGATTTCTAAAATAAATAAATATAAACAAATTAAGCTTAGTTAAGTAGAACTAAACCTTGGTTAAGTAGAACAGAAGACAGATCAGGAGACAGAGATGGCTCAGTGGTTAGGAGCACTGTCTGCCCTTCCAGAGGACTTGGGTTCAGTTCCCAGCACCAACATGGCAGCTCACAACTGTCTGTAACTCCAGTTCCAGGGGATCTGACACCTTCACACAGACATGAATGCAGGCAAAACACCAATGCACATAAGTTAAATTATATAATATTATATATGTATAAAAGAAGACAGATGAGAAGAAAATCTGAAGGATGGAGAGGAAAGAAATAGAGGACATCTCGTGAAACTGTATTGTGCACAGTGAATTGTAATTGGACTCCAAAAAGAGAAGAAATAAAGTAAACTTGATATTTTAAGTCACAATAGCTAGTTTTCAAAAAATCATGGAAGATTAACTAGCCAAATTCAAAAGGTCAGAGAGTCACAGCTCAGTAGTCTGGGTGAAGAGCAGAGTTGGTGAGCCCTTATCATCTTTCATGGAACACTGTTCTAGGTCCAGCTTCCTGGCACTTCAAGCATAGCTTTGAGATGCAGGGCCCTTTGTGACTTCAGGCCTGCGGGACAGGACACACATGAGCATTGTACCTGGTGTCCGAGGCCTTGCTGATTGTCAGCTCCAGCAGCAGCTCTGCCGGTGCTAGGCCGAGCTAGAAGCAGCTCTGAGATGGAAACACTCTAGGAAGAGCATAGGATCATTCAGAAAGGACCTGCGAATGAACCTGGGAAACTCAGGCTGGATGTCGGGGCTGGACTTAACTCTGCCAATAATTACGTGTCCACTCTCCACACAGGACCTCCTCACTACGATGGAACTCTGGTAACAAGGAACGCATGCTCATCAAGGTTGCTGACCGTGAACCCAGCTTCCTCACTTCCCAAGGCAATGGCTATCCCTCAGACAACCAGCCTGGGGGACATCACCGCAGACCTTCTGGCAGCCAACACTCACCTAACCTGCAGACCTTTGTCCCTGACACTGATGGCACTGTCTTCTTTCCAGAGAGGCGGCCCTCACCCTTCCTAAGGAGGGCTGAGCTCGCTGGAAACTGTTCGCCACTGCTGATGCAGCCCCGGAAGCCCTCCAGTGACTCACAGCCCTCCTCCCCACGCTATGGCTATGAACCCCCACTCTATGAGGAGCCTCCAGTGGAATACCAGGCCCCCATTTATGATGAACCCCCCATGGATGTGCAGTTTGAGGCCAATAGCCCCTACCAGACCGGCTCACCACAGAGGTCACCAGGTCGAAAGCCCCACCCATTCCTGCAAACTACCAAACAGACCCCAACATCACCCTGCCAGCAGCTGATGCGTACCAAGCAGAAGTGCCCAGAGCGCTTCCTGAGCCTGGAATACAGTCCTGTGGGCAAGGAGTACGTACGGCAGCTGGTGTATGTAGAGCAGGCAGGCTCCAGCCCCAAGCTTAGAGCTGGGCCCAGGCACAAGTATGCACCCAACCCAGGTGGTGGCACCTACTCCCTGCAGCCCAGCCCCTGCCTGCTGAGAGACCAGCGCCTAGGGATCAGGTCAGGAGACTACAGTACCATGGAAGGGCCTGAGTCGCGCCCGAGCCAACCGCCCACACCACTGCCCCAAGCCCAGGAGGATGCCATGTCCTGGTCCAGTCAACAGGACACCATGTCTTCCACAGGCTACTCCCCAGGCACCCGAAAGAGAAAGAACAGAAAGCCATCTCTGTGCCAAGTCCCTAGCACCTCGTCTACTGACGGTGCTGGGGACCTGCTAGGAGAGCAGTCTCTGACTGAAGAGCGTTCTCCGTGCAGGTCCAGCCTTACCCCAGCAAAGGCTGAGGCAGACATCGTGCGAGGCACACCCGAGCCCTTCCTGGCACAGGCCCGGCTGGCCTGGGAGGCACAGCAAGCTCACTTCCACATGAAGCAGAGGGGCAGCTGGGACTCCCAGCAAGACGGCTCAGGGTATGAGAGTGACGGCGCTGTCCCCCTGCCAATGCCTGGGCCTGTGGTGCGAGCGTTTAGTGAGGATGAGGCGCTGGCCCAGCAGGACAAGCACTGGAAGCGGAGCACCTTTGAAAAGCTTGGTTTCCCCCAAATCCTGCTGGAGAAAAGCATCTCTGTACAGACCAACCTGGCCTCACCGGAGCCTTACCTCCATCCCTCACAGGTGAGGCCACAGGGTAGGGCGGATGGGATCTCTGGGGCCAACAGTCGAGGCACAGACTGAGGTCAGCACAGGGCAGAATGGGGCCTTGTTATGGCTGGCATCCATTGCATGAATGTAACACTTGGAGTTTTTAGAACCTGAGTTTCAGGCCCTGTATGCCAGTTGTAAGAGAGTGCAGCTGTAGGATGCCACACCAAGGCCTAAGTACGTATCTCCACAGGTCTACCCTCTAGAGTCCACCAGTCCCAATCCTGGCACTAATATTCTCACTCCAGCTTCTGGCTCCAGATTCATGCTGGCTTGCTGCACCTGTCCGGCCGCACCGGCGCCCACAGGCGCCCACAGGGAGTGCAGTTGGAACCAAGAGGCCTCCTAGAAGTGGTGTGGCAGGTTTCTCTACCCCACTGGGAAGGCATCAGTGAATTGTGGGCAGCTTCTGTCTTGGATCTCCATATGGCTTCAGATACTTTCTATAGGCTGTGAGAAACAGAATAATCAGGGACAAGGCCATCCTTAAAAAGAGGATAAGGGGCTCTAGTTCTATAGGCAGAGGGAGGGCCCACAGGGTCAAGCCCCAGACCAGTGATGAAAGAGCGATGTCCTCCAGCCCTGACCAGCACTAGGGTAATAGGGTCAAGCAGAGGTGGAAATGGGGTTTGCCTGCAGGAGGAGGAATGCCAGTCTTGCTTAGTGAGACAAGATGAGTTGGAATCCCCATCTAAGATGCCCTGTACCTCCTCACCCATAGTTGGGTTTCCTGAGAGCAATGACCAAGGCTATTACTCTCTCTTTAGCTTCTTGGTCATGTCTGCTGAGCAAGCTGAGTCTCAACTGGCTGGCTCACACCTCTTAGGGCTATAGTCCAGCTAGGCCTGTTTGCCTGCTGAGCCCACTCTCTGACGGCCCAGTCCCATTTGTCCTTCCTAGTCTGAGGACCTCGGTGCCTGTGCCCAGTTTGAGAACAGCCGGCAGAACCGCAGTGCAGTTCCCAGTTCCAGCTGTGTCTTCCCCACATTCACGCTGCGTAAGCCTTCCTCAGAGACGGACATCGAGAACTGGGCCTCCAAGCACTTCAACAAGCACACCCAGGGTCTCTTCCGGCGAAAGGTGTCCATAGCCAACATGTTAGCCTGGAGCAGCGAGTCCATCAAGAAGCCCATGATCGTGACTAGTGACCGGCATGTGAAGAAGGAGGCCTGTGAAATCTTCAAGCTAATCCAAATGTATATGGGTGACAGGCGGGCGAAGGCAGACCCACTCCACGTGGCCCTGGAGATTGCCACAAAAGGCTGGAGTGCACAGGGCCTACGGGATGAGCTATATATCCAGTTATGCCGGCAAACCACAGAGAACTTCCGACTAGAGAGCCTGGCCCGTGGCTGGGAGCTCATGGCCATCTGCCTGGCCTTCTTTCCACCTACCCCCAAGTTCCACTCCTACCTAGAGGGCTATATCTACCGGCATATGGACCCCGTTAACGACACTAAAGGTAAGGCCCAGCCTGTGGGGCCCTCAGCACCCCAGCTTTGCTGCTGCTGAGGTAAGGGCTATGGAGAGGGCTCCTAGCCATGCTGGGTAACACTGGCCAGTTCCAAGAAGACATAGAGTCCCCTGGAAGATCCCAAACCCCAGTTTCCTCTGGCTTTTGGGCATCCTCAGAGAACCCTACCTGAACTCTGAGAAGAGCCCAGGCAAGCCTGACAGAAATAAGGACATTTAGCCTTGTGTATCCACTCAGCTCCAAACCTGCCATGGCTAGGGGCAGGCACGGTCGAGCTCCTGTACCCTTGTTACACTCAATTTTGTTATCCTGTGGTAAGAGAAGATACCTGAAGAGGCTCAGGCTGTCTTCTGTGGGGTCTGGGCCAGTGACCTCATCAAGGAAAAATATCATGACTTGGGTGTGTGTAATCCATAGACCAAGCACATGTGAGTCATAGTTCAGCCAGTTAGTGGGCATTAGGAGCTAAACTGTCCTGCGAGGCCAGAGGCTGGGACTGTCACAGGTAACCTACTTGCCCATGGCTGCCTAGGCCTAAGTACAAGGCTCCCAGAAATATGTCATAGTTTTATAAGCTGGGCAGCTGCTCTGAGCCCTGGGCTAGGCTGAGTGGGCACAGGGCAGGGCATGGGTAGCCGTGTACAACAGGCCATCATCCACCTCAACAGTTTTAAGTACCTGTGGAATACGGCCACAGAACTGATGTCTCGCTGTGCACACACATGCCCAACACACACATGCTCGCAAGCTAGGTCACAGAATACTGTGCATTGCTCCTTGGGAAGAAAGGAGTTAATCTGGAGCTATTTTCCTAGAAACTGAGGTCCTGGTCAGGGCCTCTAGATCTTGTCCCCAACAGGTATGGAGAAAGCAGTTCCATAATGCTATGGGGTCATTGTGTACACATGAGGACAGGGCAGAACCTGCACGGCTTAAACATGCTCCTGGAGAAGGTGTGCCAAGCACACAAACCACGTAGTAGCTCAGCCACTTAGGAGTGAGATTTCAGAATCCACAGCTGGGCACGGTAGCTCATGCCTGGAGGAAGAGGTAGGCCAATCTCTGTTAGTTCAGGACAGCCAAGACTACACAGAGAAACCCTGTCTCGAAAAACCAAAAAAGAAAGATTTCCGAATCCGTGTGATTTCTGCCCTAGGCATGCTCTTCTCTAGGTGCTGGCAGGTGCAGAACCTGGCATGTGTCTGTTCCCATACCTGCTTTAAGGACCAGCGCAGCTTGGGACTATTCCTGGAGGCTTTAGTGGGAAACTCAAGATCCCCAGTCTTTGGTCCTCTTAAGCCTTTCTAGGAGTAGGGAGAATCCTGGAAACTGTGCTGACCTCATAGATCTCTTCACCATCCTTGTCTAAAGGACCTTCAAGTGTACTTGAGCTATAGGCTATGGAAATGGGTCTCCAAGTGCCCAGCACAGCATGAGGCTCATATTACACCTCAAGTGCTTACTTGAGTGAGTTAGTGAGCAAATGAAAAGGTGATCAGAGGCCTAAGGATCCCCAGGTTGGCTGTCCAGGAAGAATGTAACTGGATATTTTTGTAGGACATGCTGTGATACCATCTTCACACAGCATGTCTGTGTGTGCTTTTTCCAAGTGTGTGGTATTCATAGTGTCCTGCATTATACAAAGAAGGAAGAGGCCCTAGCTTGGGGGCTGTGGCCTGACAATACCTGTTTAAGGTCCATAGTCTCACCTTTGGACTCTGAATGGTAAGCAACCGACAGGTGGTTTGAATCCAGGCTGTGGGGGCTGGGCTGCTCTCACTGTCAAAGCCTTCATCTCCATTCCTGGCTGGCCTCGAGTTTGCCTGTGTGCAGCTTTGCTTGGCCTTGAGTCCAGAAGAGACCTCTGCATACAAGCTGGCCATCCCTTTTCAACAGGAGCAAGCAGCATTGTTTAAGAGCAGGGGTCCTAGTCAGACATGGTGGTACACATGATGCCAGTACTCAGGGGCAAACACAGGACTGCAGAATTTGTAGTTATCTATCTATCTATCTATCTATTTATTTATTTATTTTAATTAATTAATTAATTTGTTTATTTCTCGTTTTTGAATAGAGTTTCTCTGTGTAGCCTTGGCTGTCTTGGACTCGCTTTGTAGACCAGGTTGCCCTTGAACTTGCAGAGATCATCTGCCTGCCTCTGCCTCTCAATTGCTAGGATTACAGATGGGCTGGACTCTGCAGCATTTTTGTTTGTTTATTGGTTTTTGAAGACTGGGTTTCTCTGTGTGTAACCCTGGCTGTCCTAGAACCCATTATGTAGACTAGACTGGCCTTGAACTCGGAGATTCACCTGCCTCTGCCTCCTGAGTTCTGGCATTAAAAATGTGGCACCACTGGGCTAGAGAGATGACTCAGAGGTTAAGAGCACTAGCTGTTCTTCCAGAGGTCCTGAGTTCAACTCCCAGCAACTGTATGGTGGCTCACAACCATCTGTAGTGAGATCGGTGCCTTCTTCTGGTATGCAAGCATACATGCAAGCAGAATACTTTATAAATAATAAATAAACCTAAAAAAAAAAAAAGCATGTGCCACCATCTTCCAGTGAGCATTTTTAAAAATGGCTCATCATAATTTCTTTTATGTTAAAATGGACTGACTAAAAAGAGAAGAGATAAATGCCAGAGCACCACTGACTCCTGTTTTATACAATGATTGCGCCTTTCCTGCTTGACCCTTACTGTCACCCTGTATAGGCAGAAAGGCTACAAAAAGGAAGTGATGTAAACAGGCTGCAGCAATTTTGAGGCTACCTGGTCTGTATAGGGAGTTTGGGGCCAGCCAGGGTTACATGTGAAGTCTTCTCTCAAAAACTGAGGAGGTCGGGGAAGGTAGAATATAGTGTGAGGCCTGGCTGCCAGTCAGGAAGACAGGCCTTACCAGCCCAGAAGTTGCAACACCTGCTTTGGAAGTCCAGCTGTCCTGAAGTATAGCACTTAGAAAATGGCTACTACAACTGAGAGGAGGAAACCTGGCTAGGGCATGTCAAAAGGTGCAGCATGGAACTGGTTCCTGTGCTTGGCGAGTCACTCTGCACTGCCTGCCTCAGCTTTGATTCTTTTCCCAGCATCTATGTGACTTATGCTGTGTGTTTACCACTGTAGGGTAAAGGCCCCAAAAGGTGATGCTACCTTAGCCATAGAGCTTACACAGTAGCGCCCTTGTGCCAATCATCATCAGGAACCCTCTCAGTTGTCCCAGGGTCTCCACAAACAAGCTAGATTATGCATTGAGAGGTACTTAACACTGAATACAAGTTGCAAGTTGCATGACAGAGCACTTCTGGAGAAGCCCTTTGGAAATCTATTTTTGTTTGTTTTTGTTTTGTTGTTGTTATTGTTTCCAAGACAGAATTTCTCTGTGTAGCCATGTCTATCCTGGAACTTGCTATGTAGACCAGGCTGGCCTTGATCTCATAAAGATCCACCTGCCTCTGCCTCCTGAGTGCTGGGATTAAGGTGTGCACCACCACCACCCAGCTGCTATAAGAAAGACCTCAGTGTCTAGCTAAAGATGGGGAAGAGCTGTCTATGGTAGTACATGCCTGTAATTTCAGCACTTGGAAGGCTGAGGCAGGAGAATCATGAATTTTAGGTCAGCATAGTAATCCTAATATAGTTAAGAGCTGCGAGACACAATCTCAAAAACAAACAAACAAAAACATAAACAGGGTCTGGAAAGGTGACTCAGTGGTTCAGAGTGTATGTATAGTGCTCTTGCAGAAAACCCAAGTTCAATCCAGCATCCACCCTTGAGGGCTCATAACCAACTCTTGCAGTTCCAGGGGATCTGATGTTTCTGGCCTCTGTGGGCAACAGCACTCTAATGAACATATACCACACACACACACTTATTTAAAAAATAAGTCTTTAAAATTAAACCTTGTCTTAGTCACTCTTCTATTATGAAGAGACACTATGACAAAGGTAACTCTTAGAAGGAAAGTATTTCCATTCCTGCTATACTGATAATGGACTAAACCTCTGACAGTAATTAATGGAAAAGAACAGCATGTTGGAGGACCTCCCACCACTTAGTTGTTATAGACCTGGAGGAATCAAAGTCCGGTCTGTGTGAGGAAGATGGATCCATGATCACAAAGGTCCCAGGAACAGGCTCATTCAAGAGCAGGTCAGTTTTCCTCAGAGGTGGAAGATCTTTCTTGAATGTTGCTGAGAAGAACTAGACTTTAAACACAAGAGAGATTAATTCCAACCTTCACTTCGCGCTGTATGAAAAATTAATTCAAAATCTGTCATAAACCAGCCATGTATGATGGCACACCCTAATGACAGCACTGAAGAGGCAGAGGGAGATGGATCTCCAGGCTAGGCTCGTCTACAAAGGGATTTGTAAGAGCCAAAACTACAGAGAGACCCTGTTTCAAGAAATTATTTTAAAAAGGTCATAAACCAAAACAAAACCCCAAACTATAAAACTTCTAACATAGGAGGAAATCTTCATCTTCCGAGTTAGGCAGTGACTTACGTAATACCAAAACACTGTATTGGAAAACTAGCAAGAGAACGAGGCACTCGTTACACTAACACATACTCATACACTAACACACTACTGAGTGTTAGCTCAGTCGTAGAGTGTATGGGTCTCTGGGTCAGTCCTTGACTTCTTGCCCCTAAAAGAGGAGTGAAAAGCCAGTTATACAAGTTGCAGACAAAGAGCAGAAGCTGTGTAGACTGATTTATGTGGAGATCAGTTGATCAGTTAAACTGCAATACTGGTATGAACTCATATGTCCTTTTTTTTTTTTTTTTTTTTTTGAGACAGGTTAGCCTGTCTGTGTAGCCCTGGCTATCCTGGAACTTGTTCTGTAACCAGGCTGGCCTCAAACTCAGCCACCCGCCTCTGCCTCCCAAGTGCTGGGATTAAAGACGTGCACCCTCCACCCCCAGTGATCTATCTGTACTTTAATAGAGGCAAAGATCCATACATAGAGAAGTGTTTATAGATACGTGTATGTTTATCGGGGTTAGTGGACATACATTTGCTTGTCTGCTGAGAGGCCCTCAGAAGCAAGGACACGTCAATAACAAAAAGGCACCCACCTTTTTGGTTTCTAGCTATAATTTTCTGTTATAAGAACCATAGTCCTAGCCAGGTGTGGTGGTGCATGCCTTTGATCCCAGCACTGCAGAGGCAGAGGCAGAGGCAGAGGCAGAGGCAGAGGCAGAGGCAGAGGCAGAGGCAGAGGCAGGCAGATCTCTGTGAATTTAAGGACAGCCTGGTCCAGCACAGCCAGGGCTGTTACATAGAAACCCTGTCTCAAAAAACCAAAAGAAAGAAAGGAAAAGAAAGAAACCATAGTCCTTTCAAGAAATATTTGATTTCATCCTGGTGTAGGGAATATATTGACAAGATGTGCCAAAAGTGGCTGGGTTGCTGGTACATGTCTGAAATCGCAACACAGAGAAGGCCTGAGGCTGGAGGATTTTGAGTTTGAGGTCAGCCTGAACTATAAAGCAAGGGCTCAAAGTTTCAAGACCTCAAAAATTCCAGGGCTGCAACTGTAGCTCAGTGCAAAACACTTGCCTCATGTTCGCAAGGCTGTGCATTCAGTCCCCAGCATCCAAAATAAATAAAGTATAGCCATGCCTGGCACTGTAGTCTCATATCAGCTACTCTGGGTGCTAAGGCTTGGGGGTCAAGAGGCAAGGCCCATCCTAGCTACAAAGTGAGTTCAAGTCCTCCTGTACCAGTTTGAATAAGACTGTCTCAAAAAGTAAAAGACTAGACCTGTCACTCAGTGTTAGAGTACCTGCCTAGCATGCACTGGAACTCTGTGTTCAGTCACAGCATTGATGTAGAGGCATGGGAGAGAGAGATAATGAGAGCTGTCAGGAACATGAGCCAACTGAAAACTTGCCAGTGCCAAAGCTTAAACCAAAGTCTGAAAGAAATACCGTTACCAAATTCCTTCCTTGTGAATACATCAAAGGAAAGGGGGGAGAAAGTAATTCCACAGTGCAAAAATCTGACAGGCGTGACCTCGGCCAAGTGACAAGGTCACAGGCAACAGCAAGTCGCTTTGTCACAGGTGGTAGGCCAGGCCAGCCTGGAGCAGTCCAGTCATTACCCATTTCTGTTGGCTTTGTAGCATGGTGGGTCTGTGGACCAAACACTAGTTCAGAAGCCCAGACCCAAACCTTCTGTCACCAGAGATGTGTGAACCAGGGGATCCATATCTCCCTCTGACCCAAGCAATCTCCCTGCCTTCCCACCCACGTTAGGCCCTCTGGTTATATAACACAAGAAAGGTCCCAGCACCTCACGCTGACCTGTGTGTGCACATAGCTGCCTGTCTCCAGAGACATGTGGCCATCAGCTTGATGGGGACAGACCCCCCAGCAGGCCCAGGGGCCTCCTTGCCACCAAGTGTAGGAACCACGTGGGCAGTGGTTTCTGGCTTATGTGCTGTGGTCCTCACGGTTCTGTTTGCTCCCCAGTGACACAGCACATAAAAGAGCTCCTGGAAAGGAACAGTAAGAAGAAATCCAAACTGAGAAAGAAACCCAAGCCTTATGTTGAAGAGCCAGATGGTAGGGCCTCTGCAGCCTGGGCGCTGCCTCTGCACCGCTCTGCTCTCCAGCCATGGCCGCCTGGCCTTCTCTAACCGCTTCTGGGCTGGGGGAGGGACACTAACCTCAGGCTTGGGGCTTCCCAAGCAAGCAAAAACTGGAGGTCTAGGGTACCAAAATGACCCTAGAGAAAGGGTATGTGCCCTGCACCTCTTCTGGCAGTACCCAGGACAATCCACACCTTGCTTCTTGGTGGACAGGGGGAACAAGGACTAACCTGTGAAGGCCTGGAGTCACCCCAGGTGAGTGAGTGGGCCTGGCCCTGGGGTGAGGCCCTCAGATGGAGGAGCTGGTCACCCTGTGGCAAGTGCTTCCCTAGCCCTGGCCTCTAGCCCAGCACCTCGAGGGGCAGGGGAGTCCACCCTAGTGTTAGCAGGGCATCTTCCCTTTCCCACGGTGGCCCCAGCAAAGCCTTCTGAAGCAGAGTTTCTCTGCCATCTTCAGCATCCTTCTTGCTCTTCCCCTGAGCCCTCTCCTCAGTGGAACACCAGGGAAGTCTGTGACCTCCCTATCTAGATCTCTCAGTGGTAGTTCAGCGCCACCACTCCCTCACAAGGCCTCAAGGCAGCTCTGGCTTCCCGCACCAACTCTGTATAGAGCTGTTTCCACCAGGCCGCTGCTCACAGTCTCTGAAACCCTGGCCTCCTGCTCTTTGCTCTACGCTTCATAAAGCTCTTGCTCACTGTGTGCTGCTCACAGGAGCCCAGGGACAAGGCTAGGGAACATTCTGTAGATGAGGCCTCTTTAGAGCAGACTGGGCCAGCAGAAAGCTGTAGCCCATGTGGAGCCTAACAAGCAAGGCCAGGATGGCATCTGTAAGGCTGGAAATTTGTCCTTGCTCGGGGCTTCCCAGGCTGTTCTAGCAGCCTGCGCCCAGATTGCCCATAGAGTATTAGTGGAAAGAGTTACGGGACCCTGGTAGCCCTCCCACCAGGGTGTGGGAGGTGGATGCCAACCATCTGGGAGTTTTGGCCAACACGGTAGAGAGCAAGTTCCTGTGGAACTTGGAGCAGAACTGGGCAGCGCTTTGGAACCCAGAGTGTCTGGTAGGAAATCAAACAGCATTCCTTCCCTGGGCCATGCAGGGTATAGAACAGCAGACACAACAAGCCTTGGCACACCTGCTGGAACCCGCAACACTGCTCCTCTAAGTCGAGTGTAAGTCACTCCACATGGAAAGCGTGTCCCTGCAGCCTGGGTAAGATTCTGGTCAAGGTTCAACAAGGCTAGACTGGGGCCCAGAGCAGACCTGATACAAGTCAGGGTCTCTGTGGGATGGCAGTGACCACCGCCTGATCCACTTTGGACCTCAGCACTGAGCAGAATTTATTGCAGCTTTCTATACTCAGGTACACGTAGTCCCAGCCTCAGTCCTGGCCTACCTGCTACCACTGTGACCCCAGCAGCTGTGTGCTTAACCCCTAACTGGCTCATAAGCTCTCAGTACAGCCATCATTGGGCACCTGTGAGATGGGTGTTATCTTTATCCCTGTCCTACAGAAAAACAGAAGCACAGGCTTTTCTCATACCCACT
Organism: Meriones unguiculatus; assembly: GCF_030254825.1. Taxonomy (NCBI): domain Eukaryota; kingdom Metazoa; phylum Chordata; class Mammalia; order Rodentia; family Muridae; genus Meriones; species Meriones unguiculatus. The sequence continues at coordinate 24,379,753 of NC_083356.1, forward strand.
ACCAGCTGAGAGGTAGTAGAAATAGGGGGTGTTCTGGTCCTGAGCAGATGAGGGCCTTTTGTGTTCTCCCTCGGGGAAACACTGAGTGGGCAGAATAAGGAGGTAGCAGGTGTAAGTCCCTTCATTGCTCCTTGACCTCATCTGCTGAGCTGAGCCAGGGCAGGGAAAGCACCCAAGCAGTAGCCATTCTTCTAACACAAGGGAGCCTGACAGCTCTCCTGAAAGTTACTTCAGGATGCCCTGAAGTAGAAGGCTGCAGCACCGTCTCCAGCTGGCTGAGGACAAAAACTGGGACCTTCTGCCAGGGTCTGTGGATCACTTGGTACCTGGGGCAGATTGTCCAAGACTTAAACATCTGAGAAATTTATAATTATTTCAGTTAGAAAAGAACAACTTTTACAGATGTGAATAAAACTCTTCATTGACAAAGTGATATAATCTCCCATATATGTGTGTGTCTAAGACCCATGTATATATGGAGTTTAAAGACCTTTCCAAGTCCTTAGATGTCCACAAGAAACTGCTTCCTTTCAAAGGCAAATGTACTCCTAATCTACAGTCCTCATTGACCTCAGTGAGTCGCAGCCTGGGGATCACAGAGGCAAGACCTTCCAGAGGCAGAGTATGTTTTCCAGAAGCACACAGCTGGCAGCTAGTCTGTCCATGATGCCTCTTGGCATGTTCTGGCATCTGCTTCCCTCTCTTATGTGCTAGGACCAGGTGGGTGACAACGACATCATCTACCAACACTCCAGTGCCACTTGCTCCGCTGCAGGGACTGAGTCCCACAAGGCTCCCTCCTTGAGAGAAGAAGCCAGTCCTTCAGCCCTGCCATTATCTTGCCCTCTGGTTAGAGCACTGGCACAGCGGATCTTCTATACGCTGTTTTCCACTGAGAGCCAAGCCTTGGTCACTGTCTCCCTGTCACTCTGCTCTCAACTTCACTCCTCCCTAAGGAAGCCAGAACTGCCGGAGGACCGTGTTTGCCCTAGTGCTAGCCAAAGACACTAGATGCTTCATCCAGAAGCCTCTTTCCCCGAGACCAGGAAAGACCAAAGGTCTTGCTAGGGTCACCTAAGGAGGAAAGGAAGTAGAATTTCAAGGCCTGGGACCCAGGGTGTGCTCTTTTTCTTGCCTCTGACTTCTTGCAAGCAGCTTTGTTCCCAACCTGTTTTTCCTACATGGCTATAGGAAGGCTGGCAGAGGGATTTCTCGCACCCTAGCTCCTAGAGGTGGGGAAAGTACACCTTTGCCTCTCCTCTTGGGTCTCTGCTCTGAAGGACTGTGCCTGGGCTACTTCCCTCTCCGGGGGTGGGTGAGAGGCTGACCACATCCCAGAATTCCTACAGTTTCTGTCTTCAGCCCCTGTATCCCACATCTCCACACCAGGCTGACTGCTACCCTTTCTCTTCCAGGGGTAGCAATAAGCACCTATGCGAAGTACTGTTACCACAAACTGCAGAAGGCAGCCCTGACCGGGGCCAAGAAGGTACAAACGCTTCTGGGAGAAGCAGGGTAGGGCGAATGACTCTCCCCCAGGCCATAGAGAAATCCTGATGGTGAGGCAGTGAGGCTCACGAGAGTGCTAGCTGACAGAGGTTCCCCAGCCTGTTAGCAGCTAACTAGGTAGACTTAGGAGCCCCTGTGCTTCCCACAGTCTCTTTCCTTCGAAGGGCTCGTGACCATGTCTGGGACTAGTTGATGAGCAATGCAAATGGGTACTAGACAGGCCATCAGGTAGCCTACCTGAGTAAGTAGTCCATCCACCTGGCTGTACCCAGCCTCCCAGAGCCCAGGAATAGCAACCTGGTTGCACTGGCCCCTAAGAAGGCCAGCTGACATGATGAGACACAGCAGACAGGTACTGCCATATGCGAGTCTGTGGTGAGGACCCTCGCCTTTCCACCTTTCTGTTTATTCATGGGTTAGGGTGTTGCAAATGGCGTGAGGCCTTCAGTGACTTGGGTCAGGGTGTGGTTTGTATCTGGTTCTGACTGGGCCAAGGCCCAGAGTTAGAGAGAAGAGATGGACTACAGCACTCAGGGACCTGAGTGCTGGGCTGTTTTTGCAGGGCCTAAAGAAGCCCAACGTAGAGGAAATACGACATGCCAAGAATGCCGTGTTCAGCCCATCCATGTTTGGCAGTGCGCTGCAGGAGGTGATGAGCATGCAGAAGGAGCGCTATCCTGACAGGCAGCTGCCCTGGGTACAGACACGGCTTTCCGAAGAAGTGCTGGCACTCAATGGTGACCAGACGGAGGGCATTTTCAGGTGCCTTGCCAACCCCAGATTGTGGGTGGGGAAATGGAGCGCGGGTATGTTATATATCTTTACCGTCAGGAACCAGTAAGCCTGTGGGCCATACAGCCAAAAGAGACAAGATGATGCTCCATCCGTGGGAGGGAGGTTGGCTGTGTCACCCCCGAAAAGAGCAGGACGGCCAAAGACAGCCAGCAGGGGTCCAGGATGTACCTGGATACCAGCAAGGACATCACCTATAACAAGAGCCTCAGAGATGGCATGCAGCCGGCCAGGCAGCTCAGCAGCCCCAGTTCATCATCCTGTGTGAGCAGGGATGTGACAGACCCTGCCCTGGGGGTGGCACTTGCCTAGGCAGTATCAGCCATTGTGATGATTTGCTGGCCTGGGCCCAGGGAGGCCCAAACCTCCCAAAGGACAAATAGGGAAACCCAAGGGTTCCAAGTTTGAAATGGCTTTAGTGGCCTGCAGAGGGAGACAGCAGCACAGAGAAGCCAATAGAGTCCCTGAAGGGAGAATGGCCAGGAGAACCCCACATCACTGACCCAAGTGTATGGGCAGATCCCTCCCCCTCCCCCTCCCCCTCCCCCACAAAAAAGCAACAAAGCCCTGAGCCATCCCACCCTGCCTGAGAATTGTTCAGGTTGGTGAGACCTTGAGACTTTCTGCCATTCCCAACTCTAGTACTAGAGCAAAATGAGCTCCGCTAGTCTGAGACACCCTGTGTGCTCTAGGGTCCCTGGTGACATTGATGAGGTGAACGCCCTGAAGCTGCAGGTGGATCAGTGGAAGGTGCCGACCGGCCTGGAGGACCCCCACGTCCCTGGTGAGCCCCAGACATCCTTATCCGCAGCCACGTGTGGCCTAGTCTTGACGTTTGGTGGAGTTCCCGGGTGATGGCCCGCATGCACATCCCAGAAAGTACATCACCGTTCGGGCCTGGGCTCCTGTCCAGTCCTCCACCCCAGGATTGCCCTGTGGCCTCGTCCCGCCATCTTTCTGTGGCTGCACCTCACCAGGCTTCACCCCTGGAACCTACCTCCAGAAGTGAAGTGAAGTGATGTCTCCCCATCACTTCTAGACATCGTTCTACGCCGAACACGTCAGTATTCTTGGCATACCCAGGGTTCTGCTCTCCAGAGCAGCCCAGCCCACAGCTCTTAGGCCATTCTCAGCCCCCTCCTAAAGCAGCTGCGCAACCCTTGTGAGAAATTATTTTGTAGTCATGGTGGGCACACACACACACACACACACACACACCTATACACCTATACTGCCAAAACTAAGCCAAGGTCCTCCAGCAGCTAGTGCCTCTGGGTTGTGGGTTCAGTCTCAACAGTTTTAGCCAGGGGGACCCTTTCCAGCCCGCTCCATACTCTCTCTGGGTGTGCCCTTTAGTGGATGCTTGTCTTTGGGGGCCCCAGACCAAGTTCATTCTAAGCTGCTCCCGCCCTCAGCATCCCTGCTGAAGCTGTGGTATCGGGAGCTGGAGGAGCCCTTGATTCCTCATGAATTCTACGAACAATGCATTGCACACTACGAGAGCCCGGAGGCTGCCGTGGCTGTGGTGCATGCACTACCGCGCATCAACCGAATGGTGCTGTGCTACCTCATACGCTTCCTCCAGGTACGCGTGCTCTGGATCTGATGACGCGCCATGCCCACCTTTCACCCTGCCGAACCCCCCTCGTCCCTGGCCCGTCCCGTCCCCCACCTCCACCCGTCCCCACCCCCCACGCTGTCTTCTACTCTGTTCTCTTCCTCTCCCTGACCCCCCTCACCCAGGTGTTCGTACAGCCTGCCAATGTAGCCATCACCAAAATGGACGTCAGCAACCTGGCCATGGTAATGGCACCCAACTGCCTGCGCTGCCAGTCGGATGACCCGCGCATCATCTTCGAGAATACGCGAAAAGAGATGTCCTTCCTTCGAGTGCTCATTCAGCATCTAGACACCAGCTTCATGGAGGGCGTGCTATAGCACATGGGTTATGGACACCGGCTAGGGTGACATCTGGGGAGGTGGGAGGGAAGGCCCCAGTGCGAGGCAGCATGCCAGGCCCCGCCAGATGCCCGCCCCGCCCCGCTCCAGGCCCTCCCGGGCAAAGCAGCCGCGCCATAACTTGCGGCCAGTTCTGCAGGCACCGGCTCGCCCTGCGGATAGCAGGCCAGCCCCGAGAAGTGCCTTCTGTTTCCCGGAGCCGAGCGACACTGCCCCCCTAGTCGGCCGAAGCACATGCCGCGTTGCTCAGGGCAACACGACCTCGTCCCCTCTTCAGGGCAGTCCACCTAGGCACTCTCGCCCTGACCCCGCCTACCCTGATCTAGGGGCCTCTGGCTGGGGCCTGAAGGAGAGTTAGAGGCGCTCTAGAGAGCTGTGCTGGCCACTGCTAGGACGCAGCCCCTTCTGCCCAATGCAAGGGAGGCCCCAAACCAAAGCCCTCTGGGGTACGGCCAGGGCTAGGCAGGCGTTCTTGGGGCGGGTGGGGGAGGGCGAGAGGTTTTGTGTTTATGTTTTTATTTTTTGGTTTCAGTCCAGAATCTAGCCCGCACCCATCCTACTTGTGTATAAAGATATAAATAGAATGACAGATGTCAGAACTAAGTTTGCTAAGAACATAGTTTTAACCAGATGCTATTTATCTCTTGAACTGCCGTTGCCGTCCTCGGCCTGAACAAGTTAGCACCACCCTCTGACCTCGCGGCCTCCGACCAAACTCCACACCCGGGCGGAGCGTGGATGGGACCTGGACTCCTCTGCGTTTTCCATTCTGGAATCTCAGTTCCAGCCGCTGTCAAACTTCATTTCTCCCGTTTATATATAAATATATTTTTAGAGTTGTTTTTATTTATTAAAAACAAAAGTTCCGCCATGCTGAGGCCCCGCAGCCCTCGAGGGCGGATTCTGAACCTCTCCGGTGGCCTGGCCGCAGGCTCGCTCTCGGACGTGTGGACCGAGATGACTGAGCTCCGTGTGAATAAAGTTCAAGTGCACACTCCGCTGCTTGTGCCTCGGGTTCCTTCTAACGGGGAGGGGAAAGGGGGCGGGACCGGGTCCATACCGCTTACCTCCTTCCGGGGCGGAGCAGGGGGCCCCGCCCCGCCCCACACGTGCTACCGGCGGAACCCACAACACCGCGCCACCGCCCGCTCGGTGACCTGCTTCCGCTGTGGAAGGATGTGGCCGCCTTGCAGGGCGCTGCGTAACTTAGCGCTAGTCTCGGCGAGGTCACAGGGAGCTCGGGCCTGCAGTGGGGACGAGCGTGTCTCCTACACACAGGGCCAGAGCCCGGAACCCAGAACCCGCGAGTATTTCTACTACGTGGATCACCAGGGCCAGGTGTGCCTGGCGCAAGGCAGGAGCCCTGAGGGAGCTCCCAGCCACTGGGGAAGAGTTCTAGGGCTGATACCTCGGAATAGAGGCTGCGTGCGGTGTTGAGCCTGGCTTCCAAAGCCCAGGCTGGGAGCCGGAAGCCTCAGCGCCAACCAGCGACCCCATCGCAGTCCCGCTGGTCCACACCAGCCTGGCCTAGCGCCGGTCCCAGAGCTGAATGCTCGCGACGGCGGGAGACAACGGCAGTCAGACCCGCTTTAGAGCTGGGGTGGGAGGAGGCTGCGGCGCTGGTAACCGTTAATGTGGCTGTGGGAACTCCTCAGGGCCCTTCTCATGCCCCCTTGAACACGCTCTACAGAAAAGGCCAGGACAGCGAGCACAACACTGGGCCCAAGGCCTTCCTGCCAGGACTCACAGTCCACTGTCTGTCCCCTCTGTCCGCAGCTTTTCCTAGATGACTCCAAAATGAAGAACTTTATCACCTGCTTCAAAGGTATTGCTCGCTGCGCTCCTTCGTGCCTCTCTCCCTCTGCCCGTCAAGGCCTCATCTTCCCGGCTTCTGAGGGAAGCCCCCACCTCCAGGGGGCGGCTGTCTCGAGCCAGTGCTGGGGTGCCCAGGAAATGGAGTCTGTCCGGGCAGCTCGCTCACGGGAGAGTGAACAGTCGTGCCTTTTGTTCCCACAGACCTGCAGTTCCTGGTCACTTTCTTCTCCCGCCTGAGACCCAACCGCAGCGGCCGCTACGAGGCTGCCTTCCCCTTCCTCTCGCCTTGTGGCAGAGAGCGAAACTTCCTGCGCTGCGAAGACCGGCCGGTGGTCTTCACGCACCTGCTGGCCCCCGACAGCGAGGCGCCTCGCCTCTCCTACTGCGGCGGCGGCGAGGCCCTGACGGCACCCTTCGAGCCGGCCCGCTTGCTACCCCTGGCGGCCAACGGGCGCCTGTACCACCCGGCCCCGGAGCGCGCGGGAGGCGTGGGCCTGGTGCGCTCGGCCCTGGCCTTCGAGCTCAGCGCCTGCTTCGAGTATGGACCTGGCTCACCCTCGCTCCCCTCTCACGTGCACTGGCAAGGTCGTCGCCTCGCCCTAACTATGGATCTGGCCCCGCTGCTGCTCGCCGCCCCGCCTCCCTGAGCCTCCCCGGCGGGGGCTGGGTGGGGAGGGTTAGGGCAAACACTGGGCTTTGTAGCACTCGCAGGTTCACCCTGGGCTCCGGCCTTCCGGGTTGACCTAGATGTCCCCTGTCACCTGCACGCCGGGAGTGAGTGCGCGTGCGCGCAGGGTACGCCTAGGGCCACAGCAGCCTGGCGCTGTCCAAGGTTCTGGCGCGGCTCTGCTATCCTTGGTCCCTACAGAGGTCCTCTCGGCCACCTCTAACCCTTTCACCGGCTTTGCATCCCACGGATTGGCCCACGCTGGTCACGTCAGGCAGGGCGGCAAGCGCAAGGAGCGCGTGGGTCGGTGCGCGTGCGCGCCCACCCCAACCCCCCCCCCCGCCGCCGCTTCTCCAGTCTTGCAGCCGCAAGCACCGCGGGGAGTCGCTCGCCACTGGAGCAGGTGAGGGGGGGGTTAGATCCTGGCCCAAGGTCACCAGGCTCGGGGGCGGGATCGGGACCCTCTAGGTTCTGACTGCGGCACCTAGGAAAGGTCATAGGATCTGGCTGGGGGTGGGGGGGATGGAAACCACGCCCTCTATGAGCAGGCTCGCATCCACTGGAGCGGGAGGGGTTGGCTAGGGAGAGGTATTGCTGGTTAAAAGCGCCAGGTCGCAAAGGCTGACAGAGACCTTAGCTGGGGCTTCGTACTGAGCCCGAGGGAGGACACAGGCCTCCTCACCACCCACTTCCCGCCTAGATGGGCACCCAGGAGATCGGCACCCCGCTCCTGCCCAGGATTAGAGGTTCATGTCCTGTTAAAAGGATTTCTGGGCTCATCTAGTAAGGGTCCCTTAATTCCTGTCATGGCTGTCTTGCACTGATGCACATCTGGGCGTCTGCATGAGCAGCAGCTCTGATCTCTAATGCACAGAGCAAGGCTTTGCTACTGAAGGCTGTAATACACAAGGCCTGAAGCCAGGGACCAAACAGTCATTTGTGCTCCCGGAAATTAAAAGCCTAGCAAACGTCCCTGCTTCTTGGGGCTCCACATGTTTTGAGATATCTAGGAACTGCCTTTGCCTGTGCCAAAGCTATTCCATTAAAACTTTACCGCTGTGCTGCCTCATCTCTATTGACTTTAAATGATCATGTGACTTACAATTGGTGCAAAAATTGAAATAAACAGCAAGGCCGCTTAATACAGCTCAACTTGACTCAGAGCAAGAAGACCTGGTGAATAAGCAGGTGTTAAAACAGTAGACCCTGCCAAGTGAGGCTGGAGAACAGCGCACCCTGGGTCCTATATCTACCTTAACTTCAGAAAAGCAGGCTTCTCAGCTCCGGTACCACCATTAAAACTGAGCTCGCTGTGCCTAGAACTAGACCCCAGGCCTCCTGTCTCTAGGTTCACAGGCACACGCAATAACTACCACAGAAGGCACTTCTTTATAGTTTGAGAGGACGCTGCTCACATCTCCTACTTAGAAAGCTGGATGCCCAGTTGGGACGATAAGAGTGTAACTTGTGTGCTGGAGCCTGTGCCTGGTGGCAGGAGACACTGAAGTCGATCCCCAGAAGAAAGGAGAGAAGAAAAAAGCGATTGATGACCGAAGGCTTCCCCCCACATCCCAGCCAGGATTTATCTACTCTAGAGACGGAGAGCCATTTGGAGCCACCTCGGAGGGTGGGGCGAAGGCTCTGAATTGCTTTTCCTACTGTTTGTCATCTCCCTCAGTTCTCAAAAAGAAAAAAAAAATTACCTGAGAAAGCTAGGTGTGACGGTGCGCACCTGTAACCCTGCCACTTGGAAGCATGAGCAAGAGTATCTCAAGTTCAAGAATAGCATGGGCGATGGCAAGACTGAGGCTCAAAAAATTAGAATAGCCAGGTGTGAGGCTTACGTCTTCAATCCGAGTCCTGGAGAGGCAGGAGGATCTCTGTGAGTTCAAGGCCAACGTGCTTACCGTAGGGAGTTTCAGGCCAGTCAGAGACACAAAGAAAGTAACCCCGTCTCAGGGGGGTGGGGCTGGGGGTGGAGAGATGGCTCCGTGGTTAAGAGTACTGGCTGCTGTTCTTCCAGAGGACCCAGGTTCAATTCCAAGCCTGCACTTGGTGGCTCACAACCATCCTACAGAGAGAACTCCTGTCTCAAAAAAAGAAAAAAAAATTGGGGGGCAGTTTCAAGATGGTTTCTGTGGCCTGGCTGTCCTGGACTCACTTTGTCGACCAGGCTGCCTGCTGGCCAAGAATTAAAGAGATTAAAGGCATGTGCCACCATGCCCAGCTAAGAATTAAAAAAGAAAAAGGAAAGAAAGTGCCATGGGTCTTTGAACTTGGAGGCAGAGACAGACATCTCTGGGTTTGGGGCCATCATGGTCCACGTAATGAGTTCTAGGCCGGCCAGAGACACAACAGACCCTGTCTAAAAGGAAATTAGTATGAGTTAGCTGAGGAAAAGTATAACTCTAGGTAAACATCCACCAGCTTCCATCCCTACACAGGAGGATGGTGGACCTCACCAGGCTGTCTGAACCACCGTTTCTTCCTGCATCCCCCTCAGATCATGACAAGTGACCCAAAAGCTGGGGTCATAGGGGTTAAGGTCTTGTGGGGTTCCTTGCTCTTGTGTTGGGACACAAAGAAGTTTCTGCTCAGTGCTGAACCCTATGCTGATGCCAGTCCCTTAGAGTGAGGCCAAGAGGACGTGCCTGCCCAGAGCCTGCTCTTCCAGGTCCATGCCTGGGCAACTGGGCCCTGGACTTGCCACCCAGCAGTTCCCAAGCCTATATTACTTCCCGTTGCACCCGGGATCCAAGGAGAGCCTGTCCCCAGGTGAAGATGGTGCTGTCCTGCTGGCGAAGAGCAGGAGGCTGTCAGCACAGGCCTAAGAAGAGGTCTAGGGTGAGGTATGGGCACTCAAGGAAAGATTGTTTTTGTTGTTTTTCATTTTATTTTTATTAATTTATTCACTTTGTATCCCCCCTGTAGCTCCCTCCCTACTACCCTCCCAATCCTCCTCTCCCTCCCCCTTCTCCACCCATGCCCCTCCCCCAGTCCACTGATAGGGGAGGTCTTCCCTTCCTTCTGATCCTAGTCTATCAAGAGTGGCTGCATTGTCTTCCTCTGTGGACTGATAAGGCTGCTTCTCTCTCAGGGGGAGGTGAACAAAGAGCAGGCCAATCAGTTCATGTCAGAGACAGTCCCTGTCCCCATTACTATGGAACCTGCTTGGACACTGAGCTGCCATGGGCTACATCTGTGCAGGGGTTCTAGGTTATCTCCATGAATGTTCCTTGGTTGGACTATCAGTCTCAGAAAAGATCCCTGTGCCTAGATTTTTTTGGTTCTGTTGCTCTCCCTGTGGAGCTCCTGTCCTCTCCAGATCTTACTATTTCCTACTTCTTTCATAAGATTCCCTGCACTCTGCCCAAAGGTTGGCCATAAGTCTCAGCATCTTCTTTGATACCCTGCTGGGTAGAGCCTTTCAAAGGCCCTCTGTGGTAGGCTCCTATCCTGTTCCGTTTTCTCCCTCTTCTGATGTCCATCCTCCTTGCCTTTCTGAAGTGTTTTTGCTTTTTGGAGTTTATTTACTTTATGAAAAGTGTGTGCGTTCATGGGTCGGAGGAACAACCCCAGAAGTCAAAGGACACTTTGTGGAATCGTTTTTCTCCTTCCACCTTCACGTGGGTTTAAGAGACGCAGACGCAGCTCAGGTCCTCAGACTTGCCAGACTTTATTTATTCCTGCCTTTACTTGTGTGGCCATCTTGCTGCCCTCATAACAGGTTTTACCAAGAGAAAAATATCTATTTATTATGTATACAGTGTTCTGTCTGCATGTACACCTGCATGCCAGAAGAGGGCACCAGATTTCATTATAGAGGTTGTGAGCCACCATGTGACCATGTGGTTGGGAGGGAATTGAACTGCGGACCTTTGGAAGAGCAGCCAGCGCTCTTAACTTCTGAACCATCTCTCCAGCCACACACCACGACCAACCAGGCACTCACTATATAGATCAGTCTGGCCTCAACTTAGAGAGTCACCTTCCTCTGCCTCCTGAGTGGTGGTGGTTTGGGGGTTGTTTGGTTCTTGTTTCGTTGGTTTCTCTGTATAGCCTTGGCTGTCCTTGGAACACACACTGTAGAACTAAAGGATATCCGCCTGCCTCTGCCTCCCAAGTAAATTCTGGGATTAAAGGCTGCACTGCCACCTCCCGGGCCCCTGGATGCGAAGTCTCACTGTAGTCCAGCCACACCGGCCTGGAACAGAGCTTCCGCCTGGCCTTGAGCTTACAACAATTCTGCCGCCTCAGCTTCCCCGGTGTCTAGGTTAAGAGCATAGCCCACCAAACCTGGCACGACATCCCTGCTCCTGCGCTGGCTGGATCATGTTAGCACTGGCTTGCTAACCCTGTTTCAGGAGGCGCATCCCATCCGGGTCCATTCCCTAGGGAAGCCACGGCTTCCCGGTGGGGCTCTTCGGAAATGGCCCCGGGGGCCCCCTCGCTGCTACCGCTACTGCTGGGGTTGCTGCCGCTGTCGCTGCTGCCCGGACTCCCGCGTGCCACTGGCTGTCCCGCCGCCTGCCGCTGCTACAGCGCCACCGTGGAGTGCGGCGCCCTGCGGTTGCGCGTCGTCCCACCGGGAATCCCCCCCGGGACGCAGGTGGGCACTGTGTGGGACTGGAGGAGGGCCTTGCATTGAAGTGGTGGGCTACAAGTGCCCGCCATAAAGGAAGAGATGGTGTGGACACCAGAGGTGCAGTGGAAGGTCCCTAGGGTGCAGAGGTAGGCGAGCGGGATGGGGTGCTCCTTGGAAGTGGGCCATTCCCCACAGTGAAGTAATCTTCTCGTCCCCACGGCCCTCAGACGCTGTTCCTGCAAGACAATAGCATCGCGCACCTGGAGCAAGGAGCCCTGGCACCACTCGCTGCCCTACGCCACCTCTACCTGCACAACAACACCCTGCGAGCGCTGGAGTCGGGCGCCTTCCGCGCACAGCCGCGCCTGCTTGAACTGGCGCTCACCGGCAACCGGCTCCGGGGATTGCGGGGCGGTGCGTTTGTGGGCTTGGTCCAGCTGCGCGTGCTTTACCTGGCCGGAAACCAGCTGGCGAAGCTGCTGGATTTCACCTTCTTGCACCTACCGGTGAGCGAAGTGCGCGATCTTGCTGGGCTCTCGATGACCGCCCTGCTAGCTGGCGGGAGGGGTTGGGGGAGAGAAGTCAACCGTGTCTAGCTTCCCATGGCCCCTTTCCCTGATGATCTGCTGTCCCTACTTCAGCGACTGCAGGAGCTGCATCTTCAAGAAAACAGCATCGAATTGCTGGAGGACCAGGCCCTGGCCGGCCTTTCCTCCCTGGCCCTGCTAGACCTCAGCAGGAATCAACTGGGCACCATCAGCAGAGAAGCCCTGCAGCCTCTGAGCAGCCTGCAAGTCCTGCGCCTCACAGGTAACTCTTCTTGGTCCACAGCTGCCCCAGTAGGGAGAAGCTACTGGGGCTTCCTACTGTCAGCTCCACACTGTGGCCACTTCTAGCCTGGGGAGTCCCTCACTCAGGAAGAGCCCCGTTCTTCACTTCACCGCAGAAAATAATTTCAGGATCCACAAGATGTAAGAGAGTTGGGGTTTATCGGAGTGGACATTAACATAGACTTGAAACGTGAGTTAGGACAGGTGCTGTGGAAGCACCCAGCTGTCCGTGTAGGCCTTACAAAGTCACAAATACCTGTCTTTACAATAGCCATATAGACTTTCGTTTTTTTAAAATGACTTCAGAAATCCCATCGCAAGGGATTGTTAAAGAACCTAAGGGAGCCAGGCATGGGGAACAAGCCTTTAGTTCCAGAACTTGGGAGGCAGAAAGATCTCTAAGCTTGAGACCAGCCTGGTCACCAAAACTAAGTTCCAGGACAGCCAGGGCTATACTGAGAAACCCTGTCTTGAAAACAAAACCTAAGTGAGCTCCTAGGGTGGATCCCATGCGTTTGGACAGGGCTACATCAGATAATGCAAATTCCTACGCAACAAGAGGAAGAAGCCCCTCCTGCAAACGAAGGTTTAGTCTGTGTGTTCCCCCTCCCCCCGAAATTACCTACAAAAGGAGTAAGGTCAGGCTGGTTTGGTGGGTAAGAGCACTTGCTGTTTTCCAGACAACCCAGGGTTCATATCCCAGCACCCACATGTCTGTAACTCCAGTTCCAGGGGATCTGACACCCTCACACAGACATGAATGCAAACAAAACACCAATGCTCAGAAAATAAAAATTTCTTATTAAGAAGTGTTTTGAAATTTAAAAAAGGGTAAGGTCGTTCTTGAGGGTCATACATAAAAGGAATATTGTTCCACTGGCAATCTTCAAAGCAAATGTTAATTGTGCTGTACACTTGGTGAGAGGCTCCAACCAGATTCTGTGGGGACTTGCCTCCCTTCCTGTGCCCCTATAATCTTCCCTTTCTGCCCTGCTTCACCATGACATTCCCTGGGCAGGGCCACAACAGAACCTTCAGACATGGCAAAGGACCACCAGGAGTGCTGGTAGAGTAACAGCTCACGGCCCTCCCTCCCTGGTTAAGGAAGAAAATCACAAGCTCCATTGAGTAACTTAACAGAAGCAGGGCTTTATTTTTGGATTTTCAAGCCAGGGTTTCTCTGTGTAGCCCTGGCTGTCCTGGAACTCTCCCTGTAGAGCCCTGGTGCCCTTACAACTTGTCGTCAGAGGGGGACAGAATTGGAGAGCGCTCACTTGAGAACAGGGGTTCAGTGCTGGCAGGGATGTGCAAGGACGTGGAGGCTTGTGAAACTGGAACTTCAGAGACTGATGCTTTTTCAGGAACTTGAAGACAGGGAAAGAGGGGATTAGGGCTCTGGCACTCTAGACTCTATAGGCATCTGTAAGAGGTGGGAAAGGGCTTCCGTCTGGATTAGCAGGACGCATCTACCTAGGCTGTATGTACTCTGCCCTACACAGAGAACCCATGGCGCTGTGACTGTGCCCTTCACTGGCTGGGCTCTTGGATCAAAGAGGGGGGCCGCCGGCTGCTGAGCTCCAGAGACAAGAAGATCATGTGTGCGGAGCCCCCGCGCCTGGCCCTACAGAGTCTCCTAGAAGTATCTGGAGGCAGCCTCATCTGCATTCCTCCTTCTGTGAACGTGGAGCCCGCGGAGCACACGGCCAACCTAGGGGAGGACCTGCACGTAGCCTGCCAGGCCTCAGGTTACCCACAGCCCCTGGTGGTCTGGAGAAAGGTGCCCCAGCCTCGTGATGGCAAGCCTCAAGCGCAGGCCCAGCTGGAAGGTGGGCCGCCAGGCCTGGGCGGCCACGCGACCCGGGACACCGGCAGCGGCATGCTCTTCCTCACCAACATCACCCTGGCTCACGCAGGCAAGTACGAGTGCGAGGCCGCCAATGCGGGCGGCAAAGTGCGTGTGCCCTTTCATCTACTGGTCAACGCATCCCGGCAGCAGTCCCGGCAGCTACCCGCGCCGCAAGTCCCGGCTACGCGCCCGGTGGGGCATGAGCCCCGGCACGAGGCGGGCAGCATGGCCTTCCGAGCCCTGGGCCTAGCAACGCAGACGGCGATCGCAGCAGCCATCGCGCTGCTGGCGCTCACCGCGCTGCTCCTGGCAGCCATGATCTGCAGACGCCGACGCCGGCGGAAAAAGGTGCCAGCGCCGCCGGGGGAGGGCGCTCTGTTTGTCAATGACTATTCCGATGGACCTTGCACTTTTGCGCAGCTCGAGGAGCTCCGAGATGAACGCGGACACGAGATGTTCGTCATTGACCGATCCAAACCCCTCTTCGCAGAGCTACCGCCAGAGGAGCCGCCTGAACACAACCCTCCCGAGGGGCTCATGTCTGGGCTACGCCTCCCTCCACGTGTGGCCTATGAGATCCATTGCTGAGCCTGCGCGTATCAATGACGTGAGCACTGGGGATTGGCCGGTGCGGTTCGCGCATGCCCAAAGTAAAGTAGAAGCCGCGCCAAGGCGCTGTGTTGGAGCCGGTAGTGGGTCTGTGAACTACTTAGCGGGCTGTGGCTAAGGTTGGTCCCAGCTGCCAGCTCTAGCGACTCACCCTAGCTCTGGACAGTAGGAATAGTGGGATAACCTAGTGAGGATGACAGGCAGGAGACTGGATGACATTTGACAACTGGCCATAAGACAACACTAGAAATGCAGGCAAGTCTTTCCCATCCATGGAGGACACATAAAACCCAACAGAGCCATAAACTCACATTCCAGATACTGCACGTTTGTACCTTGGCTCACACCTTCCAGAGCCAGGTAACAGGGTGCCTCGGGTGCCAGGCAGGGTACACAGTGTAAGACCCCAGACTGCATGGGGTACTCCCAAACCACCCCGAGGCAGATCTACACACATCTACCTTAATGCATTGCACTCCTGCTAAGGGTATGGGGTGCGCTGCTGCTTCCTGCAGAGGGGCGGCAACCTAGAAGAGCGATCAAGGGCAGCCATACAGAGCAGCGGAGCACAGGCCTGAAATACCAAGTCGCCCAGATACTGGGCGCGGGTGGAGGGCACTGCAGAGAGCAGAGGTGCCTCAAGGTATACTCAGGAGCAAGGCAGACTCTGCAGGAAACCTAAGGCGAGGGCCTTTGTGTCAGGCCTCCTGCAGGGTCCCAAAGGCTCTTGACCTCACCAAAACCCTAGAGATCAGAGGCTGAAATAGTCTGCAGCCAGCCGCCCATGGATGTCTGTGGTCCAGAGTACATGGGCACGGCCCGAAGCTAACAGCAGCTGGTGCAACTCAGCCTCTACACGGGCAAACTTCTCCTCATTGATGGAGGCTTTCAGAAGGATAGAGACAGGCGGCGGCCAAGGAAGGCCCTCATAGCAGTCCACAGGGAAGGGGTGCACCACAGTGCGCAGCTCAGCCTGTACCGCGGAGTCCTGAAGCAGCTCTTTAAGTCCTGCTGTAGACAAAGGATTGCCATAGAGACAAAGGTAGCGGAGGCTGGCACAGCGAGTCAGGGTGGGCAGTGTGGCCAAGAGCTGAGCATCAGCGAGATGGCACTCGGTCAGCTCAAGATGCAGCAGTGTGGCCGCTACGGCCTGCAGCAGATCCTGGAAGGGGGTCAGCTGGTCCCCTGACAAGTCATTGCCACTCAGATCCAGCTTTTTAAGGTGGGCAGCGTGAGAGCTCTGAGCCAGGAAGTGCAGGTCCTCAGGCAACAGTGCACAGAAGCCCAGTTCTAGGCTTTCCAGGGGCCTCTTCAGGGTGCTGCGGGGACAAAGGGGTTACAGAGCGGTCATGGGCTTTGAGGCCAAGGAGAATGTCCTCACACAGAGAAGGGACAGAGCAACGGGAGGGCCTACTCACCTGAGCAGTTGATCCAGCCTGCCGGAAAGGAGAGAAGAGCCAATGCTGAGCTCCCGAAGACAGATGAAGCGGCCCATCTGAGCCAGAAAGTAGCGAAAGTTATCCAGACCATCCACGGAAGCCTGCCTTGAGTCCCCATGCACGTAGTGCAGTCTCAGGCTAGCTAGGTGGTGAAAGTGGGCCACGTGTGGGATAATGACAGACAGGCCACGCAACCCCAGGTTATTGAAGCGCAGGTCTATACGGCGCAGGCAGCCCGCATCCAAAACCTCCAGCAGGGCCATAGTGTTGTGAATGGGCAGATCTTCAGCCCGGAGGTCCCGGCAGCAGATCCGCAGCGGGCTGTCCGCACTGCTCTGGAGTGCCTTACGAAGGAATGTGTAGGAGGCCCGGTTTACCCGGAGGTCGACGCGGACTTCCACGGGGACGGGGACGGGGGCCAGCCCCGGCTCCACACCCCCACCGTGCTGCTGAGCAATGCATATTCTGGCCACGGCCGCCGCGCAGTCCCACACGTTCATGGTCCCACGATCCTGCTCCACTCCGTCATCCAGGAGACCAGTCATGTCCAGTACCCGCAGTGCCTGCTTCCTGGGGGCAGGGATGGGCAGAGACAGGGGATGAGGGAGAAGGGCCCACATCCCACCCAGCCACCTCGTATAGAAGCGACAAATAGGACTAGTCCCGTCCCGAGCTCTTGCTAACCTCAGAACTACAGACTAGAACCAACTCAGAGTGTCCTCTCTGTACCCCCAAGTCCACGGGCCCCTCAGAGAAAGGCGTACCTGCAGGAAGGTTGTGTGCCTGCCTCCACTTCTGGGTTGTGAAGCCGGGCGGTCAGCCCCAGGATCACAGCCTGCATGCTCTCCGTGCTGAGCCGCTCCTGCAGCAGGGCTCGGCTGCAGTGGGCACACTCCTGCAGCAGCTGCTGGAAGCTAAGCAGCGGGAAGGGCCACGAGTACACCAGCTCACGCAGCACGTCCGTCTTCTTGTCCATGAAAGCCACCTTGAACAGCAGGGGGAAGAGCTCTCGGGGCAGCAGGGGCAGGGCCTGGCAGGCAGCTGGCTCACACTGAAGCACCTGACGTGTGCTGAGGAAAACAAGTGTGTGCATGGTGCTGGACCGGCCGGACAGCCACCTGCAGGAGAGGGATCTTAATTAGGGACGCCAAACCCCGGGCCAGGATCAGGACACACGCTCTCCAGATTCTCACTGGTACAAAAGCCCCCCCCCCAAGGTATCTGATGTGGAGTTGGCAGTTGGTGGAGGAGAGTTGCACAAAGGAACGCGTCTCTGTTTGGCTTGAGACAGGGTCTCCCTGTTCTAAGCCCAGGCTTGTCTTGAACTTGTGGCAATCCTCCTGCCTCTTCTGGGATTACAAGCAGGTGCCACCACACCTGGCAGGAGTATTTCCTACCAAGTGCTTAGAGCTGTGCAGAGTGGGCAGGAGACAGTTCCATATCCCAGCATCTTGGGGAAAACAAAGCATCAAATAGAATGCGAACAGTGTAGCACAGTGTACGTGTGGCCTTCCGATAGACAGCCTTCGCCCTGCAGGCCCAACATTGATGCTTTGGGCCTCCCAAATCACAAATATGACTCAGAAATCATTCCTCAAAAGTAAAGTACAGGCTGGGCATGAGGTTGTACACCTTCAGCTCCAGCACTGGGGAAGCAAGAGGAAGGTATCTCTAAGTTCAAGGCCCATCTAGTCTATTTATCCATACAGAGTAACATGCTGCCTCAGAGAAGAGAAAAATAAATGAAACCAAGGGGCTGGAAGATGCCTTTTTGTATAGTGCTTGCTGAACGGTCGTGAGGACCTGACTTCAGATCCCAGAATCTATGTAAGAGCAGGATATGGGTGACATACCTCTGTAATCCCAGGACTGGGGTCAACAGAAAACAGGAATATCCCTGAAACTTAGTGACTGGCCAGCCCAATACTTGAATTCTAGCAGGTTTGGTTGCTTGTTTGTTTGCTTGTAAGACGGGGGGGTGGAGAGATGGCTCAGCAGTTAAGAGCAGTTACTGATCTTGCAAAGATCCCAATTTGGTTTCTGGAACCCACAAGGTATGTCACAGCCCAGCCAAAACTCCAGTCCCAAGTGACCTGATGCAGATGCCCTCTTCTGCCCTGAGGGCTTTTGCACACACATGATGCATACACACACACACACACACACACACACACACACTCAGACAGACACAATTAAGGGAACGTAAATATTTTAAGTAAAATAAGCCGCAGTCTCTTCTCACCAGCACAGGTACAGTTAGAGAATCCCTGCAGAGAGCACGGATTTAAAGAGGTATAAGCACATATTAGAAAGTGCCAGGTTCTGGTTTTTATAAAAGGGTCCTGGACACAGGTGAGGTGCAGCCTCTGCGATCAAGGCCGTAAGTGTGAACTCCAGAGATAACAGTTTTCTAGGGTATTAACTAGGCACAGAAATCCCCGAGGAAATGTAACTCTCACCCTCTGGGGTCCTTGCCTTCTATCTGGGCATCCCCTCTTCACTGAGAAACCACTGTACAGAGAGACCAAGTCTTAAATTCATGGGATGCAGAAAGATCCGGGTCAGAAACTGTCAAAGCATTCCAGGTGAGAAGCCGCATGCAGAAGAATCCGAAGCTGAATGATTCCTGCTACACAGGGTCAGAGGACTTCCTACAGGCCGAACACCTTACCCTACACACTACGCCACCACACTAGAAAAGGTTGGAAAACTAAGGCCTAGGCTTTACCCAAAGTCGCAGCACGGGGCTGAAAGGCAGAAAGGCCTTTGCAGAACCCTGGGATTTGCTACATCTGAAACCACGAACAAGTGATTAAGAAACCCCGGGTGACTACCCTCGACCTGGCTCTACCTTACGGTAATATCGCGAGGAATGCCTCGATGAAAAGATGAGCCGACCGGGCACGCGTCATAAGAGGAAAAAGGAAGGCAGCCGCCGGCCTGGCCTCCAAGCAAGGATTGATTGGTGATGAGGCGGTATCCAGTAGACAGCGGTCTCTGCGGTGCCACACAGTCACGTACGCACGGTTCCGTCACGAATCAAGCCCAGAACCTCAACTAACCCGGGCGAGCCTGTTCCTACAGGGCGACAAGGTCCTCACCCGCCCCTTGGTAGCCCTGCGCTTGCGGGGCTCACCCCGGCCCATCCCCGCGCAGCGGTACCTCCCGAGAATCCGCCGGGGCCTTCAAGCGCCAGCCCCCTTCGATCCCGCCGTCCAAGCGCCCTGACCCCTGCCGGCTGCCGGCTCTTGGCCCCGCTCGGATCCCAGCCTAGTGGTCCCAGCTCACACGCCCCTACCACCAGGGCCTCCAACCCCTCCACCAGCCTAGCCCGGCGCCGCGCAGCAGCGTGGCGCGCGGCGATGACGTAAGTCCCACCTGCCCCGCCTCCTCAGGGCCCAGCAAATTGGCCGCCGGGGCCGCGCCGCCCGCTGCCGGCTCCCATTGGCTGAGAGCGGGACTTGACGGTGGCGGCGGGAGATTCCCCGGACTGTGGCCCCGACTGCCATGGAACGGCTTGCGGCCGTCCGCGCGCGGCTGCAGGAGTGGGAACGCGCGTTCGCACGGCTGCACGGGCGACGGCCAGCGCAGGTGAGGTGGGATCCGGGACCCGACAGGGTGGTGAGCGGGGATCCCAGGCGCAGCCTGGAGCTGACGAGCTTCTGTCCCATAGGAGGATGTGGAGGCGGCCCCTGAGGAGACGCGCGGTGAGCGCTGGCCCGGAGGGCCTGGGTCTGGGCGAATGTTAGAGGGTGTACCCTGACCCCCGACTCCTGCCTTCCCAGCGCTCTACCGTGAGTACCGTAACCTAAAGCAGGCAGTGCGTCAGGCCGGCGACGGACAGCGCAACCCAGAGCAGTCACCCGCCAAGGCAGCTGAGGAGGTATACTGACCCTCAATCCCAGTCTCGCGGTCAGCGTTCCGTATTGTCAAATGGCAGGACCCGAGAGCATTTGCAGCCATGCCTCCACGGAGCACAGAAGTTGGGTGGCCAGGCCCTTCCATGGGGGTTAGGGGAAGCTTTGAAGGCACTTCTGTCTTTTGAACTGGTCTAGGCCGCTACTGTCTACTGCAGGCACAGGAGCCAAGCTGCTGGGGTTCCCACCTGAATCGAGCTGCAACCCAGAAGGCACAGTCTAAGCCGAGACAGCGTCCGCTGAGTTCGGTACAAGACTATGGGAAGAGGCTTAAAGCCAATCTGCAAAGCACACTACAGGTCAGCAGAGGAGCTGAACCCGGAACTGTCGTGACTCTGGGGTGGTCCACCCTTCTTTACAGCGTGAACCCAGGCTCTATATCAGCTGGGGCAAGACCCCGTAAGGGTGCTCTGGCATCTCTGCTCTCGGCTTCTTGTCTGCCCCAAACTTCTGCCGTAACCCTGGGTCCTGAGTTCCTACTTGCTGTTTTGTCTTCCCCAACCTAGGCCGGGTCGACCCTGAGCCGAAAACTGCAGCCTCAGAAGAGATCCTTGTCCACAACGCCTGCCCCAAGGCCACCAGGCCCAAGGACTGTGTCCACCAATCCACATGAAGCTGATGATGTGCTTCCCCAGCTTCCAGAGCCCCAGCCAAGGCTAGGCCAACTCCAGCAGCTTCGGGCATCCCTGAGCCTGAGGTTAAATTCCCTAGACCCTGGCTGGCTAGAGAGGTGTCACAACACAGTTTCAGACCTTCTCGAGGTTCCAAGTGATGATGGCCTTGACCTGGGTGCAGAGGAGTCACAACCTTGGATGTTAGGCAAGGCGACTGCCCTTGAACCGGGCATTCATTCGGAAGACTCCTCACAGAGCCCGGAGGCCCTAGCCCCACAGCCAGCCCAAGTTTTCTCACCGAGCCCCAAATCCAGCAACAGTAAAGACAGGAAGCGCAAATGGAATGAGAAGTTGGAGGACTTTCCACAAGCCCAGGACAGCAGTCAAGCCGAGGCCCTGTCTGAGAGAGCTACAGCACATGAGAAAGACCCTCCTGTGCCAGTGGATGCACCTCAGCCCTGCAACTCCTCAGAGAAGGCTAAGGGCACAGCCCACCACCGAATCTCCTCCCGACCCACTTTCCTGGACAGAGGGAACTATGTTCGGCTCAACATGAAACACAAGGCCTTTGTACGCGCTGGGGCCAACCGAGGCAGGCTTCTCCGTAAGCAGGTGAGATACGTTGACAGGAACAGGCCAGCCCTTCCTCTCCTCTTCCACTCCTAAATGGCTCTTGTGGACCTTCCCCAGGTATGGAAGCAAAAATGGAAGAAGAAAAGAGAGCAGTTTGGGGGAGGTGGACCCAGAACCACAGGCAAGGACGCTTGTTTCCGGTGTGGGCAATTTGGTCATTGGGCATCCCAGTGCTCTCAGCCAGGTAGGCCTCTGCCATGAGTGTTGGGTCATTTAACCATCGTGGGGGGCTAGGGAATTGCTTATGCAAACAAAAGGCTCTACCAGCTCTGAACCCTGGTCCAGGCCCCACCCTGACCATCCAGGAGGAAGGTGGCGGGGATGACAAACAGTCCATTTCCACTTTGGAAGAAGTAACACAGAGGACAGATGCCACTTCCTGTCACCTCTCTGGTGAGTGAGGGGGGACTGGGGGATGTGACCAGTGGCCATTATGCCAGGATGGTTTCGTTTCTGTCCTGGTACTCCCACATCGCCCTCTCTTGCAGATGAGGAAACAGAACTTGCTGGGCCAAAGGGACAAGAGCCTCATCATCCCATCCTGATATCACCCCTCTACCCACCAGGGCCCTCGGGACAGGTAGTAGGTGGGTGAGACTTAATAGGCCGGAGTCTTTCCTTAGTTAATTTTCTGTTGCCGTGAAGAGACACCGTGACCGTGACAACTCTTGTTTGGTTGTTGGTTTTTTGAGGCAGGGTTATCCTGTTAATCCTAGGAGCTTCCTGTAGACCAGGCTGGCTTCAAACTTATAGAGATCCACCTGGCTTTGCCTCCCAAGTGCTGGGATTAAAGGTGTGAGCTGCCTCCACTGAAGCACAGAAACTTTTAAAAGCAAGCATCTAGTTGGAGCTTGCTTACCATTTCAGCAGCTTAGTCCGTTATCATGGCGGGAAGTAGGGAGGTAGGCATGGTGCTGGAGAAGCCCCTGAGAGCTTTATATACTAATCCACAGGCAGCAGACAGAGAGAACAATGCTGGACCTGGCTTGGGCCTTTGAAACCTCAAAGCCCACCCCCAGTGATGCACTTCATCAACAAGGCCACACCTCCCAATCCTTCCCAAACGGTTCACCAACTGGGGACCACGTGTGCAAATATGCGAGGCTTTGGGGCCATTCTCATCCAAACCACAACTTGTGTCCACAGAAACCCCTGCTGAGGTATTCCGGGCCCTAGAGAAGCTAGGGCACCAAGCCTTCCGCCCTGGACAAGAGCAAGCCGTCATGCGGATTCTTTCCGGTAGGTGTGGCTGCCTAGGAACTGTACCAGGCTGTGTCTGGCCAGTTGAGCCTCATAGCTGCCTCTTGTCCTGTCCAGGCATCTCCACTCTGCTAGTGTTGCCCACGGGTGCTGGTAAGTCTCTGTGCTACCAGCTTCCTGCACTGCTGTATGCCCAGCGAAGCCCCTGCCTCACCCTGGTGGTCTCTCCTCTCCTGTCCCTCATGGATGACCAGGTACATGGACAGGCTCTCGGTACCTGGAAAGCCTGAAGTCTGTTACCTCTGATACCCTCATGTGCTTCTTGTTCCTTGAACACACCAGTGGCCACTGACCTTGTCCTAAGGGTGTTAGAGCCTAATGTCCAGTGTTCTGCATCTAGTTCTTTACCTCCAGGGCTCCCAGGCCCATAGGTGGCTCTGAACTTTTTCTCCCAGGACCCAGGGTCAGGGGCATTTGCTTCCAGACGGTTGAGTGGCTCTGAGAGAATTCAGAGGGAGAGACTGTGTTGTGCCAGTCTATGACAGCATTGTATCCACAGGTGTCTGACCTCCCTTCCTGTCTGAAGGCAGCGCGCCTCCACTCGGGTATGACCAAGAAACAACGAGAATCTGTCTTGAAGAAGGTGAGAAGGGCCCCATGGATGAGGGGGTAGTGGGTATCCAGCTAGGCAGTGCCCGTAATCCTCTTCTCCTCAGGTTCGGGCAGCCCAGGTGCATGTGCTGATCGTATCCCCAGAGGCCTTGGTCGGCTGTGGGGCTCGGGGCCCTGCCAACCTTCCCCGGGCCACTCAACTTCCTCCAGTTGCCTTCGCCTGCATCGATGAGGTTCACTGCCTCTCTCAGTGGTCACACAACTTCCGGCCCTGCTACCTGCGAGTCTGCAAAGTGAGCATTTGTCTGGGTGAGAATGGAGAGGGGCTGGGAACTGGGTGGGCTGAGTGACTGACCTCTGTCCCTCGCTCAGGTGCTTCGGGAGCATATGGGTGTGCGCTGCTTCTTGGGTCTCACAGCCACAGCCACTCGGAGCACCGCTCGTGATGTGGCCCAGCACCTGGGCATAGCTGAAGAGCCCGATGGGTTGGCCACCATCCCTGCCAATCTGCACCTCTCCGTGTCCATGGACAGAGACTCAGACCAGGTAGGCATGTATGTACATGCTAGGGACCCTGTCAGAGCCCAGTCTGCTGTGCTAATCATTCCTCGTTGCCAGGCTCTGGTGACACTGCTGCAGGGTGACCGTTTCCGCACCCTGGACTCTATTATCATCTACTGCACCCGAAGAAAGGATACAGAACGGGTGGCTGCCCTCCTCCGGACCTGCCTGTCTACGGCGAGAGATGCAAGGCCTAGAGGTAGGCACGTGCAGGCACCCAGGGACCCTTCCCTCTGCGTGCCCGCTGCGGTCCCCTCAACCGTTCGTACACCTCTGCAGCTTGTGGCCCCGAGACTATTGCTGAAGCGTACCACGCCGGCATGTGCAGCCAGGCACGGAGACAGGTTCAGCAGGCCTTCATGCAGGGCCGCCTGCGGGTGGTAGTGGCCACGGTAGCCTTCGGGATGGGGCTGGACCGACCAGATGTTCGGGCCGTGCTACACCTGGGCCTACCTCCGAGCTTCGAGAGCTATGTGCAAGCTATCGGCCGTGCAGGACGAGATGGGAAGCCTGCCCACTGCCACCTGTTCCTGCACCCCCAGGTTGGCACCCCCTCCCCATCTCCCAGACCATGTTAGACCCAGGGGTTGCGCTCTTCCTAAGCCTCTTCAGCCCTAGCTGCTATGGGGCTGTGGCGCTGTTTTACTTTCGGCTGCCGCTCTAGGCCCGGGTGCTATAGCTGTGTACACGTGACCTTTGCAATGCAGGGTGAAGACCTTTGTGAGCTGCGCAGACACGCCCACGCTGACGGCACCGACTTCCTGGCCGTGAAGAAGCTGGTGCAGCATGTGTTCCCACCCTGCGCGTGCACCCACAGGCCTAGGTCCGGATCCTCCCTTGAGACCGAAGAGCACAATGGCCAGCAAACATACCCTGTACTAGGACGGGCCTGCCTGGGCCATAAGCGGGCACTGCCAGTACAGTGTATGGTACAGACTCTGGACATGACAGAGGAGGGTAAGGAGCCAGGCAGGGTATGGGCTATAGGGAAAGGCTGTCCCCACAGCCCCTGAGCCTTCCTCTGCCTCCAGCCATTGAGACTCTCCTGTGCTACCTGGAACTACATCCACAGCACTGGTTGGAGCTGCTGCCCTGTACCTATGCTCACTGCCATCTGCGCTGCCCTGGGGGCAGTGCCCAGCTGCAGACTCTGGCCCACAGGTAAGCACGTCTCCCCTCGGGGGAGAGGAGAAAGACTAAGAACCAGGGCTGCCAGCCACATGCTCCTCTGTTCCTTGGGCACAGGTGTCCCCCTTTGGCTGCATGCTGGGCCAGGTGGCCACCTAAAGACACAAATCAGGGCAGCAGCTCCTTAGAATTTGACATGGTGGAGCTAGCAGACTCGATGGGCTGGGAGCTGGCCTCTGTACGGAAGGCCCTCCATCAGCTCAAGTGGGACCAAGAACCAAAGAAAGGTATGCCCACCCCTGCCCCAGCCTGAGCTGCTGGCCCCTGCTCACCTGTAACTGACACACTTGCTCACAGGTGCAGCACAGGGCACAGGGGTGCTTGTGGAGTTCAGGGAGTTGGCCTTTCACCTGCACAGTCCTGGGGACCTTACAGATGAGGAGAAGGACCAGATCTGCGACTTTCTGTACAGCCGTGTGCAGGCTCAGGAACACAAGGCCCTGGCCAGTCTACACCAAATATCCAAGGCCTTCCGAAGGTGGGAAGGAGGTGGGCAGCGCCTAGGCCACTCACTCTGACCCCCACGGGCAATTCTTGACAGGTTTCTCTGTGTCATCCCCAGTGTGGCCTTTCCCAGTTGTGGACCCTGTTTAGAGCAGCCTGATGAAGAGCACAGCAATCAGCTGAAGACCTTGATCAGCCGATACTTTGAGGAAGAAGAGGAGGAAGTGGAAACTGGGAAGGATAAGCAGGAGCCCGAGCCTGGGCAGACCCAGGTAAGTGCCACACCTCTGAGGATAATTCCTAAAGGAAAGGACGGTCCAAACCCTGCCTGGCTCAAGGTCTCCTATGCTGCTCGGGGTCTGATTTTATGTGACAGACGCCGTGGAGGCTCAGGTGAGGTCACATGCTGTCCCCCCACAGCTTCAGGACTGGGAGGACCAAGTTCGCCGTGACATCCGCCAGCTCCTGTCCCTGAGGCCAGAGGAAAGGTTTTCAGGAAGGGCTGTGGCCCGCATCTTCCATGGCATTGGTGAGGGCCACGGGGCGGCTGCCTGATGTCAGCTGGGGCCGGGTTAAAGCCAGCTGAGTCCTCAGGCCTGTGTTTCTCTCCATCACAGCAAGCCCCTGCTACCCAGCCCAGGTGTACGGGCAGGACCGGCGCTTCTGGAGAAAGTACCTGCACCTGAACTTCCATGCTCTGATGCGCCTAGCTACAGAGGAACTCCTGCTGAGAGGCCGATGACCACCGTGCACGGGAGAGCTCGATGTGACTGAGGCCTGAGGCAGCCACTAACTACTCAGCTGGTGCCCAGCTCATCAAGGCAATGCTAAAGCCATCACTGAGTGTTAAGCAAAACCTTCCAGGTGCAGGAAGGGGACAAGAAGATCCGAGATGCAGAATAAAAAGCACTCAGTAATTTTATATATTTCCTGGGAACGCAGCCTTCAGTTTGGAGATAGCTGCAGCTCCTGTGTCCCGGACATCTGGGCCATACATCAGCTTTATTGGCTTTATGGACAGTCCTAACATCCAGCTCAGGTCAGGTGACTGGGCGCCAGGCTGAGATCCAGGACGGGTAGGGCTGAGAGTACAAGGAAGGCGGTGAAACAGAGACGTGGGCCCAGGCCGTCAGCCAGCACTCCAGCCAGGATTCCCGGTAGCAGCTTGCCCAGCAGTTCCAGAGTAGCCAGGAAGCTGTAATGTGTGGCCTGGGGGAGGGAACACAGATCAGGGCCCAGTGACCCCCCCCCCCCCGCCCTGCAGTCCCTGGGCATCCCTCCCCGCCCTCTTACCTGCAGGGCTCTGGGTGCTAACTGGCTGCAGTGCATCATCACAGTGAATGTGGCCGTGGTGACCACACCCCCCAGAAACTGTTGTACACATATGCTCAGCAATGTTGCCCCTGGAAGAACAAAGGTCAGTGGGGCCTCAGGCTCCTGCCCCCTCCCTATATCCTCAAGGCTAACCTCTCACCTCGCATGACTGTGCCAGGGTCCAGACTGGCGCCTGGGGTGCTGAGGTGGAAAAGCAGGGCAGTCTGGCCGGCCAGACCCCAAAAGCGAAGCTGTAGCACTGACCTCAGCAGGGACAGCGGCTGCCTAGGGTGGGAATTGGGAGGCTGGATATGGTAAGATTGCCTGGGAGACGGGAGGTAAGGGTCAAGTTAGGGTTGGGGAGCGCTTACCAGTGCCTGGCCAGTAGAGCTCCACCCAATGAGGAGCCAGCAATGGAACAGGTCATGGCACCCAAGCCGCTCCATAGCCCCAAGTCTGAGGCGGAAGCACCGTGGTCCAGCAGAAGAAGTGGGAACAGGCCGCCAGCGCCCTGCTCACCTACAGGAGACCATAAGCAAGGATGTCCCCCTCCCCCCCTTTCTTCTATCCAGGGCCCATAGTACTCAACCAGTTGGGCCCCTGGTCCCCTTCATTTTCACGGGCCCCAGATGTTAGAAGAGAAAGGCTGGAGCTGAGGCAAATCAACAGGTAAGGCAAGACTGAGCTGCAGAGCTCTGGGCTGACAGCCCAGAATAGGACTGTCCCTTAAGTGGGTTTCAGGGCCCTAAGGACCAGTTTTGATGTTAACTAACTTAAGGCCCCACTCACCCAACTTGTAGGTGAGCACAAAGCCTGCTGTCCAGAGGGTCCCAGGCACAGCCAACAAATCTTGTAGGAGATAGGTGTGGGGGGTGTGCTCGGACACTTGAGGCCATGGCAGTCTTCCCAAAGCCGGTGCAGCCCAGGCTAAGGCAGCAGCCACCCAGTAGGTGGCAGCTAGGAGCAGAAAAAGCAATGGCCAAGACAGAGTGGGGAAAAGGACCAACAGCCCACCCCCAGCCAGTGCTGATCCCAGCTTGTAAGCCACCACCTGCACAGTGTTCCCAGGTCCCAACTCCTTTGGCTCCAGGAGCTGCACAGCAAGTGTGTCCAGAGCCACGTCCTGCACTGCTGCACCCAGATTCAGCAGCAGCAGCAGCCCCATCACGGTGATGGGCAGCTGTGCCTGGCCAGCTTGCGGGGGAGGCAACGCAGCCAGCAGTCCACACACCAGGCCCAGGGATATGGTGCTGAGGGTCAGCCAGAGCCTCGGGGAGCCCCGCCTGTCCACCAGCGGTGCCCACACCAGCTTTAATAGCCATGGAGCATACAATCCCTTGGTCAGACCCACACGAGTTAGAGAGAGCCCTTGGGTCCGTAGTAGAATGGGCAGCAAGCTGGACTGCAGTCCATAGGGCAGACCCTGCACAAGATAGAGGCCAGCCAGCGGCAGCAGCTTCCCATGCATAGCCGGCTCGTGCTGGGATCGGATGGCTCGGGATGAAAGGTCAGGGTCTAGTCCGCCTACATAGACTCAGGCACAATCAGGCTGGAATCCCAACGCGCAAACTGGGGCCCTGATATCCCGGAAGTACCGAAGTTGGGAGAAAAATGCAGAGCAAGAGACCTATCCTATAGCGAGGTGGGCCGGCGGCCTCGCGCTGCCCATGACTACCAGCATGCTTTGCGCAGGGGTCAGGCTGAGGGAGAGGCGGGGCTCCCTTGGCTGAGGGTGGAGCCAACACCCTTTTAGTTCTGTAGTCTAGCCCTCAGTTGGCCTTTAAACCCCAGTGCCAGATGTCAAGCAGGTTACACAGAACGGCTGCTCTGGCGCCCCTGGTGCCAAAGCTGGACACCACAGCGCTGCTGTTCGTGCTCCCAGCAGGCCAGTGAGCTGCTGGGAAGGAAGCTGCAGCAACTGGCGGGTCTCAAAAGTATCCTCCTTTCTGCTCAGTGGTTACCAGATTCGTTCCGGACGCATTTCTTTTTTCATTGGGGAGGGGATGGGGGTCTCCGTGTTTTTATTGGGGTGGGGGTCTCTATGTAGCCCTGTTGTCCTGCAGCTCACTCCGCAGGCCAAGCCCACCTCCAACTCAGCCAGCCTGCCTCTGCCCCCCGAGTACTGGGATTAAAAGTGTGCGCCACCACACTCACCCAGAAACGTTTCTGCTATTCGGCTCCCACGGAGGAGTCAGCACCTTGCTCCACAGTGCTTCGATCCCTGCTCCCTATACTTTTGACTGATTGTGGCTCCAGATCATCCCCCCCAACGCGCACACACGCAGAAGTAGGAGTTTTGCGGGAAAGGGCAGGACCAGTCAGCTACTTCCCATGATACCCCCTTCCCTTGTGTTCAGTGAGGGTAGGCAGTCCAGCCAGTGTGATTCTGGCCCTGCAGGGAAGGCCCATGTCCAATTTCCCTGTTCCCGGAATTCCCAGAGTTGTGCTCTCTGAAGGCAGCAATGAGGCTGTTAAATAAGACCTTGGGTTAAGAACTGACTCCACAGTAGACTGTGGTATTGCTATTGTGTTTGGACACAGGGTTCAAGTCTGAGCATCCCGGCGTTGCCTTGTTTCCACTGAGAGCCTGTCCAGTCCCTTCTACATAGTCTCCAGATCCAAGTTTTCATATCCCTACAATGGGTCCTACTGTGGGGCATAACTGTGAACGCCTATAATTTCAGCTATTTAGGCTGAGGCCAGAGGAGGTGAGTTTAAGGCTGAACTGGACAACTTAGCAAGACCATGTCTTAAAACTGGGAAAGGTTGGCGGGCAGGATATAGCCCAGTGATCCTGAATTCAATCCCTGCCACTGCAAATAACTCAAACTCAGTGTTAGCTGGGCGGGCTGCTGTTGGCCACCTCGGAGGAACACCACAGACCACGCGGGTGAATCACAGCAGATCTGTGCACAGAGGCTCAAACCTTCCCGAGCCCCCACTCCACGATCTTTTCTTCCGTCAGCACTCATCTGCCCCAAAGGTTCCTAGAAGTGGCTTGCAAGAGGACCTCCCCTGCTTTGCTCTGCGTGCAGGCGGGCTGCCACTCACTTGGTTGTAACCCTGCTCAACAGCTCCATCCTGTGGTCGGCACAGGAAGTGCCTGAACAAAGGGACATGTTGCTATGTCTCAGGGAAGGGGCACTATTTCCGTTACAGCCTCTAAGATCTCTTTCCCCTGGAATTCTCTGCAAACTCGTCCCCTCCCAAGTGTCTCTGAAGTGGCCCTACAAGGCAGATGTGTGTCACATCTGCCTTCACAGTCTTTACTAGTATGTTGGTTGGCTTTACCTAATGGATCATCACATGCCCCATGCTTACCACCATAATGAAGACCTAGCCCACAGACGCATCTGTCTCCAGCCAGATGGATGAGTGACAGCCTGGGGGTGGAAGGCGTCCCTGGAAACCGTCCTTAACAACGCCTCTCGATGAGATTTCTAGTATCCCTCAAGTGGAGTCTGTGTGTGTCTATATGAAGCCAATCAGGGGAGCCAAAAGCTGGGGTCACCCAGGCAGCCACTTCGTGTCAGGCTGACACCCAGCCTTTATTAGGGACCTGCAGGGATAGGTACCCAGACCCTAGACAAAAGCAGCAAATACTGAGGGCGCCCAAGGACCCTGCTTGTCCAGTCAGAGGCCATCCAGTGTGGCCCTAGCAGTGGCTTCAGGAGTACTCCTTGGTGAACTTAGCATGGAATTGCCTCAGTTTTTCCAGCAGTGGCCGCAGCTTCGCCATGGGGGGCAGAATGGTCATCCTGGAAAGGAGAGATGGTAAGCGAGGGGCACAGACCCGTTTGTGGCGGGGTCAACACATACCAGGTCTCACCGGAAGTGATAGGTGCCCTCCTGCTGCCCAAAGCCACTCCCAGGCACAACACAGATGCCAGTCTCCTCCAGGAGGCTCAGGCAGAAGAACATGTCAGGCGCCAGGCCCAGTTCCTGGAGTTCAGGAGGATGGTCAGGTCGCGGCAGCCAGGCCCACACCCTGCTCAGCCCCCACGACCCTGCATTCCCCACCTGAGCGCGCTGCACTGCTCT
The DNA here is from genome assembly GCF_030254825.1 of Meriones unguiculatus. Classification (NCBI taxonomy): domain Eukaryota; kingdom Metazoa; phylum Chordata; class Mammalia; order Rodentia; family Muridae; genus Meriones; species Meriones unguiculatus. Next base: position 24,410,328 of record NC_083356.1, read on the forward strand.
TGGGGGCAGCTGCACTCGAGGGAAGGAGTACATGGCGCCCTGCACTGGGTTGCAGCGGATCCCGGGAGCCTCGTTGAAGACCTGCTCCATGAGTTTAGCCTTGGCTGCCAGCTCAGCCAGCACCTCCTGCCTCTCCTGCGGCCACGGGAGGGAATTATGGGAGGAGGGTTTCGGTGTGTCCCCCTAGGGTCCCACCCAAAGCTGGATCACCAGCCATCTTGGCCTGGTCTGCTCTGCTCACTGCTTGAAACTGCTTGAAGGATGGCTCGGAGGGTGTTGGCGGACTGACCACCAGGTCGAGCAGGGCCTGGCCCGGCACTGGCGGGCACAGCCGCACGCTCATCAGTTTCGCCATCTGTTTCTGCACCTCAGCGTCCATGTTTACCACCTCCACATAGCCACCACGGAATCCGCACCTGCGCAGGAGAGCATGAGCTAGGGATGGTCTGGGAAGAGGGTGTTGAACCATGGCAGTGCCCTGGGGCGTCCTCTTCCCCTCCCACCTTCGCCACCACCACCTGGGCCTGTACACACTCGCCCATGTAGCCCTTGGAGACTGAGTGGAAGGAAGCAAGCTCCTGCTGCGTCGCATATGGCGGCCCCATCTCCGTGAGCACCTTCTTGAATGAATGGAACCGAGAGCCCTCGGCATACACATTGTCCTGGTATACCTGTAGAGGCGGCAGTGCCATTTAGGCTGGCTGCCGAGCTGCTGCCCACTGCTACGTGTGCCCCCTGTCTGTACCTCATCAGCCATCAGGAAGAGACCCTCTTCGAAAGCAAAGCGGATCACGTCTTCGATGCACTCACGGGTCTGCACCTGCCCTGGGGTATATGGAAGTGCGGCACTGACAGGGTCAGCCACAGAAAACCAAGCTCAACTGTGCTCAGCCCAGGCGCCCTTGGGGCGGGAGAGAGGGCAGGTCCCAGAGGAAGGGGCGGAGCCGATGGGAGGAGCGCTAGGGGCGGGGCTGGCAGGAAAGGGTGACACTGGACGGGGCGGAGCAGGTAGGAGGTTTACCAGTGGGGTTGCCCGGGTTGATGACGCACAGTACGCGAGGGCAGCAGCGGTCACGTGCCTGGCACAGAGCGCGCCGCAGCTCGGCGAGGTCTAGAGCCCAGGCGTGCTCTTCGTCCAGGTAGTAGTCCACTTGCACGGCGTCTAGCTCAGCCAGCGCAGCCGAGTACAGTGGGTACTGAGGAATGGGGATGAGCACACCCGTTCGTGCACGGCCCTCGCCGGCCACCAGCATCTTGAGCAATGTCTGTGGGCGGGGTAGGAAGCACAGGGTTAGTGCAACCAGGCTTGCATACCCCCACGCCGCCGCCACCGCTGCCCCGAGCTGACACTGCGGCACCAGACGCAGCCCCATCTAGCCTCACACATAGCGCTACTCTGGCCTGGCCTGGCCCACCCTACCACGATGGCGTCGCTGGCCCCGGTGGACAGAAATATGTTGTTCGGGTCTGCAGGGATGCCTCCATCTCTCCTCTCAATGTACTGCGCCACATCCTCCCGGATCAGCTGGATGCCAGAGCTAATGCTATAGGAACCTGACAGGGGACAAGTTAGTGAGGGGGGCAAGTCCTGTAAGCCTCCCAGGGGGACCCATCCGTCTCTGCCCGTCCCCGAGGCTTGAACTCCGCCTAGAGCTGGCACTCACCCAGACTGTGGCCCCCGCATGCCTGCAAGATACGTTCTGCCCTTCTCTTGACATCCTCTGGGAAGTCAGGACTGCTCAGAAGACTGGGGTAGACGCAGAGGGCCAGGACCTGGGAGGACCAAGTACTGAGTCCTGGGCAGTTTTTTTAGGGGAGGGAGTTTGACCAACGGCACACAGCAGCAGCCTAACCTGGCGGAAGAAGGTGATGGGTCTCTGCCCCATGGCTTGTGCATCCCCAATGTTGGCACGGATGACCTCCGTGAAGGGCTTCTTCACACCCTGGGGAAGAAGGGGAGCAGGCGGTGAGATTGGGCACAACCATCCCCCTGCCTTTGTCCCACATTCCACAGAGCTTGGGACTAACTCAGCAAACCAAGTTGAATAGAAAGGCAGCAAGTGGCCCAAGACCATACCTGCCGCAGCTCCTGTTCCAGCTCCAAGGCACGCTGCACTATGGGTCCTCGAACTGCATACTCCACCCTCCGGACACATGGGTTCATAGTATCCAGAGTTAGCACCTTCCCCTTCAGCCCGTTTCTTGAAGCCTGGCTTTGATCATTCACTGAGGCCATGACTTCTCAGACCAGGTAGGAGATACTGGCTCAGAAAGCAGAAGGGTCCAGATGGGAGCTCAGGACTGGGAATGGAGGAGCCTGCTTGAATGAAGACACCCTCTTCACTGCAGCCTTCTCACCCTACTGAAAGGGGCAGAAAGGGCTGAAGGAACTGGAGCACCCTGGGCCCCGCCCCACCAGTCTGGGCACAGATCTGCCCCACGGAGCCAGAGGGAGTTGGTAAGGCAGCAGGCGGGGCTTGGGGCGAGGCCCAGTGCCGCCTAATGTCCCCATGAGGGAGCGGGAGACCCACTTGGGGAGTAGGGACAGACGGATGGCTCAACATTTGACACACTGAATATTGGGAGAAAAGAACACTCAGCATCTGGGCCTATGAAGAACAGAGCAGCGACTACTGGAGATTTATCCTAGCAAGCCCCAGCTGAGGTTAGCCTTCTCAGACCGCCCCCCGCCCCACATACACACAGAGTCATCTTTACTAAAGCAAGTGGACTTGTTTCCTAGGTTACTAAGCCAGGCCTTAGGAATCTGGGGATCACTTGGGGAGGAGAGAAAGGTATTGAGTCTCTGGGTTCTGCAGGGACTGCCAGAGTGTTATGGTTGGACCTTGGTCCCTGATGAGCACTGCAAGGGTTTAGGGGGAGGGGAGGAGACAGGAGACAGGACAGCTAGTTCTGGACACACCTCATCCTGGACTGCCCTCATGCCCTTTTAATACACATCAACCTGAGGGTGCCCTTAGGGCTACAACCCAGGCCAAGGGTAACTAACTCCCCTTCCCTCTTGCTCCTAATTGGTAGAGAGAGCAGGAAGTGAGCTCTGATAGGCCTGTAGAGCCCCACTCCCACTGGCCTTGCCGGAAGCTTAAAGGCCATACTCAGCACTGGTCATCTAAGCCCCTGGACCCATCTATGGCCCAGGCTGAGGGCTGGGGAGCCTGACTTCTAAGCTGGGCAGCAGCCGCTATTAAGGCCTCAGGTGAGCCTTGATCCCCCTGTTCCTCGAGGCTAGAAGAATCACAGGTCCTGGAGTGGGGGGACACACTCACCTCTGATCTCTTGGCTCTGATGCCACAGTGGCCTCCCAGCTCACTGGCCTGTCTCTGGGTGCCAGGGCAGAGCACAGATTAATATAGCTTGGCCCCGGCAGAGCCTGCCACTGCCTGCCTCTTACCAGCAGGGCCCAAGCAGCAGCACTGGTGGCAGGTGGACTTCCGGCAGCAGCACAGCCCTACTCTAAATTTAACCAGCAGCCACCACCAGCTCCCCCCCCCAAGCCCTTCCAAGGACACTAACCCTCCAACCACAGGTGCTAGAGGAAGGACAGGCCCTGGGGACGGACACCAGGCTGACTAGATCAGTGCCCATGTGACCTGGTACGGGATGGCCATGCAAAGCCAAATGCAATGGACATGATCTAGAGGTGCTTTCTTCCCTCCAGCTTGAGGCCCCTAAAGGGCCCCTCTCACTCTGATGCATTGTGCCTAGCCAGCACAGCCCCAGTAGCCAACTGCTTGTCACCTATACCAGTAGAGGCGGAAGCTGGCAGACATGCCCCAGGATCAGGGCTGCATGCCAGGAACTGAGACCATGACCCTGGGAAGTGCCTAATGCCAGCCTTCTGCCTGTTTCACCCTGCTGGCTCTGGCCCAATCCGGTGGAAAACATCTTATCTGTTCTAGCCAGGGTCCCTGTCCCTCTGCATGGTCACCCTCTGTATTCCCTATCAAGAGTCCTTTTTCAAAGTGCCTCATGGCTTTCAGGGAAGCAAAGGGTTACAGAGGAGCCTCCAAGCGGCTGAACCAGCCAGGAGAGGTGGAGGTAAAGGCTGGGCTTCTTGCCTCCAGCCTTGAGCTTCCCTCCCACAAAGGCTGAGGCTGCCACCTGCAAGCCCCAGCACGCAGTTATCTGCAGGTCTGGGTGCTCCTGGGCATGGGTGGCTCCTTACCCAGCAGCACTACCTGCCCTTTCCCCAGTGAGACACACAGGAAGGCTCAGTGGCAAACAGCCTTTTATCAAGAGTCACAGAAGAAGCAGTCTGTGGCCTGAGGCCCATAGGTACAGTGCTGCATAGTCCATCCCTGAGCAAGGTGGCCAGTGTCCTGGGCTGGGAGGGGGTCCGGGGCTCTGTGCTGGCTCGCCTACAGCACTGGGGTATGTGCTGGAGTGGGCCAGCAGGCCAGAGAGCATGAGGGAGCCTCTGGTTGGGCATGGGGTTGAACCGTGCCACACTGAGGAATCACATTTCACATGAGCAAACAGCATGGCTTCTTCTCCACAGGAGCCTCCTCCGAGGGAGCAGTGAGCTTGAGCAGGGGAGGGTCCCCAGTTGGGCTGAAGCCACAGTCAGGCTGAGAGGTCTCAGTGTCAACAGACAGGCCAGGCTCAAAGGTCTCAGGCCCTTCAGGGGCAGGTCGCTGAAGCTTCGCAGCTGCTCGCTGGCGTTTAAGTTCTGCCAGTGTGTGGTGGGCCTTGTCCCGGACGAGGGCATCAGGGGCATTGCTCTCTGCAGGACTCAGCTGATAGGAGACACTCCGATCTAGACGCTTGGAGTACAGGTGCCTCCCTGGGGGGACCCCTACTTGGCCATTGTGTGGTCTGGCCACTTCAAGGCTGTCTTCCTGTGGACAGAGCCAGAACCCCAGAGGCCATCAGGAGGCACTTTTTCTTACCCACACCAGCCTGGGGGTTCAGGTCATGTAAAATGGGGGTAGATAGACAGACATGACAGTGGAAGGGTCAGCAGCCTATACCTTAGGGACACTAGCTCATCTAGAAGCATGGGGTCACTGGGCCTACCACCTCCATAGGGGCTAGCGAGGATGAAAGACTAGGAACTAAGTGACCAGATCACACAACAAGACAGCTCCAAGCCTGGGGCCGTACAGGGGCTGCATGCTCACCTCTGGGGGCCGCAGCCGGAGCTCAGCATCTGTCTGCCTGTCCTCATCCTCTAGAGGTTCTGGACTGGTGGGTGCTGGCTGTTGCCACACGATGGCCTCCTGGGCATGCTCCTTGCGATATAGGTTGGTGCGATGTGTCAGGCTCACCCGTCTCACCACCTTCCTGAGAGGAGAGGAAGTTGAGACATCATCACCCATCTCACAGCCAATGCCCACAACCCCTACTGGGGCTCCACTGCCAGCTGACACCCACAGGGGCAAAGCCTAGGCCTCAGCAAGTGGACAGTGACCCACAGCAGGGGGCTTACCCACGGCTGCCTGCGCTAGAGGTGCGACGGCGCAGCAGGGAGCGCTGGCGGCCCTGAGCCCGCAGGAGTGCATCTTGTTTGTGCTTGAGCTCTAGCAGTTTGGCTCTTACTTCCTCATCACCACACACGTCTGAGAAGAGATAGATGGACAGAAGTGTCACAGGCATCTTCATGGCCTATCCCTTCTGCCAGATGTAGGCAACCCCACACTCACCGAGGGGCGTCTCGTCCACCAGAGATTTTCCATTCAGATCAGCCCCATGTGCCACAAGCAATTCTACCAGGTGCACCTGCAGGCAGCCAGCAGTAGCTGCTTGGCTGAGGGCTCCAGCTAGAGCCAGGAACCTACCCTCTCCCTGCTCCTGTGTACACTCACCTGGCCCCAGTAGGCTGCAGCATGCAGAGGCTCCCAGCCATCATGGTCCTTAGCGCTCAGGCTGGCTCCTTGCTCCAGTAGCAGGGTAGCCACCTCACTGAACCCATTAGCAGCGGCGATGTGCAGCTGCAGGCAGACCACTCAGCCCTGAATCCCTGAACCCCTCCAAGTACCTGCCCCAGGACAGACACCCCCAAGTAACTGAGTTCTCACCAGAGTGGCCCCATGGTCCAAAGGGTCATTGAGGTTGGCCCCAGCATGCAGCAGGTTCTGGAGGTCATTCAGCATGCACAGCTCTGGCACTGCCCGGGCCTCCTCAATGCTGTCCTGGGTGATACCTGAGGGGCAAGCTGGCTCAGAGAAAGCATGACCCAGGGCACCACCCCTTGCAGACCGACATGGCCCACTCACCATGATTGGCCATGGCAGTCTCAAGGCAATCCAGTGTCTGTTCATCCTCACACAGGTCGTAGGGCATGTTCCCATCGGTATTGACAGCCAGGAGATCTGCACCACTACAAGGAAGACAGACAAGCCACCAGCCTCAGTACCTTCGCACAATAGCCCCTCACAGCAAGTTTCCCCTCAGCAGAGGCCCTCAGCCTAGGGCTGTCCTTGGGAAGAGAGGGCAGGCCACGGGAAACAAAGCCCTATCTTCTGCTAGAACAGCTGACCCCTGGGCCGAGCTGCTACCCCTCAGCCCTAGATCCTGTCTTTAAGCTAGACTGAGCAGTCTCTATCCAACCTGTAGTCTTCAGGTTTATGACACCCATCTACCCCCCAGAAAGATAGTAGAGGCACTTGCCGATATGCAAGGAAGAGCTCTGGGACCCCCAGGACACAGAAGGGGTACTCTTCCACCGTGCAGAACCAGAAGGATGCCTGCAGTTCAATACCAACTCCAAGAGGAGCCCCAGGAACCTGCTCGCTCTACACCCCTAATCCATTACCAAGTTACCTGTATGTGACAGCCTCATCCGCTCAGACAAGGAGGGCCAGGCTTCTGTGCTCTCACCTACTGGAGAAGTCTCTGAATCTAGTGAAGCCACTAGCTTCCTCTGCTCTCTCTTAGGGGTAAAGGCCTCACCTATACACAGGCACTTCCTCCTAGACACAGCTGGTCTCCTCATTTCCTGTCCCTCCTTACCAAGTCCATCCTCAACACTGACCAAATGGCACTTGACTGTGGAGAGGCCCTTGGTCCAGAGTTGGAAGTCTCGCCTGCCAGGCAGGCCAAAGAACATAGTGAATATACTCTTCCCTCCGGGCTCCCAGGCAGAGTTGGCAGAGGAAGAATCCCAGAGGTCACCGAGCCACCACATGGCGACCCAGCAGGTCCTACCGTGAAATGAGGAGTTCCACCAGCTGCAGATGCCCACAGGTAGCTGCAGCATGCAGAGGGGTCCAGCACTCACTGTCGCGAGCATTGACGTCAGCCCCGGCCTCCAGGAGCTGCTGTGCCATCTCTTGGAAGTCATCAATGCAGCACTGCAAACAAGCGACCTCAGCCCCGTCCCCCAGCCTCAGTGAGGCCAACCAGGCCTGCCCCCTCCTGCAGGAGCTTACCTGGTGTAGTGCAGTCAAGCCATCCTCATTGGCCAGGTTGGGGCTGACCCCGCTACTAAGGAACTGGCGGACTGCAAGAAGAGGAAGGCAGGAAGGTGCCTCTTCCTCCAGGCCCCAGAAGTTAAAAACATAGGGCACAGGGAAGGAAAGGGCCTGCTACAGTTAGACTTGGCTTCATACTAAGAAGACTCCAGTCGAAGGAGAGAAAAGTCAAAGGAAGGGCTTGGGGAGTAAGTGTGCAGGAGTGCCAGGCCATATGTGCTCTAGGTCCCACACTGGGTCTGACCAATACCCACTCTCCATCTCTAACCAGAAGTGAGCAGTGCTGTCCCACTGTCCAGAGATGGGGCTCAGGAGCCAGGCATGAAGGGAAAGGATTCACAGGATACACTCTGCTAAGAGGCAGTGATGGCTGTCAGCCCAAGTACTAGATTTTTCTGCAACTCCCAGTGTGTCCACTTGTGGTCCAGCCCTCCCATAACCTGACTTTCCTCACAGGAAGACCTCCTACATGCACCCCTATTAAGGACAGTTGACTATCAGTAGCAGAGCTATGGCTAGAGCCAGGAGCTAGAGGCAGTTCTAGGCGTAGCCCTGAGCCAACACAAAGCAGGGCCACACCCAGACAGATGGGAGTGCCTGCTGTGCTGTGCCCTCAGACCCAAGCACACTCACCTTCCTCCAGGTCGTTTCGGGCAGCAGACTCCAAAAGAGCAACGCTGGGAGGGAAGAGGACATGCTTCCGAGGCCTGAGGCCAGCCACCTCCTTCCATGGTCGCTCCCCATGGCCCTTCTTGCTCTGGGCCTCCTTCTCAGCCTGGGCCCACATCTTTACCTGCTGGGCACGTCGCTTCTGGGCATGCTTCAGCCGCTCCTGGGTGCTCATCCTGCCTACCATGGGCATCTCTGCCAGCAGCTCCAGGTGCTCGGCCATGGTGGTGGATGTTAGCCCACAGGGCTGTCTGGGGCACCACGATTTGGGTTCGGGGGGGCAGGCCAAGCCTGAAGGGTGGGGCAGCTGGCTGGACTGGCACCCTTGGGGGCATCCCCTTCCTAAGACTTGGTGCTCTCTGTTCCTGGCAAGGCTGAGATGGGAGGCCCCACACTGAGACCAGGCTCAGCTGCCCTACGGTGCAGAGCCTGGGCAGGGAGGACAGTGTGGCATGGGGTGGAGGGGAAGGTGTGTGTGGGGGGTGCCTGCAGCCGTTCCCCAGGCAGAACTGACACCTCGACTGTTTAGCTGGCCGGGCCTCTGCACAAAGCGCCTCACCTCCCTCTTGGGGTCAGGGTGCACAGCCTGGGGGAAGTAGCCCTAAGACCAGGCCGGCCTCAGTCCAGGGTCTGAAGCTAATTACCCAGATAACAAAGTTCCAGCTTCCTGGCACCCTGCCTAGGAGAATGGAGGGCAGGGCCAATCAGCACCAAGCCCCTGGCAGCCCCTAGGAACCTCTGCTCTTCTTCCATGCTGGCTGCCCTCAGTCCTTATGGCTAGTTTTTCAGTCAGCACAGCTAGGTCGAACAAGCTATGGTAGCAAAGGTCAGGGTGTATGGTCAGTCCTAGGGTTCCAGCTTCCAGCGTCCACAGGTGACAATCTCTAGGCAGCTAGGAGACAGGAGGGCTGTCAATATTTTCTCAGGGGAGCCTCCCCTTCCGGGCGTCACACACACCTGAGGAGTAAATATGAATAAGGAAACACATCAAGGTCAGTTTATGAGGAGAGGCAGGAGAGCTCCAGGGAAGGCCTGTGTGGGACCCACCTTCTGCCCACAGCACGCTGAAAGTCAACAACATATCCTTGGGGGGATGCTCTAGCCTACTCCTCCACACACACCTAGGGAAGAATAGGACAAGGGGTTTCTCAGGCCCTTACCCATCTTACCCATCCTTTCCAGAAAGGGCTGTGCAGGGTAAACAGTACAACAGCCAGGAGGACTGACTACGCCCAGCCTTGCTGTCCATGGGCTATCCCAGGGCTATGCTGTGTGCTGGCTGGGTTGGGCAAGGTTTCTTCCCTGGACTCTCCAGGGACAGCATAAGGGCTTGGCAGACTCTGTCTACTGAGTCCCTTGTAGCCTAGCATCTGCCTTGCTCCCATCAGGAAGCCAGCTCAGTCCAGTCAGTATTTCTGCTATCCTGAGTGGCATTCAGCTGAAGTCATGGGTACCCTGGCATCCTCAGGAAAGAGGAATTAAGAGCTGTCTCCCATGTTCCCCATCATTGGACAAAGAAAAGTTACTCTGATGTCCTTGTCCTATAGAAAAGAAGCCAGCCCAAGGACAGCAATTACTTCTCAACAGAAAATACGCTGGCTTTAGGTCCACTCACCTAGAGCACATGTGCAGACAGCTCTCTGACTGCAGCAGGAAGATAAGCATGGCTTATAGCCACCCCAGACTACCCAGGAGGCCTGGCTTCCTCAGTACCTTAGCTTCCTCAGTACCTAGCTCTTAACCTGGTGGGCCCACCTTCATGATCTTTTTGGAATGTGCCTGAAGACAGACTCTATCATCTGGGACAGTACCATAAGGGACCCCAGTGAGCCAAGGCTGAGCTCTAAGCTTTCAGTCCTGACTCCAGGAACTGTCTATCTGGCCTCCCTCCAGAAGCAAGCCTCAAAGGGAACAGGACAGCTGAAAGCCAGTGAACTCTTTTGAAGTTCTAGGAAAGGCCAGCTCCTGCCTATCTGAATCTTGGCTGACCCAGCTGGACCTAAGGTGTGGTTCCTCTTCCTAGCCTGCCTGAGTCATGAAGACTGCTAAGCTACCAAGGCTTGCTGGCCAGTCTAGCAGTTTTACCAAATGGCCACGATACCACAAGAGCCAAAACCAGGCTGAGGAGGGCAGCTCCTGCTCTACTCCACAAACCCTTCCCAAAGCCTCTCCAGAATGTCAAATCGAGATAATTTGTATTACTTACTCCAGAACTGGGCTTCGGACCCGGCTGAGCTGAACCAGGAATGTAGGACCCAGCACAGGGGAGCCTCCTACAAGGACTCTGACCCCTCTCCCCACCCTTCAGCCTGAGCACCACTGGACTGACCCAGCCTACGGAGTGTTCCATGGGGCAGCTGACTTTCATCCCACAAGGCTAGCACCCTAACCCCAAACCATTCTCCTCAGCGCCAACGAGAACACAACCAACTACGTAGGGCCCTTAGCTCCCACCTTCACTACTATATAACCCCCTTTAGCAACTGCTGTCACCCCAATTCATAGTCAGGAAAACCAAGCTATGATAACCACTGATACAGACAAAACCAACTCCACTGGCTGAGAAAGCTACAGGAACCGACTCCAGTAGGTTTAAGCACTTGAGACCCAAATGAAGGGCTCTGAGACAGACAGCCCTAATACACCAAGAACTTCTTTATCAGCTGCCCAAATGCTGCCCACCGTCTGCAATGACAGCGGAAACACTTGATGTAGAGCCAGCACTGCCCGCTAACCACTCTACCACAGTGCCTTTGAACCGACCACTGTTATCTGTATTGTGCCCGGAGCCTGACAGCTATGAGGGCAAACACACAGGAAACAAGGAATGGTGTGGGTGGAGGCAGATGACCCAGAAATGGGGACAAAGGATAGGTGCCCAGAGAAAGGACAGAAGAAAGGAGAAAGGGGGGGAAGGTTCAGAGAACAGCCACAGAGTGGAGAAAGAAAAACAAAACAAATAGTACACTTGCTATCGGCTCGAATACTCACTCATAGGTGAGTGCACACAGCACAGCGCTCTGAAGGACATCTCCAGACCTGGAAAGTCTTTCTCTGATACGGTGTGCTGGGACCCCCTCTGCACTAAAGCCCATTCTGCAAGTCAAGAAGGCACCTTAAGGCAGCGGGCAGCAATGGGACAGCTGATGAAAGAACCCCTGGCCATGATAAGATGCAGCCAATCAGCAGAGTTTATTTGGTCTGTAGCGAGCAGGTACCTTCCTAGAAACTCATGATTATGAGGTGAGCAGAAAAAGAGTCTGCCATTCTGCAGAATAACATCTGTATGTTCATTTCTGTCACAAGCCAAAGGAGATCAGTGCCTGAAGAGAATGGCTTCAAGATGCTGACATGGATGCAGAAACGGACAGGACTCTGGATTAACAAACTCCTCTTCATTTTCACACCCGGGAAAACTACCTGGAGGTAGAAATGGCACAAGGGAGTCTCAGTGGGCTCCTGGCTGTCTGGAGGGACAGGTGCGGATCAGCACAACCCTGCTAAGCCACTGGCAAGTATTCAGCTGGAGGGAAGCTCTGGGGACTTACACCCTGGGGCCACAGGCTGTGCCTGACCTCGTAGTAGGAAATGGGCTGTGTTGGGAGTTGGTCTGGTGCTATGTATATAAATGCTAAATTCTGAGCCCCAAGATCTGGTTGACATCCAGATGAGTACATTCTCATGTACACTGAGTGATGTTGTGTAAAACTTTGTCCCCCAATATTCTCTGTTTGGTTAACTAAGAGGCTGGACAGCCTGCAATTGGGCAGTAGAGAAGTGGGCGTAGCTTTGGTTCCCAGGCTTGGGTTCTCAGGAAGGGACCACAAGAGAGAGAGAGAGAGAGAGATGAGGAGAAAGAAGGAGAAAAAGATGGAGAGAAAGAACATGACCTGATGGAGCATATCCAGCCCAGACAGGACGACATATTAGCAAGTAACCTGGAGAGCACCGCGGGGAGTTAACCAGATCGGCATAGAAAATTAGTTTAACTTGTAACTGCCCAGTTTTTCTGCTTAAAACTTGTCTAAAAAAAAAATTGACAAGTCTCAGTATCAGTTACTGGAGAACTAGCTGGATCATAGAAAAGCTCATTAAGCCCACACCTTTAATCCCAGCACTTGGAGGCAGAGGCAGATGGATCTTTATAACTTAGAAGCCAGCCTGATCTACAGAGCAAATTCCAGGACAGCCAAGGCTACAAAGAAAAACCTTGTCTTGAAAAAAAAAAAAAAAAAGTTAGGAAGGAAGAAGAAAAGAAAGGAAAAAAAGGGGGCTACAGCTGGGATACAAAGTGAATAAATTACAATAGATAAATAAATGCAAAAAAGAGGAACTGTGCAGCTTATAAATTAGTAATCACAAAAGGTAGTATAGTTTAACCTGAAAAAAATGTTCTCCTAGTAATATGCCCATTATAATACTTTATTTCGCTAATGTGATACACAAGCTTAGGAAATATATATAGTCTGCTTCATTGTATTTTTATGTCATAAATTTAGTTTATATTTCTGGGTGTATAGGTGGGAAACGTGTTTTAATCCATTAAATATATTGCATAGTTGAGGAAAAAAAGCCCATTAGGATTAATAAATGTTAACAATATTAATAAACATTATTAAATATTACTAGTCACTAGTCACAATGACTATGGCCCATGGTTCACACCTGCCATGTTCTCTCAAGCCCCCTCTAAGACAGACACTACCGACTCAGCCATAAGGTACCTGACGTGCATCTGCCAACTCACCGCAAGCAAGATTATAAAATACAACAAGGGAAAGAACCTGGCCACTGAGCGAAGGAATATAATTAAATAAGGCCCTTCAAGACTTTATGAACACGTTTCTAAACACCCCATGCTGGTTAGTTTTTATCAGTCTGACACAAACCAGAGTCGCCTGGGAACAGGGAACCGATACTGAGAGAGAAAATGCCTCCTCACATTGGTCTGTGGGGCATTTTCTTGCCTGCGGATAGGGGAGGGCCCAGCCCACTCTGGGCAGTGGCTCCTCTGGGCAGGTAGGCAAGCTATGTAAGGCACAGAGTTCAAGGCAGCAGCAGTGCCCTCTGTGTTTTCCCTAGATGATGAACTGTAAGCTCCTTCAGGTTGTTTCGGGTCAGCATTTCATCACAGCAGCAGAAACCTAACTAGGGTACCATACTATGATGGGAAGAGCTCTAAAAAATACTGTTTGCTTAGTTATGAAAAAAAGACCTAAGATCAGGCTGCAGAGATGGCTCAGTGCACTTGCTGATCTTGGCAGAAGACCTAGGTTCAGTTCCCAGCAGCCACATCAGGCAGGTCACAATCTCCTGTGAGTCCAGTTCCAGGGAATCTGACCACATCTGGCCTCTGTGGGCACCTACACACACACGGTGCGGTGCAGGCAGGTACATATGCACAAATAAAAGGAATAAATATTTTAAATATATATGATCATGTATAACTATACTATTTTGTAAAAATAAATAAGGACATACAGAGAGGCACTGGAGAGATGTCTCCGTGGTTAAGAGCATTTGCTGCTCTTGCAGAGGGCCCAAGTTCAGGTCCAGCACCTACAAGTGGAAGTGGTCATCAGGGGTATAGACAGAGCCTATCTCCTGCAGGAAACTGGGTGGCAGGAAGGGCTCCTCAAAACCCATATGGATATAGGAGGGTCACACAGGGCCAAATTGGACTCAAGTACTGGCAGTGGAAAGCTGCCTGAGGAAACAAGACCCTCTTCACGTCAGAACAAATTTCAGACAGCACACATATGGCTGTAAGAGAAAAAAGAGAGAGAAAGAGAGAGAGAGAGAGAGAGAGAGAACAAGGAAAAGGAAGAAAATGTTTCATAATCCTAACACCCCCCAGCTTTATAAACATGACATAAAACCCAGAAACTGAAAGGAAATCCCACAAATCCACTTAGTTATCAAACAATCTGCAATATAAAAAGGAGACAAAATAAAACCTACAAAGTTCACTAGGTATGGTGGCTCACAACTGTTTTCCAGAATTCAGGAGGCTAAGATATAAGGATCCCAGTGAGTTCAAGGCCAGCCTCTCCTCAACAATAACAACAAAGGTCAGAAGTCAGATGACCAACCTGGGCATAGTGGCACACACCTTTAATCCCAGCACTTGGGAGGAAAAGACAGGCAGATATCTGTGAGTTTGAGGCTAGTCTGCCTTCATTCTGAGATCCTGACTCATTGGACCTTAGGCACAGGCCACACAGAGGCCCTCACAGCTCTCAGCATGCTGAGATAGATCCCTGCAGCTCAGCAGCAGCCTTGCAGAGGAATAGCACCTTCCAAGGGAACCCCACACCAGAACAGACTTAAATGGGAAGAGGGCTTTTGACCTACACCCCGTATGTCTTCAAGGCCTAGAACCCAACAGGAGCTTTAATGGTTGCCAGAGAGCCCATCCTCTCCCGAGGGGCTGCGGGTTCTTAGTGCTCTGTCCTACAATGGCAGCCCTCTCGTGGGTTACCCCACAGAGGCTCTTTATGCCTTGCTGTACTTGCACTGTCTTCTCCTCTCCCTGCAGTCTTAGTCTGTAGCTGAATTCCTGCTGGTCTGAGTGTCCGCGTGGGTAATCCTGCATGTCTCTGTCACTTCACAGCCTGACCCCCTTCTTCCTGCTAATGACTCCTGTCCCAACTGTACCCCCCACCTAGTCACCAAAGTAGATGCCTTCATCCATAGTCTCAATACAACCCGCCCCCTCTTCTTTTCCTGTCTCTCCAATGACCTGGAACCCAACCCCAACATTCCAGCATTTACACATACACAGTGCTGTTCTCACCCGACTTTCCAAGTCTCAGTCTGAGCTCTCTGACCTTCTTGCATCACTGGGGGAAACAGAGCTGCTAACAAACCCAGGTAGAGCTGCCTGGTCCTTTTGTGCAGCTAAGGATGCACAAAAGTCTCAATGCTTCCCTTCCCTAAACCTCTCCTGGATTAAAACATGCATCTTTCTGACTCAGAACTGAAAAGTCAGTGTTCCCAAGTTCATCTGAGTCTGTGCAGTTCCCAGCAGTGCATTAGATACTCACAATGCAAATATGCACGAACAAGCAGAACAAGCCTGAGAAAGAGAGTCTGCTTTACTTATATGATACCACACATGAGTTTATTATGAAGCTCAATAACGGAGCCCCTGAGCTGTTTGCTTAAGGATAGAGAAATAAGCCAGGGAGCCGGGAGGAGGCTTGGTCAGGGAAGTGCTTACTGTGTAAGCATAAGGACCTGAGTTTGGTCTACAACATCCATGTAAAGGCCAAGGCTGTGGCATGTGGCTGTAAACCCAGTCTCGGGAGTGGAATGGGGGTGACAAGGAGATCTTGTAGGTCACTGGCCAGCCAGTTTAGCCAAATCACTCAGCTCCAGGTTTAGGGAAGACCCTGCCTGAAAAAAATAAGGTAGAGCCAGGCATGGTGGCAAACACCTTTAATACCATCACTCAGGAAGCAGAGACAAATAGATTGCTACAGAGCAAGTTCTGGGACAGCTATGACTAGACAGACAACAAACAAAACATAAACAAGCGGGGCTGGAGAGATGGCTCAATGGTTAAGAGCATTGTCTGCTCTTCCAAAGGTCATGAGTTCAATTCCCAGCAACCACATGGTGGCTTACAACCATCTATAATGTGAACTGATTCTTTCTTCTGGCATCTGTAAACACAGATAGAACACTCATATAAATAAATTAAAAAAAAAAAACATAAACAAGCAAAAGGCAACCACTAGTCTGCACATGAACATTCATTAAAGCTTTACTCATAATGGCTAAGAACTAGAAGCCACCTGTCTGGACGAGGTGGACAGCTACAGAACAGTGAGTGCTCTATTCCAGCTGACAAGTGTGGCTTAGAGGCTAACAGCAAAAAGGTGGCATGCAGAAGCAAGCCAGTAAGCAGCACTTCTCCACGACCTCTGCATCAGCTCCTGCCTCAAGGTTCCTGCCCCATTTGAGTTTCCATCCCTGACTTCCTTAGCAATGTACTGTGATGTGGAAGTATAAATCAAATAAAGCTGTTCCTTGCCCCCCCCAAAAGGTGGCATGCTATAATAAGACTATTAGTAGAATACTCCTACCATGCTACATACATTCATACATAGTGCTAGACAACAGCACTGAGAGATGCCCAGAGGTCCTCAGAGTGGGGGTGGGTGCTGGGTGCAGAAGGACTAGACTGTCTTGCCTGACTGCACAGAGCTAACAAGCATACACAGGTGCATGTGCAGCTGTGAAACCTGCATAAAGTCACGAAGCATACTTCACCCCTTTGAAATCTGAATTGTTAGATAGGCACGCATCACTAAAGGAGAGCTAGGGAAGAGACTTCTTCTTAGTTACTTCTTAGTTGTATGTGATTTCAACCTTCTTCAAAAAAGAATGAGTAAGAGCTGGAGAGATGGCCCAGTGTTTAAGAGTACTTGCTGCTCTCCAACAAGACCAGGGTTAAATTCAGATGGCAACATGACAGCTTCTAAGATTTTTAACTCAAGTTCCAGGTGATCTAATACCCTCTTCTGGCCTTTCAAGTACCAGGCACATACATGATATGAAGGCAGGCAAAACACCCATTTACATAAAACAAAACAAAACAAAAAAATTAAAGACACATGTAATGCCAACAGCTTGGGAGACTTAGTTCAAGTTCAGCTTGGGACACAAAATGAGACTTTACCTAAATAAACAAACAAACAAACAAACAAATAAAGCAAGCAAGCAAGCTCTTGCTGTGATGGCTAAAAGCTTGTAATCACAGAACCCAGGAGGCTGCGTCAGGCACACAGTAACTTCCAGGGTCACCCTCCCACGCTGGGCTATAGAATGATACCCTGTCTCAAAAAGGAAAGAAAGAAGAGGAAGAAAAAAGAAATAAAGGAAAACTGAATACTTAAAAGCCAAATGATAGTCAGGTGAGGTGGCATATTCCTTTAATCCCATCACTCAGGAGGCAGAGGCAGGCAGATCTCTATGAGTTTGAGGCTAGCCTGGTCTACAAAGCAAGTCTAGGACAGCCAAGGCTACACAGAGAAACCTTGTCTCAAAAAACCAAACCAAACCAAACCAAAACAAAACAAATGATTAGGCCAAACCTGATGTACACCTTCAATCCCAGCACTCTGGAGGCAGGAGGATCTCTAGGAGTTCCAGGCCAGCCTGATGTGCAGAGCAAGCTCCAGGCCAACCAAGGCTACATAGTAAGATCTTGACTCAAAATAACAACAGACTAAATGATGGGAGGTATGAGTGACTGTGGCCTTCTCATGCCACCACAGTATCTGTGGGGCAGAAATACGCCCTAGCCATCTATCCCAGGTGTTACTCTATGGAATCACAGATCCAGGCTTCCCATATAGATCACTGAAGCTCAATAGGGCCTTGTCACAGAGGATGTGGAAAGCTCCTATCACATAACAACGACATAAACAGCCTCCAGAGTGCCTAGTCTCACTAGCAGTAAGAACCAACAGGATGGCCTAGGCAGAACTGTGGAAAAGAATTAGTTGTCATATAACCCTAAGCAGACTGAACTGCCATCAGAAGGCACCTGAAACAGCCCTGGGAGGCCAGAAGAACAAGTATCCCAGTTTCAAGCCAGAGAAAGCTGAGAATCCACAAGAGAGAGGCTTAGGTTTCTGGACTCACCTCGTAGAGTCAAGGAAATTTCAAAAGCACTGCTGCAGGCCAACAAGTATCTCAAGCCAGAAAAGGAGGATGGTTACCAGCCCCAATCAGGCCCTTCCACCACACCCCAAGACATTTGGTGTCTAAAATCCCTGTCCTTCCCCAGCTTCCTACTACAGTAGGGCTCCACTCCTGCCTGCCTGCCTGCCTGCCTCTAGATTCCTGCAGAAGTTCCAATGTGTAACTCGTGAGGAATAGCTCAACCACTCACCAAGCAATGGATAGAACCGTTAGGAATTGAGGTCACAGCTAGGAGTGTCCTTGATATCAAGAGTCCTTGCCTTGTGTCCCTCCACTCTATCTTTGCAATTCTACCACAATGACCATCACCCAGGTACTCCTGGGCTTGAGAAAGGTGAGCCCTCTCCTCTTCCTATTTCATTCATCCAGTCACTTATTCAATGCCTAAGTGCTTTCTGAGCTCAACCTCCTAATTCAAGACTTCCTCTGAGATGTAGGCGTCCTTTCTGGGCCCCAGCATCATCTAAGGGACAAGCACAGAGCAAAAATGTGTTCACTGCAGGAGAACCCAGGGTGTCCACAGTCAGCTCAGCAAAGGCACCCCAGGTTCTTCTCTGTGCTCCCTGCAGACCAGTCACTCTTCCAGAGGCAAAGTGTCCTAGAGACACTCCTAGTCCTAGGAGATCCAGTGGAGGCACAGAAGCCTCATCTCACAGCCATAAGAGCAAACCCTCTGGGAAGCTGGCTCTCAGCCCCAGCTGAACCTCCAGATGGCAAAGTGCTGCTGGCAGCGTGACCACAACCCTGGACCAGAACCAGAACCTGGACCAGAACCAGCCAACTGAGTGTTTCTCACATCCCTTACCACAGAGACCTCAGAATAGTCAAATTTTTGTTTGTTTGTTGTTTGTGAGACAGGGTCTCACTCTGTAGCCCAGGCTGGCCTCAAACTCACAGAGGCATGCCTGCCTCTGCCTCCAGAGTACTGGAATTGAAGGCATGTACCACCATGCTCAGCTTCCACCCCACTCCCAATATTTTGAGACAGGGTCTCTACACTAAGGCCCAAGCTGGCCTCTAGCGATGGAACCCAGGCTGACCTCGAATTTAGAGGAATCTTCCTGTCAGGCCCTCCTAAATGATGGGATCACAGGCCTAAGCCATCACCTAGCTCAATGTTGATTTAAAAACACTACTTTGGGAGTGATCTGTGTCTAGCCAGAGTACAATAGCTCTCAAAGCACTCTCGCCATCTCTACAATCCAACCTTGATCACTCAAGTTGCTGTGATGCTCCCCTATGCACGGTGAGTCTGCTCCAGCTCCACTGTTTCCATTGGCCCACAGACAATTGCTGGACTGAACTACATCCTACTTGTGTGCTATGCATGATCAAGAGTCTCTTCTCTGGGCAGGTGGATCTCTGTGAGCTCAAGGCAAGCTTGGTCGACATGGCCACAGCAAGGTCCAGGCAAGCAGCAGTATGTAATGAGCACACGTGGAAGGAAGAGAGCAGCTTACAGGAGTGAACTGATTCTTTCCTTCTACCACACAGGTCCCAGAGATGGAACTCAGGTCATCAGGCTGGGTAGCAAGTACCTTTACCTGCTAAGCCATCTTACCCGCATTCAATAAAGCAACTAAAATAGCCAAATTATGAGTGAAAAGCAAAGCCAGGTGTCGTGGTGCATGCCTGTGCTCCCAGCACTCCCAGAGGCAGAGACAGGCAGATCTCTGTGAGTTCAAGGCCAGCCTGATGTACAGAGTGAGTCCAGGACAGACAGGGCTATTACTCAGAGGAACCCTGTTTCAAAAAACAAAAACAAACAAAAAGAGGTAAAAAAAAAAAAAATGTTTTTAATGTGCTCACTTTGGGAAGAGGGACAAAAAAATTCAGGAATGGCCCCTTCCTTCCCAATATGGCGATACTAAATAAATCCCCTTCTGCTTTTTACTATTACTTATTGTTTAAATTGGCTTATTAAGGAGGAGTGGCTAAACCTAGTTTATTGGGACTGTCAGGGCCCAGGCTCTGACATTAATACCTTCAGTAACAGTCCTAGCACTCAGCCCGGGTGGTAGCACACACCTTTAATCCTAGGAGGCAGAGGCAGGTAGTTCTCTGTTAGCTTGAGGCCAGCTTGTTCTACTGAGTGAGTTCCAAAACAGCCAATGCTACACAGAGAAACCCTGTCTCAAAACAAAAACAAAACAAAAAACCTAGCACTGGAGTAGGAGAGGAAGTAGTTCAAGGTCATCGCTGAACTGCAACCAATTGGAAGGCAGCCTAAATTGGGGAGATTGTATCAAAAGAAAACTCTGTAAGTCTCTTCTCTGATCCTGCTGCTTCACAGGCAGCTCCTACCTGCTTATGCTCTGGTCTTAGCTGCCCTTCTGGTCTTCATCTGAGGCTCTCTGTTCTTTTTCAATGCTCTGACTCCCATGTCCTAAGCAGGAGAACCATATGAAATTCAATTTTCCCCTATTTTTAATGTACAAAAATGAAGGTTACTTAGCACCGTAACAGTAGGGCTAATTGTCACATGGGAAGGACCCATATATTTGCATATATATTCCAGCCAGCTCAGTACCCATGGCTAAGTAGGGAATCTGGGAGGGCCTTTCCCCAGATATCAAGGGAGGCTCTCAATCTTCCCCTTCACTCTCCTTTCCTTTTGCTATCTAGCTCCAGAATATACCTATTAACACAAATCAACATGTTAAAGGCTTAAGGCTAATGGAGCAGTAGACACTTGAAAAGACATTTTCAAGTGAGTGAAAAGTGACACTCAGTGAGGGTAAGAGGAGGGCCAAGGAGGGTAGACAAAGACTCAGGTACCCAGTTGGGCAGTGGTGGACACCTTTAATCCTAGCCCTCGGGAGGCAGAGGCGGGGAGAGCTCTATTTAAGTCTCTACTGTGATCCCCTTGGAAATTGGAAACTAAGATCTGTCAGACACAAAAGATAACAAAAGTGAGCTTTGAAGAGTAAACAAAACTTTGCTCTGACTCCAACTCTGGTCCCTGAGAGACTATGACTCAGATCTACATGAGGCAGGTCGGTGACCCTGGGGACCACACTGCACTATGACAGAGGCTTTAGATGGTGGACAGAAGAGGCATGAGTTGTAACAGTCCCAGATTTAGAACAAGAGGAGTATAGGGTCCTACACTGAACAATGGTTATGCTGGCTAAGGCTCTCTTTACACACAGACAGGACAAGATCAATAGAGACATTTTTAACAACAACAAAAATGTACTTAGCAAATTCCCGGAAACTAGATGGGAGGAAAAAAAAAAGGTGGGAGCTGACATGACACTGATCTGGCCCTAAAGAAACTAGGGAGGAGAGGAGGAGGAGGAGGAGGAGCACGGAACATAGCATGATCAAGTTCAAATATTTCAAGGCAGTAGTAGGTCATGAGGGGACACATAGGTACTTTATGGAAGAGCAATACCAGCCTCAGCTACTTAGCAAGTCTGAAGTTAACCTAGGCTATACAGACCCTGTCTCAAAACAAAACATACAGACAAAATCCCTCAAGAATGCCAAATGTTGTATAATCCCAGCACTCAAGAAGATCCTCACAAATTCAAAGATAGCCTGCTCTACGTACTGAGTTCAAGGTCAACCTGGATTACAGAATGACAGCCTATCTCAAACAAACACTACTGGACTGGTGATGAGGGAGAAGGCAGCTTCCCTTTGAAGGTGGTTGATATTCACAGGCTACAGGAGGTAAGAAAATGGATCCGCAGACAAAATGATCTAATTTGTACACCTAAAGATTGATGTTATTTCAATTTTTCCATTTCAGGACTGTGAACATCAATTAAAGAATGAAATATAGCTCTATCAACCAAGCAGTAGAAAGGGGAAAAAGAACATTACTTTGTGGGTACATTTCCAGAAGAAATGATAGGAATATTACCTACATGGTCATATTCACAGCAGCACCATTCACAATAAAAAGAAGTGGAAACAAGCCAACTACCATCAACACAGGGACAAACAAGACTGGGCACATTCACACAGTGGAATATTACCCAGCTATAAAAAGGAATGGAATTCTGATACATGCTACAAAAGTGTAAGACATAAAAGGACCAATTTTGTATGATTCAGCCTATGTGAGGCACCTACACCCTGCAAACTTCTAGAAACAAAGTACAGCACAACCTGCCAGCATCTAGAGGAGGAGGAACAGGAGGTCTTGTTTAATGAATACAAAATTTCTATCTGGAAAATTTTGGAAACAGAAGCCAAACGTGGTGGTCTACTCCTATAACCACAAAAATCCGGAAGCTCAGTTCAGGCCAGCCTGGTGTACATACCAAGGCTATACCTCATGAAGTAACAGCCACAGTGCTGGGGCAGGCTGTAATGGCACATGTCTGTAATCCCAACAAGGAGGCAGAGGTAGAAGGATGACAAGTTTAAGGCCACCCTGGGGTCTATAGTAAGAGCCTTTCTCAAATGAAGGAAAACTGTAAGTAGTAGGTAACAGAGCAGTTGCCTAGGATGTTTGATACTCTGGGTTCAATCCACGGCACACCAAAACCAAACTTTACACACACACGCACACATACAACACATGAAGGAACATACTACAGCTACTATAGACCATCAAAAGAATAATATAAGACTTCAATTTTTTCCCCCTGGTTTTTCTAAGACAGAGTTTCTTTGTGTCCCCCTGGCTGTCCTGTAACTCGCTCTGTAGACCAGGCTGACCTCAAACTCAAGAGATCTGCCTGTTTCTACCTCCTGGGTGTTGGGATTAAAGTTATGCACTACCACAGCCCTGCAAACTTTGTATGTAAACTCAGTTCAAGTCAGGAGTTAAGAAATGACAGTGTAGGACTGGAAATATGGCTTAGTGGTTAAGAGCACTGTCTGCTCTTTCAAAAGACCAGGGTTCAGTTCCCAGCACCCACGTGGCAACTCACAACTGTCTGTAATGCCCATTCCAAGGGATCTGACACCTTCACACTAATGCACATAAAATAGTTAAATACATTTATGATAGCCTAGCCAGGAATGGTAGGAAAATCTTTAATCTTCCAGAGGTAGGAAGATCTCTGAACTCAGTCCTAGTCTACACTAGGACTACACATTAAGACTCTGTCTCAAAAAATAAAATAAATAAATAAATTTTTAAAAATGGAGGGAGAGATGGGAGACTCGAGAGATGCTCAGTAGTTAAAAGCACTTACTGTTTTTCCAGAGGACCTAAGTTAAATTCCCAGCACCACAATAAGCAACTTTCAACTGCCTGAAATCCCAGCTCTAGGGGGATCCAATACCTCTGACGCCTGAAGACACCCATACTCAACATAGGCAGACATACACGTACTCATAATTTAAAGCAATAAAAAAGAATTGGTCTAAGAGCACTGGCTCCTCACCGGGCAGTGGTGGCCCACCTTTAATCTCGGCATATGGAAGGCAGAGACCGCAGGCATACCTCTGGGGCGTGAGCACTTCTAAGTTTAAGACCAGCCTGGTTTATGGAGTTACAGGATAACCAGGGCTACACAGAGAAACCCCACCCCCCAACACACACACAAAGAAAAAGAACATGGGCTTCCCTTCTAAAGGCCCTAGGTTCAATCCTCAGCACTGACACAGTAGCTCACAACTGTTGTAAATTTAGTCACAGGGTCTCCACCAGACTCTCTTCTGGCACTGAATACACATGGTACACACACATACATGCAAACAAAACACCCAAATACAGTGTCTTTCAAAGTCACATTATTTCATTTTTTTTCCATTTAATAAAACCTATGCTTTAATAAAGCCTATGTTTAATAGAAAAAGTAAAAAACACAGAAATACAAAAAATAAGTTTTAAAAATTCTATTTTAAAATAAGGTTCCTTCTTTCTTTTTAAAAAGGTCTCCTCTGTATATATATCAATTGTAATTTCTAACAAACAACTCAGAAAAACAGGGGCCAGCCTGCTGTTACACAGCCCAGAAGCAAAAATGACTTGCCTTTTGAAATGACTGGGAAGGAGGAGTTGGATGATGTGTACATACTTGAGAGGCGAAAGCAGGACAACTGCTGCCAAATTGAGGCCGGCCTAAGATACACAGCAAGTTTAAGGCAAGCTTAGGCCACACAGGGAGACCTAATTTCAAAAACAATAGTAAAAGGGCTGGTGAGATGGCTCAGCAGACGAGAGCACTGGTCTCTGTTCTTTCAGAGGACCAGGGTTCAATTCCCAGTAGCCATATGGTGGCTCACAACTATCTGTAATGCCAGTTCCAAGAGCTCTGACACCATTTCTGACCTGCACATGCGTAGTACAGAGAAACGTATGCAGGCAAAATATTCACACAAGTGAAATGAAAATAAAACTTAAAAAAAATAGAAAAATAGAAGGTAAACTAACCATATGTGAGATGGCTAAGTGGAAGAGGTACGTCCTACCAATCCTGACCACCTGGGTTCCTTCTGGGGACCCACGTGGTGGAAGAACACTGACTACTGGCTCCTGCAAGTTGTTCTCTGACTTTCAAACATGGGCTGTGGCACACACACTTACAGTAACAATATGGGCCTGGAGAGCTAGCTCAAAGGTTAAGAGCATTATTGCTCTTACAGAAATGAGTTCAGTTCCCAGGACCCACATGGCTCGTCTTAACTCCAGGTCTAGGAGATCTAGCAACCTCTTCTGATTTCCTTGGGCACTCAGGTAGTGCACATACAAACACGCAGGCAAGACATTCGAACACATAAAGTAAAGCGTTTTGTTTTGTTTGAGACAGAATTTCTCTACATAGCCCTGGCTATGCTGAAACTCACTTTGCAGAGTCTGGCCTCAAACTCACAAATCCACCTGCCTCTGCCTCCCTGCTGGGATTACAGGAGTGGACCACCCCATCTGGCAACCATAAATTAAATCTTTTTTGTTTTTGTTTTGTTTTGTCTTTGGTTTTTGGAGAAAGGGTTTCTCTATGTAGCTTTGGCTGTCCTGGACTCACTTTGTAGACCAGGCTGGCTTCGAACTAACAGAGTTCTGCCTGCCTCTGCCTCCCCAAGTGCTGGGATTACAGGAGTGCGCTACAGAGCCTGGCTCATAAGTTAAACCCTTTAAAATTTTCTTTTAAAAATAATAAAGCCGCATTCCTTTAATCCCAGCACTCAGGAGGCAGGGAGGTGGATCTCTATGAGTTTGAGGCCAACCTGATCTACATAGCAAGTTCCAGGACAGCCACAGCTGCATTGTGAGGCCCTGTCTTAAACACACACACACACAGTAATAATAATAATAATAATAATAATAATAATAAATACTATTCAACATAAAACAGAAAATACGAACTTAGTTGAAAAAGCTCTTCAATTGTGTGTAGTCTGGGGCTGATTTTCTACAAAAGAGCAGAAGTGTCCTGAAGGAAATAATGCGGCGGGCAAATCTGAAACAGTTTGAAGTTTCCTAAGGCTCAGCCAGTCACATTCATCTGGCATTACTATGGTCTTCCTTACCCTACCTCAAAAATCACTGTTGTTTCTGTCTGGAAAGTTCTCCTACTATATACACCTAAGGACCACCCAGATCACATCGTAATTGTAAGCATTACCTCCTCAGTAGTCTCCCATGGCTACCTTGTAACTCTCTTATCTCATCATGTTTTATTTGACATGCCCTTTACTCTGGGTTTGTTGAAGTTCCTTTAGAGCTTAGGCCAGCGCCTGACTCATAGGAATCACTCAGTAAACGATGAACAGATGAACAGTCAATATGGCAGCCCCCTGAATACAGCACCGAAGGGGACTCACAGACAGGACATGCACAGGCCTTTCTCTGGTGTATATGCTATTGTTCGATGCACTTGCAAAAGGAAGGTCCCAGAGAGTCTAGAGGGAGGAAAGGACCTGTGGCTGCCACAGGTTTTGACCAGTGGGTGGATGTAGAATCAGCACTGGAGTCGGACACAGCTGGGACAGAGCGTGTAGAACCTTAGGACTGGGAGTCTGGTTGGTTATCTGGGACTGACAAACTTCAGCTGCCTGTACGGAGGGCGTCACAGTGACTTCCTGGTGAAACAGGCCATAGACTCAAGAACCTGCAGACATAGTTCAAAACTGAGTAAGTCCTGCTGCAAGATGCCTGCTAGCCCACAGCAGAGTACAATTATATCCTACTGGTGACGATGATGATGAAGAGGCAGGAGGGGTCAAGCAAGAAACAAGAGGGGCAGTGGTACAGGCCTGTATCCATCAGCCCTGCACTCTGGGGCAGGGAGGTATAAATCCCAAGCCAGCCTGGGTTATACTGAAACCCTGTCTAAAAAAGTGAAAACTGGGCTGGAGAGAAAGCTCAGCAGGTAAAGGCGTTTGCCCTGCAAGCCTGAGTTCAACCCCCTGGAACCTACATTCAAGGTGGAGAGAGAGAATGGGCCAGACTTGGCTGGCACTATCTTTAATCCCAGCACTTGGGAGGCAGAAGCAGGTGGAGCTCTCCATAAGTTTGAGACCGGTCTATCCAGTGAATTCCAGAACAACCAGGGCTATGGAGAGAGACCTTGTATCAGAGAGAGAGAGAGGGCGGACTCTAACCTCTACATGTGCACCATAGCATGCATCTACCCCAGACGATAATAAATAAATAATACTTGAAAACATTATTCCTTTAAAAAAAAAAAAAAAAAAAAAGGAAGGAGAAAGACTAGGAAGGGCCGAGCTAATAGGGAAGAAACCCAATCCTGGCCTCAGAAGAGGGAAGTCTCAAAAAAAAAAAAGGCCTTCTTGGGCAAAACTAGCAGCCCTTCCGAGCTCTGAAAGTCCCATCACCATGACAATATGAAGCTGGCATCAGGAGGACAGGTCTCACCAAGCCAACAGTCCTTCAACCAAATCAGCTCCTATGCTGGGCTAGTAGCGGCTCTGGTTCCTTGAAGTGAATCAGGCAGCCCTTTAAGAGAACCAGGGTCCTTGAAGCAAGACAAACCCCAATCCTATAAGGGAATACCTGGGGAGCAAAGACACCTGCAGGGTTCACTGAGGTCTGTGTCACAAGTAAGGACATGGAAGAAAGGAAGGGGGAGCATTTGGAGGTCAGCCAGCTTTGCTCTGTCCGGAGCAAGCCAATACGCACCTCTCTCTCTCTTCTGCACCCGTATTAATTAATCCTCCTTGCCTCAAGCCTCCAGCACTGGTTCAGCCAGGAACCCAAATATTTTTCACAGACTGATCTACATTCCTCCCCTAATCACAATCCATGAGGCACTTGAGCCGTAAGAAGCTCAAGCGTGTGCTTTTACTTAACTCCAAAGCCCACATGAAGCATAGGAAAGTTCCTTCGTTGTCTTCATGTCAGAATGAAGACTGTCGGTCGATTCACCTGACCAACAGGTTGCAAGAACTACCTTCACTGTTAGGTTCCACAAAAACAAAACAAAACCAAAACCCTTCCGCTGGCCGCCTCGCTGGCGCCCCTTCCGCAGGCCCCTCACCCTTTTCCCTGCCCCGCCGAGCCAGCACCGGGCCGCAGAAGCACCAGGGCCGGCTCAGCCGCCATGCCCCACCCCGCCGCTCCGGGCCTGGCCTACGTTCCCGTACAGGCCCGACCCTCACTCACAACCGCAGGCCGTCTCACCTGGAGCCCTAGTAGCCACTCCCTGGACCCGGACTGGCCGACCCTGGGCCCCGGCGCTGCTCCAGGCGCCACGGGGGCGGGCCCCGCGCCCATCCTCGCCATGGCAACGCGACACTTCCGGCCCGAGCTGTCCTAGGCGGAAGCCGCGGTGCTGGGTGGGAGTTCTGGGCAGAGGCATTCTGCAAGGGCGGGGCCTAAGGAGCGCCCTCCAGGGGCGGGGTCAGCCCCGGTAGATTGGTTGATGTGTGAAAGGGTTTTCGTTTTCTATTCTTTGGCACGAACGTCTTGGTGTTCAGGGTGGGGCGGGAAGGGCAAGTGTTCGGGTGTTCCGGGAAGCGTAATCTTTATCTTAGTCTTTGATAGAAGAATAGGAGCCTTGAGGGAACAGCATGTACCAGAGGGTGGGCAGCAGTTTGGGTCATGGTAGGTCCTAGGACACTATGGTCAGGAAGAAGCGATCAGACCGAAGAGCCAGGCTTCTAAGCAAGGAAGGACCAGTGGAAAATGAAAACCTCAGACTTGTAGAAGAGAATGACTTTCTTGCTGAATAGGGCTGAGGTCAGGGCTATTTGCCTGGTGAGACACAGAAACCCTCAGCGAGAGCCCTGAGAAAGGAAAGCAGAGGGGCAGGAGGTGATAGGATTCCAGAGGAAGATAGATGAAGACTGAAAGAAGAGTCCGAAGATAAGATCACAACCCAGGCAGGGCTAGGAAAGCCAGGAGAAGTGAAGTCCCATGGTGTCCATCCTCCATGTTTGCCTCCACTCCCTCCTGCACTCATGCTTGTACCTTCGATGGTATGACGAGGAGTTGCTGCAGAGGAGAAGATGAATTCTTGAAGTGTTTAGGACTGATGTATGTCTGGGCTCTGACACCAACCTCTGCATCAGTGCCCTGATTCAGACCCTCGTTGCAAACCTGCCCACTTTAGTAGCCAGGAGAACTTGGATGAAGTTTGGAGCTTAGGTGCTGACTGAGCCCAAGGGTAGAGCCACCAATTAGATAGCCAAGGAAGACGTAGGTGCCCATATGGCTCCTATAGCATACTCCTGGAAAAATCACTTAAGTCTCTGTGTCCTCTTGCTTCTGGGGACAGTCTCTATGCCTGAGAGACTGAGGTCGGCAGTCTGTTTGTTGTATCCTCTGAGCCACCCCCCCACCCATCAAGTCTGGGTTGCAGATCCCCACCCTAGGGCATGACTTCTTCTGATTGCTTTGTCTTGAACTCCTGGGAGTTCCCCATCCCTCCCAGGGTAGTTTGAAGAAGTCACTTTCCATCTGTTAAATGGGAGCTAGGGACCTGACCCAGGCAGATAAGGTATCCTGAGGTAGACCTCTTTTAAGAGCTTTTCCTTCCAGGTTATAGGGAATGGCCGGGCACCCAGAGGCAACCTGGGTGTGGAGACTGATTTCAGGAGGCCACCAAAAGTCCCCACTGGAATCTTAACTGCCCTCCCCTCCAAGATTAACTGAAACTTGCTAATTGTGGCAACCCTCACATGTTCCCCTCCCCCACCGCCTCTTCCTCTCACCCCTCCCCCTTTCATCAGAATGATAAAGAAAGGGCCTGGCCTGACTGTCCCAGCATGGCCTCGGGCTGGGACCCAGCCTCAACACACAGTCCGTCTACCCTGAGCCCTCGGTTAGGCCAGGCCCCAGCCCAGGGCTGCCTTCCTTGCATGGGGCCTTGCAACAACTCTCATCTGAGGCCTCCAGAGGCAGAGTCTCCTTCAAAGACCCTCAAGAGGAGGAAGAAGAGATACCTACGGCATGACAAGCCCCCTTACACCTACCTGGCCATGATCGCCTTGGTAATTCAGGCTGCACCCTTCCGGAGGTTGAAGCTGGCCCAGGTGAGAGGTTCCCTCATACTTGCGGGTCATTACTATCCCAGACCTGTTCCCCGCTTACTATAAGCCCAGGCTTGACCTCTACCTAGTCCACTGATCCTTGCTAGTGAGACCGGTCCTAAGGCCCTTCTTCCATAACCCCCACCCACTCTGCCTTTCAAGCCCAGAAATCTGTCGCCCTGAGAAGGGGTGCCCTGGGGTCAGCTGTTGGGGAGGTAGAAGGTACTGCTCCTAGCCCCGTCTCACCGTGCCAAACACTGCCTGGTTTCAGATTATCCGTCAGGTCCAGGCAATGTTCCCCTTCTTCAAGGACGACTATGAGGGCTGGAAGGACTCCATCCGCCACAACCTTTCCTCTAACCGGTGCTTCCATAAGGTGGGGTGGTCGATGGTCAAACCCGGGAGGCGGGGAAGGAGAGGTATGGGCGCGGAAACCCCCCTAACCTCTGGGTGGGACAGCCACACCCAAGCCGACCACTCTCTAGGTGCCCAAGGACCCTTCAAAGCCCCAGGCCAAGGGCAACTTCTGGGCGGTGGACGTGAGCCTGATCCCAGCGGAGGCGCTGCGCCTTCAGAACACTGCCTTGTGCCGGCGATGGCAGAACCGGGGTGCACACAGAGCTTTCGCCAAGGACCTGAGCCCCTACGTGCTCCACGGCAAGCCTTATCGGCCACCCAGTCCCCCTCCTCAGTCCAGGGAGGGTTTCAGCATCAAGTCACTACTAGGGGACCCTGGGAAAGAATCAACGTGGGCCCAGCAGCCTGGGCTAGCTGGACAGAGCAGCCCAGCTCAGGCAGGCACCTGGTCTACGAGGGAAGAAGGGGTGTGCACTGTGCCCTCTAACTCCTCCTCTGAGAAGCCTCTGTGGCCCCTCTGTTCCCTTCCAGGGCCCACAGGAGTAGAAGGGGAGAGTTCCCAAGGGGAAGTCATCAGGCCTTCTCCCCTTTCCACAGAGCAAAGCACCTGGCCCCTCCACTTACTTCAGGGTTCCCCAGATCCCACGGGAATGTCCAGGAGGGGGAGCAGAGCTTCCTTGTGGGGACAGCTACCCACCTCTTATTTGCCCATCTACACTCCCAATGTAGTAATGCCCTTGGCCACACTACCGCCCACCTCTTGTCCCCAGTGCCCATCTTCAACCAGCCCAGCCTACTGGAGCGTAGGAACTGAATCTCAAGGGTCCCGGGACCTCCTCTGTGATCTAGATTCCCACTTTCAGGGAGCACCACCCAACAAGAGCATCTATGACGTGTGGGTCAGCCACCCTTGGGACCTGGCTGCTCCTGCCCCAGCCTGGCTCCTTTCCTGGTACAGCCTTTGATATTTCAGGGCAGACAGGGGCTGCTTCTTTCTTCCACCCATAAATATCATTTTGATAAAGAACCAGAGCTAGGAGCATGTCGACAGCAACAGCTTTAAAACACCAGGCACAGCCTTGCTGAAAACCCACAGCTTTAATGGGGTTACTCCAAAAAGGGGTTGCCTCTGCTAGGTATGACAGGTCTGGCCAACCATGCCTTTGACTCTCCCACACACAGAAGCAGGGCTCAGCCTAGGGCAGTGCTTCTTTCCTTGATCCCACCTTGTCAGGCCCTCATCTATCCATCCCTCTGTCACCACACCTTCCTGGCTCCAGGCTGGGGGAGGGAGAGCCAAAAGTGGGTCCAGTGTGAAGTCTTGCCCTCCCACAACTGCCCGCGTTGGAGGTAGCACCTTTTGGGGAAGGGGTTAAGAGTGAAAGACAGGACCCCTACATGATTTGGGTATGATGGATGTAGGGGAGAGATTAACAGTAAAGAAATTTACAACATTTTGATTCCGAGTCTGATATTGGGGGCAGGGTGGTGACTTGGGAAACCACTTGATCTGGGGTCTGGTTCCTGCAGCTCTGCATCCCCTGCTGTGTGCTGTGATAAGGGCAAATGGTGATAAGGGGAGAGCTAAGGGCCTGTGGCCCAGCTGGGGGTGGAAGGGTGGAGGCAATCCTTTCTCCAAGCATAACACGCCCCGGCCAGATCAGGAAGGGGAAGCTGTGGGACTCTGAGGGGGCAGTGAGGGCCCAGAGTTTTTCTTCCTTAAGGTTGACCTATGAGGTGGGGAATAGGAACTTCCCTGCTGCCTCTGCCAGCAGAGGTTGTGTTCCCAGGCCTAGTTTGAAGGGCTTTGACCCAGATCTAGGGAGGCAGGGCCCCGAGAGTCAAGCCTGAACAGCTGTTGGGGCTGGGACTCGGAGGGCTGCCCGGAGACGGCGTAGGGGTGCAGGAAGTTCCAGTGAGTGGGGTGTCCGTACTGAGAGAAGAAGGGGTTCCTGAGCGAGGGGCCCTTCGGCGCCGTGCTGGCCCCAGCTCCACTTGCCCCACTCGCTCGGCAAACTTGAGCGAGCAGATGGTCTCTCCGAGATCTTCCGTCCTCGTGGATATCTACAAGAGAGGTGCACTCGTACACAGCCCAGGCGGGTAGCGCCTCAGGCATGTACCAGCCCAGGGACCCACCTGCAAGAGCAGAACCGCAGTGGTGCCGGCACCGAGCGCCGGCTGGAGCAGGCGTGTAAGCTGTGAGTCTCGGAAGGGCACGTGGGGTCTCCGAGCTCGGAGCGCGGCCATCACTCCTCCCAGCGCTAGCAAGGAGCGGTTGATGGCCTGGGCCTCCCGCAGACGCCGGGCGCCATTCGGGTCTCTCTGCGGGGTGCTGGCCACCCCTGCTTTCCACACGCGCTCAGATCCTGCCAAGTCCACTAGGTGCAGCGTGCCTGCAGGTGCAAATGAACCCGATGTGGAGGGAGATCTCCAGTGAGCCGGAAACCCAGCAGGACTGAAGTACCATCGGTGCACAGTACCTGTGGTACCCTGGGCTCGAGGCGGAGAGGTGGCGCGTAAAGTCAGCGTAACTAGGGCGTGGGACCGTGAGCTGTGCTGGTTCATGACAGTGGCTGCTGTGGCTCTGTTGCTCCTCCCCAGACTCAGCATCTGGAGAGTACACCATCAGGACTAATCTGGCATACACATAGTCCCTACCCCGAGGTGGGAACAGACAGGGGCCCAGGAGGGCGGCCTTACCTGGTGCAGGGTTTCCAGGTTAGGTACGTCCCAGTGTGTGAGGCCAGCCACTTGAATTCCCCCTTGCCCTGCCGGTCCCTGCCTCACGACCAGGCGCTCTGGAGGCCCCGTGGCTAGAAGGTCCCTGTTGAGAAAGGGTGGGATTGATTCTATGGATTCTAGAAATGGCTACAGAAGCCTGGGCCGGGGGCAAGGAGAAAGCCGCCCACGCATCCCTGACCTGACTGCCTCGTTGTAGATCTCCACCATGCTGAGGGTCACATGGTGGTGCCCTCCAGTCCCCATCTCCCGGAACAGCAACTGCAGTGCCCTAGGAGCTATGCCAGGGTCCTCGGGTGGGCCCTGAGGACAGTGTGCAGTGCCACATTGGACTCTCATACAGACCCCCGAGTCTCCCTACCCCCCACCCCCAAGTGTAAGCTCCCACCTACCTCCATGCTGTAGGTTTTCCCAGTCCCGGTCTGACCATACGTGAAGATGCAGACACTGTACCCCTGGAGGCAGGACAACACAGCAGGCTCTAGCTGCCTGAAGACCTGGGGACAAAACACAGGCGGGAGAAGCATCCTCAGTCCTTCCCTATTCCTGGTTCAAGGCCTGGGCGGGGAGTAAGTGCAGTCAGCAAACTGAGCAAAGTGTAACTCCCCTGAGAAGAGCTCCCCTTCCTTTACATAGCAGGTGCCCTAAGAACTGGGCGGGGGGGGGGGGGGATAACAAAAAACAGCAGCCTGGCAGAGAATATAGAGTCCCGAAGACCAGCTAGGAAGTTCTGGGGTACGGGGAACTGGGGGAAGGGTGGTCAAGAGCTTAGACACCAGGGCTGGACTTCCAGGTTAAAACCTGAGATGACGAGAAGCCAAGTACCGACCATCCTTTCTATGCTCTGCTGGGTCATTTCCTCCTGTGGCGACTAATGGAAATGTGTGCTGGAGAACCTCCGCGGTACTTGACAAGAAAATAATAAATCTAAATGGAAAATGGTGGCACGTGCCTTCAATCCCAATTCTCAAGAAGCAGAGGCAGGCAGATCTCTGAGCTCTAGGCCAGCCTGTCTACATAAGCTAGTTCCAGGCCAGTGACAGATACACAGTGAGACTCTATCTTAAATTTCTAATTAATTAATTAATTAAAAATTTTAACACTCCCTCCCCCCCAAAAAAAAGGCCAGGAGGGCCTCTGTGGGTATAGCAGATAGTGACTAGGCTATAGAAACCAGGCTCCTCGAAGTAGCTGAGGGAGACATGGGGTTGAACCATTCAACCTGTTGGACAGAACTGGTGTAGACACAGCAATAGCCAACACAGCATGGCCAACTTGTATACCAGAAGGTCCTTAGAGATGGCGTGGCTGTCACTTCTGATTGATGACCATATAAACAATGTCTAGGATTACCAGCATGAGGATGAACTTTTGAGGATGAAAAGTTCAGGACGGAGTGGTAAAAAAATGGGGACTACAGGGGAGATACATTTGGTCCAGTGTGTTAGGCTGATGACCCAGTCCAGGCTGCCCAGAGTTCTGTACACAACTGTAGGGAGCTGTGCATGGCTGCAGTGTGGGGTGGGAGATGATGCCAGGGGAATGAATAGGACAGACAGAGGCAGGTGGGAAGTTAGTCAGGGGTGAGTCTGTCCCTGCTAGACACTATGTTATACTGTCTCTGTGAGACCAGCAGGTAGCCTGGGTCTTCATTGGCAGCTCTGTCCCTTACCTAATCCCTTCTCAGCTCTGAGCCTCCATTTCAGTCACAGAAGCTCCAGCAGCACAGTTTATGTGCAAATGGAGGCCGTGTGTGAAGCAAGGTGGGGTAGGCTGCATTTCCACTGGTGTCTGGCCGAAAAAGAGGGAAGAGGAGGATCGTGGCGGGGCAATGGGGGAGCACTGGGGTTGCCCTGATCACTTGACAGCTATCCTCCCACCTGACCTGCCTTAGGGTCACAAATCAAGTAGAGGCTCTGCCTTCACAGATGGGTAGAGCCTGGATCGTAAGGAGGGTGAGGCTCCAAGCTATCACCCATAGGATCACAGCCCTGCCTTCACCATTGTAGCACCCATCCATGCTCTGCAGCCATTTCTACGCAAGCAGGGACTCACCGTGGACAGGTTCGTTTTCCTTAGCACTCAGCAGTGCAGCCAATCCTACATCCAAGGACTCTCAATTGGCTCCCTTCCCTGATGGAGCCCAGCCTCCCACCTTCTAGGTATTCAGACAGGCAAGGAAGAGGGAATGGGCCTCTTCTGGACTCAAGGGACTCTGAGGAAGGGTCAGGACAGATGCAAAGGTGACTGTCACCTCCTCCTGGCTGGCATCTGGAGAAAAGACCCAGTCCAGGCGAAAGCGATGCTGGCGCCCTCGGTAGCAGGTGGTAATGGTCCCCCCTTGTCCAGGCTCCACGCTCACCAGGCTGGAAGGTATCCCTTCAGCTGGTCTCAGCCGACACAGAACACGAATATTCCCTGCATTGGGGACCACAACAGCAGATTGCCTCCTTAGCCTTAAAACAAGAGAGCTCTTCTTCCATCCTATAGTCAGTGCTGCTCCATTCCCAAAGCCAATCTCACCCTTGAGTTCCAAAAGCCGCCCTGAGCATCCAGCTGGGGGTTCCTGCTGCCCTTCCGGGGGCTGAGTCTTAGCCCCTCCAGCTGACAGAGCCCCAAGGGCCCAGGATACCTGTGAGGAAAACAAAGGCAACTCCTAGTGAAGTGGGGTGCAGAGAACAATACAAGAAGTTGTAGTGGCATACAGCGTTCAGTGGGTATAGACCCCTGAGGGCACCATCCAGTGGGTCTGAAAAGAATCTAGGAATCAAAAAAAAAAAAAGAATCTAGGAATCATAGGCAAGAATATTCCTTCTGTCTTCCATCCTTCTAGGCTTCTCAGCAATTGTCAGTTTTCACAGTACTCAAATGAGGACACAACCAGGTAGCGGTGGACCTCTGAGTTGGAAGCCAGCCTGGTCTACAAAGTGAGTTCCTGGACAGCCAGAAATATACAGAAACCCTGTCTCAATGCCTACTACCAATAAACAAACAAACAAACAACCCGAGGATACTCTGAGTCACTCAGAAATTATTCAACTACTGACCCACTGGTACAGGTATCTCCTGAGGGATGGGAAGGGAAAACATTAACAACAAGGGAGGCTCCCCTGGGATCCTGACCTGGCCCTGGGCCTCACTCAGCGAGCCCTGACAACTCTGAGTAAAGGTGCTGACCAGTCCTCGAAGGTCTCCACAGCCCTGGCGCAGGCTGGCCATCCGTGCCCGAAGTCCTAGAGAAAGAAGGCCATTGAGAAGAAAAGAGCAGATTCCAGAGCTTTCCCAGAAACCATTTTCTCCTAGCCCTTACCTGCCAGCTGTCCATGAACTTGCTGCAGCTCCTGTCTGCAGTTCTGTTCTGTCTCCTGCTGGAGCTTCTGGAGAGCCCCTCGAAGGCCCTGCAGCTGCATCTCCTGGACCCCCAGCTGTCCTTCCCAACCCCCACTTCTGTCACTGACGAAAGCAGGCACCAGGCCCTTCCCCAGACTTCACCTCCCATCTTCCCATCCCTCCTTATTCCTGGGTCCCCTTGCCCACCTGGACTCGCAGAGCTTCTGTGGTGTCCTGGGCCTCTTGAAGCTGGCCCTGCAGCTCCAACAGTGCCCCCGCTTCCTCCTGTAGGAGAGTGGGAGCCAGGTGGGCCATAGAGCTAAATGGATACTCAGGAAAGGGTATCCTATGGTTCCATTTCACTCACAAACTCAAGGCCAAATCAAAGTGGCAAGAATGGCTGAACCCATGACACCCAACTCTGTGGCTCCCTGTCCCAGTCTCTCTGCTCTCCTGAGGTCACCCAGAGAGACCAAGAATGAGGTGGGAGTGTGTTTAGTGAGCGTCAGCCTCACTGATGGGGCTACCCTGCAAACACCATCCCAGAGTTTGTCCATGGTTAGAGATGGACCCCTACTAAAGCAAACACAAAGTCCTGAGGAGGTTTCGGTACAGTTGCTGGACACCAGGTGTACAGGAGCCTAGACTGCAGATACACCCACAGGCAAACAGCAGAGTACCTGTGGAGCTCTGGTGAGGGGGCCAGGGCCCCAGTGCAGCAGGAGGTCCCGGGTAAGGCTCAAGCTCTGTTTCAAGGCTTCATTCTCCAGTGTGAGGTGCTGAACCCTTTTCTCTGAATCTGTCACCCCCTGACAGAGAGGGCCATCATCAGGACCCACCTGAAATTCCCTTGGCGTTCCAGCCTGTTTCCTACACCCACCCCAATAGCCTCACCACTCCGAGACGAAGTCTACTCAGCTCCTCTTCCTGCTGCTCCAACTGCTGTCTCAGCTCTTCCAGCTGTGGGGGAGTCAGGGACAGGATGGAATTCCTCTTTGGATCTCACACCTACCTGTGAGTGTGAGATCTTACAGTCCCTGCTGCTCCTGATTCCCTTACCTGTCCAAGAATAAGCTCTTCCAACCGCTGCCAAGCTCTCTGCTCCTCCTCCAACTGGGGAGGCTGATGTTCCTGGGTCTCATCCCTTGGTACCTCATCCACGATGGGAGTGGGTTGAGAGGAGCTTTCTTCATGTGACAGAGAGCCTGGAGAGGAGTGAAGCTAGTTACAAGAAAGGAAAGGTCTGGCCTAGAGAGCAGAACCAATTCTAATAGATCATGCTCCTTCCATAAACAATGATACTCTTTACAAACCATCTAGAGTGGAGGGCTGCATTGGGCAGGCTGGCTGAGTCCCCTGGAGCAGGGCCTGCCTCCCCCTGGGGCTCCGTGTCCATGCTAGAAGGGCCAAGAGCTGACTTGTTACTGTCAACAATGGGGGAACCTCACCAGGCTGTGAAGGAAGTAAGAATCAAAGTCGAGGGATTGGGAATGTGAAGAGCGCAGAGGCCAGGGAAGGGAGTAATTGCTGGAGACTGTGAAGCTCACCTTGCCCACGTCGGGAGGAGTCCCGCAACTCTCTTCTGCCCCCAGCTGGAGGGAGAGGAACTCAGCAAGGCGCATGAGTGCCTCTTCCAGGGACACCTCGGCTGCTCCGCCCTCGGCTCCTTTAGTACCATCCTCAGATTCTGAGCAGCCTTTGAGGCCAAGTAGTGGAAGGAAGAAGCATTCCGTACCGCTGGATGGAAGGGAAGCCTTTCTCCCTCCCAGTGAGGTCACAGCACTCCAACTGCAGGGCTTCCCCCAGACCCTTCCCCAGCAGCTCCTGGCATGTACCTACCTGCCAGGCTGTTCAGCTCGGTCCACAGTTCTGACGTAAACTGATCGGGGCGGCGACGACCCCTAGGTTTGCCGCCGCTTCCCTGCGAAGAGAGCATAGAGCGCCTGTGAGTGTGCTGGCAGCATATGGCTATCCTGAAATGGGCCAAGGGGTTGGAGCTGAGGTCTATGACCCCAACACCTAAACAGACAAAACTGGTCTCGGAACAGCCCTATTCCCCAGAGCCAGTGCCTAAGGACATAAAGCTGCACAGTTCGGCCACGACCGGATCTCAGAATGACGGTGGTAACCGACCGTGCTGCAGGCCCACTTCGCTCACCTGGGAGGGGTCCCCGGCGTCCGCGGCCGCAGCAGCCCCGCCATTCCTGCGGAAAAGGCTGTAGAAGATGTAGATGAGCAGGGAGTAAAAGGCATACATGGGGGCGCGGGGCGGCAGAGAGCACCTCTTCGCGCCGCCCCGCGTCCCCGCACCAGGACTCCGCACCCGCCCGCCGCAGTGCCCATGCGCATGCTCGCGGCGGCCGCCCCCACGGACGATCTTCCGCGGGCGGAGGGCGCGCACGGAGGGGCGACCGCGGGGAGCTGCACAACCTGTCCTTTAAGGCTCTGTCAAACGTTTTTAGTCCCCCGTTTCGCAAAAAGTGGGCAACGAGCAAAGAGCTCCAACGGTTTTCCAGCTTCTCCTGGGAAACCCGCGGAGAGCCCACCGAGGTAGGCGCGCACCGACCGAGCCTCCGGCGCACAGGTGTACACCTCTCCGCCCCCACCTCCCGTAGCCCAGCCCAGACCCCACCCCTCCCCGGCAGCCCGACCCGGTCCCGCCCAGACCTCCCCTTCGGTCACCTCGCCCCTCCCACAGCCAGGCAGCACTCTTTCGAAGCCCCACCCCGCCTGGACTCCCAGCTCCGCCTAGACCCCCCTCGAAGCGCCACCCCTCCTCTCGCAGAGCCTACCCTTCGAGAGCCCCGCCTACGTCTCCGCCTCAGACCCTGGACCCTGCGCGATCCCGGGGCAGGAGCCAACCTGTACTGAAGCCTAGTAACTCATACCTTTAATCCCAACACCCGGAGACAGGCAAGCGGGTCTCTGCGAATTCGAGGCCAGCCCGGTCTATACAGAGAGCTCCAGGACAGCTAGGGTTACAGAGAGACACCCTATCTAAGCCACAAACCGGTACTGAACATCTTCTGGTTCTGACCTCCACCCTTCCAGCCCCACCCCTCTCTAGAGCCTCCCACGGCCCTCCACAGGCCCCGCCCCGCCGCTCTAGCCGGAGCTCCTCTCGTTGGTGAAGGTAAGCGGACAGCCCCGGGTCGGCTCCCCGGGAGGGCGGGCTAGGAGGCGGGGCTGGCTGTTGGAGGCAGGTTCGGGCCTTGAGCTCCGCGTCTCCAGGTGCTGCGCGCTGTCTGTCGCAGGCGACCTGCGCAGCGGCGCCTTCCCCGCCGGCGTGGAAGACCCTGTATCTCCAGGTGCTAGGACTCGGGCCCAGGCCACAGCAAGGGACTGCGCGTCTTGCCGT
Organism: Meriones unguiculatus; assembly: GCF_030254825.1. Taxonomy (NCBI): domain Eukaryota; kingdom Metazoa; phylum Chordata; class Mammalia; order Rodentia; family Muridae; genus Meriones; species Meriones unguiculatus. Next base: position 24,449,328 of record NC_083356.1, read on the forward strand.
TCCGAGTCCCTGGCCTGACACCCTGTTTGGGCGCCAAGATTCCAATCCCATTCTCCTTCCCCACCAAGTCACTCCTGTAGGTGAGTCCAGTGACCTCAGGGCTTCCAAAAGATTGGGACTGAGTCTCTTCTGAATGTCTACTCAAAGGTGTCTGGAACTTGAGATTTCCGAAGAGCTTCACTAAAGGACTCCAAATCACCAGCCTCTGTGCATTCTTCTCTGCAAATCTAAAGACTCCTTTCCCATCTCCTCAAACTCACTACTCCTCAAGGTGTCATGGTCTCCAAACCCAGGAGTGAATGGAGCACTGTCCTGTCCCACCTGGTGCTGGCAGGGGTGTCTCTGCATGCGGCGGTGAGCTCTGTACAGGTGAATATTCTTACTCTCACAAACTGTAGATCCCTGCACTAGAAAGAGAGGGGCGGGGCATGGATGAGGCTGGGTCTCCTTGACGGGGGGGGGGAGTGGGGGAGCACACTCTTTCTCATTTAAAAGTGTGACTCCTTTCTCTCCCCCCTCCCCCCCCCCCGTAACTTATCTATCTTTCCCTGTGTCAACAGTCCAGTCGAGGAGCTGCTGCTGGCTTTCTGCTCCAGACCTTTGCTGCCATCGCTATGGTGGCCCCAGGGCTGAACACACAGGAAGACTGTCTTGCTGGAGCTTGGGTTGCCACAGTCATAGGTCTGCCTCTTCTGGCGTTCGATTTTCACTGGGTGAATGGGGACCACTCCTCTGCCAACCTGCTTCTCGGAGGAGGCATGGTGCTGGCAGTAGCTGGTGACCGCCTCGGCCCTGAAGGCTGCTCTGTAGCCGGACAGGCAGTACTGCTGGTGGTTGCGGTGACCATCCTTATCGTAGCTGTTTTCACAGCCAACACTTATGGCATGTGGGGGGGTGCCATGCTGGGTGTGGCAGGTCTCTTAAGCCGGCTGGAAGAGGACAGGCTGCTACTGCTGCCCAAGGAGGACGTCTGTCGTTGGGCCCTAGTTGCAGGCAGTTGGGCCTATTGCCGGGCCCTCCACACACAGCGCCTGCAGTGGGAGTGACCATGGGACTGACACGTGGCAAGACAGGGCTTCTGTTCCAGGGACTGCTTCTGGAGCCTGTCTCTTAGGGATAAGCTTTCCTTTCTCTTAAAGTGGACCAGCTGTACGTTCAAGAATGGGGCAGAGCTTAGGTGCTATCCCTTCTCTAGTCATGCATGTGTGAGAGCTCACCTAAACCACAATGCAACGAACAGCACACTTGGGGCCTGATTCTGGGAGGAACATGGTTGTGAGCCAGAGGCCTGATTTCCAATAAACCTTAGGAATATGCATAAGTATGGGATCTGCTTATTCTTGAGCTAGCTTCCTAAGGCCCCCAGGATATCAGCTGATTTCCCTGAGTAAAGAAGGGGTGCTGTGCTGTAACTAACGTAAGGCATTATTCACCATGGCATTCTGGCAGACTTGCCAAGAGAACTCCAGTGTTGCTGGGCATGGTGGTGCAGGCCTTTAATTCCAGTTGGGAGGCAGAGACAAGAGGATGGATCTCTGTGAGTTCTGACATGGTGAGTTCCAGAATGGCCAGTGCTACATATAGTGAGACCAAAAAAAAAAAAAAAAAAAAAAAAAACAAAACAAAAAAAAGGACACAGTTTTAGGCCTTGGTTTCCTGGGACATAGGAGGTTTGCATATATCCTTGGTGGACCTGGCAGGTGGGCCTCTGGGGCAGTGACCTTCACAAGTTAACGGCTGAGTTAGTAAAGGGCAGAAGAGGGCTCTATCTCAGTGATTCCCAGGAACTGCACATCTTGTCTCTGGACTGACTTGATAACTACCTGTTTGACACCGCCTTGTCTGTGCAAGACACGTCTTACGACTTAAACCCCTCACTTTCCTCTAGGGACCCTTTTCAGCCTCCGGCTCCGGGGCTGGGCCGCAGAGGTGAGTTAGGGAGTATACCCAGCCCTTCGCTGTTCTGCACTTGCATCTTGTTGACCTTTATCCCCTTGCGCAAGAGTGGTGGTCAGTAGGTTTTTCCAGTTCGTGCCCTTCCACTCCAGTCAGCTAGGCCCCAACCTGACGCACGCAAGCCCGAATTTCTGTGGACAATAGCACAGGCACACCCCGACATGGGAGTCGGGGGCGCTTCGTAGTTTTAAGTAGTCCTAAGTCTAGATGCCTCTCCAGACCCCAGAGTGGTTTGTACCCTTCCAGGGGCGCACCCGTACTCCCGGGCCTCGCCGCCACCCCCTCTCCTGGCCAGCCTAGCGGACCCCACCCCCTTCTGTTCATCCTCGACAGTGGGTGGGCCCTCCGGCATTCTCGCTTGTCCATTGGCGGCGGCCGCCATAGCGTCTCGGCCCTCACGGCCCTACCATTGGCTCGCGCGGAGCCCACGTGACCAGGAGGACGAGGGGGCGGTGGTGTGGGGGGGTTCGCAGCGAAAACAAAGATGGCGGCTGCGCCGGGGTTGGTGGCCGGGGAGGCTGCGGGCCGACGCGCGGGCCAGGCCCACTGAGGCAGCTGCACGGTGGGCAGGCTGCGAGGTTGCCGCGGCAGCGAGAAGCCGGCAGGGGCGCGCGGCGACCCTAACTTCCAGCCGGCGAGCGCGCCGGCACCCGCCCGCCGGGCCGGCCGGCCGCGATGTCCGGCGCCGAGGAGGCCGGCGGGGGTGGTCCGGCTGCGGGGCCCGCGGGTGCCGTGCCGGTCGGGGTAGGGGCCGGGCCTGGGGCTGCTGCGGGGCCGGCTGCGGCGGCTCTAGGCGAAGCTGCGGGGCCCGGGATCCCGGACGAGGCGGGCCTGGCCGGTGCTCGGCAGCTGCAAGAGGCGGCGGGCGACCCCGACGCGCCGCCCAAGAAGCGGCTGCGGGCGGCCGAGGCGGCCGAGGCGGCGGCGGCGGCGGTGGCAGCGGGCAGCGGAAAGCTGGAGGAGCGGCTCTACTCGGTGTTGTGCTGCACCGTGTGCCTGGACCTGCCCAAGGCTTCTGTGTACCAGGTAGGGCCGCCGGCCGGGCCCGGCGCCGCGTCGCCTGGAGGCCGGTGGCCGGTGGCCGGGAACCCATCCTATCCAAACATCCACCTCCCAGGCCAGCGAAACCCCCCCTCCTGTGTCGAGGCTCCTTGTCTTTTCTTGCTCTGAACCTCATTTTCTGTGTTTACTTCCCGATCTGAATATTCTCTCTCCACCTTAGATCTTGTCTTCACCTTCTGGTTCCTCCAGGGTGCCCCCCCCCCCCCGACATATTCCAGATCCTTTTCAGCTGACCATGCAGAAATCTGTGAACAGGTGCCCTCCCACCTTTTCTACTGCTCATTAACACTGTCTCTCACTTCTAGACCCCCTGGCTGATGAAGCTTCTTTAGTGGAGATAGGGCCCCAATTTTGGCAGCCACACCCCCCCCCAAGAGTGGCCTTTCATGTCTTTGAACAACTAAGTATATCTTCTTTTGTGCGCTATAGAGAGCCCTGTTTCCTTCTAAAGAAGTGGAAGAAGGGAGGGCCTCTCATCCCTTCCCAGTCTTGATCTGGAGGAACTCACCTGCGACAAACCTTACTGTTTGGGTACTTTCTCCTGCCCCACCTGGCCAGGTTTCCTACCCAGGCCCACCCCACCCATGCCAAGCTGGCTTCCAAGGTTGCCAGGCCATAGGAACTTTGTCTTACCCTTTTCCATGTGAGGACCCAGTGTGTCAGTGGGACTCAGAGTGGGTCTAAGATGGCCTCTCCCAGGTAAAAGAGAGCAATGGGAACTGCCTGTCCACCTTCCTCTGGTCTCTTTCCACCTCAGTTCCCGGCTTCTATGAAAAGCAAAGCAGAGTCCTTGTCAGCTTTCTTTGTACTTACGGTAGCTAAAAGTTTCTGGTGGGGCCTGTTTCCCTGCTTTTCTTTAGACAGAGGACCTGGCTGAGGGCCAGTATAGGTCTAGCCTCTGTAGCTCTTTCCCCACCCTTCTTCGGATCTCCATGTTCTTCCTGCCTTGGCTTGAGATTGTTGAGGGTGGGGGCATGTGGGAGGGGGATCCCAATGACCTGAATGGGACACTCATCCTCTTTCCTACCTGTTAGGCTTGAACCAGCTGGAGGCGCATTTTCCCCAGCTGCTGATTTGAGCACCAGTATTTACCTCTCATTTTAGGGGCCATCAGAACTTTCACACAACCAGCCTTTTTCTTGCCTTGGCTTTTTGTTCCTTCTTAGTGGCAGAGCTCCTCCTTTCCTAGGATTTAGTGAGAGGCCAGCAAGACAGGCCAATGGAAGGAGTTCCCAAGGAATTCAGGGGTTTCCTGGCTGATCCTGGCATGCTGGTAGGCCACATGATACTGGCTCCTGGTCTACACAGAGAGCCACAGTTCTGCTTCTGCCTGGAGTGACTAATGAGACCAGCTGGTTCAAACCAGTCTATACACTGTTAGGAGTTGCTCTGGCTTGGGCATCTGAAGTCAGGCATTTGAGGAGATGTAATAGAGTGGTATAAGTGGAAGGGCTGCCTTCCCAGGTACTGTCCCAGGCTGAAGGTAGCCAGGGCTTGCCTGGGAGCAAACTTCGTGACCCAGAGGAACTAGGGGCCTTGACTTGGATCTCAAAGCTCTGCTGCTAGCCTCCTTCCCACCTCCCCTCTGCTAGAGCAGAGATGTTTCCCTGTCACCTGCAAAAACTGGGAGAATCCTCTAGAATATGTGATTTTGGAAGAGTCTCAGGCAAATGTTGAAACTTTGACTACCCACAGATAATATGTAAAATGGGAGTAAAGCAAGGGGAAGGAAATTTCCTAGTATCTAGGAATGCTGCCAGAAACACTTCATGGCAGTCTCCTGCCATGTGCGGTGCAGCCCTGGAGGCTCCTGTTCCTGTTGCTGTCCCCACCAAGGTACCAGACCACCCTCTCCAGGGTTCTTGCCTAGTCTTTTCAGAGATCTGAACGCAGGTGTCATGGGAATATCTCTGGTCAGGATCCATTGCAGGTCAGCACCTCTGCCTGAGCTCAGCTCTTCTGTCTGCTGCTAGCCTTCTTGTCTAGTTGGTGTCAATGGGCTGTCTCTTTAGACCAGTTTCTACCTTCAGCTTTTGCTGGCAACATTTGCCTGTCCTCAACAGAATACTTGGTTCCGGGCGGCACCAGCCATACTGTGCATTCTATGCTCTGCTGGGGTGAAAAGAAGTGGGAAACCATGCTATGCCTGGCACTGAACTGTGGGGAAAACTCTGTGGGCTTCTGGAGTTGGCTGGGTGCGTGGTAATGAGAGGTTGGTTGGTTTGTTTGGTTTTGGTTTCTCAAGACAGGGTTTCTCTGTAAAGTGTTTGCTGTCCTGGAACTCACTCTGTAGACCAAGCTGGCCTTGAGCTCACAGTTATCCTTCTGCCTCTGCCTCCCAAGTGCTGGGATTAAAGGCGTGCACCACCACTGCCCAGCGTCCATATGCTACCTTTTCGGCCAGAGAAGTACTGCGAAGTGGAAGTGGACAAGAACAGATTCAAGCTGTCTATGTGGGCTTATTCACACCTTTGGACCTGCAGGGCTAATTTCCATGGGCCATAGCCATACCCTGACATAACACAGACTAGGAAATTTGTTCAGGTTCTCTGACCAAGGCCGTCAACCAAGTAGCTCTTATCCTTGGGGCCTGTGTCAAGTGCTGCAGCAGGTACAGCAGATGCATGCTTTGATGTTCTCCGTGTGGGTGTTTGGTATGTCCAGGGCAACTGGCCTAGCAAGGTGTGTAGCCACCTTCCCGAGCCTAGGGTGGACCCTTCCAAAGTCAGGCAAGCACTATGGCAGGTGCCTGGTAGGTAGCATGAAGGCCGGAGGGAAAACCATATAAGAACTTCTAGCTAGTCCAGACTTGGCAGGTGGACAGGCAGTTTGCTGGCTTCCTGTTGTGGATGTATTCATGAGGCCGGAGGGCAATGTAACCAGTGAGTAACTGAACATAGAAGTGCCTTCTCTGGAGGAGCTCCGGCCTGGGATGTTGTAGCCATAGCCCGAGCCCTGACCTCCTTCCCCCAGCTCTCCTGCTACAGTCCTTCGCGTACAGCCCAGTATGGACCTTTGTAAGATAGACACAGCCTTGACCTTTTCCTTAGGTGTCAGCTAGGCTCAGCCCTGTAGCTCTGCATCTGACAAAGATACTGCTTCTTCCTCCCACCCTTCACAAGCTTTTGAGGTCAGGAATCAGTTAAATGGACCTGTGCCGCAGAATTCAGTGGATCCAGCTCTCTCTGGCATGGGCCTAGATGACCTTCTGTGACCAGGACCCAGTGTCATTTGTTCCACTGTTGCTGCTAATTGTTTCCCACTTGAGCTGCCTTCTCTACATCCCTACCTGCCTCTGGGCTTCCTCTTGGGCCTGACTGTAACAAAACCCCAACTCGGGCCTTCTATTCTCCCTTTGACAAGGATTCCCATCCTTTCCCACTCTGCCCCAGAGGATAGTTGGTATATTCTGTTTTTGCCTTTGCCTCTGATCATTGGAGACTGGGTATCTGATTGACAGAAAGCCCAGAAAACATTTGTTCCATCTCTGCTCAAGATCCCTTCTGAGATTATTTGGTGTCCAAGGGCTTTCATATACATGGCCTCAGATCCCCTGGCACTGATGGTGGTGATGGTGATGATGATTATGATGATGTTGCTTCCTCCTTTATATTTATTTTATGTGCATGAGTGTTTTGCCCATGTGTATGTATGTACACCATGTATGTGCCTGGCACCTACTGGTGTCAGAGCAAGGCTTTAAATCCCTGAAACAGGAGTTACAGGATGCCTGTAAGATACAGCAAGAGCTGTTAACTGCTGAGCCAACTCTCCAGCCCCTGATTAGTTCTTTGAGTCAGGAAAAAGCCTAGGGAAAGGACTGCTTAGGTGTCCAAAGACTGTAGGCTTTCTGGAATCTAGGGTTTTGTTTTTGTTTGTGGTGTGTAGGGTGTGTGTGTGTGTGTGTTGGTAGTTTGTTATTGAGTTACTTTTTAAATCTAAGCAGTGTTCATTTCTGAGTAAAAGCTACAATCTGTGGAATTGATGGGCCCCATCTGAGTCCTGGTTATAGCTAACCTACCATGGAAGACTAGAGAAAAAAGCCTCCAGGTGGCTGAGCAGTGCCTTGGTGTTCGTACTTTTGGGTACCAGTGGCTCTATCAAGGGTCTGTCAGTCTGTGATCCCCTGGGCAGGAGGGTAGGATGTTCATATATGGGTCTGGGTAACATCCATACTCTATTTTGGGTTCCCAATGTTAGCCAGGACCATGTTTTCCAGGCTTGAAAGATTCTGACTGACCACAGGGAACTTGTAACCAACTCTAGGTTGTGGAAGGCCCATTTCTAAGACCTGCTCATGACTTAGGAGCAGGACTTCTCCTTAAGCATAGCTATTCCATCTAGCTGCCTCACCCAAATGAGAACCCAGCTCAACTAGGACACTTCTGCCCTGGGCATGCATAGGCGAGGCACCTATGAGCTGCCTACAGGTTAGAAGATGGAAGGGCTAGGTCTTGGATTTGGGGGTATAAAAGCAATAGCTATTTCTGGACCATTTAGAGGATCTTGGGACCTCAGTACCCTGAAGATGGAGCTCTAGAAGCTTTGACATGGATAACTGCAGAGGTAGGATTTGTCCTGAGTCTTTTGTAATCTATGAGTGTCAAGTTTTGCTGCAACACATTGTCGTCGTCCTCCCCCCCCCCAGCATCTGATGCCTGGGAAGAAACTGAGACCTATAGAGAAAAGATAAGTCCAAGACCATGGACTTATGGTCACCATGTTGGTGACCTCTGGGCTGAGGCCTGAGCTCAACCCTGTGAGCTCCAAGTCAGTGTCTGTCATAAGAGGGCCTGGAAAGACCTGCAGCATCATTATGGGTAGAAGTCCAGAGTTTGTGTGGTGGTGACGGGATGGCAGCCTGGCCTGGCCACTGCAGGAGCAGGTTTTTGGAGGTGCCTAGGCACTCAACTAGCACTGTAGAGTGATCTGTGGCCAAGCTTCTGAATAGGCAGTGGGTACAAGTCGGGATAGGTGCAGTCTGTCCAGCTAAGGCTAAATATGGCTGTCCTGGGTTTACTATTTGAAGTTAGGTCTTTCCAGGAAGCTATGGGAAGGCTCCAGATTAGCATGTTATTCATGTAGAGCTTACCTAGAGGCTATCCCTTGAATGGCTACTAAGGGGCTCCAAGTGGGTGCCTTAGCCTTTAGCTGGGCCAGTGTGCTACAGAACATCTTGGGACTTATTCTTCCACTCAGAGCTGAAGTGCTAAGGCCCTGACACCCCACTTTCCCAGTAGTTGCAGACTCCCCCCAGAGGAAAGCAGGGTTAGCAGTACTTCCTTGTGGTATGGAATTGATTTGAATCTGGAATTTGTAGGAGAATGTGCCCTATGGCCAGACCCAGCCCAGGTTCCAGTTGCTTTCAGGGTAGGGAGCAGGAGTGATTCTGAGAAGTAGTGATAGGATTGGCAGCCTCAGCTCCCATCAGGAGGGCCCAGGACTTCTTTTCAAGTCCACCTGGGCTGAGATTCAGAGCAAGTGTCCTCAGCCTGGCTTAGAAACATTGAGAGGATCAGGCTGCAGCCAGGAAAAATACTGTTGCCCCTCTACTCAGGGTGTAAACCCTAAAAGTGACAACAGACCTAGGCCTAGAGCCTCATGTCCAAGCCTCAGGCAGGATGTCACCAGAAAGTGACTAGAGCTATACACACAGTATAGTGGGCCTGCAATGTCCTCGGGAATTTTAGTGCTTGCTTGTGTCTTGCTGAGTGAACTTTTCTTTTTCCTTAAGCAGGGTTCCCCCATATAGTTGAGGGTAGTCCAAAAATCACTTTGTATTTCAAGCTGGCCTCAAACAGTCCTGCCTCTGCCTCCTGAGTTCTGAGCTTACACCAATCCTAGTTCTGGATAGAGTTCTTAGAGGGTGCTATGTGGTCACATCCCACTTCTATGGAGCACCCTGAGAATGCCTCTCTGAAATAGATGAACATTTAACTTTGTATGGTATTCTCTCCTGCCTTCCAAAAGGAACAGTAGTCATTGTCCCAGGACGTCCCCAGGCAGATGGAGGATAAAAGGACTGTGACTTGGACCCTTGATCAGCACCTGCCACATCTATACCCAGCTCCAATCCTAAATCCCTTCCCATTGACTTCTAGGGATAGACACCATGTCCACCTCAGGTAGCTGATGTGTCTGGACCTGGTTCTGGCTAGGCCCTGCCATGTCCTCTTCATCCAGGCTCAGCTCAGGCAGGCTACTCTCCTCATAGTGCATGTTTTAATCTTCAAGAAACTTAGGTTTGGTTGTAGATAATCATGCAGTGCCCTCTGAGGGCATAGATTCCACACTAGGCCTCTATCAATCAGTCTTCAGCATGTAGATTCCATCACCCACTGAGGACCCAGAGAGCCTGCTGAAGCAATAAGATGGCACCTAAGGTTTTAACACTGAGTCCCTCACAGTGTGGAAGCCCACCCTGGCATAGGGTTCTCAGCCCATTCCGTATATTGTGGCACCAAATACTCAGTACATATTGCGTCAGTAAGAGACCTAGGATAAGAGTAATTCCAGCAGTGTGTGTCTGTTTAAGCAAGGAATCCCAGCTGCCAGTTCTGCTCCTGCTGATCCCTTTTAGCAGCTCAGTTCAGTACCAGGTCCTGCCTGCCTTCAACATGAGCCAACGTAGTTTTCTGCCTGCTGTAAGCTCTATGCCATTGGCTCTGGAGCAAGTACCCTCCCTGGTCGAAACTGCAGATTCTCACCTATGTTTATCAGCGAGGGCTGATATAGAGGGGCCAGGGTTGATCTCAGCCCGAGCCACTGCTAGTCTCCACATGAACAGCCTTTTGGAAGCCAAGGGAAAAATGCCCACCTCAGCAGTAACCATGACCCCATGAACAGCTGCTGGCTGGGTGCCCCTGCATGGTCAAGCCAAGAGCCAGTATTCTATAATGGGAAAAGTGGGAAAGCCAGGTTCCAAGCCCAGGTGTGGTCACGTCAGTTGCCTGCCGGGCCTGCTTTAGATGTAGCCAGCACCCCCATGACCTGATGAGACCCTGCTCTTCACAAACCAGAGCTAGCTCTCTTCTGGCATGACAGCTCAAGCAGCTCTCAGTGTTTGCTAAATACTAGCAAGACTTGGGAATCAGCAGGCGCTCCTCACCTAGAGTCCCGCAGGGCAACTGATGTGGCTGGGGCCGGCAAGTGTGGGTGGGCACGTGCGCGTGCAAGTATCCCACAGGTCTGAGCTTCCCCTCCCTCTCCTTCTCCGCAGTGCACTAACGGTCACTTGATGTGCGCTGGCTGTTTTATCCACCTACTAGCAGATGCCCGGCTGAAGGAGGAGCAGGCCACGTGTCCCAACTGTCGCTGTGAGATCAGTAAGAGCCTCTGCTGCCGGAACCTGGCTGTGGAGAAAGCTGTGAGCGAGCTGCCTTCAGAGTGTGGCTTCTGTCTGCGTCAGTTCCCTCGCTCCCTCCTAGAGAGGCACCAGAAAGAGGAATGCCAGGACAGGTAACCATGGTGAAGGTGTGGCCTTGAGCCCTGGGGACCACATCTGCAGCCCAGTGATAACCTTGTAGACCCCAGGTGGTAAGAGCATGCCTTTCTACAGAAGACAGGGTCTGCACTAGTTGCTCTCTGGAGATGATGTTGGCCCTCTAGGATTCTCTGTGGCTATTGGGGTACACCTTTGAAAGGCCCACTACACCAGGATCAGTTCAAAAGCTCTGGAAAGTTTGAGTGAGACTCTTTTGTTTGGCAACTCAGACCCAGCATATAGAAATAGCCACTTGCTTGGCAAGGGCCTGGCACCAAGAGCTTGCCTAATATAAGGCTGTATGGAGTCACTTACTGCCAGGCAGAGAGACATCAGTAGTGGGCACAGGAAGCATGCTGGCTAACAGCTGTAGAGCCTTTTACTCTTTCGGTCTCCTTCAGCCTCTCATGCACATACCTGCACGTGCTCTAAGTGGATGGGCTTACAATTCAGCATGTCCTACAAGGAAGGGTTTGTGCTTGGGCAGAGGTAGTCTCTAAAAGAGTACTGGGCATGGCCATTTGCCCCAGCCACAGACTTGACCACTATTCTCACCTCCTTGCAGGGTGACACAGTGCAAGTACAAGCGTATTGGCTGCCCATGGCATGGCCCTTTCCATGAGCTGACAGTGCACGAAGCTGCATGTGCCCACCCAACCAAGACAGGCAATGAGCTGATGGAGATCCTGGATGAGATGGACCAGAGCCACCGCAAGGAGATGCAGCTCTACAACAGCATCTTCAGCCTGCTCAGCTTTGAAAAGATCGGGTACACAGGTGAGGCACCCCACATTCCCCTGCATGCCACACAGGTGTTGTTCGGGGCTAAAGGGCTTGTAGCCAAGAGCAAGGGTGGCAGTAGGCTCTGGGCAGTGGGCACAGGCTGCGCCGATGGCCAGGCTCTGGACAAGCTCCAAATGGGCAGAGAGATGCTTTGGGGAAGAAGATAGGTTGGAGATTTTGCAGAAAGAGGGGTGCACCTGCATGGCTTTACAGAGGTCCTTCCTACCCGTCCTTTCCCCCCTTGCCCACCACCCCAGCAAGAGGACCCCCTCACTGTATGGGGCTCTAGCTTTACAGAGGTCCTTCCTACCTGTCCTTTCCCCCTGCCCACCACCCCGGCAAGATGACCCCCCTCACTGTATGGGGCTCTACAGATTTGGGATGGTTGGTCTAACTAGAAAATTGGGTATGTTTTGGGCAGTCTGGGAGTCTGGGGCCTTACCTTTGGAGCACGGAACAAGAAGAGCATTCCTTCAAGTCAGGTCCTGTCTGCAGATGTTCACTGAAGGCCACAGGGCCTCCTGAGACTGACAAGAAACTGTTCGGGGACAGGGCTCCAGAACAAGCTGAGGGTCTCAGCTCAGACTATAGAACTGGGAGTGGATGCCCACCAATGAGTAGGCTGGACTGGGCCTATGCTCACTGGATCTCATGGCTCCCAGGCATCTGCCACCAGCTTTGAACAGATCGGGGAGCAGGAGCCAGGCCACAACTTGGGCCAAAGAACAAGAAGCACCTGCTGATACTGGGGCCACTCAGGGAAACTCCATTCCCTCTACTGCTCAGCCTGCAGCAGGTGGCCAGCTCAGAGCGCCCAGGCAGGCTTGGACAGCCAGTCATGCTGTGTTGCCTAGACTAGCCCAAACAGGCCTGAGATGCAAAGAACCCAGGGGCCTGCACCAGCAGAGAACTATGGCTCTTGGTTAAGAGTAGCCTTGGCTGAGCTCATGGCCTGTGGGGTCTGGGTGGGCCAGGCCAAGTGGCTACAGCAGAGGCTGGGTGGGAAGCCCTGTCCATGAAGGAAGGCCCGGCTGCCTAAGAGCCCACACATCCGCAGCAGGACGCGCCAGCCACGGGACTGCAAAGGCAGGTCTGCCTGCTAAGCGACAGCCCCACAGACATCTGGGCAGAATCCACATCACAGTACAACATCGAGGACTTGGCACTCCCCTTGGGCAAGACCAGATACCATGTGCCCACCTGCCGGCTTTTCTGGCAGCTTTGTATCAGAACTAATAAAGTGCACTTGTTCTCAGAACTGTATCCTGTCTGTGTGTCTGCTTACCCCGCCCCTCTGGGGACAGGGGCTGAGGGTAAGGAGGGTGGCTCTGTGGGTTGGCCACACCTGGGCCACGTGGCCTAATGTCCACAGCCTCAGGACTCTCCAGCTAATTGGTGTTAATTCTGTTTGTAGTTGTTCCCCCAAAGCTTATGCACTTCCATTTGCCATAATTGCGTTTGACTTGCCTTGTGACAAGTAGAACACGCTGTCTGGGTAAGTTGCCTTCCTCCCTGGCTGAGCCTGTCCTTGGCCTGTCGGGGAAGGCGCCACCCCCTGGCCCTCCCCCGCACTAACAGTTGGCTGTCTGGCCCTGTCTGTCTCCACAGAGGTTCAGTTCCGGCCTTATCGCACTGATGACTTCATCACACGCCTGTACTATGAAACACCACGGTTCACAGTATTGAACCAGACATGGGTCCTGAAGGCTCGTGTGAATGACTCGGAGCGCAACCCCAACCTGTCATGCAAGCGCACACTTTCCTTCCAGCTACTCCTCAAGAGCAAAGTCACAGCGCCCCTGGAATGCTCTTTCCTTCTGCTCAAGGGGCCGTACGATGATGTGAGGATCAGTCCTGTCATCTACCACTTTGTCTTCACCAATGAGAGCAACGAGACAGACTATGTGCCGCTGCCCATCATCGACTCCGTGGAGTGCAACAAGCTGCTGGCCGCCAAGAACATTAACCTGCGGCTCTTCCTGTTCCAGATACAGAAGTAGGATGGGCCCCGGACACCTGAGGAGCAGAGGGCTGCAGTCCAGTAGTGCTGTCCCACCCATCCCTGGCTTGGCAGCAGCTTCACACAACTATCTGATCGTTTTAGCAAAGGAGGAGAACAAACAAAATCAAACACTGAGAAAGTCTGCATGCGTGTGCAACGGGGTCCCTGCCTCTGGCTCACCTTCCTCCCCTTTGCCTCCCACCTCCTGCAGGCAGCCAGAGGCTGGGCTGACCACAGTGGAAACAGTACTCTGGGCTCCTCAGGTACAGGTGGCAAGGAGGGCAAGAAGCCGACCACCCTTACCCCAGCTCCCATCCTCACATCGAGGTGGCACGGTGGTTCCCTGGCCGGGCTCAGGGTCCCTGGCTGACTTCAGACAGCATATTTGATTGCAATTAAAAAGGCAGCCTTGTTTCCTACTTTCTGTTTTGTTGGAGGGGAAGGCGTGGCCGTGATTGGACTTCATGAGAGATTTGGTTTGGCCTGGTGGTCAGAACCTGCCCTGCCCCTGACACTGCACCTATGTGTGCGTCCCAGGAGAGACTTCAGAGACACTTCCCCTGGCAGTCTTATCAGAGGGGTTGGGACTGAGACCTGGCCAGTAAGCCAGAGAGGGTTGGACTCCCCGAGCCATTGACCACTCAAAGGAAGCAGGACTTGGCTAGTAGGGCTCAGCAAATGTTTTCGGAATGCAGGGTGAAATTCTGTCTCTTCCAGGAAAAAAATTAAGCTACAGGCTCTTTAAGTGATGCAATTTTAGTGAGAAAGAATCAATTTGCTTTACTCAGTAGAGAGGGCCAGGTGTCCTCAGGTTGCCAAGGAGGCAGCCACTGTCTGTGAGACCTGCATTTATAGTGGTGGTGGGGGCACCACAGGACCAAGGCAGAGCAGTGTGGTCTGTTGCCTAGGCAGCGTAGGCCTTTTCCTTGCTAGGCCATTCACAGATGCTCTGAGTAGTGGTTGTAAGCAGAGCAAGTATTAGGGCCTCACAGAATATGGAGTAGCCATGCTTGATAGGGCTAGGCCCTGGTCCTTTCTTCCTTCAATTCCTCAGAGATACTGAGAAGTGTAGGACTTGCCTCCTTCAATCTTTGCTTAGGAGATGAGGCTTTTCTATCATAGCTTTTCGTTGCTTTAATACCAAAGAACTGGTTTCCTCTGCCCTAACCAGACCTTCACATGCCTCTTAGGTAGTTCCTATCACCCCATGCAAACTGCCTGGGCCTGGGCCTGAACTGCCCTGCGCCTTCCAGGCTAAGGGACAGGGTAGCCCTGGCCATGTGGGTGCGAGTACTGATGTTCCAACCTGACATTCAAGAGGGCAAAGGGCTGAGCAATGTGGAGAGACGAACTGTGACACAGAATACAGGCCCCATCTGTTTTCCTGAGCACAACCAGGAATAGGCCAGTGTGGCCCTGCTGCCTTCTCATAGGCTGAAAGTTTTTCAGCACCTTGTTTGGCTTCCTGTGTGGGGCTTGGAGTTCTCTTCTGCAAATGTTGCCTGGCCAGGAGGGTTGGCAAGGCCCATATTTAGCTTCTGCCTACTACAAAGGACCCATGCCAAACTCCAGCACATCCATGGGAGCCTTTGACTCAAATACAGGTCCTAGATCTCTGCCCTAGGGGCAGCTCTTCAAGCATGTTCACCTGGCACAGAGGATCTTTGGAAAAACAGAGGGTTCTCTGGGCATTCCTATAGATTGCAAGGTGATGGCGGAAAAGGCAGGGCAGGGCCAGCTTGCCCTAAGAGTCCATGTCTGGATGTGTGAGATGGACAAAAAGCAGCCTGAAAGTCTCCTGGGAAGAAACAGGATAAGAGGCTTATTCCCCATGGGCACAAGCCAACTGGGACACAGTGGGCATGAGGAGTAAAGCTGGGCTGGCAGGGGCTCAGAGGCAACAGAGCTCTGGGTATTTGTGTATGGAGCCGAGGCATACCCCAAAGCACACAAACGGTTAGGGGTGGGGCAGTGCCCACCTAGGGGTGCAGTGTGTCTGAGAGTACCTAGGAGAACTGCTAAGGCCTCCCAATGACAGGCTCAGTATAGACCCTACATTGTGACTGTCATGTGCAGCAGCTGAGCCTTCCAGCCTAAGAGGAACCAGACATGCAGAAAACTAGTATGTCTCTTGCCTGTGCTAGGGACTTCCATACAAACCTTTCAGCATTGTCCCACTGGGCCCTTTCTTTAGGGGGAGGGGCACCATATCTACTGGCTTGTGCCCAGAATCTTGTTACCTTGCTGTCCTAACCTGGTTCTCTTATCTGTTGTCTCTGAGGATGGGAGAGGGGTTCAGCCTCAGTAGGTATTGGGGAGGCTGCCAGAAGGGGTTGCATAGGCCAAGCCAGGCCTCGCCCTCCTTCCACCTGTCTCATCCCCGCTTCCTGTGAGCACCACATCCTTCAGTTTGCCCAAAGTGAGACATTTACAAAATAAAAATAATTTTCTAAAGAGCAGAGCAAGAAGTGTTTTTATGGTTGTGGAAATGACGTACGTATCAGTTTTGTGGTTTGCATTTTCTTTTTGAGTATTTTCTGTATGTACCTGTAGTTAAAAAAATATTCCAAACCATGCTTTGTCTGTGTTTCCTTACCAGAAGACAGCCTCATGATAGGGCTTCCTCTGCTCTGCTATCCTGCTGATCAGCCTGTGCCCCACTCCCAGGCCTACAGCTCTGTGAAGCACCTGGATAGAGAAGTTGGATTGCCTCTAAGGGGAAACTGAGTCTACAAAGTTTTCTCTGACTCACACTCATACCATTAGTGCCCCTTCAGCTAATAATAATAAAGTTGTTTTGTTTTTTTTTTTTTTAAACTGCTTGTAACAGATAGTTTTTCAGGACAAATCACAGTCTTCGAAGACATGTTTACACAATGCAGCACACATTAGAGCAGCTGATACAATAGGCTCATATTGTATGAACCCTAGGGCTTGAGGGAAAGCATAGTCTTCCCATTCCACCCTTCATCTCTTACTGTGCCCCCCACACACACACACACACCTCACCAGCCTGACTTCAGAGGCATGCTTTGGATGGGGAAAAGGCTGGCACTGTGAGCCCCCCTAGCTATGCTGGCATCCTGAGACCCATTAAGACCTAATCTAAAACTGGCCCTTCATAGAAGCTCCTACCTGCATCTGATTTTCCTTTTCACCTGCACAACTCTGCAAGAATGATCTTACCACATCCTTGCAGCCTTTAGATAGTAAGACAAAACCCTGCCCAGCCCCCACCTACAGCAGGAGGTTTATAAGGTTAGCTGGGTCAGGAGGCCCTTTCTCAGCCTAGCTGTCTTCCACATCGCTCTTCCCAACAGATGTCCTCTCGCTGGGTGTTTCATGCCACTGTTTTTGGAGTTGGTTGATTTGGTTTGGTTTGAGACAGGATCTCTGCATAGTCCTGGCTGTCCAGAAACTCACTGGTACAGACCTTGAACTCACTATGTAGATCAGGGTACGGGCCTTGAACTCTGAGATCTACCTGTCTCTGTCTCCCAAATGCTGAATTAAAGGTGTGCTTCCATTGTTTTTATTACAGTAGAGAATAAACTTGTTTGCCTGTAAGTGTGGTGGACACATGCTGATAATCCTAGCACTTGGGAAGTGAAGTCGGAAAGATGAGGAACTCTAGGTTATCAGCCACATGTTGAGTATGAGGCAGGTCTGGGATCCATAAGACCCTGACTCAACAAGACAAAGGAGGGGCTGGAGAGATGGCTCAGAGCTTAAGAGCACTGTCTGTTTTTCAGAGGTCCTGAGTTCAATTCCCAGCAACCACATGGTGGCTCAGAACCATCTATAATGTGATCTGGTGCCCTCTTCTGGCATGCAGGCACACATACAGATAAAGCGTTCATACATAAAATAATAAGATCTTTTAAAAATTATTTGAAAAAACAAAAAAAGAGACTCCTCTGTGTCTCACACCTATGGCTTTGTGGGATCCTTCACTGTGGCCTTCAGTACACATCTTGGTAGATGCTGACCATTCAGCTTGCTTAGCCAGGAGAGAGAGCTCCAAGTGATGGCTAGTGTTTGGTCTTCAAAATAATGGAGAAGTGCCCCAACCAAATCACAAGATTCCAAATACCTTTGCAGGTGAGGAATCTGAATTGTTTTCATTTCTCCAGCTTTGAATCTCAATTAATTGCCCTTCGATACAAAGCTATGCAGTTTTCAAATGTTTTCACTGAATCTTCTGGGAATACTGATACCCACATAGAAGCAACTTTGTTCTGCTTAGTTCAGAAAGCTCAATTGCTCTTCTATCCAGAACCCTTCCAAGTCCTTTGCATGTGGGTTGTTGTTCCCCAGGGCATCTGACAGATCCATTAAGTCCAAATGCCCAGTTACATGAATTGCTTTATTTGTATTGCATTGCGTGTTTTTTGTTTTTTGAGGCAGAGTTTGTCCTCATACCCTGGACTCACTTTGTAGACCAGGCTGACCTCGAACTCACAGAGATTTGCTTGCCTCTGCCTCCCTGAGTGCTGAGATTACACGCCACTGTGCCCAGCTATTGCATTACTTTTTAAAAGTTATAAGAATAGGGGCTGCAGAGCTGACTCAGTAGTTCAGAGTACTGGCTGGAGTTTTCTTGGAGAAAACCCTGGTTTGATTTTCAACATCCACATGGCGGTTCACAACTGTCTGTTCCACCATTTCATTCTTTTTCTTTTTCATTTATTTATTTTTTTATGTGCATTGGTGTTAAGCCTGCATGCATGTATGTGGGAGGGTGTCAGATCCCCTGGAACTGGAGTTACAGACAGTTCTGTGCTGCCATGGGGGTGCTCGTCCTATGGGTGCTGAATTGAACCCAGGTCCCCTGGAAGAGCAACCAGTGCTCTTTACGACTAAGCCATCTTTCCAGGCCCTTCTACTACCAGGTCAAGGGGATGCCTTCCAGCTTCGGCTTCCATGAGCACTAGGTACACATGTGGTACACAGGCACGCAGGAAAAATACCCACACACATAAAATAATAATTAAAAATTTCAAAGGTAAAACTTATTAGCGTAGTAGGTGTGGTGGTCCAGGCCCAAAGGCCCAGCATGCAGGAGGCAAATGCAGGGGATCTCTGAGTCCAGACAGGAGTACATAGAGATCACCTATATTAAAAAAAAAAAAATTGTTTTTACAAATGTAAATAGGTGATATGTGCTTTTATTTCTAGAAGTGGATTATAGATCACCTGTAATTTTAAAAAAGTCAGGACGTGAGCCAGAAAGTTGGTCTGGTTGTTAAGAGTGTATACTGCTCTTTCAGAGGACCCAAGTTCAGTTCGAAGCACACATACTGTGACTCACAACAGACTGTAACTCATGTCCCAAGAGATCAGTTGCCCTCTTAAGACCTCTTCTGGCACCAGACACAAACACAAGGGAGGTGCACATACATACATGTAGGTAAAACACATACATAAAATAAAATAAAATAAATTGGAAGGTCTCTACGTACCATTGGCTGTCCTGGAACTCGCTCTGTAGCTCAGGCTGACTTTGAACTCACAGAGATCTGCCTGCCTCTGCCTACTGAGTGCTGAGATTAAAAGCCTGAGCCACCACTGCCCAGCTCACCACCTAATAAATCTTTAAAAAACAAACAAACAACAAACAGGTAGACTCCAGAATAGCAGAGTCAGTGCCCCAGCCAGCGGCCACATGTTGGCTGCAGTCCAGGGCACTGTCTGCCAGCGGCCTTGAAGGCTCGGATCCCGTCCTACAGAAGTTCTGCTCCCTCATTGCGCCAGGCTTGAGCCGGTCGGACTACAGTTCCCAGGAGTCCTCGGGAGGATTATTGCTTCCGAGCTCTAGAGCTCTTGGTCCACCGAAGGGGCGGAGTTAGGCCGCGCGTGTTAGGTGGGTGTAGCAAGGGAAATGGGCGTGGTCTCACTGAAGCGCGGGAAGTGCAGATTTTCGCCGCGGTGGTGGCTGTGTGACTATGACCCTGGAACAGGAGCTTCGCCGTGAGTGTTTTGGGGGCATGCGTATCGGAGCGCAGGGAGTGGGTCGGGTCCCGGGTTAGCCCTGATTCTCTCCTCCGGCAGAGCTAAGCAAGGCCAAGGCCAGGGCCCAGAGGTATGGGCAGCTGCGCGAGGAGGCGGTCTACTGCCACCAGCTGGGGGAGCTGCTGGCTAGCCACGGTGAGCCTGAGCGGTGAGAGGGCTGGCTCGGCGGCAGGGGACTGGCTGGGTGACGGCGCAGCTTGAGCACCCTACTCCCCAATTCGGACAGGCCGCTTCATGGAAGCTTTGGAGGAGCACAAGCAGGAGCTACATCTGCTAGAGAGCGTCCAGGACACCCTAGGCTGCGCTGTGGCTCACCGCAAGATCGGAGAGCGGTTGGCTGAGATGGAGAATTACCCTGCTGCTCTGAAGGTACAGAGCCTTCACTTACTGGACCTACGTGTGGAGGAGAGAGGGCCAGTGTGCAAAGGAGTGTCCCCAACAGCTGACAGGACAGGCAGCCACACACTTAGGCCTACCGCGGGTGCTTCCTGGCTCTTGGTCGGGGCTTGTAGGCTTGAATGAATGGGTTTGTGACAACCGAAACTACTAAGGAACTATGGCTTTTGTCCTGTGGAAAGAGGAAGAATCAGGACCCACTGCTATCAGGAGCAGGAAGCTCTTGGTGATCTGGCATGACAACACTGGCTTGTTGCAAGGCAGAGCAAACAGTCCTTGGCACAGAAATGTGTGTAGCCAACTCTTTCAAAATGTGGGGAACGGAAGATTCTCTTGAGTGTCTTCCCCTGGTACCAAGCGGCCTGGTTTACTTGGAGCGGGATCACTTCAGAGGTGTTTTCTTTCCACACTAGCACCAGCATCTCTACCTGGACTTGGCTGGGTCCCTCTCCAACCACATCGAGCTGCAGAGAGCCTGGGCCACCATTGGCCGCACCCATCTAGAGGTATATGATCACTGCCACTCAAGAGATGCCTTGCTGCAGGCACAGGCTGCCTTTGAGAAGAGCTTGGCCATTGTGGATGAGAAACTAGAGGGTAGGTGCCCTTTTCCCTGGATTCTCCCCTTGTTCTGATTTCTGGGCCCTCCCTTTTCAAGGCCTGTGCCGCTCACCAACTTGAACCTGTTGGGCATCTGCTCCTTCTCTGTATACTTTGTCTGCAGCAGACTCCTGGTTCCCTCAGTAAGAGATAGGATGGGAGCACCTGAAAACCCCATTCTCTTTCAGGGACGCTGACGCAGCGAGAACTGAGTGAGATGAGGACTCGACTCTACCTCAACCTGGGCCTCACCTTTGACAGTCTGCAGCAGACAGCCCTGTGTAACAACTACTTCAAAAAGAGCATCTTTCTTGCTGAGTGAGGAGACACCATCCCTGTCCCCAAGAGGGAGTGGGTTGTCCCCTCGGATCCTTCCAAGAGGGCAGCTTATCTAAGTTGTTCATTTTTTAAATTATTGGTGTTTTGCCCACATGTAAGTCTCTGTGAGAGTGTCAAATCTTAGAGTTACAAACAGTTGTGAGTTGCCACGTGGGTGCTGGGAATTGAGCCCATCTCCTCTAGAAGCGCAGTCTTAACCACTGAGCCATCTCTCCAGCCCCAAGTAGTTTATTTTTTCATTCACATCTATGCTTCAGGCTGAGGAGAAGCAGGTTTAGGCTGGGATCTGTGTGGTGTCAATAGCCATAACTGGTTGAACATCCATAGCATCATGGGTTTTTCATTGTCCGATGTTCCAGCCAGTAGACACTGGGCACTCTGAGCTCCCGGTACCTCATCCTCCACAGGCAGAACCATCTCTCTGAAGATCTGTTCCGTGCCCAATACAACCTGGGTGCCATCCACTGGCGCGGAGGACAGCACTCTCAGGCCATGCGCTGTCTGGAGGGGGCCCGGGAGTGTGCACGCACCATGAAGATGAGATTCATGGAGAGTGAATGCTGCGTGCTGCTGTCCCAGGTATCTCCCCTTTCGTCAACCGCTTGGGCCTGGGCCTTAGTGAGTTTTCAGGCCTCATCTCCCCACCCCCATCTTTTCAGGTGCTCCAAGATCTGGGGGACTTTCTGGCTGCCAAGCGAGCCCTGAAGAAGGCCTATAGGTTAGGCTCCCAGAAGCCTGACCAGAGAGTGGCTGTCTGTCAGAGCCTCAAGTATGGTGAGGCTACGTGAGGGCCTGGAACTTAGAGCACCAGGGTTGGGAGACAGGCTCTGCTCTCCCAGCCTGAGAGACCCAAGCTTATATTCTTGGGGAAGTGGCAGCTTACGCACGGGCCTCTGACAGGAAGGGTCAGCTGTGTCCAGATCTTCAGACCAAGTACTGTTCTAGGCTGCTAAGCATACTTGATTCTTTTAATTTTCAAAAGTCCCAAGTGGTCACATGGAGGCGCTCCCCCCTGTTCTCAGGCTCCTGCTTAAGGGACTATGGCTGGTGGGTGGTAGGCTGTGGGTGAGGTCCCATGCTGTGTTACCCCCTCACGTGAGACTTTTCCCAGCAGTATTGGCAGTGATCCAGCTGCAGCAGCAGCTGGAAGAGGCTGAGGCCAGTGATCCTCACCGTGCCATGGCTGTCTGTGAACAGTTGGGAGACCTTTTCTCCAAGGCGGGTGACTTTCCCAAGGCCTCTGAGGCTTACCTGAAGCAGGTGAGTGCCCCGCCCCCCCCCCCGACGGGGTAGGAGGAAAGGGCCAGCAGTGTACAGAGTGGGCCTGAGCCTTGCCTTGCTGTTCCGGCTCCCTAGCTTCGCTTCGCTTCGCTGTTGCACAGGCCAGATCTTGAGTTGGCTGTCATCCATGTGTCCCTGGCCACCACACTGGGGGACATGAAGGATCACCGAAGGGCTGTGTACCACTATGAAGAAGAACTGAGGCTTCGCAAGGGCAATGCCCTGGAGGTGACATATCCTTTTCCTGTGTGTGTGTTTGTGACTCTGCCTTGAGCCCACCGTTCTCCAGTGGTGGGTGGTTCTCCAGTGGTGGGTGCGAGTGGATGCTTCCCCTGGAAAGGCTGTTCCTTCCAAGGACTATTATGGTCTGTCAGCTGGGTGTGGTAGGCAGCCACCAACCTTGTGTTTCCTTCTCTGCTTCAGGAAGCTAAGACTTGGTTCAACATTGCGCTGTCCCGTGAGGAAGCTGGCGATGCGTATGAACTGCTAGCTCCTTGCTTCCAGAAGGCTTTTAGCTGTGCCCAGCAGGCCCAGCGGTTCCAGCTGCAAGTATGAGAGCCCATCCCTACAACATTGGATCCCCAAATAAATCGAGCTTTCTTCTTTCCTGGCTTTTGAACTTAAGATCTTACTCATGACGTGTATACATGGTTCCCCAGCCGTTTATGTATTTTTATTTTTGAGGCATTGTCTCGCTAACTGCCCAAGCTGGCCTTGAAGTTAGACTTCTTCTGCCTCAACCTAGCTTTCCTTGCATTAATTGCTCTTCGTGGTCCCGCTTGTGCCTGAACTGGACGTCTCTGCTTCTCAGCGGCAGATCTTGCAGCACCTCTATACTGTGCAACTAAAGTTGCAACCCCAAGAGGCTCCTGGCACCCAAACGAGACTACAGGAACTGAGTACAGCAAAAGACACGGAGGAAGAGGAGGAGGAGGAGGAGGAGGAAGTAGAAGCCAGCGAGGCCCTGGAGACCAGTGAACTGGAGCTCTCAGAGAGCGGTGAGGACCAATGCTGCCTCGTGTGCTGGGTCGGCTACCCTTGCCTTTTCAGCCCGGTTCTGTTCTTCTGAGATGATGGCGGGGGTGGGCGGCTGTGTATTGGAGATGTGTATTTATGGAGCCTGCTGAGGACCCAAGGGGGTGACATAGCTGTCGTTAGGGAGGGCAACCAGTGCCTCTGTGGAACTGAATGGAGGAGGCTGGCAGCCTCCATGGGGACGCGGGGACATGGTAATCAGAAAGTCTCCGCAGAAATAACTGATCAAAGGCAGAATGGGCATCAGACAGGAAGGGTTTTGTCAGACCACCGCCCCTGGAAATCAGTGCTTGACGTCAAAGCCTAGGAAGATGGTCCTGTTAGAAGCACGCATCCAGGGGAGGTGAGCTGGTGTGTTATGCATGGCCTTGTGGGTGGTAGGCGGTGGTTGGGGTCCCATGCTGTGCTGGCCCCTTACATGAGACTGTCCAGCAGCGTTGGCAGTGGCCCAGCTGCTGCAGCATGTTCCTGGAAGTCAAGCCAGTGTGGAGAGGGATCTGGCGGTACAGGGCTAGGAATAAGAGTACCTTGGCTATGTGGGGCAAAGCAGGCAGGAGGCTATGGAGCTGAGGGCTGGTTTCTAGCCCTCAGACGAGACCCAACTGTAAGGTTTGTGGATTCAACTCCTACAAAAGCCTCTACTTTGAGTGTGAACTCACAGGGATGGGGCTTTTAGTACCTGGGAAATTAGGCCATGTCTCAGAGGATGAGGCAGGTTGAATATTGGTATTTTAGGTGTCATGAGCGAGAAGAGAGGACCAAGGCTTTCAGCTCTAGGGAGGGTCCTTCAGCAGATAGCCACAGCCGCAAGAGAGGGAAGAGAAGAAAAGAGTTATAGAAAGAGCCAGGAGGGGGCCGAAGGCCTACTGAAGAACATCTGGCAAGAATGACTAGTAAAATGGGAGAGGCCAGGAGGCCGGTACCACACAAGGCAGCAGGGTGAGCAGGTGACACACCCTGGCACAGTGCTTCCTCAGGGAGAAAGTTTGTGATGGAGACTGATTTGTAGGGCAGGCTCTGGGTATGCAGGCCAGCACATGATGGACAGGAGTGGAATGGGCAGTTCCTCTGGTGATGAGGCAGAAGGGCATCTCCCTTTCTTCAGCCCCTGTGTAGAATGGAGTGCTGAGATAGAAGTGGGCTAGCCGGGGGGTGGTGGCACACACCTTTAATCCCAGCACTTAGGAGGCAGAGGCTGGCGGATCTCTGAGTTTGAAGCCAGCTTGGTCTATAGAGCGAGCTCCAGGACAGCCAGAGAAAGCCTGTCTTGAAAAAAAAAAAAAAACACGTAAATAAATAAACAAATAAGTAGAAGCGGGGCTGTTGGTGGAGCTGGGTTGGGCTGGGAGCCAGCTTTGCTTCACCTGACCACAGAGCTCACAGACCCGAGTTCTTCCTTCCCGCCTGTGGCTGCTCTGTGCTAGAGTATCAGAGGAGATGTTGTGCCATAGGCTCAGGGTCAGTGGACTTACTCTTCTAGAGGATGATGATGACGGCCTGTCTCAGCAGCTGGAGGAAGATGAGGAGCTTCGGGGCTGTGTGGGCCGGCGGAAGGTAAACAAGGTGAGGACGACATGCCCTATCCCCTTCCTGTTGTCCAACGGCACCGAACCCACTAACACCTCCCCTCACACTTCTGCCTCACATCGGCGCAACTGCGTTTACAGTGGAACCGGCGTAACGACATGGGAGAGACCCTGCTGCACCGAGCTTGCATCGAAGGCCAGCTGCGCCGCGTCCAGGACCTCGTGAGGCAGGTAGGCCGAAATCCCTAGAGGTCATTGAACCCTTGCTTCCTCAGGGAGCTGTGGGCTGAGGCAGTATCTCCTTCATCGCTTGTTTTTGAAAATAGATGAGCTGCCAGAGTGCCTGTCTGGCAGTCCTGCTGTGGGTGAATGGGCTGGCCAAGCCAGGGTGGGAATGGCCAACAGACTGCGGTCTCCGGCATCCTCCCTCTTGTTCCAAGCCCTGTAGCCAGGCACTGTTTGTACCATGGCACAGGATGGCACATGGGCTAGGAGTCTACTATGATAGTGTAGCCAGCTAGGCACCAGGAGGGTCAGGGTACATCCTTATTTTCATTGGGAACATCTCCAGAGGGGCTATACCAATGAGTAGACCTTTGAGGCCCACTCCGGGCTCTGGGACAGGTCCCTAGCCATCAAGCCACAGATCTCTGCTGGGACCAGGGCTAGGACCCATCCTCTGTCCTTGGTGCCAGGGCCATCCCCTGAATCCCCGAGACTACTGTGGCTGGACACCTCTACATGAAGCGTGCAACTATGGGCATCTTGGTAAGTAGGGTCAGACCAAGCATATGGTGGACACGTCGTGAGTCAGGAGGCAAGTGAGAGCGGTGCTGGGAGCCGAGTTCATGTGCCCTTGCCCCTCCCCCACCCCACCCCACCCCACCCTTCCCCTAGAGATCGTGCGCTTCCTGCTGGACCACGGAGCTGCAGTGGACGACCCAGGTGGCCAGGGTTGCGACGGCATCACCCCCCTGCATGACGCCCTCAATTGTGGCCACTTCGAGGTAGCTGAACTACTCATTGAGCGAGGGGCGTCTGTAACTCTCCGTACTAAGAAGGTGAGGAGCCAGGGCATGGACCAGGGAGAGCATGTAATGGAGTCTGTTGTTGTCCTGCTCAACCGAGTGTCACACAGGGCCTCAGCCCACTGGAGACACTGCAGCAGTGGGTGAAGCTGTACTTGAAGGACCTTGACCTTGAGACGAGACAGAAGGCGGCATCCATGGAGAGGAGGCTCCAGATGGCCTCCTCAGGCCAAGGTAGACGGGGCCTCCTCTATCTCTCCTTGCCTTTAGCCCTAAAGGTTGCCATCCTGTCTCATGGTTTATTCTCTCTTCCCCAGCCCCCTGCAGCTCCCCTGCCCTCCAGACCATTCCAAATAACCATCTATTTGATCCTGAGACCTCTCCTCCCTCAAGCCCCTGCCCAGAATCCTCCACGTGTACCCCTAGACCTCCAGGGGCTTCCTCAGCTCCTGCCAAGGTCTTTGTGGAGAAAACTCTGTCTGCGGTATCGAGACCTCGAAGGAGCAGGCACAGGCCAACCAGCAGCAGTAGCAGCTCAGGGGAGGAAGACAACATTGTTTCCTGCAGGCCGTCTCAGAAAAGACTGAGACCCTCTGCTACAGCACAGCAGGATAAAGCCCAGATACCTGAGCCATCCAAAAGTAGAGAGACAGCCACATCAAATGCTTGCCGGGCCGCTTACCAAGCAGCCATCCGAGGCGTGGGGAGCGCCCAGAGCCTTCGCTCGGTGCCTAGCCTGCCTCGAGGCTCAGGTGAAGTCCCTGCCCCCAAGGCAGCGCTCATTCCCGAGGAGGAATACCTGGCTGGGGACTGGCTGGAGTTAGATACACCTCTGACCTGCAGCAGCAGGCCCAGCACCTCAAGGTCAGACTATGAACGATACCCTGTCAGGCCCCAGACTCTTGCCAGGCAGAGCCGCACGACACGCCTTGATGGTTGGTGTACACGGACTAAAGCAGGAGATGGCAGTCTGACTGCCGAGCCTCCGGAGAACCCCAGCGTGCCTAGGACCTCGGGGCCCAGCAAGGAAAATTGTTCAGCAGGCCAGCCTTTGGTGGGTGCACAAGCGCTGTCTTTTCAGTGTGGGACAGGTGTGGGTGGAAAACCCTGTCTTCTGACTGTCCCCTTCCTCTGTGCTTACCTCCTAGCCTCTGGGCCAGCCCCCTCCCTTCCGGGTTCGAGTTCAAATTCAGGATAACCTTTTCCTCATCCCTGTCCTGCACGGGTAAGGCATGTGTGCTCCCCTGTCCTTCTGTCTGTCTGTCACGCAGCTCTGCCCGGGCCATCAGTAGTAGTCAGGTCCACAGTGCCCTTGTGTGAGTGTCCGGTTAGGATGTGTGAGAAGGACTCCCTTTGATTTGGCATCCTACTCCCTTGAGCCCCAGAGAGCCCTGCACAGGCCCAAGCAGGGATCCTCAGCACAGCTTAGGAAAGTTCTGTGGACCTTAGAAATGGCTAGAAGAGCAGATAGTCTGCCTTTAATCACAGCACTTGGGAGGCAGAGGCAGGCGGATCTCTGTGAGTTCAAGGCCAGCCTGGTCTACAAAGCGAGTCCGGGACAGCCAATGCTCTGTTACACAGGAATACCCTATCTCAAAAAACAAAAAGAAAGGCGGGGGTGGGGGGGAAGGCTAGTTATTCAGAGAAGGGGTGGAAAGCGGCGGGTGAAGGAGCTAGAGATAAGCACCATAGCGGTGCGTCTGAGCCCAGCATGCCATTCTCTATAGCAGTGACGTCTGTTCTGTGGCCTGGCTAGCAGAGCAAGCTGCCCAGCGCTACTACCAAACCTGTGGGCTACTTCCAAGGCTCACCCTGCGGAAGGACGGAGCACTGCTGGCCCCCCAGGACCCCATCCCCCATGTGCTGCAGAGTAATGATGAGGTGGGCAGCGGGGCCAGGGCTATGGGCACAGGCTACCCCTGTTGCTGGGCGCTACAGGGTGACTCAACAGATGTACACTCTAGGTATTGGCTGAAGTAACTTCATGGGACCTTCCCCCGCTGACCGACCGCTACCGCAGGGCCTGTCAGAGCCTGGGGCAAGGTGAGCTAGCCCTGCCTTGGAATAGAGGCCTAGGCAAGAGGAGCTGGGCATATAGTCCCCATCTACCCTGCCTATACATATGTCTGAGGAAACCCAGACGCTTCTCCAAGCGTTAAATGCCTGTTAAATTCACACATGGGGGTGATAGGTAAGAGCAGACAGTTCTGAGATTGGAATGAGTTCCTAAGCCCTAGGTAAAGGGCAGGGAGGAGTCTGGAGGGGCTGGAGGCCACCAGGAAGCTTGTTTCAGAGACTAGAAGATGTGTGACTGAAGAAGGTCAGAGGTCACCCTACCCCCAGATTTGTAAGAACACTCCTTGCATGCTACTAAATCCACAGCCTACAGGAATGGGCTCAGCATTACCTTCTGGGCCGTTTGCTCTGCCTGCAGCATCTAGAGGGCGGGTGTGAGCTCTTGCTGGTAGCCCTACATCTCTCTTCTCAGGGGAGCACCAGCAAGTGCTGCAGGCCTTGGAGCACCAGAGTTCAAGCCCTTCGTTTAGTGCTTGTTCCCTGGCCTTGCGCCAAGCCCAGCTCACCCCCCTGCTGCGGGCCCTCAAGTTACACACAACACTCCGGGAGTTGCGCCTTTCTGGGAACCGACTGGGTGACTCATGTGCTGCTGAGCTGCTGGCGACCCTGGCCACCATGCCTAACCTGGTCCTCCTTGATCTCTCTTCCAATCACTTGGGCCAGGAAGGTCTGCGCCAGCTTGTTGAAGGCTCCTCGAGCCAGGCTGCTTTACAGGTAAAGACGGGAGGTACAGTGGGCCAACAACCACATGGCATCAGTATTCCCAATTGTTCACTGGCGGCTGCTGCAGCTGGGAGAGCAGGGCCCATGCAGAGACCAGACTCGCTGTGGGGAGTCTGTGAGCTCAGTGCCCAACCCATCTCTTCTCTAGAACTTGGAGGAACTGGACTTAAGCATGAATCCACTAGGAGATGGCTGCGGTCAGGCTCTGGCCTCCCTTCTGCGGGCCTGCCCCATGCTCAGTACCCTACGCCTACAGGCCTGTGGCTTCAGCCCCAGCTTCTTCCTGAGCTACCAGGTTGCCCTGGCTGGTGCCTTCCAAGGTAAGATGACCAGTTGAGTGTATTCCCTGGGCCAAGGGTTGAGAGAATCAGGACTTTGAGCAGAGGGGTCCCAGGACATCAGGACCTAGCTTCTAACAGTGGGGATCCAGCAGAAATTGATTCTTGACCAGCTTTGACTGTTCTAAGGACTCATCCTAACCCCCACACATCACTAGTAGAGTCTCAGAGAAGCCATGTCTGCCCTCACAGTTTCTCTATACCTCTGTTTTAAGCTTTCTGCTCTCCTGAGGCAATTTCATTGTAAGCACCCCTGGTTTAGTGACATAGCCCAGTACAGAGGGCTGAGAACTGGGGCCACCCAGTGGAGCCCAGCAAGGAGGGGCCTTGGCTGAGGTGCCAATTGTCAGAGCACTGCCCTGACCTCCATTCACAAACATCCTAGCCCAGCTCATCCCTAGCAGCCAAGAATGTAGAATGGGAAAAGCTGGGCTCAGGAGACTGGACAAGAGCCTTTACTTTTCAATTTCCCGACAAAATTCAGCAGTAACAGTTTCCCTAAAGGATTCGTGAAGCTTCTGGGGTCAGAACTCTAGGGTGGGGAAAGGGCCAAGTGGCAGGGGCATGGGTTGACAAGAGTGCTTCCGCTGCACAGATGCTGAGCACCTGAAGACCTTGTCCTTGTCTTACAACACGCTCGGCGGCCCTGCCCTGGCAAGGGTGCTGCAGAGCTTACCTGCGTGTGCCCTCCTACGTTTGGAGCTTAGCTCGGTGACAGCCAGCAAAAGCAACTTGGGTCTCATAGAGCCTATTGTCAAATACTTGACTAAGGTATGAGGTGTGGAGGGGACTGCCAAACCAGAATATAAAGGTCCGGAGGCCAAAACCCCAAGGTCCTACAGCTGAAATCCTGCTGCATTGTGCAGAATCTGAGGAAAGGGCTAGGGGTTGGGAAGAACAAGCCTGGACTCCCGGGAGCAGGGTGGTGGTTACTTCAGCCAAGATCTTAGGGACATGCCAGGACCCCTGTGGTTTCTACAAGGCATCTATAACCTATAGCCCGGAAGAGAGGTGTTTCCTGTCTTATCTCTAAACAGCTTTCTTGTGGGTGGACCTTTGCTGGGAAGAAGGCTGATGGATGCCCACCAAGGCATGGCCTTTTGCCCTGTTCTTATGTCTAGGAAGGCTGTGCTCTGGCCCACCTAACCCTGTCTGCAAACTACCTGAGTGACAAGGCTGTGAGAGAACTGAGCAGGTAACATACCGTCCGTCAGCCACTGTCTGTCCTGTGAGGGAACCTGACAAGAACACAGCCCAGGACCAGGGGAGATGGCTCTGGCGGGCACACTTACCCTCCTGAAGTTTCTTACCATGCCTCTGTTGTTCAGTTCGAACTTCTCTCTCTAATCTATCCTTTATTTTCTTTGGTAAAGCATTCCCTCCACCACTTCCTCCAGCACGCTCCCAGAGCCTTGGCCGTCTTTCAATGGCAGTGTCAAGAGTTGTCCAGAGCTGGCCCTTGCAGTCTGGCCTCTGTCTGGTCCTTAGAGGTCCTGCCTGTGTCAAGCAGGAGCAGCTTCTGCTAGGCTTGGTCGCCAGCTCCCAGAGCTGTGGGTCTGTCTGGCTTAGCCTTCCCTAGTAAGAAAGCTGGGGGTTTCCCCGGAAACTCACCCGTTCACTTCCAGTGTTATTCTAGGTGTCTCCCTTGCTGCCCCTCACTTGTCTCTCTGGACCTCTCTGCCAACCCTGAGGTCAGCTGTGACAGTCTGGAGGAGCTCGTGTCTGCCCTCCAAGAGCGTCCCCAAGGCCTCAGCTTCCTTGGCCTGTCAGGTAAGGGCTGGGAGTGACAATGATTCTTGCCATTGCCTCACCTAACTCAGGCCTTACTTTCCAGGGACCTGCCAGAGGAAGGGACAGTCACTGCCACCAGCCAGGCTCTACAAGGCTGTCCTGGTGAAAGGCAGCTTGTGATGTAATGGGAGGTGGGGTAGGGGGAAATTGCCTCTGTCTGGTTGTTCTTCCTGGTTGTTGGGTGGGGAGGAACCAAGTATGGCTCAGACCTATAATCCAGCACTAAGAAGGCTAAGGCAGACTCCCTCAAACATGGCCTGAGGTACATAGCAAAGCTCTCTTGAAACAAAACAAAGGAGTGGCTGGAGGGTCAGCAGTTAAGAGCTACTCCTCAGAGACCTCACTTCCGGGTTTAGCGCTCTGCTCCCACGTGGTAGGTCACAGCCTCCATAACTGCAGTCCTAAGGGATTTGAAACTGCCTTCTGACCTCTACAGGCAGCCTGATTTCACATGGTACACAGACGGACATGCAAATAAAACAGCAGCACACATAAAAAAACATTTTTAAATATTTAATGAATTCATTTATTTATATTTAGGTTTTTCAAGACAGGGTTCCTCTGTGTAGCCCTGGCTGTCCTGAAACTTGCTCTGTAGGCCAGGCTGGCCTCAAATTCAAGAGATTCTCTTTCTCTCTTCTCTCTCTCTCTCTCTCTCACACACACACACAAACACACACCTCCAGAGTGCAGGGATTAAAGGTATGCACCACCACCACCTGGCTAAAACATTTGTTTTTATTTTTGTTTGGTCTTTCAAGACAGGACACCTCTGTGTACCCTTGGCTGTCCTGGACTAGCTTTGTAGACCAGGCTGTTTTCAAACTCAAAGAGATCTGCCTGCCTCTGCCTCCCTGAGTGCTGGATTAAAGGTGCACGCCACCACACCCAGCTTAGAAACAAACTTTTTTTTTTTTTTTAAGATTTTATTTATTCTTTATACATCATTCTGTCTGTGCACCAGATCTCATTATAGATAGTTGTGAGCCACCATGTGGTTGCTGGGAATTGAACTCAGGACCTTTGGAAGAACAGCCAGTGTTCTTAACCTCTGAGCCATCTCTCCAGCCCCAGAAACAAAATTTTTAATGAAAATAAAAAGCATTAAGGCCAGGCATGGTGGCTCATGCCTTTAATCCCAACACTCAGGAGGAAGAGGCAGGCGGATCTCTTAAGTTCCAGGCCAGCCTGGCCTACAGAGCAAGTCCAGGACAGCCAAGGCTCTGCTAACACAGAGAAAACCTATCTCAAAACCTGACACCCTTCTCCCCTTCCCCCCAAAAAAAGCAGTAAGGACCTTTTCCACAGGCATATTTCTTCATTCCTTTTAAAAACTTTTATTTGCATTTATTTTTAAGGACAATATTTTATAAAGGTTTACTTACTTTATGCCAGATGTAGTGGTACATGCCATTAATTCCAGGATTTAGGAGGCAGAAGCAACAGGATCTCTGAGTTTGAGCCCAGCCTGGTCTACCAACAGATAGGGCTACATAAAGAGAACCTGTCTCAAATCAACAAGATTTGCTTTATTTTACTCTGAATTTACTCTAGTGTTACAAGTTTTTGTTTCTTCAAGGTTGGTTTGTTTGTTTTTTGAGACAAGGTTTCTCTGTATAGCTCTGGCTGTCCTGGAACTCTGTAGACCAGGCTGGCCCTGAACTCACAAGAGATCCACCTGCCTCTGCCTCCCAAATACTTGGATTAAAGGTGTGGGCCATCACTGCCCAGTTATTTCTTCAGTTTTGTTTGTTTTTCTGGGATATCTTTTCTTCTGTTCAGCCTCCTCTTATCTTTTCGGTGAGAACCATCTCATTGAGGCAGAGGGAGCTCATGTATGGATTAGTCCACTATGGACTCTGTACAGTTCAATAGAGCATTTTAGCTGCTTTGTGACTAGAGAATCTACATCTAAACCCATAAATTCAACAAAAAGTGGTACTCTTCGGGACGCCTCTGACAGTGTCCAACCTCACTGTTTGGCCTGGCAAAGACATCATCTAGCTCCCCCATTAGACCTCCAGAACAGCACACATTGCTTGTTTAAAGTGGCATTTTTCAGCTACACAAGCATACACTTGACAGCCTAGGCATTTTCACAGATGTTCTTAAAATGAACAAGATTTCAACCTCTTTTTGTGGGGGGAGAGGGGATTGGTTGGTTGTTGTTTTAAGGCAGGGTTTCTCTATGTAGTCCTGGCTGATCTGAAACTCTCTCTGTAGAGGCTGGTCTTTACCTGAGAGTACTGGGATTAAAGGTAGGTGCCACCAGGCCTGCCATGATTTGGACCTCTTGGTTTGCATGATTTTATAGGGTTTTCTGGGTCAAGAGAGTAGCAAATCACTGTCCCTTACTGGAAGCCTTATTTCTTCATCCTTATCGGGAAAGTAGCCAGAATCAGGGCAATGCAAGCTCCACCAAGGGGCTTGCTCTCTCCCTTCCTTCCTGGCAGGAGGGATTACTCACACAGTACCTACTAGTAAGGTAGTTTGATCTGCACCATCAAGGCGATCTCCCCCTTAGAGGTGTACCTGATGGTCTGGCCTGGGATTGCCTTACCCAGCCGAGATTTGAGGATGGTAGGCTGTGCCCTTGGAGGATAAAGGTTGAGCACAGGGAAGCCCCTGGGTTCATTCTGTGCTACACCCCTTCTTCCTTCCTACACATCGATACTTCTGGCATCTGTGCCCTTTCATCCAGTTCCTTGAAACCCCAAGCTAGCCTGATGACCAAGCCCTGGCATTCAGTAGCCTCCAGAGATCCTTGGGCCCACAATATTATAGATATGCAAAGACCTGCTAAGACCTTTATTTGTTTCGAGACAGATTTTCTCTGTGTAGCCTTGGCTGGCCTGGAATTGCTTTTTAGGCTGGCCTCAAACTCAGAGATAATCCTACCTCTGCCTCTCTGGAGTGCTGGGATTACAGGCGTGTGCCACCGCGCCCCTTTTTGAGAGTGCATTCTATGACCCCACAAGCTAAAACGTGGGTGCAACGTGAGCAATATGCCTCCTGTGGATGTGCTAGTTAAACCTACCTTCCCCTGTCACCACACAGGCTGCTCCATTCAGGGGCCCCTGAAGCCTGACCTCTGGGACAAGATCCTCGTGCAGCTGCAGGAGCTGCAGTTGTGCAGCAAACACCTGAGCCCAAAGGACCGAGACGCCCTCCGGAGACTGCCAGCGGGTGCGTGCACACTGGACCAAGGTCCCAAGCTCTTCTTTAAATGCCTCTGACCCTGGCCCTGTCGTTTCTGCCCAAATCAATAAATAATTAACTTAATAAAGTGAGCCGCTGTCTCTTTCGTGTGTCTCTCTGAGAAAGGGGTGGGCGACGTGAGACTTAAAAGCCTTGACAGGCGGGGCTGCCCGAGAGCGCAAGCTCAGGCAAAGAGGGCGAGCGCCGACCGACGGATTGGGCTTGCTCTTCGCGTAGGCTTAAGGTGGGAGAGTGAGCGCCGAGCTGCCGATCGGGTTTCCCAGCAGGCGCAGGCGGAAAAAGCGAGCACCGAGCTTCTGTCGCCATCTCCGGGACAGAAACACCCAGGTACGCAGCGGCTGTGGCCAGGTACCTCCTTACAGAAACCCTTTGGGCTAGATGTCCCGGTCCTGTCTCCTTTGGGGCTCAGCGGCCCTTGCCTCGCGGTCAGTGTCTCAGTAAGCAGTGGGCGCTGTCAGGCGGCTTTACTGTTCACAGCTCCGGCTCCCCGTGCTGTGTGGGTACCCACCTTTCTCTTGCGACCCCGCCGGCTGTTCCTAGCTCCTGCGACCTCAGCATCTCAGGCTCCTCATCAGGCCACTACCATCTCGGTTTGTCTACCTTCCTTGAACTTTTGTTTTCTTTTCAGCCCATTTCAAATCCTGAGGCGTGTCTGACTGGCTAAGCCAGTGACCCCAACTTCCTTATTAGACAGGACTTAACCTGGGCCCTGCCTCCACCATTTCTAGACTGCATCGACCCACCAAGCTTGCCTTTATTCATTCCTGCAGTAGCTCCCACAGAATTAGGGTAAAGCCCACCGCCACACTTACGCCTCACTTCCCCTCGGCCCTAGACACCTAGTTCTTTTAAATTCATTTCCATTGAAAGATGTTGCAACAGTGTGCCACCCCGGAACTTCTGTCAGCTTCTCTTCCCTGCCTTAACCAAGCTTCCAGGCGGGACTCCCGTGGCATTTGCACCCTCTCAGTGTTCATCCTTAAAGCCTGACTTCCCCATGGCAGCCGTTTGGCATCCCGTGTTGTTCCTCTAGATAGCCAGAAAGTTGTTCACAGTGCTCTGATCCCCGGAGCACAGTTCCTGAGGTGTAAGGGGCCCCCTGAGTTAGTGCTGGGTCTATTCCTCAGGTCTCTGCTGTAGCTTCCAGGGCCTTCAGGATGTTTCACGGGATTCCAGCTACTCCTGGTATTGGAGGTGAGTGTGGCCTAAAGTGGGAAGAAGGCTTTCCCTGCTACCGGGGCTGTTGGGAAATGACAAAACTGCTACCTCCATCCCATATTCTCAGTCCTTGGGGAGTGATTAGGGACAGAGCTGTTTGTGGCAGGATCCTGAGGGCCCATCAACACCCCGCTGAGTAGAGATAATAAACTCCAATGTGGCCAGAGCATCTCGAGCATCTCTGGGTCTCCAACCCTAGCTTGTGAAGCATGAAACAGACTTTTATTTGTTATCATATCATGGTGCAGTGAACAAAATCTGGTCATGTTGGCAGAGGTGGAGAGTTAAATCCAGCAATTTGTAGCCTCTTAGGGGCAATACTGGTAGGAAGTGAGACCAGAGCCCCTACTCTGTAGCTCCCCTGAGTTCTTTGGGACATGGCATGGGAGATATCCTCTTGGGAAGTAACTGAAATGGGCCTGTTCTGGGGTCATCTTGTGATGGCTTGTCAGCTCCTCCCTGCTCTGTTGCAGCCCCTGGAAACAAGCCGGAGCTGTATGAGGTAAGTGGTAGATGCTTGTCTGGCCGTGGCCACTGCCACCGCCATGTGGCTGTCGTTGGTTCTATAACCAACCAGTCATGCTGACTGACTTGCCCGCTCTTCCCACAGGAAGTAAAGTTGTACAAGAATGCTCGGGAGCGGGAAAAGTAAGTCAAGTGTCTAAGCTGCCATCAGCACACACACACACATGCCCTCATCCCACCTCCATGGCAGGCCCAGCGGTCTGCCAAACCCACGACCACCCCAATGGTTGGGGAGGGAGGGGCATGGGGAGATAGTTGCTGAGGGTTGGAGTGAGAGGTGGGCTGAATTCTGCCATGGGTACAGAGCAACAGTTGGCTGCCCTCCCTTGGAATTGTGGCCTGATGGATGGCTTTGCCTCAGGTATGACAACATGGCGGAGCTGTTTGCGGTGGTGAAGACTATGCAGGCGCTGGAGAAGGCGTACATCAAGGACTGTGTCACCCCCAATGAGTGAGCAAGCCTGTGGCTTCAGGTGTTGATGGCCACCAATCCTCAGAAGCATGTTTCTCCCTTCCATGAAGCTTGAGGGTTCAGTAGGCAGCACAAATGTAGGTCTGGAACCCAAGCTATGGGGGAGGTGGGATGCTCCTGGTTGCTATCTGGTTTCAGGACCATGTCACCCAGGGGCGTTTTGTAAGGGTGGGTATGGTTCTTTAGAAGGTGAACTGGAGTCTGGGGCAGCGTAGTCTAAAGTATCACTGGCCAGTCTAGGTTCCTAGCATGGATGCTGATGCCTTATCCAGGGATGACGTGCCAATTTGACAGACCAGGAGCTGCCAGGTGGTAATGGAGATCTGACACCTCGGTCTAGGGCAAACAGAGTAGACCTGTGGGCTCTTGTTCTGAGTTCCAGGGGCGGCCCACACTGATTCTCTGTGGTAGTTACATTTTTGTCATACCTCCCTGCTCTTGTCCAGAGCTCTCTTCATATACAGACCCAGTAGGAAGCCTTTGGCCCTCCCAGCCTGCCGTGAAAGCTGCTGTATCTAGACTAGCTGAGGGAAAGCACCATGAGCCACCGTAGACTGTTCTCATTCTCCAGCAGCACCCACCCTCTCCCCAGGTACACTGCAGCCTGCTCCAGGCTCCTGGTCCAGTACAAAGCTGCCTTCCGACAGGTCCAAGGCTCAGAGATCAGCTCCATTGATGAATTTTGCCGAAAGTTCAGAGTGAGTGAAGCCAATCCTTCCCTCCATCCTGCAGGAAAGTTGTGGTGGGATGTGGTGAGACCCTGGCCTCCTGGAGGCCCTGTGATGCCCAGTACCCTTGTCTGTTCTACTCAGCTGGACTGTCCACTTGCTATGGAGAGGATCAAAGAAGACCGGCCCATCACCATCAAGGATGACAAGGGCAATCTGAACCGCTGCATCGCAGACGTAGTTTCGGTGTGCCCCACACTCCTGGGAGGGCCCTGTGGGGATTAAGGGGAAGGGACTACCAGCCTGGGTCAGCCATAAAAGTGTATTCCTGCGGTTTCTGGAGCTAAGCGGTACCCTGGGGAAGCCACCTCAGCTCTAAGTGAGGGTGAGAAGCATCCGTGGCACCTAAGCCCCACCTGACTGAGTTCCCTACTGTGAAGGGGACCATATACAGGATCTACTGTGGCAGGGCCCTGGTTTGAAGGGGTTGTGTAGGAGTGCACCCCAGATCCCCACCTTACTCTCACAGTTGTGATCCCAAATGTCCATAGGGCCCAGAAGGTCAACCCAGGCAGGTCTTCATTGTAGCCTCCCAGGCAGGAAGAAAACCCCTAGTATGGGGTGTGGGAGAGGAAAAATGGATGGGGGCCTGGCCCCTGTGACTGACCTATGAGCTACAAAGCGTCTCCACACCCCAACTGAGTACGAGTTGCCTAATGCACATGCCCCCCCCCAGCTCTTCATTACAGTCATGGACAAGCTTCGCCTGGAGATCCGCGCAATGGACGAGGTGCGGGGGTTGGGCAGGGAGTCCTGGCCTGGCTGGAGGGCAACACAGCAAGGCAGGTCGGGTCTCAGCCTAGCACTTGTGTCTGTAGATTCAGCCAGACCTACGGGAGCTCATGGAGACCATGCATCGAATGAGCCACCTGCCCCCAGACTTCGAAGGCCGCCAAACAGTCAACCAATGGTGAGTGGCCTTCCCGGGCAGGCGGCGCCTCGTGGCGACATCCGAGAGCCCTGCTGCTCATCCGCGCCTGTGCCCCCAGGCTGCAGACCCTGAGCGGGATGTCGGCCTCTGACGAGCTGGATGACTCCCAGGTCCGCCAGATGCTCTTCGATCTGGAGTCGGCTTACAACGCCTTTAACCGCTTCCTGCATGCCTGAGCCTCGTCGACTGACCGAGGCGCAGCGCCTCAGCTCGCCAGTATCTACACCTGTCCTAGATGTCTATATTGTCAGGAAATCGCCCCCCCCAATAAATATCAGAGACAGCTCCAACAGCGTGTTCAGGGATCCAAGGAGGGGATGCGGGGTGGACGACGAGGGAACACAGCCACACACCCACACGCACTTGGTGGGTGAAGCAAGGCAAGCTGCAACCATTTTACATACATACACACACACTCACACATTGGGTGGATGGAGGAATGCTCCAACAACTTAACAGACATTTACAATGTGGTTTCATTCTCTTTTTCTTTGAATGAACGGTTACAGTGAATATATGTAGGAAAAAACATGTTCCCCAATAGCCTCACAAGATCAAGTGCTTCTAAGTATTATAGGTGAAAACAAATTCTCTAGCTGGGCATGGTGGTGGCACATGCCTTAAATCCCAGCACTTGTACTCAGGAGGCAGAGGTAGGCAGAGCTCTGTGAGTTCGAGGCCATCCTGGTCTACAAAGGGAGTCCAGGACAACCAGGTCAACACAGAGAAACCCTGTCTCAAAACAAAACAAAACAAATTATTCTCAAGAATCCACCTACATTGGTAACTAAGAAATTTGTTACAGTGTAACAAAATGTAAGGCAGTAAGGTTATTTATTTTCTCATCCTGTTTACTGGCAGGTGCAATTTGCAGTTACAAAAAAAGAATTGGTTATTTTATTATTTATCTTAAAAAGTAACTTAATAATCTTAAAAGAATCGCAAATCTAAACTTATATTAAAAAAAAACAGTCATTTCTACTTTAAATCCTCATGGTGCACATCTACTCATTAACATTTTTTTATTAAATTATATCAGGAAGGGAGGGTGGGATTGGGAGGGGAGGAGGGAGGGAGGGAGGTACAGGGGAGATACAAAGTGAATAACCTGTAATAAAAATAAAAATAATACTTAAAAAAATAACTCTGAAAAATATATAAATAAAAAGTGAAAAAAAAGAAAAAAATATGTCAGGAAGCCAAGGGCAAAAATGGGTACAAGAAATCAATCATCAGCTTTAGCCAGTGCTAATCAGGCTGCTATTCTTCTTGTTCCCTGACCTCAAAAAGTCCCTAGCTCAACTATTAAGACTGTGCCTTTCTAAACTGCAAATTGTTTCCTAAGATTTTCTACATCAAGGCCACTAACAAAACATCCCAACTTTACCAAGAATCTACATCTCTAGGTTCTTTCCAAGGGTGGTGGTTGAATCATCTGCTCCAGCAGCAATGCTTGAAAAAGATCACACACTAATGTTTTAAGTGCCAGTGACACTGCCCAGTGAGGGTACATACAACCCATGTACTATGAGGGATGTGATGACCATGAAGACAACAAGCAGAGCTGCATAAAATCCTGGCGGGCACACCCATAGCGGTTGTGCCAACTGGTGGGCTGCAGTCCATGCGTTCAAAGCTGTTCTGCTGTTCCTCCTGCATGGCCCTGGACAAACAAAGATCTGTTTAAGCTTCCTGCTATGCGAAGCTGCGCTGAGCCCACCCTCCTGACCTTGTAGCAGAGCCCTGACTCCTGAGGGGCACAGAGCCTGTGAAGCCACTGCCCTTAAACCAGCAAGGTTTCCTGGCTCTGTTGCTCAACCCACACATGGAGCAGCCTCTGGAGACGATAGCTGGGCAATCACAGGGCAAGATGAGTCCTCACAGCTCCTGGAGAGGGAATGCATAGACCCTACACCGGGCCAGGTGTGGCTGCTGTTATGGGACAGGTGATCCAGCAGGCCTGCCTCCATAGGCAATTGCTTATGCCATCACCTGCTGCCATCTCCAAGTGCAGTAAGTGTATTTGGCTCATGGAAGGACTTACTGCCAACCGAAGCCCCCTATTCTTGCTCTCTTAGGTGCCCCCTTTCCCTCCCTCCCTGGCCTCATAGCTCATTTGCTGCCTCTATCCCTCCTCCAGGCCCTCCTCTCCCTTCCCCCAGTAAACTTCCTTACAGCACATCTGTTGCGTGGTGTAATTCCTCAAGGGGTACACCTTGGCATGGGCCCCACCATGGTACCCCCTTGCTTCATCATTAGAGGTCTAACAGTTGCCTCCTTGCCTGCCATCAGTCCCTCCCAGCTCTAGGTTTTGTTTGGTTGGTTGATTTTTTTTTTTCCAGACAGGGAGACAGTTTCTCTGTGTAACCCTAACTGTCCTGGAACTTACTTTTGTGGATCAGGTTGGTAAGTTGGTCTCGAACTCAGATATACACCTGCCTCTGCCTCACGAGTGCCGGGATTAAGGGCATGCACCACCATGCCCAGCTAACTCTTCTTTGGTTTTGTTGTTGTCTGAGACATGGTTTTGCTGATACAGCTATGGCTATCCTTGAACTTAAGGTTCTCCTCATGCCCTCCTGAATGCTGGGATTACTGGTGTTTGGCGTCAATGACAGCCTTAGGACAGGGCGTAACTGAAGCACTTGCCTTCACTGACCCATCACATAAGCTCCCCAAACATGCCATTTTTGGTGCTGGGCCTTGTGCAGGGTACTAGGCAAATGCTTTAACACTGAGCTACATTCACATCTCTTGGGTGTTTTGTTTTTTGGTTTTTTTTTTTTTTTATGTTTTCTTTAATTGTACACAGGTAAGTATTTTGCCTGCATGTATGTTGTGTACTGCATGCATGACTGGGGTCATGGATTCTGCCTCCCCAGGAACGGACTAACAGGTATATGCCACCATGCCCAGACCAGATCTGCTCCAACCTATTTCACTTTTGTTTTTGTGTGGTTGGTTGTTCTTTTCCAGACAGGGTCTCTGTGTAGCCTTGGCTGCCCTGGACTTTGTAGACCATGCTGGCCTCAGACTCACAGTAATCAGCCTACCTCTGCCTCTCTGAGTGCTGGGATTAAGAGTATATGCGGTGATTCCTGGTTTTCAGTTCTTTTTATAGTATCTGTAGTTGGCTGAATTAAACTTTGCAGGAGTCATAGGGAACTGATAACCAGGGAGCATTGTTTTGCTTTTTTTGTTTGTTTGTTTGTTTTTGTTTGTTTGTTCTTTTCCAGACAGGGTTTCTCTGTAGCCTTGGTTGTCCTGGGCTCACTTTGTAGAGCAGGTTGGCCTCAAACTCACAGAGATCTGCCTGCCTCTGCCTCCCTGAGTGCTGGGATTACAGGTGTGTGCCACTGAGCCTGGCTCAGGGGAGAAGTCTTAGTGTAGGTTTGGCAATCCTGGCTTCCCTAGATTTCTCCTTCAAAGGAGACCTGCCTAATCCGGGGAAGACCAGAACAGCCGACCCTCATGCACCTGTAGCATTGGCCTTTCTGTATCATTTCCAGCCAGCTCACTGTCATTTTATAAAAAGGGTAGCTATAAAACCAATGTCTGAGGTAGGTGAGATGGCTCAACAGGTAAAGAAAAGGCCATGTGGTAGGAAGAGAAATTCAGCTCTTGAAAAGTTGCCTTCTCGGGCTGGAGAGGTGGCTCAGAGGTTAAGAGCGCTGTCTGTTCTTCCAGAGGTCCTGAGTTCACGTCCTAGGAACCACATGGTAGCTCAGAACCATCAGCAATGGGATCCGATGCCCTCTTCTGACTCGGAATGTACATGCAGATAGAGCACTTATATACATAAAAATAAAAGTTGTCCTCTCACCTCTATTGTATGCCATATCAGTAAATAAATAAATTGTGGGGCTGGAGAGATGGTTCAGGTGGTTAAGGGCACTGGCTGCTTTTCCAAAGGACTTAGGTTCAACCCCTCTCTTTGCCCCCCCCCAAAAAAAAGACTTTTCCCTAGAGGCAGACTGTGCTTAAACAGAGAGCAACTGATCTGCAAGGCTAGGAAACCAACCTGGTCCCAGGCCCCAGCAGCCCAGCAACGGAAACAGAAAAGCCACGTTGGGTATATGGCATCTTCAGAGCTACATGTGGAGAACGTTCTCTTCATTGTCTCATGCTGGCTCTTCCAGTTCCCAGTCACAGTTCCTCCTTAGGACCAGAAGGGATGCCACCTTGTAGGCATCCCAACCATAAGAACCATTGATGTAGGTGTGTGTTCGGCTCAGGTCTGAAACGGTTGACCCCAGGGCTCAGGACAGTCAGCCAGCTTCTTTCCCCACCCTGCCCTACCCTCCGGAATACTAAGGGGCAGAGTTCTTTAGGCGTTATATTTCCAGCTCCACACCCCAACCGCACCCCAGAAGGGCTGGGGTCAGGAGAGGGCCACAGTACTTCTGGTGCTACCCGGGTCCCCTTCAAACAGGCCGAAATGCCTTGTGACCTGGGGATTGTCAGCAACCGGAGATCCGACCCCTCCTCCACCTGCCACCTGGGTAGAGATAAGGCTCAGGGATCAAAGGTTGGAATGATTGATCCGGGAGGGGCAGATCGAGGAACCCAGCTCTACCTCAGTTTTCCTGTGCCTCAGGCCTAGAGCTCACAACAGGACCTCGACCTCCTACTGACCCCAAAAGCTGGCCAGATGCTGGCTAGGACCAAGGTCACATCTTCTCTTCCTGTTTGTCTAGGTTGGGGCTTTAGCCATTTCCTGGGGATTTACCCTTCAAGGGCTGGAGGTGGGGACTATGACTCAGCAAGTACCCTTCAGAAATCTCCCATTGTAGCCCATGTTGGGCCCCGAGGCCCAGGATCCAAGATCACCACCCCCACCCACCCTCACTCGGGCCACAAGACTTGGGATTTGTCTAAGCTGCTTGAGCTGGGAGGCAGCTGGTGAAGGGTGGGAGGTAGGTCTAAGGGCTCTCCTGAAAATGTCAAATAGAACACCCATATTTGACTTGGCAACTAATAGGAAGCTCTGCCCCCTCCCCTAGCCTGAGGCAAGATCACAGGAGGCCCTCAGGGAACAGAGGAAGCCCTGAGTGGCGGTTCTGGGTATGGCAGGAGAGGGCATGCACACGCCACCCACCTAAGAAAAGGGACCCAACTCCAGCCCTAGCCTCAAGAGGCAGCAGCTCCTTGCCCCCAAGCTTTCAGGGAGGATCTACCACTGGAATGGCTAACCCAGCAGCCAATCACAGAGCCCTGCAGGAAATACCTGGGAGAGGTCCTGAAGTAGAACCCAGCCCCAGTCTGGCCCCAGGCAGCCCCAGCAGTCTCTAGTCAGCCCAGACGCCAGCAGTCCTCACAGAGCACCAAAGCAAGAAGCGCTCTGGGGGCCTGAGGCATGGTGTCCCCAGCTCCGCTCACCCAGGGGCTCCTGTTGGCTCTGCTGGTCATCACAGCAGCTGTAGTCCAGCCCAACAGCCTGCTAAACCTTCTCACCTCGGGACGGGATGCTCTGGATCGCCAGGCACTGGACCGCCTGTTAAATACGCTGGCGGCCCGTGTGCACTGCACCGACGGGCCGTGTGAAAAGGTAACAGCCCCACCCGATGGGTCCCCCAGCCCCGGCCCCTTCCTGCCCGCCCCACCCCGTGGCAGGCAGCAAAAGGGACCTGGGCAAACTCCAGGAGGCGGGTCCGGAGGCTGGTGTCTGAACCTACTTGCAGGCTGGAGCCTCCTCTCCCGTCCTAAGGGGTCTTAAACAGGCCAAGCCTCCCTCCTGGGACACAGAGCTCCATCCATTAACACCCCTCCCCCCCATCAAATTTGTGGTGACTCCAGGTGACCACTCTCACCAGAAGGAGTAACTTCTGGGGATCCCTCTGTGAGGGCTCCTAGTCAAGCTAGCTGTACAAGGGGCAGAATAGGACATAAGATAGCTGATAAGAGTGTCTGGCGCCATGTTCCACACCTGTAATTCCAGAGGCAGAGGCAGGTGGATAGTTGTGCTTTGAGTTCGAGCCCAGCCTGGTCTACAAAGCGTGTCCAGGGCAGAGAAACCTTGTCTCAAAAAAAAAAAAAAAAAGAAGCTGATAGGATCCAATCCTTGCTGTGGCGGGTGGACCAGACCGTGATTACCTGTTTGCCCACAGTGTTTATCTGTGGAGGATGTCTTGGCCCTAGCCGGAACTGGCAAGCCTCAGCCTGCCCCTGAACCAGTCCTGGAGTCCAGATACATTGGCCACCTTAGTGCTGCTGCCGCCCTCTATCTTAGCAACCC
The DNA here is from genome assembly GCF_030254825.1 of Meriones unguiculatus. NCBI lineage: Eukaryota > Metazoa > Chordata > Mammalia > Rodentia > Muridae > Meriones > Meriones unguiculatus. The sequence continues at coordinate 24,493,087 of NC_083356.1, forward strand.
AGAGGAAACATGCAAGGACATCCAAGCTGGCCTCTTGGCCTCCCATGTGGACGATTACCTGACCACACTGGAGAGTCCAGAGGCCATGACCCTGGGTCTGAGCCAGCTACTGCAGAAGATTGAGGCCCATGCTGCCCACCACCCCAACGGGAAGGAGGTGAGGGTCCAGAGGGCTGTTGTGGGTAGTGAGAAGGACCCAAGTGCTATGGAAGGGAGGCTGCTCCAGTAGGGGCAATGTCCCATGTGAAGCCTCACTGGCCTCTGAGGGGGTACTTGGGAGGTTGGAGTGTACTGGGCATTAGAACTGGATGTTTACCGTTGAATGGGACAGGGACTGTGGGAGTCTCGGGGAACCCTTTGACCTAGACTGTGGTCCAGGGAGAGCCAGCTGAGATCTTTGGTGAAATCTGAGGAGTAATTTGAAGAGGCTGGGCATTGATGGGAGACCCATCCAGTGGGCTGTGCTAGGATGGACTCCAGAAGCTGACACTGGGGGTAGAGCTGAGGACAGTCTCTTTCTTCTCCAGACCTGTGTAGATGTTCCCCAGCTGCTGGAGGAGGCTGAGGAAGCCGGAGATCCCGGAAGTCCCAGCCTGGTCCTGACAGCCTTGCTGGATCATGTCGTTAATGGGTCCTGCTTCCAAGGCCTGCCTAGCCCTCAGTATTTTGTGGACTTTGTGTTCCGGCAGCAGAGTATTGAGGCTCCCAACATGACCCTATCTGGTGAGGCCTGAGTGGAAATCCTTAGCCTCTAGTCCTGGGGGAGGGGACAAGGCTGGAGTTGCAAGAACCAACTACAGTGACTGTTTTTCTTTTTTTCCCTGCCAGAACTGGAGGTTTTGATGCACCACCTTGGGTTGGGTGGAGAGGACCACAGTCACCATGATGACAACCACAGTCACCAGGATGACGACCACAGTCACCTGGACAGGGAAGCCAGCCACCAAGACTCTGAGCCCCATGCTACCCACAATAGCAACTCCAGCGTATGGGACATGGTGAGCCATTCCTGCGGTTCTGGAGAAAGATGGGCTACCCAGGGTCCCCTCAGATGCCTGACTTCTCTCCTTCTCCTCTTGCCTCCAGTTGTGCCTGAGTGCCAAAGATGTGATGGCTGTATACGGGCTAGCTGAAGAGGCTGGGGTGAGCCCTCAGGCCTGGGCCCAGCTGACCCCTGCCTTGGTCCAGCAGCAGCTAAGTGAGGCCTGCAGCCACCACTCCAGTACCCATATTCAGGGCCAGCTCACCCAAACAGAGAGTGAGTCCCTCTCCCAAGGTGTGCCTGTCTAGATGGCCCAACCCCTGGGTGCTGGCCTCAGGGAGTAAGCGCTGAGGAATGGGGAGCCAGTAAGGGAGGGAAGGGTAGTGATTTGGAGGGAGGAGGGCCAGTATCAATGGACATGTGGCCCCCACCACCAACTGCTTGCTGCTGGGCTGGATTTGGGGGCTTCTCTGGGCAACAGTGTTCTCAGTGTGGCTTCCCCCACAGGTTATCTGTACGGCTCCCTGGCTACCCTGATCATCTGCCTCTGCGCTGTGTTCGGCCTTCTCCTGCTGACCTGTGCCAGGTGCAGCACGGTCACCCACTACGTCATGCAGACCTTCCTGAGCTTGGCTGTGGGCGCCCTCACAGGCGATGCGCTTCTGCACCTGATACCCAAGGTCAGCCCTCACCCAACAGGGTAGCCCCCACCTTCCTGCCCTTTCCTAGCCCCACCCCAGCCCTCTGTAGCCCTGAAGTCCCCCCTTTCCTTCTCAGGTGCTGGGACTGCACACACACAGTGGGGAAGGTCACGCCCACGAGGAGGTGGGCATTGGTGCACAGTCCACCTGGCGCTTGCTGGCTGTACTTGGAGGCCTCTACATCTTCTTCCTGTTTGAGAGCTTCTTTAACCTCCTACTGCCCAGGGACCAGGTCAGCCACCGGGATACCAGTAGGTAGGATGGATAAGGGTTTGGTGGATTCCGGGTAAGGGCTTGGTGGACTCTGACCAGTTTTTTTGTTTGTTTGTTTGTTTGTTTTTGTTTTTTGTTTTTTTTTTCCCACAGAATTCTGAGAAGGATGGGCCTTGCAGCCACGGTGGACACAGCCATGGAGTGTCGCTGCAGCTGGCACCCAGCAATCTCCGGCAGTCCAAACAGTCCCATGAGAGCTCCCGCTCAGACTTGGTAAGTAGCAACTCCTCTCCCACCTGGAGCCTTTACTTACCTACTTGCCTGGGTTCATTCTTGCTCCCCACAGGTGACAGAGGAAAGCCCAGAACTACTGAACCCAGAGTCCCAGAGGCTGAGAGCAGGTGAGCCCTGAGGGAGTCCCTGGAGGGCTGCAGATTTGGGGTTTGCCTTTAGGCAGATGGGGAGGACCTGACCTACAGGACCCACGCCTGCCATGCCCACAGAGCTGAGGCTGTTGCCCTATCTGATCACGCTGGGCGACGCCGTGCACAACTTCGCTGATGGGCTCGCTGTGGGGGCAGCCTTCTCATCCTCCTGGAAGACTGGGCTGGCCACTTCATTGGCAGTGTTCTGCCATGAGCTGCCGCACGAACTGGGTGAGTGCTGGGGTGTGGCTGGAAAGGGCGGGGCTTAGTGGGAATGAACAAGACCAGAATAGGGACAAGGCCTTTCAATGGGAACTGTCTGTCCTTCTACCTGGCTGCAGGTAGGATGGATTGCAGGGAGGCAGGAGGGGGCCTGGAGTAGGTCTGGCCTTTAAGTGGGTGTGTCTGTCTGGGATGCAGGAGTGACTGGTCTGGTGGGCAGGCTGTACCTGACATGAGAGCAGAGCGCTTACTATGGCTTGTTCTGTCCTAGGGGACTTCGCTGCTCTGCTGCACGCTGGGCTGACTGTGAGGCGTGCACTGTTGCTGAACCTGGCCTCCGCACTCACAGCATTCGCTGGCCTCTACGTGGCTCTGGCAGTCGGAGTAGATGAGGAGGGCGAGGCTTGGATTCTGGCTGTAGCCACCGGCCTCTTCCTTTACGTGGCACTCTGTGACATGGTTAGGAAGGCGGAGAGCCTATGTCGGGGTGGGGAGGTAGCCAGGGGCTCCACCAAGCTGGCTACTGAACTGATGCCCACCTTCTCCTCAGCTCCCAGCCATGATGAAGGTGCAGGACCAGCGGCCCTGGCTTCTTTTCCTGCTCCACAACGTGGGTCTGCTGGGTGGCTGGACCGTCCTGCTGCTGCTGTCATTGTACGAAGACAACATCACTTTCTGACAGCTCCATCCCCTCCCATCCTCATCCCTGTCTGTTGACTCTGCCTTACCTCCTTAAGCCATCTAACTTTTGGATCAACTGGGTAGCCTGAAGGTTCAGGCCTCATTTCCCTGCTCTGATTTCAATAAAGACCTCTTGTCCATCAAGCTCAACTGCAGTCTCTTCTTGTAGCATCTCCTGGCGGAAGCTCTAGAGCAGAGCACTGCCTCCTTCTGTGGACAACTGCGTTGGGGGTCCTGTGGTCAGTCAGCTTAGCTTGACTTTTCTGTTAGTAAGCCTGGGGAATGGCCAGAGCTCTCCAGGATGGGTCCCTGTCTCCAGTCAAAACATCACCAATATTGCTTACTTCTGTGAGAAGTGAGGGCTCACTTCTGTCATGTACACAAGCCAAACCGAAGGACAACCCATTGATACTGAGCCACCCCACAGCTCTTGGCAGAATGGGCCATCCCAAATTCCCTTGCAATTAGTCTTCGGAGGTTGACATAATAATCTACCCTAGAGCAGGGGCCTAAAACAACAGAAATTTATTCTCACAGTTCTGGAGGCCAGAAGACCAAAGGCAAGTTATAAAAAAAAAAAAAAAGCCGGTCTGGGTTCTTAAGAAAGTCACCACACAAGACCAAAAAGGTTTTACTTCTGGAGGAGCATGTGTAGCTGTGTGCAAGGAAGCATGCCCAGGGAAAACATTGGTGGGTTTTAAGGGATCCATTGTCTCACTGTGTAGTTGGAGCTCAGCCATATTCCTGTATGATTGATTGGCTAATACAACAATTGGCTAATAACAGCGCAAGTTCTAGGGAGAACTAAATGTAAACATGTTTTGATTTCCAAAGGAACTGTTAGGCCAGGCTTGGAGGTGCATGCCTTTAATACCAGCACTTAAAAAAAGCAGAGGCAGGTAGAATTCAGGGAGAAGTAAATTTGAACGCGTTTTAGTTTCCAAAAGTGTTAAGGTAAACATGTTTTGATTTTCAAAAGAACTGTTTGGCTAGGCTTGGAGGTGCATGCCTTTAATACCAACACTTGGAGAGGCGGAGGCAGGTGGAGTTCAGGCCAGCATGGTTTATAACGTGAGTTACAAGCCATTCCAGGTAACGTGGTATGACTGTCTATCAAATAAATAAATAGTCCAGGACAGGGCTGGAGATATGGCTCTGTGATTTAAAGCACTGTCTGCTCTACCAAAGGACCCAGATTCAATTCCCAGCACCCACATGGCAGCTCACAACTGTCTGTAACTCCAGTTCCATGGATTCTGACACTTTCATACCAATGCACAGAGAATAAAAGTTAAATAAATTTTTAAAAATCCACAACAAGCTGGGCTATGTAGAGACCCTGTCTCAATATAAATAAAATCAAACCTAGCAGGACATTGAATTTATCAAGTGGTTGCTTTATACTGTTTGTTGTTTATATTTGAGAAGGTCTCAGTATGGCTTTGTTCTTTTGTTTGTTTGTATTGTTGGTTTTTTGTTTGTTTGTTTGGTTGATTGGTTTTTCGAGACAGGGTTTCTCTGGATAGCCCCGGCTGTCCTGGAATTACTCTGTAGACCAGGATGCCCTCAAACTCACAGAGAGTGTCTTGCCTCTGACTCCCTGGAGCTCACTCTGTAGGCAAGGCTGGCCTTGAACTCAGAGATCCGCCTGCTTCTGCCTCACAGTTCCAAGATTAAAAGTGTGTGTCCCCAATTAAAGTGTGTATCACACAATTAAAAGTGTGTGCACCTCCAAGCCTGGCCTAACAGTTCCTTTGGAAATCAAAACATGTTTACATTTAGTTCTCCCTAGAACTTGCGCTGTTATTAGCCAATTGTTGTATTAGCCAGTCAATCATACAGGAATATGGCTGAGCTCCAACTACACAGTGAGACAATGGATCCCTTAAAACCCACCAATGTTTTCCCTGGGCATGCTTCCTTGCACACAGCTACACATGCTCCTGCAGAAGTAAAAGTGATTACTGCTGTGCAGCAATCACTATGTCTTCTTCTTCCTCTTCCTCCTCCTCTTCTTCTTCTTCCTCCTCCTCTTCTTCTTCTTTTGGTTTTTGTTTCTTGATTTTTTTTTTTAAGACAGGGTTTCTCTATGTAACCTTGGCTGTCCTGGACTCGCTTTGTATACCAGGCTGGCCTCAAATTCACAGAGATCTGCCTGCCTCTGCCTCCCTAGTGCTGGGATTACAGGCATGCTCACTATGTATTCTTGATTGGCTTGGAACTCCCAGAGATCTGCTTGCCTCTGCATTCTGAGTGCTAGGGGAAGGCATGCACACCACAAAGAGCTTTTCATTTTTGAGACAGGGTGGTTTCCTGGAGAGATATGATCAAATGTCTCTTTACCCCAAATAAATCACCTCAACAGAGGAAAAGAAATGACCTAACAAAAGTCCAATTTGGCAAACGACATAGTTTGCTGAGTTTGTTGGGGCTACTTACAGAAGTATAGGTAAAGGGTTATATTTACAGGAGTAGGCTCGATTTCAAAAGTAGCTGCATCATCAAAAAGCTCACCCAAAGGGGCAGTGCTGGATTACACCTTTAATCCCAGCACTCAGGAGGCAGAGGCAGGTGGATCTCTGTGACTTCAAGGCCTGCCTGCTCTGCAGAGCAAGTTCTAGGCAGCCAGGGTTACAAAGAGAGTTCCAGGACTGTTATGCGGAGAAACCCTGTCTTGAAAAGCAAAGCAAAACAAAAAAAGCTCACCCAGGCATGACGGTGCACATCTTTACAGTGATAGGGAGTCCGGCAAATCTACGTGAATTCCAGGCCAGTTGGGTATACACAGAGCACAAGGACAGCCAGGGTTATATGGCGAGACCCTGTCTCAAAAATCAAAAAACAACAAAATACTTTAAAAAGAGATCTTTAGGTTGGGAGCAGTGGCGCAAGCCTGTAATCCCAGCGCTCAAGGAGGCAGAGGCAGGCAGTTCTCTGTGAATTTGAGGCCAACCTCGTCTACAAAGCAAGTCCATGACAGCCAAGGACACATAGAGAAACCCTGTCTCGAAAAAACCAAATCCTAAACCAACCAAATAAACAAAAATAACAATAATAAAAGAGAGATCTAAGGGGTGAGCTACTACATTAAAAAAGACCCTCATTTACTGAGTGGTGATGTGTAACTTTACATGTTTCTGTATCCTGTTCTGTTCCTATACACCTGGTTTAATTTCCTGGGATATTAAGGTTCTGGGTTTAGCTAACGAGGTAAACCTTGGAGGGAGCGGATAATCGGCGCCCTCCAGCTCTGGGACCAGGCGTTTCCATTCTTATCAAGCTAGTCCACTAGGGGCCGCTGTTCTCTCGCAGCTCTGGCGCGCAGGCGCAGAGGCGAAGCCGTCCGGAACTAGGCTTCTCAACTACCAGACTGGTCCACCTAGAAGGCGGGTCCGGGCGAGAAGCGCAGGCGCAGAAACTCGGAACTTGGTGGCTTGGGTTTGTGCGCGCGGCCGGTCCGAGTCCGCTGCCGTCCCTGTCCCCTGAGTCGGCGGCTCCGGCGTGACAGTGGCGGCAACATGTACGCTGTGTACAAGCAGGCGCACCCGCCCACCGGGCTCGAGTTTGCCATGTACTGCAACTTCTTCAACAACAGTGAGCGCAACCTCGTGGTGGCTGGCACCTCGCAGCTCTATGTGTACCGCCTGAACCGCGACGCCGAGGTAGGCCGTGTCTCCTGAGCGGAGATGCCGAGGCCGTACCGCAGTCCCCTCGGCAGGTTTTCCCAGTTAGGGAGCCGAGCTATAACCAAGGTCTCTTGCCCCCAGGGCCATTTCTCCACTACCACGTTGTTTGGCCTCATCCTACCCGGCCGGGACGCCCCAGCCTGCGGTCTACTACTTGTTCTTTGGTATTTTCAGCAGATAGTTGCAGACCTTCCATGTGCTTAGCAGTAAGGACATGGCAGTGAGCCAGACTCCTGAGGGAGATGACCCTTCAGGAAACTGAATACACACAGACTGCCACAGTGTTCCGGGAGTAAGACCCAACGAAGGAGGCTGGGTGTTTGTAGACAGACAACCAGAGGTTTTCTGAGCAGGTTTGTTGGTGGGAGAACGTTTCTTTCTAAAGGAGCAAGGCTAGATGTTGCTGGGGACAAACTACTGACAGTAGATGTAGAGTGGAACACGCTCATCAAGGCATAAGAAATAGGGGTGTTTTTGTTGCTAGAGCGACAGCAAGTAGTTCAGGAAGCCTTTTGGCAAGAGGCAGTTTCTCTGGCCCCTGCTTAGTGCATGCCTTTAATCCCAGTCAGAAGCAGACAGATTTCTGGGTGTTCCAGAGTAAATTGGAACTAGGGACATAGCTAGGGCTACATATTGATACTGTCTAAAGCCAAACAAAAAGAAGCCAAAAAGACAGTTTCTTTCTTACCCCCCCCCCAAAAAAATTTAAAAATTAGACTTACTCATTTGAGGCTTGTGTTTGCTCTACGTGTATGTATGTCCATGGAGGTCAGCATTATGGATGGTTGTGCCAGCAAGTGGGTCCAAGAGCAACAAATGCTCTTGACGGCTGAGCCATCACTCCAGCCCTAAAGAAGCAGCTTCTTTTTTTTTTTTTTTTCATGTTTCTTTTTTTTAAAAAGATTTATTTATGAGTGGTCTATCTGCATGTACACATGCATGCCTGGAGAGATCCCACTATAGAAGTTTGTGAGCCACCATGTTGTTTCTGGTAATTGCTCTCAGGACCCCTGGAAGAGCAGACAGTACCTTTAACCACTGAGCCATCTCTCCAGCCCCAAGAGGCAGCTTCTTAGCCAAGAGGTAACAGATATCTCTGATGATAGGGGAGGTGTTCCAACTGTGGGTAGTATGAGCAGAGAGGGCCAAGAGTACATTTTCCAGCCAGCATTTTTTTTTAATATTTATTTATTATGTATACATTGTTCTGTCTGCATGTATACCAGAAGAGGACACCAGATCTCATTCTAGATGGTTGGGAGCCACCCTGTGCTCTCTGGGAATTGAACTCAGGACCTTTGGAAGAGCAGCCAGTGCTCTTAACAGATAAGCCATCCCTCCGGCCCTCCCATAGGGCGCCAGCAATCTTGAGGGTAGAAGAACATGTGTAATGCAGGGTATATTGTAGGCAGAACTTGTTTTGTCCAAAGCAGAAAGGTGTCAAGGAAGCGTTTCAAATAAGGACTGAGGACAATTCTAGAGCTCACTTCGGGGAGCCAAGTTGCTGGCTCCTAGCCCTGTGCAGAAGTGAATGCGGCATATTCCCTACTTTGCTGATAGAACCTGACAGGGTAATCAAAATAGAAGACCGGTGGGCTCTTTCTATGGGAGTTTGTAATTGATTGTCTTGGTTGTTTTTGTTTGTTTGATTTTTGTTTTTCAAGACTGGGTTTTTCTGTGTAATGGAGCCCTAGGCTGGCCTCACAGAGAACTGCTTGTCTCTGCCTCTGGGATTAAAGGCTTGTGCCACCATGTCCAGTCTGTGTCATTTAAAAGTATTCATTGAGGTTTTTATGTTTGGGGTTGTTGGGTTTTGTTTTGTTTTTTTTTTTTTCTCTCTTTTTCTTTCACTTTTTGGAAATGGAGACTTGTGTGATGCATACTGTCCTAGAACTCTCTTTGTAATCAAGACTGACCTTAAACTCATTGTTTCTGTCTCCACTTCCCAAGTGCTGGGATTATGGACATGCAGCCCACAGTTAGCAGCGCTCCCACATGGCTTAAAGTTTTGTCTGTGAAAACATTGAGGGGCTAAGGATGTAGCTTAGTGGTGGAGCACTTGCTTAACCTATGGAAAGCCCTGAATTCAGTTCTCATCACTGCAAAAACAAAAATGCAACTGGAATCTTTTTTCCCCTCCTCAGACATTTATTAGTGTCTGCTGTATGAGACCTTTGGAGAGAAGCCTGCTCTGTGGGGTGTGTATCCAGTGATTGACAGGCCACATACAGCCAAGCCAGTGAGATTCAGTGTCCCTGGGGCAGCAGAACTGGACAGGGAAGGCAGCAGGAAATCCCACCGCCATAGATGATGTGATTTAAATAGACAAGGAGGTATGGGAACATATGTGAAAGTTAGACAAAGTGGTTTCAAGCAAAGCTAAGTTTTGTGATAGAGGTTAAGGGAGACAGGGAGGAGGAAAAGAGCAGGTAGAGGTAACAGGGTGGGGCTTCATGCTGTCCTCTCCAAGTAGGGAGTTTTGGCAAAAAAATGATCTTGCCCAACAACTGTTTGAAAGTGGTCGAGGGAGGGCCGGACATGGTAGCGCACGCCTGTAATCCCAGCACTTGGGGAGGCAGAGGCAGGCAGATCTCTGTGACTTTGAAGCCAGCCTGGTCTACAAAGCCGAGTCCAGAATAGCTAAGGCAACGCAGAAAAACCCTGTCTCAAAAAAAGAAAAAAAAAATTAGCTGGAGAGGTGGCTCAGATGTTAAGAGAATAGTCCAAGGAGACTAGTCAGGAAGTGGCTTTAGCTATTAGGCAAGATGGTAGCCTGGACCAGTGTAGCTATGAAGTGATGGGGGCTGAACCACCTTATTTTTATTTTTAATTATTTTTAAAAAATTATTTATTATTTGTACAGTATCCTGCCTGTCAGAAGAGGGCACCAGATCTTATTATAGATGGTTGTGAGCCACATGGTGGTTGCTGGGAATTGAACTCAGGACCTCTGGAAGAGCAACCAGGGCTCTTAATCTCTGAGCCATCTCTCCCGCCCTATTTTTTAATTATTTGTATGTGTATTTTTGTGTGGCTATGTGGCTATGTGCACACAAGTCAGTTTCAGAGTGGGTAGAGGTGGGTTTTGAGAGGAACTCAGGGTGATGCTAAGAATCTGTCACTGTTGTGGGCAGCGGGTGTGGATTTGGTCTTTGCGGATATAGGGATGGTGTTGCTACTCCCTGAGGCGGAAAAGGCAGGAGGTGGTATGGGGGTGAGGTGGCCAAGAGTAGACAGCCACTCAAGAGTTGGAAAAACCATGGCGGTGGCGGGGGGGGGGGGACACTACGACACAGTGGAAGCGGACCCCATGGCTCTATGTTCTGTGTCTTAAGAGACTGTGACAAAGTGGTATGGGCAGGGTAGTGAGGATGGTTGAGTTCTGTGGCGAATTGGTAGCAGAGAATCAGGTAGCTGATTGGAAGAAGACCTGTCCAAAAGGCAGCAGAGAAATGGAGCAGAAACTGGTACAGAGCAAGGGTTTAACCATTTGTTGTAATTTTTACTTGTTAAATTATTATTTTTTAATAATTTATTTACTTTTTATTTTATTTATGAAGGTGTCAGACCCCTTGAAATTGGAAGTAAAGACAGTTGTGAGCTGCCATGTGGGTGCTGGAAATTGAACCTGGGTCTTTTGGAAGAGCAGACAGTGCTCTTAACTGCTGAGCCATCTTTCCAGCCCCCCCAAAACAACTTTTTTTTTTTTTCTTTTTTCTGAGACAAGGTCTTTCTATGTAGCCCTGGCTGTCCCGGACTCGCTCTATAGATCAGACTGGCCTCAAATTCATGGAGATGCTCCTGCCTCTGCCTCCCCAAGCGCCAGCATCACAGGCCTGCATCACCTCGCCCAGCTTGTTAAATTATTGTATTATTATTTTTGTGTGTATGAGTGTCTGCAGCACTTGTGATCACGTTTACAGATGGTTGTAAGCTGCTAAGTGGGTGCTGAGAACCGAATCTAGATCCTCTAGAAGAGCAGCCAGTGCTCTTTATTTAACTTCTGATCCATTATTCCAGTCCTTTTTTGAATGATCTATCTATCTATTTATTAAAGATTTATTTCTTAATATTACATATTGAGTGCTCTATTTACATGTATATCTGCATGACAGAAGAGGGCCCCAGATCTTACTATGGATGGTTGTGAGCCACCATGTGGTTTCTGGGAATTGAACTCAGGACCTCTGGAAGAGCGGACAGCGCTCTTAACCTCTGAGCCATCTCTCCAGCCCAATATATTTGTTTTTATTTTCTGTGCATTGGTGTTTTGCTTGTGTCATGCATGTCTGTATGAGGGTGTTGGATTCCCTGGAACTGGAGTTACTTTGGTTTGGTTTGTTCTTAGAGACAAGGTTTCCCTGTGTAGCCTTGGCTGTCTTGGAACGGCTCTGTAGATCAGGCTGCCCCTGTACTCAAGGAGATGACTCTGCTAGGATGGAAGATGTGTGCTACTGTGCCTGGCTGCAGTTACAGCTTTAAGCTGTATATGGGAGCTGGGAGTCGGACCTGGGTCCTCTGGAAGAATAGCCAGTGCTCCTAACTGCTTAGTCGTCTCTCCCGTCCCTTGTAGTTTTTGGTTTTTCAAAACAGGGTTTCTCTGTAACCCTGGCCGTCCTGGAACTAGCTCTGTAGACTAGGATAGCCTCAGTCTTACAGAGATCCATCTGCCTTTGCCTCACTGAGTGCTGGGATTAAAGGCTGTGCCACTATGGCTTGCTCAGTCCCTTGTATTTATCTTTAATTATCCTTTTGTGTGTTTGTGTGTGGGTATGTGTACACTAGTACAAGTGCCCACAGAGACCAGAGACATTGTATCTCCCTGGAGATGGAGTTATAGGTGGTTGTGAGCTGCCTAGAGTGAGTGCTAAGAGTGAAACTCAGGTAGAAAGCAAGTTTTTTTGGCTTTGTTTTCTTTGGTTTTTCAAGAGCCTGTCTGTCCTGGAACTCACTCTGTAGACCAGACTGACCTCAGACTCACAGAGATCTGCCTGTCCCTGCCTCTTGAATGCTAGGCCTGGCAAGAGCAAGGGTTTTAAAAATATATTATATATATGAGTGCTGTGCCTGCAAATACACCTGCAGACCAGAAGAGGGCATTTTATCACATTATAGATGGTTGTGAGCCACCATGTGATTTCTGAAATTGAACTCAGAACCTCTGGGAACAGCAGATAGTGCTCTTAACCCCTGAGCCATCTCTCCAGCCCTGAGCAAGGGTTTTAAAAATGAGGGAGAAAGCAGCATACCTGTGCACTGGAAATTAATGGGAGTGTTTGCATTTTTGATGTCTGTGGAACATTCTAAAGATAGATCCTTGAAGGAAAGGATGCAGCTGCAAATAGCAGTTCCTTGTTTTCTGGCCCCAGGAGGATAGTATGACCACTTCTTTCTTCCAGACTGAAGTGCAAGGAGGGCTCAATGTACTCACTGATTCGTAACAGGGTGCTGAGATAGATAGGCACAGTCCACCAAGACACACTGTGGGTCAGACTTGGAGAAACACAGAAGGAGCACGCCGGGCTGTTGTCTGTCAGTCGTTCTGTTCTATTCTTTGTGACTGTCCTGGCAGCTGGGTAGCTTAAGATTAGACAGGCATCTTTCTAGAACTTAGGTTTCTAGGAGACCAAGGCTGAAGATGCCAGGCACTATGAGAGGGGGACTCGGAGGACATGGTGTCCTTGCTCCCACAGCCCCCAGAACATTTAAAGGGAAATGTGTCCCTTTTGTTGTGGCTGTCTTGAGTCTCTTCCTGTGAATCTAGTAGAAAATGCAGCCATGTGTTTGGGGACACAATCCTGGCACAGCTGGCACCTGGAGTGGCCAGGAAACCTCAAGGCCTCATTTCTGTTTCATGGTTGTAACATAAACCATGAGGGGAGTCTTGCCATGTAACTCAGGAACTTAGAATCCTTCTAAGTAGTTGGCTAAGTAGTTGGCCTCCTGAGTAGTTGCGGCCAAAGGTATGTGCTACAATGTCTGTTACATCTTGGTCTCATATGTCTTTGCTATATATGCTGGACCTGGCGCTGAGCGGCTTGGTATCAGGTGTAAGCCTATGGGTCCACAGCTGAGCAGGTCTGAGAATGTAGAGAGAATGACTCTATACAGCATAGGAGTGGGCTTCTGGGAAAGCAGGGGTAGCTTTCCAGCGATGAGCCTGTGGAAAGGGGTAGGGATATGTAAGCATGAGTTTGCCCATGATCACCTAGTTTACAGGCTGACCTTGCAAAATAGGGCTTGCTGAAGGCAGGGGCCAACCCTGGGTGGACCTTCCTGCTCTTCAGATGGCTGTATCCATGGGTGAGATAGGGCTACCTGCTGTGTGGCTTCTTACTGCTACTTTTTTTTCTCTTCCAGGCTCTAAGCAAGAGTGAGGGAAGCACAGGTAAGTGTGGGCTAGCCGCTCTAGCTCTGCATCAGGATGGGATGGGTATTGGTTGCCTGGGGACAGGACCCAGCCCTATCTTTCTGATCTCCAGAGGGTAAGGCCCATCGAGAGAAACTAGAGCTGGTAGCCTCCTTCTCCTTTTTTGGCAATGTCATGTCCATGGCCAGCGTGCAGCTTGCAGGCGCCAAGCGTGATGCCTTGCTTCTCAGTTTCAAAGATGCTAAGGTGAGCGGTGTAAGCTGGGCAGGAGGTCCTGGGCACAATGGTATGTTTCAGGGAGCAGGGCAGGGCTGGGATCTGTCAGTGACATCAAGGTTGGTATTGAACGGGCTGTGTTTCTGACCTCCTGCCTCCAGCTGTCAGTAGTGGAGTATGACCCAGGCACCCATGACCTGAAGACCCTATCTCTACACTACTTTGAGGAGCCTGAACTTCGGGTAAGTCCAGCCCAGGGGTGCTGCAGGCTAAGCTTGGCAATTCCCTCGTCTACTTTCTTTCTGCTGCCCCAGTGCTTCCCTCAGATGCTCTGTAGCCCAGCTGATGTCCCCTCTACCCCCAGGATGGGTTTGTGCAGAATGTGCATACACCTCGTGTGCGGGTGGACCCTGACGGGCGCTGTGCAGCTATGCTCATCTATGGCACAAGGCTGGTAGTTCTGCCTTTCCGCAGAGAGAGCCTGGCTGAGGAGCATGAAGGGCTCATGGGTGAAGGGTGAGTACCAGGGGGGACGGCTGTGCCTTTGAGGGCCCAAGGGCCCTGAGGTTTTGCTCTGTCACCGCCTCCTGCTGACCATCTCTGGTCTATAGGCAGAGGTCCAGCTTCCTGCCCAGCTATATCATTGATGTGCGGGCTCTGGATGAGAAACTGCTCAACATCATCGACCTACAGTTCCTACATGGTTACTATGAGCCCACCCTGCTGATCCTGTTCGAGCCCAACCAGACTTGGCCAGGGTGAGGCTGGGCCCTCTGCTGTGGGCCCCCAGGTGTCTTGCTCAGGCAGGGCTATGTATAGGGGGTTGGGGTGACTGGGTCACTGTCCTTGGGAGCAGTGTGACTACCTCTGGATGACCTACCTGCTGCTCTAGGCGGGTGGCTGTGAGGCAGGACACGTGCTCCATTGTGGCTATCTCGCTGAACATCACACAGAAAGTCCATCCGGTCATCTGGTCCCTCACCAGCTTGCCTTTTGACTGTACCCAGGCCCTGGCTGTGCCCAAGCCCATAGGTAAGGGTATGGTTGTACTGAATGGCAATGGGGGCAGGGGGCAGCAGTGAGCTGCTTAACAGTGGTGTCTGCCTCCAGGTGGAGTAGTGATCTTCGCTGTCAATTCACTGTTGTATCTGAACCAGAGTGTTCCCCCATATGGTGTGGCTCTCAATAGTCTCACCACAGGCACCACTGCTTTCCCACTGCGTGAGTAGGGTGCACTTCGGGCAAAGGGGGATGTGCCTAGCACAGGGTGGGCTATGGTCAGGGCAAGGCATTTAGTGTGCATGATTATGCACCCCATAGGTACCCAAGAGGGTGTACGGATCACCCTGGACTGTGCACAGGCAGCCTTTATCTCTTACGACAAGATGGTCATCTCCCTCAAGGGTGGTGAGATGTGAGTCCGCAGCTCATGAGCCCTGCCCTCTGAGATACACACATCTTCTGCCTTCCCGGTGCCTCTATGTCCCTTATCCACTCAGTGCCTCAACCCTACCCACAGTTACGTGCTGACCCTCATCACTGATGGCATGCGTAGTGTCCGAGCGTTTCACTTCGACAAGGCAGCTGCTAGTGTCCTTACTACCAGTGTGAGTAGGAACAGAGTTGGGAGTGTCCTGGGTTTGGATCTGGTTGTATTCTTATTCACACCTCTCCCTCAGATGGTTACAATGGAGCCTGGATACCTGTTCCTAGGCTCTCGCCTGGGCAACTCCCTCCTCCTCAAGTACACGGAGAAGCTGCAGGAGCCCCCAGCCAGCTCTGTTCGTGAGGCCGCTGACAAGGTGAGTGCCCACAATGTGGAGTCCCTGGTCCTGTTCTGCCATGACCTTCATGGCAGGGACCCTCATGTGTGGGACAGCCTCAGGACTGCTCACTTATTTTTCCTGCCTCATAGGAAGAGCCTCCCTCTAAGAAGAAGCGAGTGGACCCTACAGTGGGCTGGACAGGTGAGCAGTTGGGCTAGAATGGGCAGGGGAAGGCCAGGGTCCATGGTTGGATTCAGTTGAACTCTGTCTGCTGTAGGAGGCAAGACGGTGCCACAGGACGAGGTGGATGAGATTGAAGTATATGGCAGTGAGGCGCAGTCAGGCACACAGCTGGCTACTTACTCTTTTGAGGTGAGACTGGGGAAGACCGTGGATATCCACCCCCTTCACCCTGCCTGACCATTGCTGTGCCCACAGGTGTGTGACAGCATGCTCAACATTGGACCCTGTGCTAACGCTGCTGTGGGCGAGCCTGCCTTCCTCTCCGAAGAGGTACTCAAGGGGCTGGGACTGTAGGTATGGAGCCTAGAGGTTGACTGGGAAGCTGTGTCCTTATCCCACTCTGTAGTTTCAGAACAGTCCTGAGCCAGACCTGGAGATCGTGGTTTGTTCCGGCTATGGGAAAAACGGGGCTCTGTCAGTGTTGCAGGTATGTGGAGGCAGGAATGGCGGAGGAGGACTTGGTTGGACTGAGCCCTCACTCCCACCCCATCTCTATTCTAGAAGAGTATCCGGCCCCAGGTGGTGACAACCTTTGAACTTCCTGGCTGCTATGATATGTGGACAGTCATTGCTCCTGTGCGGAAAGACGAGGTAGATGAGACTGGGTTGAGAAGGAGACCCGTGAGGGGCAGGGAATTGTGCATGTAGCACCTGGGGACACTGGGGCCCAGGTGGTCACACTACCCTTGCCAGACTGTGGCCCTACCCTGCTCCCCTTGCCCTCACAGGAAGAAACACCCAAAGCGGAGAGCGCAGAGCAGGAGCCTAGTGCCCCCAAAGCAGAGGAGGATGGGCGAAGACATGGGTTCCTTATTCTTAGCCGGGAAGACTCAACCATGGTAACAAAAAAAAAAAAAGTAGAGTCTGGGCCTGGGAACGGGGTCCCCTAGGGAAGAGCAGCACTCACCACTGTCACTCTAGATCCTACAGACTGGCCAGGAAATCATGGAGCTGGACACCAGTGGGTTTGCCACACAGGGCCCCACTGTCTTTGCTGGAAACATTGGGGACAATCGCTATATTGTCCAAGTCTCACCGCTGGGCATTCGTCTATTGGAAGGCGGTAGGTAGGCGGGCAGGTCTGTGTGGACGGGTCAGTGCTTAGGAGTGGGAACAAAGGCAGCCGCGCTGAGGTGCTGCTGTGTATACACCCACCTCCATGGTGCCGTTCTCTCATGGCACCAGTGGGTGGGGCCTATCCTGCGGGGTGGTATGTATGTGCTTGCCATCTCACCCCGACCACCTTGTATCCACAGTGAATCAATTGCATTTCATCCCTGTGGACCTGGGTGCCCCCATCGTGCAGTGTGCTGTGGCTGATCCCTATGTGGTCATCATGAGTGCTGAGGGCCACGTTACCATGTTTCTACTCAAGAGTGACTCATACGGTGGCCGTCACCACCGCCTGGCACTACACAAGCCTCCACTGCATCATGTAGGCCCCCTACCCTTGATGCCCGTCTTCCCACTGCCTACCCCCTGCCTTTGTCTGAACCCTATCCCACTTCTTACAGCAATCAAAGGTGATTGCACTCTGCCTGTACCGTGACGTCAGTGGCATGTTCACCACTGAGAGCCGCCTGGGCGGGGCCCGTGATGAACTAGGGGGCCGAAGTGGCTCAGAGGTTGAAGGCCTGGGCTCGGAAACGAGGTACGTAGGGACTGATATGTGAGGGGCCAGGGTCCCTGGGGCAGGCAGTGATGCATCTGTCTCTTGGTTCCCAGCCCCACAGTGGACGATGAGGAAGAGATGCTCTATGGGGATTCTGGCTCCCTCTTCAGTCCCAGCAAAGAGGAGGCCCGCAGGAGCAACCAGCCCCCAGCTGACCGTGACCCTGCACCCTTCAGGGTGGACCCCACCCACTGGTGCCTCCTGGTTCGGGAGAATGGCACCATGGAGGTGGGTGCATCACACAGCAGTAGCACAGCACAGCAGCCTTGGTTCCCACTCCTAACCACCGTCCTCTCTCCAGATCTACCAGCTCCCAGACTGGCGGCTGGTGTTCCTGGTCAAGAACTTCCCTGTGGGACAGCGGGTCCTGGTGGACAGTTCCTTTGGACAGCCCACGACACAAGGTGAAGTCCGAAAGGAGGAGGCCACACGCCAGGGGGAGCTGCCTTTGGTCAAGGAGGTGTTGCTGGTCGCTCTGGGAAGCCGGCAGAGCAGGCCCTACCTGCTGGTAAATGCCTTCCTGCCACCTGCCTCCCAAGGCCCTGCCCCATCCTCAGGCCCTTCTGCTGTTGCCCCCTACCATACCCGCACTCACCTTCCCTGCTTGGAACCCCAGGTGCACGTGGACCAGGAGCTGCTCATCTACGAAGCCTTCCCCCATGACTCTCAGCTCGGCCAGGGAAATCTCAAAGTCCGCTTCAAGAAGGTGCCAGTGGCTACATCCTGCTGGGGCATGGGGTGGAAGGCTAGGCCAGCAGGGTGTAAAGGACCTAGCACTTAACTATGGCTTCCGTCAGGTCCCCCACAACATCAACTTCCGTGAAAAGAAGCCAAAGCCATCTAAGAAGAAGGCAGAAGGTAGCAGCACTGAGGAGGGATCTGGCGTCCGGGGTCGCGTAGCGCGTTTCAGATACTTCGAGGATATTTATGGCTATTCTGGGGTATGTAAGTGGCCTGGAAGGGTCCTGGACTTGAGGGTAGGGCCTCATTCACAATGCACTCAAAAGTGCCCATCTCCAGGTTTTCATCTGTGGACCCTCACCTCACTGGCTCCTAGTGACTGGCCGAGGAGCTCTGCGTCTGCACCCCATGGGCATCGATGGCCCCATTGACTCCTTTGCTCCATTCCACAATGTGAACTGCCCCCGTGGCTTCCTGTACTTTAACAGACAGGTAGGAAGGAAGGCTTAACCTGGTTTCCTCCAGTGCCGCTGATACTGCCCTAGGCCAGACCAGCTGTAGAACAGCTGTAGTGGAGACTGGCAGGGTCAAGGAACTCAACTCTAGGCTTATCCTGGGAAGACTGAGAATGGGATAGTTGGGGTGTGGAGGGGTGACCGGTGAGGATCCAGCCTGGAGTTCACTGCTCTGCTATAGCCTCAGATTTTGTTCCAGAGCCAGGCTGCGCTGGCTCTGCCTTTGCTCTGCTCTTAGCCACTGTATAGCTTTGTGATAGGCACATGCCTCTTAGCCTTTAACATCTGTGCCATTCAGGTGACAGCAGTGACTAAGACCCTGAGGAGGCAGGTGCTCTCCAGGACTGTTAGTAAAGGGTTGCCTGGGTCACTGACACTGGCTTCTTTGCCTATTTAAGTGGTGGAGTTACTATTGTGTTTGGTCCCTGGGGTTCTCTGCCAGCTGCCTCCAAGTGCCCTCTGGCTCTGGCCTTCCTGTGCCCTGCACTGTGTCCCCCAAAATGAAGTGAGCCTAGACAGTCAGGCTGCCAAAGCTTTAGCCTCTCCAGGCAGTGCTCAACACAGCAGACCTGATGTCCCACCGCCACACCGCCAGAGAACATATTGGAGGCCTAGGTTCATTGGCCCTATCCATGTGCACCCAGGCCAAACGGACTCTTCTGCCCACTGCACCCCTAGGGCGAGCTGAGAATCAGTGTCCTGCCTGCCTACCTGTCCTATGATGCCCCGTGGCCCGTCAGGAAGATCCCGTTGCGATGCACAGCCCACTATGTGGCCTACCATGTAGAGTCCAAGGTCTGTCCCCCTCCAGATCCCCCAGGCCCCGTCTGAGCCTGGCCTCTGGTATGTGACACCTGCTAACACCACAGGTGTATGCTGTGGCCACCAGCACCAACACTCCTTGCACTCGGATCCCACGCATGACTGGTGAAGAAAAGGAGTTTGAGGCCATCGAGAGAGGTATGTGGCACTTGAGGGTAGGGTGGGCAGAGGTTGGCTACACTTTGTCTGCAAAGTGACTGACTGTCCTTGCTCTTGCAGATGACAGGTACATCCACCCCCAGCAAGAAGCCTTCTCCATCCAGCTCATTTCCCCAGTCAGCTGGGAGGCCATTCCCAATGCCAGGTGAGGCTGCATCTACCAGGGGCTGCTCTTGGCTGGCAGCTTGGAGGCGGGAAGTGCTGACACAGCCTGGCTTCATGCAGGATCGAGCTAGAGGAATGGGAGCATGTCACGTGCATGAAGACAGTGTCACTGCGCAGTGAGGAGACCGTGTCAGGCCTAAAGGGCTATGTGGCTGCTGGGACCTGCCTCATGCAGGGGGAGGAGGTCACGTGCCGTGGGCGGGTAAGGGCCTTTGGGTGGGGGGCAGGTAGCCCCCAGTAAACCATTCTGCCATCTCCATTCATTCCCTTGATCTTCCAGATCCTGATCATGGATGTGATTGAAGTGGTACCTGAGCCTGGGCAGCCCCTGACTAAGAACAAGTTCAAGGTCCTGTATGAGAAGGAGCAGAAGGGGCCTGTGACTGCGCTGTGCCACTGCAATGGCCACCTGGTGTCAGCCATTGGTCAAAAAGTGTGTTCTTCTTGCCCTCCCCTCCTGTAGCAGCTGTTGTGCCTGCAGCAGCTGCTCTGCTCACCCTCTCCTGCCCTTCAGATCTTCCTGTGGAGCCTAAGAGCCAGCGAGCTGACGGGCATGGCCTTCATCGACACCCAGCTGTACATCCACCAGATGATCAGTGTCAAGAACTTCATCCTGGCTGCAGACGTCATGAAGAGCATCTCACTGCTGCGTTACCAGGAGGAGAGCAAGACGCTGAGCCTGGTGTCCCGGGTACTCATAGGGCCAGGTGTGCAGGTGGGCACCTGTCCGAGGCCTGCTCTCACACTGTCCTTGCCCTTTCACAGGATGCCAAGCCTTTGGAGGTATACAGTGTGGACTTCATGGTGGACAATGCCCAGCTGGGCTTCTTGGGTGAGTATGTGGGTCCTTAGGAGACTACACTAGTGGGGTGTGGGTAGCTGAGGCTAACTGTGTGTCTCTCTCTGTTCATCAGTGTCTGACCGAGACCGCAATCTTATGGTGTATATGTATCTGCCAGAAGGTGAGTGGTTGGTTCCTCTCCGGCTTCTTCTGGGGCTGGGTATCAGGCAGTGGGCAGGTCATGACCGGAGTTCCTATGCCCAGCCAAAGAAAGTTTTGGGGGCATGCGCCTGCTGCGCCGAGCGGATTTCCATGTGGGTGCCCACGTGAACACGTTCTGGAGGACCCCGTGCCGAGGTGCTGCTGAGGGGCCCAGCAAGAAGTCGGTCATGTGGGAAAACAAGCATATCACATGGTTTGGTGAGTGCCAGGGCAGGGGTGTCTAGGGATGGGAGCGTCAGCCTCACTCACACAGCATCCCCTCAGCAACCCTGGATGGTGGCATTGGACTCTTGCTGCCCATGCAAGAGAAGACGTACCGACGGCTGCTGATGCTGCAGAATGCACTGACAACGATGCTGCCCCACCATGCTGGCCTCAACCCCCGAGCCTTCCGGTGAGTGTGAGACCCTTCCTTGGTCTCTCCCTGCACTCCGGATGTGCTCTGACCCCTTCTGTCTACCACTCAGAATGTTGCATGTAGACCGGCGCATCCTGCAAAACGCTGTGCGCAATGTCCTTGATGGGGAGCTGCTAAACCGCTACCTGTACCTTAGCACCATGGAGCGCAGTGAGCTGGCCAAGAAGATAGGTACCACGCCCGACATTGTGAGTACCGCCTCTCGCCCTTGCCCATCTGCATCATGTGCCCTGCCCACCCACACCCTTACCTTTCCATCATCCCACAGATCCTGGATGACTTGCTGGAGACAGACCGTGTCACAGCTCACTTCTAGCCCTTTGATGCCACCCTGCTGTTGAACACGTCCCTCTGCCCATTTTGTATAAAACACAAAGAAAACGCTTTCTTTCAGAGGAGTGTGTGGTCATTATGTTTAAGAGCCCCATAGTGGACCTCCCATTCCAGGCTCCAGGTTGTAAGAAGTCTGCCCTGGGCCTGCTCAGGTGCCCATGCTGGAAACTCTGCTGGCCCCTGGCAGCCTTGCAGTCAGTCCGGCTCAGGGAACTACATCTCCAGGTACTGGTAGACCTCCTTAGCCTTGGGGGCAAAGCCCAGGCGGACCAGAGCACGCAACAGGAGGGCAGTGAGTCGCATTATTAGGGTCTCCAGCCTGGGGGCAGGTCAAAAGGTCATAAGTTGGTGGGGAGCAGATCCTGGCCAGCCACCCACTCAGCCCACATGTTCACCCACCTCAGGGCCATCTCAAACTTGAATGTCTCCCAGATGACCTTGATGTGTCGCAGGAGGCTGCTGCTGTAGATGCCACGGTATGCTGCACCCACCAGGCGGCTCCAACCCCTGACAGCGCTGCAGCAGATACACACGTCAGCCTGCTAACCTGCTACAGCGCTTCCAGGCTTCCCCTTGGCTCACCAACCTCTTGGCCATAAGGAAGTAGCGGTCCACAGGGGTGCCCAGGGAAGAGTTGATCGAGCGCACCGTGTTGATGTTTCGCAGCACGAGCAGCATGGACCGTGGCAGTGCCTTGAGCACTTCCATTATGCCCTCAAAGTGTTCACGGGCCATGTCCTGCATGTACGCCGTTTCCTCCCGGCTTAACAGGTGGGAGCTCCACAGCTGGCCCAGGTGCACAGGTCGCTGCATAAGCATCTCAGAGAACAGCATGTAGTCTGGAGAAGGCGGGAGTTCCGGGGTTGGTGCACGGTGGCAGGCCTCTGCCTGTTCCACCCTGGCAAACACCTACTCTTCTTACCTTGTACCCCAAGTGCAGCCGCATGCATCTTCATTGCAGCATTGTCCCTCAGGATGATGGCCCGCCACAGCTGGCAAAGGGAGGATCGGTCCCTGCAGGAAGGCCTAGCTGTGAGCTCTAAGCTGCAGGAAGAGGGGCCCAAATGAGGCCCGCTCCCCCCCGTGCCTGGCCCCAGCTTACTTCTCATCCAGGAACTGGTAGAGCCCATGGTCCAGGAGTACCAGCTCTGCTTTTCCATCTGGACCTTTCCGCACCAGAACTAGGAACAGAGCATGTCAGCTCAAGCCACCCCTCTGCAATCCCACCCTGGGGGTCTTTCCTACCATTGCCAGGGTGGGGGTCAGAGTGAATGAAGCCAGTGTAGAAGATCTGTTCAGCAAAAGCCTGGATCAGCTTCTTTGCTACCTAGGGGGCACACAGGAAATACATGTCAGCAACCTTTGCTCGGCATCCACTGTCCTGCCCCAGCACATGGTACTCACATCCTGCACTGCCAGCCCCCGACTCTTGATGGCCTCCACGTCATTCACCTTACAGCCATCACAGAAGTCAGCTGTCAGTACCCGCTGGGAAGAGAGCAAGAGGCTGAGTGAGCTCAGCAGGGCCTGTGTGGCCCCGCCCCCAGGGAAAACTGCCCAGCCCACCTTGCTGGACTTGTCCCAATACACCCGAGGGACAACAATATAGTGGAAGTGCTTTAGCTCCTGAGCACAGCGCTCAGCATTCCGGCCCTCATTCTCGAAGTCAAGCTCCTGGGCCAGGGTCCCCTTCAGGTCCTAGAGGTTCCATATGGGCAGACAAGAGCCAGTCAGGTCCATGGTTAGCATTCACCCCTGGCTGCCATCCCCATCTGCTATGGCAGGGCACTACCTGCAGGACCCAACTGAAGCCGAAGCTGGGGTGCATGAACTCCACGAGCTGCAGCAGGAGTTCCAGCGTGTGCACATCCCCGTCAAAGCGGTCTCGTAGGTCAATGTACTGTACCTGCAGTAGGCCAGGGCAAACTGAAACCCAGGGTCACCACTGACCCGGGATCCATCTAGTGTGCAGCAGCATAGATACCTTCACAGCCACATCAGTGCCATCGTGTAGCTTGGCACGGTGCACCTGAGCCAGGCTTGCAGCAGCCACCGGCTGGTACTCAAACTCCTGGAAGAGTTCACTAGGCAGCACACGGAAGTCTTCAAGGAAC
Source organism: Meriones unguiculatus (assembly GCF_030254825.1). Taxonomy (NCBI): domain Eukaryota; kingdom Metazoa; phylum Chordata; class Mammalia; order Rodentia; family Muridae; genus Meriones; species Meriones unguiculatus. The sequence goes on from NC_083356.1 coordinate 24,516,474, forward strand.
AACTCGTCCACCTGGCAAGAATGTGTATGTGGAGCCACTGCCAGGACCGCCGAGACGGCCCCCTCTCTCTGCCTTCCCGTCAGTGGCGCTCACCTCCCTGAAGCCCCGAGTAAGGGCCTTGTCCTCCAGCACACGCAGTGTCTGGATGTACTCGGGTGGCAGCAGGTGGTTGAAGGAGCACAGCCCTTGGCCCAGTTTCACATAGAGGCCTCCATTGCGAATGGCTCCTGCCACCAGGGCGTCAGCCGCACGCTGGTGACATGCAGACATCATCTTCTCATACTCCGGGCTGTTCTGACCACAGGCATAGAGGAGAAGCTGGGGACAGGTTGCCAATCCTTGGTCCCCTCAGAACCCACCACCTCCAGCATTTCCGCTCCCTGCCATGTGCTCAGGATATGAGGACAAACCTCGTCCACTCCTCGCAGGACAACATTTGTGCACCACCAGTAGTCCAGGGAGATGAACAGACCAATCTTCAGAGACCTGTAGGCAGAGTGGCTTAAGCCCCAGGCGGGCTGAGGAGTGTGTTGGTTCTTGTGGGTCCCTCTGCCCTAAGTCCAAAGTCTGGCCTCGCCCACCAGACCCTATGCCCAAGGTGAGGCTGGGCTGAGATTCAGCCTCTGGTAACATGGGGCCTTGTGGGCTCAAGGGGTACCACCCTCCTCTTCAAGCCAGTATCTTGCAGGTGCTGAATGCCACTGGGGAGAGGGGTGAGCAGGGGAGCAGTGATGGGCATGGCAGCATCATGGCCCCCAAGGAGGTCACTGGCAAAAGGGAAGAAGAAAAAGTATTTAGGAACCAGAGAAGGGCTGGTAAGACGGCTCAACTGCCACCAAGCCTGTTGACCGGAATTCAGTCTCTAGGACCACATGGTGAATCAACTCCCCAAATTTGTCATCTGACCTCCACATGTATACCATGGTGCATTCTCACACATATACAATAAATAAATGTTACAAATTCAGAAAAAGCCAGAGAAGCTGGATTACCCGCTACTCTGTGGACTAAGAGGATCCCAGTTTCTTCCCATGCTGTAGACCAGGATGAGCCTTGCTCTGGAGGACTCAGGGCTCTAGCTGAGGGGCTCTTACTATTCATGGTGGGAGAACACAAAGCCAAGTCCCTTGGGTAACGTCAGTAGGGTCGCACTTCTGGCTGTTCCACTACAGGAAAGCTCAGAACTAAAAAGGTGGCAGGTCTCTGACCTAACATACCAATCCTTCTGGGATTCCTCTTCCCAGAAAGAAGTCAGCCCATGCCTGGAACCTGCTAAACTTCACAAACTCGGTCTTCCCACTCAGCCCAGTGGTACAGAGAAGGCAAGCAGGAACCTGGACTGCAGAGCTGCTACTGACAGTGAGTGCAGAAGCCAGGGTTGCTCTGGGCCCCTCCCACTCTAGGGAACTCCCCCAGAGTGCAAGCAGTGTAGACCTAAGGCTTTCAGTGCTTCAAGATAAGGACAGTGACTACACCCGCAGCAGCTGAGGGCTAGGAATGCCAGAAACACAGGGAAGACAAGATAGGGAATGTCTCCTTGAATGCACGTCTCTGCTCTCCAAGGCTGGACACTAGCACGTCATGTGAAGCATGCGCACGTACAGCACAGCACAGCTCACACAGGCCCAGTTCTCATCTCCACTGCAAGGCACTAGCTCCTAAGAGAAAGGCTGATTCTGAAGCTGGGCAGGGAAGGGTCAAAAATGCCCCCCCAAAAGGCATTAAAGGTCATGGAAAGGCTAATGGTGAAATCTGGGCATAAACATATGTAATGAAGCAGAAGTGAAAAAGCTTAGAATGGACAAAAAAACAAACAAACAAACAAAAAAAACACATGTTGAAGGGACTCTGGTAAGCCAAATCTGGAACAGTCTTGGTAAAGAAAATAAAAATAAAAATACAGGTAAGACAAATAAAATAGGTATGTTAGTCCAGACTGGTGTGAATAAACTGATAATTTGTAAATGGTAGAAGGGAAACTTTTTTTTTTTAAGGTTTATTTACTTGTATGAATGCTCTGTCTAAAAGTTAGTGGAGGACATCAGACCCCATTACAGCCATTGTGGGTGCTGGGAATTGAACTCTGGACCTCTGGAAAAACAGCCAGTGCTCTTAACGACTGAGCCATTTCTCCAGCTCCAAAGGAAAACTTTACAGGAAGCGGCTGAACAGTTAATGTTGAATGACTGAATTAGAGAAGCCACCATCAATAATTCGCCCACAAGGAATCCATGGACGCCCAGAGTGAGCAGGATGATGAGGCCCCTCAGACAACATCACAAAGGACTGTGTTAAACACTGAGGCGACAAACAAGTAAGGGATTTAGCGTGCTGGCGAAAGCATTAATCCCAGCCCTGGGGAGGTAGGCGCATCTCCGTGTAGTTAAGGCCAGCTTGGTCTACAGAGGGAGCTCTGGCACAGCCAAGGCTACTTAAAGAAACCCTGTCTGGCATGGGGGCTGGGAGAGGGAACAAAACAGCAACAATTACTGGATTTAAGGAAGAAACTGAAGTCACGTGCCTTTAGGCTGGACACACAAGAGTCTAAATCTACTTCTGTGCTGTTCCAGCCAGAAGAGCGTATCTACAGTACGGAGCTGGACTTGACTGGAGGACACATGGAAAAGCCCATCCCAAGGAAAGCTGGACAGTACCTATTCCAGCCTCCCGCCCCACAAGCCCAGGGGTACCTGTGCCCCTCTGCCTCTGCAGTGCACATGGTCCAGGAGCAGTGTCCTCCAACAAAACCATTCACCCAACAGGCAGCTGTTCAAGAGGCCCTTGCCTCTGGCCCAGGGACCACAAGGAAGGCAGAAGCAAGGGGATCTCTGTCCTTGTTTACATAAAGTATGCTCCAAGGCATGGAAATGGGATAATGGAGCTTAGTCAAAGATATTTAAGATAAAAATGTTTTTGTTATTCTTCCAGCTTTTCTGATACTTCATTTGTTTGTTTTGAGATTACTTTTTTTTTCTATACAGCCCTGGTTGGTCAGAAGCTCACTAGACCAGGCTGGCATCAAACACAATAGAGCCGACTGCTCTGCCTCATAAAGGCTGAGATTAAAGGCCTGAACCACCACACTCGGCCATTTTCAGATAATCTGAAATAACGTCAAAACAGAAAAGGAAGTAGAGCCCGTTGGCAGGGTACCTCAAATTCCCTGTACTCAGCTGGGGGGGGGAGGTGGCGGCACACGCCTTTACTCCTAGCACTTGGGAGGCAGAGGCAGGCGATCTCTGTGAGTTCAAGGCCAGACTGGTCCACACAGAGAGTCCAAGACAGCCGAGGCTACACAGGGAAACCCTGTCTCAAAAACCAAACTAACAGCAACAATAAAAATCCCAGGTACTCAGGACACGGAAGTAGGAGGACCACACTATCAATAAGCAATTTAGCCGTACCCTGTCTCAAAGGTTTAAAAAACTGGGTGTAGTGGTGCAAGCCTTTAATCCCAGCACCTGGGAGGGCAGAGGTAAATCTGAGGCCAGCCTAATCTATTTAACAAATTCCAGGCCTGTGAACGCTACATAGTATAAACTTGTCTCAAAAACGAAGAAGGCTAAGAGCAAGGCTCTGCAGCAGCGAAAATGCCTGCCCCAAGCAGTCTGAAGGCCCAGTACTTCCAACCAGCCCTTCTGTTCCTCTGCCTTCTGGCGCCCTGACCTTCTATGTCAGAATGCTTTGTTCAAGGTGAATTGACCTGACTTATTCCCCAGCTCGCTCTTCCCTCAAGTTCCTCCCTCCCTATGTTTTGTGTGGCCCTAGAGCCAGCTGGAGAGGCTCCCCTGGGGTTTGGGGTTTTTGACCTGGTCTCTAAAAGGCTTCCAGATGAAGACAACCTGCAGAACCAGGAAGATCAACGTTTGAGTGTGACCCCAGGACCTGGCCAAGGCCCAACTTGGCCCCTAACAGTGAACTGTGAAGCCTGCCTCCCATTAGTCACAGAGGGCCACATGAAGAGCTGCCAGGGATCTCCAAGGTCCCTACACAGTGCAGGGCCAGCAGCAGAATTAAGAGTAAGGACAGGAGGCTCTGTCCATAGTGGTCCCAGGGCTGTGAGAACTCAGGGCCTACAGAACACAGGAGGTATTTGTTCAGCCTGTCAATAGGGATGCCTCAGAGCTCCAGGCAAAGCCAGCCAGAAGAGCAGGTGCGAAGGGCCTCAAGATTAGAATTAGGTCTCCAACCACAGACATGCCTATGGGATAACTGGATTAAATCTCAGTGATTTTTTTGTTTTGTTTTGTTTTGTTTTCTGAGAGAGGGTTTCTCTGTGTAGCCTTGGCTATCCTGGACTTGCTTTGTAGACCTGGCTGACCTCAAACTCACATTCATCCACCTCCCTCTGGCTCCTTCAGTCCTGGGATTAAAGGCGTGCGCCACCCGGCTTCAGTGATATTTCTTTTTTTTTTTTAATAATTTATTTAATTTTTATTTTATGTGCATTAGTGTGAAGGTGTCAGATCCCTTGGAATTGCTGTTACAGACAGTTGTGAGCTGCCATGTGGGTGCTGGGAATTGAACCCGGGTCCTTTGGAAGAGCAGAGAGCACTCTTAACCACTGAGCCATCTCTCCAGCCCCTCAGTGATGTTTCTTATGAAATGCCCAAGGACCCTGGGATTTAAGCCTTCCCTGAGAAGGCGGCCCCAGCTCAGGGAGGCAGTAATGCTCAGAGCTACGTGGAACAAGATGCCATCCTGCACCCGGGACCCTGACCTCTACCAGTTCAAAAACATCCAGGTTAAGGCTTCTCTCATTAACAATGAGAAAATATTGATGAGGCTTCTCTCATTAGCAAAAACCGATAAGGCGGGGCAGCGGCTGTATGGATTCCCACCCTGGGAGAGGAAGGAACCCTGTAGAAACCCTTCCGCACTGTGCTAGGAGTGAGGGGGCAGTTCCCAAGCTCTGTGTCTGGAACAGCGGATCTCCTTGGACGGTCGAGTGAGTAGAATAGGGAAGCTTCCCTATGACCAGGGCTGAAGCCCATGGCTGATCTGGCAACCTCTGCTGAAGTTCTAGCTAGCACAGGTTTTAGGGAACTCTTATCATGGTCCCGCCACCCAGTCTACATGCTGTCTGTTAACTGCAAAAGCCCATGGAGGACAGGGATGTTGAGAAGACCATCCCACCCAACATATGCCAGAGCTGGCACAGCCCTCCTACCTGCCAAAGCGCCCGATACCATCTAGCGCAAGTCGCAGCTTCCTCTTCTCATGGGCCTCTGCCATGAAATAGCGGGCTCCAAGGAGCAAGGGCGCGCCCACCACAGTGGCAGAGAGAGCCCTCCTCCACAGCATCCTGGTTCTTGAGGTCCTGAGGAGACATGGCAGGGCCTGGAAGTGCCGCTCCTTTGCAATGAAGCTGGGGGCTCAGTTTGCCTCTTTTCCACCTTTGCAGAGCCAACTCTAAGTCCTGTCTATGGGATCCTGTGGCCACCAGAGGACACCCACCACATTCAAGGACCTTTTCCTAGATCCTATAACAGCACAGATGCAAGATGCTGAAGGAGCATCCTTCAGCTGGAAGGGCTCATCAGGCAGGTTGGCACAGATCTGTAGTCTACAGACTGGACCACCATCTCTGTCCCTATTATGATGGTGCAAGAGATCCTAAGTGATGGAAAGTGAGACATGGTAGTACTAAAGTCAGAACAAACCAAACTGATCAAGAACTCAAAACAAGGAACAGAATAGTTTCACATTGCCCAAGACAACGAATGTCTGCATATGCTGAATACAGCAGCAGCAGGAGCATCGTCCATGTTCTCATTCAGCCTTCTGTCTGTGCCATGGTACACTAAAAGAAAGGCCTTCCAGCTGGGTGGTGGTGGCGCACTCCCTTAATCCCAGCACTAGGGAGGCAGAGGCAGGTGGGGCTCTGTGAGTTCAAAGCCAGCCCGGTGTACAGGGCAAGTTCAGGACAGCCAGGGGCTACACAGGGAAACCCTGTCTTGAAAAACCAAAAGAAAAAGAAAGAAAGGGACTTCCTCCCTGCTCATAGAGCCATGTAGTGTCCACATCTCTTCTGGCTGTTCTCACCCCTTGCTTGATGCCTGGTGAGGCAATCCCACCCTCCGTCTCTAAATCAGCCCTGTCTATTTGATGGAGTGGGCACCTCTATGTGAAGTCCCCCCAGTTTGCCAATGTCTGCTCATCATAAAGTTCTTGATGGGAGCACCTGTCTTTATGGAATGAGAGCCTTGTGGTCTCAGGTTCCAAGACACCACAGGAAGATACAAATGCATCCTGTTTGGGGGCCCAGCGTGGGCCTCTTTGTTTTTGTGCTCATACACACTATCTCCCTGCCTGTGAAGGGGGCCTGCCTTTGGCTGTGGGGGTCTCGTTACCTTGCCAGCGGGCTCTTGAAGTTTCTCCTGAAGAAGATGGCAGGGCATGGCCAGGGCTTCTGCCTGCTCTGCAGCAGGGTGGAGTGGAAGTGGCACAGCCGCATCTGTGAAGGAGGAGGATGGCAAGGCTTGGCAGGGGCAGGGACACGGCCCATGCTTCTGCCATTGTCTGGCACCTCCACAAGCCTGGAGCGGAGCTACGGCAAACTGTGTCCTCAAACTCTCACTGTGAGGGCTGTGAGGGCTCCCAGGGCTCCCAGCAGGGGGCTGGCTGGACACCAGTCCCAGCACTGAAGACACAGGCTGCCTACTGGATGAGAAAGCCGAAGGCAGCAGAGGGAAGAAAATGCACCCTCACCCAGCTTGTCTGTGGTAAGGGCCAACATCACCTTTGTGACGGCACCTTGGTGCTGACACCACGGAAGTGGGAGAGCATAAGACTGTGCAAGAATGAACCCACTGATAGCCTGTCATGGAGAAGAACTCGCAGAGATCCACCTCCCTCTCTGTTTTAAATGCTGGGATTAAAGGGGTACATGAGACTGGAGAGATGGCGTGGAGGTTTCGAGCACTTTCTGCTCTTCCAGAGGACCAGTTTAGTTCCTACCACCGACTGAACAGATCACAACTGCTGTGCCTCAAGCTCCAGGGTATCCCAAGCCTATGGCCTCCTTGAACACTAGCACGGATGTGCACATACCCACATGCAAACACATAATTTTTTAGAATAATAAATCTTTAAAAAAAAAAAAGAGGTATGTACACCCCACCTGGCAATAAAACATTAAAAAAAAAAAAAGATAACCTGGCATTGTGGTATATGCCTTCAATCCCAGCACTTGAGAGACAGAGGCAGTTAGATCTCCGTTTGAAGCCACCGTGGTCTGCTATTGGAGGACTCTGCTGTTTGAGGTTGCAGTCTTCCCAGTCCGCATACCTCAGTGCTAGATGAAGGACTCCCTCTCCCCAGCAGGGCCTCCTACTCTGGGCCTGACCTCATCTGGAGAATGTCTTCAGGCATATATCTGGTATGTGTCCTCTGGCACAGCTCCCTGCTGGCATTCCCCTCCCCGCGCCTACAGAATAACTAGGTGCTGTGTTCCTGTTCATAGGCTAGGACTGTGCAGCCTGGCCCTCCTGGCCACATCTAATGGTGCACACCTATCTTGTGAACTCCCCAAGGACTGGATAGTCTTTTTCAGCTGAATAAAGTTGAGCTATCTGGCTGAAGTGGCTCCTGGAGGTCATTCTGTTGTACCTGCAGGCCTTCCAAATCCCCTGTTCCTGCTTCTGTTCCCCTCTTCTGTTCCCTTGTTCCTGAGGACTGGTGGCCAAGGACCCCAGGAACGAGGAAGAGCCAGTCTACATAGTGAGACCCAGGACAGCTGGGGCTACATAACGAGGCCCTGTCTCAAAAAACTAAGAACCCAGAGGCAGAACACTTGTCGGCCCCCCCTAGAGAACGGTAGAGGCGTGGCCGATGTGCATGGCCTGAGAGACATTCCCAAAAGCACTGGGGCAAAAGATGACATAGAGGAGCACTGTTACTCTTGGGCATGTGTTGAACCTTGGTCTCCTCGTCTTTTTCTCACTGTGTTGCCCTGGTTAGCCTCAAACTGCTGGACTCAAGCAATCTTTCTGGCTCAGCCTCTGAGTAGCCAGGGCCACTGTAACTGGCTTCCTGATCTTCAAATAGTGAATTTTTCTAGAAAGTCAGTGTTTGTTGTTCAGAGCACAGTGTTTAACGTTTGGAGCACACCCACAAGGCAAACACGAACTTTTACCTCAAATACTGGACCAAATCTACAGACTCCAGTTGGTTTCTGGGCAAGGCACACTGTCCTGCTAATAATGTAAATGAGCGGAAAATAACACCTAAGTCAAAGGATCGGGTCTGCGCCCTGTCCTCCCTGAAAAGCTCACTGACTGAACTCTCTGCTCTGTGAGACTAGATGAAACAGGTCCTCGTTTTCAAGGAGAGGAGAGGCTCAAACATCCCAGGCAGAGGGGAGACTTGTGGGCACCAACAACCTGGCAGCTCATTTGACACACACCTGGCTTTCGTGTCTCCAGGACCGATGGCGGTGCAGAGAAGGCCTGGAGAATGGTAACTGTGTAGATGCTCAGAGCCAGGAGCTGGGAAGGGCTTACAGTCCAGTCAGGATCCCAACTGCCTTGCTGCTCATCTGGGACCTGGGGCCTAGCGGTTTCTCCAACACCACACTGACGTGGTCCACACACACAGCAGTCATTTCTAAAGAGTAAGAGGCAGACGCCACATAACTGGAAAACAGAGCGCGGGCTGCTCCACACAAAAAGAAGGTGCCTGCAGTTAGGCAGATGTTCTGAGGAGCCCCCACAGCTATCCAGCACTGAGGGAGTGAGGAGCACTAGGCCAAGAACCCTGACAGAAGAGTGACTATGTTCTGGAAGGTCAATGAGAGTAGGAAAGGGCAGGTGTTGAGTCCAGAATCAAGCAGATTCACAGCACAACACCAAGACCGCTGCCTACGAACGAGCCACAGGGATTCTGTCCCATGCCTGACGTTTGCTTCTCCATCTCTCCGTCTGCTGCCACATCTCTCTCTTTTTCTTTTGAGGGTGGATTGAGACAGGGTTTCTCTGTGTAGCCTTGGCTCTCCTGGACTCACTTTGTAGACCAGGCCACAAACCCAGATATCCTACCTGCCTCTGCCTCCCCGAGAGATGGCATCACAGCCACCACACCCAGCTCCCATCACTGTCTCTTAGACTCAAAATGTTGCCATGGTTATGTAAGAATGCATTCTTGCTTAGGACGGGCATATAGGGGCATTGATAGTATCTTAGTTAAGGCCACTCTGTCATCCCAACACCCAGGAAGTGTTGGCAGAAAGATAATGAAGGGTGTGGTGACGCACACCTTTGATCCTAGCACTCAGGAGGCAGAGGCAGGTGGATTTCCATGAGTTCAAAGCCAGCCTGTTCTACATAATGAGTTTCAGGCCAGCAAGAGCTACACAGTGAGACTTTGTCTCAAAAAGACATGTTAAGCCGGGCAGTGGTGGTGCATGCCTTTAATCCCAGCATTCAGAGGCAGAGGCAGGCAGATCTCTGTGAGTTCCAGACCAGCCTGATCTACAGACCAAGTTCCAGGACAGCCACTGTGACTTACTTTCAAATGGGCCAACAACTGATGCTAAAGGCGAGGCTCTTGACCAAAAACAATAGGTAGATTCAGGCAGTAGGTATCACCAGTTAGGGATATACCCCACTCACTTATCTTACTCTTCAGTACATTTCATCGATGCAGGGGTGAGGTTTTAAATGCTAACTGCAGGGCAGGTGCTAACAGCCCCGATTCCATCACTGACTGCATGTCTGTACACACTCTGTACTCCATGAATACATGCACTCATATGTCAAGGAAAAAAAAAACAAACCCAAAACCAAAAAACCCAATCGCCTGTAATCCCAACACCCCATGGGCCAAAGAAAGAGAATCACTGAAAAATGCAGGGGCCGGTCAGGGTTACACAGTGAGACTCAGGGCCGCCGAGCTGTACACAGGATAACCTGTCTCGGGGATAAGCGTGCACAAGACCTGTACAAACTCCAGTAGCACAAGGGGGAAAACAAGTTACAGAAGGTTTTCTATAACATCAGAATCCCAGGTCAGAGGCAGCATTCTGCCAGGGAGGTGGCTCTTTCATGGTAGGCGCCCTAATCTGAGACAATGCTGTGCCCCGGGTTATTTGGTATCAGCTTTTGTTTTGTTGTGTTTGAAGACAGTGTCTCACTGTAGTGTAGGCTGTCATGGAAGAAGAAGGTTTTAAGGGCCGAGAAGATAAAGGCTGGAGCAAATGCAGCTCCTAGCTTGTCACAGAGCCCTGTGTTTATCTGGAAAGGGATCTTGGCTGTGGCGGTGATCTATCAAGTCAACTTCATTTTCCTCAATAAGCCTCAGATTCTTGCTTTGAAAAATACAAATCGCCAGGTGTGGTAGTACATGCCTGTGATCCCAGCACTCTAGGGGGGGGGTCAGTGAGGCAGGTGGATTGCTGTGATTTTGAGGCCAGCCTGGTGTACGAAGCGACTCCAGGACAGCCAAGGTTACACAGAGAAACCCTGTCTCAAAAGAAAAAAAAAAAAGTAAATTAAGCTCACAAAATGCTTTGCAAGCCCTGGGAGCAGTGCCCAACGTAACAAATACTGGGACCATGTGCCCAGCAGGACAGTGCCAAGGCCACAGTGGGCTCAAGGATTCCCTACACAGCACCCCAAGGCTCTGTCCCTGTGCCAGGTCTTTGCTGATCAAGTGTGCTCTGCTCTTTCCATCTAACACAGCTGACTCCTCCTTCTCCACAGGTTGAATCGTTTACTGAGTATTATAGCCTCCCCAGCTTCCCGCTGATTTTCTTTTCTTTTCTTTCTTTTTCTTTTTTTTTGGGGGGGATGGTGATGAGGGGATTCAAGACGGGGTTTCTCTGTGTAGCCCTAGTTGTCTTGGAACTCACTCTATAGACCAGACTGGCCTCAAACTCAGAGAGATTAGCCTGCCTCTGCCTCCCCAGTGCTGGAGGTAAATATGTGTGTGTGTCACCCCCGTCCAGCTCTCAGGCTCCCACTGCTTTTCGATCAGGAGAAGAAATTGGTTTATCACCCTCAGAAGAGAAGACCATTTCCAACACACGAAGACAGGTTAGTTGGGACAGTGGGACAGGAAAGGGGCTACTAACTCAGGCATGTCGCCACTGAGGACACAGAAGCATGGAATGACTAAGGCAGCCTGAAGCATAAAGCAGCATGAAGCCCAACCAGTGCTAAGTGGGAAGGGCCTGCCTCCCTCTATGACTTCTTAGGATTTAGCACTGCAATTGAAAAGCTCCAGCTGCCTCTTACCCTTCCCCACAAAGCACGTAGAACAAAGATTCTTTTAGGGGGCCCCACCAGGATTCATCCACAGCAAAAGGTCACAGTCAGGTAAGATGATGAAAGTCTGGCTCTAGGCATGACATCAAGTAGATAAAGCCTTGTGATGAAAACTCCAGAGCTACTACCCTCTACCAGGGTTACCCAAATGCCTGGGTCCTTCTTCTTCTTCTTTTGTGGTTTTCTTTTTCTTTTATTCATTCATTCATTCATTCAATTATGTATACAATGTTCTGCTTGCATGTGCACCTGAACACCAGAAGAGGGCACCAGATCTCATTATAGATGGTTGTGAGCCACCATGTGGCTGCTGGGAATTGAACTCAGGACTTCTGGAAAAGCAAGCAGTACCCTTAGCCTCTAAACCATCTTTCCAGCCCCAACCTGGGTACTTCTTGGATGGGCTACCCAGCACCCATTAAGCTATCTTCTGAAATACCCATCAAATGAGAAAGAATCTTAGGTCCCAAAAGGCACAAGGAGCCAAGCCTACAGCCAGACCTGCCAAAAACCCAAACAAATTCCAAACAAGAGCCACCCAGTTTTGGGGTCCATGGTCTACAGTTCCTTCCTCAAGCAGAAACCCTGACCTACCTGTAGTGAGCCCCATGACTATGGGGGAAGACTGGAGGCAGGATATAAGGCTAAGAAGGAGTGTCCTCTGGAGCAGAACAAGGTCAACAGGGTCAGAGACGTGCAGAGGGAAGGACTCAGATTAGGGGTTAAAGGTACTGTTTGCTCTAGCTCTGCCTGTCATGACAGCAGTTAAACACTATACAAACTGCAGTGGGGAAAACAAAACCTTTATTCTTGAGGTGAACCCAGACTCTTGTGTCTCTGTCTACCATGACCCTCCTCTGCAGGACCCTGTGATGCCACAGGAGAATACTCCCTTGGGTCCATACTCAAGAGCCTACGGTGATGCTGACCTCTAACTGTCTTTCAGTTTAGACAGAGTGCCACAGGCTCCCTGCACTTGGTTCTCATTTTCTTTTTTCTTTTTTTTTTTTTGAGACAAGGTTTCTCTGTGTAGCCTTGGCTATCCTGGACTCACTTTGTAGACCAGTGTAGACCAGGCTGACCTTGAACTTGCAGAGATCTGCCTGCCTCTGCCTTCCTGAGTGCTGGGATTACAGGCATGCAACACTTCCTTCCTTCCTTCTTTCTTTCTTTCTTTCTTTCTTTCTTTCTTTCTTTCTTTCTTTCGGCACTATGTGGCTTGAACTCACTCTGCAAACAAGACTGGCCTTGAACTCATAGAAATCCTCCTGCCTCTGCCTCCCAAGTGCTGTGACATCATGCTGGGTAGTTCTTATGCTTTTTACCAAGAATGAATGTGTACACAGTCTGTCTGCAGAAGAAACACACACACACACACACACACACACACAGATTTAACCAGAGTTCTCCAGTGACTGCCTGAAGCAGCAAAATCACAATCTAAAGAGAATCCTGGAGTCAGACACAGTGGACTAGAGGTAGATAAAAGATCTCCAAATAAGCCAGCCTGCAACAGGAAGTGCCTGCCAAGATTAGGATAGGGCCCTAAAAAGGGGGACCAGACTGCGAAGTTTAACAGGATAGCTATCCCAGTGCACCTCAACAGGAAGGGAAATGGAGGCACAGAACAATTCCCAAAGTTGGGAGGTGACAGACGGGGGGGTCTGAGTTAGAGGATGGTGTCACCATCCTGAAACAGTAACCTGTAAGCCTCTCCAACAGTGGTGCAAGCCTTCAAGCAGAATCAGCCCCATCTCTGGGCTCAAGGCCAGACTGGTCTACGGAGCTAGCTCCAGGACAGCCAGAGCTATAACACAGAGAAACCTTGTCTTGAAAACAAAACAAAACAAAACAAACTTCCCAGGGCCTGTCTGGAAGATCAAGTGATATGATTATGTGGAGAAGTTTTGCAACTGTAAAGGGCTGTGTGAAAGGCCAGCACGCTAGAATCACCACTGACAGGACGCTTTATCAGAAAGCACACCCACAGCAGGGCAGCACACTCACTGCAAGCCAAAAGTTAACCTAACTCCATGCCTATCAGAAGCTACATTTACAAGGCCAGATGTACCAGAAAAACAACCTCTGTTTAAAAAAAAAAGCACAACTGCAGGGGGGGCCATACTCCAAGGACAGGATAGACGAGGACACCTCCAGGGACAGAACAGGGGGCCAAAAGAGCGAGGGCAAGCCTAACCCAGCGGGTATCACAGGACTGTCTCCCTCCCAGAAGCGATAGAGGGTACAGAGTAGCTTCTTCCCGTGGAGACCCGAGCGGTGAAGGGGGAGGACCCTGGGGTAAGATTAAGGGATGCTGAGTCTTCCCAAAGGGGCTGGGGAGCAAAGGGAGGCCCACGACCTGAGAGTCCCCCAAAGCTTTGGGGTCGACGGGCAAGGCCCCGGCCTGTGTTAGGTCCAGGATCGCGGGATACAGAGCTAGACCTCAACGCAGGGATGCGGGGCGCACAGTGTCAGGGCCCTGGTTCTCACCGGCCGCCACATGTCCCCGGCAGCGCTCTCTTCCCGGTTTCGCCGCAGCTGTCTCTGGTCCCTAGCGGTCCTCGAGGCAGAAGAGGAAGAGCGCATGCGCGCTGGGTAGAGCGGTGTAGAGGAGACACGCCCCCAAGACGCGCCGGCCTCTGCAACGCCGCAGCGACCCCTTGAGGTCGCCTGGGGCATAGCCTCGTGGGAGAGTTCAGTTTCCTGCTCACAAGGTGTGTGTGTGTGTGTGTGTGTGTGTGTGTGTGTGTGTGTGTGTGTGTGTGTGTGTGTGTGTGTGTGTGTGTGTGTGTGTGTGTGTGTGTGTGTGTGTGTGTGTGTGTGTGTGTGTGTGTGTGTGTGTGTGTGTGTGTGTGTGTGTGTGTGTGTGTGTGTGTTGTTTCTTTGTCATTTTGCTCTGCATCCCAGGCTGGCCTCGAACTCCTGGCAGTTTTTCTGTTTCAGCCTCTCAAGTTCTGGTGTTACAGATCTGAGCCACCATGGCCATTTGACAAGCTAGCACTTTAAACTTCCCGCTCAGAATCTCCTAAAGCCTCGTGAATGGTTGCCAAGCACTCCATCATTAAGCTGTGTGCCCAGCCAGAGGTGACTTTTTTGTTTAAAGTTCACACTTGGGGATTCATCTCAGTGATAAAGCTGAATTTGCCTGGCAAGCTCAAGGCTGTGGTTTTGGTACTTAACTTTCCTCAGCTTTCTGAGACAAAGTTTGAGGGATGACATAAACTCCAATTTGTCTCCATTTTAGGACCAGGCCTGCTTTTCAAAGAAAAGTCATCAGTCTCAGGAACTAGGCCATAGGTTATCAGTTCCAGGAACGAGACCATAAAATTCCATACCCAAGGAACAACCCGGAAATAACCACAAGAACAGGAAAATATCTTGTCTCAGGATGGGGCATCTGGGCTGGGCAGCCCTGCCTCATCCTGTAGTTAAACATCAGAGCAAAGGGCTGCAGCCAGCCCACCACCTGGACAAAAGCCATGAGGAATTGATCCTCGTAACTTCCCCAGCACCCACCAATAAGGTTTGAGACTACCTAACCCTTGCTAGAATCCCCTAGTTTTCTATAAAAAGGCCTTTGTCTGGGGTCACCACTTTGTAAAATGGTTTGACCCTGCGTGCAGGTTTTCAGGAAATAAAACATTCTTGCCAATTGCACCTGTGAGTGGTGATCTCTGCACGGTGATTTCAGACTTAACAGGTTCCTCTGTATACACTTTGGACTTGGCTGTCCATGAACTCACTCTGTAGACTAGGCTAGCCCTGCCTCTACTTCCCAAGTGGGATTTATTTTTATTTTACGCGTATAGGTTTTTGTTTGTTTGTTTTTGTTTTTTGCCTGCATGTATGTGTGTGAGGAGGGTGTCAGATCTCCTGGAACTGACGTTACAGATGGTTCTGAGCTACCCTGTGAGTGCTGAGAATCAAACCCATGTCTTCTGAAAGAAAGAGCAGCAAGAGCCACCTCTCCAGCCCCGAGAGGAGCTGTTTGTTTTATCGTAGGTGGATGTTATGGAACAATTTTCAAGAGCCAGTTGATTCATGCTTTCTACTTTCTGAGGCAGGGTTTTATTTCTGTTGTGCTGTCACACCAGGCTAAGACTGCAGGCAGTTCTGTCTCCTCTCCTATCTCACTGTAGGACTGTTTTTTACATGGTTCCAGGACTTGGCTTCTTAGGTAGCACTTTTACCCACTCAGGCATATTCCCAGACCCTTAGTTTCTGTCAGGCTCCCTTTCCTTCCTGAAGAGTCATGGTGTGGCATGAAGCTACCACTTGGTCATTTTCACCGCAACCCTCAGTATTCACTTGCACAGGCTGCGGTGATAGTTGGCAGCACCTGTTGAGCCAGCCGCACAGAGAGCCAGCAACAGCCTAGCTTTCTTGCCAACTATGCCTGTTAGTGTAAAGGTAACTTTTTATTCACCTGGTTCAATTGTTGCCTTGGAGGCTTATTGCCTCTGGTAACCTAGGCCTGGTCCTGGAAGCTTCTAAACTCTGTGCAGTCTAACCTTGGCCTAGAATGTTTTCAGCCTCTGAGACATATTGCATAATAAGCTCACCCTTTCTTGTTCTTACTGAGCCATGGGCTGGCTGGTTCAATTTAGCTGTTCTGGTTCAAGCTCCATTCCCAGCTGACTTACTCAATCTGGCTTTTCTCTCAGCCTTTGAGTTGCTCTACTTGGCCTCAGACTAACTCCAGCAATCTGCTCTAATCTTCTGGCTCCTCATTCTCTGGCTCATTCTGTCTTCACCTGTCTCTCTAACTTGTTCTCTTAATCAACCAGGAGTGTAAAACACTCCTGGTAAAACTGCCTCCTCTTCTCTCTCCACCCCCTCTTCTCCTCCCTTCCTCCCTCTCTCCTCTCAGTCCCCTATCTCTTCCCTCCCTCTCTCCCTCTCTCCCTCTCTCCCTCTCTCCCTCTCTCATTTAGACATCACTTTCAAACATGAGTGCTTTCTTCTACAAACAAATTTTACTTTCATTGTTTGGGATTAAAGGCATGTACCACCACGCCTGGACCTAAGCTTTTCTTTACCTGAAACTTGCTCTATACCAGGCTGGCCTTGAACTCAGATCTTCTTGCCTCTGTCTACTGGGTTAAAGGCATGTTTGTATTCCAGCCAGATCACACAGACCTAGAAGGTCTTTGGATGTGATCTCTTGCCAGAGCAGCCATGTTCTGAATTAAGATTCCTCTATGAATCTGGGAACTTGTGTCCCCCTGTTCTTTACTCTCTATGATATTCCTTCTTTCTGCAAATTCTCTTCTGGGGGGTACAATACCACCTGGTTCCTCAGAACTCCCCTGCAGTTCCTACTTTCCTGGCAACAGGTGCCTCTCTCAGCAGCTGCCCCTTAGGGCCAGGAGACCACACTGTGTTGACCATTGTGTTCTTTGAGGTCACCCTGTGCACCCTCCTCCTTTGTCCCCACACCTGCTGGAGCTGGGAAGTTGCCTTCTGGTTGATCATGAAAGCAGGCTCTAAGATGGTGTCATGCCTTCAATCCCAAACTGGGTTTGGAGTCCCTGGCAGGAAGCAAAGTATCAAATATTTGGGGGTCACAAAGGTTCGTGAGCCAGAGAGTCCATGACAGTGGCATACATTTTAGTCCACTCTTTCTGGAGCTACTACTTGCCAGGCCCAGGAAGCACTTGCCAGGACTAGGAAGTAGCTAAGATGCCTGGGAGCAATTGGAGTTCAATGTCAGGGACAAAAAGGATTCAGGGTGCACAAACATCAAGACTAACAGGAAGAGATAAGTGTTCCAAGACCAGGTTACCCATGTAGCAGATGGGAAATGTCGATGGCAGGTGAAGGGAGGCAATTGGATCCGATATACAGTAGGTCCTGTGAGGTCACCCCTGAACCAGAAAGACCTAGCTGGGTGCTACCAGGGACATATTGGAAAGTCTTAGGGCCCAGGTAGCCCTAGAAACTCCAGTTAACTAGGACAACTAGTTAACCCAAAGCATTCCAAACTGGTATACAATCTCGGCCAGCAGCCTGTCCCTGAGAATCTGCAGGAGCTGGAACACTGTGTATTTTTGGTGCCCTATGTTAAGATATACGTAAAGTCACTCAGCCAGACAGAGGTGCAGACGCTGGGAGGTCTCAAGACTCACAGCGCAAAGTGATGGACCTTGCGGGAAACTAAAAACCAGGCTTGGAGCTTGGGTGATATAAGCAGAAAGGCGACCCCGTGGTACAGACTTCCGGAGTGGGCAGAGGGTGTTTGCAGATAAAATTGGTACGGTGGAGAGAGACGAGTAGGAGGCTGGGATTTCCTAAGCTCCAGCTGACACACGGAGGGTAGGAAAGGGTGGTGGTGAGGGCGCTTGGCTCTGGGGAAAAGGTGCAACCTGTTCCGAGGCCCCCAGGCGGGCATGTCCAATACCCCTTCCCCCCCAGGAAGGCCTCGTACAGTTAGACAGGGCTTGGACCTGTGCTTTGGCCAAGAGCCACCTCCAAGACACAGCACAGCAGGAGCCAGCAGAGACCAGGATCTCCAGCAGCAGCTTGTGTCCCTGCCAAGACTCCTTGTGCCCCAGTGCTTGGCCCTGCTCTGGCTCTGGCTCCAGAGCCTGCCACCTCTTAAGTTTTCATCCCTGGGAGCTCCGCTCCCGCACAGAGAGGTTCTGACTCCTCTCTCATACTGTAGCATCTTTCCCCTCGGATCTGCTTGGCGAACACCGAATGTTTTGCCCCCAGATCTTGATGGGAAGACAGAGGTGGATGAGGCCCAGTGTCCAACTGTCAGGACCTTAGACCTCAGAGGCTACCACCCTTCTGGGTGCATCTGCGTTAGAGAACTCGCCTCTGAAAAGACTGCCACCGGCTTCAGTTTTGCGGGGCCTGCTCCGAAGACATCTGCTTGTGTGCCTTCCTTCCTAGAGGTAGGCATGTAGAAAGGGTCATGAGACCCCTCATCACAGTATCCAGCCGCCCCTCCCAACCATGTGTGTGCAATTCTGCCCTAATTGCATGTGGCCTTGGGGCGCCGGGGGAGGGGTTAGAGGATAGAGATACAGAAGGACTAGGAGAGGGTGCTCCATCTAGCCAGCTACGGCAAAGCTATCATCCCTATTGGATAAGGTTCTCCAGTGCAGACTTTTGGGTGGGAGCACCCACATTCCATTCCATGTAGTGACCCCCTTCACCCAATGCACTGTAAGGAAGCCCAATAAAACCACTGGTTCCCCCAGAGAGAGCTTCAGAGGACTGATACCTGGGTTTATCATTGGGACCTTAGGAGCAGGTTTGTGTGCCTGTGTGTGTGTGTGGGGGGTGTTAACATCTCCTCCTGGGAAAGAACTTTACAAACAGCCCTTCCAGAAGACTGCAGTCTTTCCCACCTGCCTCTCTCAGTGACCCTACTAGTCCTTACGCCTAGGGAAACTTACCTGGACCATCAACGCCTTCCTTTCCTGGTCTGTCCCTCCTATTGCAGAAGCCTCTTCTGGGCCTGACCCTGTCCTCTCTCTGCGTAGGACCAGGTTGCTCTCTCCTGCACCCACAATGGTCTCATCCACTGGATCTCCAGAGCTGAACTCACATACTTGGATTCGTACCTACCATTGTCAAACAAAGCCTCCTCTCTTTCTTGGTGTGCTGATTACTTGGGTTGGCCCGGCGGGTGAGCCTTGCCAGTTCTTGCTGGTAGAAAGCAGGCAAACAGATGCTCTTTGTGGACTTGTTTCTTACATTTCCCAGGTGACTTTTTAGCCCCCACTGGTGGTTGGGGGTTCCACGGCCACCCAGGATCCCTTAGTCCTGCCACAGAAGATGATGATTAGCTGGAGCTAATCATCATCTAGTTATTACGTAGTCTTCTTCCTCCTGTGCCCCTCCAGACAAGTCCACCCACAAAGGCCATCTCTACAACTCATTGTTCCTGGCTCCCTCCCCATTGGCATACCTCCTTCACTCCCCACATCTTCCACTGAGAGGCGGCAAAAAACAAAACAAAACAAAACAACAACAACAACAACAACAACAAACCAACTCTGACAGGGAACTGGAAGGAAAGGAGAGTAGCAGGGACTATCCCGGAGCTCCACAGAGCAGCCCCATCCCTGTGCAAACACATACACCTAAAAATAAATTAATCTTAAAATTAAAAAAAAAGAACGGCCAATGATCAGAGAGACCACTATGCTGCCTTTATGCTATTTCTTTCTCTTATTTTTTTTAGATTTTTTTTAGATTCCACACACAAGGAATTTCAGAACTAGACGTTACAGTGAAGCAGAGTTGGAGATTCTAATAAAGATATTTAAGCATTAGGACAAGAGGGAAAGAGTGTGACTCAGCGAGAAAATGGAACAGATCCAAGAGCATGGAACTGGGCTTTTCTGAGGTGGGGTGTTGCAGAATGTGTGGGTACGGGCTCCTCAAGGCAGGCTACGGAGAATAACGCAGGCACAAGTGTGGGTGTGAGCTCTTTTTTTTAAATTATCATTCAAGGTTATTTTGATTTGCTCATGGTGAGATTTATAAGCAGTGTCTTTAAATGATTGTGTTTAAGAAAGATCACTGAGTACTTGGGAAAACTGACAGCTTGACATTTATTTAAAACTGTTTGGGTTTTGTGTCTGGGCTGTATCTGAATGTCAAACAAGAGTTATTGATTTAATAAATGGTGATCTGTTCTTCGTAATATTTTTTTAAGTTTTTCTTTTTATTACTTACTTTTATTTTGAGACCGGGTTTGTCCTGTTACTCTAACTGTCCTGGAACTCGCTATGTACACCAAGCTGGCCTTGAAATCACAGAGATATACCTACCTCTGCACCTTGAGTGCTTGGACTAAAGAACCACCAACCCAAGCAAATGGTGGAGTTACAAAGATACCTTGGTTGGGGCTGGAGAGATGACTCAGCAGTAAAAAGCACTGGCTGCCCTGACAGATGTCCTGAGTTCAATTCCCAGCAACCACAAGGTGGCCCACGGCCCAGGACCATGCATAATGTGATCTGATGCCCTTATCTGGCATGTAGCTAGAGCACTCATATACATAAAAATAAATAAATCTGAAATCAGAGGGGAAAAAAAGCCAGAGACTTGTCTAGCCAGTGATCATCACCCTTTGGTCTCCTTCACTTTCCTTTCCTATAAATTACTTTTTCTATTTTTTTACACATTTCCTTACTTATTATTTATTCAGCGTTCTGCCCTCCTGTGTGCCTGCACACCAGAAGAGGGCACCAGATCTCACTATAGATGGTTGTGAGCCACCATGTGGCTGCTGGGAATTGAACTCAGGACCTTTGGAAGAACAGACAATGTTCTGAATCTCTGAGCCATCTCTCCAGCCCCTAATTTTTCTATTTTAAGGGTTTATTTTATCTGTCTGTTTGTTTTATTTCATCTGTTTTGCATGCATGGATGTTGTGTGTACTCCATTTGTGCCTTATGTTCCAAGAGGCCAGAAGAGGGCAACAGATCCCTTGGGACTGCACTTATAGATGCTTGTGAGTCAGCATGTGCATGCTGGGACGCGAACCTGGGTCCTCTGTAAGAGCAGCGAGTGTTCCTAACCTCTCCAATGCCTCCTCCTCCTCCTCCTCCCCCTCTTCTTCTTTAAAAATAAACAAAAAAAGGTTTGAAGTATTACGTCACAGGCCTGCCACTTTAAGACACCTTTCACTCTGAGATATCAGATCTTCAGCCAGGAGAAATCAGGCCGCGTCGCCTTCTGCAATTTGTCCCTTGAGAAGAAAAACAGACAATCCCTTCTTTGGGCACACAGATCTGGCGGGGGGGGGGGGGCGCAAAACAAGCCCTGGTGCCCTGCTATCTAAGGCCCCATCATGCTGTGGCGAGACTCTCCTAATTTGATGTATTCCGAAAGGTAACTGGTCTCATCTTCCTTCTCC
The DNA here is from genome assembly GCF_030254825.1 of Meriones unguiculatus. NCBI lineage: Eukaryota > Metazoa > Chordata > Mammalia > Rodentia > Muridae > Meriones > Meriones unguiculatus. The sequence goes on from NC_083356.1 coordinate 24,537,619, forward strand.
ATGATCTGCCAAACCTGCCTTCTCAGTATCTGTTACAACAAGCTCCTGAAGGGAGCATCAGAGAGTAAGACACAGCCAAGTATGAGTACTTCAAACAATTTTCTCTGTGTTAGCCGTACAGACTCTTTGGGTGGTTTTCCAATTCCATCCTTTCTTTTTTTTTTTTTTTTTTTTTTTTTTATGGTTGAAATGAGTGAGGTCTAGAGGTGCCATGTTAGAATTCTAATTAGACAGTGAAAACAGAAGCCACTAGGGTTGCATGAAAGGGTTTCGGGTTTCGGGTGAAATGCTTACAGAATTGGAGGCTTATGTCGAGAGAAAGGCCTTCAGCAGTTGTTAACTATACTGGAATTTGGGCTTCTCTGCTGGCAAAGAAGCTTCTGTCAGGTGCCTACCTGAGGGGTTCCTTTCCTGTTCTCCTTTCCCCCCGAAATGTTCACTCTGTTTCTATCCTGCCTCAAAATGAGGAAAGAGAGAGAGAGAGAGAGAGAGAGAGAGAGAGAGATTTAGGGTATCTACTCTTGCTGAGGTTTAGGCTTCAAAGGATGATCAAGGGACCCAGACAGATGACGTTGCTCACTGCGAGGTCACCTGAGGGCAGGTCTACAGCCCAGCAGAAGAGAGAAATTATTTCAACTGTCAAATTTGGGGTTGTTTTCATGAAATGTACTAAAAAAATATTTCGATCTAACAAAAGATTAAGACAGTTCATAAAACCGTCTCTGAGAAAAATAGAAGAGGCTGGGCATGGTGGAGCACGCCTATAATCCCGGCACTCGGGGAGGCAGAGGCAGGTGGATCTCTGTGAGTTCCAGGCCAGCCTGGTCTACAAATCCTAGTCTAGGACAGCCAAGGATGCACAGAGAAACCCTGTCTTGAAAAACAAAACAAAACAAACAAGCAAACAAAAAAAAAAAAAAAGAGATAAAATAATTTGTCCTAGTTAGGGTTGCTATTGCTGGGATTAAACACCATGACCAAGGCAACTTGGGGAGGAGAGGGTTTATTTCAGTTTATGCTTCCAGGGAACAGTCCATCACTGAGGGAGGTCAGGGCAGGAAACTGGAGGCAGGAACCGATGCAGGGGCCACAGAGCAGTGCTCTCACTGGCTTGCCCAGCGTGCTTTCTTATAAAAGCCAGGACCACCAGCCCCAGGTGGCAGCACACAGATGGGCTGGGCCCTCATATATCAGTACCCAAATAAGAACATGCCCAATCCTACGGGCTTGCCCACAGTGCGGATCTTACTAAGGAAGGCGTTTTCTTAGTTGAGGCTCTTTCCTTTCAGGTGGCTTCAGCTTGTGTCGAGCTGACACAAAAGCAGCCAGCACAGATTTCTTCCGTTCCCTCCTATCTTCTGAGCATTACAAGCCTTAAGAGAAGCCTTCTCAATTTTTCTTTTTAAAATCCTTCTCAGTGCCAGGTGGTGGTGGCACGCGCCTTTAATCCCAGCACTTGGGAGGCAGAGGCAGGTGGATCTCTGAGTTGGAGGCCAACCTGGTCTTCAGAGTGAGTTCCAGGACAGCCAGGGCTATACAGAGAAACCTTGTCTTGAAAAACCAAACCAAACCAAAAAAAGAAAAAAAAAATCCCTCTCAACCTCACTTTTTGCTGTTCCATATGGTGTGCTCCAATGTATACTATACAGCTTTATGTCAAAAAACTCTCTTCTTGGTAAGAAGCCATGCTATCAACCAACTAAACTCATAACAGCAGGACGCCGTCATTCATATATAGATCTTGCAGATATGAGTTAGTACTGATAATGGGAAAGCATAAGGGACTAGAGGGATGGATCCATTTAGCAGAATGAATATAGATTGATCAAGGAAACTTGAGAAAGGACGTCTGAGAGGGGAAGAGATCCCAAGGGAGTTGTACTGCTCACAGTTCAGTGCTCTATTATTTGTGCTCCGTATTGTGGAAGGGAATCTGCACATGTACATTCTTAAATTGCCCAACACCGACATGCTGTGCCGCGTTGACCCTTAGCCCGGGTAATGCTGCAGGGAACACAAGGTTCAGCGGCCTTGGGGATATGCAAGCCCGACTGCACAGAAACAGACGGGAATGAGGAGCAAGGGCAGGGGGAAATAGGAGAGAGACCCTTAAAGGATGACTCCTCGAGACAAGGCTGAACCCTTGGACCTGAGGGAAAAGACTAACCTTTGGGCTCCTTGTCTTTGTTTCCTGAGATAATCTGCTGGCCAGAGGTGAGATATGTACCCTGTATCTCTAGGGTGTTGATCTGTTGCCTTCTCAGTGATAAAGTGCTGGCTAAAGAAGCGCTTCCTGGTTGTGCTCAATGGCAGGCAACACAGCCTTTGATCGGTGGTATTCGGTTTAAAGATCGGCTGCAAATGAGAGGAGGTAAAGTCGAGACAGCAGTCATGCACACAGGTCCAAAGGCTGACACAAGTACCTACTAAAACGGTAGCAGGTGCAAACCCAGAGATCCAGTTCCAAAAGGATGGTACTGCTCATAGTTTGAATCTAACTTTGTAGATCGTGTAAAGCAGATGAGCTATTAGCAGAATTATCAAGAATATGCACATAGCACTTAGCCTTGATCAAATGGCATCTTTTAGTCCTGCGGGTGGAATGAAAATGGAAACTAGATGATCATACCAGTGGAAAACAGTTCCAGTCATAACAGGAATAAATTGGCATAGTAATCTAAAGCCTTTTTATCCTGGCTATAAAAGGTGGAAATGAAAGGCCGGGCTGAGTCAAGGACACACAATAAGCATGGCTTTAAAATTATTTTTAGATGTATTTATTTTATTTGACATGCTTGAGTATCTGGCCTGGATATGTGGGCACCATGTGTGTGCCTGGTGCCCACAGAAACCAGAAGAGGACATCCGGTCTCTGAAACTGGTATTACAGAGAGTTGAAAGGCACTACATGGGTGCTGGAAACGGAACCTGGGTCCTTTGGAAAAGTAGCCAACCTTCTTGGGCGCTGAACGGTCTCCCCCGTCCCAAGAAATGACTTTCTTTGTTTGTTTCTGTTTTTTCGAGATAAGGCTTCTCTGTGTAGCCTTGGCTGTCCTGGAACTTACTCTGTGCACCAGATTGGCCCCGAGCTCAGAGATCCACTTGCCTCCTCCTCCCTGGGAAGTGTGCACCACCACTGCCCGGCCTGTCCCTTTTCTTTCTTTGAGCAGGGTCTCACTGTGCCACGGTGCCATGCGTCTCACAGGTAAGTTTGCAGCTTTGGTTCTTCTGATTTGACTTGAATACCACTGTCATCTCGATCTGTATTGATAAATCTTTCTATCAATCTGTGCTCTGTGGTTTCCTGCCTGGCTTGGAACTCACCATGTAGACCAGGCTGGCCTTGTAGGCTTGCCTTTTGATCTGCCTCCTGAGCACTCGGACGAAAGGCATGATACACCACACCCGGCCCCACTCCATGTATTTTAATTAACACCCATTTCACCAGTTGAAAAGGATTATCTTTTTCGATGCATTAGGCTATCTTTGTAACCCATATTCTTGGTAGCTTGTGACTTATTAATTACAGAGGCTTGAAGATGGGTCTTTGTCATATACAGACACAACTGAATATAGAAAAGGGTATCCAGGAGGCACCTAAGGGCTTAGACTGAGAGCTTACTGAGGGCTTCCAGAGGCTTTAGGGAGGACTGTTGGTAATTACAGGTAACAAAGGTGATGAACTTTCAAGATGGATGGCCTCGTCTTCCTCCTCCTGACCCAGACAAAAGCCTGACACCTTAAAACAAAGCCCTTGTGAGCTTTTTCTCCTACCTGTAGGAACTGCGGCTGATGAACTGGCTCAACAAGTTGAACGTCTGATTAGACAATGCTTTACACGACAGTTGTGGGCCAAAGAGCCATCCTGTCTTTCTTCAAACTGCCCAACCCCGAATTAAGGGAGGAAGACCCCTCAAAGACTTTTAAAAACCACAGCCCTCAGCTGGGTATGGGGGCACACACATTTCAACCCAGCTCTTGAGTTCAAGGCCAGCCTGGTCTACAAAGTGAATTTCATAACAGGGCTACAGAAAGAAACTCTGTCCCATTAAAAATAAATAAATAAATTAATAATAATAATAATAATAAACAGCCTCCAAGGAAAAGCTGGGCTGTGGCTTCCCAAGGTCCTCTCTCCTGTTTGCTTTCTCCACTGTCATGCTTGAAATGTCCCCTCTTTTCCTTTGAGCAGCCGAGAAAATGAATCTGATCAATATTCCTCACCTTCACACATCATCTCTTGCCTTTTATCTTTATACCTCGACCGCACTCGACTCCCGCAGCTCAGCTCTGCCCTGACAGCCTGCTGTTATGGCAGCCAGGAGCAGGAGGAGCTTAACCAGCAGACTTTGAACTGTGTTTCCTTGTGTTAACATTTCCCTCCATCGGCTGGCGTTCCAGAGTCATAATTTTTGTCCTCACTCTTGTCTACCACAACCCTCATCCCCAAACTCGCCGTCCCATGGGCTCAGGATGCATAGCCTTACCTAAGGAGTCTCCTGGGTCTTGAAATTGTCTCCTTTTTTGGCCGTGGGCTCAGTCATGTAGTTACTGCCTGCACCCTCCTCCTTTGTCCCCACACCTGCTGGAGCTGGGAAGTTGCCTTCTGGTTGATCATGAAAGCAGGCTCTAAGATGGTGTCATGCCTTCAATCCCAAACTGGGTTTGGAGTCCCTGGCAGGAAGCAAAGTATCAAATATTTGGGGGTCACAAAGGTTCGTGAGCCAGAGAGTCCATGACAGTGGCATACATTTTAGTCCACTCTTTCTGGAGCTACTACTTGCCAGGCCCAGGAAGCACTTGCCAGGACTAGGAAGTAGCTAAGATGCCTGGGAGCAATTGGAGTTCAATGTCAGGGACAAAAAGGATTCAGGGTGCACAAACATCAAGACTAACAGGAAGAGATAAGTGTTCCAAGACCAGGTTACCCATGTAGCAGATGGGAAATGTCGATGGCAGGTGAAGGGAGGCAATTGGATCCGATATACAGTAGGTCCTGTGAGGTCACCCCTGAACCAGAAAGACCTAGCTGGGTGCTACCAGGGACATATTGGAAAGTCTTAGGGCCCAGGTAGCCCTAGAAACTCCAGTTAACTAGGACAACTAGTTAACCCAAAGCATTCCAAACTGGTATACAATCTCGGCCAGCAGCCTGTCCCTGAGAATCTGCAGGAGCTGGAACACTGTGTATTTTTGGTGCCCTATGTTAAGATATACGTAAAGTCACTCAGCCAGACAGAGGTGCAGACGCTGGGAGGTCTCAAGACTCACAGCGCAAAGTGATGGACCTTGCGGGAAACTAAAAACCAGGCTTGGAGCTTGGGTGATATAAGCAGAAAGGCGACCCCGTGGTACAGACTTCCGGAGTGGGCAGAGGGTGTTTGCAGATAAAATTGGTACGGTGGAGAGAGACGAGTAGGAGGCTGGGATTTCCTAAGCTCCAGCTGACACACGGAGGGTAGGAAAGGGTGGTGGTGAGGGCGCTTGGCTCTGGGGAAAAGGTGCAACCTGTTCCGAGGCCCCCAGGCGGGCATGTCCAATACCCCTTCCCCCCCAGGAAGGCCTCGTACAGTTAGACAGGGCTTGGACCTGTGCTTTGGCCAAGAGCCACCTCCAAGACACAGCACAGCAGGAGCCAGCAGAGACCAGGATCTCCAGCAGCAGCTTGTGTCCCTGCCAAGACTCCTTGTGCCCCAGTGCTTGGCCCTGCTCTGGCTCTGGCTCCAGAGCCTGCCACCTCTTAAGTTTTCATCCCTGGGAGCTCCGCTCCCGCACAGAGAGGTTCTGACTCCTCTCTCATACTGTAGCATCTTTCCCCTCGGATCTGCTTGGCGAACACCGAATGTTTTGCCCCCAGATCTTGATGGGAAGACAGAGGTGGATGAGGCCCAGTGTCCAACTGTCAGGACCTTAGACCTCAGAGGCTACCACCCTTCTGGGTGCATCTGCGTTAGAGAACTCGCCTCTGAAAAGACTGCCACCGGCTTCAGTTTTGCGGGGCCTGCTCCGAAGACATCTGCTTGTGTGCCTTCCTTCCTAGAGGTAGGCATGTAGAAAGGGTCATGAGACCCCTCATCACAGTATCCAGCCGCCCCTCCCAACCATGTGTGTGCAATTCTGCCCTAATTGCATGTGGCCTTGGGGCGCCGGGGGAGGGGTTAGAGGATAGAGATACAGAAGGACTAGGAGAGGGTGCTCCATCTAGCCAGCTACGGCAAAGCTATCATCCCTATTGGATAAGGTTCTCCAGTGCAGACTTTTGGGTGGGAGCACCCACATTCCATTCCATGTAGTGACCCCCTTCACCCAATGCACTGTAAGGAAGCCCAATAAAACCACTGGTTCCCCCAGAGAGAGCTTCAGAGGACTGATACCTGGGTTTATCATTGGGACCTTAGGAGCAGGTTTGTGTGCCTGTGTGTGTGTGTGGGGGGTGTTAACATCTCCTCCTGGGAAAGAACTTTACAAACAGCCCTTCCAGAAGACTGCAGTCTTTCCCACCTGCCTCTCTCAGTGACCCTACTAGTCCTTACGCCTAGGGAAACTTACCTGGACCATCAACGCCTTCCTTTCCTGGTCTGTCCCTCCTATTGCAGAAGCCTCTTCTGGGCCTGACCCTGTCCTCTCTCTGCGTAGGACCAGGTTGCTCTCTCCTGCACCCACAATGGTCTCATCCACTGGATCTCCAGAGCTGAACTCACATACTTGGATTCGTACCTACCATTGTCAAACAAAGCCTCCTCTCTTTCTTGGTGTGCTGATTACTTGGGTTGGCCCGGCGGGTGAGCCTTGCCAGTTCTTGCTGGTAGAAAGCAGGCAAACAGATGCTCTTTGTGGACTTGTTTCTTACATTTCCCAGGTGACTTTTTAGCCCCCACTGGTGGTTGGGGGTTCCACGGCCACCCAGGATCCCTTAGTCCTGCCACAGAAGATGATGATTAGCTGGAGCTAATCATCATCTAGTTATTACGTAGTCTTCTTCCTCCTGTGCCCCTCCAGACAAGTCCACCCACAAAGGCCATCTCTACAACTCATTGTTCCTGGCTCCCTCCCCATTGGCATACCTCCTTCACTCCCCACATCTTCCACTGAGAGGCGGCAAAAAACAAAACAAAACAAAACAACAACAACAACAACAACAACAAACCAACTCTGACAGGGAACTGGAAGGAAAGGAGAGTAGCAGGGACTATCCCGGAGCTCCACAGAGCAGCCCCATCCCTGTGCAAACACATACACCTAAAAATAAATTAATCTTAAAATTAAAAAAAAGAACGGCCAATGATCAGAGAGACCACTATGCTGCCTTTATGCTATTTCTTTCTCTTATTTTTTTTAGATTTTTTTTAGATTCCACACACAAGGAATTTCAGAACTAGACGTTACAGTGAAGCAGAGTTGGAGATTCTAATAAAGATATTTAAGCATTAGGACAAGAGGGAAAGAGTGTGACTCAGCGAGAAAATGGAACAGATCCAAGAGCATGGAACTGGGCTTTTCTGAGGTGGGGTGTTGCAGAATGTGTGGGTACGGGCTCCTCAAGGCAGGCTACGGAGAATAACGCAGGCACAAGTGTGGGTGTGAGCTCTTTTTTTTAAATTATCATTCAAGGTTATTTTGATTTGCTCATGGTGAGATTTATAAGCAGTGTCTTTAAATGATTGTGTTTAAGAAAGATCACTGAGTACTTGGGAAAACTGACAGCTTGACATTTATTTAAAACTGTTTGGGTTTTGTGTCTGGGCTGTATCTGAATGTCAAACAAGAGTTATTGATTTAATAAATGGTGATCTGTTCTTCGTAATATTTTTTTAAGTTTTTCTTTTTATTACTTACTTTTATTTTGAGACCGGGTTTGTCCTGTTACTCTAACTGTCCTGGAACTCGCTATGTACACCAAGCTGGCCTTGAAATCACAGAGATATACCTACCTCTGCACCTTGAGTGCTTGGACTAAAGAACCACCAACCCAAGCAAATGGTGGAGTTACAAAGATACCTTGGTTGGGGCTGGAGAGATGACTCAGCAGTAAAAAGCACTGGCTGCCCTGACAGATGTCCTGAGTTCAATTCCCAGCAACCACAAGGTGGCCCACGGCCCAGGACCATGCATAATGTGATCTGATGCCCTTATCTGGCATGTAGCTAGAGCACTCATATACATAAAAATAAATAAATCTGAAATCAGAGGGGAAAAAAAGCCAGAGACTTGTCTAGCCAGTGATCATCACCCTTTGGTCTCCTTCACTTTCCTTTCCTATAAATTACTTTTTCTATTTTTTTACACATTTCCTTACTTATTATTTATTCAGCGTTCTGCCCTCCTGTGTGCCTGCACACCAGAAGAGGGCACCAGATCTCACTATAGATGGTTGTGAGCCACCATGTGGCTGCTGGGAATTGAACTCAGGACCTTTGGAAGAACAGACAATGTTCTGAATCTCTGAGCCATCTCTCCAGCCCCTAATTTTTCTATTTTAAGGGTTTATTTTATCTGTCTGTTTGTTTTATTTCATCTGTTTTGCATGCATGGATGTTGTGTGTACTCCATTTGTGCCTTATGTTCCAAGAGGCCAGAAGAGGGCAACAGATCCCTTGGGACTGCACTTATAGATGCTTGTGAGTCAGCATGTGCATGCTGGGACGCGAACCTGGGTCCTCTGTAAGAGCAGCGAGTGTTCCTAACCTCTCCAATGCCTCCTCCTCCTCCTCCTCCCCCTCTTCTTCTTTAAAAATAAACAAAAAAAGGTTTGAAGTATTACGTCACAGGCCTGCCACTTTAAGACACCTTTCACTCTGAGATATCAGATCTTCAGCCAGGAGAAATCAGGCCGCGTCGCCTTCTGCAATTTGTCCCTTGAGAAGAAAAACAGACAATCCCTTCTTTGGGCACACAGATCTGGCGGGGGGGGGGGGGGCGCAAAACAAGCCCTGGTGCCCTGCTATCTAAGGCCCCATCATGCTGTGGCGAGACTCTCCTAATTTGATGTATTCCGAAAGGTAACTGGTCTCATCTTCCTTCTCCATGATCTGCCAAACCTGCCTTCTCAGTATCTGTTACAACAAGCTCCTGAAGGGAGCATCAGAGAGTAAGACACAGCCAAGTATGAGTACTTCAAACAATTTTCTCTGTGTTAGCCGTACAGACTCTTTGGGTGGTTTTCCAATTCCATCCTTTCTTTTTTTTTTTTTTTTTTTTTTTTTATGGTTGAAATGAGTGAGGTCTAGAGGTGCCATGTTAGAATTCTAATTAGACAGTGAAAACAGAAGCCACTAGGGTTGCATGAAAGGGTTTCGGGTTTCGGGTGAAATGCTTACAGAATTGGAGGCTTATGTCGAGAGAAAGGCCTTCAGCAGTTGTTAACTATACTGGAATTTGGGCTTCTCTGCTGGCAAAGAAGCTTCTGTCAGGTGCCTACCTGAGGGGTTCCTTTCCTGTTCTCCTTTCCCCCCGAAATGTTCACTCTGTTTCTATCCTGCCTCAAAATGAGGAAAGAGAGAGAGAGAGAGAGAGAGAGAGAGAGAGAGAGATTTAGGGTATCTACTCTTGCTGAGGTTTAGGCTTCAAAGGATGATCAAGGGACCCAGACAGATGACGTTGCTCACTGCGAGGTCACCTGAGGGCAGGTCTACAGCCCAGCAGAAGAGAGAAATTATTTCAACTGTCAAATTTGGGGTTGTTTTCATGAAATGTACTAAAAAAATATTTCGATCTAACAAAAGATTAAGACAGTTCATAAAACCGTCTCTGAGAAAAATAGAAGAGGCTGGGCATGGTGGAGCACGCCTATAATCCCGGCACTCGGGGAGGCAGAGGCAGGTGGATCTCTGTGAGTTCCAGGCCAGCCTGGTCTACAAATCCTAGTCTAGGACAGCCAAGGATGCACAGAGAAACCCTGTCTTGAAAAACAAAACAAAACAAACAAGCAAACAAAAAAAAAAAAAAAGAGATAAAATAATTTGTCCTAGTTAGGGTTGCTATTGCTGGGATTAAACACCATGACCAAGGCAACTTGGGGAGGAGAGGGTTTATTTCAGTTTATGCTTCCAGGGAACAGTCCATCACTGAGGGAGGTCAGGGCAGGAAACTGGAGGCAGGAACCGATGCAGGGGCCACAGAGCAGTGCTCTCACTGGCTTGCCCAGCGTGCTTTCTTATAAAAGCCAGGACCACCAGCCCCAGGTGGCAGCACACAGATGGGCTGGGCCCTCATATATCAGTACCCAAATAAGAACATGCCCAATCCTACGGGCTTGCCCACAGTGCGGATCTTACTAAGGAAGGCGTTTTCTTAGTTGAGGCTCTTTCCTTTCAGGTGGCTTCAGCTTGTGTCGAGCTGACACAAAAGCAGCCAGCACAGATTTCTTCCGTTCCCTCCTATCTTCTGAGCATTACAAGCCTTAAGAGAAGCCTTCTCAATTTTTCTTTTTAAAATCCTTCTCAGTGCCAGGTGGTGGTGGCACGCGCCTTTAATCCCAGCACTTGGGAGGCAGAGGCAGGTGGATCTCTGAGTTGGAGGCCAACCTGGTCTTCAGAGTGAGTTCCAGGACAGCCAGGGCTATACAGAGAAACCTTGTCTTGAAAAACCAAACCAAACCAAAAAAAGAAAAAAAAAATCCCTCTCAACCTCACTTTTTGCTGTTCCATATGGTGTGCTCCAATGTATACTATACAGCTTTATGTCAAAAAACTCTCTTCTTGGTAAGAAGCCATGCTATCAACCAACTAAACTCATAACAGCAGGACGCCGTCATTCATATATAGATCTTGCAGATATGAGTTAGTACTGATAATGGGAAAGCATAAGGGACTAGAGGGATGGATCCATTTAGCAGAATGAATATAGATTGATCAAGGAAACTTGAGAAAGGACGTCTGAGAGGGGAAGAGATCCCAAGGGAGTTGTACTGCTCACAGTTCAGTGCTCTATTATTTGTGCTCCGTATTGTGGAAGGGAATCTGCACATGTACATTCTTAAATTGCCCAACACCGACATGCTGTGCCGCGTTGACCCTTAGCCCGGGTAATGCTGCAGGGAACACAAGGTTCAGCGGCCTTGGGGATATGCAAGCCCGACTGCACAGAAACAGACGGGAATGAGGAGCAAGGGCAGGGGGAAATAGGAGAGAGACCCTTAAAGGATGACTCCTCGAGACAAGGCTGAACCCTTGGACCTGAGGGAAAAGACTAACCTTTGGGCTCCTTGTCTTTGTTTCCTGAGATAATCTGCTGGCCAGAGGTGAGATATGTACCCTGTATCTCTAGGGTGTTGATCTGTTGCCTTCTCAGTGATAAAGTGCTGGCTAAAGAAGCGCTTCCTGGTTGTGCTCAATGGCAGGCAACACAGCCTTTGATCGGTGGTATTCGGTTTAAAGATCGGCTGCAAATGAGAGGAGGTAAAGTCGAGACAGCAGTCATGCACACAGGTCCAAAGGCTGACACAAGTACCTACTAAAACGGTAGCAGGTGCAAACCCAGAGATCCAGTTCCAAAAGGATGGTACTGCTCATAGTTTGAATCTAACTTTGTAGATCGTGTAAAGCAGATGAGCTATTAGCAGAATTATCAAGAATATGCACATAGCACTTAGCCTTGATCAAATGGCATCTTTTAGTCCTGCGGGTGGAATGAAAATGGAAACTAGATGATCATACCAGTGGAAAACAGTTCCAGTCATAACAGGAATAAATTGGCATAGTAATCTAAAGCCTTTTTATCCTGGCTATAAAAGGTGGAAATGAAAGGCCGGGCTGAGTCAAGGACACACAATAAGCATGGCTTTAAAATTATTTTTAGATGTATTTATTTTATTTGACATGCTTGAGTATCTGGCCTGGATATGTGGGCACCATGTGTGTGCCTGGTGCCCACAGAAACCAGAAGAGGACATCCGGTCTCTGAAACTGGTATTACAGAGAGTTGAAAGGCACTACATGGGTGCTGGAAACGGAACCTGGGTCCTTTGGAAAAGTAGCCAACCTTCTTGGGCGCTGAACGGTCTCCCCCGTCCCAAGAAATGACTTTCTTTGTTTGTTTCTGTTTTTTCGAGATAAGGCTTCTCTGTGTAGCCTTGGCTGTCCTGGAACTTACTCTGTGCACCAGATTGGCCCCGAGCTCAGAGATCCACTTGCCTCCTCCTCCCTGGGAAGTGTGCACCACCACTGCCCGGCCTGTCCCTTTTCTTTCTTTGAGCAGGGTCTCACTGTGCCACGGTGCCATGCGTCTCACAGGTAAGTTTGCAGCTTTGGTTCTTCTGATTTGACTTGAATACCACTGTCATCTCGATCTGTATTGATAAATCTTTCTATCAATCTGTGCTCTGTGGTTTCCTGCCTGGCTTGGAACTCACCATGTAGACCAGGCTGGCCTTGTAGGCTTGCCTTTTGATCTGCCTCCTGAGCACTCGGACGAAAGGCATGATACACCACACCCGGCCCCACTCCATGTATTTTAATTAACACCCATTTCACCAGTTGAAAAGGATTATCTTTTTCGATGCATTAGGCTATCTTTGTAACCCATATTCTTGGTAGCTTGTGACTTATTAATTACAGAGGCTTGAAGATGGGTCTTTGTCATATACAGACACAACTGAATATAGAAAAGGGTATCCAGGAGGCACCTAAGGGCTTAGACTGAGAGCTTACTGAGGGCTTCCAGAGGCTTTAGGGAGGACTGTTGGTAATTACAGGTAACAAAGGTGATGAACTTTCAAGATGGATGGCCTCGTCTTCCTCCTCCTGACCCAGACAAAAGCCTGACACCTTAAAACAAAGCCCTTGTGAGCTTTTTCTCCTACCTGTAGGAACTGCGGCTGATGAACTGGCTCAACAAGTTGAACGTCTGATTAGACAATGCTTTACACGACAGTTGTGGGCCAAAGAGCCATCCTGTCTTTCTTCAAACTGCCCAACCCCGAATTAAGGGAGGAAGACCCCTCAAAGACTTTTAAAAACCACAGCCCTCAGCTGGGTATGGGGGCACACACATTTCAACCCAGCTCTTGAGTTCAAGGCCAGCCTGGTCTACAAAGTGAATTTCATAACAGGGCTACAGAAAGAAACTCTGTCCCATTAAAAATAAATAAATAAATTAATAATAATAATAATAATAAACAGCCTCCAAGGAAAAGCTGGGCTGTGGCTTCCCAAGGTCCTCTCTCCTGTTTGCTTTCTCCACTGTCATGCTTGAAATGTCCCCTCTTTTCCTTTGAGCAGCCGAGAAAATGAATCTGATCAATATTCCTCACCTTCACACATCATCTCTTGCCTTTTATCTTTATACCTCGACCGCACTCGACTCCCGCAGCTCAGCTCTGCCCTGACAGCCTGCTGTTATGGCAGCCAGGAGCAGGAGGAGCTTAACCAGCAGACTTTGAACTGTGTTTCCTTGTGTTAACATTTCCCTCCATCGGCTGGCGTTCCAGAGTCATAATTTTTGTCCTCACTCTTGTCTACCACAACCCTCATCCCCAAACTCGCCGTCCCATGGGCTCAGGATGCATAGCCTTACCTAAGGAGTCTCCTGGGTCTTGAAATTGTCTCCTTTTTTGGCCGTGGGCTCAGTCATGTAGTTACTGCCTGTAACTCTCCAGCCCTAAGAACACCTAGACAAGCAACTGCCAGCCACAGCACAGAGTTGGCTTAGTGTCTCCGGCTCATCTGACTGATTCTCAACAGATCTCAGTACACCTCACACTGAAAAGAGACCATAATGATTTCAAGAGTTATATAGGGCCCCGTGCCATTGATGGGGAACCAGAGGTCAACTGGTGCCTAGGGCTTCCTCATTCCAGGGATACCATTTGGGAGTCTGGCTTCTGGGGGCAAACTTTGATTCTTGGGGCTATAAGCCCTCCAGTTTCCTGTCTTGTCACACCGAGGGCAAGGGTTAATATTTGGGAGGGTGTTAATATTTGGGCAATTTTTTTTTCTAATGAGTAGTTTATAGACAGATAAAGCGTTTATTTGTTATTCTGTTTCCTTTGGGAGTGAAGTGAGATTCGAAACCATCCCTTCAGGCTGCAAGAACTTTTGTTAGTTTCCTAACAAAACTCAGAGGTTACATTACCTATTAGGTTTCTGCAGGCCTTTTGATTTCTTTCTCTGCTAACTTTAGCCTCCTTTGGTGTGATGTTCCTTTTCAAGAGTCCTATCATAGACAACCACCGGAGTTTGCTACACTCTGAGTAGGCCATCAAGGCTTGTGATGCAGCAGTCTGCACATTGTTAAGACAAGGAGTTGGGGAAGAAGCAGAAGCTGTGAGTCAGGCTGCCTCGGGCCACAGGTTGGATTGAGAATGAAACTACAGAACTGAGTTCAGGTGCAGAGGCCAAAGGGCAGGGCCAAGGCCAGGTGAACAGGTGTTTTGTGTTTGTTTGAGACAGGGTTTCTCTGTGTAGCACCGGCTGTCATGGACACACTCTGTAGACCAGGCTGGCCTCAAACTCGCAGAGATCCAGCTGCCTCTGCCTCCTGAGTGCTGGGATTAAAGATGTGTTCCACTGCTGCCCAGTCAGGTGAACAGTTAGCTAGACAGATGGATGGCATGTCTGAAAAGGCTAACAGGAGGATGGGTAGACAGCAGGTCCAGCAGGCCGCTGCCTATAGCAGGGACTGGGGTAACCTGAAGGCCCTGAGAGAGTCAGAGTGTTGGTCTCTTTTTGCACACAACAGGTAGTCAAGTGAAAGGTCAGTAGAGGCTGTGACCATTACGTATAAAGACAAGACAGCTGTAAGGTCTGGTTGAGGGGAAGGTTTTTATTGTAGCCTTGAGGGAGAGCACAGCCAGAGGCATCTGGAAGAGTCCAGAGCAGGAGAGAAAATTGTGGACTAAAGGTGACATGACAAGCTGACTCAACGAGGCCAGGGGGGTTGGAGAAGAAGAGGTGAAGAGGTGAAGAGAGAGAGAGAGAGAGAGAGAGAGAGAGAGAGAGAGAGAGAGGGAAACGAGGGGGGGGGCCAAGAGCGCACATAGCTGAAATGCTTGGGTTATAGAGGAATGAGAAGCTGACGGAAGGAAGGCCCTTGGGCTGAAGAGGTTTAGGGTAGGGAGCAGGTGAGAAGAGCTGAGAGGGGACACAGGTACCCAGGTGCTGAGTGAGCCTGGACATAGCATGCACATTGGTGTTACAGGCACACAGACAGCCATTTTCTCTGAGCTATTTTAGACTTGGCATATGACAGCACCAGGTGGCCACCTCTTTACTGTGTCTAGCTGAAAGAATGGCACTCTTCTGTGTGGCATTAAGCTCTTGAGCCTGGTTCCCTGATATGATTTTGTTATACCCATGTAAACCTATAGTCTCAATTTGCCCTCAGTAAACTTATAGAATGGTATTGTACTCTTTCTTTTTCCTTTTTTTTTTTTTTTTTTTTTTGTTTTGTTTTGTTTTTCGAGACAGGGTTTCTCTGTGTAACAGAGCCCTGGCTGTTCTGGACTTTGTAGGCCTTGAACTCACAGAGATCCACCTGCCTCTGTCTGTATGTGCTGGGGTTAAAGGCATGTGCCACCACATCCAGTTTATTCTGGGCATAAGCTGTGATGCAAGGATGGTACAGATGGCGCCATTCATACGTCCACCAAGATTCAGAGTCATACTCCACCTTCAAAATGGAGTCAAATGGTAAAATGGAATCTTTGAAAGCAAGGCCCAGTCTGAGAAAAAAAAAAAAAATCAGTGCTTTACAAAATATGGAGTAACTTAGGGCAAGGTGCAATGACCACATGTACCAGAGGATGAATGACCTCAGGGAACTCTCTAAGTTCTTTCCAGGACCTTGAATGAAATAAATCTTCAAAAACACACGTGTACAGCTGAAGTCTAGGATGACCTCCTTAAACCTAATGGAAGGAATATATGATCTTAGGGATGCACAGAGGAAGGGGAGAACTGACCTCAAACTTATACATCAAGCTGTGGTACACACACACACACACACACACACACACATACACACACGCAAGACAAAGTTTTAAAAATTTATTTATTTTTATGTACATGTGGTGTTTGTGTGAGAAGGTCAGATCCACTAGAAGCTGAGTTATAGAACAGAGAGTTGTGAGCTTGCCATGTGGGTGCCGGGATTGACCCAGGGTTCTCTGGAAGAACAGCCAATGCTCTGAACTGCTGAGCTGTCTCTCCAGCCCTGAAAGATAAAGTTTTAATTGGATTTATTTAAATGGAAAAAAAATTTGAGGTGTATGTATGTGTGACTGTATGACCTGTGTGGGCAGGTGCCTGTGGAGGCCAGAAAAGGCTGTTAGAGCCCCTGGAGATGGAGTTGTATTGTAAGCCACCCAACACATGGGTGCTTGGAACCAAGCTTGGGTCCTCTGGAGAAGCAAGAGGTTCTTGCTTCTGTCTGCACCAGATCTCACTATAGATGGTTGGGAGCCACCATGTGGGTGCTGGGAATTGAACTCAGGACCTCTGGAGGAGCAGCCAGTGCTCCTAACCTCTGAGCCATCTCTCCAGCCCCCAAGAAGTGCTCTGAATGCTGATCCATCTCTCAGGCCCCCATAAAATATTTTTTAAGAAATATAAAATATTATCTGGGTATAGTGGCACACACCTTTGATCCCAGCGCTGGGGAGGCAGAGGCAAATGGATCTCTGAGTTTGAGGCCAGCCTGGACTACAGAGCAACTTTGAAGACAGCCAGGGCTACACAAAGAAATCATGTCTTGAAAAACTAAACCAAACCAAACCAAAAACTAAAAACAAAAACAAAAATGTAAGCATATCTACCACTGTTTTGAAAAAGACTCGCCAGTTTTGCTTAGTGTGTATTTAACAGGAGATAAATGCAAGTGGAGCTTGAACAAACAATCTGAAGCATATAGTCCCCTAAATAAGAAAATAAGATAGATTCTGGGGGGGTCTAGAGAGGTGGCTCAGAGGTTAAGAGCACTGTCTGCTCTTTCGGAGGTCCTGAGTTCAACTCCCAGCAACAGCGTGGTGGCTCAAGACCATCTATACTGGGATCTGATGCCCTCTTCTGGCCTGCAGGTGTACATGCAGGTAGAACACTCATATACATAAAATAGATACATTAAAAAAAAAGGAAGATTCTGTAGCCACATGCTTGCAAACACTGAGAGATGTTTGTAAACAAGTGAAGCAGAAGATTTCATAGCCTTAACCTAAGAGTGGAGAGTCCACACCTTATTGTCAGATCTCAGACTTGGGACAAACGGCATGTATGATATGAAGGAAATCAATGGCAACCACGTGGAAACACCAGAAGAGGTTACTGAAGTCTTTCTCTGGTCTCCACTGGCTCACCCTCCTTGTGAGCTTTGTGAAAAGAATTCCCATGAGACACACGGAGGACGGAATAGAGGATGAACAAAGTTTATTACAGAGTAAAATGGGGCCTCCTCAGGGGATAAGAGTGAATATAGCCAAGGCACCACTGTAGAGAAACACCCTCTCACAGGGTGAAATTGGATCATGGCCAAAGGCACCACTGTGGGAAAGAAAACTACCCTCACAGGGTGAGAATGGACAGGAGCCAGAGAGACCATTGCACCCACAGATATATTTAGATAGTTTTTATGCTACTTAAAGTCTGCAGAACTTTCACATGGAGTATTTTCTACCCAGGTGATTGACAGGCCCTTTCGGATTAGCTGTTAATGATCAGAGAGGACCGTGTCCTCCTCAGTGAGTTTCAAAGCCTGCTGGTACCCAAAGGCCCACCTGTTGCCATACTGTGTTCTAGACAAACAGCACATGTGATGGACTGACTGTGTTCCCGCAGTGACTTTGTGGTGCCCTCTCATGCCCCAGGTGTCCTTTTCTAGTAGCGCCAAAGAAAATCTCCCCCAGGGATCTGGCAAGATGGCTCAGTGGGTAAAGATGCTTGCCACCAAGCCTAAGGACCCGAGTTTAATTCCTGGGACCTGCATGGTAGAAGGAGAGCACAGACTCCTGTACTCCTTCACATGTACACCATGACATGGGAGCGGGGCCCTCCCCCACACAAATCCACCCCCATCTTCCACACCCCCGACACTGTCCCAAGAGAACTACAAACCTGTTTCACTTGAGCCAGAGACACACAACTCTCTCTGCCTCCGCAGGACCACCTCCTACCCAAAAGCCTACATGGTGGTTTAGGGGCTCTAGTTCCAGGATGTCTGTCAATCCCTTTATGGCTTCTGTGGGCACCAGGCACTCACACAGGACACGTATATACATGAAGGCCATATGCACAAAATGTACCCATATACACAGAATAAAAATTAACAGACCCTTAAAAAAATTCAAACCAAAGCTGGGTGGCCTGGGCAGGGATGCACACCTTTAATCCCAGCACTCAGGAGGCAGAGGCAGGTGGATCTCTGGGGGTTTGAGGCTAGCCTGGTCTACAGAGTGAATTCCAGAATGGCCAAACAAAACTAATAAACTAAAAGCTAGACCAGGCCAGGTGTAGTGATGCAAATCTTTCAATCCCAGCATACAAGAGGCAGAGGCAGGTGGATCTCTGTGAGTTCCCAGCCAGCTAGAGCTACATAATGAGACCATATTTCAAACAAACAAACAAACAACTAGATAAAGAATCCTAGCATCCCTTCCATAGTTCATTAACATAGCTTTAGAGGACTTTTGTTTTGTTTTCTCTGTATAGCCCTGGCTGTCCTGGTGCCTCTGCCTCCCGAGTGCTGCGATTAAAGGCGTGCACCACCAACGTCCAGAGATTTCCAGATTTGCTTTTAATAACTAAGCACAGACCGTGAAAGCCAGAAGACAACCTGGACAAGTAAAGAAATAAGCAATGGATTCAGTGTCAAGCTCTCTGCTCTGTCTCAGGAAATTCTAGATCGCCATCTAGTGGCAATCCAGTTCAGCCTGCAGGCACTAAGCCAGCCGTGGGTCAAAGTATTCTTTCCTGTTTTTCTGTGGTCAGCTGATAGTTCTGCTGAGAGAGAACTATCTTCTGGGGCCAAGTCCAATCACCAAAGTGCGAAACCCTTGGAAGCAGTAATGTCCTTTCTCTCTTGGGAGGGAAGGCCAGCTCATTATCACCTCACACAGAGTGAACCTGAAAAAGGGGAACCTGACTGTTCCCCGACCATAGGAGCCCAGTGAAGAAGGAAGTGCCCTCCCCTCCTGAGTACTGATAAGCTCTGGGGTTGTGAGAGCTTGTCTATATTCTTCCTAGATGTTGCAAAAGCCAGAGTTACATTCTTTTCTCTAAGGTTTATTTCTGTTATTTAAAAAAAATCACCTATATGTGTGTGTGGCCTGCATGTCAGTATGTGGTGAGTACAAGTGCCCACAGAGGCCAGAGGCTTGAAACTGAAGTTATTTAGAGGTGATTGTAGGCTACCTGGTTTGGGCGAGAATCACACTTGAGTCCTCTGCTGAGCCGTTTCTCCAGATCCGAAATTATATTCCTTATTAAGACAAGAGTGAGGTTGGTTTTGCTTTTTGTTTTTCTGCCATGACCACCTTCTCCTGTCAACTTTCCAGTCCTCAGTCCTCCTCACTGGCACCATCCAGTGCACCACTATACCTAGCTTCTATCATCCCTTAAAATGTTCCTCCAGGAGTTGCCTTCTCCAAGTACTCACCTTTTTCCCCATCTGTAGCCTATAAAATCTACTTCGGATCTAAACGCTGGGCTGGAAAACTCGCCCAGTGGTTACGACTGCTTTCCTCTTCCGGAGAACCAGAGTTTGATCTTCAGCAGCCATGCCAGGTGGTTCACAACAGGCTGTAAACCCAACTCCACGGGATCCCACACCGTTTTCCGATCTCCATAGGCAGCTGCACTCACAAAGACACGTGAGAATAAAGTAAATACTAAACCCCTTCAAAAGCTGGCTTTATGTGGATATACAGTTTTCCTCCAAAGGCCCAAATCTCCCTGCAAAAGTTTCACTTCCTGGAACTTATACAACCGCAGGCACAGGGAGACTTTCTGATCATTGCAAGGGTCTCATTTGAACCAACTGTGGATCTCTACGCCACAAACTTCCTCAGGACCTTCTTGAGCATAGCAGGATTTTGCAGACTCAGGTTTCCTAGCTTGGAATAATAACTAAACAAGGCCTTGAATGGACCAGGGGGAAAGCCGATAGATCAGAGACACCTGCATCTGTCCGAGCTTAATTACCTCTCCCTAATCTTACTAAACCTTTCTCTCTTTTTTTTTTTTTTTTAAGGTTCATTTATTCATTGCTTATACAGCATTCTGCCTGCATGTGTGCCTGCAGGCCAGAAGGGGACACCAGATCTCACTATAAATGGTTATGAGGCACCATGGGGTTACCGGGAATTGAACTCAGGACCTTTTGAAGAACAGCCGGTGTTCTTAACCTCTGAACCCTCTCTCCAGCCTCTTAACCTTTCTCTTTCTATGCACATGAGCAAAGGGAAAAGCAGTGCTTTACCTCAAATGCTGGAGCTCTCTCAGTGCCCGTCACCTGCCTTGTCCTGACATTAGATCTGGTGACACAGTTTGCTCAGTCTTGCTTTATGACTCTGGCAGCTGTAGCTTTCTTGGATGGGACAGATTAACCCTGGGACAGAGTCTCAAAGTGATGGACTCCCACTGCACCTTAGAGAGCAGGGGTAGGTGCAGCTCTTCTCTTACAAACCCCAGAGTTCACCAGGTGGTGGCGCACACGACTGTAGTCCCAGCAGAAGCAGGTAGATCTCTGAGTTTCTGTGTTCAAGGCCAGCCTGGTCTACAGAGTGCATTCCAGGACAGTCAGGCCTACACAGAGAAACCCTTTCTTGAAAGACCAAAAAAACAGAGGGCTGGAGAAATGGCTTAGAGGCTAAGAGCACTGGCTATTCTTTCAAAAGTCATGAGTTCAATTCCCAGCAACCACATGGTGGTTCATAACCATCAATAATGAGATCTGGTGCCCTTTTCTGGCCTGCAGGCACACATGCAGGCAGAATACACAAATATATAACTCTTTTGAAAGAAATAAAGAAAGAAAGAAAAAGAAAGAAAGAAAGAAAGAAAGAAAGAAAGAAAGGAAGAAAGGAAGGAAGAAAGAAAGGAAGGAAAGAAAAGAAAGAAAAAACAAAACAAAACAAAACAGCCCCAACCCACAGAGCTTGCTTTAATCCTCACCAAACTTAAATCCTGCTGTCTTTATTGCCTGATCCTAACCCTAATCCACAGCTTTTGTGTGTAGGGACTGACGCTCACCCGCACTGATAGATTCGGCCCTATGAAATGGCTACTTCATTCACAGATAGAAATGGTGTATGGAGGTAGGGCATAGAATTACAGAGAACACAGCAGTGAGTTTCACAAAGGTGGTAGAATTTGGGTCCTTTGTGGGTAATTCTACATCAGCCCCCAGAAAAGAAGTAATTGCCCTCACTAGGGATCTCCAGGGGGGAGCACAAATGAAACATTTAGGAGTGCTTCAGTCCCTGCTTTCTAAGGGGTTCCCCACGGCCCACAGTACCTCCTCAAAGATGCCCCTGAGAGTCTGACCCTACTAGATGCCATCTGGCTTCCAACCCAGGTAGCTCTTACACACTGGAAAGCCACCAAAAAGGCTATTCTGACGCTTCTCAGTGGAGCAACTGAGTTAAGCAGCAGGCTGAACAGGAAGCTTGAGTCTCACTCCAGGCTGCTTTAGTCTCCAATCCCTCACCCACAGTACGCCCTCAGGGACCTCCTTGCCCTTTAGATCAGGCACCCCAGAGGGATCGATACACAAAGCTCGGAGAACACGCAGCTGCCTGCATCTTCCCAATGGGAGATCCTTAACAATTTTCACCAGGCCATGAATTTGGGGACAAGGGCCCTCCAACTTCGACTGAGTCCCTCCCCCCACCTCTCTCTCTCTCTCTCTTTCTGTTTTTGAGATAGGGTTTCTCTATCTCTTTTGAGATAGGGTTTCTCTACCAGGATGGCCTCGAACTCACCTATCTGACTGCTTCTGCCTCCCAAGTGCTGTGATTAAAGATGTGTGCCACTCCTACCGGGCTAGTTTTTTTTTTTTTTTTTTAATTCAGTCTGTGTATGTGTGATGCAAGTCATGAGACTTGGTTCCTTCCTTATCCACGTGGAACCTAGGGACTCAAATAGGTCATCAGGCTGGTGTGACAAAGTGCCTTTACTCAGTGAACCATCTTGCTAGCCCTTTCTTCCTCTTCCTCCTCCTCCTCCTCCTTCTCCTCCTCCTCCTCTTCCTCCTCCTCCTCCTCCTTCTCTTCTTCTTCTTCTTCTTCTCTCCTCCTCCTCCTCCTCCTCTTAATATGTATGTGTTCAGGGCTGGAGAGATGGCTCTGAGGTTAAGAATGCTGACTGTTCTTCCAAAGGTCCTGAGTTCAATTCCCAGCAACCATATGGTAGCCCATAAGCATGTATAGTGAGATCTGGGGCCCTTTTCTGGTGCGCAGGCAGAATGCTGTGTGAATAATAAATAAATGATATATTTTTTAAAAGTTTGTGTTTTTTGTGTGTATGAGTGTTTTGCCTGCACGTATGTGTGTGTATTATGTGCATGCCTGGTGCCTACGGAAGTCAGAAGTGGAGGGTAAGAATCCCTCTGGAACAGGAGTAACTGATTGTCATCAGCCACACATGGATGTGAGAGACCAAACCAGGGTCCTTTGCCAGAACAGCAAGTGCTCTTAACCACTGAGCCTTCTCTCCAGCCTCACCCTGTGGTCTGACGCTAAAGTTTGTCCTTTGTGTTGGAAGGATAACCCTGAGGAACCCACAGACCCTCAAGCCCTCTGTGGTCTATTCAGCATGAGGGGACTATGCTGGGACAAGACTGGCAAATAAATTTCACTTACGTACCATGTGCAAGGGACTCAAATATCCACCAGTTCTGAAAGATAGCTTCACTTCTTCACTGGACAGACAGAACCATCTGTCAGTAAGACAGAATGAACCCAAACACCACCGAAACTTAATAGGCAGCCAAGATTCTTTCTCTCACCTTTGAAGTTCCATGATGTAATTTTACTCTCTCTTATTCCAATGACATTCTATAACACCCAATCCAGTTTAGGATATTTACCCTAGACGGGCACTTTCAGGGAGACTTAGACTATTCCTGGGCACAGCCCTGTCTTTAACAATTTACCCCAACACTGTTCCTTTCCTGGCTTGGCTTCCCCTCATCTTTACAGTCATTCTTCTCAGACTTCTTATCTGTCCTCTTGAAATCATACTGTGGTTTCTTTTTTAACTATCATGAGGGCTGGAGGGATGGCTCAGGGGTTAAGAGTACTGGCTGCTCTTCCAGAGGTCCTGAGTTCAATTCCCAGTAACCACATGGTGTCCCAACAACTTGTAATGGGATCTGATGCTCCCTTCTGTCATGCAGGCATACGTGCAAATAGAGTGCTCATGTGTATACACAAGTAAACCTTTAAAAAAGTTTAGGGTTCAGTGACGGCGCATGCTTGTAATCCCAGCAGAGGCAGGTGGGTCTCTCTAAGTTTGAATTCGTAGGCCAGTCTGATATCCAAAGCAAGTCCAGGATAGCCAAGGCTACACAGATACACAGAGAAATCCTGTCTCTATAAACAAAAAAAAGAAAAAGGCCAGGCACAGTGACACAAGCCTGTAATCCCAGCATTCAGGGAGGCAGAGGCAGGTGGATCTCTCTAAGTTTGAGGCCAGCTTGGTCTACAAAGTGAGTCCAGGACAACCAAGGCCACACAGAGAAACACTATCTTGAAAAACAAACAAACAAACAACTATTCTGAGCTGGCCATGTTGGCATGCACCTGTAATGCTAGCACTTGAAAGGCAAAGGCTCAGGTTCAGAAATTCAAAGCTAGCTGGGTCTACATAATGAGTTTGAGGCCAGCCTGGGCTACATGAGACCTTGTCTCAAAATAACAAAGAAGTAAAGAAATATAGAGAACCCAAACACACCAATAATCTATTTTGCATTTCACTATTTCACAGTTCTGCACCCAGTCTCTACGGCGACTTCTCTCTCCTTGTTGCCTTTCGCTCAATGATCTTAACTTGTGGCTCTTTGGGAACTCCCTCTCCTGTCTACTCACTGGCACAAATATTCTTGCTTGTGCCCCTGATACAACTGGGATCTTCCAGGTCACAGGCCATTAAGCTCTGAAGTCACTGTCTCCCCACTGAAGCCCTTTCCACCTCTTATCATAACCACTCCCTCCCCTCACCAGGATATTGCAATTGCGCAAGCATTTTCCCTCTTACAAACCTATGACCCTGTGATTAACTGCTAAGCCATCTTTCTAGGTCTCCATAAAAAAAAAAAAAAATTGCTGTGGACAAACTCTACCTCTGTCTCCCATGTGCTGGGGTTAAGGGTGTGTACAACTATACCCAGCTTTCATTTTCTTTAGTTTTTTTTTTTTTCCTTTTTTTGGAAATTACAAATTTGTATGGGGGAGTCTGTGTCATGGACAGTGGAAGTTGAGATCGATTTGTGGGACTCAGTTTTTTTCTTACCTTGTGTGTCCCAGGGATTGAACTCAAGTTCTTAGGCTTGGTGAGTTTATCCACTGAGCTCTCCGTCTCACACGCGTGCACAATTTAATTTTTTTGAGACACTGTCCCTCTCTATAGCCCTGGTTGGCCTGAAACATGCTATGTAGACCAGATTGGGCTTGGACTCACAGAGATCTGCCTGAGTGAAGGCATTTAAAGGTATGCTTGATGCCTAGCCTTTTTTTTTTAACAGAGCAGAAAATGTCTCTCTGTGTAGCCCTGGCTGTCCTGGAACTCTCTCTCTGTAGACCAGGCTGGCCTTAAACTCAAAAGACATCTGCCTGCCTCTGCCTCCCGAGTGCTGGGATTAAAGGCATGAGCCACCACCCCTGGACTCTTTTTAAGATTTATGTTTTTATTTTCTGTGTATGTGTACCACATGTGTGACTGTTGACTGGTGCCCATATGATATCGGATATCGGATCTCTGATGTCGGGTGAAATCTCTACATCAACTGTCAGACAGCTGATGGAGACATTCACCTGTTTCCACATCTTACATCATGGTGGAAATGGTGGGGTTACAGACGTAGGCTATGGTGTCCTCCCAGCTTTACATGGGCTCTGGGGATTGGGACTCAGGTCTTCATGCTTGTATGATGTTTTAGTTAGGTTTCTGTCAGGCTTCCAGTGCTGTGAGAAAACACAATGACCCAAAGTAACTTGGGGGAGGAGACAGTTTGCTTCATCTCCCAGCTTATGGTCCGTCCTCCGAGGAAGTCAGGGCAGGAACCCGGAGGCAGCCACTGATGCTGAGGCCATGGAGGACCGCTGCTCATTGGCTTGCTCCTCGTGGCTTCCTCAGCCTGCTTTCTCCCCCATTCAGGACTACCTGCTGGGGGGGGGGGACACTACCCAAATTGATCTGGTCCCTCCCACATCGATCATCCATCAAGAAAATGTCCCACAGGCCAGTCTGGAGGGGACATTTTCTCCATTGAGGTTCCTTCTCAAATGGCTCTGACTTGTGTCAGATTGACAAGACATTTGCCAGCGCATATGGCAAGAGCTTTACCTACTAGGCCTTCTTCCCAGCCTGTGCTCTGCATCAACGTGCGTGGTTCTATGCTACTTTTTAATTTCTAAAAATTGCGTATGTATACGTCTATTTGTCTCTGTATGTGTTGCATATGGGTGTACATTCAGAGGCTGGAGTAGGACATTATCACAGGACTCCTATCACTCTCTTATTTCCACTGCTACTCATAAAAACGCCCTGTCCATTGTCAAACATCAATTAAGCTGGGCATGGTGGCCTACACCTTTAACCCAAGAACTTGGAGGCAGAGGCAAGGGGATCTCTGTGAATTAGAGGCCAGCCTCTGTCTATGAGTAAGTCCCAGGACAGCCAGATCTACATAGAAACCCTGTCTCAAACAAACAAACAAACAAACAAACAAACAAACAAATCAATTATGGAAGGAAGCTGGAGAGATGGCTCAGAGGTTAAGAGCACTGGCTGCACTTCTAGAGGACCTGGGTTCAATTCCCAGCAACCACATGGTAGCTCACAACTGTCTGTAATTCCAGTTTCAGGGGAACTGACACCTTCACACAGATATACATGCAGGCAAAACACCAATGCGCATAAATAATAAATCATTAAAAAAAATAAATAAAGGGAGATGAGCACATAGGTTCATGCCAGTAATCCCAGCACTTGGGAGGCAGAGACAGAAGATTACAGCAAGCAATCTGTGTAGCCAGCTTGGGCTACACAGTAAGAGCTATTATTTTTTTAAGTTGTTTAACCATAATGTAAGGGTTTTATTCTGAACGCCCAGTTCCATAGTTTGAGAATGAAACTGTCAACCCATATGATATCCTGCCTGATGCTGGTTTTGACACCATTCTGCCTGTTTAAACAGGATCTCATGGGGCTGGACAGTTCAGCCAGTAAGTCCTCTTACAGGGGACCCAGGTTTGGTTCCCAGAAGCGTGGGTGGCTCATACAATCTGCAATGTTTCGTTAGCTTTAGGTGTAGTTGTGTCTATCAGTTGGTACTGGGCTCCACATTGCATTCTCATTGGCTGTGGTTCTCTGTCGTGGTTTCCATCTGTTGCAAAGAAATAGTTTCCACCATGAGGGGTGGGGACTACACTTACCTGGCTAGACGGTGGAGAAGGATGTCTGGGTTTTTTTGTTTTAAGTGGAATTGGGGTTTAATTAATACTTTGAGCCTACCTAGCACAAGGGTTAAGAGAAGCACGTGGAACGAAACCAAGACACACCCGAGGGCATGGGTGTGGACTTCAAGACAGGGTCAAACTGACTTGCTCTTTTGTGCTGGTCTTTCCAGGAATACAATCCCAACATAATCAATGAGGCTTGCTCCACCGCCTTAATCTCTTTGTTCCTTTGTTCTCCCATTACTGGCTTGTATGCTGAATAAGTGTTTCCAACTGTGGTTTTTGTTTGTTTCTTGAGAGGGTCTCATCTATAGCTCCAGTTGGCCCCCCAATTCATGGCAATCCTGCTGCCTCAGCCCACTGAGTGATACGATCACAACCCATCTTTGGGTTTTTTCCCCCTGCTTTTTTTGTTTTTGAAGACAGGGTTTCTCTGCGTAGCCTTGGCTGTCCTGTACTCACTTTGTAGACTAGGCGGGCCTCAAACTCACAGAGATCCCCCTGCCTTGGCCAAGTGCTGGAATTACACCATGTGCACCACCCTGTGCCTGGCTTTTTTTCTGCATTTTAAAGCTATTTTCTTAGTAATTCTTTGGATTAGACTTCCTGGATTGATAATTAAAATATTTAAATAAAATTAATGTAATTAAAATTTAAATGTCTGGATAAAACCTAACAACCTAAGATACACACACACACATCTATATATACATATATTAGTCTCTGAGTATTCCTGGTTAGCCTGGAACTTACTATGTAGACAGAGCTGGGCTTGAATTCCAGAAATCACTTGCTCCTGCCCATCTTACACCATGCCCCACATCCTGTTGCTGGGTTACTTTGAAGAAAATTCCATCCATCCATGCTCTTCTTTCATCTGTAAGCATTTGATAGCACTAAAAGATAATTCTTTTGCAAATCCTGGTGGTAAATGCCTTTGATCCCAGCAGTGTTAACAGAGACAGGCAGATCTCTGTCTCTGAGACCCAAGCCAGCCTGGTCTGCATAATGAGATTCTCCCTATCTCACAGAGGAACAAACAAAGACCAGGCTAGGCTATAGGAGGACTGTCTCAAAACAAAAGAAAAACTTGACTATCTTAACCACTTTTTTTGTATTTGAGACAGGGTCTCCCTAGGTAGCCCTGGGTATGCTAGAGCTCACTGTGTAGTTCAGGCTGGCCTTAAACAGAAAGACCCCACTTGCCTCTGCCTCCTAAGTGCTAGGAATAAAGTACTTTCAAAGTACAGGGTTTAAAAACATTCAGAATGTGGTGTGACCACCACCACCACCCACCCCTAGGGCTCTTTCATCTTACAAAATGAACTTTGGAGCCATTAGGCACTCCCCATTCTCTCCCTACCATACTCTACAGCTGGGTCATGTTTTTGTCTTACAGTGGTGGAGACTGAACCCAGCACATTCTGTCTGGAATGCGGTGTACATTCCAGATAAGCCTCTACCACTGAGCGACACGCCAGTCTGGCTCCCATGGTTCAAATCACACAGGAAAATAAAGAGAACTACAGAGAAAAAAAAAATATGTACAAGAAGGATTTAATGCAATTCTTTTTTAATATTTATGTACTTATTACATACACAGTGTTCTGCCTGCATATGTGAATGCATACCAGAAGAGGGCACCAGATCTCGTTATAGATGGTTATGAGGCACCACGGGGTTGCTGGGAATTGAACTCAGGACCTCTGGAAGAGCAGCAGCCAGTGCTTTTAACCCCTGAGCCATCTCTCCAGCCTGGTTTAATGCAATTCTTTTTTATTTTTTTATTAATTACACTTTATTCACTTTGTATCCCCCCCATAAGCCCCTCCCTCCTTAATGCAATTCTTAGGCTGCTTGTCTAACAAACACAATGCCCTGAATTCAACTCCTACCACTGACTAAACTAGCACGGTGGAGCTCACGTGTGGTCCCAGAACCCAAGGCAGGAGTATCTTCGGCTACATGGTGAGTTTGAAACCAGCCTGTACTACTTGGAAAAAAAAAAAAAAAGGAAGGAAGGTAAAAAGAGGAAGGTAAAAAGGATGGAGGAGTGGAAGGGGAAAGGAAGTGAAAGAAAAATACAACAAACAGTGCATCTAGAGCCCTGGAAGCTGTGTGAACGCTGCAGCACAGCAAAGGCAGCTCCATTGTTTGTTCCCTTGGAGGTAGGATGGGGTGGGAGGGGCCAACTCAGTCGCTTCTTGAACTGCTGATGCTCCACACCCCTCTCTTGCTTGTTTTCCAGCATCACAGAAGTTGGGGAGATCCCTATGAACCAACTGTTATGGCCCTTAAAGGATGGTCCTGCATCCCCAAATCAGATTGTGTCTCTGAGCATCTTTGAAAGTCTGTTCCATCTGCAGTTACATCTGAACCCACAGCTATTGGGGACTCCCTGAGCTGAGAACCGGGGAAGGAGAAGACATTAATGTTTGTCATTCAGTCCCCAAAAGACAAGCCCTGCCCCTGTATCGTAGGCTGTCTCACACCTGGGAAAAGAGGCTCCCTCTAAATGGCCCTTTTCTGACTTCTAAGAGCCAAGGGGACATACATGGTGACAATACAGAAAACTGCAGTGTGGCTCAGCACTCAAGGGACTGCCTTCAGTGACAAGTCCTCCTTCAGCAGCTACCTTCCTGTGGGGTGTCCTCTAACCCCTCGGCCCAGGACTCAGCGGCCTGGGTGGTGGGCTCTCCTGTGTGTTGTGGACACCCATGGACTTGGCAGACAGCCTTGCCTCCATCCTGGACCTATTGTTTTCCACCCTGTCTTATTTTGATCCTTGCCCGGTTTTCTGTGGCAGGACAGGAAGGCACTAGAACTTCAAAGAGCAGTGACTTCCTCAAACCACCCGCTTCGAGCTCAGGCTGGCCAGGATCTGAAGTGGCTGATCCCTTCTCTCCAGGAGACCATACATATCTGAAGGGCCATGCTGCTCTGAGGCCCTTGGATCTAGCACACCTTGTACAAATGCACAAGTGAGTTTAGGACAGAGGCCCCCGTCTGATCACTGACCTGAGGAAACCAAGAAGAAGAGCTGGGAAGAAACCTTCCAATCTCTAGCCTCTGGTGGCCCCAGACATGGATGGCTGCCCAGGGACCAGGGCAGAGTACAAAAGGGGAAGGGAGTCACTGGAATAAGTCCTGAAGAGTTCAACCTTATTGTTGGTCTCACTTGCTTTAGCCCTGCACGTCACCCTCCGCCACCCCTGCTCCCGAGTCAACATCTGAGCCACAGGAACTCCTAGGGAATCAGCGAGTTCCCCTGCCCAGGTGGTCCTGACTAGGTATGGGAGCCAGGGGGGACAGAAACAAAGCTAGGTGGCCAAGTCAAGGACAGAAGTCTTCTTAAGCTCACAAAGATGACCTGGAAGAACTTGGGCAGCAAGGGTGGCAATCTTTCTCCTTCTCCCATTGAGCTCCCGTGAGGGTGAGGCTTCCTGCCATTCCAGTCACACTTTTGGACACACTTGGTGCCCAGCCTCCCCCACAGGCTTCTCTCTCCTGTTTGCCATAAGACAAGAAGGCAAAAACCCTTGGCCCCAGCATGGCCTCCAAATCCTCATTTCCCTCTCCTGGTTCAAAGGATCTTTCCACTCGTACTTGAGGCCCCAGCCCTTTGTGTGAGAGCCACCCATCCCGGAGACGACCCTACAGATGCCATGGGGTAAGGGCGCAGTCTGATTATAAGGGGAGTTTGGGTGGAAGACAGCTACAACATGTCTACCTGAACAGACGACTTGGGAGCTTTGACCACAGAAGCTGGAAACTGGGAATCAGTAGCTGGAGGACTGGTAAGCAATGTTCTCAAGCTGAAAGGTCCTGAGCCGGTCAGAACCTGAAACAAAACAAAACAAAAACAAACAAACAAACAAACAAAACAGCTCGTGGGCCTGGACAGAAGACTCAGTGGTTAAGAGCCCTTACTGCTGTTCCAGAGGACCTGGGTTCGATTCCCAGCACCTGCAAGGCAGCTCACATCAGTCTGTAATTCCAGTTCCAGAGGATCAGACAGCCTCTTCTGACCTCCTCAGGCAAAACACTCATGCAGATAAAACAAAACAAAACAAAAAAGCAAACCAAACGCACAAACAACCAGTTTCACTGAGCTCCTTTGGGGCCTGAACCTTGCACCCAATTTAAAGGTCTTGGCAGGAGGGTCTTCTGTAGCCAGGGGTCAAAGCCACCATCCCCAGGGCCCCTTGTTGGATAACTTCCCAACTATGTCT
This sequence comes from Meriones unguiculatus, assembly GCF_030254825.1. Taxonomy (NCBI): domain Eukaryota; kingdom Metazoa; phylum Chordata; class Mammalia; order Rodentia; family Muridae; genus Meriones; species Meriones unguiculatus. The sequence continues at coordinate 24,568,456 of NC_083356.1, forward strand.
GACCCTCACACCCTCAAGACATGCTGTGGAGCAGCGGCCCCACACTTATCTAGCCAACTCCAAGCTGACTAGACTATTTTAGCCCCATGTGGGCTCTGGGAGTTGGCCTTCGTCTCCCAAGGTAGTTCCAAAACAGCAACGAGCAACGGCGGCAGGAGTCCCGACCCAAGGCCCTGCAAGAGCAACTAGACAAATGGATAAATGCCTGCCCAGAACCTTCACAAGGATCTTGGGAAGGGATGACTCCTACAGAAGCAGACATGGCACTGGGGGCTGTGCTCATAGGATTATGGGATTAACGACCCACTGTATAAAGATGCTTTATTGTGCAACTCCCACAAAGGTCCCAAGGGCGAAGGCCACAGCCCCAACCTATTCCTGGATCCAGGCCTTCTCTTTGGTCCTCACTCTGGTCTTTTCTCAAAAGCCAGGTCTCTTATGGAGTGTGCAATATCCATGAAAAGGGAGGCCACCTCGGGCCTCAGGACTCAGGCACTGTGGCGGTCTCCAGGTGAAGACAAGTGTGAAGTAAGTCCCACAGGTCCAGGTTCAAGGGCCACACTGGTCCACACAGTCCTCTCCACTGCGAAATACTTGATAGATGCTGGTGGGAGGGAACATGGCAATGGCGCCCAGCAGAGAGCCCACCTGAATAGCCACACCAGCTGCAAGCAATGCTGTTCTGCCTCCACTGTGCAGCATGGAGCTGATCGCCACCTTGATGTATGAGAACAGGCCCGCACACAGTACCCATGAAAGCACCTGAAAGAGGGGGTAGAGTGGAGTTTTTGCAGCAGCGGGCTGAGCACCAGGTTCCCCTGCTTCTGAGATAAGTCCTATTCCTACTTCATGTCCCCATCATACTTACCACGAGGACCACACCCACAGAGGTGCCCACCAGAGGAGGACAGGGACTCAGGACTGCCAGCGTTATCAGGTAGGCTCCAAAGAACATGCCCAGTACAGACAGACTATACAGCCTTGCCAGAGACCTGCCAGAGATAGGCTGAGATTCAGGACTGGCTGTGCCAAGGCCCTGGCCCACCTCAAGCTCCTCCCCCCCAGGGGGGGGTTGGGGCCCATGTGCACCTGCACAGCACTGCCATGGCCAGAAAGCAGGCAAGGGGGTTGGCTGAGCTACCCAGTACGACAGCCAGGTGGTAGGCCAGGCGCCCATAGGGCAGGCAGGAAAAGCTCTGGACAGCAGGCAGCACACCATTGGTCAGGGCGTTGGTGATAGCCAGCAGCCCCAGTAGACAGACATTTCGGGAAGAGAACAGCTGATGGGCTTTAGGGTCTGGGCTGGAAACGGTGGCTGCCACCTGGCCTGGTGGCTCCTGCAACGGTGAGGCCTCTTCCTCTTCCTCTTCCTCTTCTGTTCCCGGTGTTTCTACCCGAAGCCCTGTACCCACTGTGGGTACAGACGGTGGCGATGGCAGTATTAACAGGAGACCTTGGAAGGCAGCAGCTGAAGTACCCAGGAGGGCAGTCAATACCCAGAAGAAAGTGCTGGCAGAAAAGCGCTCTGGGAAATTTATGGGAGACACCTTGATAGGAGGCCCAGTGGTGCCATTGGCAGGCACTGGCAGGCACTCAAGGCGGCCCACCCCCTGCACCAGAGCTAGTATGCAGGGCAACAGGGCACTCAGGCCCTGACCCAGGAAGAAAGACCGTAAAAAGGGAGGTGGTAGGTGGCTCAGGAAGGGCAGGAAAGTGACATTAGAAGCACAGCAGGCCAGTGCCAGTATAAATGCCAGTGTTAGGAAGGCCACGGAGTGGGGCTGCCCTGCCACTGGGGTCACATGGTGCCACAGAGGGGCCAGCAGGGCTGCGCCCACTATGCTTAGTCCCTGCACCACTTGGATGGGGACCCGCTCGCCCTTGCCGCGGGCCAGGCGCCTCCACAGGGTCACCAGCAGCAGACCCAGGTTTCCCAGAGCCACAAGCACAGAGAGGTACGAAGGGAGGCTCCAACCTGCAGTGGAGGGAGGAGACAGTGTAAAGACACTAGGCTAAGGAATGAAGAGCTGCAGCAGCGGCCCACCTCAGCCCACTTCTCTTCACTCACTCTCCGGGAGCCTTTTCACAACTACGGGCAGCTCAACCCAGATCCCGTTGACAGCAGCCCAGGAGCCCATGCCGAAAAGGGCCACCAGCAGATGGGTCAGCACCAGTCGGCCCAGCGGAGGTGCTGCCATTAGGTCAAAGGGGGCCTTCCAGGACAAAGTGCAGGTAACAATCCGCTCTTTCCCCACGAAGGTCCAAAGCTTCTATGGCTATTCTAGGAGCCAAACCTCTCCCAGCTGGAAGGAGAAAAAAAAAAAAAAAAAAAAACAAAAACGCGAGTGAACAGAGACCGGGTCTGAGATGCAAAACCAGGACACCTGGAGGGAGGCGGCAGATAGATCAGGAGCTGCACGTACCAAGGAGCCTGTCCTGGGAGCCCACAGAACAAGACTGACAAGCTGGGGAGCAAGAAGCTGGCCTAAAGCGTGGCTCCAGGCAGGAGGATCAGCGAAGGAGCAGTCCTTGGGGCTTGCGGAGGACCAAGTCTCAGCGCGGCTAAACCAAACTGTATGACAGCGGAACTTCAGGCAGCCGGCATGGGTCGGCGAGGGGTGTGGCTGGCTGGCTTTACCCAGGGCTCCAACACTGAGCATCAGGGGCGTGGGTCTGTGGCTGCCCGCCCAGCACCAGGAGCGCGCCGCTCAGCCCGGAAAGCAGCCAAATCTCAGCCCAAGGGCTGGATGAAGACACCGGCGAACCCGCTAGAACTCGCAGCGGAAGTCCCACCCCCCGGAAGCTAAGTGTAATAGAAGGCCTGAGGTAGGGGACCACGCCCCTTCCTCCCAGCCTACCACCCACCTTCCGCCTTAGCGGAGCTCCCGGGGCTATGGCTCCTGTGGCTTCTGGGAGAGTTCGGCGTCGAGCTCGGGGCTCCAAGCGGCCCGATGCACGGGCTCGCTCTGCCGAGGACTGGTGGTGGGACCGGCTGGCACCTCGCGGTTCTGGGTATCACTTGCTGCAGGCGGACAGCATGCTGCTCGTGCTGCCGGACCTGGAGCCTACGCGCGCTCGTGCGCACAGGCGCGCCCCCCGCCGCGCTCCGAAGCCAGTGGCTCGTGGCCCCAAGGCTGCCGCCAAGCCCAGGACCAAACCCCAACCGGAGCCGTCACCCGATCAGGGTCCGGATTCTGGCTGGGGAGACCGTATTCCCTTAGAAGTCCTGGTGCATATTTTCGGGTTGTTGGTTGCGGCTCATGGGCCCATGCCGTTTCTTGGCAGGTACACTAACACCCCCTGGCGGGGTATAGACTGGCCTACTGAGCGGGTGGAGCTGCAAGGCAGGGGGTAAAGCATCTCAAAGGGCGTACAGGAGTGCTCTAGCACCTTTTTGCATTTGGAACCCCCCCAAAGCCTAACTTTGAGGGCGGGCGTCAGTGAATCTGCGCTGCAGGTTGCAAGGGCATCTCTGCTGCTCCTAAGACACTTTATCGTAGGCATCACCCACAAAAGGCCACGCGCTCTCAGCAAACTGTTTCTTCTCCTAGGGCTGCACGCGTTTGCCACCGTTGGCATGAAGCCACCTCCCATCCTTCGCTCTGGCATACTGTGACCCTGTCACCCCCGCTGGTTGGCAGGTCTGCCAAGGGCAACCTTAAGGCAGAGAAGAAGCTCCTTGCTTCCCTGGAGTGGCTCATACCCAATCGGTGAGGGTTCCTTGTCGTCGACTTCCTTCCTCTGCCTGTGCCTCCGTGCATCCGCGTTGGGTAGGGAGGATGCTGGCCTCACGGGTAGCATAAGGACCCTAGCACAACTGGACCTTGCTGTTGCCCAGGTTCTCACAGCTCCAGAGGTTGACCCTTATCCATTGGAAGTCTCAAGTACACTCTGTGTTGGAGGTGAGAGCTTGAGACCGCCCTGCGCGCCAGCTGTAACAATTTGAGGTGTCTGCTATTGGGGAGTGCCCTGGTGCTGTACCGTAGAGATGTCTGCCTGTCTGCCCAGATCTGTCTTGCCGGCACCTTAGGTAGGAAGTTGCCAGAGAGAAAAGCACCGAAGTAGGCCTGGCAATGGACAGAATGGAGTCATAGCTGGGGCCATAGGATGGGCTTGACATGACCACCAGTGTCCCTGTAGGCCGCTACTTAACCTGCCCTTCCCAATCCCAGATGGCCTCTCTCTTGCCACAGCTGGTTAGCAAGTTCTGTCCTCGGCTCACCTTCCTCAAGCTTTCAGACTGCCACAATGTCACTGCTGACACTCTGGTCATGTTAGCGAAAGCCTGCTGCCAGCTCCACAGCCTGGACCTACACCATTCCATGGTGAGTCCTTTGCCCCAACGACCCTGAAGTAGCCTGGGCCCTCGTGAGGTGAACCACACCCCTGTGCTGGATCCCCAGATGGAGTCCACAGCTGTGGTGAACTTCTTGGAGGAGGCAGGGTCCCGAATGCGGAAGCTGTGGCTGACCTACAGTTCCCAGACGACAGCCATCTTGGGTGCGCTGCTGGTAGGTTGGTTGGTGACGGGCAGGAAGAGAGCCGAGTGGGAACTGCCAGGCCTTTGAGCTAGTGTGTTTCCCCACCATTACAGGGGAGCTGCTGTCCCCAGCTCCAAGTCCTGGAGGTCAGCACTGGCATGAACTGCAACAGCACGCCCCTGCAGCTGCCTGTGGAGGCTCTGCAGAAAAGCTGCCCCCAGCTGCAGGTATATAGCCCCTACCTTCTCCCACCTGCCACTCATCTACCCACCTGCAGCCTGTCCCTCCTCCCAACTCCCAGGTGCTCCGGCTGCTGAATCTGATTTGGCTTCCCAAGCCTTGTGGACGAGGGGTACCCCAGGGACCAGGCTTCCCCAGTCTCGAGGAGCTCTGTTTGGCTGGCTCCACCTGCAGCTTTGTGAGCAATGAGGTCCTGAGCCGCTTGCTCCACCGCTCCCCGAAACTGCGCCTACTGGACCTTCGAGGCTGTGCTCGAATCACTCCTACTGGCCTGTGTGATTTACCATGCCAAGGTCAGCTGGCCTTGCATGGTTGGTAGGCGGGATGTGGGATCAGCGCTTGCCTTCCGTTCTCACTCAGCTCTCTCATCTCAGAGCTGGAGCAGCTGTACCTGGGCCTGTATGGCATGTCTGATGGGTTGACCCTAGTTAAGAAGGGCAGCTCCCTGTTGACCCAGAAGTGGTATCACACCCTGAGAGAGCTGGATTTCAGTGGCCAAGGCTTCAGCGAGAAAGACTTGGAACAGGCCCTTGCTGTCTTCTCAGGCACCTCTGGGGACCTACACCCAGCCTTGTGCTCCCTCAACCTGAGGGGTACCCGAGTTACACCCAGCACCGTCAGGTCAGTGCGTCTTCCCCTGCTATGAATCTCATACTGCTTGCTGCCGTGTGTGGCTTGGGGACCAGAGCTCTGCTCCCCGACTCCACATCTCCAAGGGGCCAGCAAGGTTGTAGTCACTGGCCAGACTTCTACTTGGGGACACCAAGAGTCCTAGGCTTGGGCCTGGCTGGCTGTAGGTGGTAGGCCGGGTGTAAGGTGAGGGCAGGCAGGGCTTGCTGGCCAACGGCTCACTTTCCTGTGCCTGCCTGTTCCACAGCTCTGTGATTAGCAGTTGCCCGGGGCTGCTCTATCTCAATCTGGAGTCCTGTCGCTGCCTCCCCCGGGGTCTGAAGCGTGCCTACCGGGGCCTGGAGGAAGTCCAGTGGTGTCTAGAGCAGCTGCTTACGAGCCCACCCTCTTCCAGAGAGTCCACTTAACTTGAACACCTACTGGCTTTGCCTGTCCCTTTTCAATTTAGAAATGTTTGGGCTTTTTGTTACAATAAAAGTATTTTTGGGCACTCTGTGTGTAGCCCTTTGTTGTTTTATTCGGGATTCCGCTCGTGCTAACCTAGGCTGGCTTGGAATGGATCTTAGGTCCCCTAGCCCTGTGTCTCTGCTCACTGCAGGGTTTAACTCTTGGACTGTGTGAATTCCACCCTTGGGACACAGTTGTCTGAGGATGGGGTAGGCAGGAAGGTGTACAATAGTGGAGAAAAGGCACAGAGGCTTTTATCAGCCACCAGAATGAATCCACAAGGTGACAGTGTACGAAGCACTGGCTTAGGCTGTCCGGCCACGAGGAAGTCAGGCTGCCTTCCAGGTAGTACAAACTGCCCAGGAATTGCATGCTCATTAGCAGGGTGTGGTCAATACAACAGCCCTTCTAGAACCCTTTACCTTGAAATTCTAGAACCAGGGCAGCCCAGCTGGACTGCTGCCTGCTTCCCTTACTCTGCCGTCGTCTGACAGCTCTTGCTCTTCCCTGATCTGCAACCCTGGAATTGCCTCGGGTGGGAGCCCTGTGTAAAGGTATCGGGGCGGTGGCAATGGGCAAGCTGGACGCTGACCAGCTCTAACGACATCTGCCTAACTAGATCCCCAAGGAGCAGACTACTGGCCTCGCCGCAAGTGCTGTTGCTAAGCGCTTCCAACTCTGGGCCCCAGGACTTTTCTCTACTGAGCGACACTTAGCCAAGCGTCTCAAGAGCAACAGCTTTTACCCCTTCAACCAGCAGCAGCCGGATGGTGGGCAGGGCACTGGGCATGGCCAGGTTCCCAGAAGTGGAGAGAGGCTGGCTGAAGCCTGGATGGGTTAGGGCAGGCAGGCGCACCTGTGAGTGCGGACACGAAAGTAGCATGGAGTACCTCCACCGGGTGGGCCCTTTTCCCCAACTCCCTGGCACTGTCCTGTGACTATGGGCAGCTCCCAGCTGTTCTCATGTACCGGGTCCTGCTGTCTTCAGTCTTTGTGTTCGAGTACTACCTGGACACACTCTGGAAGGGGACACTGCTCTTTATCTTCTGCCTCGTCTTGGTTTCCTGTGACGTCCTGAGACAGGTCAAAGCCCTCGTACCCCACCCCACACCTCTCTCCTCTGCATGAGGGCCACACAGCAGCCTCCTGCCAGAACTCACCTCCATTCATCCCTGGTGCCCACAGGTAGAGAGGCAGGAGACCTGGTGCTTTCCAGCCTATGGCATGGTTGTAGGCCTGTGGCTCATGGTCTCCTCATTGCCCCGGCGCCGCCTAGTTCTGAACCATTCACGTGGCATGTACCATTTCTCCATCCACGGCCGAACTGTACATCAGGGGCCGATGCATCTGGTCTATGTGCGCCTGGCACTCAGCTCTGACGGTGATGCCCCGGATGGGGGAGGGTCAGAGGGAGAGGGCCAAGGGTGGTGGATTTAGAGCTGGGAGGGGCCGACAGTCCATCTGGTTATGCCCACCTCCTCAGAGGCCCTGCCCCTACCCTCCCACCCCCAGGCTCCAGGAGGGTAGGTCCCTGGCTCAGTTGTACATCTATTGGCAGCCTATGGAAGGTGTTTCTTCCAGCTGGTCCTTTGTGGATACAAGCTAGAGCCGCTTGTGCTGGTGCAACTGTCAGAGCGCTATGAGGTGGGTCCTGTCCCAACCCCCACCCTCATTCCTACCCCACCTCCCCCCACCCTCATTCCCAACCTACCCACCCCTACCCTCACCCCCACCTCCCCCCACCCCCAACTAAAAGATACAGATTACTACTGCTTAGCATTCTTGGATGGAACTGTTTTATACTCAGAGGGTAAATACAGCACAGTTCCTCCACAGAGACCTCCACTCCCCAAAGGGCAGCAGGAGCAGTGGGAATCCTGGGCAGGGCTAGGGCGGGATACTCTCGTGGGAAGGGGAAGGGATACTGGTAAAGAGCATACCGGTGGGGAGTCTCTTGTCTGGAGGACAGAGAACTGGCTGCCACTCACTTATTCGTAGCAAATGGAATTCCTGGGCCGGCACATTGCCCGGAAACTCAACATCAACTACTTTGACTACCTGGCCTCCTCCTACCACCATGTAGTCCGCCACTGGCCACTGGGGGCCACCTTTAGCCCTGGCATTGTGCAGCGAAAAACACAAGTCTACACTAAGCCGAGTGACAGCGACCTGGATGTGTAACCTGGGCCCGAACCCCAGCCTCCTTTTGACTACTCTCCCCCTTATCCCCATCCTGGAGGAACTGCCAGCCAGCCCCTGGCCTCCCTGTAACTAAAGCTGCTTCAGCCTCCAGCCAGGACCTCTTCTGTTTGTTTTTGAGGGGCCTTCCTTTTAGGGTCTCCCCCTTGCATAGACCTTCCAGGGTCCAGGGAACTCCATCCCAGCAGCTGCTGAAGCAAATCCCAGAGTTTGGGGAAGAGGATCATGTAACCAGGCCTGTGAGTGTCTGAACTCACCACCAGGCTCAGGCCTTCCTGGGCCTCTTAGGCAGCAATGCTAAGTTGGTGCAATGAAACCCAGGAGTCAGAGTACGATTGGTCTGTGTGACTTAGGCACCTGCCCCTAGTCCAGCTAGAAATGATATGGGGGCACAGTCAGATGATACGCCCTGGGCCTCAAATGTTGTTTGTCCACACTTGACTTCCAGAGTCCTCAGGCAGAGTGCCAGGCCCACCTTTGCTCCAGGCCTATGCTTTGTGTCCCCAATGAGTTCCCTTGTCTGGCAGGACACCCTTGCTCCCCCACTAGCACCTGAGGCCTTCTGGTACCCGGGGCTGCCATGGGAATTGAGGACCACTGTCTCCCTGGCCCTGTGGTCAACATGTTAGTATGTGTCCCCTGGACTAGCTACATAATTTGTAGAGCCACCAGATGAAAACATAGAGCCCCATTAAAATGCCAGGGACTTGGTGGAACACACCTGTAATCCCAGCGTTGAGGAGCTGGAAGCAGGAAGGTCAGAAGTTCAAGGTCGTCTTCCCACACATGGTAGGATACCGCTTGTCATGGTGTGGAAGGCATAGCGAGCAAGAGCACAATCAGGAGGCAGAGAGGAAAAAACACTGGCGTTTTGCTCCCTTTCTCCATTTTATACAATCCACAAGACGCTGCGACCCACATTCAAGGTGGGTCTCACAGACACCAGCAGTGTGTTTCTGTCAGGTTGGCAAAATCGACCACCACATTTTCCAATCTGTATCTCCACAACCAAGGCCCTGGGCAAGGTGTCTCTGGCATTTCGGTAGTGGTAGTAGATGAGAAGATGTACAAGAATGCCCACCTGGTGTGTGACACAGAAGCAGGGGAAAAGCCTTCAGAGAGAGGGAACCCATGTCGACTAAGATGAGAACTTCAGAGAAGGAACTCATTAGCTCTGTACAAGTGAGGAGAGGGAGGAAGAGAAAGAGACGGCCACCTTCAAGATGTAGGTCTTGTTTGAGTGCATTTAAGGCATATTGGGAGGCTGGAGGTGAGGTTTAATGGTTAAAAGAACATACTGCTTTGCACGTATAGAGAACCCAACGTTGGTCTGCAGCGCAAGAAGTGGCTCACAACTACCTGTGGCACTGGCTCCAGGAAGTCCAGCACCCTCTTCTGGCCTCTGTGGGCACCTGTACTCACAAAGATACAAACACAATGTTTTAAAAAAGACCATCAATGTAAAGATGTGACAGTACCAACGGATTTATTATGAAGCAGGTAGTTGAATGTTTGTAGGAACCATGTTCTTGGATGGGCAGAAAAGAAGGTTAGGGTTACAAGTGGGATTGGGATCAGGGTCTTTTCCCACCGTCTGCTCTAGAAGGTCAGGCATGTAGTCACACAGAACAGACTGTACTCTGGCCTGCACCGCATACATTAAGGAGGTTATTGGGATAATTCCTGGCTAAGGCAATATAACAGTTTGATGTGTTTAATTTCAGAAACTGTTCTTACAGGTAAGCATTTTCAGTTTTTGCCATTTCTTTTGTTGGAGGAATACACCCACAATTACTGGAGCTCAGGCAAGCTTAATTTATTTTTAATTTTTAAGAAACTGTTGCCAGGGCTGGAGAGATGTTTAAAGGTTAAGAGCGCTGTCTGAGAAGCTCTACAAGGAGAGCAACAGAACAAAAAAATCTGAGCACAGGGGTCTTTTCTGAGACTGATACTCCAACCAAGGACCATTCGAGGAGATAACCTAGAACCCCTGCTCAGATGTAGCCCATGGCAGCTCAGTATCCAAGTGGGTATCCCCAGTAAGGGGAACAGGATCTGTCTCTGACATGAACTCAGGGGCTGGCTCTTTGATCACCTCCTCCTGAGAGGGGAGCAGCCATGCCAGGCCACAGAGGAGGACAATGCAGCCAGTCCTGATGAGACCTGATAGGCTAGGGTCAGATGGAAGGGGAGGAGGACCTCCCCTATCAGTGGACTTGGAGAGAGCCATGGGAGGAGATGAGGGAAGGAGGATGGGATTGGGAGGGATTGAGGGAAGAAGTTACAGCTGGGATACAAAGTGAATAAACTAATATATATATATATATATATATAGAGAGAGAGAGAGAGAGAGAGAGAGATTGCACTGGCTGCTCTTCTAGAGGTCCTGAGTTCATTTCCCAGCAACCACATGGTGGCTCATAACCATCTATAATGTGATCTGATGCCCTTTTCTGACATGGAGATGTATGTGCAGATAGATATGACTCATATACATAAAAATAACTGACAAACATTAAAAAAAAAAAAAAGAAGCTGTTGCCAAAGCTAGGCGTGGTGGTGCATGCCTTTACTCCCAGAACTTGGGAGGCAGAGGCAGTTGGATCTCTGTTGAGTTCTAGGACAACCAGGACAGCCAGGGCTAGCTACACAGAGAAACCCTGTCCCGAAAAAAAAACAAAAAACTGTCACCATGTGATAGTGGTACACAGCCTTTTTAAAATTCCAGCACTAAGGAGGCAGAGGTAGGTGGATCTCTGAGTTTGAGGCTAGCCTGGTCTATAGAGGGAGTTCCAGGACAGCCAGGGGTATAGAGAAATCCTGTTTTGACGAAAGAGAGAGAGAGAGAGAGAGAGAGAGAGAGAGAGAGAGAAAGGAAAGAAAGAAAATTGCCTCATGTATTACAGCTAGCTTCACACTTGCTATGTGAAAAGGCTGACCTTAAACTCATGACCTTCCTCATGTCACCCATGTGCTGGGATTACAGGTATGAGTCACCACTCCCAGCTCAAGCACTCTTCCTGAAACCAGAGGTAGAACAAATGTGCTGATCACAGGCCTGTAGCTCTTGTTGCTCATGGAGTTCCATTGCAGATGCTGGTAGTTCACAGTGGAAACTACTTATGGGAAAGAAAGAGAACCATAGTGTAAACAAACCATTGTTTGGTGTTTTCTTTTTTAAAGAATAATTTTATGTGTGAAGGTGTCCAATCCCTTGGAATTGGCATTACAGTTGTAAGCTGCCATGTGGGTGCTGAGAATTGAACCCAGGTCCTTTGAAAGGGCAGACAGTGCTCTTAACCACTGAGCCATCTCTCCAACCCTGTTTGGTGTTTTCTAACATTTGCTGTCAAGCTAGATCCTAACTGGGCGATGGCTTTACTATGTAATCTAGGTTGCTCTCAAACTTAAGATCCTCTTTCCTCTCAGAGGTGACTCTCAGGAGTCATGCTAGCTTGGACTAAATGAGCTAAACCATTCAAAACAAAGACCCCCTGCCCCTAGCTTCAACATTTTTGCAGGCACAGACAAAGCAAGCCAAGCATAAGGATGGTTATATGACAGAGCTAAGCAGCTGAAAACAAACCAGGCGTTGGTGGCTCACACCTTTAATTCCATCTCCAGGGAGTCAAAGGCAGGCAGATCTCGGAAAGATCTCTCCTCTAAAGCTTTTAGGTAACAATCCAATCCATCAGGCAAGGTTCACACCCAGGAATTTCTTCAAGGCATCCTCCAGGACAAAATGTTACCAGGATGGTTGGGAGCGTTGGCCATGGTAGCTCGTGCCTATAATGTCGCCACTTAGAAGGCTAAGACAGAATAACTGCCACCTGCCACAAGTGTAAGACCAGCCTGGACTACAGAGGGACCCTGTCTCAAACACACACACACACAAACAAACAAACACGGTCTGTGCGTTGCCTGCAGTCTTTGAGCTTACTACATGGGAAATCTACACTCTTACACTCTGGGCTTGATGCCAACAACATTCTCACAGGTGGCGCGCTACCCAGAGGCTACTCCTTAATATGAAACCTTAGCTGGGCTTGGGGTGTAACTTAGTTGGTACAGTGTTTGCCTCACTTGTACAAAGTTTTACGAGTTCATCCTCCAGCCCTGCGTAAAACCAGGTTCTGGTGGGCATGTGCCTGTCATACCACCAGGAGGACCACGTTCAAGCTCATCCTTAGCTACACGGTGAGTTGGAGAGCAGCACTGGCTTCATAAAATCTTATCTGAGAACACCATAAATAAGTAAGCTTTACAAGCTGGTGACTATGAACAAAGCATAGTTAATGTTTCAAGCTGGTGGGTTCTTCAAGGAAATATTTTCTTCATATTCTGTTTGTGAATGGAAATGTTCTCTCTTCATCTGAGACCTCTTGCAACATCACTCAAGGCTAAAAGAGCTCAGGGGCAGGGGTGCAGCTCAGGGATATTTTCCAAGCACCTGGGAAGCCTGGGATTCCCCTCCAGCTCCGTAACAAACCAGCTCCTAATCTGAGTGGAACAGTATTGGTTTCCTGGTACAACAAAGCACCAAGGTCATCAGTCATGTTTTTGTTTGTTTGTTTGTTTTTCATAGCTCTGGAGACCAGAGTTTGTGGGCTTTGAGGGAAATCCCACTCTTTGTCTCGCTCCTGACTTTTGGTGGTTATGGCAACCTTTAACTTTTTACTTATCAATAGTTTACCATTCATTCATTCATTCATTCATTTGAAATGCTGCGGACTGAACCCAAGGTCTCCCCCACCAGAAGCTTTTCTACCATTAACCTACAGCACTAGTAAATCTCTGTTGTTTATCCATTTGTCTGTGGTGGGGACTCTGTTTTTATTCGCAATATTAATTATCACAGTAATGGGCTTCATTATGACATTTGTTGTACACATCCTGTATTCATCCGGGTTTTCTAGAGAAGCAGAACCATCAGTAATAGCTGAACCATCAGTAATAGCTGTCTGCATGTGACCATGGCAGAAACCCGAAGAAGCTTGCTTTTTTTTTTTTTTTTTTGAGACAGGGTCTCTTAACACAGCCCTGGCTGTCCTGGAACTATGTAGACCAGGCTGACCTTGAACTCACAGAACTACCTCCTGTGTGCTGGGGTTAAAGGTGTGCGCCACCATGCCTGCCAAGAAGCTGGGTTTTGATATCAATAAAGGAATGTGGCATCAACAGAGGGGATGAGCTTTCCAGTTAGACAAAGAAACAAGCAGGTAAAAAGCAAAGCTTTTGACTGGATGTAGTGGGATACACCTTTGATCCCAGCACTCAGGTAGAGGCAGGCTGATGTCTGGGAGTTCAAGGCCAGCCTGGTCTCTAGAGTGAGTTCCAGGACAGCTAGTTCTACACAGAGAAACTCTTGTCATGGAGGAAATAAAGCATACTCGTGTGTGTGTGTGTGTGTGTGTGTGTGTGTGTGTGTGTGTGTGTGGAGTTAAAACATGCACTCCACAACATGAAGAAGCCACAGGACAGCTTTTGGGAATCATTTCTCTCTTTGGACCATGTGGATGTGGATTGTGTGTTCTGGGATCAAAACTGAAGTCACCAGGCTTGGCAGCAAGCACCTTTATCTCCTGAGCTACGTTACTAGACATCCTTCCTTGTTTATTTATTTTAGGAAATAGTTTTCTTTTGTAGGTCAGGCTGACCTTGAACTCACTAAATAGCCCACGTGCATCTCCGAGTGTGGATCCTTCCAAGTGCTGACATCACAGTCCCATACCACCGGGTCTGGCTGCCTTCCTTTTCCTTCTTCCTCCTCTATTTTTATTGTTGTTCTTGTTGTTTTGGAGAAAGGATCTCAATCTATAACCCTGACTGGCCTGGAGCTCCCTACCTAGCCCAGGGTACCCTGAAATAAGAGACCCACCTGCCCCTGCTCCTATGTGCTGGGAGTATCCCTACCATGACTAACCTTTTCTTTTTTACATTTGTTTTGTTTTGATCTTGAGCCTGGGTATCTCTGTGTAGCCTTGGCTGTCCTGGAACTCCCACTGTAGACCAGGCTGACCTCAAACTCACAGAGATCTGCCTGCCTCTGCCTCCCGAGTGTTGGAATTAAAGCCATGCGCCACCAACACCTGGCTTTATCAACCGGTTTTGAGCAATTTCATTATATGATATGCCTCGGTTCTCTTCCTGTTTTGTGTGTGGAGTTTGTTAAACATGATGCTGTGTTATTGTCTTGTTATTTTGAGACAGCCTCTCTCATGTAGCCCTAGCTGTCCTGGAACTTGATATATAGATTAGGTTGGGCTTGAACTCAAGAGATTTGCCTGCCTCTGCCTTCTGAGTGCTGGAGAGTCTGTAGGTTAAGTTTCATTAGATTTGTAGAATCTAGCCAATATTCTTTTCTTATCTATTATTATTATTATTGCTGATTTAAGCACAAAATGTGAATTTCAGGATTTTTTTTGTTTTACTATAGAAAATATCAAATTATTCATGAGAGCAGAGTTTGTGAGAAAGCCTGTACCTATCACCACATTCACTAAAAGCCAGATCACCCACAGCCCTCTCTTTGTCATTCTGAGGTAAATCTCAGAAATCATACTCTAAAATGCCTTTTCTCCCACTTAAAATAGAGAACATGATGACAAGTGCAGGCTCCTTCACACACTGGTATGCTCTCTCTGCTTCTATGCAAATTTTTATTTGTTTGTTTGTTTGTTTTGAGATGGGGTTTCTCTGCATAGCCCTGGATATCCTAGAACTCAGAGATACACCTACCTCTGCCTCCCCAGTGCTGAGATTAAAGACATGCACCTGGCTTATTTTTAACTTTTTGTATATGAGTGTTTTGCCTGCACACACATATATATGTACCACATGTGTGCCTGGTACTCAGAGGCCAGAAGAGGCTATCAGATCCCAACATGTGAATACTGGGAACTGAACCCAGGCCCTCTCCAAGAGTAGCAAGTGTGATTGGCATGGGCATGGTGGCAAACATCTTAAATACTAGCACTCAGGAGGTGGAGGCAGGAGGATCTCTGTGAGTCCAAAGCCAGCCTGGTCCACATATGTAGCCAGGATTACATAAGAAGACACTGTCTCAAATAAATTAATAAATAATAGCAATAATAAATATAATTAGACAACAAATGTCTTCAACTGCAGATCCATCTCTTCAGCATTTTAAGTTTTTGCAGTACGGAGGAGGATTGAACCTGGGCCCTTGCTCTACATTCTAGACAAGAGCTCTATCCCTGGGCTAGAGAGATGGCTCAGCAGTAAAGAGCACACACTGCTCTTACAAAGAACATGAATTCAATTCCCAGCACCTATGCTGGGCAGCTCGAAAGCACTTGTAACTCCAGCTCTAGGATTTATCTCTGGTCTCTGCAGACAGACAGACAGTTTTTTTTTTTTTTTGGGGGGGGGATCCTAATAAGTTACTGTGTACTAATTACCTGTTAGCCTCTTTGGGGTGTAAGCATCTTTGGTCTATAAACGTTCATTCTTAGTGATGGTGCATGCCTTTAAATCTCAGCACTTGGGATCTCTGTGAGTTCAAGGCCAGTCTGGTTAACAAAACGAGTTCCAGGAGAGCCAGGGCTGTTACACAGAGAAACCCTTTCTCAGAAAACCAAAACCAACCCAAAGAAGACAAAAAGCAAAAAATTCACTCACATCTGTTACTCTTCATAGAATACTAGACTGATGTTATATGTAATCTTTACTACTTTGATATTTCTTCTTTGTGTGCGTATTCATGTGCAAGCGATCATGTGTGCAGGTGTGTATATATAGGTACATGTTATGACCAGAGGACATCCTCTGGTGTTTTATTTCAGAAATAGTATTCACTTTTTTTTTTCTTTTTTTTTTGACAAAAGGTCTCTCATTGGCCAGGAACTCACCAAGTAGGTTAGGAGGACTGACCAATGAGCTTCAGCGATCTGCCTGGCTCTTACTTTCCCAGTGCTGGGATTATGAGCACATGCCACCTTGTCTGGCTTTTTCCTACGGGATGAAGGCCTTGAACTCAGGCCCTTGTACTTTGCTTATTTTTTCACGGTAACAGCTATGGTTGTGTTGTGATCCAGACTCTCTTTTGGTTTCCTCTGTAAAGCTCCGGTTTTGTTATCGTTTGGATGTAAAGTATTCCTCCAAAAGGCTCACATCTTAAAGGCCTGACTCCCAAAGCAGGAAAGTCAGAGGTGGGGCATTTGGAAACTGATTACCAGGCCTCATTAATCCATTATGGAATCAGATTATGGCAGTATTAGAAAGTGGGAGCAACTGGTAGGTGGGGCCTAGTTGGAGGAAAGAGTACCGGGGTTGTGATTTATCACCTCCTGCATCCCTTTCTGCTCCCCAGCTCCTATGCCTTTCTCTCATGGTGTTCTGTCTAAACAGGGCCCAGAAACAAGACAAACCAGGGGTTGAAACCTCTAAAGCTATGACTTAAAAACAAACATTTCCTCGCTCCTTGTGAGATCAGTTACAGTGGCGAAGTAACATACCCTCCAATGTTTCTGCCTCAGGGAGGACCAAGTCTGGTTTGCCCTTTAAGCCTTTTGAAGTAGACCTTCCCTCGGCCTTCAGTCTGTCCCCAGTGAGCGCAGGCTTCATAACTTCCCATTGCGCTACCCGCTAACCCAGCAGCCCTTTATGGAGGCTGCCGTTTCTCTCACCACAGATGCCCCTGGCTTGGAAGTAGGGTACCTTGTTCCTTACTGAATTTGCAAAGCCCTGTTTTATCCTCTGCCAGGACTCCTAGCTCAGACATGTCATTAGCTACGATGGCCAGCCCCCACCCATCACTGTGGCTGAATTAAACAGTCTCAAGGGCTAGCCTCCATTTCCCTACCACCACAGCCTTGACCTCCTCCACCCAGTCACCACAGAAGCTGTCCCTTCCAGTTATTTCCATCCAACGTCCCATTCTCTGTCAATCACCTGTCTCAGCCCAGCAGAAGGGGTTGGACCCTCCAGGGAGGCTGCCCACTGACTCCCTGTGTGGACAGAGTAGTGGCAACAAAATCACAAGGGCCTGGGCACATCGGTGGGTTGCTGGCAACGCAGCAATGGGAACACCACCCCTTAAACCTTTCTGCAAGATGGGACCTAGGCAGAGCTGCGGGTGGCAACAACAGAAGCAGAGGAAGACATTCATAGAGCAGACGTTCATAGAAAAGAGAATAAGGGCAGAGTGAGCTGGATCAGAGTAGCAAGAGAGCTCCACAAGTAGGTTTTGTGGGAGCTGACAGAAGGGCAGCATCGGAGGGCCTGCAGTTACCCACTGTTTGAAGCCTGACCTGATCTTCTCAGGCTGCGACTCTCAACGGAAGAGACTAAATTGGGCCTTGGGTAAAGGAGCCTACAACTTGTCGAAATGAGCGGTCAGTCTCTCCGGCTGGACCAAGGGTCTGGGGAAAGTCTAGAGGTGAAAGTGGGGGTAGGGAGTCAGGGTCACAAGCAGGCCATTCGGAAAGCCCAAGTAATTGCACCTGGGACCCATGTGCACTGCGTACCTGCGCTGGTGGGGACTGATGGCAATGGTTTGGACCCAGCTGCCCCTTCTAGCTGTGCCCCCCACCCCGACCCCTGCCAGAGCCAGAGCCAGAGCCAGGCCTAGTCGAACGGTTCCCTCCGTATTGCCTGGCCCTGAGACTCAGGCCCACATGTGTCCGGGTATGGTCTCTTTCATCAAGGGGGTTAGGAGCCAAAGGAGCGGGGAGATGGACAAAGAGGAGGCAGAGATATGTACAGAACATGAGATTGTATGAAGAGGTGGAGAGAAGAGGGCTGAGCACAGCGCGACAGAAGCATGGGAAAGACTGGAAGGGCAAAGGACCACAATTAAGAGAAGGGACCGGAGGGGCAAAGTATGGGGACAAGAAATAGACAGGATGACTGAGACTGTGAGGGGACCTGGAGGAAATGAGAGGATAAAATTGGGGACGGGGACAATGTCCAACGGAGCAAACGGAGGGGTGGTGGTGGTTTAGGATCGAGCCTTCCAGAGCCCCGAGGGTCCGTCTGGTAATTAGACCTTGTTCCAGATGAACCCCCCACTCCCGTCCGGCAATCAAAATGCTAATTGGCCTGCCGCCTCCGGCTGCGCCTCAGCCGTTCCCCTCTGGGAAGGAGCCGGGACTAGCGGTGTGGCTGGCGGGGAACCCTCGCCCCCCACCCCCTACTGCGAGCTTCGCCGGCTGCTGCTCAGCGATAAGGGGGAGGCCGCACTCGCCCTGCCCCTCGGGAGCGCCTGCCACGCAAGATGAATGTCCCGCCGCCGAGGAGCCGGGCCCGCTAGCATGAAGCAGGCCAAGTGGTCTCCACGCTCAGTGTGGGGCAAGGAGCTCACACCCACCGTGGCCGGACGCGAGGCAGCGGATGCAGGTAGCGGCAGCCCAGCAGGCGGCAGGAGAAAGGGAGCTGAGCTCAGCGCTGCTGCGCCGCCCTGCCGGGCCAGTCCGGGGAAGGTCACCACGCCGCCGCAGTCCCCGCTGGCCGCTCCGCGACCCTGGTCGCCAGCCCGAGCAGAACGCGTGGGGAGACCTCGGCTCAGAGACCCCCAACGCGAGGAGAGGGCGGCGGAGGGACAATGGCGGCGCCTGGCCCTAATTGGGGACATATGCACCCGCGCGCGCGGCCATTGTGAGGCCCCCAACCCCCCAGTGCCCCGCCATTGGCCATTGGGCTTGACGTCATGGGGGCTGCAAACTCCGGGCGGGCGGCCACAGGAAGGGTTATCCGCCTGGTTGCAAGCCGCCTGGGGAAACTGCAGTTGCGCGGAAGGGCGGAAACCACCAATGGAGCGGAATTTCTGGAACAGGGGCACGGCAGCCCCTCTCACCATGCACACTCATCTTGCACCGACGCCACGGTGCCGGACATCCGTCCCGAGGGAGAGGTGGGGGCAGAGAGGTCCCTCCAGCGGGCACAGGGTCAGCCGAGGTGACAGAGTGGCAGGAGGCACTGCGGCACAGGGCGCACACAGGCTTCCACACTGCGATTTTTTCGCTGCCTCAGCATTCGCTTCTTTGGTCTCCCGCCTCTCCCCGCCTCCTCACATCCCGCGCCTAAGCCTACAGACTTTATAGGAGGGAGCGCAGGCTCGGCCGAGGTCCGCTCGCGTTCCCCCTAAAAGAACCAGAGTCTGGGGTGCGGAGAGGGCCGGGCCCATTCCCACCTTGCCCCACGCGGCCGACTCCGCCACCGAGTGTCAGGTCGCCATTCCCCGAGCCGCTCAGGGGAACTCCGCACAAGTCTAGGCGAGGCATCCCCGGGACCCCTCCCAGGAGACCCTGGCCCGACCCAGCCCGGCGCAGCCATTTCCGCCGGCCTTTCTCCCCTCCCCGCCCACCCCCTCCCCCAGCGCTTGGCTTTAAAAGCCAGAGGCTGCGCTCGGCGGTAGGCAGAAGAGGCTTGCGGGCTCAGGAGGCCTGCCCCGGAGCTGTCCGAGAGCGGAGCCCCGCCCCCGGACCCCCGTCCCTCCCTCTCTCCTTCCCTTTCTCGGCCCGCCCTCCCCGAGCACCCCTCCCCCTGAGGACCCCCGCCCGCCGCCCGCCGCCCGCCGCCCGCCGCCGCCGCCGCCCGCTCCGACTGCAGAACAATAAAGCCAGCCTCCCAGAGACCCCCGCCGAGGACCCCCGCCCGGCGACCAAGCCCGGGTGGCCCGCCCCTCTCCGCCAGCGCCAGCTGAGCGCGTCCGGGCGCTGGCCGCGGTGCTGCCCTAGCCAGCGCTGGCCGCGGTGCTGAAGCTGCTGCTGCTGCTGCTGCTGCTGCTCCTCCTGTCGCTGCTCCTGTCGTGTTCTCTTGGCCCCGCGCTGCCGCCCCCGGGGGCATGGGGCGCCGCTGACTGAGCCTCCGCCGCCGCGGCGGGGGGGGGGAGGGGAAGGGGGCCGTGGGGCCGGGCCAGCCCTGCACCCATTCGCAGCCTCCGGGCCCGGGACGGAGCCGCTCCCCCCCTCTCCGCCCCCCCCAGCCTCCTCCCCCGCCTGTCCAGGGGCGGCACTGCGGGCTGGGAAGCCGGGACCAGAGGAGGGAAGGAAGGAAGGAAGGAAGGAAAGAAGAGAAAAGAAGAGAAGAGGAGGAAGGAAGGAAGGAGAGAGAGAGAGAAAGAGAAAGGAGGGATCCGGAGGGGAAGAAGAGACGCAGGGCAGAAAGAAGAGAGGACCACACTCGCCCAGCAGCATCCACAGGCCAGACTGGGGACAGGGCTGCTCCCACCGCTCCTCGGATGGTGACGGGGCCTCGCCGCGGACGCAGTCCCCCCGAGCCCCGGCTCTGCAGGCCCTCACTGCCGGAGCCCCGCAGGAATCATGCCCAGGTCCTTCCTGGTTAAGAAGGTCAAACTTGACACATTCTCTTCGGCAGACCTCGACAGCTCCTACGGGCGCGCCCGCAGCGATCTCGGAGTGCGACTGCAAGATAAAGGTGCGCTCTGGACTGCAGCTGGGGCAGGGCCCAGGGCTTTGCAGGAAGGGGTGGGTGGCCAGAGTGTGGGGGTGGAGTGGCCGGGTAGGAGGGGATGTAGATCCAACGGGGGCAGCCTGAAGCTGGAACAGAGAATGAAGGCTCAGGGAGAGGGGAGCGGAGAGTAAGGCCAGGCAGCTTCCAAGACTGGGCAGAGAGTGGGTGCGGGAGAGGTAGGAAAGAGGGATCAGGAACAGGAAGCGCTGAAGGCGCACACACACAGAGACTTGTGCTGAGACAGACACAGCTGCACGGACACCTGCTAACGTACCAGGACCCAGTTAAATGGGCACATGCAAACCCACACCCAAAAATCTGGATCTGTTTCACTTCTCTTTGGCTGTACCTTCAAAGCCTCTTGCTAGGGCTAGCTAGGGAATGCTGGGAGCTCTAGGGAGTAGGCACGGGGTCTGGCAGGGCCACCCACCTGTCAGGGCCTAGGAACCAGAAGATGCAACAGCAGTATCTCCCCTGGCCTCAGGATTAGGGAGGAAGAGGTGAGCAGGGAAAGCCAAGGTACTGGAGTCAGGGGAGGCTCTTTGTGTAAGGATGGCCAAGTTCAAGGACAACTGTTAGCATGCAGGCAAGGAGGACAGGAGTGCCAGCAGTGTGGGGTGGCAAAGCAAGTGTGACCTGCAAGAACATAAGCCTGTGTGGGCCCATGTGACTGCGTGTGGCCATGTGACTTTGTGCGTTTGTGTGTGACCCTGTGTGTGTGTGTGTGTGTGTGTGCCTGCCTGTGTGCCACTACATGAGACCACGTGACTCTGAGGCCGCTGTGCACCATGTGACCGAGAGTGTGTCTGGATGACTGCATATGTGACCCTGCATGTGTGGGCGTTGAGTTCCAGCGCCAGGGTCAGGGTACAGCCTTTCCTGTGAGATGGCACTAGGCCCGATGGCTGCTTGAGAGCCGAGCGTAGCCCTGAGAGAGTCAAAGCCTGCATTGTGAAGGGTATGCCTTCGTGATCCTGAGATCGTGAGAGCCACCTTGTGCCTTCGGAGCATCTGCAGTTGCTGGCACTAACCTGCAGCTTGTCTCTCTGCTGAGGTGTCCCCTAGTGGATGCCCTGGCGGCCTGCCTAGTCCCCTGTTGGAGGCTGGAGAAGCTCTCCAGAAGGGTTGGGGCACGGGGAGAAAAGAAGAATGCGGAACAGAGTAGGACCCAGGATCGCAGAGAGTGGGTAGAGGCATGGTGCGTGGTGAGTTCTAGCTGCGAGGGTAGGGATCGAATCCTGCGAGGGGTTAGAGGGGTGGAAGGCAAGGGAGCGCTGGTGATGGCCAGCGAGGCTGGCTAAGGTGGAAGTCGCTGGGCTTTCGTCGGCACACCTAGGGAACGAGAGGGACAGCTCCGAGTCCGGAAGCAGATTCTGGAGGCTTGAAAAAAAGGCCCCGGGGATCCCGAAGAGGCAGAACCGTCGGGGTCTCTGGGCTTGAGGCCCTGGCTTTGTGCGCGGCGGGTCTGCAGTGTGTTGCATAATCAGGGAAAAACTGCTGAAGTGGGGAGAACCCGAGGGGGAGGGGGAGGGGGAGGAGGGAGAGAGGAGCGCCGCCCCTCCCCCCTGACCTTGAGGCTCGCTGAAGGGGGGCAGCCGCGCCCGAAGATGCATCTCTCTCCTCCCCGCGCGGGGGCGGGGCGCTTGGGCGGCGGGGGAGGAGCCCCGCCAGGGCCCTGTCTCATCCTTCGCTGTCTCTCTTCTCTCCCCCCCCTTCCCCTCCCCACGCTCTCCATCCTCTCTGCCCCGTGGTCCCTGGCCCCTTCTCCTTTGTCCCAATCCCCGTGCGCCCTCCCCTCGGACCCCGCCGCGTCTCCTCGGTCTCCCGCCGCCCGCTTTGCGTGTGCCTGCCTCGCCCGCTGCTCCGCTCCCCTCCCGCTGTCTGTCTGTCCGCCTCCGCCCTCAGGATACCTCAGTGACTACGTGGGGCCTGCGTCGGTCTACGATGGCGACGCCGAGGCGGCGCTGCTCAAAGGGCCATCCCCGGAGCCTATGTACGCTGCGGCCGTGCGCGGAGAGCTGGGTCCCGCGGCCTCCGGCTCGGCGCCTCCGCCCACCCCGCGGCCGGAGCTGGCGACCGCCGCCGGCGGCTACATCAACGGCGACGCGGCGGTCAGCGAGGGCTACGCGGCCGACGCCTTCTTCATCACCGACGGCCGTTCTCGCCGCAAGGCCGCCAACGCCAACGCGGCCGCGGCCCCCTCCACGGCCTCGGGGGCGGCCCCCGACGGCGATGCCGGAGGCGGGGGCGGGCCGGGCACGAGGGGCTCCGGCGCCGGGGCGGCCAGCCGGGGCGGCCCGCGCGTGGGGGCGGGCCCCGAGGCTCGCTCGGGGCCTGGGGCCACGGGCGCCGGGGGCCGGCACGCGTGCGGCGAGTGCGGCAAAACTTACGCCACGTCGTCGAACCTGAGCCGCCACAAGCAGACGCACCGCAGCCTGGACAGCCAGCTGGCAAGGCGTTGCCCGACGTGCGGCAAGGTGTACGTGTCCATGCCGGCCATGGCGATGCACCTGCTCACGCACGACCTGCGCCACAAGTGCGGCGTGTGCGGCAAGGCCTTCTCCAGGCCCTGGCTGCTGCAGGGCCACATGCGCTCGCACACGGGCGAGAAACCCTTCGGCTGCGCGCACTGCGGCAAGGCCTTCGCCGACCGCTCCAACCTGCGCGCGCACATGCAGACGCACTCGGCCTTCAAGCACTTCCAGTGCAAGCGCTGCAAGAAGAGCTTCGCGCTCAAGTCTTATCTCAACAAGCACTACGAGTCAGCCTGCTTCAAGGGCGGCGCCGGCGGCCCTGCGACCCCCGCGCCGCCGCAGCTCAGCCCGGTTCAAGCCTAGGGTGGGCGGGGCCCCCGCCGGCCAGGTCGGCTCTCAGCAATACGGGGCCCCCCCGACCCCCTCTAACCCCCCCCAGGGAAGTCTCCGCCGGCGTCCGGGCGGAGGGGCTGGAGGGCGGGCCCCTCCTCACAGCAATAGGGGGGCAGGGAGCCGGCCCCGCCCCGCCCCGCTCGCCAGGAGCCTTGCCAGCCCCTTCAAGCAATAGGGTCCCGAGGGGAGACCCACCCTGAAAACCCTCCCCTCTCCTCCAGGGTGCCCCAGGCTTTCTCCCAGCAATAGGGTCGACCAGACCCAGAACCGAACCTCATCTCTTAGTTGGGTCTCTGAAGACAGGGGTGAGGTGAGGTAAGGAGCGCCCTCCTCCCTCCTCTGCACCCCTGGAATCGCGTTGCAGAGACTCAGGTCTTCCCCCATCCCTTCCCAAGCCTTCCAGGCCAAGCCTTCAGCCCGGCGTCCAGGGAGTCAGCTCCTTTCGGGCAGCTGGCCGGAGGGGAATCAGGAGAGCGGGCGGGCCGCAGAGGCACTCCGGTCCACAGGCTTTGCAGACCTCCCGGGAGTGCTAGGCGATTTGGGCACGGGGAGGGGCGCGGACCGTGGCAATCCTGTTCGCCCCCCGGGTTCTTTCTGGGGCCTCAGTCCGAGCCTCCCTCCTACCCACGCCTCGCATCCTCTGCCAAATCCGAATTCTTCCAGCCCGGCTTCCGGGGCTCTGTCCTCCATAACGAATAATAATGACACATATCGGAATCGCATGAACTTATCCGACCTCCTCAGACCCCGATCCCACCCTGCCCCGGGGCCCCCTCCCTCGCTCCCCAGGCTTCGGGTGTTGGAGGACGGATACCCGGGCCGGCAGGCTGGCGTGCCACTGCCCTCTACACACCTCTGTATTTGCTTTGCGGGTAAAGCCCCCTGGGGGGGTTGCGGACGCGTCGGGTTCCTTTCTTTCTGTATTTATACGTTTTATTTATGAACGGATTGCACTCGGGTCGGGGAGGGGGCGCCTAACCCTCATCCTTCCCGCCGACGCCCGGGGCTTAGGTTGTCCAGGGCCACTTCCTCTCACCCTGAGCTTCGCCTCGCAGAGGCCGGCCCTTTCCCCCCATGGAGGCCCAGGCCCCACCCCCACTCGGTTGCCAACTTTCACCCGTCTATGCCAAAGCCTCGGCGGTGACCCTGCCCCAGGGGCCCGCCCCATTGGCCGCCGCCTTTGTGACATCACTGCATGCAGTCCCACCCTCCTTCCAAACCCTTCCCGGGGCTGCCCGCTCCCCTTCCTCTTAGTTAGTCCAATGCAGACTATAGAGCAATAATGCGCACTGCATGTAAAGCTGCCGCAGCCTCTAGAGTTACTGAGAATCAGGTATCCCCTGCCCTACCCATCCCATAGGCCCCTAGATCAGGGATTCTGCGCGGGGCCGGCCACGCAGACTTTCTTTCCCCATTCCCTACCCCAGGGCAGAGCCCGGCAGGCGTCACGGTTCCAGAGGCTGCGGTGAAATGGAATCACCCAAGGCCTCGCTTGTTCATCACTCACCGACCCATCATTGGGTACCTACGAGATACGCCAGACCCATTCCTGAATCCGTCAGATATGCGGCAACCTTCGGGGAGTCGCCTGTCAGTGCCAGGGCCCAATAAGCATGGGTAGGCCAGGGTAGAAGGCAGATTCAGAGGGCTGGATCCCTGGGCCCAGACGGCCTCTCCTACCCACCTCAGTCCTGGAATATGCTGGGTGTAGTCAGGCTCTGCCTTTGACTTGGGCCTTATGTCCCCAGCTCAAATTGGACAGGTCCCAGGGTCTCTCGGGGGGGGGGGAGCCCCAGCTTCACCAGGGCCGCCCACACAGGTACCCATTTTCTGATCCCCTGAGATACGAGGCTCTTGCTGTCTCTGTGCCGCTAAGGTGCCACACGCTGGAGTATATGATATGGCCAGCCTCATCCCAGCACCGAAAGCTTGGCTACCCTCCTGGTGCGGACCCGCAGGCCTAGCATAGCAGTGCCCATATCTAAGTCCCTGACTCCACCTGGCGAAATCGCCCACGGTTCCCAGCTCGGGCCTGCCAGCCTGTGCCGCATGCACACGCACACAGAGGCGCCCACCCCGCCCCGCTCCTTACTCCTGTCTACCTACCTATGGAGAAGGCTGGAAGGGCTGTGGGCCCGCCAGGATCTCCCGCTTCGCCCACACCCTGCCGCCGTGGAAAGCCATGGGCCCCCTCCCGCCCCCATAACTAAGCAGCACAATAACCGACTTAGCGAATTCAGGTAGAAGGAACGTTTAGGTAGCACCTATTTTGTACTGATTCTACAAGTAGGGCCCGAGGTGCGGGGGTCCCTCGGGTGGGGGCTGTGGCTGCCGGCCCGCCCCGCCCCCACCCCCGCCTGCGCCCCGCCACCTTGTACATACTCCTGGCCCGCAACAGGCCGGGATTTTTACTCGGGCCGTGTCCCTCTTCCGCCCCCGTTTGGGGCCGGGCCGGCCGGACAGACGGACGGACGGACAGACCTCCTTCCTAAGCACAATAGCACCAGCTCCTCGGAGCGCCGCACCTCCACGAGGAGAATAAATGCCACTCTTGATAGAATTTGGAGTATTGACTGGCGTGTCCTGTATGGGTGCTTTCTAGGGGTATCTGAGAGTGTCAAAGGGGAGAGAGTTCCTGGTCTGCAGGCTCAGACCAGTGCTGGAAATTCCAAGGGAAGCACTGACCTTGGCCTTTCTTGTACTGGAGAAGGTCAGCTGGGCTAGTGAGGCTGAAGCACCTGTCTGAAGACAAAGCCATTGACAGTTCCCTTGGGGCCAGTCAAATGTGCTCTGTGTCAGGTGTTCAGGGGCCTCATAGCTTCTGGGACTCCAGCCCGTGGTTGATCCTGCCCAAGCTGACCTAGAAGCAGCCCTTGGCTTGGAATGCCTCCTTTCTGTTATCCCTCGTACTCCTGCAGCTGTAATAACAAGTCTGGGTCCCTCGTCCTAAGCAGTCCTCTGAGAGGGTGTTGGAGGAAATGGGACAAGCTTCAGGTCCTCTCTCTTGGAGGCCTGCTGCTTTCATTCTCATGACTGAACTGTTGGGAGCGTAATCCTCTACTGCTTCACAGGTCCAGTGAAGATTCCCAGGGGGAGAGGCAGTTCTGCAAACACCTATAGCCCTCAGATTCTAAATAAGGTGAATGGAGGAAATAGGAGGCGAGGCTGTGCTGGGTAAAGAGAGCCACAGGGACAGGAGAGAAGGTGGAGGCCTCACCCAGCAGTGACCCCTGGCAAGCAAGGTAAGCAGGTGTGAGTTGAGTGTCTCAAATACTTTGTGTACATGTGGCCAAACTAGGTCAGTCTTAGATCAGAGCCAGCACAACGGCCCACATCCTGGCCAGAGCCGGAGCCAGGCCCACTCAGATTCCATTCAGTGGGTCATGGCCTGTGTGCCAGCCACTTGGAGAATATTCCAGTGGGGAAGGGTGTACTCTCTACAAAGCTTAGACAGCAGTAACAGGAGTGAAGGCACACCTGGCACTGGCAGGAGTGGCTAGCCAGGCTCTCTGCAGAAAGATCATAACTTTAACTGTCCCTAGCTGGAAAGAGATTGGCAAGGTTTCTCTGTGTAGCCCTGGCTGTCCGGGAACTCGCCCTGTAAACCAGGCTGGCCTGGAACTCAGAGATTCACCTGCTGGGATTAAAGGCACGCTCCACCACTGCTTAGTAAGAGATTTCCTACTTGCAAAAGAGGAATTAGAGGCTCAGGAATGGGATAAACAGCTTGTGGATGGAAGAGCCCAGCGCTGCTTTTACATAGCCCTGACTCAGTACTCCACTCACCCAAACACCACTTTGGCAGGTCATGAAGACACACAAGGAAGCCTCTTATCTGCCTACTTTCCAGAGGACCACACAGTTTCAGGGTCTTGGTGGGCCAGAGGATGGAAGCAACCACTTGGAAGGCTGAGCTTACTTCTCCATCCCTGAAAACCCTCTAAAACAGGTTTCCTTGACCTGCTTGCAGCCCTAGGGTGCTGAGGTCAGCCTGAAGCTGTTTGTAAACTTCTAAAACCTTCCCGACCCTCTTACTCCACCAGACCCGACCCTCTTACTCCACCAGGCCTGCAAGGCTCCTTGATCCAGGGCCTGGATCTCCTTTGTTGCCAGCTCCAGCAGGGAGCTCTGCAACGTGATTTCTTTTCCAACTCTTCCATTCACACCTTTATTCTCGGCCAATCTCACCTATACTCTTTCTTTTCTCCTGGCTCCCCGGGTTACACTTCACTCTAGATTTGGATGATGAAGCTGTCTGCACCAGGTACCCCTCCTCTAAGTCATTCGTTCCAGCCTTTCCTCCTTGAATCAGGCCTGGGGACTCGGATACAGGTCCCACCTCTTTGCCACAGGTCTCCACAGGACCATCCTTCCTGATGGCTCTGCTCCATCCTCTGGTCTCTTCACTCCCATGGTTTCTTGTAGGCCCACAAGCTTTAAGCCTAAATGGCAATGAATAGCTGTCTCCAAGGAGATCTTTCATTTTACTGGATGGTGTGAATTCATCTCTGACTGAACCTAATGGCCTCAACCTCCCAATTTTAGTTTTTAGTTTCATACTGAAAGTTGATGTAGCCAGAGTGCTAGCCCAGGAACATGAGAAAGCGTCATATTCCCTGACGGAGGGAGGAGTGAGGAAGGGATGGCAGAGCTCACATGACTTACCCTCACACTTTAGGTTCCTAAAGAGACATTTTCATTCTGTCTCCTTTTGGGGTCAGTATTCACAAAGACCTAGCCCTGCCTTGCCAAAAAAGACATGCTGGGTCAGCATCAAAGGAATGTTCTGAGGCACTGAGTAGATCAGATTGGCTCTGATGCACAAAAGTCCATGCTGGTGGCTGCTTTTCTCTGTACTCTTACACAAAGACACCTGCAAGGTAGTCTCAGCCGCTCATCATGGTGTGTGGCAAGAAGAAAAAAAAATGACAAGATGCAAAGAGTCAGTGGATACTATAGAAGTGGGGTGAGCTCAAAAGGAAGGCTGGTGGTCCCCTGTGGGAAAGGTTACGAACCCCGGGTGAGTGCTTGCTTGTCCTAGAGAGGTGCCTCCCTATCCCCAGAAGAGCAAGCCACTCTTTACTTTGGTCCTTATAGTGTTTCTGAAAGAAATCAAGTGCGTCCAGAGGTCCAGAATGTATGCACTGCAGTGTCTAATCCAGGCGGATTGAATGTCAGGTCCGCAACAAGTGGTGTGGGTGGGGGTGTGGGGCGGTGGAGGAAGAGGCCATGGTGATTAATGAGTTGCTTCACTTAATTAAGTGGGCCTGGGATGTTACACACACTTGCTATGAAGTGAGTCTGGGTATTTTTCTCCAGTTTGATCTTTGACCGGGTATGTCCTCCAAGGTTCATTTAAAGCGGTTCCTGCCTAGCAGTTAGGGATCGCTAGGAGGACGGTGCCAAGGCAGTTAGCTCCACCGGTTGCGCGCACGAACGCGGATGGGCGGGGTATGTGCAAGACGTCAGCGCACAGTTTCATAAATGACCCACACCCAAACCGCTGCTGGGGATGACGAAATTATGTTTTTATAGAAGTGGGACAAAGGGCACGCAAGAGGTCAGGGGAAGTGCGCAGCTGTCATGGAGCCAGGAGCCGGTGTAGTCCTCGGCAGTGCTCGTCGGAGTGAGACAGAACCTTGGACCTCGGCCAACGAAGTTCGCAGCGGAGCAGCGCTCAAGTTGCTCCGGCCAGCCTGAGACTGCGGTTACCAGAGTGCTCGAGGCGCCTTCAACTCCCAGGAAG